>NW_028261381.1:66996840-68359340 GCF_051295495.1 Thamnophis sirtalis | reverse complement strand
GGAACTGAGGTTGCTGCCCTCCACGTAGAGTGAGCCGAGATTCAACCTGGAACTGGTAGAGACTGCAAGTCATAGGCTTTTGCAATGCAGACATGTATCCAATGATCCAAGTTGAAGGTGTTGCTTTGTGTCCCATGGAAGTTGATTGATAGGATATGAAATGTGCCTCCATGCATCTCAAAGAAGATGTTCGACTAAGGAAAATACAGAGGGCTCTCCACATGTCAAGCGTGTGCCACTGTCATTCCAATCGGTGAGCCGGTGTCGGACAAAAATGTGGTAAGACCAGTTCCTGAGCCCGATTGAACTTGGTGTTGATCTTGGGTATGAAGGAAGGATCAAGTTTCAAAACAACTCTGTCCGAATGAAAAATGCACATGTCTTGGTGGACCGACAAGGCCTCTAGCTCAGAAATCCTCCTGGCTGAGGTGATAACTACCAGGAACACCACCTTGAGAGGCAGGTGGCAAAGACAGGTGTTCCTGTCTTTGCTACCTGCCCATGAGAAGGCCCATGAGAGCAAGCAACACCTTAGTCAAGTGTCATGTTTGGTATTGATGTACAAAAGAGAGTGAAGGTTGGCAGCCCCTCACAGGAAACAGTGAATTAATGGATAGTGAGCCAAAGATGGGAATGCTCTACAGGTAATAACTGAAGAGAGGTTGGCTATTTGTCGTTGGAGAGTATTAGGTGACACAGTCCATCGTCCAATCCCTCTTGAAGAAAGTCACCCCGATGGATTGGTGCCTGTGAAGGGGGAATGTCCCTGGCAGAGCACCAGCAACAAAAGGCCTTCCTGGTAGCATCGTAGATGCAGTTGGTCAATGGACATCTAGCCACTTGGATGGTGTCAATGACCCGAGGAGACAGCTTGACCACCTTCTCAATCTCCTCTCAATCTCCAGGCGGTCAACTTGAGCCACTGAAGGTCTGGATGGAGAAGGGATCCCTGGCTGAGAGAATTCCTGGAGACAGGAAGCCTCCAGGGTGGTGCCACCAACAGAGACATCAAGTCCGCAAACAAGGGTGGACGGGGCCAAAAGGATGCCAGAAGAAGCTCCGCACTCTCCTCCAGCATTTTCCAGATGACTCGCTGGATGAGACGGAAAGGCATAGGCCATCGAGCCATGTGCATCAAAAAGTATTGGTACCCTCTGCCCCCTGAGTTGCATACCATGAGAAGAAGCATGGTGCTTGCCTGTTGTCCCTGGTTGCAAACAGGTCAATCGTCGGTAGGCCAAATCATTTGACTATCTCTTGGAAGAGGTCCTAGTGCAATCTCCACTCTGCATGATCCATCTGGGCACGGATGAGCCAGTCCACCTGAATGTTAGATATCCCCAAAATGTGCTCGGCTCTTATGGACAGTAGATGGTTTTCTGCCCAGAGACCCAGCAGTTCAGCCTCCTGCATCAGGGGCCTGGATCGAGTTCCCACTTGGCAGTTAACATGAGCTTTGGCTGTCATGTTGTCTGTGAGGAACAGGCTGTGGTTGTTGGTCACTGCCTGCTGGAAATGAATCAGGGCCAGCTGAATCGCTCGTAGTTCCAGCCAATTTATGCTGTGCTTGAGGTCCAACTGGGCCAGGCCTGAATATAGGTGGATGCCCTATTCTGATAGGCTGGCATCTGTGGTCAGTGTCAGATGAACTTGCTACCTGAATAGAGAGCCTGGATATGGCCAGGAACACCCACCAACCCAGGGATCTGGTAACTTCTGCAGGTACCTGCGCTACAATTGAGGAGCAGCTCCTGTTGGCCTTCTGATGTGGAAGAAGGAACCACTGGAGGGTTCTGCTGTACAGACGGGTTCAAGGAACAATTGTGAAGCAGGACACCATTTTCTCCAGCAATTGTGATAGAATGAACAACTGGACCCTGCGTTGAGATCTCACCCTGTCAGTCAAGGCTCTGAGACTGTCCTGTTGCTCATGGGAAAGATAGACCCATGTAAAATCCCTGTTCCTGCTGGCCCTCCGGAACAGATTGAATCTCCTGGATGTCCCTGTTCCTTCAATGGGCCAGGATCCTGCTCCTCTCTGATGAATGAGGGGAGGCACGCTGTTGTAGGCCAGCTGCAATGCCCTGTCATATCATCTCTGTAATAATGGCCGCCATATCTGGTGACTGAGTTTCTGCTACTTGCGCAGAATGAAGGTCTGCTGGGACAGGAGAGCCAGAAGCCTGAGGCAAGGGGCTAGGTCTTGAAGGCTGATCTCCAGATATGGGTGACTCCAACTCCCCTTCATCCGGGAGAGACAGAGAAAGGTCTTCCTCACTATCAGGGGAAAGGTCTCCTGGATGGGGAGAGGAGGGCCAAGATTCCCTCTGAGAAGGGGTGAGAGCTGACATGTTCCCCAGAACCTTGCTCGGCTGCCCTTCTGGCCGCCTCCTTTTGCGCCTGAGAACTCTCTATCTAGGGCCCTCTGGTGCCTGCTCTCTGCTTTTTGAGCGGCTTTGGAAGCCTTCCCTGGGGGGCCCTTGTATTTACTGGAGCGAGGGGCTGCCCTTTTCTTTGCAGGTCTTGAGCCTGATGTACTTGCCACTGCGTCCAGATTAGTGGAATGAGGGGGAGTATTAGCTCCGGTTGAGGCCTCCCTCTCTGCCATCCCAGGCGCGAACCTGGCTCACATTGCAAGGTCTGCTGGTCGATGGGTTCATACGGCTGGGGGGGGAAGGCAGCACTGCAGTTAGGGCTCATCTGGGCCTGCTCCGCTATAATCTGGACTCACCTGGGCCCTTTCTGTAAGATATAGGCTCATCTGAGCATGTTTAGTCAATATGCTTGTCCTCCGTTAAAGACAATGGACACAAAATGGCATCTGCGATCTTTGCACCAAAACCAAATGGCGCCCGGCTTCCAGGAGGAACAAAAATGGCAGACACAAATGAGAGAACGGGGCCTGGAGATTCCCTGGAGTGAAAAAGGGCTCTGTGCCAGTACTCCTCACCTTAGCGAGACCATGTTAAGCCCCAAGCCTCAAAAAGCAGCGATCCAGGATGGAAAACACCTGTTGCCACAGTGCTGCGGTGGAACCATCGTCACGTGGCTCCCCACGCTCTGAGAATGCCTGGAATAGACCAAAAGGTTGCTCAAACCTTCTTGTCAAGAGGGAGCAAGCCTAGCAGCAATAAAAAGATCTTTTTCCTATCCTTTAGTGTGTAGAGAAACAGGAGAGAATTTAAACACATCCAGTCCAAAGGAAAGACTTAGTCTAAAACTAGGAGGAGCTAGCAGAGGAGACGGGGATATTGAAATTGCAGACTCAGTCCGATTGGATACAGACGGAGTTAACCCATTCCAGGATGCTATCTCCACCAACAATGGAGAATACAGCAGTCATCTTGCCAAGAGAGTCCAGTCCATCACACATCAGTTCCATTATCTTATTTGTGGAAACAAAACTATCTTCAATCTTCTAAGGAAGTTCAGTAAAGATGAGTAATGTATCCCCTTGGATTCCACATTCAGATGCTACTTTTCCTCTATGACAATCCACTGACTTTTGGATACCCGGAGGAGAGCCTTCTCGGTGGCTGCTCCGACCCTCTGGAACGAACTCCCGGTGGAGATTCGGACCCTAACCACCCTCCAGACCTTCCGTGCCGCCCTTAAAATCTGGCTGTCCCAGCTGGCCGGGGTTAAAGACTCTAACCCCACTCGAATTGTATGACTGTTGTGTTCTTAAATGATGTAGTGTCTTTATGTTGTAAATTGTTTGTCCTTCCCCCCCCCCTTTTGAACTGTGAGCCGCCTGGGGCCCCCCAGGAAAAAGGGCGGCATACAAATAAAGTGACTATGACTATGACTATGACTATGACTATAGCTGGTAGGACACAAAAATCACCCTGTTCCATTGGAGAGGATTGCCATGGGAGGAATAGAAAAGCATACTCCTTTAAGTATCTTGGTCCCAATTTTTTTTGTAAGAAAAGGCAGAAGCAGTAAAACTTACGCTGTTTGAATTATATAAGTGAATTATAGAATAATTGAATTATACAAGATGCCATCAATTGCAATCTCGAAGGAAGCATTTAAAATGAACAAAAGGGAATCCTATAACTAATCTACTCACAAGAAATTGGACCTTATCTCAGTAACAACAACCAGCCAATCAAACAGTCTGAAACCAGACAATGATCAGATGTTTGCATCACATAGAAAGGTATTTAAAGGCCAGTGTTCCGACAGACAAACACAATTCAAAGAGCACTGACGATGTCTCCTCGAATGGTGACAAAATGTTTGAAACCAAATTGCCAATCTCGGAGCTCAAACCAACAACCCAGCTACCAACCCAAGCTACTAACATTTACATACATTTCAGCAAGTGATTCAAGTGAATTATATAAGTTTAAAGTATAAATATAGTAGAATTCTTTAAACACAATACCAAAATACAGAAAGTCCTCAACTTAGGACCACAATTGAGCCTAAAATTTCTGTTGTTAAGTGAGACATTTGTTAAGTTAATTTTGTCCCATTTTTATGACATTTCTTGCCACACTTGTTAAGTGAATTACTGTAGTTGTTAAGTTAGTGACAAAGTTGTTAACTGATCTGGCTTCTCCATTGACTTAGCTTGTCAGAAGGTCACAAAAGGTGATCACATGACCCTAGGACACAGCATCATAAATATGAACTAGTTACCAAGTGTCTGAATTTTGATCATATGACCATAGGAATACTGCAACGGTTATGTATGAAAAATGGTCAAAGGTCACTTTTTTCAGTGCTGTTTTAACTTCGAAGAGTTACTAAATGAATTGTTGTAAGTCAAGGATTACCTGTATCAAAAATATTATTTCATTAAATTTCAATCTTTTTGATAATTGGAAATCAAACAGATATCCTGACTCAGATGCCAGTGATCAGTTATGTCAATGCCTGTGAGGGTGCTATACATAGGGAGCTGCCTCTAAAGAAGTCACACTTAACCCGTTTGCCTAATATAAAATATATAAACTTTCCCACTTTAATCTGAATTTAAATGTGAATTAAATTTGGATTAAATATTGACTATTTCTAGTTATATAATCAAAATCAGAACACATAATAGCAAAATATATTTTTGTCCTTATTATAGCCAGCTTTTTGCAATCTTTGTACTTTCTAGTTAATTCTGATCTGCAAGATAGGACTTGTAAGACAAACAGAAAATCTGATGATAGAAAATGCAATATTATTTATTTTTGTTCTAAAACTAGAGAAAAGGTTAATATGTTTGTAATTCTGTGTCATTTAAATTGTACATGTATTCCTTCAGGAACTGAGAGCTAAATGGCTTCTCTCTTTGCACAGACTGTCTAATGACTACGCTTTCACATACCCAGCATATACTCCTCCTACTCAACACCCACACATAGTACAATCTGCACAAATGTACACCAAGCACATAATCTTTATGCTCTTACTTTCTTCCTCAGCCATACAACAGGGACCTCAGTGTAACTGTGATTTGTCTTTCTATCATACAGAATGTGTTTTTCAAATCAACCCTTATGTTCTCTCCATAAGGAAGGTTATGAGAAAAAATTGGAAGTCATTTGTAGTGTAAGTATTTAATTGGATAACCCCATTTTTAAAAATAGTCTGCAATTCCCAGATTCTCTAATTAAGAGCAATCAAATATCTGGTGCAGTTAATAGAACACTTTTTTAAAAAGAAACATCTTCACCTCTTACAGCAAAAGCCATACATCAAAAATTGTCAATTAATCCACTTAATGCTTCATTCTCTCTCTCCAAACTCTCTTTCAAGAGTTTCAGATCTTAAGTCTTAAAAACAAGATCTTAATTACCAACAATTGCTTCTAACAGCCAATAAGATTACACATTTATTGTTCCATATAATAAAATGAAACTGCAAGAGACTCAAGCCAGCCTTCCAAAGGGTACTGTAGCAGCAGTTATCCACAATTTTTTTACCCTTATTTTGTCCCGATCCACGTGGCTCACTGGGCCACGTGGGTCGGGATGAAATAATGATTAAAAAAAATGTGGATAACTGCTGCTACAGTACCCTTTGGAAGGCCGGTGCAAAGCGCGTGGGGTGCATGACTTGGTCTCCTGCTGCTTTTGTGGCCGTAATTGATGGCAAAAGCAGCCGCACTTGCTGGAGGCCATGGCCTGAGCAGCACCTGCAAATCAGCTGTTTTTTTGATGGCAGACGGATCGGCTCAACTGATCCGATTAAGGAGCCAAGAAGCGCGGAGGTGACTGGGGAAGGGAAGGGCTTCCTCCTGTACTTGCCACGGCACCCTTTCACTAGGGCTTATTTTCAGGGGAGGGCGTATATTTACACCCACCTCAAAAACCAGAACTGGGCTTATTAGCAGGACATGTCGTATTTTCGGGGAAACATGGTATAACAAAAAGGGGAAAGCAACAGGAATAACAAGATCCTTACCAGAGACACTTAATCTAATGATGTCAACACAGTATTGAAGCAAAGTGATCTGATTAGGTATATTTTAACTTAATTTCGGCAATAAAATCAAGCTGCATAGTATTGTAAAAATTACACGTTACCAGCAATGTGTGAAAAACTGGCCTAGGAAATGTACAAAATGTGTGATGTTTTTAAGTAAAGTATGAAATATTTGTGCTATTTTAATAAGCTATATACTTTCCCTAGGCACTGTATATAATATCTTGGCATTATGCAGAATGACAAGAATTATTTAGGCAAAATAGAGAGTTATGAAGAGAGTTAGAATACTGTGTTTCATAAGTTGACAACCCATTTTTGGTATTCTACAAATTTCCTAGGCATTCTCTAACCTTGTATTCAGCCTGCAGCAGGCTTTCCAGGGCTCCCCACACTTGCCTAAGGCACCCCACATTACTTACCTTACCGTGCTGCCTCTCTGTTCTCTGCTTGGATTTAGATTCCCTCTGGCTGAAAGAGCTGCCTGCCCAAGGATTTCAGCTTCTCTCTGTGCAAGAAAGAGCACTCCCTCCCAGAGTGCATGGATTGATCTTCAGGATTTCAGTTCTGTTTCTGCACCCCACTGAAGGAATTCAACTTCCCTCCATGCACCTAGCCAGCCACCAGACTTAAGAGAGTTCTCTTGGCAAGTGGCAGCAGTTTGTAATTTGTAGCCTTCCCTAACAGCTTCTTCACTGACTTTCCGGGAAAGCCATAAGAGAAGATTGCAAATGATGATCACAATTGCTAAACATCCAAATTGTGATCATGTGACCATTAGTGTGATGTTGCAACATTTTGGCCAGAAGTGTTTTCCAGGCTATAAATCACCCTTCACAAGGCTGTCATGATTCTGGACTGTTGTATGTCAAGGACTATCTGTACTATACTCTAATTTTTCCTTCCCACCCCACTTTCTCTATATTGTTTCCTATTCTCCATTTTTTCTTTTTAGTTTGTATTTGTTTTATTTTTGTTATTGTAATCTTTAACAAAATTATTATAAAAAGGAAATGCAATTTCAGATATATTTCCATGTCAGGTTTAATATGAAATCAATCTATAAATCATAGCATGTTGTAGTATTTGTAAATGTATTGTTAATTTTGTCAATTAAATGTGGGATACAATTTTGTTCCATTACAAATGTGCCATTCCTGACCTGTGAAACAGCCTTTAATTAGGCACCTGTAAGATACCTAATAGCTGCTTGGATATTGAATTTCAGCCACAGTAAATACAGTGCATTTCAAACTTTTGTTCAAAACATTACTTAAGAGGTGTTTTCAGGTATTATATTTTCCTCAGTTGCTATCCCATTTATGCATTGAAATTTTTGGCCTAAATTAAAATATCACTCAGTGTTTTGTAATGTTGGCTCCTTAGTTCTACTAATGCTTTAAGAATACAACTGGAAATTTTGATTATTTTCTTCAGTTTTCATTCTGGGTACTGACATATAGTATGCCTTAAACTCATGAGTTAATGTATAGAGATGCACTTTACACCCTTGAAGAGTATCCAGAAGCTGCAACTGGTGCAGTGACAAGGGCAATTATATGCTCT
Source organism: Thamnophis sirtalis (assembly GCF_051295495.1). Lineage (NCBI taxonomy): Eukaryota > Metazoa > Chordata > Lepidosauria > Squamata > Natricidae > Thamnophis > Thamnophis sirtalis. The sequence continues at coordinate 68,351,345 of NW_028261381.1, read as the reverse complement.
CCCAGATCAGTGCATGTTATACCTCTACTTTATAAGCTGCACTGGTTTCAAAGGTTCTAGTAATGCCTTATAAAGGTAAAAGTTTCCCCTGTGTAGTTGTGCACAATTCTAAGGAGCAGTACTCATCTCTGTTTCTTAGTTAAAGGAGCCAGCATTGTCCAAAGACATTTCCTTTGTCATGTGGCCAGCATGTCTATACGCCAAGGTGCACGGAACATTATGTTGTACATAACATGGGACCTGCTTATTTGAGTGATTGCATCTTTTAATTACATCTACCTGTTCCTTCAGGTCTGGCATGTGATGGGACCTGTCGACTAATGATTGTCATCTGACGGGACCCAGAATAAACCCTTTTTTTTGGACACTGCATTCACTCTTTGGATCATCATCCCCCCCACCCCCCCAAGGTTAGATTTACCCCAATCCTATTGGACTTTTGGAGGACTGTAAAGACATGGCTTTGTTATTCTGTCTGGGGATCTGGTGGCAGTATGGAGCCTGAAAAATGACACCACCATAAAATGGATGCAATCTCAAAAAAAATGGTTTTATGTTGTTATTGTTTGATTATTTATTTTGTATATTTGAGTTTTGTGTCCGTATGAATCGTCCAGAATCACATATGTGAAGGGGGGACTATACAAATTGAATAAATAAATTAAGACAAAAACTCAGCTGAAGCAGTATACTATAGCTCAGGCAAAAAGCTGAAACAACACTATAGCTCAGGCAAAAAGCAAGTGGAGATAGGAGGAAATACAGTATAAACATTTTTTAATGACCTTAGTCACACTGTTTATCAGTATTTCAGCTACACAATCCAATTTCAGAGTGGTTAATTTTCGATACAATCTTCCCTATCGCTGAGACTCTGAAAATAAGAATAAGAATATTTTTAGGAACTTATTTTCCTTCATCCTCAATGTTTGGCGTTTGCACACTGATTGTACAACTTCAGGACTCCCCATACCAAGAGGGATAGTTGGGAATAATAGGTATCAGTGGCCCTTCTCTTATTTCACAAGATAAGCATTCTTATAATTTTATTTGTCATGTCAAAATCTCAGAATGCCTGGAAATTTATTGTTTGCTGCTTTAATAGCAGCATGCCAGGCATATTCTGGGCAGAAACATAATAGCAAGAGTTAGTAATTATCCTTTTTCTCTATATCTTTTTTCTAACTGAAATTTGCTTGAGGACATTGCTATCTGCCCCACAGCAGAAACCCATATAATAAATATTATGCCAATCTCTAAGTTCAATTGATTTCTAAATTTAGTAGCCTTACATTTTGATCCAAAGTCCTATTAAAATTAGCTTCAGATTTAATTTTTGTTCTTAGCAATGATAATGCACGATTTCAAATTCCAGAAGAATTTTAAGATTTGTCTTATAAAGTTAACAACAGTTCTTGACCAATTCTTCATTAAGAAGCGTAAGAGTTTATTTTATTACCTCTTTCTTGGATAAAATTTGCACATATTGATACAGGATCTTTGAATGAGATACATGTAAGAGAAATTAAGTGATACACTGGTTGGCATTTTTTATAAGCTAAGATGCATTTTGAACAATACAGGGCCCTGGTCAAAAAAGAGATGCTCCTGGCAAAAAAAAATATAATCATAACAGTAGCACTCTTATACCTGATTATTCCAAAAAATGGAAGGAAGTTATAATGGATGAAGAAAATAATAATTGTTCTGTATTAAAAGGTTAGACGTATAGCAATCAAGGAAGAAGGCTTAAAACAGGCATGTAACAGATGTGGAACTTGGACATCCAACAAGCCCCAAGCCTCAATTTTAGATTTTCTTCTTTTAGAATGTTGTACTCTTCAGACTTGTGATGAGAGGCAAATACATTCCAAATAATAAGGCACACATTAATCATGCTCCTAACCAGTAGAAGGCACTGTCTGGTTAGAGAAGCAATAAAGAAGTGGGTGAGAATTTATGAAGACAAGAAAGAGGCAAAGTTGGGAGTTCATGTGTGTTGAAACTGCAAGCTCAGGAATAAGTCAGACACATCAAACAGAATGCTGAGTGCTTAAGAAAAATCATCTTGTTGTTGCAACCTACTCATTGTACTTTGAAAAGACGTCTGGAATTCTCTACCTGACTCATTGTTATATCCTCTAACCCCCACAGCTTCAACCTTAAAATGTCTACCAGGGTCCTTCAACCTATTCCTAAGAGGTCTGTAAAAGGGGGCATGCATAAGCACACCATCGTGCCTACCGTCCCTGTCCTACTGTCCCCATTTACTTGTACTCGTTCCTTGTTCATGTCCATGTTTATACTTAAATATGTTATCTAGTACATGTTCAACAAATTAAATATAGATATAGCACTGAGAATAAATTCACATATACCTTATACCAGTGATGGCGAACCTTTTTTTGTAAAGGCGTGCCAAAACTGTGTGCGCACGCCCACACTTACAATGGAATGCGCCCCATCCACTTGCTCATGAGAACTTCGTTTCAAACTTCTGGTTGGCCCATTGGCCCTGTTTTTCACCCTCCCCAGACTCAGAAATCTTTCCTGAAGCCTGAGGCGGGCGAAAAATGGTCTCTCCATATCCTCCAGAAGGCCAAAAATCAGCTGCCCAGCGCACACATGCACATAGGAGCCAATGACTCACATGCCGGCAAATATGGCTCCGCGTGCCACCTGTGCCATAGGTTCACCATCACAGCTTTACACCATTGGCCTTACAGCAGTAAGTTATCAAACTCCAGCTATGAGTCCTTGACAAGACTAGAAATCATGCAACAGAAGCACAAGTAGCAATAGGCACAGTGGTGGGTTGTAGGTGGTACGGGTGTACCAGTGCCTGCTGGGAGCACCGGGTACCGTTCCGGTGCTCCGAAGGAGGGCCCACCTGCCCACCATAGTTCCTTACCTGTATTTGAAGGAAACGGGCCATCTGCGCATGTCCGTGCAGTGTACGGCACCTGCGGAACACTACGCTGAGCAGCTGAGCATCGCGGAGGCATTGCAGAGCGTCGCAAGTGGTAAGGACGCATGTGTACGCTTTGCACGTGCACTATCTGCATGCATTCATGTGGTGGCTACCAGGCCCAGTTGTACAAAACCAGTTGCACCGGGATCCGGAACCCATCACTGAACAGGCAGCATAGTGTAAAAGTGAGACATGCACATCAGTCTTACACTCATGACTTAGGACACACAACATCAGAGTAAGTTCAGTTCTACCAATCTGGAAAGCCAAAAATTGACAAGAAAGAACAATCGTTGGTCTTTACCTGAATGTGTCGTGTTAGTAGAATTGCGGGAGGGGCTACTCGTGGATTTTGTCAAAGTCTGTGGTGCAAAGACTGAGGGAAATTTCTTTTAATATCCTCCTTTCTCTGTTGGCTCCCAGTTTCCTCTCAGTCTTTGGTCCAAGCACTGGCTTTGGCTCCATTAGAGGACATTGTTGGAAAGTTTAAAACTACTCTTAATTCGACTAATTGGCTTTAGTTCAAAAAGTACCAAAATTGCTCAGCTGCTGCCCTCAGAGACCATACTGACTTTCTTAAAGTGAGGTAGGAGAGCCGATCTGGCATTTCCCTCCTGCCCCAGGGCCTTGGGAGATCCGTCCGGTCCCTGGGCATGCGTGGATGATGGGCTCCTCTGAGCAGCTTCACGGGAGCGACTCAGATCTACCAATCTGGAAAGCCAAAAATTGAAAAGAAAGAATAATCGAGCACAGACAAGAAACTGAAACATGTTTTTTTGCTAGGTAGAGTTTCTTGGTCAGAACTATGTTGTGTTCAAACATCAAGGGGTTCCAATGATCAAATTGAAGTTATCTTCACAGAGGGAAAAAAAACACATAGTAAGCAATGGCAAGAAAACAGAAATAGGAGTAAATGACTACATTAATTTTGAGTGCTAGATGCTGTTTTTTATTATGTATCCAAAACAGAACTATTTAATTCCTCCTTTCCCCATTTTAATTTATAAATTTATATTGAGTTGTTTCGGTACCATTATATATGTATCATATGCTTACAGCATGCTCAGAAGACATCCATTTTAGAGGATAGAAAATTCTTATCTTTGCTACTTAAAGTTATATATTTGTCTATGTAAGCTATCTTGAATTTGCAAAATTCCTTTATAATATTTCATACAAATCATATTATACACAAATTTTTGTCAATATTTTAGATAAATGTTACATTTGTTCTTGTATTCCAAAGTGCTCTATTATCCAGACTGTGAGCCCAATATCATAATTCTGTTTCAAAGCACTGAAGTAAAAAGGGAGGTTAGTTTCTCGCTCTCGTTCATCTCAAGAATTAAATTACTTCAAAATTGTTCTTTGTTTTAAAAATGCAAGTTTCTTTCTCTTTCCTTTCTCTTTTTCACATTTGATTACATGCCATAAAGATGGTGCTGTCTCTTAGCAACCAAACAGAACCTTTCCAGCATGATTTCCCCCCAGCTTATCCCTTCAGGTCTTCCAATGATGTACCCATCAATGTTGTAATCCAGTCTATCCACATTGTTCTTGATCATCCTCTTCTTTCTTTTCCTCTTTACAATATATATTTTCAATGAGAAAGAGTATCAATACTGTAGTACAGGGCGGGGCATAACCTTTTCCTAGGGGGTCACAGCAAGATCGACAGCAGTTTACAACTTCCGCGACACCTCATTTTAAAGCCCATAAAAAACTGAATTGAATGAGCTATTAAATGTTAAATTTGTTTCGGTTGAAACTTTGAGAATGAATTTGGAAACTGTGTTGAAAAATCTGGAAAATCGAACGGAACTGTTTGAAGATTTGTTGTGTTCTTATCCACCTCGTTTGAATGCTGTTCGAAGGGCTAATGGTGGTCATACTGACTATTAAATCGTGTCAATAAACTCAGTTTTTGATGGGCTTTCGAATGGTGTATGAATTATTTGTGTTGTTATTACAAGTGTTGCTGTGACCCCCTAGGAAAAGGTTATGCCCCGCCCTGTACAATAACTGAAAATTGCAATGCTGCAACTGCAATTTAATATACAAATACATAAATTTCCTTCTAAAATGTTTTCATGATGGCATATTTGCATATTGACGAATGAGAATACCTCTATTAAATAGTTGTTCAGAACTTATTGTAATAAGAATTTGATTCATGCTGAGATTTATCAGCTATTAGATACATGCGGTAATATGGATGTCAATACTGAGTTTTTGTTGAAGAATTAAATTTCTACTATTTTGCTACTTAGGTTATGAGACCATTAGTAGTTATTTTTGATTTTTGATTTTAATTTGTTTCAACATTCAATCATTTAAAGATAACTAAATTAACCTGATTTGTTGTTAATTTAATATGGCTCTGACATACTGTTACTTCTCCCGCATGGCTTAGTTATTTAGTTTTATTTATGTTCCCCAGATTTTGATTATGTAACTTTTCAGTGTGGTCTGCACCAATAAAATATGAAACACAAAAGTAAAATCAAGATAATTAAAAATAGTTTAGCTATTACAATTTTGACAAAACTGGCCCCTCAGTTATCTAACCAGGCCTTTCTTAAACACTTTAGCTATTTAAAGAGCAATAGAAAAATCTTAAATCCTGCTTGGTAGGCAATTAGCAGCCAACACAGATTTTTCAATGTAGCATCATATGTTTCCTATATATTGTACTGGTTAGCAACCAGAACCCACATTGGTACCAATTGCAATTTCCGGATATTTTTCAAGGATAGCCCCACTTAAAACTCATTATAGAAGTCAATAGAGGTCACAATCATGATATGGATAACTGTTACCAAGTCCAGGTACCTCAGCAAAGGTTGATATGTGCTATTCCTAATAGTATAAACAGGTTCTTCAGTACAACTGTTACCTGTAAATTCAACAATAGTTGGGGGTCATGAAACACTCTCAAACTATGACATGCTCTTTCTGTAAAGAAAGAGTGTAACCCTCTTCCGAACAAAGTTCACTTCAATGCCTGAGGAGTTTTCTCTTTTCCTCTTTCTTGCCTCAATTTAATTCCCACTTATTTTCTCTCATCCAGCTCATTATAAGATTAGGTAATGCTCAAGGGTATTAATTATTTCCTTGGAGTTAGAGGGTAGGAAGCAGTAGATGCTGTCAGTGTAGTGATGGCATCTCATTGCAAAACTCTGAATGACTTAGAGCAGTTTCAAACAATATCAGTCAACAACCTAGCTAATAGCCATATGGATGTGTCCCAATAGCAAATACTGCAAAGAATAAGAGAAGGATGGTAAAAGAAAAAAAAGCACAAAGAAAAAGGAAGGAATTCTTAATACTATATTTCAGACAATACTATATTTCAAAGATGGAACTAGAAATGGCTTCAGCTTCACCATTTTTCAATCATCTTACAGCAAGGTTGTCAAACTCGGAGCCCATGGGCTGGATGCATCACATGGGCAGGGTAAAATGCATCATCAGTTTGGATGATGATAATGCCTTGTAAGAGACCTAAGTCTAGCCTCCCCTTCTCATCTGGGGCCAGTTTGCCTTGCCTGTCAGCAGTTCAGATTCTTGTTATAGGTAGCATGAAACAAATTTGTAATACTTTTTAAACTCTATCTTGGTTCCTGACTTCTTGTCCCTGACAGAAAATTGTAGAAAGTTATTATTCCTTAATTAATAAGTAGAAATTTCTTTCCCCTGCAGAAGTCTTTTCAAAACTCTCCATTGATTCTTTCTTGACATAAATGCTTCCTGATTAAAAATGGATCATTATAATCCTACATTCAAAATATAGAAAGGGAGTGTACTTAATAAATGTTCCATAGTATCTATGATACTATCTATGTCCACTATATTATAATAGGTTTTTGAAAATTTGAATGACAGAAATGCCAGCTATGCACAAAGTACTTTCAGTGACCAACATATATAATTATATGGCTTTATGTATATAAGGTTATATAATGCATAAGTATTAATTTATTAGCATACCTAGGGAATCACAATTAATGAAGGGGACCCAAATTCATGGTATCATAACCAAATCAAGTAATCTATTTCTTGAGGATAAAGATGCATGTTGTTCTGCTTTTAGTAAATAAGATGTTAATTATTAACACTTCCTGTAACCACACAAAATAAAAAGTTAAAATTCACAATTTCACTAAAGAACCATTGCTCAAAGCACATACAGGAAGCCATTTAAAACTACTCCATTGATCATTATGTTAGTCTGTTTCCTGAAAAGCAGTGCACTGTAAAATCTTGTGGATTCAAGTAGTCATCACTTCCTAGCTTCCCGCCAGAACCAGTTTTGCAACCTAAAAACAGAATCCTTGTCCAATTTAAAATAGAAACAAGACATTTTTTAATTGTCCAAAGTCCCTTCACTCATTCATATAAGTCTTCTTGAAGTTTCTATCTTCTCAGCTTGGAGAAGAAACTTTTGATGAAAAATTATTCTTCAACCAGCCAATTTGGTACAGTGATTTAAGGCCAAAGGCTACAAACCAGAAGACCATGAATTCTAGTTCTGTCTTAGGCACAAAGCCAGCTAGGTGAGCTTGGACCAATCACTGTATCTTGGTTCTAGAAAGGAGGCAATGGGAAATGATTTCCAAAATTTTTTGCAAGAAAAGTGCAGGACCATAGTGTCCAGGTAATTGCTGGGAATATTTTTAAAAAAATCCTCTGACTTAGAGGCATATGCACACACATATAGACATACACACATGCACATACATGTGCACGTGCGCACACACACATACGTTCTTTAAAGGCACATCAAGCCAATTTGGAGCCTGATGTGTTTTCAAGGTGCCACAAAATAGCAATACGGAAGGTTCTTCATCACTTGTCTGTACGCCCTTCAGTTTCAAGCTAGAAAGAAAAGTTGGAGCTCATTTTTCTATCTTTGTAAATGAAAATTCTGATGGTGAAAGACTACTATTTTACTTAATGCTCTTAACCAGCTATCTTTCTTATTTCACACAACAGAAATATGCTGATCAGGAGATAGTTTGAAAAACATTTTATGTGTTTGTGTATGTGTGTGTATGCGTATTACATGCACTGTATGCTAAGAATGCCATTCCAGGTATCAAGGCAAAACTCTAGAGCGTTAAAAGTCAATCTAGAACACACTATTCTTTGAGTACATTAGTGCTAGGCTCCCAAGTAGCAAAACTGGTTAGACCAGGAGGTTTCAACTCAACCAGGCACAGAAATATTATTCTCTTTTTCCTTAAACATAGTCTTTTATAAAGCTCACCAAGTTCTCCTGGAACTCTAGGACTCCACTGAATACAGTTTGAGAAACTTTGGGGAAGGAAGGAAGGAAGGGAGAGAGGGAATGTTTATTCAAATTTAGTGTATTTCTTATTTCACAAAGCTTTCATTTGATACAATGTACAAGGTGCTATTCAATCTATTGCTCTTTTCCAAGCAATTCAAATAAATGATCATGTCATAAGGTCGTGAATCATATGAAATAAAGCAGATTTCCATATTAGGTTTATATTCTTGCTATCAAATGATTTTATGGATCATTTACTTCCAAAAAATATTGATATATTGACACTAATCTTACTAAGAGGATTAACCTATTCTCACAGAATGACCTAGCTCTTTGACGGATACACACACATATTGCAAAATATGGTAAATGCATATATATAAACAAGCAAAATAAAAACGTTACTTTTTCCAAAATGGAGTATGTGTTATAAATACTGCTATTATGTGCAGTTATTGATATAAAATAGTTGTATTACATTTAGATCCTACATTTTTTTTTTTTTACAAATCATTATGTTGTGGCTCTTTCCTATTTTCCCCACAACTATCACTGTGTGAATTGTGTTGAGCTGAGAGAGAGTGACCCCTGCCTTGGGCTGGAGTTTGGACTAGAAGACCTCCAAGGTCCCTTTCTGCCCTATGATTCTATGACAGGCCCTAAGTCATCCAGATGACTTCCATGCCAAAGAGTAAACTAGAATGACAGTTGGTCTTACCTGAACTGTTATTTTTAGAGGTGTTTGCAGGATGGGCCAGAGATGATATTATCACAGCCAATTGGCTTCGAGACTGGGTTGAAGCTGAAGCCATGCCTCTGGGCTCCTCTCCTCTCCAGTTTCAATGCAGTATGTGCTCCCGAGATCCTGAAAACAAATCACAAAGGAGACACCTCCACCCCCCAATACTGTCTATCTAACCTAGGGTGGGAACTGGCCCATCCTGCAAACACCTCTTAAAATAACATTTCAGGTAAGACCAACTGTCATTTTCCAGAGTGAGTTTGCAGGATGGTCCAGAGATGGGACATACCCAAGTTTCGTCCCAAGGGTGGGCCCTCACTGATCTGACAGGACCTGTTGCAGGACCCTGCGGCCGAATGCCACATCGGAAGATGCGAAGACATCCAGCCTGTGGTGCCGGATGAAGGGCGACGGGGATGCCCACGTCGCTGCCCTGCAGATATCTTCTATAGGGGTCTGGGAGGCCCAGGCTGCCAAGGTAACCGCACTCCTAGTGGAGTGGGCCGTGATGCCGGCCGGAACTGGCAAGTTCTGTTCCTCATAGGCGAGGGCAATGGCCAGATGGATCCACCGGCTAATGGTGGACAGGAAGACCCTCTTCCCTAGCAACGAGGGTTGGAAGGATACAAACAGAGCCTCAGACCTATGAAACTCCGCCATCCGCCTTAGGTAAATCCGTAAGGCCCTTCTTACATCTAAACGGTGCCAACTGTGCTCCTGGTCGGGTCTGGGCAAAAGTCCGGAAGAACCACTCCTGCACTTGGTGGAAGACCATGTTTACTTTTGGCAGAAAAGCCAAGCCCAGGGGTAGCACTACCCTGTTATTGTGCATAGATCCTCCCTGGAGGAGCTCCGAGACAAGCCTAGCTGAGGTGATAGCCACCAGGAACATAACCTTACAAGTGAGGAGTTTCCCACTAACTCTCCGGAGTGGTTCAAAAGGCTCGGCCATAAGGGCCCGTACCACCATGGGAAAGGAAACCTGTGGACTAATGGTGGACAAAGGTGGGCCGCCCCCTTGAGGAACCTCTTAACTAAGAACAAACGAGGTAGTGGAGTGCGCCTTCCCAGGTAGCACCATTGCCAGTGCCGCCAACTGTCTCCTAACCGTGGCTAGGGAGAGGCCCTTGTCCAGACCCTTCTGGAGGAAATCCAGGACTTGAGGGACCGTGGCCCTGGAGGGGGTCACGTGGGCGGCCTGGCACCAGGAGACAAACGTCTCCCAAGTGGAATCGTAAATCCTGTTGGTTGACTGTCTGCAGGAGGCCTCGATGGTTCTGATCACCTTTTGGGACAGGAGTGCGCCTCTCAGGTGCTCCCGTTCAATCTCCACATGGCCAGTTGGAGCCACCGTGGATCTGGATGGACCAACTTCCCCTGTAGCAATCCATCTCCCCCCGGGGAATCCTCCATGGTCTCCCTGCTGACAGACTCAGCAGATCCGCAAACCAAGCCCTCCTGGGCCAATAGGGGGCCACTAGGATTACTTCAGCCTGCTCTCTGACTACCTTCTGGATGACCCCAGGAAGGAGAGATGGGGGGAAAGCTTACAGCAGCCTGACCGGCCACTTGGAGTGAATGGCGTTGACCACCTCCGTTCCCTGAGCTGGGAACCAAGAAAAGAACCGCAGCAGCTGAGCACTGGGCGGAGTGGTGAACAGGTCCACCACCGGTCTCCCGAACCTCTGGCAGATCCTCTAGAAGAGCTCCTTGGACAGACTCCACTCTCCGTTGACTACCATCTTCTGGCTCAGCCAGTCCGCCTGATGGTTGTCGACGCCGGTGATGTGTTCCGCTCAGATGGAGCACAGGTGTTTCTCTGCCCAGTATCCCAGCGACATTGCCTTGGTGTGCAACGCTCTGGATCGTGTGCCCCCCTGTCAATTGATGTGCGCCTTTGCTGCAACGTTGTCTGTTAAGAAGAGGACGTGATGACTTCATGGAACCGTCATAGGGTAAGGTGGACTGCCCGAAGCTCCAGCCAATTTATATTGTGTTGAAGGTCATTCTTTGACCACCGGCTCTGTGCCAGCTGGGAGCCTAGGGTCACCCCACAACCGAACAGGCTGGCATCCGTTGTCAGTATGAGGCACTCTTGTTCCCTGAATTTGCAGCCCTTGAGCAAAGCTGGGAACATCCACTACTTGAGAGACATCAGCACCTGCGTACCTTGAGCTTTGAGTTGCTGGAATCAGCCCTCTGATATGGCACCAGCCTCCATTGGAGCGTCCTGGCATGTAGTTGCACCCACGGGACCACTTCAATGCATGAGATGAACTTTCCCAGCAAGTTGGAAAGAAGGGCTATGGGAACACAATGATCCTTCATTACCGGGGAAGGAGGGTTCGCTACATTACAGAGATCCCTCCTTCCGGCCCTGGGAGTCCCACTCCAAGACCAGATGGCGTGAGTAGTCAGGACCCTGGTCTCAGGCTGTTGTCGCTAAATGCCAGGTCTGTTGTTCATAAAGCTCCTCTCGTCCGGGACTTAATTATAGACGAGAGGGCAGACCTGGCATGTATTACTGAGACCTGGCTGGGCCCAGAGGGAGGAGTCCCCCTTGTAGAGCTGTGCCCAGAGGGATTTCAGGTGCTGCATCAGCCGAGAGCCCAGGGAAGGGGTGGGGGTGTGGCCGCTGTTATCCGGGAGTCGTTAGTTCCTCGCAGGGTCCCTGCTCCGGAGATTGTCGGGTGTGAGTCTTTGCTGCTAAAGTTGGACCTCAAGGGTCAAGTGGGTTTGCTGCTAACGTACCTGCCTCCCAACAGCGTTGCAGCAGCCCTCCCCTCGCTCCTCGAGTCGGTAGCCGAGCTGGCGATTGAGTTCCCTAGGCTGATGGTCCTGGGGGACTTTAATCTGCCATCGCTCGGTGAAAACTCTGATGGGACGAGGGAGTTCATGGCTTCCATGACAGCCATGGGCTTGACCCAAGTAATTCGAGGCCCAACCCATACAGCGGGACACATGCTTGACCTTGTATTTCTCTCGGAGCAGTGGATTTATGATCTTGGTCTGAGGGGGAGTGACATCATACCCCTGTCGTGGTCAGACCATTGCCTGCTGAGGCTCGACTTCCGGAGGCCAAACCCCCACTGTAGGGAGGAGGAACCGACCAGGTGGTTCCGCCCCAGGCGTCTTATGGAGCCATCAAGGTTCCAGACAGAGCTTGGGGTTATTCCTGACACTCTCGCCCACAGTCCGGTGGAGACTCTGGCTGCTGCGTGGTACTCGGCAGCGTCAGAGGCCCTCGACCGGATTGCGCCACTGCGGCCCCTCCGAGGCGGCGGATCCCGGAGGCCTCCTTGGTTCACCGAGGAGCTCCGGGAAATGAAGCGCCGGAGGAGATGCCTAGAGCACCGTTGGAGGTCCGATAAGTCCGAATCGAACCGAGCAATGGTAACCACCTGCACCAGGGAATATACTAGGGCACTTAGGACAGCTAAAAGATCACACATAGCCTCCCTGGTTGCATCCGCTGAGTCCCGTCCAGCCGCCCTGTTCAGGATAACCCGCTCCCTATTAAACAAAAGGGAGACGGGGGAACCCCTGCAGGGCAGAGCGGAAGAATATGCCCAATTCTTAGCGGACAAAATTGCTCGGTTTCGGTCGGACTTGGACTCCACACCCGCAGTTCCAGCCGAGGCACAGGGGGACCAAGTAGAACAGCTCTGGGTTGAGTTTCAGGACGTTATCCCCGGGGATGTGGACAAGGCCATGAGAGCTGTAAGTTCCTCCACCTGTGTTCTGGATCCGTGTCCCTCATGGCTGGTTGCTAACTGCAGTGAGGTGACACGAGGCTGGATCCAGGCGGTTGTAACCGCCTCCCTTCGGGAGGGGAACTTCCCCGCCTCATTGAAAGAGGCGGTGGTGAGACCCCTCCTGAAGAAACCATCCTTGGATCCAGCTGTTCTTAACAGCTATCGCCCGGTCTCCAACCTCCCCTTTCTGGGGAAGGTTGTTGAGAAGGTGGTGGCCTTTCAGCTCCAACGGTCCTTGGAGGAAGCAAACTATCTAGACCCCTTCCAGTCTGGCTTCAGACCCGGTTACAGCACAGAAACCGCTTTGGTCGCATTGGTGGATGATCTTTGGAGAGCCAGAGATGAAGGACATCCCTCCATCCTGGTCCTCCTTGACCTCTCAGCGGCTTTCGATACCATCGACCATGGTATCCTTCTGCGACGACTGCGGGAGGTGGGAGTGGGAGGCACCGTGCTACAGTGGTTCTCCTCCTACCTCTCGGACAGGTCGCAGTCGGTGTTAGTGGGAGGGCAGAGATCGTCCCCAAGGCCCCTAAATTATGGGGTGCCGCAGGGTTCGGTCTTATCCCCCCTGCTATTCAACATCTACATGAAACCGCTGGGAGAGATCATCCGCAGGCACGGGATTAGATACCATCAATATGCGGACGATACTCAATTGTATCTGTCCGCCCCGTGCCAAATCAATGAAGCGGTTGACGTGATGGGCCGGGGTCTTGAGGCCGTTATGGACTGGATGAGGATTAACAAGCTTGTGCTCAACCCAGAAAAGACCGAGTGGCTGTTGTGTTTCCCTCCCAAAGATTTGGCCAACATTCCAACACTCAGGCTGGGGGGTCAAATTTTACACCCCTCAGAGAGGGTTCGCAATCTGGGAGTCCTCCTGGATCCACAGCTGTCATTCGACCACCATTTAGCGGCTGTGACCAGGGGGGCATTCGCCCAGGTACGCCTGGTGCGCCAGTTGCGACCCTACCTGAACCGGGAGGCACTCACAACAGTCACCCGGGCCCTTGTGCTCTCTAGGCTGGAATACTGCAATGTGCTCTACATGGGGCTGCCCTTGAGGAGCGTCCGGCGACTTCAGTTAGTGCAGAACGCGGCCGCGCGAGTGATCGCGGGTGCACCCCGATTCACCCGCATAACACCTATCCTCCGCGAGCTGCGCTGGCTACCTGTCGATCTCCGGATGCGCTTCAAGGTGCTTTTACTCACCCATAAAGCCCTACATGGCAGTGGATCTGGATACTTGAGAGACCGCCTTCTGCCGATTACCTCCCTACGACCTATAAGATCGCATAGACTGGGCCTCCTCCGCATTCCATCGGCCAGCCAGTGTCGGCTGGCAACTACAAGGAGGAGGGCCTTTTCAGCAGTCGCCCCGACCCTTTGGAACGAGCTCCCCGTGGAGATTCGTACCCTCTCCACCGTCCAAGCCTTCCGCACAGCCTTGAAGAACTGGCTCGCCCGTCAGGCCTGGGGATAAGGACCGTTACCCCGCCCGAATATTGAATGTATGGTGTTGATTTTATTATATGTTGTCGTCTTAATGTTGTATTCCCCTTCCCTTGGTTTTCTGTGAGCCGCCCTGAGTCCCCTCAGGGAAAAGGGCGGCCTACAAATATTAATAAAACCTAAAACCTAAACCTAAAACCTAAAACCTTCTGGATCTGGTTAATTAACTTTAACAAGCTGGACCTGCGATCCAGGGAAAGAAACACTCGACCCAACTGGGAATCAATCACCATCTCCAGGTGTAGGATTTGGGTGGATGGGGAGAGAGTACTCTTCTTGAAATTCATTGAGACCCCTAAGCCCTGGAGGGTGTCAATGAGCTGCTGAAGGTCTGACCTAGTCTGAGCAGGAGATGCCCCCTGGACAAGAATGTCATCCAGGTAGCAGAAAAGCCTGATGGAAATCTCCCTCAGATGGGTGGCCGCTACCGCTAACACCTTGGTAAAGGTCCTGGAGACCGAAGCCAACCCAAGCGGTAGAGCCTTGTACTAGTAATGAAGCCCTAAGAAGGAGAAATGGAGAAAGTGCCTACGCTCAGGGAGGATGGGGATGTGCAGGTAGGCCTCCGTGAAATCAATGTATGCCATGTAGTCCCCCTCCTGGATCCCTGCCAGAATGGACTTGAGGGAAGCCATCTTAAAACGTCTATACACTAAGAATTGGTTTAGGAGCTTTAGGTCTAAAATGGCTCTCCATCCCCCTGATGTTTTTGCCACTAGGAACAGGTTTGAATAAAACCTCTTGGCTGCCTGGTCCTCAGGGACTCTATGGCCGCAATGTCGAGCAGGTGCTGGATGGCCTGCCGCATCTGCTGGCGCTTGTCAATGTTCTTGGCCGGGGGGAACACCCAGAAACAATTGGGGGGAAGGGAAAGGAATTCCATGGGTCACAGTACTGAGGACCCAGGCATCCATGGATATCTCTGCCCAGGCATCTGTGTACAGAGCTAGGCAGCCACCAATAGGTGGGATCGCGGGTGACCTACTTGCCCTGGTGGAAGGGGCGACCACCCCCTCCTCGAAAGGGCCATTTGCCCTGAGGCTGGAAGCGAGGTCTGTCCCTATTGAATCCTCTGTCAGATGGCCTATCCGCCCTGCCCCCCCGGGTACCTGCTCTGGTGGGTGTCCTGTTCCTGTGGCGGCTGTGCTGAACTGCGATAATAGGGCGTGGACCTCTGCTCCGCCTTCTTGGTCGATGTTGGAAGCACCTTCTTCTTATTTTTATCGTCCACCAGGATGGGGTCAAGGGAAGTCCTGAAGAGGGAGCCCCCCGGTAGGCAGCTGTCGCTAATTGCCACTTTGCCTTGTTGTCCGCCTGCTAGCCACGGAGCCACAAGAGGAGACGTGACGGACAATGCCATAGCCCTGAAAGCAAACTTCATGGCATGTAAGGTAGCGTCAACTGAGAACTGAGCAACCGCCACTAACTTGTTGATGTCCTGGTGTAGGCATACGTCCTCCGGTGAAATGTGCGCCTGAATCTGCTCCATCCAAAAGATGGCCATATGGTTGAAAAACGAGGCGGAGGCCGCCGCCTTAATGGGTCAAGCCGACGACTGGAAGGTCTTCCTGAGGATCATCTCCGCCTTCCTGTCCTCTGCCTTCAAGTTGTCTGCCACATCCTTGGGTACCAGCGATGCTGGGGCAGCCAAGGCCACCACTGGCGGATCCACCAAGGTCATCTGCAATGCTTGGGAGAAATCTGGTTCGATGTTATAGAACCGTCTGTCATTGCTGCCTGGGGTGGGGAAGGCCCCAGGGGTCTCCCGCTGTCTCTTAATGACTTCCAGGAATAGGTCGGAAGCAGTAACCGCTTTGGGCTTGGAATAGACCATGCCCTGGGGCTTCCCTATTGAATCCTCTGCTGGCTCACCCTCGTGCCCCCCCCAGCTGAGCAGTGGCACACGCTTTGCATAGGAGGAACCAGAACAGATTAAGAGGGAACAATCCCATGAAGCCTGGAGGTTCAAGCTCCAGTTCCTCCTCATCCTCAGAGAGATCTGGGTCACGCTGTGCCTTGTCCCCCCGGACAGATCCCTCACTTGCCAAGGATGGGGACCCAGGGGGGCAGGCTGGCTGGGATGGGCCCTGTGGCTGGGCTGATGAAGAGCTGGGGACCGTGACCTCACCCTGAGAGGCAGAGCAAGGCCCCTGTTGCTGCATGCTTGCAGCCACACCAGGTGCAATGGCTCTTTCAATGAGGTTCTGAAGACCCATGGGTAGATCCTCCATATCCAAGGAGTCCCAGCTGGATGCCCCAGGCACATGACTATGGATGGGGGTAGGTGCCAGAGTTGGCCTGGATGGATCTCTACCTCCCAGCTGAGTCTCTAGGGATAGAAACCCAGGCTGGTTATCTACCTGGTCAAAATCCTCCATGGAAAGGGGAGGAGAATGGGCAACCCCCCCCCCACTACACTCCCTCAAGGAATCTGGTGACCTAGGGGGAGAATCCTGCCTGGAAGGGCCCCCTAGGGTGACCTGGACCTGGAGGAGGAGGGACTGATCCTGCCCTGCAGAGCCCTCAACCTCTCTGCCCTGGAGAAAGTTCTCACCAAGGCCCTGTGCCTCCTAGCTTTGTCTCTTTGGCTGGCACGGGAAGGGTGAGTGTCAGCCGAGGCTTTAAGCCTCCTGGAAGAAGCAATGGGATGCTGCCTGGTGGAAGTCCCCTTCCCAGGAGACATGGGGGGGAAGGGGATCTACCCGCCATCACACAACTACTTACGACCACTCCTTGTGTTTCCTGCGATTCACTCCTCACCCCCATCTTCGCAGCTAGAATGGCAAAGTCCTCACTCCTTTTGTCATGTGCCCTGAATTTTAAAACACTGCCAGGGCGCATTTCGGGGTTGCTACGGCTTCTCAGGGAGTCTGCTGCTGCCACGCTGGTTCCCAGCTGCCTCTGCCGCTCCTGGGCCTTCCGTGGCCTTTGCGCGGCCCACGCACTCTTCTGCGCCCTCTTTTAATGCTGATGCATTCTCTTTTAGGTTTCTGGGCTGTCGGGCTGGAAACCAGAGCCCTTTAGCCTCCACCGGTGCTGATCTGCCCTCTCAAGGCCCCATGTGGTCGCTGGCCAAAAATGCCTGCCAGAACAGCAACCCAGCCACTGGAGCCACCAAAGCTTTGCTTTTAACCCCAAAGTAGCTGGAAAAACCACAGCTAATAGCAGAGACTTGCTGGGAGGTGAAGGAAGGGTCTCCTTGTGAGAAGGAAGCAAGTTGAGTCGAGGATAGTTCAGAAAAGTTGAATCAAATCAGGAATCAAGAATTTATAACCTCTCTTTGGTCAGACTGGATTGAAACTGGAGTCAGAGGAGAGGAGCCCAGAGGCATGGCTTTAGCTTCAACCCAGTCTTGAGGCCAATTGGCTGTGATAATACCATCTCTGGACCATCCTGCAAACTCACTCTGGAAAAATCACAGTCTTATCCAGTAACTTAACGACTTCAATAGTTGCCATAATTGATAATACTTAAAATAATAACTGAGAGCTAACTAGAAGCTGGAACAGTATCTGTTGCTATGGGACAAAGCTTCTGGACTCAGAGCAAGGAATGTATTCAAAGGACAGCTAAATGGGGCTTAATCTGTAACACATTAATGAGAGAAATTAATTAGTATATGCAATATTCCTAAATCCAAACTTCTCAAAGTTTTAGTGCTTCTTGAAACTTAGTACTTTCGCCTCAGTGTACTGAATTAGAAACTGGTAAACTGTTTTTTTTCTCTGGACAGGGTGCAGGAGAGGATTTGGGTGTGCTGATAAAAAGCTTTCACTGAAAGTTCTACATTCTTTGTGCTTTGTTCTATATTGTGCCATATTTAGAAGAAAGTAGGTGCTCTGACATTTGGACAGTAAATGCTCACTTTTACCTTCTGGTCAAAGAAGGTTGGGGCATGGAAGCTATAACTATAGTCTAAGGAAGTGACGAGTTGGGGGGAAGTAAAAGAACACAATTAAATAAACTTTTTTTTTGCTGTTTTGCATTCTGCTAATCATAAAACCTACATTGGTTTGGGTACAAAAACAAAAAGAAGCCAGAGTTTGGTGTTCAAACAGAAGCAATGATTAAAAGTCAGGATCCCTAACTAATGACACTATCTAAGTGTGCTGTATGATATATCCCCCCTTTAAATTTGTACCTTGTAATAATAGGTTTGGATTTCAAACAAATCACAATGAGGCCTAAACAATTATTTAGCAGCATGAAGGACTAGATTATACTTTTAAAAGGCAAATTGAGATTGTTAGGGGTGGAAAACCAAGAAGGAAGCAATAAAAGTTACAACAAACTTCCCCAAAGGTACTTATAAACCAGTTTTGAAGATACGGTGCTGTACCACTGCCCGCAGTCATGTCATTATATTTTGGGTGCATGGCTTCCCTCTTGCCTTTATAGTCATATGTGGCAATTAGTGGTTACATAACTATAATTTGTGAGCCAATTTTTAGCAAAACAATAATAATAATTGATGGAAATTGATTTGCTTAATGACTGTGGTGCTTGCTTAGCAACTGATCCAAAAGTGCCAAAAATTCAGACTTGTCATGTGAAGCCTCAATTTATGACCACAACAGCTTAGAACCATAATTCTGGGTTCAATTATTGTTATAAGTAAAGGACTACCTGCATGATCGAAAATGAAACCCGGCATCTGTTAACTTTGGATAATTTTCCTCAGTGAACAAACAAGTATGTTTTTGACTCATTTGTTTAACTGGGTTCTTTTCATGTAGGTTTGGGACGTGTGTGGAACAAATCGTGTACTAGGTCATATTTATAGAAAAAATTCAAAAGATTTCCCAAACTTTTAAGCACCACTATAGCTAATCTATTATAAAACACTATATTTATTTTATTGATTGTTTCATTTTATTTTATTTTTAAAGCCACACATCTCAACAAGTGACTGGGTGGCATACATCATAAAGAAACTTTAAAAATATTATTTAACACTTTAACACTCTCAGGCCCCCAATGCCTGGACACATAACCAGGTCTTCATGGCCTTAGGAAAGCAAACCAAATAGGGTCATCCTAATCTCTGAAGGGAGTACCTTTTAGAGGGCAGGGGCTGTGGCAAAGAAGGCAGTTCTCCTGGTCCCTGCCAGTCAGCATTCCATTGCTGACAGCACCCATCACATACCCAATCTACTAGATTTGATTGGTTACCAAATTGGATGGCTAAAAATGACTGGGAGGAGCCAGTCCATTAAGTAATCTGGACCCAAGCTACGGTACTTTTGAAAATTAAAATATGAAACTAGTGCTTACAGTTAAAACTGTTGGTTACTCCAGTGTTTTTCAACCACTGTGCCGTGGCACACTAGTGTGCCGTGACATAGTGTAAGGTGTGCCATGGGAGAATTACTTTATATATAGTCAATATAGGCACAGAGTTAAATTTTTTAAACATTTTCTAATGGTGGTGTGCCTCGTGATTTTTTTCATGAAAAAAGTGTGCCTTTGCACAAAAAAGGTTGAAAAACACTGGGTTACTCTATCACTCTTTCCCAACTTTGTTATCAGTGATTCTTTAACTTGAACTGGAGTCTTTTACATATTAAATATTTGCTCTGTTACTGCACTATGATCTCCAGTTCATACAATCAAGAACAATTGATCCAGAATTTAAATTGGTATCTGTGAACCTAAACATTTTTAAAATGAAGCTTGTATCACTGCAAGTATAGTTTTCTCCTACGGTTTCAGTCCATCCATAAGATTAATCAAAACAGTGGTGGGATTTAAATTTTTTTACTACGGTTCTGTGGATGTGGCTTGGTGAGCATGGTGTGGCTTGGTGGGCGTGGCTTGGGCATGGTAGGGAAGGATACTATAAAATCTCCATTCCAGGGGAAGTTTACTCCAAACTACTCAAAATTTCCGCTACCAGTTCTCCAGAACTGGTCAGAACCTGCTGAATACCACCTCTAAATCAAAGCTTATGCTCAATTCAACAATCTATCAGATCCAGGAAACATAGCCTTTTTGTTATGAACCTGTCCTTGGAAATAACTCGCCAGAAATCCATTTGGTTCTCATTCTAATTATGTTCTTCAGAAATGTGGCTATGCTCTCAGACTTTGAGATACAATGGATATGAAACCCTATTGGTTGTTTTTAAAAAATTGAATATTGTTATTTCAAAAAGTTATAATTTTTGTTAATTGTTCATTTTTATTGTTTTTCTGTTTTTAAATTTTATGTTGCTCAGTGTCATATCAGTACTGAACAGTATTCAAATCAAATAAAAAACAAATAAATTTCCCAGCTGACTTGATTATGCTCAGATTGTTAGACTCACATTCTGGAACATTAATGCAACAACAAACCACACATTAAGAATGAAATATTACATAGATGATGAACAATCCATTAAGATTTTCACAGTGACTCACAATAAATTTTGGAGAAGAATGTTAGCATATTCTGTCTCTACCATACTTTGATGAAAATAAATTACAAGTGCTAGAATGAACGGTTTCCATATTTATATTTTAAACTTTCAATAAGAATATTTGCAATATTCATGAACAATGAAAAATATATTACAAAATTTTGTTGAGCTCAATTCCTTAACAAGTGCAACAATAATAATATACTTTTTAAAATTCATACATTCTCAAACTTTCACTAACTTTTCAGATATTTGTACATAAAGAATGATGTATGAATATTTATATCTGCCTTTACTGATTTTTGAAACAGGTAGGCAAAGTGAATCATATCTCTATTTACTTAGCAATGTTTATAATTTATGATTTAATATCCAAAAGTAATATAAATACTAACATTTCCCTTCATTAAAGGGAATTTTCAAGTCATTTTAAAAGGAAACTTTAAATTTGAAGAATTATCTTACTTAGTTTAGGGTCAGATTCCACCTATCACATTAGTGGTAAAACTATTCCAATTTACCTTCCATTGTGAATTACATCAGTAGTTTCTTTAATAAGGATGTGACTATTGAAATATACAGTTTCCCTGAAAATAAGACCTCCCTGGATAATAAGCCCAATCAGGCTTTTGAGTGCATGCTCAAGCCCTCCCTGAAAATATTGCAATGCAGCAGCAGCCATGAGGTGACCACGCTCGCTGCCTCCTGCACCTCAAAAATAATAAGACCTCCCAAAAAACAATGCCAATGCTTATTTGGGGGTCAAAAGAAAATAAGACTCTGTCTTACTTTTGGAAAAACACGGTAAGATTGAAAAAATACATCATAATTTACAAGACAATAACACTTTTCAGATGCCAGCTTTAGAAAATGATTGATAGCACTTAATTTGTAGGGAATAGGTCTCCTTCAAAATCTTAAAAATCCATTTTTGAATGCAGCAGAGAGCTATATTATCAAATTATCAGCGCCTAAATTTTCTAACTAAACTAGGTTAACTTGGAACAGGAAGACCTATATTCAAATCGATTTTTAACCAGGGGTATTTATGGGACAACGTTTGGACAGTTATTATTCTTTTACTCCAAAGTGCTTCACATGGCTACTGTTATGCATAAAAATTGAAAACAAGAACATGCCATCTTTTATGAATTCTATATTAAATATAGAGATAGTATCACAATAATGCTGAAAATAAATGAACAGCGTGTGTAAGAGAATATTGGTATAGTATAACAACACAACATAACACAACACAAATTCTTGCATGATAAAAAGTTTTTGAAGTCTCATCTTTCCATCAATGACCCATAATGCCATTTTTGCAACTGATCAGGGCTACAAAACATAAGATAAAGTTAGTTTTACTGCCGATGACTCCAATGATACATTTCTGTTACTTCTTTGCCAACAATAGAGAAGTGATTTTATGCTGACTTTTCCCAGAAAGTTTTGTCATTCTAGCTTTCCATCTCTCATTCATGTATTAGCTAAGTCTGACCATGCTTAGCTTTCTGAAATCAACTAAACTGGAGCAAAGGTTTAGGGGAACATTGAAAAAAAATCAAGGAAATTCTTTTTCAGGGATAGGCTTTTCAAGATAACAAAATGTAGCTGGACAGATAAAATTTAGAGGGTACAAACTTCCACAAACCCACTCTGGTCTGACTCCAGACCCAACCCTGGAAACATGCTCACTTAAAAAACAAATTGGCATTAATTTGAGCATAAGCATGTTAGCCTTACAACTAATGTGCTAGGCTAGTGTATGTCCTCTCTGTTTGATTCTTTTTCAGCAGAGCAATGAAAATACTATGAAATGCTTTCATTTCTAACCAATCTTTGTATGGAGTTATGCATCTTTACACAAAATATAGTCATTTTGTGATTTAAGTTTAACATAGCATCTGAACCCAGGGGGAGGATTAGAATAACTCAATTTAACCAAAGTACAGTATCTTGTACCATGTTCAAGCAAATCAAGGTTTTAACCATTGACTCATATCACATGCTAATCTCCATGTGCAGAATCGAAGCCTCCTAGCAGAAATGAGAAAGAGGGTAAGAGTGTCTCTGTTACTAGTTTCTTTTTCATATGTTCAGGATAATACTACTATACTTAGAAGCAAAGAAAATGGAGAAAGAATAATTGTACTAATGTATGTGAACCATGCAATTCAGTCAGTAAATATGGCTTCTGGATTTGTGTAAATTAATTTGGCTTACTTAATGAACCAGTCATGGTTTTACATTTATGTGAATATAACCCAGTAACTGGGGGAGAGGCAATAATTTGATGGTAGTTTGCCTAAAAGATAACTTCAAGCTACAGTTAATGAACCTGATTTGTTTGGATATAAATCACACTTGATAATTACTGTAGTTCTCAGTTTGGATGTCATAACAAACAGCAGTTGAAAACAGAAGTAAATACTTTCACTTTCCTCCTCCAAGCCAGCCAGGGAAAGGATAACAGTTTAGCAACCTATACAAACCAGAGAGATATATGCACTTATGCCTCCATAAGACATATTGTGGGAGTCCTTCTATTTGAATCCCAAACAGAAACCATTAATATTTAAGGCAGGAAAAGACATTGCCATAGTTTGTACTGCAATAAATGGATTTTTCACACTGTTATGGCATTTAATTTTTGATTTATGAAAATGAGATTAAAAAAAAGTTTCCCTGTGGAGGTCAGGAATGCTAAAAGTTAATAATGTAATATTTCAAAGGAAAATCCTTTTAAGGAAAAATATTTCTTAGAAAATATACTGTATTTTAAAATCAATATAAAATTAGTATAAAAATCTTTACACAAAAAGCTGTCTCGAATTTCCACTTTTATAAGGCATAATAGCTATACAAATTCTGTTTTAAATATTATCAGATTTATTTTAATCTCATTAAAATATTATCTATTTATCTGATTAAAACTTACACCATTGTCATAACTTTCTAACACAGATTTCACTAATGTGATGTATGTGATATATGAACTGAGAATTTGGAGGACTGCTGTCTCAACATTTCTGGAGAACCTCAGATTGGGAAAGTAACTCTAATTAATTGAGTGACTGGCTTTATGGCTGAAACCTACCTGTATGAGAATCTTGTGAGTACAGACTTAGTTTTAATACAGATTGAAAGGTATATATTCAGAAATGCTTTTATATTAGAGCACTAGATTAATTGTTCCCTTTTTGAGTCCATTTTGATGAATATATAATACAATTTGTTGATTTGCTTTTGAAGTTACTGTCTTTAGGAAAAGACATGTTCAGAGACGTGGAAGTATTCCTAATCGACATACTTAAAAAGGGAGGTCAAGTTAATTTTCAACCATTTTTTAAAATTGGATAATTGATATCCGGAAAACAGAAATGGATATACTGTGTCCTTCTTATTGCTAAAGGACCTATTCTTCAATATTTAAAAGATAATTATGTGGCATTTTCTATCCGTGGATTGAAAATCTGATGTTACTTCCAACTAATAAACAGCTATAGATTATGTATGTATACTTAAAATGAATATGGTAATCCTTTACTGAAAGGATTGTGTAAGTATTATTTACATATATACATATGTGAGAAGCCATATGCATGAATTTATCCTTGTCTTTGATCGTTTTCATTTTTTTAATTTAAACTCCTGTTCAATTTAGTAATAAAACACTCCAGGTAAGCTTTAAATTACAGCTAAAATGTCGACTCATCATTTTATCATTCAGAGGATTCTAAATTTCAAAACATGAGAAGCTTACAAATGAGTGCCAATATACAATAGATTAGCTAGCTGTAATTTTGTCATCAATTCTGCAAGCAATTTCATTCAGGAATGTGAATTTTAAAGAATGGAAGAACCCAACTCCTATAACAAAAACCCCACACAATTTTTTGATTCTATTGACAATGACAACACAAAACTGACTTTTGTTAGAGACAAAAGCAATACAGTATCTTCAAGCCTTGGAAAAAGTATCTAATGTTCTTTTTCACTTGCATTCACATAGTGTTTATTACAAGCAAGTTATGACGATATAACAGCATAGATGAATAAAACTATCAGAACCTAGTTCTAAAATTGATCATTAGTTTTAAATAATTCACCCAAGAGAGGAGGCCACACCTGAGCCTAGCTTTATGTAAACATGATACGTTTACACTTCCAAAGAAATTAACTATCTCTACAATGCTTTTTTGTAGAACTATTACTAACCAAAGAAATTGCATAATTTAGTACATTGAACTCCACCCATTTAAACTGTGTTCTAAGGTTTGAATTACAGCCATAAAGTGATCCTTTTTAAAAACTCTCTTCACTGAGCCATAATTTTTATCTATCCTTTTAATCCATAATTTTATCTATCCTTTTAATAAACATATAAACCTTTAATAAACCCAAATCACTCAAATAATAAATTAATTTTTGGAATTTTA
Organism: Thamnophis sirtalis; assembly: GCF_051295495.1. NCBI lineage: Eukaryota > Metazoa > Chordata > Lepidosauria > Squamata > Natricidae > Thamnophis > Thamnophis sirtalis. The sequence continues at coordinate 68,326,227 of NW_028261381.1, read as the reverse complement.
TTTCTAATTTTGTCTTTTTCCACTTTTGTCTTCTTCCATTCTAATAGTGGATCCCTGGGCAATAATCAAAATACAAGTATCAGGTACTTATCTCATTCCAAACCAACATGGCTACAATCTCTTGAGCATTTTCAAATCATAAGATGTCCTTTATTTCAATTTACATGCCACACACACAAAAAAAACTTTTAACAATTAAACTTTTAACATCAAATATTGCACGATAGGAGCATCTCCTTGCAGAAACAACCTTCCAAGATGAAAGAGCCATTATTTCTCCATCTGCTTAGGTTTCTAGGAAGAATTTCAGTTTTTCTGCAAAGTAAATGTTTATGTATACATATCCAGCTCACGTCATTTGGCTATGGAGCCAGACTATTAATTTTCACCTAAGACACCACCATGTATAGATTCACCAAGGGAGAGGGAACCTCTTTACTTTAAATCCACCCACCACCACCCATGGTATTAGGAACACTTAGCCTTTTGCCATCTTCCTTTTCCACAAGAATTGGAAGCATACATAAGAACCAATTTCAGCTTGCTACATTGCAGTTCCATACTGTAACCGTCCCTCCTCACCCAATACTTCCAACTCCCGGCAAATTAATCCCTCCACAGGCCACACCACCCTGATTCTACCGATTTCTTGGGGAAAGGGTACAGAGCAGGCAGAGAGACGTCGAGGAGGAGGGAGAGGGGAATAAACGATCCAAGGCTAAATAGGAAAAGCCCCTGCCACCAGCTTTCAGGGAAAGCAACCCACCTACCCTTCCTTCCTTCCTTCCTTCCCCCACCCCACTCCATCTCTTCCACCACATTACCCGGGTTTGGCAAGGGGAGAGGCGGGGAGGGGAGCAGCAGCAGCAGAGGCACCTGCTTGGGCACGAGAGCGACAGGATCGCTTGCCTGCTTACCGTCCAGCTCCCACGCTGCTGGTGCCGGGGGAGGAGGGATGCTTCCCCGTTCCCCTTGGCAACCAGGCCCTCCACCTCTGGCGGCGGGGCTACCGGTTGGCGGGCGGGCGTGGGGGGGGGGGAGAAAGGGGGGCGCGCTCTTCCCACCTTCCCTGCCTTTCCCTGAGCGCGCGCCCGCGCTACCATATGCCAGGGCAACCGATGCCTCTGCACTCGCTCGCTCCCGCGCCAGAGCGGCCTCGGCCTCGCGGCTTTCTCCGTCTCCAGCCCCACCCCGCCCGTCCGCTCTGCCGCCTCCTCCTCCTCCTCCTCCTCCCGCCAAGAGGTGCACGGCGGCTCTTTCACCCGCAGCGAGAAGTGGGCATCCGCCCTCCGTGGATCGCCACCACCTCTCCCGTTCCCCCAGTCCTCCGGCAGTCCTCGAGCCGGGCCAATCCCCGCATCCGCTCACCTTTTTGCCGCCGCCTCCGGCGCCGCCGCCACCGGGCCAGAGCCACCGCTGCTGCCGCCTCCATGCCGGGGCTTCTCAGCCCCGCAGCTCTTCGACGCCGCCTCCGCCTATGCCAGGGCCGCCTCCGCCTGTGCCGGGCCGCCCACTGCGTCAGCTTCGTAAACCCCACTACGCACCCAGCGGTAACCATGGCTACGGTGGGTGCGCGCGCGCGCCCTCTGGTGGCCAGTGTTGCAACCTGACAGGAACAGTTGATCACAGATGCCCCAGCTGGGCGAAGAGGATTTCCCGCTGCCCCTCTGGGCTGAGGAAGAGACGGCTAAAATATGGGGAAAGACATTGCTTGCTTTTTTATTAATCTTTAAAAAGAGGATTTGCGACAATCTATTTATGGAATACGTCACTTCCCCATAAAGAGAACCCTGCTCTTTGATCCATCCTTCACTTGAATGGACAAAAGCGGTGACTTAAAGGCGTTCACAGATGGAAGAGCAGCGATCTTTAATCCTAAATACACAGGGAATAAAGTGGTATATTGCACAATCAAAAGGAAGCTATGAAGGAGTATTTAAAATGAATGCATTGCTTTTTAAACATTTTTATCTGCGGTATGGAAATGAGGTTCTGTAGCTGTTGAGCCTTAACAAATAGCATTATTTTCTTGAGAGCCAGGTATAAATAAATAGGGAAGAGACATTGGAAGGGTGGAGAAAGCAAGGAAACTAATTTAGATAAGAACAAAAGCAGTGGATAGAAGCTGCTGAAATTTGTTATAACATTAATTTGAAATAAATGAAAGGTTTTTTTAGCACTCTGAAGATTTTTATGTGCCTCTAAAACATAAAAAGATAAGACACATTAGTTCATCTGTTGCTTCTGTGAAGTAAGGAACACAGAGATGACTACACAGGCTTCCTTTATATAGTGCCTGTGGGTGTCCTTCAATTTCAATCATTCCTAGTATGCATGATAAATAGAACATTACTACTACATGAACAAAACTATTGAAAAAATATTTCATGTGCTTCTTCAGAAGCTTTCCTTTGATCACAGCTCCCAATGGTATCAAGTAATTCAGAAGATAATTGAGAAGAGCAGTCAACCAATATTGTGCAAGGAGTTGTCTTGAGAAAAAGAAAGGTCCAATTGATTGTTTTTTAAAATAATTTGCAATTGACTTTATAAGATTTAGATCTCTCAAACTGGCTCATAATACTGACCATCATAAAATTATTTATAAGAATAAATCACATAAATTAGCAACAGTGTATAAATAATGGCATTAAGTTCAGCATAGACATTCATATTGAATTTTTGACTTTCATCTTTAGCTCTCAGCAACCATTTTCACAGCTTCCCCCAAGCCCCCAATGTTGGAATAATTAATGGTGGACTGTTTGCAAAGATCACTCCGATCTACTCACAAATACCACTCTGATTTGAAGATAGATTAGTCTGATAGCATTTTATATAATAATTAAAATTATTAATTTTCCCTTTTCTAATGCAGTTGTGCAATGGCACATTTACACTATAAGATATATTGGGGCCAAAGCTTCTTTGATTTTTTTTACCTAGAACAGGAGAATTAGAAACACCTATCACAGGTGTATGATGTTCTATTTGGAATAACTTTAATCAACTTGAATATTTGCACAGGTTTGAAGAATAGCCACAGTATGTTTAATTTTTTAAATAAAGGTTTTTTAAAATAAAACCACTATCTTTACTATCATCTTTTTAATGTAGTCAGGATACATCTTCTGCCAAAGAGCCTGTATGATATAGGTATGATAACCTGTATGATACAAAATTTCAGAACAGCAGGGGCTAATTTAATTAATCAGGAAAAATATAGTTATAAAGTGCAAATAAAAGTTCTCAACCTTTCACTATGTTTATCTACAAATTCAAATTGCCCAAGCTAAATGTGTCCTAATATCATCTGTCACAGTCAAAAATATTGAGTCAACGTGGTAAGAATATTATTTACATTAAAAATGTCCAGCAAATTGGTTACAATAAGCAAAGATATCAGATTTTGTATCCTCAGATTGTACACAAAAGAGACTGTCCATCACTTTAAAAAAAACTCTCCACTAAATTACATTGCGAAAGTAAGTGTTGACAGAATAATAAGACATTGAGCTGTAATCATTGCTAAAGTTCTAAAAAAAATTAGTACGGATTGGTTGTCATTTGTGTTAGAGTGTACTCACTGTAAAATGTCCACTAACTGGGCTTTATCCAGTAATACAGTCACTTAATTGCCTTCACATCCTCAAAGTATCAAAATGTTCATGAGAGTCACAAATATTTCTGGCCAAATGTGCAACAATAGAATCCCTTACACTATCAGGCTCGAAATATTGGGCTTGGACAACCTGGAACTAAGCTGCCTATAGTCTGACCTAAGCATAGTACACAAAATTGTCTGCTACAATGTCCTACCTACTTCAGCTTCAACCTCAATAATACACGGACAAACAATAAATACAAACTCAAGGTAAATTGCTCCAAACTTGAATGCAGAAAGTACGACTTCAACAACAGAGTGGTAACGCCTGGAATGCTCTACCTGACTCTGTTGTCAAATCCCCACAGCTTCAACCTTAAACTGTCTACTGTGGATCTCACCTCATTCCTAAGAGGTCCATAAAGAGGGCTTGCATAAGCACACCAGAGTGCCTACCGTTTCTGTCCTACTGTCCCCATTTATTTCTACTCATTTCATTTGTTCATGCCCACTTAAACTTATACCTGTTATCTTGTACATGTTTGACAAACTAAATAAATAAAATAAATAAATAAAATGTCATCCCTGTGCCTCTTCTTTAAATCAAGATTATAAACATTTTCCAGCCTAGGGAATACTTGGCCCCTATGCTAGAGACTGCATTCTGGACAGGGACAGGACTAAGAAGTGGGCAACGCCAAGTCAAAAATGATATTAATTTATCCCTGTAATAACACTCCATATATTTAATAATTTTTCTATTCCATCACAGTAAAAATTACATTTTGGCTGGAAGGCATTCGCTAAATTTCAGAAGGCCTTATGTAACAGTGGGGCTATAGGTTTGCATTGTTTCATCAGCTTAGGTTTAGTGTTACATCTGGTAATTTATGTACACATTTGAGAAATATTCACACCTCCCTTGCATTATTCAGATCTTGATAATAAGAAGCAAGTCGGCACAATGTTAAAATGATTTATAATACCCTCAACTGATAGATTAAAATTATAATGTCTGCATGGAGAGAAGCACTAAGAAATTTCTTATTCTTTCTAGGGTGAATAGCACTTTGCAACCAATATAGATTCATACACAATTTTTTTTCTCTAGTGCCATGCTCTTTTACTAGGATTAAATAAAATGTGTTCTTTCCTACCACCACTATAAGCATAAATTGCTATGCTGACCACTCACACTCATTGTAATTGTCAATTATGCTGAATAATGCTATAAGTTGAAACTAATCAAACAGTACAATATTTCTGCCTTGGAATTTTACAATAATTAAATATAGCAATGCATGCTTAAGTTATATTAGAACATTTAAATGTGAGCCCCTTTGGCTGAATAATAAGATTAAAAAAACCCAGTAAAGTTGAGAGTTGCATAAATAAACAACTAGATATTTTGGAAGGCTTTTACAAATTCTGAAACCTTTAAATAAAGTATAAAATAATATAATATAATTTTCTATAAGAAGATTTTGGAAAAGCTAATAATTATATAAATAATTATTAATTATAAATAATAATAAAAGCTAATAATCCAAGTTTCTCAAAGTAGGCTACAATAAATAAATAACCCTAACTCCAATTATATGTATAGCAGTAAAAAGTCTAAAAAACACACACAGGCAAGATTGGTTTATTCCATGTAGTTTTGAGCACTCCAATGCCTATATCATAATTCATTTACTGGTTAATAAAGGCATTTTGATTCAGCCAAATTTCTGCTTGTTAATAGCGTGATCCCATATATATTTACTCAAAAATATGAATGAGTTTAGTGTAGCTTACTCCCATGGGTAGAGCATAGCTTGTTGAAAAGTTTTTATTTGATTAAAATTGCTATTTTCCTAATGAAAAGCATTATATTATGTTGAGGTTCTAAACTGTTCTTAAACCTTCTGATGCAGATACGTCAAAAAGACACAATATAAATAACTATAAATATTTAAGGTATTTGCATTTTCATTTCATCTGTAGTGAAACATCTCAGTGGTCCTTAAAAATATTTGACCCAATTACCCACTTTCCAGGTCTTGAATAATATCATTATACACCTTCCCCCACTCTTAAAGGACTCTGTTGTTTTACACAAGCATTTTGGCAGCGGCAGCAGTCCTAAACTAGATCCTCAACTCATAAATAAGAATTACAAAGATAAGTAAGATAAATACTGCAAATGCTACCAATTCTATTGGCATTACAAATCAAGGATTGATAATAACTTAGAAATCAAGCACCATCAGTTTGGCAAAGCTGAAAATCAAACAATGACTACACAACATCTAAAATGTAAAGTTGTTATAAGTTATTGAAGCTATTTGTCAACTGGCTTTCAGGCTGACCAACAAAAGGAAAAACAGGAACCTGTGGCCACAAACTTGCTGGCAATTTATATTAGAGAAGGAATCAAAGCATTGCCCTGTCACCATTGTGGTAAAGCAGTTCAAGTCCCAAGATATATTGCACCAGATAGGAAAAGAAAACACTTCAGAGAAGACATAATGGGGAAGTGTGTCAGTACGCTGCCTAAAAATACTATGTTATAAAGTTTTACGTTAAAATCAGTGGTGGAATTCAAATTTTTTTATTACCGGTTCTATGGGCGTGGCTTGGTGGGCGTGGCAGGGGAAGGATACTGTAAAATCTCCATTCCCACTTGACTTCAATACTGTAAAATCCACATTTCCTCCCAATCACCTGGGACTCAGGAGGCAGAGAATAGATGGGGGGTGGGGGCAGTCAGAGGTGACATTTATCAGTTCTCCAAACTCAAAATTTCCACTACTGGTTCTCCAGAACTGATCAGAACCTGCTGAATACCACCTCTGGTTACAATTTATTCTAAGAACCCTCTAAGAAAGATTACAGCCACCTTCTTAATTTTGGATTGATCACTGAGAAAAATAGTTGTCCTTCAAACTCAAACTTTACTGTCCATTGTCATAAATGAATTCACGAGACTTCTGCAAGCAAAATTCCATAGGTATCAGAGAAGCAAATATTTACTTAGTTCTAATTTCTCATGGGAACTGGTTTTACTTCCTTGCCAATTTTAATTTTAATACCAAAACAATTCTACAAACTATAAAACCAGGTTTTCAAGTTTTAAAGAAGCAGTAAATTTTAACTTCAAAGGCATACATTCTTCTTCACTGCTAAATAGAACAGTAAAATGGTGGATTTCTTTTTCTTACTATTGTACAGGTGAGTTTGTCATTCTCAGATGTTGTGAGTTAGGCTTTCACAATATTTTGCCTAATTAATGAATTTAATTAATTTAAAGTGGTTTAAAAAATGTTTCTTGTATTAATATCATAGAAGCTTCTCCTATGGAGTGTAAAACTAAAGAGAGTCCTTTCGGTCTAGGGGTTAAGGCACCAGGCTAGAAAATAGGAGACTGTGAATTCAAGTCTTATCTATGAAAGCCACGGGGCTAATTTAGGCTGTATTTCAGCCCAACTCGCTTCAGAGCATTGTTGTGAGGAGGAGGGAGAATTAGGTTTGTTTGCCACCTTGAGTTATTTATAAAAATAATAAAGGGAGGATTTTAAAAATCTAAATAAAACTAGCAGAGTTTGGAGAGGTTAAGATTTGTCAACCTGAAATTGGATAAACATGATAGAGGATTATAAACTGTCTGAAAGTAAGACCCATTAGGCCGCAGTTGCTGTCATGGGAAACTTAAAGCAAGTTGAACAAGTTCTCTTGTTTATCTTAAGCTTGTTTATTCTCAAGGAGCATTCCTTATATGTGTGTAATCCTATTCCTTCAAAAATATGTACTGCTAGTAAAGTTTCTCCCTTGTAATGCTGCTCAGAGATATTACCCATGTTTCCCCAAAAATACAACCTACCCTGAAAATAAGCTCTAGCCCGATTTTCATGCCTGCACCTAATATAAGCCCTACCCCCAAAATAAGTCCTAGTTAAGCCCCCCCCCCAATCTGGTTGTACAAAGTGAAGTGAGGTGCAGGTATAACAATCAAGCTACAGGTGGGTGGGTTGAGCTGCCCCATGTGTCCTGCACCCGCTTACCATAGGACCGATGCAGCCAGGCCTCCGACCCCCAAACACCTGTGCCATTGCCCGACTTTTTCTGTAATTGCTTGTGGCCGCTTGCTGCCAGATGCCACAGGACTCGTCACGCTGGTGCCACTGCTCGTGGCAGGATACTGCGAGGCTCATTGCACTGGTGCAGCTGCTCACACACACAAAAGCACACCACACCACATAGTGTTCTACTGCGAGCAGTTCCACAAGCACAACGAGCAGCTGTAGAAGTCAAGCAGCGGCACAACAGGTGTCAGGGCATGGGAGATGTGGTTGCAGTGGTCTAAAGCAAGCAGGCAAGACCTCCCCGCAAAATAAGATCTGGTGCTTATTTTGGAGCAAAAAAGAAAATAAGACCAGGTCTTATTTTCGAGGAAATTCAGTATATACGGTAATGTCATTTCTCTATTCTAGTGCCCGCCCACCTTACATAACTGCAATTCAAAGAGCATAATTCATCATTAAAACATTGTCTTTATGTTCAGAAATCTCTCAAGACTTTTTCATTCATTAATCCTTAGCCCATATATAAAGTGTATGGTGTTGAGATGGTTTTTTTTTTGCTGCTATGGCTTGATAGAGGTGCATAAGGTGGACATTACTTGGGTTTTTTTATATATGATTTGCCAAGAGGCCGAGATTTCAGTAATTTAAAGATGATAGTTTATTGTGATTTTCTACTTGAAAAATACTTCACTCTTAGTTCACCCTTTGTTTGAATTGGTAAGAACTGAATCTGATGTTTGCCTCTGCCAGAGTCTAATTAGGGAGGTTGTTGTAGAGAAGCTAAGGCAACCAGATCTGGGTTGCAAAAATCCAAATGATGGCAGCCATGCAGAAAATGTGAACTCTATGCTGACCATCTGGATTTTTGCAGGCCAGATTTGGTCCTTTTAGTACAGTGGTTCTCAACCTTCCCAATGCCGCGACCCTTTAATACCATAAAATTGGTGTCTCGGTTCCTAAGACCATCGAAAATATGTGTTTTCCAATAGTCTTAGGCGACCCCTGTGAAAAAGTCATTCGACCCCCAAAGGGGTCCCGACCCACAGATTGAGAACCGCTGCTTTAGTAGAAGCGACATTTTTATTAAGGTTTATTATGCTTATTTGTTGGCTGTGCTTGCATAAAGTTTTAAAATATCTTGAAAAATATTGGGAATTTCATGTAGGGAACATAGTAAACCCTAAATGCTTGCACAGAAATACTTCAAGGGAAAATTATTTGCCAGTGCCATCTTCTGGTGAACCAAGATATGTTCCATTTGAAAAGCTTTTTTTTCCTTCTTTTTCTGCTACCCCAAAATTAGAAATAATTACAGATCCTAACTGAGATTTCAATTCCTGGCTGCTGTTCCATAACTCTGCTTATAGTTGGAAAAACTCGAGTTGCAGATTTATAACAACATAAACAATAAATTCATAAGTCTTTTTTAAAATCACCCTCTGTTCTCTCCACTCTCAATTTCTTGATTAACAAGCAAAATTCAGACTACATGGGACAATTGGAGAAAGCCTTGGAGAAGCCTTCAATTTCAAACAATTATTTAAAAATTGCATTACAGATAGTGCTCAACATTTGATCACAACTAGGACTAAGCAAGAGTGTCATTAAGTGAATCATGCTTGATTTTATGACTTTTTTACCATGGATGTTAAGTGAATCACCACAGTCATTAAATGAATCATGCAGCAGTGAATCAAATTCAGCCTGCTCCATTGACTTTGCTTGTTGGAAGCCCCTTGGGAAAGTCACAAATGGCCGTCACACAATGCTGGGATGCTGCAATTGTCAGAAATGCATGCTGGTTACCAAATGTCTGAATTTTCATTATGTCATTGCAAGGATGCTGTGATCATTAAGTGTGAGGACCCGTCATCTTCCGTGCTATCATAACTTAGAACAGTTGTTAAATGAATGGTCTTAAATCAAGGACTACCTGTATGGTTCGGAGCTTGCTTGTTCTCACACTTAGAACTCCTATTATCATGCAATAGCAAATCAGGTATAATACATACAATACAATTTTGGTCTTATGTACCAAAAGCCAACTATTCTCTGTTTCAGTCCTCCCCAAATGAGCATGCTCACGTGTTTCTCCAAGCAATATCAAATGTGCCACTTGTTGACAATGATATGAATTTCCCCTATGGCTTTGAGCTATAATAAGTCTCTCTTTCTTTCAGTATAATTTCTTTTGATGTTTTAATTTTGTATTTATTTTCTGTTCGTGCAATTTTGTTGTTTTCTGTTACTATGACTCCTCCTTGGGGAACAACTTGGAAATATTTCGTTTCTAGCAATTTTTCTCCTTTATGAATCTGAGATGATTGAAAGAATATGTAAATTAAGGCTGTGCAAATCCTTCCAAAAGAGATGCTTCAGTAACCACAGGACTGTGAAGGAAGAACCTCCTTCAGATTGCTACCACTTTTTTTTTCCAGAGTCACGCATATACTTTTGGAAAGTGCACCCAACTGTCTCCACATGCAGCAGATTCCCCACAGTCCAACCTATCTATGTTATGACTTGTCTACAAATCAGACTGCAGCCAGATATTCCAATTTTAAGTCAGGCATACAATTTTTTGAAGCTATCCTGTTTCTATTTAAATTTTGGTTGCCATCAGTGAATATTCCTAAATTAAACAGATTTGCAAATTTTGCTGCAAGCGATTAATACCAGCAGACAGCCAGAGCCCCATATTAAAAGGTTTCCTTCAGCCCAGAAAGGAAGGCTGGCAAAAATTGTGCCACCCTCATTACTGATCCCTATTCTGCCTCATTAATGAGACTAATGAGTGGTACAGTCCTCACTGTTTTAATGTAGGACATTTTGAGGAACCTAATTAGTAGATTCCCTGGCTTCATTTCCTTTACCACCAAAGCATCAGTTGCCAGCAAGAAACAAAATTACAACTGCAGTCCATGATATGCTCAGGGAAAAGATGTGTGGGTGTAAGAATGGTTGGTTTAGCCACCTGTCAAATTGCTTTAAATCTGTTATCTGTCAGGCTCCATCTGAAGACAAGACTAGAAGTCTACTGAAAGAGCACTAAACCCATTTCTCAAAAATAGCCTGGGCGACAAAGAGAAATAGGATAAAGTGGGAGGGGACAACCATCAGTCTCCATCCTCAACCACTGCTGCAATGGAACGCCTTGTGCTGGCAGGAAGCCCTTGCAGGCAGCAGCCCCTAGAAATAGCCTGTGGAGCAAGCAAAGTGGTCTTCTATCTTCATCTAATACAGGCAGTAATAAGCCAAGCCAAGCCAAGCTTCTTCGCAGCAGAATCACTGGGAAACCTTTACTGCCGTCAGTGATGATAGAAACAGCAACATACCACTGAGCTGATAAACCTGACTCACTTTCCCAGTTTAAATCAACTTTCTTACCTTCAGAGGCCTTGTGTTCTCTTAAAACAGGCTGGTTCTGTTTTTCAAGCACAGATTCAGCACACTTTCAAAAACGCATTAAACCAATGCATATACATTTGACAACCCTTTCAGAAAAAGCTAGTCAGGCTTTACACAGCCAACATTTCTGCAGATGTCTAGTCTGTCCTACAGAGGAGGATTCAAGGGCTATAGGGGGCAGGACTCAAGCAGCCTAAAATGACAAATAGGAGCTAGAAATCTCTCTCTCTCTCCCTCTCTCTCTCTCCCTCCCTCCCTCCCTCCCTCCCTCCCTCCCTCCCTCCCTCCCTCCCTCCCTCCCTCCCTCCCTCCCTCCCTCTCTCTCTCTCTCTCTCTCTCTCTCTCTCTCTCGATAGAAGCTGCTAAATGCTGAAGAGTCAGCTCTAATCATTCTATTCTATCACTGCACCACACCTAGTTGATTGGTGAACTAGATCATAAGACCCATAATTATAATTATCAACCAGCTCATCAAATTTTAGTAAATTTAATCATTGGCTCTTGTGCGCTTATGAGCTTGTATGAGTTGGTTCCAGGACCCCACTGCGAATATCACACATTCTCACCCACACTGCTTCAACAGCCATATCGTTAATGAAGCATGCTGGATTATATCCAAAGCAAAGATTGTTTGGGGAGAACAGGCAAAGCATTTTTTAAAACTGGAACATTCCTTTAAGCTGCTTCACCTGGGGCTACAGCTGATGCAAAGACCATGTCATGAAAATATGTCACCTCCACACAGTTATAAGTGCATTTGCAATCTGTGCTTAAGAGAACATAGGATTTTGTTCCATTCCCCCCGCTGTCTTGTATATATTTTTCTTTATTCATATATTGTATCTCTATATACATATTTGTAAGCCAAATGTCTTGAAGTTAAATAGGGAGATAGAGCTCCAAAATATGTTTTTCTGCATTTTCTGCATTTTTCAGGAAATCTTTTGCTCTACTGTGAATGGATAAATACAAAATGTCAGTTGTGTGTCTGATTTTCATACACACATACAAACACAAACATAGCATCAATTTAATAAAATGGAAAGCAATGTAACATAAATTGTATTTCCATTGTAATTAATTTCTCATGCCTAGCAAAATGTTTTAATATATGTTAAGATCATTTAATTTGATGGTATTGAAAACAGATTGGCTTTATTATTTTTTAAACCACTATTGGTACATTGATTTAAAACATGATTCCTTTACTAGTTTCTATACTCATCAACCTAAATATTTTCTACATGTTAATTTGAATTAAAAATGTTTATTCTAAAACTATGGTAGTATTAAAGGCCATAGATATGGATTCCCCCATTTTTTTCATCCCTACCTTTCAAAACAGAATTCATTATAATCTTATGATATCCTAAACCAGGGATGTCAAACTCAATTTCATTGAGGGCTGCATCAGGGTTGCATTTGACCTCGAGGGAACAGGGTGAGCATGCCCATGGTGGGCGTGGCCAGCATGACATCACTTGTATCAGGGAGGGCACCTGTGGTGGCCCAAGAGCTCTGCCAGCGAAAATGGGCTCTCGAGCTCTGTTTTTGGCCGTGACAGTCTCTTACAACACTCTGCCAGTGGAAACGGAGCTTGGAGGGGCAAGTGTGGCCCTTATGAGCTCCATTTTTGAATGGGATGGCCTCCTGCAACCCTTTGACAGCAAAAATGGAGCTCAGGAGGGCCTCCTGCTGCCCTCCCAAACTCCATTTTCACTGGCAGAGGCACAGTGGGCTAAATCCAGCCCCCGGGTCTTGAGTTTGACACCTCTGTTCTAAACTTTTTACATGTATTTTACCAGCCCTGTTTTCTCTTTAATATTAGTAAATAGCATAATTTCATGTTATCCAATCCACCAATCTCTTCATGTGACAGTATAGTACAATATTCAATTTTAGGTTCTTTTCCCACTGTCCGGTAATAACTCTGAAATATATTATAGGAATACTTCTCAAGAATTTGTTTATTGTTTATTATTTTATAATATTATTTTATTACTATACTTTATATTTTTATTATTTATTTGTAAACCACTTACTTACTAAGATAGGCAGTATATATGTATAAATATATAGCAGTAGATATGTATAAATAAATAGTATATTCTCAAACTTGTATGTATAGTTTGAGACCCATCCTGTTGTCATTCTTAACATAAAGCTTGCTACGAACTTTAGCTCTTCCTGGCAACTAGCCTTTCCTTACCAAGGATTGATTTCACAATTAACATAAAGCAGAAACTGAGCAAACTATACTGGTTATTTCAGACACCAGCGCTCTTTGGTTAGTAACATATTTATTTCCTTGCAAGGATGCAATACAGACAAAAATTGATAGCAGTGGGAATGTTCCCTGCTAGTGCTTCTCTGTCAATCAGTAACTGCTTTGTCTTGCCATCTCTTTAGTATTTTTTTTTCATACACACGCACGTGCGTGCGCACACACACACACACACTTTCATCCAATGCAATGGTAATTCCTCCTAACAGTGTGGTATGATCACCAGATTTAGATCTACATCATATTTGGAAGTAGCCCAGTGGTGGGATTCAGCCAGCTTGCACCTATTCGGGAGAACCGATTGTTAACTTTCTAAGCAGTTCAGGGAACCAGTTGTTGGAAGAAATTTCCCTTTGTTTTTTTCCACTTTACAGGGCTAATCCTGTAAGGAAGGCAGGAAGGAAACATTCTGGTATTGTTTCTAGCCTAATCTTTATTATCCTGCTTACAGAAACTGTTTCTCTGGTTAACCCTTATTATATTGTAACAGCTAAGGCGAAGCACCCATTGACATGAGTGATGATGAATTGGCCACACCTACCCAATCACATGATCACCAAGCCCGCCTATCCAGCTGGTCATTAAGGCAGAGAACCGGTTGTTAAATTATTTGAATCCCACCACTGAAGTAGCCACATAATCATAGTTATCAATCAATGAATGTTTTTTTTCCAGAGAATAATTCAGGCAGAATACTTTTTATTTTTTTTTTCCTATTAGACTCTACTTTAGCAACAGAAGTTTCAATCTGTTGTTTTTAATATGCGTAGTTCCCAAGTTTTTTGCCTATAGCCACAATTCTCCATTGGCTATTTTTGGTACTATTTTGTGTACTATTTATTAATAATGCTACTGTATATACAAATAGCTCAACTTAACTATACTTTAGACTCTGAACCATACTGAATAGAATAGTGAGAAAGCAAACTAAAGTTCAAATTTTAAAACCACTAATTTTGCTATTGCCCAACATGCTACATCTAAGGCATTTTCTTTAGACACTTAATTTGCTCTAATGAGAATATTAGACCCTGCAACTTCTCAGTACCCCAACTTCCAATTTTTCACTATTTATCTACATCACTACTTGGCAACCATAATTTTGTAGGCATACATTATTTTGCTGATTCCTTTTGAATTCTTATAACAATCTAGCCTCAGACCCTAATTTCTGGATACCCAAGACTACAATTTCCATTGCCCCCAAACTGGAGAATGACTTGGTAAGGCTTAGTTATGCCTTAGTACAGTGTTTCTCAACCTTGGCCTATCAGAAGAGACCTGCCCTAGTTTTCTGAAAAGTTAAGAAAAGAAGAATTGCTTTCAGACTTGCAAGTTTCTCTCACTGTAACCCAGTGTTTCTCAACCTTGGCAACTTGAAGATGTCCGGACTTCAACTCCCAGAATTTCCCAGTCAGCATTCGCTGGCTGGGAAATTCTGGGAGTTGACATCCGGACATCTTCAAGTTGCCAAGGTTGAGAAACACTGCCTTAGTATGTAAACATTTCTGTCAGTGTTGCCTCTTCCTACTAGATAAGAAAGTAGTACTGAAATGCATTTATTTCTCTGATGTTAATGTTTCAAAATGAAATGACTAGTTGCACAATATATATCCTCACATTCTAAATTCATATTGCATAATCATTAAATTAAAGAAACGACAGAGAAAATAGACTTTACGGTACTTTGAGTAATGAATTGTTGACTTTTATAGTTTCGGTTGATCAGTGTCCACTACAGTAATAAGCATCCTTAACTATATAATGGCTCCTGTTTTTAACTTTTAATTTTATTTTTAATGTTCTAAGCTGGTTTAAGGAATAATTTATCAATCAAAAACACAGTAATCTAGAAAATAAACATGATATTGGCGACAATTCCAGCATTTAATAATCATGATGGCAGAGTAATTAAGATAACACAGTTAGTCTTCGATTCATAACGGTTCATTTAGTGACCAGAGTTACAATGGCACTGAAAAAAGTGACTTATGAACGTTTTTCACAGTTACTATCTTTGCAACATCTACATGATCATGTGATCAAAATTCAGGTGCTTGTCAACTGATTCATATTTATGATCATTGCTGTCCCGGAATCATGTGATCCTCTTTTGTGACTTTCTGACAAGCAAAGTCAATGGGGAAGCCAGATTCACTTAAAAACTGGGTTATTAACAAATCAACTGCAGCAATTCGCTTAATAACTGAGGCAAGAAAGCATGTAAGATAGGGCCAAACTCACTTAACAAATGTCTCATTTAACAAGAGTAATTTTGGGTTTAGTTTTGGCTGTATGTCAGGATTACCTGTACTATGTCATATATCTGCATATCTTCATATATGGTAAGGGTATCCCTATCTAATCCTATCTAATCTAATGTAGATTTCCTAAGAAATAAATCAGTGTGTTGAACGGAGCCAATTCAATGTCTACAGCAAGGAAATGCAGCTCATTTACCACCGATGATGGTGAACTCCAACTTCTAACCACCCCAAGGCATCTGGGTCAATGACAAGCATAATCTGGTAGGATGCAAATTCCCTATCAGGATTGCAGCCTAATTGTCATTATCTATTCTTAATTTAGAAATGCTAGAGAAACACTGATTATTCAGCCAAAAACAGATGACTGATGACATGAAAAGAATTTACAATAACAGGATATTGACAGAGATTCCTTTTGAGCTCCTGAAGTTAGTGCAGAGAAATATATAATTTAGTAAACAAACACAGCCTCTAAAATATTTATATGCAGCATTTGGACCACCTTATAATTGCAGAGCAAATTCTTTCATAACAAGGGAAAAAAGCCTCTTGTCCTTTACATTTAATTCTTCATGCTCCATTTCAAAAGGCCTACATAAAAATCCACACCACAATATCCCCTTAAATTGCAATGTCTGTAACAAAAATGTGCTGTTGTTGGTATTGTCTCAATTGTTTAACTGACTAAAACATTTTGTTAATTAACTTAATATTTCTGTACTTAGTGCATTTTAAATTTTCTGTCTTAGAGCACATATTTTATGTCTCTTTCCCAGACCAGAGCACATTTGTGCGATGAAAATTCACTCTCCGATAACAAGTGGATGAATCATATGAGTCAGTAAAAGTCTCAGCCAATATCAGTACCAGCATATGGTAAGATTATTGTATATATTATAGATCCCTCCCTCAGAATGCTGATGTGCATGCTATATCACACTCGGGAAATCTGCAGCCCTGCCCAAGCATTAGTAACATGTGGCATTATCTCCAAAGCATTTACAGAAACTAGGCACTGCTGTTTTTATACAGTACGGAATACATGTAGAAGTGAGCAGGGAGACATTCTAGAGAGAATCAACAAGAGCAACGGGATGTGGGGAGGGGCAGTGGAGGATGGACTCTCAGAGATTGCTTCAGAGACTTCATCAAGGAAATGAGAAGGACAAATCCTGTTGCTAAGGGAAATGAGACAGATGGCTCGAGCAAACAACTGCTGACTCCTTAGGGCCCTGAAACTCTACACAGCTTATCATAAGGGAATTGGGAGGAATTCAGCTGCATGTGCAACATCACACTAAAATCACATTTTATGTTTTCAACCAAGATTAGGACAGGTAGCAAACTATCATATTTATGGCTTTCATTTTTGTTGCCTGTTCCTCCCTCCCAGTGGTGAAATTCATTTTTTTTTACTACCGGTTCTGTGGGCATGGCTTGGTGGGCATGGCCTGATGGGCGTGGCAGGGAAAGGATACTCCAAAATTGCCATTTCCATGAATTTTTATATGTTGCTGCTGATGCCAAAGATTTCCAGGCATTTCTTGATCCAGCTATGGGGAACCGAATCAAATGCTTTCTTATAGTCTATCCAAGTGATGAATAGGTTGGTTCGTCTTTTCTTTGAATTCTTTAGGATTAGTTTGTCAATCAGCAGTTGGTCCTTTGTTCCTCTTGAATTTTTGCAGCATCCTTTCTGTTCTACAGGAAGCAAGTTATTTCTTTCCAAGTATCCATACATTTGGTTGGCAATGATACCAGTAAGGAGCTTGTATGTTGTTGGCAAACAGGTGATTGGTCTATAGTTTCCAGGGTCCTTTCCTTTTCCTTTATCTTTTTGGATCAAAAATGTCCTTCCAGTTGTCATCCAGTTGAAATGAGCCAAGGTGGCGCAGTGGTTAAATGCAGCACTGCAGGCTACTGCTAGATCAGCAGTTCAGCGGTTCAAATCTCACCGGCTCAGGGTTGACTCAACCTTCCATCCTTCCGAGGTGGGTAAAATGAGGACCCAGATTGTTGGGGGCAATATGCTGACTCTCTGTAAACCGCTTAGAGAGGGCTGAAAGCCCTATGAAGCGGTATATAAGTCTACTGCTATTGCTATCCATTCATCATTTTCAGGTGCTTTTAAGATCTGGTTCATTTGGGCTGCCAATGTTTTGTGCATACTTGTAAGTGCCTTTAACCAGAAGCCATGTAACTCATTTGGTCCAGGTGCACTCCAGTTCTTCACTTTTCTTGACTGTCTTTGCACAATTTCTTTTGTTATTTTCACATCTTCCATTTTATACACTTTAATAGAATCCTCAATCTGTTTGATCCATTTTGCATTTCTGTTGTGGTTCTTGTTGTGAGTTTTCCTTGAACTGAGTTACTCGGTTTTCAAACCTTTTAATCTTTCCAGCAACGGCAACAACCATCTGCTTCAGCTCTTCAATTACTACCGCAATCTCCTTATTCTTCAAATCATATTTTGCTTCCAGGCTGCTTTTGACCTGCTTGTTCTTTAGCTGACCTTGCCTTAGATTCTTCAAGTTGCTCAAGTCTCCACGAAATTTTTTGCTCTTCAATTCCAACCGAATTTTCCATTTAGACTTCCTATTCTTGCCTCTTAGGTTCTTTTGTATTTTCAAACCCAATTCTTTGGTGGTTATGAAGGCTGCTGCATACATCAGCTGGTTTGTTTCAGCTAATGTATTATTATTATTATTATACAACTGTATCACGGCGGCCAGTTGTTTCGCAGGATTTGGCATTGGTTACTAGTCGGGCCCCACCCAGGGGCCTAAGATGTTGTAACGTATTTTTGTAATATGCGTGCAGATCCAAGCAGTGCGGCTTTTTGCATTTGACTGATGGTGATTTTGTCAATTTTTAACTGTTTTAAATGTAATTCCAGTGCTTTTGGAATAGCACCCAGTGTGCCGATTACCACTGGAATTACCACTGTTAGTTTGTGCCATAATCATTGAATTTCGATTTTTAAGTCCTGGTATTTCGCGATTTTTTTCATATTCCCTCTCGGCGACCCTGCTATCACCTGGTATTGTGATGTCTATGATTGTAACCTTATTTTTCTCAACCAGTGTGATGTCTGGTGTATTATGCGCCAGTATTTTGTCCGTTTGTATGCAAAAATCCCACAAGATCTTGACCATCTGATTTTCGGTGACTTTTTCAGGTTTATGTTCCCACCAGTTTGTTGCTGTTTTAATATTATAATTTTTGCATAAATTCCAATGGATCATTTGTGCTACTGAATTGTGCCGCAATTTATAATCAGTCTGCATGATTTTTTTTACAGCAGCTGAGTATGTGATCAACAGTTTCATCAGCTTCTTTGCAAAGTCTGCATTTGGCATCATCAGAGGATTTTTCGATTTTGGCCTTAATAGCATTTGTGCGGATAGCTTGTTCTTGCGCAGCCAGGATTAGTGACTCTGTTTCTTTCTTTAATGTAATGCTGTTAACCATAACCAAGTTTTTTCACTGTCCACTTTATCTTTTATTTTTTCCAGAAATTGGCCATGCAATGCTTTGTTTTGCCAACTCTCCATTCTTGATTTTATCACATCTTTTCTGTATTCTTGTTTCATCTGTTGGACCTTCAATAGATTTTTGTTCTTTACTTCGATTAATAGATGTTCTTGACTTTCTTTTAAATAATCAGCCAGTGCATATTTTTCTTCTTCAAATATTTGCTTCACTTGTAATAATCCTCTGCCACCTGATTTTCGGGGCAGATATAGTCTATCAGTATCACCACGGGGATGTAAACTGTAGTGCATTGTCATTAGTTTCCTGGTTTTTCGGTCCAAAATATCCAAATCAGCTTGTGTCCAGTTAACTATACCAGCTGTGTATTTTATAACTGGTATTGCCCAAGTATTTATGGCCCTGATTCTATTTCCACCATTCAATTTAGATTTCAAAATTTTCCTAACTCTGTTGGTGTACTCTCCCCTGACAATAGTTTTTACTTCTCCATGCTTGTTGTTATCCAACTGCAGAATGCAGTATTTATAGGCTTCATTTTCATTGCATTTAATTAATTGGCCATTTGGTATTTCAATTCCCTCACATGTAGTGATTTTGTCCCTTTTTATGGATACAGTGGCGCATTTTTCCATTGTTGTTGTTGTTATTATTATTATTATTCCAAGGCAGCTATAACCAAATTCTTAAAAGAGCTTTCAATAATGCTAAAATTAAATGGAATAGAAACGTTGATGTGGCTTGAATGATTCTATCCAACAAGGCTCATTCACTGAATGGGAAGATGTGCCGTTATAGCCAATCGGATATGACTACATACTGTTGTTAAAATCACTTCCAAGCAGGACTTCCTGAACTGGTGACCTGAAGAATCAGCAGCAATAAGAATGTTTTTTTTATCCTGCTGAAACTACTCCTGAAGAACACTGCACTGTTCGTAGCAGCATTTTATCTTGTACAACAAACAAATATTGAAAATTGCCTACAGTTAATCAAAATGAAGATACATAAGACAAGTCTCTTGTTGCTCTTTTCAGGCTGAACTTTCCTTGGTTGTATTTCCAAGGAATCCTGGGTAGAATGCATAACCCTATAAATTTTAAAGTTAATACATTCCACCCATAAGACCTAGGTTAGCCCAGCCCTAAAAATTCCAGACTACTCAGAGAAAGAAATCACTGATAACACTCACAGAACTGTCCCCCCCCCCCAAGAGTGATCACAAGTTAGAGCATGTTTCACAGAAGTATCTCCCCTCCCCACCTGGACAAAGAAGATAAAATAATCCAATAGTACCAAGCATACTTGCTCTGATCAGCTATATGCCTAGGAAGAAGTCTCAATATTCTGAACTTGGAATGACTTCTCAGTTCTCAGAAGCCCAGTTCAATAGTTTTACTGCAGGAAGATTACCATAAGAAGTATGGAACCAGAAATCAGCTTCTCAGGTACTGTTCCCTGAGGCACACAGCAAAAGACTGATATGGTCAGCCTGAATATGTGAAGGACAACAGCAGCTGTTGGAAAACAGTATCACAGTCTGCCCTGCTGAAATGCTATTCCCAGGGTTTGTGTCTGGCTTCATAATCTGCAGACATGCGCTGGACTTAATGGCAAAAGTTAACTTAAAGCAGTCTAACATAGGGATGTCCCACCTTGGCAACTTTAAACTTGTGGACTTCAACTCCCAGAGTTCCATGCTGGCTGGAAAATTCTAGGACAAAGTCCTAAACAGTTGTCAAGGTTGGACACCTTTGGTTTAACAGATACAAAATCAAGGGAATTATATAAATATAAAACTCATTAAGAATGCTCAATTCTACTTCCACGTGAATCTTCTTGATGACAATATTTATATCTTTGTCTGCATGGTTTTTTGTTTTTGTTTTGTTTTACCAGTTGGAATAAATCCTTTTGCAGTCATAGGTGCTATTAACATAGTAAGTCAGCAACACAAAAAATTAAAATCTATCTTTCAAATAGGAGCCTCATTTATAATCACTGGGCTACATGAATATTGAATTGAGGAAAGCTGTTTTCCAATAGAAATCTTTTAATTGAATAACAATAGCACTTAAACTTATATATCGCTTCACAGTGCTCTACAGCCCTCTCTAAGCGATTTACAGAGTCAACATATTGTCCCTCAACAATCTGGGTCCTCATATTACCAGGCTCGGAAAGATGGAAGGCTGAATCAACCTTGAGCCCGGTGAGATTTGAACTGCCAAATTGTAGGCAGCCGGCAGTCAGCAGAAGTAGCCTGCAGTACTGCACCCTAACCACTGCGCCAGCGTGTCTCATAAAAAAGGATTCCTTGCTAAATATATATTTTGGGACACTTTTTAAAGTCCTAGGTGGCTTGGGCATTTTGAATGTTATCCTTTGTTTTTCTGCATGTTGCGTTCAGTTTTTCAGAGCACACTGCAAATTGTTCAACCATATGGGGCAGAGCAGGACAGTTAACAGGAGCAGATTTTATTGACTGTTCTTTATCAAGTTTAAATGCTGGCTGGATTCTAACTTTATGTCAAATCAGTTTGTTTAGCTAATATTTATTCAATAAAACAACTGTGTACGTTTGCATTAATATAATAAATTATATATTATAATTTACAAACAACAATGGTTAAATTTACATACAAGTTTTGCCTTAGGGTGACATATAAACCCAGTATTTTTAAAAGTTGGTTGAAATACTTGCAGTATTCTTTTCATTTGTTATGGTAATACGGTCACTTCCAGAACTACAATTTTCTTGTTTGCTATTTGCTAGTGTCTATTTTAAATAATGAATTTTTAAAACTCTTGGGATCATTTTTAGAAAAAAAGGGGACAGATAAAATTGTAAACATTTCAGACCTTTAAGGTAAACCGGACCAAGAAAGAGAGTCCACTTAAGCCAAGTTTTATTACTTTTGGCTTGCAAAATCTGAATATCCTTCTCCTCCTCCCTCTTGTATGTCTATGTGAATTAGAGGGATGCCCTTTTGAGACGTTTTCATAACTCCCACCACCATCTTCACCTCCCAGCCTGGGCTTAAGCAATGCTGATCCACTCATTTCCTTCATGCCAGGCCTTCCCTGTTTCCATCAAGGTAATCTTTACTCTGCTTGGGGACTGAGTCCATTGAATTTATACTCCTTCTATGACCCTGGTTAGCTTAGTGTTGGCAGCTAATTTAACTATAATCAGCAGGGCCAGCCCTAACATTAGATAAAGTAAGTGATTGCCTCTGTCAGCAAGCAACCTGTGGTGGTGTGCAGACAATCCCTTGCAGTTTCTTTATCTTACAAATTGGAGATTTGTCTCCTATGCTAGCCTATTGCTCCTAGTTATGAAGTTGGACATCATCCCATTAATAATGCTGAAATAGGCTCTAGCTGCCAGGCCAGTTGGATTCTGTAGGTAGAATGGTTCAAGTAAAAGGAGAAAAATATCAACCCTTCAAGATAATCCAGGGCAGAATCACAAATCATGACTACTAACATGACCTTCTTGTAAGGTTACAGTGAGAGAAACTTGCAAGTCTGAAAGCAATTCTTATTTTCTTTTCAGAAAACTAGGGCAGGTCTCTTCTGATACGCTTCCCATGTTGCCTTTCTTTCTGTGAGTTGAAATATCTTTTTCAAGATAGTTGTCTAGGCTGCGTTTCTTCCTCCTGTCTCCCAAGGTTATTCTCACAGGCCATTAAAAAAAAAAGCAGGCTTCATCATACACCTCAGGAAATTCTGGAATATCTGGAAGCCCTTTTTGTCTTCTATCAGGAGATTCTGACACAACCCTTCCTAAATCCGAGTCCTGAATGAGATGGGAGCTCCCATTTAATGGAACTACAATTGGCAACTTATAAATCTTTTAAATGCACTCTGTGCATTCCATTTGACTAAGGCATCCATTTTTAGACTGTATAGAACTGTGTTTTGTTTCTTTCCCGAAGAAGCGATGGAAACACAGCTCTGGTACAACATAATGAATGTGGAATTTTACACAATGCCAATCATTCAAATCCACCAAGTGATGAACAATGGCTGGCTGGCAAAGAGCCCTGGTTGCCAAGGGATCCCGGATGCCTTAAGAACACAAGAGGCTGTTACAAGGGATTGTGCAGTTCTGCTGCAGAACAAGGGCCCTTATTTGAACATGTTTAGAGAAAGGTACCCTGTAAGAGGCATAGAGCAGTTTGCTGTCCCAAAAAGGCAGTGGCAGCTTGCCAAGAAGGGTCCTGGGGCTATTATCTTCCTTGGAAACCACCATCCTAGGAACTGATCTCTCTTTCCTCTTGTGGGTTGCTCTTTAAGACTAAGAAAGGTCATTCCTGTTTACCAAATACAAAAGGACTCATTCTTGTAAGCTGTTTCCTGGATCATTGTCAGCACAGCCTTAACTAAGCATTTTTATAAACAAATTTTCAGGCATGAGAGGCAGCCAGGATGTAAGAATGTTACAGAGCCGCTTTCCCCAAACTGGCCGCCATCCAGATAGGTGGACTTTATTTCCAGAATTACCAGTCAGTAGGGCCAGAGCTGAATATCCTCCAAGCCAGGGGTCTCCAACCTTGGCAACTTTAAGACTTGTGGACTTCAACTCCCAGAATTCCCCAGCCAGCAAAGCTGGCTGGGAGGATGCCCAATTTGGAGGTCACTGAATTATCTTTTTCATTTAAAATAAATCCGTTTTCAAAACATAAAATAAGGACAAAATTCTTAACTAAAAATAAATAAATGAGATGACCTCTAAACTGAAAGAAAAACCAATGGAAAATCAAAAATAGGGGGGAAAGGCATAAAACGTCAAACTAAGAGAAAATATTATAGTAATAAAACATAATCTTGTACTATACCTTGTTTCCCTGAAAAAAAGCCTCCCTGGATAATAAGCCCTCCCCAAAAATATTGCAACACAGCAGCAGTCATGAAGTGACCATTCTTTTGACCCCCCAAATAAAAGTTTGGCCTTATTTTCAGGGAGGTCTTATTATTTTTGAGGTGCAGGAGGCGGTGAGCGTGGCCACCTCATGGCTGCTGCCGTGTTGCGTATTGCTGGGCCTGCCGCTCTTTTTGTGGTGGCCATTAGCGTGATAGGAGCGACATGGTGGCTAGGGTTGGGGGAGCAGTCATTTTATGTAAGGGCATGTGGAGTTCATGGGACATGTCCCTTTCCCTTTCACCCCCCCTCCGGCCTCTCCTCCTCACCTTGTGTTGTTTGTGTAGCAAGCAACCAGAGGAAATGGCGGAGACCAGCTGTGCATGCATTTTCTGGGAGGGATGATTTTGGAGGGAGGGATGATTTTAGCGCATGCACTCAAAAGCCCAATTGGGCTTATTATCCATGGAGGTCTTATTTTGGGGAAAACAGGTTATTAAAATACACAAAAAACCCCAGACATTACATGACCCTATCATATGGCTCAATAAACCCTCAAACATTTTTTATATCTCCAACAAATAAAATTTGATATCCATTCTTTCAATTACATACTTTGGGGAGACTAAGGTAAAGCTAAATGTTCCTCTCGCACATATGTGCTAGTCGTTCCCAACTCTAGGGGGCGGTGCTCATCTCTGTTTCAAAGCCGAAGAGCCAGGGCTGTCCGAAGACATCTCTGTGGTCATGTGGCTGGCATGACTAAATGCCGAAGGCGCACAGAACACTGTTACCTTCCTACCAAAGGTGGTTCCTATTTTTCTACTTGCAATTTTACATGCTTTCAAACTGCTAGGTAGGCAGAAGCTGGGACAAGTAACAGGAGCTCACTCTGTTACGTGGTGCTAGGGATTCGAACTGCCAAGCTGCCGACTTTTCTGATTGACAAGCTCTGCATCTCAGCCACTGAGCCACCACATCCTTAAGGAGACTACTGCACTCTAAACAGACTATTTTTGATGTTTCAGTATTAATCTAAAATCTGTTGATACAATTTAAGCATTTTAAGGACATGAAACCATTGATGGATGATGTCACAGATTCCAGTTCTTTAGTCCATGTTTGCCATATTCAAAAAATGTCCATATTAAAAATATTATTTCAATAGAGCTTTCAATAGAGATAAATTATATTTCACTAAATAAAAAAATAAATATATTCCATTCCAGGTGTCTTTGGAAAGCGTTCTAGCCATATTGATTTCCTTAAAATATGCCTAAATTGAAGATACTGTCAAATATTGTGAGCAGGGAAGATCAAATTAAATCTGAAGTCAGAATAAATCCTTAAAACACTCATCACATACTATTTGATTTAATTTCATCTTCTCCCCAAACATTCCACTGGAATATTTTACCACTTATTGTCAGAGTATAATTTTTCCAAAGAAACATTTATGAAAGAATTAATGAAATATTCATGAATCTCATTATCAAAACCCAATCTATGCCCCGATATGGCCCAAAGATTTCTCACCACCCATACTCCTGGAAATAAAAGATATTTTCTTTTATATGTTGTTCCAAAAATTGTGATGACATGGGGAATAGATAATAGTTTTCTAATATTGCTCATGGAGAGTAATATTTCACTTTATTTTCAGTCCACATAGTGATACCTGATAAAATATAAGACCAATGATAATTTTGCAAATTAAATATATTGACAGTATCTTTCTCAGATTGTGAGAAATCCTAATATAGCTAAATAAAACATCTTTTTTCATATTTATTTGTAGTGCAGTTGATGGACTGAATCCTCAGTAGACCGACCCATCAGATCTGATATAGATCTGCATATTACCTTATTGTGGGTTGTATTTAAATGCTATCATTGGGAATACATAGTACTTTTCATACTCCATAAAATCATAGGGCTGGAAGGGACCTCTAGTCCAAACCTCTGCTCAAGAAGAGGGCCTTAAATCACCCCCACCAGTCAAATGATTGTCCAGTCTATTCTTGAAAATCTCCAGTAATGGAGAACCCATAACTATGGGAGGCAAGCTATTACATTGATTAATTATTCTTAGTATCAGGAAATTTCTCCCAAGTTCCAGATTGGCTCTCTCTTTAACAAGCTTCTACCCATTGCTCCTTGTCCTGCACTCAGGTCCTTTGGAGAAAGTTGGCCTCTTCTTCTCTGTGACAGCCCCTCAAGTAGTGGAAGACAGCGATCATGTCTTAGGGGTTGTCTTATGGTGAATTCTAGTATGACATGGTCCCTCTCCCCCGAAGTTTCTATAACTTCTACTCCCTCAACCATTTTGTCCTTATTGGTAAGAATTAAGTCCAGTATATCTGTCCCTTTAATTTCCTCTTCTACTTTTTGTATGACAAAATTGTCATCTAGGCACATCAGGAACTTGTTTGATCTCTCACTCGCTACAGAATTTGGTTTCCAGTTGATGTCATAGTAGTTTCCCAGGTAAATTTCATGTTACAGGTAAAACTGCCAACTTTACCTAAAGTCTGTTTGTTTGTCTGTCTATCTGTCTGTTCTCTATCTTATTGCTAGTTATGTAATTTATAATGCTGTCAGCATTATTATGCCAGCATAACCAGGTCTTTAGGGACCATTGGAAGCTTAGAAGTGGTCAGACAACCTAATGTTATGGTGAAAGGAGCATGATATGGCATGGACAAAGTGGGCATGGACAAAGTGGGCATGATATGGCATGGACAAAGTAATTTTTTTTGTTCCATCCCTAGGACGACAGGCCATCCAGTGAAGCAGATTATACAAAGATTTAGAAAAGAATTTATTGTCATGGTAAATACTTAATCTGTGGAATTTATTGTAAGACATGGTGAGGGCCATTAATTTGGATAGCTGGAACTATGTCAGAACTATGTGATCAGGGAATTATTACTGGGGATATTCTACTAGCTTTAACAGCACTATTCTCCAGTTCTTATTGGGTCATTGTCAGCCTCTGCTTTGCTGTTGCTTCGGCTTCCATGAAACGGGGAGGGAGGGCATGGTATTTGGGAGGGGTTACTAATTGTGCTGGAGGAAGTTTCTGGAGCTCAGCTGCCTGTTGGACTATGTATGCGTAGGAGGTTCCCGCCAGGACTAACGGCACCGACATTCCATCTTAGTGATGCCTTTTGAAGTTATCTCACACCTGACACTTGGGAGAATTATGATTGGACTGTAACTGTGATGCCAAGGGGTGGGGAATGGGTTATTCTATATATCAATCGCTTTCATGCCTAAATAATCAGTTTTCGCTTCGCTATGCCTTTAATCATTTATAATTAGTAAAAGTACACTTGATTTCTACCCACGGAGTCTCGTGGTCTTCTTTCCTAATTATCTAATGGAGAGGTACTGACAGTCATAATTTAAAGTTCCAAGTTAAACTTTAAAGTCTTAAGTAGCTGGCGACCTTAAGCAGAGAAGGCCAAGGTCCACCTCTACTCCTTTTTGTCTCCTATTTCAGCAGCATTCCCACTTGCCCTGTGGCTAGTCATCCAGACATCATGTCTTGTGAAATAACAGTGGCAGCAACCTGAAGGCAATGGTTATAGACATCCCTCAATCTCACTTTCTGATCATTGCTTAGAGTCTTCCCTTGCAAAGAAGTGATTCCTCTGAGAATCTACTTGGCTGGACAGCTTCTTGCTTCCCACTTGTCATTCAAATTCCACTTCATCATTTCCTTAAGCCCTACTTTCTCCCATGTAAACCTACCAAAATATTAAGATCATTTCCCCAAACTCTTCTTCATTTTTCTGCACTTTGGTAAACCATGCTGTAGATGTCATTTTTCAGGAAGCATCACTACTGGAAACTACTACAAATCTTGGAACAGTTTCCCAAATTTTGATAGGACAACACACAACTGAAAGAGCAGCTAGTCTAGAGATTGATGAAAATGTTGTACTTGGATACTACATAATTGCTGTGTCCCAGAGCTCTTTTTCTCTCCATTCTAGACACCTGTTTTATAATTGGATTTCTTTTGTTCATCTATTGCTAGAAATTTATTTCATCTATATTTCATATTTTGCAACTATATACAACTATTACTATGCTGTTTAGCTAAACATTTTATGGCATGTTGATAGCTACTTTGACTAGAGCAAATATATATATATATATAGTATTATATTTGTGCTGATAAATAAATAAAGGGAGACTAGTATAGATCTATTTCAAGCTATTTAGCTCTGATCAGCTAGCCATAACCTTACTGGGATTCGAATATATATATATATATATATATATATACTTAAAGTCACAACCCCTGGTATGCCCAAGTGTGGGAGGAAGGTCACACTTCCACTCTCTGTCATTAGGCTCGTCACAAGAGTCCATCCAGACAGAAACCCAATATTTTTACTGTTGCCTTTGTTATATTTGTGTTTTTATTTGTGCTGATAAATAAATAAAGGAAGACTAGTATAGATCTATTTCAAGCTATTTAGCTCTCATCAGCTAGCCATATCCTTACTGGGATTCGAACCTGTGCTCTATTGCTTCCCAGGCAGGGAGTTAACCATTTGAGCTACAGAGAACGACTCCTTTTATCAGCCAGCCAGGGTGGGAGGTATATACTTAAAGTCACAACCCCTGGTATGCCCAAGTGTGGGAGGAAGGTCACACTTCCACTCTCTGTCATTAGGCTCGTCACAAGAGTCCATCCAGACAGAAACCCAATATTTTTACTGTTGCCTTTGTTATATTTGTGTTTTTATTTGTGCTGATAAATAAATAAAGGAAGACTAGTATAGATCTATTTCAAGCTATTTAGCTCTCATCAGCTAGCCATATCCTTACTGGGATTCGAACCTGTGCTCTATTGCTTCCCAGGCAGGGAGTTAACCATTTGAGCTACAGAGAACGACTCCTTTTATCAGCCAGCCAGGGTGGGAGGTATATACTTAAAGTCACAACCCCTGGTATGCCCAAGTGTGGGAGGAAGGTCACACTTCCACTCTCTGTCATTAGGCTCGTCACAAGAGTCCATCCAGACAGAAACCCAATATTTTTACTGTTGCCTTTGTTATATTTGTGTTTTTATTTGTGCTGATAAATAAATAAAGGAAGACTAGTATAGATCTATTTCAAGCTATTTAGCTCTCATCAGCTAGCCATATCCTTACTGGGATTCGAACCTGTGCTCTATTGCTTCCCAGGCAGGGAGTTAACCATTTGAGCTACAGAGAACGACTCCTTTTATCAGCCAGCCAGGGTGGGAGGTATATACTTAAAGTCACAACCCCTGGTATGCCCAAGTGTGGGAGGAAGGTCACACTTCCACTCTCTGTCATTAGGCTCGTCACAAGAGTCCATCCAGACAGAAACCCAATATTTTTACTGTTGCCTTTGTTATATTTGTGTTTTTATTTGTGCTGATAAATAAATAAAGGAAGACTAGTATAGATCTATTTCAAGCTATTTAGCTCTCATCAGAGCTATTTATCAATGGATAGCTGCTTATTTGACTGTTAATAAAACAGAACGGATATGGAAACCCAACTGATTATGCAGTCATAATGCAGCCATTGTTTGAAGTCAAGTTCCCAGAATTCCTTTCACTGTCAGCTGGCAATTATCCTCCTGGAATGTGAAACAGTGACAAGGTTGGGGAGTTGCTTGCTGATCTGAGGATACCAGGGCTATTTTCAAAAGGGATACAATAAGTTTTATGCCCGTCTCATATGTGTGCAGTGAATAAATCAGCAATGGCAAACGTTTTCAACGTCGTGTACAAACGCCCCACGCGCACTCGCTTGTCGAGGCCACACTCTGAAAAAGCCAAACTTCCGGGTTCTAGAGCGCACGCATGCCTGACGATCAGCTGGCCAGAACACATGCACACACCAGGTTTTGGCACTGCCACACAAACAAAGGAATTGCACTCCAGAAAAGCCAAACGTCTGGTTTCTGGCACCTGACAATCAGCTGGTCGGCACACAAACATCATTTTTTGGTGCTGCCGCATGTGCAAAGGACAGCTGATCGTCCCCTGCGCATGTGCGACAGAAACCTGGAAGTCAAGCAGGCAAAGCCATGTGTGCTGGCCTACATGGCTTCGTGTGCCAATTTGGGCACGTGTGCCATAGGTTCGCCATCACAGCTTTAAATGCTTTGAGAGCAATGGGTCTGCAGGTCTGATCTACAGGGAGATCAGCTGTTGTGCAATAATAATGAGTTAAATATCCATTGCCCATTCAAAAAGAGTATTATTTTTCTTGAATGGTTATGACAATTAAATAATATTCCCTGAGAATGGAAAATAGGGAAAACTGCATTTCACTGAATACAGAATGGCTTAGATATGTAATGTAGATTAAAGGAAGGACACACAAACACACAAACACACACACTAATACTTTTTGATTGGTTCATGTTTTATTACACATTTGTCAGTTCACTACACTTTTTATAAAGCCTTTTGGTAGTGAGACACAGAAAAGTGAGCTCTTTTCTTTGACACCATTTTCAACTTTTGACTGAACTGTTTCTTCTTCTCTCCCAATAGTATCACAAAGGTAGATTTAAAGACACTTGCTCTGAGTCTTTGTTTCAATTTCTTCAGGTTAATTTCTAATTAATACCACTGTTGAATTATTGGAGGTTCGAATTCTTCAGCTTTTCATTTTATAGTTGCAGTAACACTACTTCCAAACTCAATTCATTTCTCCACTGTTGCTGCCTCCTTGTGGCTAATGATGACACTTACAGCTTAGTGAATCTTAATTTGTTCATTCCTTTATTATGTTTCTACGCTGTACCTTTAAGATATTCCTATTTTTTGATGGTACTGCTGGGCCTTTTAGTAGATTTCAGTAGATCTCAGTAGCAGAAGTAGATTCAGGTTGAGTCGGGATGCTTTAGCAGTGGTTTTCCAGTGTTTAGAAATCCAGACTGCTGGCTAACAGAAGCCATAAATGGACAATTTCATTCACCCCAACTTTCTCTGCTAGAAAAGCCATTACCAACTTTTTACCTCTTTTGTGAGTAAGTTTTACTGGACATGTACATTTTTATACTTTTTATTAATTAATTAATTATGGGCCATCAAGTCATTTTTGAACTTTAACAACCATATATATTTTCTCCATGATGATTTGCCCTTAAACTGGTTCTTCAGGTCTTCCAGTGGTGCAGTCATCACTGAGTGCATCAGTGGTCATCTTCTCTTTCCTTTCATCTTTCCCAGCATTAGAGTCTTTTCAGGGACCTGGGACTTGGCATAATGTGTCCAAAATCAGATCATTTGAGCCTGGCTTTGAATGAGAATTTCTGGGTTGAATTCTTCAATAATCCACTGGCTTGTTTTCCAGGCTGTCCATGGGAATCTTCTCCAAGCTCAAAAGTATCAATATTCTTCCTATCCTGCTTCTTCAAAGTCCAACTTCTGCTTCCATAGAATGTCACAGGGCGATACACATTTAAAATCTATATAGAAAATTAAATTTAGGTAGACAAAGGGACGTGGTGGCTCAGTGGCTAAGAGGCTGAGCTTCTCAATCAGAAAGGTCAGCAGTACGACAGTTCAGCAGTTCGAATCCCTAGCGCTGCGTAACGGAGTGAGTTCCTATTACTTGTCCCAGATTCTGCCAACGTAGCGGTTTGAAAGCACGCAAAAAATGCAAGTAGAAAAATAGAGACCACCTTTGGTGGGAAGGTAACAGCGTTCCGTGAGCCTTTGGCATTTAGCCATAGGTGGGTTGTTGCCGGTTCAGTCCAGATTAAGTGAACTGGTAGTAGTGGTGGGAAGCTCCACCCACCCACCCAGACACTTCTGTGCATGCACGGGAGTGTGTGTGGGAGCATGCATGGGAGTGGGCTCAAACTGATAGTAACAAAATTGGCAATCCACCACTGATGCCAGCCACATGACCATAGAGACATCATTGGACAGGGCTGGCTCCTTGGCTTAGAAATGGAGATAAGCACTGCACCCCTAGAGTCGGGAACAACTAGCACATATGTGCGAGAGGAATCTTTACCTTTACCTTATACAAAGATAAAACATCAAAATGGACATGTACACAAGCACAACTGATTTTAGATTAAAATTTTCTTTTACCTTTCTAGTATTCTTTCATAAGATATGTACGTTGCAATGTATTCTATCAAAAAGTGTTGTGCTGATAACATTTACTCAGCCTGCAGTACTTCAGCAGGAATGCTGGTTGCGGTGTTATTATTTCCTTGGGTT
The DNA here is from genome assembly GCF_051295495.1 of Thamnophis sirtalis. Taxonomy (NCBI): domain Eukaryota; kingdom Metazoa; phylum Chordata; class Lepidosauria; order Squamata; family Natricidae; genus Thamnophis; species Thamnophis sirtalis. The sequence goes on along the minus strand of NW_028261381.1, from coordinate 68,293,999 downwards.
ACTTGCTTTATGTTTGTCATTTTTTAAAAGTAAGTCCCCCAATGCTCTGTTCCATTATCTTTCCAATCACTTACAATGAAACAGCTGACAGGTATTTTTTTAAGGAAAATTCAGTATGAAACCAAAGATTTATATTGGATTTTGAACTTCATTTCTCAAAAGCTCTATACATTTCATATATGTATACATCGAAAGCTCTATACATTTTAAAACTACACAAGCAGAAATTGCAGCAGTTGGTGCTTACAACTGCAGTATTATGGATTTGGTGGGGGAAAGGAGACATAGAAATATGTGTTAGGAACCTTAGCCTTCTCCCATATTGCATGCTATTTTTATGCTTCTCCCACATTTTCTTCCTATTTTTTAGTGCCGGGTTCCACATCCCCCGGTCCATGGACCGGCACCGGGCCACAGCATACGAGAAACCAGACCATGCAAGCAAGTGAAGCCTGATCCACAGAATGCAGGCACCATGAAAAACCACACCAGTTCTGATCTGCAGAAAAACCTCTTTCCACAGAACTGGTCCTTGGTTTGGGGCCACTGCTTTAGTTATTCCATAACTCATGCTTTTCAATCTTGGTGTCATCTGCAGGTCAGTTCAAGAGGGGATAAGTCACAAAATGAGCATTATGATATCATGTTGCCAAAAGCATGGCTTCTCTACTTGCTTGATAATTGCAGCACAATCACATAAGGGAAGAGTTTGCAACATAATTTTGCTGTGCAATTGCATACATTTTGACATAATCTGTATGGACATCTGTGTTTATGGCTAAGAGACTGATGCAAATGGATGATGGACTTCCAAAAAAAAACCCCAACAACCCATAACATGGCAAAGTTGAGGTAATTAGAAAGAAAGAAACAGATACGGTAGATGAGCAGGATCAAGGACCTAATTAGAATTCCTTGGTGGAGTGTCGACTATCACTGGGAATAGCAAAACATGGCAGTCATTTGTCTATGCATTGGTGGAAGTTGAGCCTGACTTAATACATCAAGCATATTTTTCTGAGTATGAGACCCTCCAAAGTATAAGAAGCACCTAGCTTTTGGGGAGGAAAACAGGAAAAAATCTGCCTCTGCCTCCCAGCAATTTGCCTCCTTGCAGCAAACAGAAAACAGCCTGTTTCAGTTTCAGTTTTAGCACAGCCTGATTGGCACAAGGGAAAAAAAATCTACCTCTGCCTCCCAGCAATTTGCCTCCTTGCAGAAAACAGAAAACAGACTGTTTCAGTTTCAGTTTTAGCACAGCCTGATTGGCACAAGGGAAAAAAAATCTACCTCTGCCTCCCAGCAATTTGCCTCCTTGCAGAAAACAGAAAACAGACTGTTTCAGTTTCAGTACAGGCTGATTAGCACAAGCAGCTGATTGTCAGGCCTCCTGAGGATCAGCTGTTTCCCTATTGCCACCTCTGCGCTGCCTCTGCATCGCATTTTAAGCCTCCATATGTCCCTTTTTCAGCTCCCGAGTGCCCCATTTTCCACCTGTTCTGGGTGGCGAGGATCAGAATGGATGGAAAATGGGGTGCACAGAGGCCGAAAATGGGGCCCACAGAGGCCGAAAATGGGGTGGCAATAGGCAATGGCAATCCCTGCAGCCTGAAATAGCTGATTATCGGGAGGCCGATCCAACCGACAATCAGCTGCTTGTGGTAATCAGGCTGTGTTGAAGCTGAACCTGAAACAGACTGCTGTTTGTTGCAAGGAGGCAAATTGCTGGGAGGTAGAGGCCAAAGGGTGGGAGGGCGGTGGGAGGGGGCAGTGCTACATTCGGTGTATAAGATGCACTCAAATTTTCACTCTATTTTGGGGGGTGAAGTGCGTCTTATACTCTGAAAAATATGGTAATTAAGTTTGCAACAGAAGCCACTGGGGGAAGGTTAGAAAACTCTAGAAAGTCGTCATAACAGCACTATCAAAATCCCACTCCTTTTGCATGTGTGTCAATGCACCATACAGACACCACAGTAACTAAGTATCAATTCCACTTTGAAGATACTGTTCTCTTAAATCTCTCAAGGTCAACCATGATCCTTTTCTTAGAAAAAAAATCCTTTAAATACATTTAGGTTATGTGGAGCTGGACTAAATGTTAAATGAACTGTAATGTCATTATGCAATTGGATAGAACTCGTTCTCAAATTAATAAGGAGTCCAGTACCAAAATAACCCAGTGCAATCTTTTCTCTTCTTTGGATCAAGCCTCCTCCTGTTATATTATAAGTTATAAGTTATATCTCACTTAAATAAACAAATAAATAAAATTAACTACTTCAGAGGTGGTATTCAGCCAGTTCTGACAAGTTCTGGAGAACCAGTAGCAGAAATTTTGAATAGTTCGGAGAACTGGCAAATACCACCTCTGGCTGGCTCTGTCCCCAATCTATTTGCTACCTCCTGAGTCCCAGTTGACCCGGCTGGATCTTCCTTTGTTGCCCTGCACAGGAGAATAGAAAGCAGGTTAATGGGCTGGGGAAGGAATGGGGATTTTGCAGTATCCTCCCCCCCCCCAGAGTGGGGAGAGAATGGAGATGTTGCAGCATCCTTCCCCTGCCACACCCACCAAGCCATGTCATGCCCACCAAGCCACGCCCACTGAACAGTAGTAAAATATTTTGAATCCCACCATTGAACTGCTTCCAGTTCAGGCTACTACAGTTCAGGGGGAAATGTCACAATACGTCACATGATGACAATGCGATGTCGCGCGTTTGACGTCCGTGTTCTAGATGTATATCCCACTTTTTCTCCAAGAACAAAAGGAGGCTTACATAGAGAACTCCTTTCCTTTTATCACAACCACAACAATACAACTATGTGAGCTGAAAAAGCGTGACTGGCTCCAAATTACCAATGAATTTCCACAGTTGAGGGTGAATTTGAATTTCAGTCTTCCCAGACCCAGTCTAATGCTTTAACCACTCTACTTTAATGCTGAATATAGACCATGGGACATCTGCCTCATGTTATTCTCCTCAATACTTTTGAAAAAGTCTTCAGCTTTGTTAGCATAAATACAATTTAAAATTTTTTTTTCCAAAATACATAATCTTATTTATTAACACTTCTAGGTATCCCTTTGTAATAAGCACCTGATAAATTCAATCTCAGGCTTTATAACTTTATAACTTTATAATTATCAGGGAAGTGCTCACAGTCTAGTCGGGTCATAGAGATTCATTATTTTATTATTGCCTAAGTGCTAAGGGCCACTAAGCCTTTCCTTTGCTCTAACAGATTCACCTAGCCATTTCTTTTTTTAAAAAGCAACATAATGGCTTAGCAGGCTTTTCTTTTCTTAGTGTCTTTATTCTTATTTTGTTCCTCTGAATAAATGTATGCTTTTGTTTTTTTTCTTTTTTAAAGCCTACATTATTCTCAGCTCCTGAACATTATCTAAAGCTCCAGTATGTACAGACATTTGTCTAGACTAGAAACTGAAATTTAGGCTACTCTTTGCAAAATGGGTATTTAAGAGAGAACAAACGGTGAAGTGAAGAAAAGGTCCCTTCTTTAAGGTGGGAGAAAAGTTTTTCATCTCAACTCTATCTAAAATTATTTCCTTGTCCCAATACACAAGGGCTTTTTTTAAGGAGCAAATAAGTGGTGACTATGGATTTTTTGTTTCGTTTAGCTGAGACCGACTCTGAAAATTGAAAACAGCTATTCTTTGCCCTTCAAAAATCCAATTAACTTTATGCTCTGGACTGCCCCAAAGGTGATTTTTTTTCAAGAGGCAGCTGAACTTTCTGGTATTTCTTTGAAGACATTTCACTTCTCATCCAAGAAGCTTCTTCAGCTCTGAGCTGAACCAGAAAGTCCATTGAAAAAACACTTTTGGGACAACCATGATCTGGATGACTGAGAATCATAGACATTTATGCTCTGGAGATAGTCATGTATCGTACCATATACATCCTGGGCTTACTCTTATTAGTACCTACAAAAATATTGTGGACTCACAGAAAAGGATTTGGAGGGCTATATGTGGCCCGTGGGTGATGAGTTTAAATGCCCTGGTCTATATATAATATCACTACCTTCTGTGTCTCCAGACAGGTGTCTTTCTAAGCTTACTTGGAAATATGAGGGACTGAGCCTTCATCAAGCTCTATCACTCTTTACTGGAGATCCTCTTTATTTTTCCCCAGCCTAGAGATCCTATCACTCTCAACCAACATGTTCCTTAAAGTTGCTGCATCTAATAGGTCTGGAAAGCTATACCCAGGGGTGGGCTGCTGGAAGTTCGCAGGGGTTTGGGAGTGGGCCCCACCCACTCCTCCCAGGAGCCCCCATGCAACCTGTTTTTGATGCAGATAAGTACAGGGCGTGCACAGGAGAGCAAAAAACAGGCCAACTGGAGGTTTGGGAAGATAGGTAATGGGCCCATTTCTAGCCTCCAGAGGGCCTCCGGAGCCTGGGGAGGCCATTTTTGCCCTCCTGGAGGCTCGAAGAAACCCTCCAGAAGTCCAGGGAGGACAAAAATGCTCCCCCTGCCATGGTGCAGGAGGCTGCATCGGCCACATCCATCATGGCCACGTCCATCCAGCAACCGGGCAGAGAACCCCTTGCTAAAATTTTTGAAGTCCACCCCTGGCTATACCCAGTGGGGCAAGTTGCTGAGCAGTTTACATAGATGATGACCTCAACTGTTGTTATGGACTGGCTGTGTATCACTGAAGAGTCTTCACCAATAGATCAAATCAAATCTTTATTATAGTTATAGACCAGCTTTAGGAGCGTGGGGTAAAGTCAATTTTTTAAAAGTAAATTGTACATCAAAATCTATTAACAATTTTTAAAAAGCTAAAATATATAAAACAGAAAGTAGATGTAAAAAGAATGAAAGTATAATCTAATAAAAAAATCTAAAGAGAAGTAGGAATATTAAATGGATATAAAAGAACATAAAAGTTAATATTGTGACAGGATATATCTATCAAATTACAGAGCACTCTAATATGACGAACAAGATACTAATTTAATTTAATTTATGGCACAGGTCATCCATCTGATGGATATTAAATGCTATAGCCTAGCAATACTGTATGTTATAGCAGGGTTGGTATCTGACAGTGGCAGGGGATGTAGAATTGCTCTATGTGGCCTGCCTGTTTATGCAATAATGGTGAAGTGAGGATGACCAAATAGATGTCTCTGTAAAACAGGCCCTGGAGGAGCACATGCTTTATTGTTTCAGTGTGTCCAGAGTAGGGGTGGGTTCCTGCCAGTTCTAACCTCTTCTATAGAAGAGGTTCCACAAATCTACCGTGCCATTTAGAACCAGTTCCAGCTCCCTCCCCCCCACCCGTCCGCCCATCATCAAGATGAAGAGCGAGAGGAGGAATTCTGGGAGTTGAAGTCCACAAGTCTTAAAGCTGTCAAGTTTGAACATCCCTGGTTTTTTTTTTCTAAAGGGTTAGGAGTACAAGGGTCTTGTAACTTGACAGCTTTAAGACTTGCACACTTCAATGCCAGAGTTCCTGAGCCAACATGACTGGAGGAGGAATTCTGGGAGTTGAAGTCACAAGTCTTAAAGCTGTCAAGTTTGAACACCCCTGGGGTTTTTTATCTAAAGGGTTAGGGGTGCAAGGGTCTTGTAACTTTACAGCTCTAAGACTTGCGTGCTTCAAATGCCAGAGTTTCTGAGCCAACATTTTGGTTGCTAAGCAAGAGTGTTGGTAAGTGAGTTTCCCTACATTTTATAAGTTGGCCATGCCCACCCAGTCACATGGCTGGCAAGCCACTTCCACCCAGTCACATGGCCAGGAAGCCACTCCCACAAAGCAGGCCGCACCTACAGAAGAGGTTCTCAAAATGTTTGAAACCCACCACTGGTCCAGAGTCACAGGGGACTGTAATGCCTCTCTGGGTAAGGAGTCTTCTTATATCAGCCTTCAAGGACAGTTGAGTGGAGGGTATGACATTATGTCAGAGTCAAGGTCAGGGGTGAAATCATCTTACCTTTGCTACCGGTTCGGTAGCAATGTTAGGCGTGTGCACATGCGTTTGTGTGAGCACTCGCTTTGCTCACATGCGCCACCTCTGCACATGCACAGGACCTTCTGCACATGTGCAGAGCATCAAAAATGGACTACAATAGTAAGCAAAAGGGGTGGGGGGAATCCACTGTGCCACGCGACTTAGATTAGTTAGAAAGCAGGAAATCCTGCTTTCTAGCTAATATAAATCGCGCGTCATAGTTGATAATTGGAAATACCGGTTCACCCAAATTGGTAGGATTTATTTTTACTACCGTTTCGGGCGAACTGAAAGCATTTTAACTACCAGTTTGGGTGAACTGTCTGAACCAGTAGCATTTCACCCTGGTCAAGGCCCTCTGTGGTTCAGGACTTTGAGATTAGTGAACTATTCCATAGGAGAGGTTTTACCAACAGAGTAGTTACCATCAAGCAAGACAGATAGCCATTTGCAAATCTATGCCCTGGAATAAGGCTTTATTTTTATGGTATTCTGAAATAGGTCTGAGCTCAGCTCTGATGCCATTAGTTCTTCAACCACCAGTTTTTTTGAGATTTTTTTTTCTTTAAATATGCTTTTTCTAAGCTGGACAAAATTGCTGCTACCAGTAGAATTTTTCTATTTGTAGCTCCAGTCTGTTCTCCTAGCCGCCTGACTGAGAATCATACTTCAAGCATTGACTTAAATGTCTCACAGAAGCAGCCAGAAACTTTAGCCTTGTGACGCAATTCACAGAGGGGTTATTTTGGAACAAAGACAGAAGCTGTTTATAAAGATGCCAGCAACAGCAGCATTGCAGCTCGTGAGTCTGTGCAGTCTTTCTCAGATTACACCAGGCAGGGCAATTGGAATTACGAGACCCGCTGGGTGGGTGGGGGTCTATCTCAGCTATTATCTCTACAAGTTTATTGGTAGCATATTCTCAGAAACAGAACTGCGTTCTGGGCAATATAAAGACAATGAAAAATAAAAGCAAGATGCCAGGAAATTGTTCTCTTGTCACTGCTGCCACTTTTCCTAGACAAATTACCCTGCATCACTACCAAAACCGTTGCCTCTTTAAACATCCCGAAATATATTAGCTAGTTGGTTTCTGCTGTACAAGGGAACTTATATGGTAAACCTAGTTTTTTTTTAAAAAAAAAAACGTGCTGGAAGCTAAATATCTCAGCTCCTAGCTTTTAAATTGACTGGATAACTTTGAAAATTTCATTATTTTCAATAGTAAGGTAGGGATAATGAGGGATATATTCCCATACAGGAATATAATATTATTGAAGTAATTAATCAATATTCCTTTAATGAGTAATTGTATAATTAAGTTGCAACATTTGTGCTGGACACTTTTTTAAAAAAATTATACGAAGTAAGAAAGCCCTTTGGACAGCCTTAACTTTTATTGTAGTTTTCAAATAGGAGAAGATATGCTGCTGCTTGCAGTGGTAATTGATCTTCCACTTTTGAAGCCCGGGGCTTAGTTTTTGCTTTAGCACCAAGCCAGTTCAGCTGTAATAGAAATCCAGATTTCAAAGTCATGTGCTTATTAATTCTGAAATAAGTGCCAGACCTATGAGGTGGGCTAAATCAGGAAATCAACACCACTGAGAAACTAGAACTATGTTTCATTGAGATAGGCTATAGTAACAGCAGCCTATGATTCTGTAATAGAAACTGAAAAGGCATCAGCCAGTGATGGCGAACCTTTTTTCTTATGGTGTGCCACAATTGTGTGTGTGCACACTATTGTGCACACACACGTACCCACACCAATTCAATCCTCCCTGCCCACATGCGTATGCACATGTGACACCCCCCCAATGCATGCATGCACGACCCCTCCCCAGGCTCCGAAGGCTTTCCTAAAGCATGGGGAGGACAAAAATGGCCTCCCCTGCTCTCCAGAAGCCCTCTGGAAACCAGAAACGGATCATTTCTGAACTTCTGGTTGGCCCATTGGGGCCATTTCTCGCCCACCCCAGGCTTCAGGAAAGCCTCCAGAGGCTGGATAGGGGCCGTGCGTATATGTGAAAAATGGCCCCAATGGGCTAACTGGAAGTTCGGAAACGATCCATTTCTGGCTTCCGGAGGGCCTTCGGGAGGGCCAGGGGAGGCCATTTTCTCCCTCCCCAGGCTTCAGGAAAGCCTCTGGAGTCTTTGGAGGGTTTAAAACAGGCCCAACGGACCAAATGGAAGTTCAGGAACAGACTTCCAGTTGGCTCATTGAGCCCTTTTTTCGCCCTCCCCAGCCTCTGGAGGCTTTCCTGAAGCCAGGGAGGGTGAAAAACAGCTTTCCCTGGCCTTCCAGAAGGCTGAAAATCAGCTGGCTGATGTACGCATGCATGACGGACCTGATGCTGGCATGCCAGCAAATATGGCATGCGTGCCATAGGTTCACCATCATAGGCATAAGCATTCCTTAAACCTTGGAAAAGGTGATAGTATTAGGATAGGGGCGGGGGTGGGATTCTACTGGTTCAGACTGGTTCGGGTGAACCAGTTTGCTCTGATGATCTGCTGGGGCCACCCACCGGCCCCTGTTCTAACCTGTCCTTTATTTCCTGCTTTCTAGCTCATCTCAATCACTCGGCACAGCTGATTCCCCCCAGCTGTTTTACTTACCATTGCTATCTTGGAAGGTAAGCAGCTGAGCTTCTAAATGCTCCATTTTCAGCACTGCGTGTGTGCCCAAAGCCTTCAGAGGCCTTCTAGTCCAACCCCCTGCTCAAGCAGGAAACCCTGTACCGTTTCAGACAAATGGCTGTCCAATCTTGTCTTAAAAACTTCTAGTGTTGGAGCATTCACAACTTCTGAAGGCAAGCTGTTCCTCTGATTAGTTGTTCTGTCAGGAAATTCTGGGAGTTGAAGTCTATAATTCTTATAGTTGCCAATATTGGACACCCCTGTATTAGGAAGAGACTCAGGCTGACTCTTCTGTTAGAAAGAGGGAAGGAAAAACACAAAGCAGTCTTGCAAGATTCTGTTAATTTAGGTTGTTTTGATTAAGTTTATTGCAAAGTCTTCCTGTGGAGTCTGTTTTCTGACATGGCCAACCTCCAAGGGCTGACAAATAAGAGCAGTAGGAATATATTACATGTCCCAAGATCAGGAAAACTTCTTCTCTTCTCATGCATGTATTCCACTCTAAGGGTTTGCTTACTGGCAGTCCCTTCCCTTTCAGCAATAATAGCACTTATAGTAAAAGACACATTTTAGAGGACTTTCTTAAACTGACCACTGGTATAGCAAAATCTCCCTCTCTCTGAGCCTCACAATCAACAGCTCAGTTGCTAAATACACTTTAACTTTTGACTAAAAAGCTCTCTCTCTCTCTCTCTCTCTCTCTCTCTCTCTCTCTCTCTCTCTCTCTCTCTCTCTCTCTCTCTCTCTCTCTCTGTCTCTCTCTCTCTGTCTCTCTCTCTCTCATAACCCATTTTCAATAAAAGTAATGTAATTAGTATGAGGGATACAATTCACACAAGATATAGTAATACTGACAGGTGTAGGCCTGCCTGTAAAAATATTAAAAATGGAATACAAACAGACAAATGTTTTTATAAGGGTGTTGAGGCTTGCTTTAAATACTACAGATGAATTCAGGGCTGGACAGCCTATTTGGATGCCTCAGGCAGAGCAGCCAATCCCACCAAGTCAAAGTGGATAAATGTTGGAAATTAATCATAATATCATGCATCTGTCTGAAAATACCTAGAAAGCTTCCCCTCCCCGATTGTAACAAGCAGTGGCAAATTAAAAGATAGCTTTGATTTATAGTTGTAGATCAACTAGATAAAATCAACAGACCCAGGTTACAAAAAACAGCACTCATTAATATCCACAATTGACAGGAAACACTAATATTTTTACTGAAATATTTCATATTTGAACATTTGATCACATACAAGGATGGCCAGGTGTCAACTTTAACAAACCTCATTATAATTACTGAGGATTGATATACCAGTAGCTGTATTACCCGAAGATTATTAGAAGGGTTATTAACTGATAAAATTGTAGACTATGGGAGGACCAGTAAAGAGGTACATGTGTAGTTCTCTTTCCTTAATTTTACCTAGACAAATCCATCCTCATCTGGGCATATTGCTGCATTTCCTTCCTCAAAATACTGAGAATAAAGCATATTTTCCCTGGTATGAAATAAGCTCTTTGATACAGTGTAGAGGCATCATGAAGTAATGGACAGTTATAAAAGATCGTTTTGGCCACTTCCCTTAAATGACAAAGAGGATACAGTAATTTCTATTTGATGATTATATTTGGTAAAAGGTAGAGATGGGGACCATGGTGCTCTTTGAACTTGGTGGTATTCTTGCAGATGTTTCATTACCAAACTAGATAACATCATCAGTGCTGCATCATTCATTAGTAGAGGTATCCTTGAGTTGAGTTTGATTCCTGGTGATTTCATGGATATAACCAGTGTTTTTATAGCTACTTTGACATTATTTTCTCATTGGAAATGTTTGATTTCCCCATTTTTTTTTGTAGTCATAAGATCTTCAACTGGACTTCCATCTAATTGCTAACCAGTTGTGACCCTTCTTAGTTTCCACTTGCTGCCTAACTTCATTTGTTCAGAATTCAGCACAATCAAAGCCTGCTTACAGATCCCACAATGTTAAATATAATTTCTATTTATGTTGTTCTGGGATGAAATATAACTATCTAGATGTGCTGGACAGACCAAACATCTAGTCGAAAGGATTTGCTGAAGCCAAAAGTTAAGATGATAAACACCTCAAATGAGGCCTTCCTTGCTGCCAAGTGCAAAAACATCCTGGGAATACATCAAAGAGCTTAAAATGCAAGCCATGATGTTTTTTGATTGGGCACCTTCCAACAACCTGCAATCTTTATTGACATAAACCTAGGAGCTGTACAACATTTGGCTTGTTATTTTGGCTTTAAAAAGTTTAAGGGCAGACAGTATATAATTGTCAGGTTGGTTAAAAGGAAGATTAGCATACCCTTACAACTTCTTTGGACATTGTCAGAGGCAAACTTTGTTCCCTCTAAATACCAGTAGATGGGAAAGTACCCACAGGTATTTTCCAGGAATGATACAAAGCTTCCTGTTTCACTTATTTTTTTAAAAATATCTAAATTTTCCCAGCCCTTAAAAAAACCCCAATCCCAAATAATTAGAATTTTGTATAACAATGAGCCAAGTCCAGAGCCATTCTTGGAAATAAAAATGACAAGTAGTTGTGGCCTACTGTTTTATTAGAAAAGGGACCTATTAAGGGACAAAGAGAATTTAGAACCACAGAGAACATCCAGAGCAGAGAAGGTAGAGCAACCATGCCAGTTTGCTTTCTCACAAAGTCATTTTAGACAAGGCAGCCATTTTGATGGAGCACCTATGACATGTTCTATAAATATGCCTCACCTCCCATCTAACTCCCATCAGGAAAGAACTGTCACTTCAGATTTTCAAAAATTCCTTGACCTCTGGGCCAGGCCCAACATTGAATTTCTGTTTTTGAAAAGTCCTGGGCATTTGCCCTTTCCCTCCGAGAATGCAGAACTGAAAGGAATGGAAGGAACACTCCGGGCAATGCAGACATGATGGTGCCACCCTTCATGTAGGTTTAAGATGGCGATGCCATAATTAGTCAAGTTGGATCTTGAAGGAATTTGTCCTCATTCTATCACATTCTGTGCATGTCAAATCACAAGGAATTATCTCATACACTGTGAGCTAACAAGAAGCCTGGATTTAAAGCACATCCCTTGTTTTTACAACTCATATTCAAGACAGTTGCTTCTTACTAATATATACTTATTTCCTCAAAGAAATGGAAAGAGTGGGAAGAACAATATGAAGGGATAAGCAAATTCACTCTGGTTCTTTAACCAGATCTATTAAAAATCCAGGCTGAATATGTAGATAAATTAGCATCAAGCTTTGCTCAAGAGAAATGTCCTTTACAAGAAGACCCATATTTGTTTTTGGCATATCAAAAATTATTTTCTCATAGAAGCCAGGGATAATTGTCATGCTAAGAAGTGAAATAGCACAAATATCACAACTCTTCCTCAAACCAGTCATTTTCAAATCGTCTGAAGTCAATAGGCAAAATTGTTTTACGTTATTGCAGATGGTTTTATCAGTCTTGCATCCAGCAAGATTAGGTAATGAGATAGAGTAAATGCAGTGATTCTCAACCTTGGCAACTTGAAGTCCACAGGACTTCAAGTTGTCAAGGTTGAGAAACACTGGAGTAATTGATAGCAATTTGACAAGGCTATTTGTCAGTCCCAATAGTGGAGAGTTTTGTCCTAGACTTAAAAATAAATTCAAGAATTTGTGCTTTTCTTCCAGTTGTGAAATGAGCAAACAGCTGAAACCCTGCACCCAGGGTGAAATACATTTTTTTTTACTACCAGTGCTGTAGGCATGGCTTGGTGGGCTTGGCAGAGGAAGTTACTGCAAAATCCCCATTCCCTCCTCACTTCTGGGGAAAGGATATTGCAAAATCTCCATTCCTGCCACACTCTGGGGCCAGCCAGAGGTGACATTTACCAGTTCTCCAAACTACTCAAAATTTCTGCTACTGGTTCTCCAGAACCTGTCAGAATCTGCTGAATTTCACCCCTGCCTGCACCCGTGGAGGACATTCAGTTGAAGAAGAGCATTCCAGAGAGTTTGTCTTATTCTGCTAAGGCATGTACTCCAGACTTCTAGACTAAAATAGCCATTATTATTGGTAAGTGCAGAGATCCATAGAGCTGTTTTTTCCCCCCTTAAAAAAAAGAAAAGAAAAATATTTTCTGTTAATTACTATAATCTCCATCTTCAGGGTCCAGCCAGAATGGAGTCACATGTCTATGAAAGTGCAGTCTAGTCCCCAGGTTACTCAGCAGCTCTGAGATGTTTATGGGAATTATGGTGTGAAAAATACAGTCCATTTTTACAGCTGCAATTTGGATAGCAGCAAGCAGTCAACAGACCTCTCTGCTCGCCTGATGACTCAGCACTGAGGAATGGTCAACCTACACTCCATCATTTATCTTGTATTATGACAAGTTTCACCGTCAGAATTCCTAATGTCAGCAAATAATGGCAGAATTCAGTCAAATATAATCCTAAAATGACTCGAAATTCTGTTCTCCATAGATCCCAGTGGAAGGATCTCTTGCTCTCAAACATATACTATTATGCTGTGTAATCTCTTCTCCTTATTTTGAATTAACATGGAATAAAATTGCTGTTAAATATCCAGAGTGACCTATCAGATAAACTTCAGACATACCCTTCCCCAATTTGCATTGGCCATCTTGACTTTCAATTCCCATAATTCCCAGATAGCATAGCCTCCTTGTTAGTTTATGTCAGGCTTGATACTCCATCAGTGCTGACTTTCTAAACCATGCTATCTTCTCTCCCTTATTCAGTTGCTAAGTAAAGAGCCATGGGAACCTCTAGTAGGGGAGGCTGCTTCCTTCTAGGCAATGTGCCACTGCACTGTGGCATGCTTGCCAATGTCATATACTGCTTATCTTTCTTATTCTATGACCTGATATAGTCATATGCTAATGAATTCAGTGGCCAATGCCACATTCTCTTTTTATGTCGATAGAGAGGTGGAATACATGGACACAACTCTAATCCATGACCTTGAGAATCTCCTCAATGTATCCAGCAGGGGGAGCTTTGAGACTGCTCCTGTAGATTAGATAATAATTCAGCAAGCAGCAGCTTCTGTCTACTTCTGTTTCTATTTCTACCTCTTTACTTCCCTTTGCCTTCATGTTGGTAAGTTTGGTAAATCACACGAATTAAAGGAAGTAAATTTCAATTACACATTGTTTCAGAATTCCATTCACAATCACTCATTCTTCCAAAACCAAGAAGAAATTATATTTTATTTCCCCCTCGGTGTATTTGCATGGGAATTTCCTACATTACCAGAATTCATGCTGAACTGAAAGTTTGAAAACCAGTGATTTTTTTTTAAAGGAAGAATTCTGTTCTGTCAATCAAGGAGAGAATTTGCATTCACCTATTAATTCTCTATTAGTTGCTCTGGCCTAAAGCTCCTGTTCTTTAACATGGAAACTTGTGCAAAATTGCAGTGAACTCAAAAGAGTTGCTACTTAACACATGTCTCTATTTATTGGTTTGAAGCATTGGCAACTCTTTCTTGACCTTTCTTGGCTATATAAGAACTTCTGGGAACTGGATCCAAGCCTGACTTATCCTGATGAATATTTTACCAGTCCGAACTATGTGTATTTCTCTTATTTGGCATCTTACCCAGCAAGAATCTGTATGAGAAGAAAAACAACTAGATATCATCAGGTCTTGTTTGGAGAGCTACATCCTTTAAAAACCTCTCCTTCTCTTTTACTCAGTTTGCATGACTTCTTCAAATCCAACCTACCTTGATTTCTTTCTTCCCACACCCAACAGATATTCATAATTCATTATAACCAGAGAGCAGTTCTACTATAGAGCCATATATAATACCCTAAATCACATTGATCAGCTAAAATATCTATCTTGGACATTCTGAGGATAGTAGGTTTGGAGAAAACTAAGCCACTGTGAGTCAACCAGATGTAGTTATAGCACTTGATTTTGGTCAAGCTGATCTAGAGGTTTAGAACTGGCCTGCAAGATGGAAGACATTCCTCAAAGACAGTGCCAATCCAAATTCTCATTTCCAGGGTAACTTAGAATTCTAGATTCTCTGTAGGTTTTCCTTGGGTCTTTTCCTTTTCCTTGGGACATAATTTATTTGAACTTGTGTCAAGAGTTATGCAATTCAATTCATGGCACTTCAACAGTCAGTATTTTATTTAAAAACAAAGAAGATTTGTATAGAAGTTATAAGAGGGAAATTTGAAAGTCTCTGAAGTACTGCAAAGTTTAGCACTGTGGGATGAATGTACTAGAATAACAGATCATAATTATTATCACATCTCACATGAATACCTTCAAGAGCTTAACCGCAATACATTTTAAAAATACTCCCCCACAATAACTTTTAGAGAAAAGGAGGCAATGATGAGTAAAAGACAACACAAAAGCTTCCAACCTGTCCAGCAAAATACTTACAAAGAAGCTGACTGAATCAATGCAGAAAATATCCTATTTCAAAACATTCATTTTCAAAAATCTTTTGCCTGTCTTCCCCTTTGAATTTTCTGCTTCTGGTCCAATGGTGGGTTGCAGGCGGTACACGCTGGTGTGGGTGTACCGGAACCTGCCCGGAGCACTGGGTACTGTTCCGGTACAGTGCTCCGGAGGGCCCACCCGCCTGCCTGTGCTCCTTACCTGTCTTTAAAGTCTTTGGCGCTTCTGCGCATATGCATGGCGTGTACAGCGCATGTGCGATGTTCCGCTGAGCAGCTGGAGCATCGTGGAGGCTCACAGAGGCGTTGTTGGACAGTACGACATATGTGCGTGCTGTGTGTGTGCTGTGTGCATCCATGTGGACAATGCCGGCCCCATTCCAACTGTACTGGTTGGAATGGGATATGGAACCCACCACTGTTCTGGTCACTGAATTTTCTAAGGTAACTAGAAGGATTGCCATAGCTAGTTGCCAATTGGGCTTCTTCTGGGAAAGGCTAGTATCACTAGTGGAAGGTGGGCAGGACATGTTGGCAAAACCTGACCTATGTTGAGCAGGACTCAAAAGAATTACCTCAGACTTGCTCTCCTGGGTAATATTAGCTCTGCTCTCTCTAATCACTGAGATTCCTAGGAGGCAGCCACAACTTGTTGGCATGTTTAACTGCCCCCTTGGAAAGAACTCTCTCCTCAGTGGTAGGTCTGTTTCATATAGGTTGAGGCAGTGGTGGGATTCAATTTCTTTTACTACCGGTTCTGTTGGTGTGGCTTTGTGGGCGTGGTGTGGCTTTGTGGGCATGGCAGGGGAAGGATACTGCAAAATCCCCATTCCTTCCCTATCCCACTAACCTGCTTTCCAGCTCCATTCTCCTGTTCGGGGCAACAAAAGAAGATCAGCTGGGAGGCAGCAGGGGTGGGACCAACCTATTTCCTGGTTCTCCGAACTACTCAAAATTTCTGCTACAGGTTCTCCAGAACCTGTCAGAATTGGCTGAATACCACCTCTGGGTTGGGGCTTGCTGCCAATAGTTTATATGTCATTATTTAGCAGAGAAAGCAGAAGCAGATAGGCACAGTAAGATCCAGGGTATAGGCAAGCAGCAAAGAAGATGGCTGGCCCAGAGAAAGAGGAAATTGTAGTCTAGCTACCTTATCTTTACTTTTGGAGCACCAAAAATGTTGTCTTGAGGCCTGTATGTGAGAACAGGTGATTATTTCAAGCAATTTGAACCAGCCCAGTCTGAACTTCCAGTTGCGTTGACAGGGCCAAGTCAGATGTGTAAATTGAATTTTATAACTGAAACAGGGAGTGAAACACAAAATAACATAACCCCTGGCATCCCAGAGGAGCTGTGATAAGCAGGGAGTTAAATGAGGATTAAAGTTTGGCTAATCATATTAATATCCCCCATTCCACCCTTCTCCATACATGAATTGAATCTGTAATATCCCTAAAAGCAGCAGAAATGTCTTTGAATCTGCAAAGCTACGAAGGCTAAGAACTGTTTTGAAGCCACTTGATTCAGTTAGTTGCTTCAAGCAAGCTTCTCCTTTTGATTTGAACCTCTTCTTATATGGGGCTATTTGAGTGAAGTTTCATCACACTGAAGCTCTTTCAGAGCTTTGTATAGCTTGTCTAATCAAATCCAAGCCTGCTTAGCTTTTTAGGATCAGCCTCAGTCGTGACGTAGCTGTGCAGAAGTCACGATGGGCCATGTGTATTTGTATCATTTTAAAAATAGAAACAGCAAAAGCTGGAGAGATAATTGACCATACAAAGAATATTGGCTGAACTTATATATTAACTGTCTTAGTCACTGAAATATTTTTTACTAATTACCTGCCTTTCTGTCAGTTAATTGTTTAATCAATTAAATTTAAACAATTGTGCAAACCACTAAAATCTGCAAGACAATGGTTAAAATGCAAATAGCTGGCAATAAGGATGGCTCTTAGACAAATTACTTATCTTAAATAGATGAGTCAATTCTATCTATTAATTTAATTTATTACAAGAATATATCATAGCCAGATAGTCTTTAAAAATAACTTAATGCTCCCTACTGTAAAGAAGCCCTTTTTATAATGCTATTATATGAAAAACTGTGGAGTATTTTTCCTTAGAGCAATATTCACATGTGCTTTCCTATCAGGAAGACAAGACGAGAAAATGATATAATCATCTATTTTCAGCCTATATGGCTTTAAGTGAGTAAGCATACATGAACTGGTGACTACTGTCTCACTCTATATGGTGCCAATGATTGCTAATCCTACCATTGCAGCATGCAGAAATAAATAATTAAATAAATGGGGGAAAGCAGCAAAAGATAAATGGGTGTTACTAATCCATTTGAAAAAGCATGCAACAACAGCTGATACATACAAAGGAGCCAACTGATAATTTTAAAACGTTTAATGTTTTGATCCATATTGCATTATTCACTCACAGAGCCTCCAGGTCTTCTAAATGATTTCCCAACTCAAGATTGTTCTTTTCCCCTCTTGCTATTTTTTTTTAATTTTCTTTGAGACATGACCAGAATAGCAAAGTTGTGAAAACATTTGACATCTGAGTAATTCCAAATATATAAGCTTCTTACAATTTCAGATTTTGAACAGAGATATTTTTGCCCTGCTCTGTGTAAACATGGGATATTTGAAATCAAACCTCTTCCAGCCCTGTTAAAAACAATGAATACATTGAAAACTTGACAGCTTAAGGGAAAGAAGTCCATTTGGAAACATGATGTGCACCTTAGGGAGGGAAGGGTTCACTTTATTCTGTTAAGAGGCTTTCCAGAACAGTTCCTTGATTGTTTAGGCCAGGGGAAGCAAAATATACTCAGCTGTTCACATACAGAAATCCACATGCACTGTAAATCATTAACACAAACACAGAATTGAAGGAGCTACATTTGTCCACAAATTTAATTGCGAAAGAAAGTCAGTAACCTGGTGATTAAAAGAGTCCGAAGCCATAACAGATGACTTGGTTCTTTCCTACTAATCCATAATACCACTGCTGGCAGCATCTACAACAAACTGCAATAACATTAAAATGATAAAATGCATTATGCAAGTGCCATGATTTTGCACTTGTTTTGAAAGAGCTGATGCAAGGACATTGTGGCATTTGTGTGAAGACATCATCATGCCTGTATCAATAATTTCCCCTCCCTTCAGGTGGTGTTTTCCACACATTTGCTTTGTCTTGTTTTATTGATCTTGATGCCCTTTTTCGTTATCATGTTACACCTGTGTGTTGAGCCACAACGGGTGTAGCAGCTTAATACATATTCATTCAGAAATGTTCCATTGTTGCTGATTGCCAAATGCAGAGACAGATCCATGTTCTGACAGGACTGTCATAGATCTTATGACAGAAAATTAGAAGCAAATCAACAGACAATTTCTTAACACAAAAATGAAAAAATTAATCAAAATATTTAAAGAAGTGCTGTCTCTCTAATAAATTGTTTCTTGCTTCGGAGCCAGTTCTATGATAAGCATTACAACTCTTTGATTTTACTTGGTTATCCTGATATGAGACTCTCTGTAAATTAAGGATCTACAAAAACATGCTAGATCAGATCTGGGTCTAAAGGCCTTGCTTCTACTACTGGTTAGGCAGATGTTTTTAGCAAGGTCAAAAACAATGTTTAGAGGCTACAGCCTTCCTTAATAGTCACTCTCTCCACAATTGGGTCTCCAGAATGATTCTGTTTAGAAACATGTCATATAGATAAAATAATTACTTATCACTGATGGATATCTAATAGGCACTGTGAAGCCTATCAATGGCTATTTTTTCCACTAATGACTTAAAATGTCTTCATAGCATCATCCAAGCCATTGCTGAAGTGAGATACATCCTGTCCCCATTGTGTGGTTGGATGATTCTAAGAGACACTGTGTCACTAGTTGGAAAATGTACCCTGACTGGAAATTCTATTCTTTTGACAGAATTAGGTTTTTTTTAGAATAGAATAGAATTTGCTTTAAATTTTATACATGTATCTGTGAGTGAGATGGGTGGCCTGCTAAATGAATGAATGAATGAATGAATAAATAAATAAATAAATAAATTTTATCCTCCTTTATTCCACCTCTACTTTGATTTTTATATCTTCCTTTTTGGCACTGTCCCTAGTAATTCTTTTGCTTATTTCAAATGCAAAGTCAAGTGACTGACTGAATGGTGATACTACTATTCTTTCATCCCCTTCTGAAGAATCCTTATTTTACTATTATAATAATACAATAGGAAGGAAGCACAGAAAAAGGGAAAATCTCAACCATAAAAACCCCCACAACCAATCTACCAAATAAAAAAAAAACCAGCTCTCTGGATATACATACATGCTGAGTTAAAATGTGATTGGGTTTGCTTTGTTTAACTTGTTGGATACACCTGGTTAACTGATTTTTCATAAATGTTGATATGTAAACATTTTAATTTCAGTCTCCCTGTAGGTCTATACCCTCCTCTAGGCAGTCTTATCTGAGTCCACAAACTATTTTAAGTAAGTTCAAAAATGTTTCCACAATGCTGAGGCTTTTAATATGAATGTTGCACTTTCAGGTTAGAAAGTAAATGATAGATTTCAAATTTTAATGAATGCAAAATAGATTTACAAGTGTAACGTATACAAAATGAGCATATAAGTGCTGATTATGAAACAGCCTCATATTTAAAGTAGTTATGGAAATGAATATGGGATGAGGTGGCTCAGTGGCTAAGATGCTGAGCTTGTCTATCAGAAAGGTCGGCAGTTCAGGGGTTTGAATCCCTGGTGCCGCGTAACGGAGTGAGCTCCCATTACTTGTCCCAGCTTCTGCCAACCCAGCAGTTTGAAAGCATGTAAAAAAGCAAGTAGAAAAATAGGGACCACCTTTGGTGGGAAGGTAACAGCGTTCCGTACACCTTTGGCGTTTAGACATGCTGGCCACAGAGACATCTTCGGACAGCGCTGGCTCTTCAGCTTTGAAATGAAGATGAGCCCCGCCCCCTAGAGTCAGGAACAACTAGCACATATGTGCAAGGGGGACCTTTACCTTTATGGGAATGAAGTTAGAAATTATTATATCCAACTCAGTTTTATGGCTTCTGTTTTTAATGCAAGTCAGAGGATGAAGATTCAGAATTAAGCTGTGAGAAGGCATAAACTTCTAAATCTAAGATGGAGATGGAAAAGGCAGTTATCATGCCTCAACCCACATTCTCTCCAGAGTCATCTGAGAGAATCCCAGGAAGAGAGAGCACTTCAGCCTTCCACAACAGGGATATCACCTCCCACAATCCACATTGTTTCAGGTGTCTTGGAACTGTAGGCCTACATGTTTGGAAAACATTTGAGATGAGGGGAATAATGTAATCTTATTCTCTTTACAGACTACTTTTGAACCTGGAGAATGAATATGACATCTTCCTTCTATTACATTATTACTTGGCCCTTTTTACAATTTCATTTTCACCCCCCATTAAGGATGTTGTAAAAGATTTATAGAGATTTTGTAACTCTTCTTCTATTTTACTGCTAGGCTTTGAGAATCTGTGAGATGAGAGAATGCCTGCCAGGAAGTTATGAGTCTAATGCACCAGAGGGCTCCAGGTGGGAAAAAGACGACTGAAACAAAAACTAAGAAAAGCTGGTAATAGACTGAAGAGAAGCAATGGGCGAAACATATCTTTGAAAATCAAGGAAACCATTATTCTTCCACATACTAGAATTTGTTAACTGGGGGAGACTCAAAAGATGCCTAGAAAGGGTCCTTGTAAAAAGTGGATTTTAAGGCCCACAGATCATTGTTGCTTCTGTGACATGCAAGAAATATTCAAAGCTTTCCAATGCTGAAGAACAGCTTGGCAGGCAGAAGGAATGGAGCTAATTACCTTTGTCACTATCTTCTTTTCCACCTAAAGTGAGGAGGAAGCATGTAATCTGTCCTGTCAGAGAGGAGATTGTGGAGGGTGAAGTCCCGCCCTTAGCCTTCTGAAACCCTGCATGCAGCTCCTCACAAGGCTGTCAGTGCCAAACAGTGGGGGCTGATGACAAATATTTTGCCAGGCTAAAGGAAAGGCAAAATAGGAAAGGCAATGTGATTCACAGGATTCATTGGCAATTTGGAATTTAGGCTGAGAGAACAGCAAGATCCAAAAATGTTACTTCAGCTTTCCAGGTCCATAACTCCTTATCCTAACCAGCAAAGGAGTTAAATTGAAGAGAGAGCATTTATACGCCTGATAATTTTAAATGAAATGTTTTCCAAATAATATTCTTTCCATTCTGTTTTAGGGTACTTTGATCCACTCAGCTTACACCTACAAACAGCACTATCAAAAGGAGTTTAATTAGTGGCATGTACTTTTGCACAGTTTTTGAACCTGGAAGTCAGATAATGAGCTTCTTAGTCCTTAAATCCAGGCAGCGAACCTCTGTTGGAAACTTTTAACATTCTAAGCATGACACAGTTTGTTCATGAGGACAAACAACCTTAAATGAAAGGAACAAAATGATCACCACACATCATTACTCCTTACAGAGTGGGCAACCCAAGGCTAACGCCTTTTGGGTTCTATAAAAGGTAAAGGTAAAGGTGCCCTTCACACATATGTGCTAGTGGTTCCCAACTCTAGGGGGTGGTGCTCATCTCCGTTTCAAAACCGAAGAGCCAGCGCTGTCCAAAGACATCTCCGTGGTCATGTGGCCGGCATAACTAGATGCCAAAGGAGCACAGAATGCTGTTACCTTCCCACCAAGGTGTTCCCTATTTTTTCTACTTGCATTTTTACATGCTTTAGAACTGGTGTGTTGGCAGAAGCTGGGACAAGTAACAAGAGCTCACCCCATATGGCACTAGTGATTCGAACCGCTGAACTGCTGACTTTTCTGATAGACAAGCTCAGCGTCTTAGCCACTGAGCCACCACGTCCCTTAAACCATGGATTTGTAGTAGATTGTCTACCAGTGATGTCTCTCATATTTCCTAGTGCTGCTTAAGTTCAATAAAAGGGTGGTATGTAAAGCCATTTTACTGCCAGAGTATTATTCTTCAATAATGTATTGCTTCCAAATTTTCTCCAGCAGAGTGGGCATGTTATTCACTATAGCTGCACTGCTGTTCCTTGGAAATCATGCTCTAACAGGATCTTGATTGTACGGGGGTTGTTAAGCTACTTTTTTAAAAAGATGGTTTTCCCCTCATGTTACAGCTATCAGACCCAAGGATTAAGAAATCCCAATGACCATTAAACAGCAGCAAAAATGTAGAGCTTTCTGTATCCCTTTCCAGCATCTCATGGTTTTTCCTCCTTTACCTCCTCCCAGTGGTGGGTTTCAAAAATTTTTGGAACCTCTTCTGTAGGTGTGGCCTGCTTTGTGGGAGTGGCTTGCCGGCCATGTGACCGGGTGGGAGTGGCTTGACAGTCATGTGACTGGGTGGGAGTGGCTTGGCAGTCATGTGACTGGGTGGGAGTGGCCAAGACAATGTCACTGAATTCTTTGCCCCAATGGATGATCTACAAGAGAAGATATAAAAAAGGAAATTTATTATTTTGTGCACTTACTACTTAAATAAGATTAAAATAAGTACACAAAACAATAAAAGAGCTACTTACAGGAGGAAGATGACTGTCCTTGCCAGTCTTCAGTATCATTGACTCCAATGAATGGCCTGCACAAAGAAGAGACACAGAAATGAACTCTTCCATTGCATGCACTGCATTAGGATGAAACAAGCACACAAAACAATAAAGACAGCTACTTACAGAGGAAGGATGACTCTCCTAGTGGTCATACTCTGTTGTCTCTTCATCCTGTTAAATAATACTAACTTCAGAAGAAATAAAACAATATTGGACTCGATTGTGGTTGTAAGCTGAGGACTACAGGTAACAGAAGGGACCTCTGTTTTCACCCAACAATGTACTGTCTTTTCAGGAAGGACGTCCCCCAACAAACAGGAAGGATATAGTTTTTCATCTAAGAAGTTAGATCAAGAATGAATGTCATAGGTAGATTCACAGAGCAATACAGATTTCTTTTTCTGAAATGTATTCCTCAGTTCAAAAAACAGGAATATATGAATTAGGTTCAGTACTTAGGACAGACTAAGTAGCTATTCAAAAGTTAGTAATACATGGTTAGAAGCAATGATAAAGCAAGATATAGATTTAAAACCAGTAATATTTTGTTGTGTATTTCAAAGGGAATACAATACATATTTAATTTTACATATGTTAATAGCTGCTGGAATTGTGTTTGCACAACAGTGGAAAAACTAAGATATGAAAATAAATAAATATTAGAATGTGCAGGAATGAATAAATTGACAATAAAAATCAAGAAGGCTTCGAATACTTTTTCACGTGGGATTTGTTTTATCAATTGCTAACTAACAGAAACAAATTAGAAATCTAAAAGTATGAAATAAAACACCAATTATATAAGGAAAGGTCACTAAACTGTATAAGGAAATATTATTAGTACTTAAGCATTATTAATGTGTAGATAACCGCGGGACATTACACACACACACACACACACACACACACACACACACACAAACTTTGGCAGTGCCAGGAAAACACCAAAAATAACAATTTCCCCCCCAAAAACTGCAGTTTTTTTCCATAACCCTAAGGACAGGAAAGACAAAGCCACTGGAATAAAAACCATCAAGGCATTGTGGAAAAGATAAAGAACAGGGCCAGGAAGCTTACAGAACCAGCAACCACCTCACAATTACCTAAATAACCAGGTATCACACAGAAACACAGAAAATCTGGCAAAGCTGCCTTACACCAACCTGGCCTGCCCATAGAAAAGCAGCCACTTTGATACACATAAACCATACACCAACTTGCACACTTAAAAGCAACATATTGCATCACAAATAAAACATTTGCAAAAAGGATTAAAATTTCTTATAATAAACATATTCTATGAACAATAAATAAATAAAAATTCCCTAAAATAATTTTTTAAAAAAGATATTCTATAAGTAATTTTAAAAATCCTTAAAAACCATTTTAAAATATTATATACACAATAAATTAAATTTAAAAAAACATTAATAGCATAAAGAAAAAAAACCATGTCACTTACCAGCAGGCAGAATCAGCAGCTCTCCGATGCGATGGATGCAAGGAGCAGGCAGGTGACCAGGCGGCAGGTAAGGTGTCCTGGCTGGCAGGCTTAGCCAGCCAGGCAAGGCTGGGGACTGGGTTGGGTGGTGGTGGTGGCAAGAAAGTCCTCAGCTGGTGATTCTGAGGCCCTTCCTCCACCCTTGAGTATGTTCCTCGCGGTGGCTACGGCCTTTCCAGCTGCCCGGGAGTTGGGTGCACTGCAGGGTGCTGACTCTGAGGCTACGGAGGCTTGGTCGGTGTTCTGGCAGCCATGTTTTTAAGCCGGCAGCCACATGGAGCCCTTCTTTGCTTGCGTAGCGGCTTTTGGGGCTAATGGGGCTTGGGTTTCCAGCCCGACAGCCCCTGCCACTTCTGGATGTCTATTGCAGTCGCAAGGAGCCGAGGAGAGCATGGAGAAGAGTGCAAAGATTCTCGGTGCTCCAGGAAGCCGCGAAAGCAGCTGGGAGAGATGCACAGCTTGGTTTAGCCTCCCTGGACGTCGCAACAGCCCCCATCTCAGCGTTTTTCGCATCGGGGCGTGCTGCACGAGGGAGTGAAGACCTTTTCTGGATTACTGGTGGTGGAGGTGTGGGCCTGTCACCCTATGCTCAGCAAAGAAAGTCCGGGGAAGTCTTTTGCACCGGCCGTGCCACGCAAGCTACCGGTGGTCGCCCCATGCTTTGCCCACGGATGTCGTGGTGCAGATGGGTGAAGGGAGCGAGTGGCCGAGCGGCCTACGATGGGCGGGGGTAAGCAAGCGAGGGGGCTAGTTCCACTGGTAGAACTGGTTCTAAATGGCACTAACCGGTTCTACCGAACTGGTTAGAACCAGCAGGATCCCACCCCTACCTCCTCCTCACAAATCTGTGACAGTAATTCTGTTTTGTTCCACAGAAAATACCCCTGTCCCGTGGCACCCTCATTTTTTGTTGGTTTCTTCAGTTATACAGCACCCCCTCAAATTTAATCCCTATGAAATTGCTTAACGCTGGCTTCCCAAAAGAAAAAGGTTTCCAAGGAGTGGGAGAGCACAGAGTTGCTCAGCTTGTATCCACACACTTCTCTGCTCTAATTATGCACTTTCAAACTCTTCTAAGGAACTAGAGCTGTCTTTAGACTAATTTATTAAACAGGGGTTCAGCTACAGAAACAGCTTTTGCATTTTCAGGTCTGCTACAGCCTGGGAAGAAAGAGGCTTCCTGGAAAGTACAATCCAGACTGCCTGAATCGTGTAGTGTGAATGGGCAGATATAAATCCATGGAGCTGGGTTCCTGGAGGCCCTCAGCTCACCAGTGAAAAGAGATGTGTGAGTGGGGCTGCTGGAATTCCACAGTTTACAGGGGTGGGCTGCTGGGGGTTTGCAGTGGTTCAGGAGAACCTCCAGCTAAGATTCTGTGCAGTTTGGAGAACCCACAAATCCCACTCCTGGCTGGTCCTGCCCAATCTGCCCCTCCCAGGAGGCCCCACGTGGCCCATTTTGGATGCAGGTATGTGCAGGGCATGCACAGATGCTCAGAGAGGATGAAAAACAGACCTATCGGAAATTTGGGAGGGCCAGAAATTGGTCTATTTCTGGCCTCCAGAGAGCCTCTGGAGCCTGGGGAGGCCATTTTCACACTCCCGGAGGCTCAAGGAAAACCTCTGGAGCCCTGTGGTGCAGGAGGCCAGATAGGCCAGACCTACCATGGCCACACCCATTCAGCAACCGGGCAGAGAACCCCTTGCTAAAAAAATGTGAAGCCCACCCCTGGTTTTCAACCTTGGTAACTGTCTGGCCCCCGTCATCTTGCCTAGGGGAGTTAATGCAGCCAGCAAAAGACATTCATTATGAGGTGTGGGAAGTTGAGCAGGTGCTTCTTTAAATTATCAATTGCTAATCAGGTTCCTGGCATCTTGATTAAACTAGGGGAATAATAATGGCTATTCACAGAGCAAAAAGCCAGACTTGGTAAACAATTATTTTCCCACAAGAGAAGCGCCGGATGGCTCTTGCCTGTTGCTTATAAAATTGCAGCAAGCCACTCCCAATGCTTTCCTCGGCTTCCAGTCTCCATGTTGCACATTCTGCTTCTCTTTATTTGATTTTGCCATTAGGAAATCCCACTATCTTATTTATGTATTTATTAATTAAATGCCCAATGCTGCCTGACTTCCAACCAGTCCCGATGATCTACCATAATGGAGAGCAAGGTCTCACAATTAAAGACTAGTGTTTCTCTCCACCCCTTACCAATTTGCTCTATGATTTATAACTGCTACATGTTTTAAATAAGTATTTATTTAAAGTATTTATAAATATTTATAATGTTCTTGTATAATAAAGAAAAGAATATAGTTTTGTAAATAGGGTATAATGCTATACTATTATACTAGTTTATAGCATGTATAAATAGTATATATTTATATAACTATAGCACAGCAAAAGCTTGTAGCTTGCAAAAAGGCTCATGTGGGTAATTGATGGAATACACATTCAGATGGCATATTTGCAACTCAGCCAAAGCCAATTTGGAAGCCATCCTTGGCAGATGGCCCTTGAATTATGCTTGCTGATTTGGCTATACCTATCCCACCTGCATTGGGAAGTTTGTATGAAAATCTCCCACTTGTTATGATGACTCTGAACAGCTGTTTGTTTTTTTTCCTTTTCCTGTGCACCCTAATTCAATGAGAATGTCTCATTGGCTTCCAAGTTCCAACTGCTCTTTATAATCGTGAAGATTTCAGAGTCGGTCAAGAGTCAAGACTGCTTTCCTTGCGATCTCTTCCAAATTTGTTATTCTTGACCTTGTCAAGGCAAAATCTGACAAAAGGCCATTTTAGAGAGCAAGAAGATAGAAGTAATTATGGGCTGCTTGCTTTTCCCCTTCTAGGATGAATGAAGCTTTAGTGAGTATGAGAAGATATGCCTGAAGGTAAGGTAGGAAATTAGATTTTCTTCTGTGCAAATGATCCCATGGCACTGGTGGTGGTGGTGAGGAAGGGTGGACAACATCTGCTACAGCTCTGATGGAAACAGAAATCTATGGCTATAGTGTTATGAAGCTTAATATGGTCAGGCTATACAGACATATTTATCTTGCTAAACATATCATTCTAAACTGCACAAGGCATTCTTTCAAGGACATTGAATTCTGTGCAAGTATTAGGTCTACAGAAACATTTTGTCATCTGGAGTTTGGCCACATATGTATGAGTATGAAGCTGATTTCTATCCTCAATATTTTAAAGTTTGTCTCGATCTTGTAACTACAAAGAAGGAGGGCATCAGATTGAGTGATAGCTTGTGTGTGAATGACATCATACAAAGTCTACAATTATGTACTTCCATATTTGATGCAAGCCAATACATTACCTTTGTGATTAAGGTTAAGGTTAAGGCTATAAAAGGAAGCCATGATTTCTACTTCTACCTTAGACACAAAAGTCAGCTCGTAAGTTTAGGGCAATCATTCTTTCTCAGACTTACCCATCTCACAGGGTTGTTGATATGGGAAAATAAGAGATGGATGTAGACAAAATAAAGGCCGGATATAAATGTAAAAATAAGTAAATGAACATTTGCAAAATGACCTCATCACATGTTTGTCACACTTTATTATTTGCTCTTTCTGACCTTGGAAATGTCCTTTTTGTCACCCCTAACCTAATTCATTTCTTAGTCTCTTTTTTATTATTATTATTATAAACACCCTATTCTCGTAACTGCTTCCCTTGTTCTTTCTTTATAAACTGTTCCAGATAAGCTAGCAATGGAAAGTGGCGTTTCAGAGAGCAGAGGCTGTTTGAAAAGGAAATCACTGCTCACAAGGTGGGGAAACTAATCTGGCTTCACATCTGGTAAGCCAATCTTTCCAGCATACTTTTGGTTTTAAAATCTTGCTGCAGATGTTTTAGAACAAAAGACTTACATGGAAACACATCGGAGGATATAATTCTCTCATTTTTTTTGTTTTGTTTTTAGTTTGGTTAAAATGTGCCCCTTGCCTCAAAACTGAACGTGGCATTACAAGCCCAAACTTGCTACTGACTGGTACTGTTTTACTATGTGGCAGAAGCCGAGGTCTGCAACGTAATAAGTCCTCTAAGAACTGGCATTAGCTTTCGGTGCTATTGGGCTGCTCATTGATCCAGAAACACCCATTGTACAATGTAGTCAAGGATCAGCCCTAAAGTGAGACATGACATTTGGATTTACTCTTTGCAAACTCATGTGACGCTCCCGCAGAGCCACCTGGATGGTGAAATACAGCAAAGAAGCTCAGCGCAGCTCCATATGCTCTTCTTGCCACTGTCAGCTTTTTCACAACATTGACTTTCATGATGCTGACCTATGTAGACTCTTGACAAATGCCAATGATGACTGGAAGGGACATCTGCAGTATCACATCTCGAAGCGCTTGTTTGTACATTCAGGTCATAGCTTCTGAACTGCCTGGTCAGAAAGTGGAGGAAGCTTTAATCATTTCCATCTGGTTGACCATTGCTTCAGGGTGAATTAAAAGCTACACCCTGCCTCTGCACTCAGCATGTTATCTTCTTTTATTTTACTAATGGACTGATTTATCTCATTTGCTTTATAAATAAATAGAGCACTATAGGTAAAGATTCTCTTGAGGTGGGATCAACTCCTGATGATTTCATAGACATGACTGTACAGTTTTCATGGCAGTGTTACAGAAGCAGTTTGCCACTGCCTTCTTCCAGAAGGTTGCTTTGATTGCCAGTCTAGCAAATAGCCTAGATATTTCCTGCTAGCTTGACCCTGCTTAGCTGAACCCTACAAAGAAAGTTGCAGTAAGAATAATGAATAACAAATAAACAAAAAATAGAGTGTTGTCTGAATGATCTTCTTGTAGAAACAACTGTGTGGGAGTTCAGTGAGGATACAACACAACACACACCTTAAAAAAAAGCCTGAGTCACATTGCTCTCTTCCTCTTCCCCATTTTGTACCCTTATTAATTGAGGGAATCTCCAGAAGATTATTTGTCTTTTCTGATACTTTATGAGGTTGTGGCTCTCTAATTTTCTACAATTGCCTTTTTATGTACTCAATTTTTAAAACTATGTTTAAGATACCTTAAACAGGAATGATCATCTCAAACATTAATAGTCACTCATCCACTTCTTACCATTTTATTTCAACAAATAAACTGATCCTTTTCATTCTCCTTCACTCAGTCCTGTATCTGAAGATAGCATCTGTGGAATTACATCACCACAAAGCTTAGATATGGAGATAATAAATTCACCAAAGCCACCCAATGATTACATAGGCTTTTGTGATTCAGGTCCAGGTTCTACTCTATCCACAGTGAGCTTGTGGCATCCTCAAGAGGATCAGACCACTCTTCCATTGGAAGCATGTTCTTCTGCCAATGCTCCAGAGGAGAAAGGAAAAGCAACCCTCATCTTCTCACCTGGGGGATCCAGTTTTTTCCTGCACCATCAATAACAAGATGCTAAATCTGTCACTGAGTTTGGTGGGGTGGGTGGATTTGCGTCAGTGGGTGACTTTTATAGCTAGGAAAGTAGAAATTGGGGGTAGAGAGGGACTTCTGGAATGTGAAACAGCTGGTGTCTGAGTCATGGATCCAAAAGGCCTTACTGGTAGGTTGAAGATGGGGAGTGGATGGCATTTATTACTGTCAATTTGGCTCTCTCATGAAGGAAAAGGTGGGAGGATCTGTCACCTTCTGGGTATGGGCAAAAGGCCTTTCCTGGATTTCACCTTGGTATGTTTTCTACAGTACTTACGTAGGAGCTGGAGATGCAAGATAGGTCTGGCAGTGTGAGATCGAAAATATGTGAATCAGAGCTTCTCCTCCAATTCTCTCATCTTCTACAGGTTGCGGAGATGCTTTGCTCATGAAAATTATTTTCTGATTAGCTTTTTCCTGCCAGACATTTTGCACAACTACGATAACTGATTTCTCTCTATGGCGCCTCCTTTGTATAGAAAATCTGTTGGAGATAAATTGTGCAAAATCCTGCTTTGATCAAGGATGCCCTTTTATTCAGTCTAGACTTTATCTTGAGGTCAATAGATGCCTTTGACTTCAGTTTAAAATGTCATGTATATCTTTCATTTTAATGAATAGGCAGAAACTCTTTCTCTTTCACAGTAAGAACTTAAAGTAGCATTTCCTAATCTTGGCAATTTTTAAGTATGTAGACTTCACTTCCTAGAATTCTTAACAATTGCTATTTTGGCTGAGGAATTTGGGCAGATGGTCCATTCCTCTGACATTGGGAAGCATTGGGCTATATGTTTTGTGTCCATGGTTGTGCAGTCTATGAGGTGTTCAACATAAAAACAGGTCCCTTAGCAAATTTATAGCAGAGATGTATACTGAAAAATATAAAAGTGATTTTCTGGAAGCAAAATGAATCTAAATAGGATATTAAGGGACTGAATTTTTAGCAATATGGTATGATATTGAAATAAACATTTTGTTCTATAGAAATCCCTTATTCTCCTATGTTTATAATTTTCAACATAAATGCTCTTGAAGTTCTCTATTCCCAATCTCTGTTTACTCTTCCAAATGCAACATAATTCTGAGTTTTATCTTTCAAAGATATCTACTGATATCCATAATGCTATAATCAAAGGAATGTCTATATTTTTTTCAAGACTAAAACCTGCAGGGAACATTGACTGATCAGTTTACTCCTTTTATCTCCAAAAAAAGGAACCCAAGTACCCGACATCTGTCCTTTGATCTGTAGGTTCAGCCCAATATATAGAGATGTGAATTGATTTTCTAAAAAATCCTTCATCTTCATTTCATAAAAAGAAAATAATAATAATAACAACAACAACAATAAGATAGACTATAAGAAAGCATTTGATTCAGTTCCCCATAGCTGGATTAAGAAATGCCTGAAAATCTTTGGCATCAGCAACAGCATACAAAAATTCATGGAAACTTCAATGAACCTCTGGAAAATGAAGCTTATAGCTAATGAAGAAGTACTGGGTGAAGTTGAAATTAAATGAGGCATTTTCCAGGGTGATTCCCTTTCACCCCGACTTTTTATACTCTCAATGCTATCACTGACAATCATTTTGAAGGAGATGAACTATGGATACAAACTTGCAAAGAAAGGACTGAAAATTTTGCACTTGGTGTACATGGATGATTTGAAGCTGTTTGGTAAAACAAAAGCTGAACTGAATTTATTAATTGAAAGCATAAAAGAATTTAGCCAAGACATTGGTATGCAGTTTGGAATTGACAAATGTGCAACAATGGCAACCAAAGCAGGCAAGGTCATAGAAGATGATGGAATAGAACTTGAGATGAAGAAATGATAAAGGCAGTAAAACCAGAAGAAGGCTACAAGTACTTGGAGATTTTAGAGGCCTCTAATTTAATGCATAGTAAAGTCAAGGAATTAACTTCAGCCAAGTACATTCGACGAATTCGCAAGATATTAAAGTCCAAATTGAGTGGAGGAAACATCATAAAAGCCACAAATACCTGGGCTATACCTGTGATTCAATACTCTGCAGAAATAATTGACTGGACCCAGATGGAGTTGGACAATTTGGACAGAAATACAAGGAAGCTTATGACAATGAATCATTTATTTATTTATTTATTAGACTTATATACCGCTTCATAGGGCTTTCAGCCCTCTCCAAGCGGTTTACAGATTTTTTAGCAAATTGCTTTGCACCCTAAAAGTGATGTTGACTGATTATATCTACCAAGATCAGAGGGTGGTCGAGGACTTCTACAAGTAAAACAGACTGTGGAAAAAGAAAAACATAGCTTGAATGATTACATCCAGAAAAGTGAAGACCAATGATTAAGGAAGTAAATAAAGGAGGCCTTTTAAAGACAGCTAAGTCAAAAGCTGAATATAAGAAAGAAGTAATTGAGAAGCGAGCTGAAAATTAGAAAAACAAAGCTATGCGTAGCCAATACTTGAAAAGCTGACCAAAAGCTAACTTGGAACTAGTTAAGATCGGAAGCACTGAAAAAAGAAGCAGAAGGCTTTATTTTGGCAGCTCAAGAACAAGCCTTAGCCACAAATTGCATGAAGGCAAAAATTCAACAAGTTACCACCAACAGCAAATGTCGCCTCTGTAATGAGAAAGATGAGACAGTCGACCACTTGATCAGCAGGTGCAGCAAAATTTCACAAACTGACTACCTACAACGCCATGACCGCGTTGCTAAGATCATTCACTGGAAATTGTGCCAAAAGTTTGGATTTGAGTACAGCAAAAACCACTGGGAACATCAGGTTCAGAAGGTTTTAGAGAATGAGAAAGTCAAGATCTTGTGGGACTTCAGAATTCAGACTGAAAGGCACTTGGCCCATAACACACCTGACATAACAATAGTTGAAAAGAAAAAAGTATGGGTCATTGACATTACAATACCTGGAGATGCACGAATTGAAGATAAAAAGCAAGAAAAAAAATAACAAAATACCTGGATTTGCAAATTGAAGTTGAGCGACTGTGGAAAAAGAAATCGTGTGTTGTCCCAATTGTAATTGGAGCCCTTGGAGCAATACCCAAAGGGCTACCTCGCTATTTGGAAATTTTAAATTTATCAGACTTGAACATTCTGATTTTACAAAAAACCATCCTACTTGGAACAGCTTATACCCGTTGACGTTACCTTAACAGTTCCTAAGTCCTTGGTTAGGACTCGAGCTGTTGAGCTACCAACCAGCCCCAAAGGCTGTGAATCTCACCAAAGATTAACCACATAACAACAACAACAACAACAACAACAACAACAATAATAATTCAAAGAGGCTGAGAGATGGAAGAGGACCCAAATTTCTGTGAGGGAAAGAAGAAGTATTACAGGTGCTGTATCTGTCCTGGTTTCAGAGGGTGCTAAAATGCAACAGGAGCAAGAGATTGGAGAGGGTGTGGTATAAAAATCAGGCCATCTCTGTGAACTACAGAAGCACTGAGGAGTTTCCCATAAGATGAATGCCAGGAACTCCACATATTTCAAAAGGAGAAGAGGCATTTTAAACCAGCAAGAAATATGGGACGAGTGAATAAATACATTAGAAATGAGGCTGAATTGATGTCATGAAATTAGACACTAGACAAGAATTTTACTGGCAGGCTGCCAATTAAGATTCTTTTAAGAAAAAAGATGCCTGTAAGGTCCAAGAACATACTTCTAATTCCTTGTGTGGAAAGATACACAGAGTTTTCAGACCATTTCTTGCCTCTAAGAAACGTTAAGAAATAAAACTGATTGTGCTTATTAGAGAATTCTGCTTATTTCTCCCCTGAAGGCTCATCTGGAGTCTTTAGACCCATCCTGTCCTTTTTCTACAGCTGGCACATCCTTATATAGCTCATTAGGTTTTAGTGGACATGGTCTTACTTTGGTATGGTAGCAAAACCAGAGCATTCATCCAGAACAGAACAATGGCAAGATTGGGAAAGAATCTCTCTTTCTCAACTTCTACTAGCATTAAGTTATTATTTTTTCTTCCTCTAATGTGTACTCTCTCGAGTTTTTGCTTAATAAGGAACTTAATAAGGAAGAGAGAAGTGTTTTTTAAATCAAACAATTTTGGTAGTCTTAATCATATTTTTGGCATGGGACCTATTTATTCTGTATTTTACCAATGGGAGAGTGCTGAGGTCTTGTGGTACACGTGGGACATGAGAAAGAAGCAGGCTTAGTAGACAGTTAGTTGTCTGAAATGAAGCTGTCTCATCTTCTAAGCAATCAGGATGACAATATGAATAGATAATCTGGTTCTCCTGAGATATTTTGGATTCAACTTGCATCAGCCCCAACTAGCAATGAGAATAGAAAAGAATAATAGAAGCAACAGTCAAACTATCTTCAGGTACTAGCATGGGTTACGCAGCTCTGAAAACAATCCCCTTTTCATGCAATTTTAATCAGAAAACATATAGAGATAGAGAAAGCAGAGATATGATAAGGTGGACTAAGTTACTATATCAGACTAATTAACATAAAGCACCATAAATCCAAATATCTCCATAATAATCCTTCTTGAGTAGCAAAGCCTTGCCCTAAAACAAGCACAGAAACAATCTTAATTAAGTTGCACAATATTGACAGAATGAGGAAGCGCTTTAGGTTGTGACTCCAATTCTGTGTTCCTATCTCCCATTTTTACCTCAGCTTTTTAAATCATTCTGTTCATCTCCTTTCTTTGCCACATATCCAAATGATATATTGAGGGTAAAAGAACAAAGAGAGTCTGTAACACACAAGATGTAAGAAGTGCAAGGCAAAGCAGAGCATCCTGTCCTAAAGTCTCCTGAAAACATCGGACAGCAAGCGGTGACTCAAAGGGGGCTGATGGTGGAATGCAGAGAGTAAGGTAAATATTTCAATATACTAAATCCATGGTGACTATTCAATTTCCTTTGGTTCAGAACTCCATGTACTGAAAGTGCCTTTCCACATAGATTCAGGACCCAAAATATAGCAGCCCTCTTCATGAGCGATTCCATTCTCCTCCCTGCATGATGAAGCAGAAAGTTGTTAAAAGGAGTCATGGTCACATCGCTCATGAGCAGCCTGCAGCCATCTGGACCTTCTGTGTGGTGGAGACAATCTGTGTAGGAAAGAAATTGGAAGGATGTGCCGGAACTCCTTTAAAAGGGCAACCAATTTCATCTAATGGAGTTGTTACATGAGCACAGGAGGTGATTATACCATACAAGATAGCCACTGAAACATTCCAGTATCAGGAGTGTTTAAGAAAGAAAGGAAAGGAAAAATGATTTATATTGGCTAGTAACTACCGGAGTAAATAATTCCACCTCGGATATTTAATTTTGTTATTGCTGTTCTTTTTTCCCCTCCATTTTGTAACATGACAATATTTGACTGTTCAGAAAGAGATTGCCATATTTCAAATATGTGTATGAATATGCCTGTGTAGTTACAAAAGCTTTGAGGGTGAAAAACTCACAAATAGCTCTGTTTTATAAGACAAGAGGTGGTTCAAGGGGATGGGGCATTGAGAGGAAGTAGTTAAATAATTAGGGAATATCATAATTCAGTGTTGGAAGTGAAGGTGATTAGTTTTAGTTCAAAATAAATAGGAATTCTCTATATAAAAATGAACTTTCCTGAATCAGTAATATCATTCAAAGCATTGGAAGTAAATGAGTAACATGCTGTTCCAGCTACAGGTACAGAGACAAAATTCTAAAGCCCTCTACACCAAGGTGGTTATAATAGATATAAAGAGTTGAGGGTATATTAATTTCCCCTCAACTTTATTGTGACCTTGTCTTTTTTTCTTTACATTAGAAAAAAAAATTGTAAAAAACTAGAAAATTTTGGGTTCAAATACAGTCAGTGAAGCGAAGAATATAAAAGATTAATATTCAACAGAAAACAGAACCTTTCTTATTGGGACTAATGGTGAGACAATTAGAAAAGATTTATGGATGATTGTTTCTTGCAGTGAGATTATAATATGCACAAAGATAGAAAGACTCTGAAATACCTACAGTGGAAGAATAATGAGTGAAGATGATAGCATTTGCAGATAGGGCAAAATAGACTTGTTTGATTAGGGAAAAGACAATCATACATTTGTCAGAGACTGGAAACCTTTATGGACATTTGCTGATATCAGGGGGGAAATGTATCTGTGATTTATAGGTTTGATTATTCGAAAGGGTAGAATATGGAAAGAAGGGAGCCATGATGCAATCTGAGAAAGAGAGGATATAAATACATTTATAACTGTGGTAAAAACAATCGGAAGCTAATTCTTTTTATCTTTTATCTTTTTCTTTCTTTTTCTAAGCTTCCCAGCCTCTTTTGCCATTGCTTGATTGACTGGGATGTTAGGTTTCTGCATTGCTGGTCCACAAGGATAAAGCATGTCCCTTCAGGAAGTGATACTTGGATCAGTGGTGCTGTAGGAACCCAGCTTGCATCTTTCCTGGCGGGGCTAATAGATTTAAAGGGGGCAAAGGGAGAAACTTTCTGAAATTATGATTCACCCATCAAATTTTATGCAGATGAAGTCAAATCTGCTCTCAGTATTCTGGGATAAGCTGGAACATGGAATGAGCCTTGAACCCAAAGTGGACATGGTTTGGTTAGATATGCACTATTTCAACGTCCCCAGTTTAAGATGTATTTATTACCATTACTTCTTTTTACCTAATATAGGCCAGTTTTCAGGAAGCTAGATAGTGAATGTCTGCTGGGATGTGCATCCATTCTCTTTTTAAGTGTCCAGTTTCTTTTGTCTATGGAGTCTGATGGACCTTTCCATAACCTTCACTTAAGCTTTGATAAGCCAGAGTTCACTTTGTCAAATGCAATGATGAAATGAGCTGCAGTTCACAAACGTGTATGTCTTTTAATAAAATATCTCAGTCTGAAAAAGTACCACCAGACCTCTCGTTTTTTTTATTGCTCCAGAAACATATTTGCGAACAAGGCAGAAATAAGTGTGGTACCAGATCAATGCAATTGGGTAGCAATGAAGCGTGGTCCTCCTTTGAATTAAGGTTGATCATAATTAAGCTCAGAATCTAATTCATACAAATGAATCAAATACAGGCCTACATGATTCATTCAGAATAACAGCATAACAGAATAATAAATTGAAAGGAACCTTGGAGGTCTTCTAGTCCAATTCCTGCTCAAGCAGGAAACCCTATAATATTTCAGACAAATGGTTGTCCAGTCTCTTCTTAAAATGTTCCTCATTCAGAGGAAAGGGGCACACTGATACATTAAAAATAAAGGAATGCCTGGCAGGACTGGCAGTTGTTTGGTGAGTAGAGGTGCAGGGATAGCAATGAGCTTGCAGTGCTGGTATGGCCTGGAGGAATTGGTGATGCTTGGCAGCCTGTTTATTGGGACAGTGGAAGCAATGGCATATCCTTCCTGGTGGTGACAATGTTTGGTGGCAATGGATTTACTGAGGTTTTTTTTAAAAAAAAAAAACTGTGGCCCACACAAGCCTGCACAAGCTTCATGTTGTGCAGGCTTGGTCTAGATACAGAAGTTCTGCAAGTTAAAATATGAGAGGAAGACAGTTTACAAAATAGTTTCTGTTGGTGGTAAAGATTTTCTAAACTTATGTAAAACTTTTGAAAACTCATTCTGCTTCTTCCCATATTTGATCCCATCATGAACACCAAACATGTCAATCAGTGGTGGGATTATTTTTTTTTACTACCGGTTCTGTTGGCGTGGCTTGGTGGGCGTGTTGTGAC
This sequence comes from Thamnophis sirtalis, assembly GCF_051295495.1. Taxonomy (NCBI): domain Eukaryota; kingdom Metazoa; phylum Chordata; class Lepidosauria; order Squamata; family Natricidae; genus Thamnophis; species Thamnophis sirtalis. The sequence goes on along the minus strand of NW_028261381.1, from coordinate 68,256,546 downwards.
TTGTTGGGTGTGGCAGGGGAAGGTTACTGCAAAGTCTCCATTTCCTCCTGATAAGCTGAGACTCCGCAGGCAGAGATTAGATGGGTGCAGGCAGGGCCAGTCAGAGGTTGCATTTACCAGTTCTCCTCACTACTCCACACTACTCAAAATTTCCACTAGCGGTTCTCCAGAATGAGTCAGAACCTGCTGAATATCACTTCTGATGTCAATGCTCAGTCACAGGAGGAGTCCTAAAAACTTTATACAGTGATTGTGTGAGAGTTGGGGCTTTGATTCAGAGTAAGGCTTCTCCTTGACATGCTGATTCTGAGTTCAGATTCTTTCTCATTTCGGGATCAAAAAGGAAACTGAATCCATCCTGACTATCTTTTTCCCAGGGAAAAAAGTAAGATGGAAATCTGTTTTCCCTTACTAAGTGACTTCACCAACTAAGATTTCTCTGTTGTTAATGATAGGTCTACTGGTATATGAGGTCATTGTGTTGCCAAGGAAGAAAAATATACATAATTTTGGAATGTTCCTTGATTCAACTTTCTTAGTTGTTGACTGTAATAAGTTTGGATGTTTCTGATGGTTTGCAACATTTCCAACTGTTCTATCAGCTTCTTCAGATCTATGGACAGGCCCAGCCAGAAGACTTTATATTACAGTAACGTTCCACCTAGAGTTGAAGCAGGAAACTGGTCTTACAATGAACCAACTTATTGAATCATAAAACCAGTATTGTTGATAATAACTGCTGGCAGCTGTCTAAAGGTTGGAGCAGGTGCTTTTTTCAGACTTAATTGGATAAATTGAACCTTTTGCATGCAGAAAAATCATTTTATTACTGAATTACAGCCTGTCCATTATTGCAATAAACCACACTTAGGACTGTCTTTTATTATGAAAGAGTCAAGTAGAATAAACTGTGGCAAATGTTTGTTGCCAGATATAACTGGGAGAATTCAAATTTAAGTCGCATTTTGAAATATATGCATTGGTTGCCTATGGACTTTGTATTAAGCTGAAGAAGGAATATTTACATTTAAAGTATTAAATGGCTCGGACCTCAGTTCTGAGTGCCTCTACTTGTATGTATCTTCCAAGTATTAAGGTCTACAGAGGGCTCTCCATTGCATCTTACAGGTGGAATTATACTTTTTGAAGCAGAGATTCTTCTTAACTTTGGTGCTCTACCAATTTTGATTTCATTTTCAGTGCCATGTTAAAATATCATAATTTATGCAAGAATTTGAGCTGACTGAATACAAAAGAGTGTTTCATCTTGCTTATCCATAACAATGATGTTGATGGGAATTGATTTGTGTGCTTTGACTATTATTCAGGTGTTCTCTTAAATCACACTTTGTGCTGCCATGTGAATTGGGGCTACTTTAACAAAATAATGTAAATAAAAGTGGAAGTTTGGTGAATGGGGCTCATTTTTATAGTCTCATTTTCTCCCCATCAGAAGTGGTATTCAGCCAGTTCTGACAGGTTCTGGAGAACCGGTATCAGAAATTTTGAGTAGTTCAGAGAACCGACAAATAGGCTGACCTCGCCCTGCTGCCTTCCAGCCTCCCAGCTGATCTTTTGTTGCCCTGAACTTGAGAACGGAGCTGGAAAGCAGGTTAGTGGGGTGGGGAGGGAATGGGGATTTTGCAATATCCTTCCCCTGCCATGCCCACCAAGCCACGCCCACAGAACTGGTAGAAATTTTTTTGAATCCCACCAGTGCTCCCCATGAATTCTTTAAATGTAGATTGATGCACAGAAGACACATTGTAATAATCTGTTCATCTGAATTGCCGGAAGGACCTTTTTTGCTCAACAATTCCTACTATAAATATTATCCTTTCTTACTAAACAAAAGCATCAATTGTCCTTAATATATTCAGGTTTGTTCTACCTATGATTTTATTTTGGAATTGCTGGAATAAAGACAATAAGAAAATACAGATGGTGAGATTCTGGGCCTCTCCTGTAATTATTAGAGACTGGAAGGAAACATAAACGAACGCGTTCTAGAACAACTCATCAAACAGTTGTTGCCACAAAACAAGAGATATTCGTGATTCATTTGAACAACATGGACATCTGTTGAGTTACGAGTTTAGCCAATCATATGTCACAGCCAGTCAGCTTTTACAAAGAATGAAGGCTTAATGAGCTGGAAAGGGTGCTCAAAAAAGATCATAAACTTGAGTGGTAGAATGAGATGGAAGAAAAACTGAATACTGAAATGACACTATACATCAAAAGCAATAAGAAAAAAGGGGGAGGGAAGGAGTAAATTATACTACGTTGTGAAAAGAAAGAAAAGAAAGATGCTTACTGGAAAATATATTAGAGGAATATTTTTTTCTATCTTGCAGATTAAACCCTACTTCAAATTTATATAAATTGGGAGGTTTTACTTTTTTTTTGCATACAGCTTTATACACAGAAGGTAAAGGTAGAATTCTGCATTAAGGACAAAGGTATATGCAGAGGTCTGTCATAGATGTAACAAAATCAAAATCATTAATATTTTTCCATATGACAAGGAAGTTAGGAATCCATAAAGGCATGGGGAACTAAGGGCTATTTGTGGTTCCGGGCCCCACTTTTTCCTGTTCCACTCTGTAGCTATATGACTCAATGTATCATACGTGGCACATACAGATTGATCACCTGAAAAACCTGTCTAATGGGTAGTTAGCAATAACTACCTAACTCCTGATGAAATGACCACAAAGAGCCTAAGTACCACCACCCCCAACAGACACATACAACTCATGCTCATGTTCCTGAGTAACTGGCATTCCTGAGTAACTGGCATTCAGGTCCTGCTGCTGTTATATTGGAGATAATACATAGCCCACTGATAGCTAACCTTTTTGGCACCGAGTGCTGAAACTGGACCACACACGTAAGTGCATGCATGCACACACATACCGGGATGCCAGGACCCAGAAGAGAGGAGCTGGCCAGTGCGCATGTGTACGGCAGCCAACTGCTTTTCTGGGTTCTGGCGTGCACATGCTCGCTGGCCACCTGATTGCCAGCTGCTCTCTTCTGTGTTCCAGCGCACACATGTGCGCCGGCCAGCTGTTCTTCACACAAAGACCAGCTGGCTGGCATGCATGCATGTCTGGAACCTGGAAGAGAGCATCTGGTGATGGTGCGCATGCCCACAAAGAGGGCTCTGCATGCCACCTCTGGCACCTGTGCCATAGGTTTGCCATCATAGACATACCCTGTAGGAGAAGGAATGACAGAACCTAGGAGCAGATTTAACCAACTCTCTTGAATTCCATGGATCCTTATCTATTCTAAGCATGTGCTAACTGTTAGTTGAGAACATTCCTGTGTGTAGGCTGTTTAGCAATAAATCACATGTGGAGCTGATCTTTGGAGCCTGACATAGCCAATTATCAACTATCAATCCTTCATGAATTTTCCTTGATCCTTTCTTACAATCACCAGTCAAATTCCATAATTAATCAATGTGAAGAATTGCTGCCATTTATCTGTCCTGTACCTCCCACTCTTTGGCTTTTTTGTGTGTGGCAAACATCAAGTTCTGGAATTATAAAGGAGCAGCCCCCATGGGAGAAAATGATCAGGATGTCTAAGAATTAGATGATTCAGTTATATTGTATTATATTAATTATAATAGTATTAATACTAGTATTATAAATACTAGTATAACACTGTAATAATAAATACTCCCCGTTTGAATTGTGAAAATATTTGGTAATCTGTCCCCCGGGGGATTGGAAGAACCTGGATGTAAGACAGAAGCACCACCTTACACTTGAGGGGTGCTTTGGGGGTTGAAGTATTCTGAAGTGCATCGAAGGAGGGTGAAAATCTTGGCATCAAAAAGGTAGAGTGAATTCAAATGCCCTGGGTCTCTCATAACATGATCATCTAGGCGCTAAAATAATAGGCGCCTGACAACTGCTCAGAACTATAATGTAAGATCAATATCAGGAAGCCAGAAGGAATTGCGCATTAACACAACCAATGCTATAACAAATAATTATGTCACATATAAAAACAGCATTCGTGTTGGCCTACCTTGCCTCCTCCTTACAGGTAATAAGCCAATAATGGTGATGTTCAGAATACTTGATCAAGACATCCATTAAAGCAATCTTCGTCAAATTGGCACCCTCCAGATACGTTTGGAGTACAAGTTCCATCATCAAGTAGTAATTCATCTCTTCTAGAGACAGTCAGGTTGGGCAAGGCTGCCTTAAAGTAATATTTGCAGTCAGAGTGAGTTGGAGTTGTTGGTACAATTTGTCAAGATAATGATATCTGTATTTAGCAATGGTTTAATCACTTACTTGATGGTAAGTGGCTTTTATGCTTTGTATACAGATTATTCACTGCATTTAAATGTCCTGGTATGCACAGAAAGATAGTTGATGAATCTTGTAATCAATATATACATAATTTTGAATAAGAACAATAGCACTGGTTCTGCTGAAATTGCTACTAAAATTACTATTACACTGTCCAGCAACTTGTAATATCAACACTGTAAAAAACCACAAGTAAAGTATGCTACATACTTTTTAAATAAAGACAAATAACATTTCTTCTAAATTGCTCACAATATGGAAACCCTTCAAAGAAAATATTTTTGTTTTAAGTGAACATATCTTTCCACAATATTTTTAAAAGCAGCTGATATGAAATAAGGGGAGCGGGAGAGAAATCAATTGATCATTAAAGTTTCCATTGAAGAGGTCAAAACATATTGAAATAGAGTGAGCTGTAAAAGGATATAAAGGCTTGGATTCATGCCTAAAAACGATTAGAACTGGTTTTAAAGTTGCATCAATGTCAACAAAGCATTAAACAGAAGAAGACAGGGAGATATGTAATAAGAATACAAAGGAGATGTGGGCATGGCAAGGCTATTTACTGAATTCTTCAGACTTAGTTATTCGTAAAAATATTAACAGTGATCCTAGTGAAGAAATTATTGATGCAAACAGAAAGGGAGAGTATAAAAGGAAAAGATGTAGAATTTAATGTGACTGTGATTGGAACAAACCTCAAGATTTTAAGAGTCATGTGAAATTTGGCTCCTATCATCTTATTCATTTGACATCATATCCATCAAATTGCTTATATCATGTTATATCTTATAACTTATCTATCATTTTATATACTATGTCATCTTAACATCTCATTCAAAGACTGGCCTACCAAACTTTGTGGGAGGATCATGGGACAAATTTTATATAATGGACCAGAACCACTTGTAATATACTTAATAAAATCTGTTTTCTCTGTGAGGTAGCTGGACAAGAATTGAGATAATTAGAATCACTTCAAAAGCCTTAAAGTAGAATTAAAGAATAGAATAGAATAGAATAGAATAGCTTTATTGGCTGTGTGATTTGGATACAAAAGGATTTTTTCTCCAGTGCATAAGCTCTTGGTTTACATAGAAACCACAAGATAATATAATCATAAAATGCCAATTGGAGAAGGAATTAGAAAAGATGAGAAGGATAATAATAATAATAATAATAATAATAATAATAATAATAATAATAATAATAATAATAATAATAATAGTTCAACGACTATGGCACAAACCAGCAGTGGTAATTCCAGTGGTAATTGGCACACTGGGTGCTATTCCAAAAGCACTGGAATTACATTTAAAACAGTTAAATATTGACAAAATCACCATCAGTCAAATGCAAAAAGCCGCACTGCTTGGATCTGCACGCATATTACGAAAATACGTTACGACATCCTAGGCCCCTGGGTGGGGCCCGACTAGTAACCAATGCCAAATCCGGCGAAACAACTGGCCGCTGTGATACAATTGTATAATAATAATAATAATAATGGAATTTTCCAGGGTGATTCACTTTCACCTCTTCTCTTCATCATCGCAATGATCCCACTATCAGTAATCTTAAAAAAAATGAAATTAGGCTACCAAACAGCCAAAAAAGCTGAAAAAATTTCGCATTTACTATATATGGATGATTTGAAACTCTATGGAAAGTCAGAAATAGAAATCCAATCATTGACAAATACAGTCCGAGTATTCAGCACCGATATTTCAATGCAGTTTGGCATGGAAAAATGCGCCACTGTATCCATAAAAAGGGGCAAAATCACTGCATCTGAGGGAATTGAAATGCCCAATGGCCAACTAATTAAATGCAAAGAAAATGAAGCCTACAAATACTTAGGCATTCTGCAGTTGGATAACATCAAGCATGGAGAAGTAAAAACTATTGTCAGGCGAGAGTACACCAACAGAGTTAGGAAAATTTTGAAATCTAAATTGAATGGTGGAAATACAATCAAGGCCATAAATACCTGGGCAATACCAGTTATAAGATACACAGCTGGCATAGTTAACTGGACACAAGCTGATTTGGACCTTTTGGACCGAAAAACCAGGAAACTAATGACAATGCACTACAGTTTACATCCACGTGGTGATACTGATAGACTATATCTGCCCCGAAAATCAGGTGGCAGAGGATTATTACAAGTGAAGCAAACAGTTGAAGAAGAAAAACATGCACTGGCTGATTATTTAAAAGACACTCAAGAACATCTATTAACCAAAGTAAAGAACAAAAATCTACTGAAGGCCCAACAGACAAAACAAGAATACAGAAAAGATGTGATAAAATCAAGAATGGAGAGTTGGCAGAACAAAGCACTGCATGGTCAATTTCTGGAAAAAATAAAAGATAAAGTGGACAGTGAACAAACTTGGTTATGGTTAAAAACAGGTACATTAAAGAAAGAAACAGAGTCACTAATCCTGGCTGCGCAAGAACAAGCTATCCGCACAAATGCCATTAAGGCCAAAATCGAAAAATCCTCTGATGATGCCAAATGCAGACTTTGCAAAGAAGCTGATGAAACTGTTGATCACATACTCAGCTGCTGTAAAAAAATCGCGCAGACTGATTATAAATTGCGGCACAATTCAGTAGCACAAATGATCCATTGGAATTTGTGCAAAAATTATAATATTAAAACAGCAACAAACTGGTGGGAACATCAGCCTGAAAAAGTCACCGAAAATCAGATGGTCAAGATCTTGTGGGATTTCCGTATACAAACCGACAAAATACTGGCGCATAATACACCAGACATCACACTGGTTGAGAAAAATAAGGTCACAATCATAGACATTGCAATACCAGGTGATAGCAGGGTCGCCGAGAAGGAACATGAAAAAATCGCAAGATACCAGGACTTAAAAATCGAAATTCAACGACTATGGCACAAACCAGCAGTGGTAATTCCAGTGGTAATTGGCACACTGGGTGCTATTCCAAAAGCACTGGAATTACATTTAAAACAGTTAAAAATTGACAAAATCACCATCAGTCAAATGCAAAAAGCCGCACTGCTTGGATCTGCACGCATATTACAAAAATACGTTACGACGTCCTAGGCCCCTGGGTGGGGCCCGACTAGTAACCAATGCCAAATCCGGCGAAACAACTGGCCGCTGTGATACAATTGTACAACAACAACAACAACAATAATAATAATAATAATAATAATAAAATAAGGTCACAATCATAGACATCGCAATACCAGATGATAGCAGGGTCGCCGAGAAGGAACATGAAAAAATCACAAGATACCAGGACTTAAAAATCGAAATTCAACGACTATGGCACAAACAAGCAGTGATAATTCCAGTGGTAATTGGCACACTGGGTGCTATACCAAAAACACTGGAATTACATTTAAAACAGTTAAAAATTGACAAAATCACCATCAGTCAAATGCAAAAAGCCGCACTGCTTGGATCTGCACGCATATTACGAAAATACGTTATGACGTCCTAGGCCCCTGGGTGGGGCCCGACTAGTAACCAATGCCAAATCCGGCGAAACAACTGGCCGCTGTGATACAATTGTGTAATAATAATAATAATAATATACTCAGCTGCTGTAAAAAAATTGCGCAGACTGATTATAAATTGCGGCACAATTCAGTAGCACAAATGATCCATTGGAATTTGTGCAAAAATTATAATATTAAAACAGCAACAAACTGGTGGGAACATCAGCCTGAAAAAGTCACCGAAAATCAGATGGTCAAGATCTTGTGGGATTTCCGTATACAAACCGACAAAATACTGGCGCATAATACACCAGACATCACACTGGTTGAGAAAAATAAGGTCACAATCATAGACATCGCAATACCAGGTGATAGCAGGGTCGCCGAGAAGGAACATGAAAAAATCACAAGATACCAGGACTTAAAAATCGAAATTCAACGACTATGGCACAAACCAGCAGTGGTAATTCCAGTGGTAATCGGCACACTGGGTGCTATACCAAAAGCACTGGAATTACATTTAAAACAGTTAAAAATTGACAAAATCACCGTCAGTCAAATGCAAAAAGCCGCACTGCTTGGATCTGCACGCATATTAAGAAAATACGTTACGACGTCCTAGGCCCCTGGGTGGGGCCCGACTAGTAACCAATGCCAAATCTGGCGAAACAACTGGCCGCTGTGATACAATTGTGTAATAATAATAATACCACCACACTACATTGGTAAATATCCTTAGATATAAGACAGTACTGTGATAATTAGGTGTTCAGGAGAATAATGGCATGAGGTAAACCCTAAAGTATGGTAAATATCTACCATGAATGCTAAATAAATAAAATTATTACAGAAAATGAAATTAAAAATTATTATATAAAAAGAGCAAGTTTCCATAGCCAGAAAAAGGAGGGTAAGGAAGTTGCTAAATGAAAGCAGAAACTTTTATATTTAAAGATAAATTCGCACATTTTGCAGTGAAGAAAAAAGCAGAATTTCTCATTAGGTTTTGTGCTACTGATTATTCAACTTGAAGAATAGCATTAATTTCAACACCTCAGTGTGAGTTGAACTTCAGAAAAAGGAATATAGCTGAAGATGGAAGCACATTTAGGGAAAGAAAGGCAGGTGAAATGCAGTTGCTTCTTATGAGAGAAGATTGGAGTAACATAGCCTGCTTTCTGCTCCAGTAAATGAACTGAGAAAAATCTATTCTATATTCTATATTGAAAGTCCAGTATATAAGATACCTCAGAGTTATTTCAGCAGAAAAAAAGAGAATAACCATATCAAATGATATTCTGTGAGCAATAATGTTAGTAAGTTGACAAGTAGAGCCCTCAGCAAGAGGAAAAGAGAGGCAATAAACTTTGAACAGGCAACAGAATGGATAACAACCTATGATAGTGTAACAATATTGACTTGATGAAGGGATCACTATTTGGGGCTCTAGAATTTTTCTGTCCTGTAACAAGCTGTTAAGGTGCTTGTCTACAAACCAGGAGACTGTGAGTTCTAGTTCTGGCTTGGGCATGAATATCGGCTGAGTGACTTTAGACCAATCACTTTCTCTCAGTCCAACCCAACTTTTAGAATTGTTATTGTGGGGAAGATAGAAGGAGGGAGGAATATTGGTACGTTTTCCACCTTGAGTTTTTATGAAAAAAAGTAGAATAAAAATATTTTAAAAATGACATTCTGCTTTCTTCAAAAGAGAAAAGAAGACAATTGAAAATCTTCAAGCACCCTTTATGGGGTTTGATGGGAGATAGACGCTAACACAATCATACTTTCTCTTTGTGGAGATAAGTGGAAAATATCACTTTGTATTGACAAAAACTGTTATAGATGTTATCCTTCTTGTTAGGATGCCTTCTGCAGAACAATTTCAGTACTGCCTTTTCTTTTATGCCTAGTTCCCAGAATGAAAGGGCAAGGAATATGGAAACTACTCACTAGGGCAAGTGAACAGGTAATAATACCAAGGAGGAAGAATCACAGAGACAGGCGAAACTGGTGGTGGCTATACAGATGGAGATAGATTCTCAGCAGGTGCATAGTTATCCCAAGCTGTGGCATTGGAATAATGCTTCAGAATTAAGCAGACAGCAATTGAAGAAGATTCAACTAGATTGGTATAACTGCTTTCCTGTATGCCTAGTTCTAGACCAGGGCTGTCAAACGTCTGGTCCATGGGCCAAATGAATCATGCACTGGCCACACCCATGCCCGGTTTAGCGAAGGGGGAAAAAACTCCCGATACGATACATGACACCACCGTGATGATGTGAGTTTGGCACTCCTGTTCTAGAGTATGTTTAATGAGGACTTATGGTGCAACATTCAAGGTGAAATATAAAATAAGGTTTCCCCAAGTAAGCCTTGACTTCTGGTGAGTAAAGGGGTACATTCATTTTGGCAAAAATAAGGGGATTGGCAATACATTTTGCTAGGATTTCTTTTACTTATCAGATTACTCTAGTCAATTTCTGCTGGTCTCCCACACAATAACTAAATCAGTTATTGATAACTGATTAACATTTATGTGATCAGCCTAGATTAACTATGTTTTGTCATATGTTGCCACAAACTTCACTGTAGTGAAGTTTCAAATGTTACATAAATTCTCAACCCTATTTCCTCTTTATATATGTCACCTGCAGACCCTTCTTCCCTGATTCTTGTATCGACTGTAAATTATTCAGCCACTTGACAGATTATTGTAACCATATATGTTTTCTACGTGAGCATTAGTGGCCGATGCCGCCAAGTCAAACAATACCATATTGCCTCTGAGAAGAAAACCTCACAACTTTTGCCATGCAAACTGAATATTAGTATTCTGAATGGTAGCACTTACGAAGCAAATTGCCAAGTATTAATAAAAATAGCCATTTGATATCTGAAAAATGAAATACATCTTGAAAAAGAAAAATCAATAATTATTATATGGTTTCTTTAGCTAGATTCCACCATTATTGATAGCTTTCTTTGTTACCATACCTTGAACCACCTTTTGATTGGAATTTAAAATAACCATACTTATTTCCATTATCTTCTGTGGAAGGGAATTTTCTCACATCTCCTGGAGAATAGAAACTGTCATGATGTTTTTAGATGTGTTAATTCATTTAACTTTTTAAATTTACAACTGTTCATTCTTAGGCACTGAGGTTGACCTAAAAAATAATCTGAATTGAGGAAAATGTAAATATTGACTAATTAGCAGCCTTTCTGCAGCTTCCTTTCTAGCTCTTATTTTCTGTCATAAAACTTGTTATTTTTACCACTTTGGCCTTTTGTTGATTGCATTCAATATTTTTCCTGTTCTCCATATCCACTGCCCAATAAAATAACTTTTTTTTCTTTTGATCAAGGCCAGCTATTTTTTCTGACTTTATAGATCTCTCATCGTTCCAGTACAGGTAATAGTTTCTTTATCTGATTTCTCATTTTTTACACACACACACACAAAGACACACAAACACCTGCCTTCTGCTAGTCTTCACTGATTTGTTCCTGGATGTAAATTCCTTGTTTCCTCTCATGATACAGGTGTTATTTTACTCAGCAACACTGAGGCATGGTGTTATCACCTCTTACAGTTCCTGCAAAGGACACTTTGCATACATTTAAGCTATCAGAATTGCCACAGGCTGTAATTTATGTTAACATTTAGCTCCTGAATTTATATTTCCTTGGTTTATACCACATGCATGCATGCAACTGATGAGGTAGATTCTTGCTGACAAGAGCAGGTCAGTTAGTCCTTGGCTGTCACAAAGACATACAATTTTTTTTTTATTTCTCTGACTAAGAAATCATGCCCATCAATGAAGCCTCACAGGTCAAAAAAAGATGCTCAGTGGATTTCAGTGCTGCACCTATGCAGATTTTCTGCAGATGCGCTTGACTGAGAGTTAAACCCAGAAATAACAAAATAGTTTATCACCTTTGAAATGGAGTCCAAATAGTTTAACATATTTGAACCTCTCCTAAGTCTGGAGTAAGGAGTGACATGATAGCTATACATAAAGCAAATCTACAGGGAGGATAGTCATGAACCCTCTTCTTCGCCACTATGGCGCAGTGCTTAGAGTGCAATACTGCTTGCTACTTCTGCTGCCTGCCCGGCTGCCTGCAATTTGGCAGATAGAATCTCACCAGGCTCAAGGTTGACTCAACCTTCCATCTTTCCAAGGTGGGTAAAATGAGGACCTAAATTGTTGGGGACAATATGCTGACTCTGTAAACCACTTAGAGAGGGCTGTAAAGCACTGTGAAATGGCATATAAGTCTAAATGTAATTGCTATTCTATGACCAACAAAAGCTAGGATTAGAGACAATAGGAACAAGTTGCTTGGATCTAGAATATTTTGAAATATAAGGAAGTGTTAGCTGAAAGTAAGACATGCTTAAATGTGTAATATTCTACTCAAAGTAATTTTTAGAACTTCTTGAGAATGAATGAATTAATTTCCCACATATTACAGAGCATTGGTCTAGATCAGCTTCCAGAATCCCCCAACCAGCATGCTGGGAGGGGTCTATACATCATAAAGTTATTGAGCTTGAGAAGCAAGGAACTAGATGAGCCTTGTGCTCCCTTCCAACTCTCCAATTTTCACATAATATAACCAGCTTCTTTGATGCAGCAATGTGATCAGTATTATATTTGCCTGTTAGGCAGACTGAAAGGGATAAAAGAAAGGGGCAAAGGAGATGGGATCAGAAGGAGCCTGATTCCAGTATTAATTTATTAATCAGAGAAATGCTAAGAAGGGTTTCCATCTTGATTCAGAAATGTATAAAATGACTCATTTTTAATACATCAAAATACGTGTGTCAAAATCATAGGACTGTTAGATGTGAAATTGTCCCCCTGGGGAATGATGGGTAGGTAGTAATAGCTTTAATGAGATGTGATGATGGAAACTGTTCTTTTCTGGGCTTTTGCTTATAGGAAGATTGCCTAAACTAAGCAGCACAATGTATCCTTTCTATGACATGTCTTCTCTATTCATTTCGCTTCCATTTACCTAAACTGGGAAATATTTCAAGGCATTTCATTCAAAGCAGGGATTGTCAATCCCTTCAGGGTTTATTCCTGACATGGGGTGTTTGGCTCAAAGATAGACAGAACAAACGAAGTCCCAGAGAATCAGGGGTTTAGTTTTTGATTCTTCATAGTAATGAATTTGAAAGCATAATAGATTGGGAACTTGTTTTGGATCCACATTTTTTTTTTTTAAAAAAAAAATTAATCTGATTTTGAGAGCCAGAACTGAACCTGAACTGAACTCATCTGGCACACGGTTCCCTGTGTTTTTGCTATCCAAGTATATCTGCTGCAATGCCTTTGGCATGGCATGTGAGATAAGCTCTTTTTTCCCTAGATTTCAGGGATTTGTCTGTAACCCCAAAGGTTTGGACTGACAGATCGTTGCTTAGCCTGGTGCCCTAGGAATGGGAAGATCAGAAGGCAACATAATAAACATGAAGACACACAGAATGGCAGAAGCTGAAGAGCTTTGGAAAAAGCAGGAGCTTTGCAGAGAAACAGGAGGTTAGGAGCTCTTTTTCACTAGCTGTGTGAAGCTGACAAAGACTCCCTCCCACAGAAAGCTGCTGGGAAAAATACAAATGAGAAGAATACCTGGATGGAGAATTCTCTCCCATTTCTCTCCTGTTTATGCTCTGGATAGTGCTAACAATACATTAGAAACCTCAAGGGTCAAGTGGGTCTGCTGCTAACGTACCTGCCTCCCAACTGCGTTGCAGCAGCCCTCCCCTCGCTCCTCGAGTCAGTAGCTGAGCTGGCAATTGAGTTCCCCATGCTTATGGTTCTGGGGGACTTCAATTTGCCATCGCTCGGTGAACACTCTGATGGGGCGCAGGAGTTCATGGCTTCCATGACAGCCATGGGCTTGACCCAGGTAATTCGGGGCCCAACCCACTCAGCAGGTCACATGCTCGACCTCGTATTTCTCTTGGAGCAGTGGATGTGTGATCTTGGTCTGAGGGGTAATGAGACCATACCCCTGTCGTGGTCAGACCACTGCCTACTGAGGCTTGACTTCCGGAGGCCAAACCCCCACCGTAGGGAGGAGGAACCGACCAGGTGGTTCCACCCCAGGCGACTTATGGTCCCTTCGAGGTTCCAGACGGAGCTTGGGGTTATTCCTGATACTCTCGCCCACAGTTCGGCGGAGACTCTGGCTGCTGCCTGGTACTCGGCGGCATCGGAGTCTCTTGACCGGATTGCGCCACTATGGCCCCTCCGGGTCAGCGGATCCCGGAGACTTCCTTGGTTCACCGAGGAGCTCCGGGAGAAGAAGCGCCGGAGGAGACGCCTAGAGCACTTGTGGAGGTCCGATAAGTCCGAGTCGAACTGAGCAATGTTGACAACTTGCACCAAGGATTACATCAGGGCATTGAGGGCTGCCAAAAGAACACATATCGCCACCTTGGTTGCGTCCGCTGAGTCTCGCCCAGCCGCCCTGTTTAGGATCACCCGCTCCCTCCTAAATAGGAGGGACATGGCAGACCCCCTACAGGGTAAGGCTGAGGACTACGCCCAGTTCTTAGCGGACAAAGTTGCTCGGTTTCGGTCGGACTTGGACTCCACCGCTGCAGATCCAGCCGGGACACAAGAGGATTACTTGGCAAACCATCTCTGGGTTGAGTTTCAGGATGTTGCCTCTGGGGATGTGGACAAGGCCATTCGAGCTGTGAGTGCCTCCACCTGTATTTTGGACCCGTGTCCCTCCTGGCTGGTTGCCAACAGCAGTGAGGTGACACGTGGCTGGATCCAGGCAGTCGTAACCGCCTCCCTTCAGGAGGGGCACTTCCCCACCGCACTTAAAACGGCGGTGGTGAGACCCCCTCCTGAAGAAACCATCCTTGGATCCAGCCATTTTAAATAATTATCATCCTGTCTCCAACCTCCCCTTTGTTGGGAAGGTTGTTGAGAAGGTGGTGGCTTTCCAGCTTCAACGGGCCTTGGAGGAAGCTAGTTACCTGGACCCCTTCCAGTCCGGCTTCAGACCCGGTTACAGCACAGAAACCGCTTTGGTCGCATTGACCGATGATCTCTGGAGGGCCAGAGATGGAGGCCATGCGTCCATCCTGGTTCTCCTTGACCTCTCGGCGGCTTTCGATACCATCGACCATGGTATCCTTCTGCGACGACTGCGGGAGGTGGGGGTGGGAGGCACTGTTTTGCAGTGGTTCTCCTCCTACCTCTTGGACAGGTCGCAGTCGGTGTTGGTCGGGGGGCAGAGATTGTCCCTGAGGCCCCTAAAATATGGGGTGCCGCAGGGTTCGGTCTTATCCCCCCTACTATTTAACATATACATGAAACCGCTGGGCGAGATCATTCGGAGGCACGGGATAAAATACCATCAATATGCGGACGATACGCAATTGTATCTGTCCGCCCCTTGCCAACTCAATGAAGCGGTGGACATGATGAACCGGGGTCTTGAGGCCGTTAAGAACTGGATGAGTGCTAACAAACTGGTACTCAACCCGGACAAGACCGAGTGGCTGTTGTGTTTCCCTCCCAACAATTTGGCCAATGTTCCATCTATCAGGCTGGGGGGTCAAATTTTATACCCCTCAGATAGGGTTCATAACTTAGGAGTCCTCCTGGACCCACAGCTGACTCTCGACCATCATTTGTCGGCTGTGACCAGGGGGGCATTTGCCCAGGTTCGCCTGGTCCGCCAGTTACGACCCTACCTGAACCGGGAGGCTCTCGCAACAGTCACTTGAGCCCTTGTGATCTCTAGGCTGGAATACTGCAATGTGCTCTACATGGGGCTGCCCTTGAGGTGCATCTGGCGACTGCAGTTAGTTCAGAATGCGGCCGCGCGAGTGATAGTGGGCGCACCGCGGTTCGCCCACATAACACCCATCCTCCACGAGCTGCACTGGCTACCTGTTGATCTCCGGGTGCGCTTCAGGGTGTTGTTGACCACCTTTAAAGCCCTTCATGGTAGTGGATCTGAGTACTTGAGAGACCGCCTTCTGCCGATTACCTCCCTCCGACCGATAAGATCGCACAGACTGGGCCTCCTCCGAATCCCATCCGCCAGTCAATGCCGACTGGCGATTACACGGAGGAGAGCCTTTTCTGTTGCAGCTCCGACCCTGTGGAACGACCTCCCCGTCGAGATACGCACCCTCACCACCGTCCAGGCCTTCCGCACAGCCCTCAAGACCTGGCTATCCCAACAGGCCTGGGGATAAGCTCCTAATTTGCCCCACCCGAGTGTTGAGTGTTGAATGCAAGTTGTGTTTTTATTATTTTACTTTGTTCACATACTGTTTATTTTTGAATTGCACCCCCTTCCTAATGATTGTAAGCCGCCCTGAGTCCCCTCAGGGAAAAGGGCAGCCTATAAATCCTAATAAACTAAACTAAAACTAAACTAAACTGGGAGATGTTCCCAAAATGCCCCATGTTGCAGGAAGAGCTTTTATGAACAGATAGGAACCCATCCACAATGAACATTAATGTTTGCATTAGGCCATTAAGAATGTAACAAGTTGAAGCTGAGAATAAAAAGGAACGGAATGGATTCTAGTTGTACTTCTATTAGCCTGCTGCATTCTTGAACAATGGTTCAGTCCTGAGCATGAAAGCTTCTTTCTCAGACATTTCTTAAGTGGAATCTCTTTCACCTCTAATAGAGTTTAGACTCTTCAAAGCCTGCTACCAAATGTCTATGGAGATTCTCAGTCATCCAGGTCATAGTTATCTCAAAGGTGCTTTTTTTTGCCAAAGACAACTGGACTGTTCTGCCTCAAGGAAAAAATAGTCCACTGCCTTTTTTTGGGGGGGGAAGCCCCCTTGAAATCTGCTGCCAAATATTCCATTCACAGGAGGAATAATTAGGGAATTTCCCTCACTTCTGGGCATCCAATAGAAAAAAAAGAATCTTCCACCTCTAATTGTGAATTTTTGTAATTTTTCCTTATTATTAAAGAAAAACTGCATACAAACCAGAGGTGGGTTGCTTCTGGTTCGGCCCAGTTTGGCCAAACCGGTAGTGGTGATTTAGCCTAGGTTGCAGAACCGGCAGTGACCCAGGCTGGCCACACCCCTGAACCAGTTCCCCGGTCTCTTCTGCTGTTGCTGGCATGTTTTTGCACATGCGCAGAACAATTTATAGTCAACTCTGCATGCACGAGCAACACGTGGCGGGCGGACGCGCAAGCAAAGCGCGCATGAAACAAACCAGTACCAACTGGTACAGGAACCCACCCTTGATACAAACATATGGGTAACATATCCATAATACATGGGTAAATGGGCACTTTAAACAGCACTAAACTATTGTGAGACAACACTTTTGGGGAGCTCCTACATACAATGAACTCTTACAAGTAACGGCATTCTAGTTAGGTTTGGCAAGAGTCTCATGAAATTGTCTAGTTGCTTCTGCTTTGATGGGTCATGATGTCTTCAGTTTATTTTTCTCCTCTTCATCCATTCCTGCCTTTCCAGAATTGGAGTCCTTTGTGTGATCACCTTGCTGGTAAAACTTGATTTGTTTCTATGTGCTCCATATTGGCTGAGCTGTGACATGATGCTCTGGAATTCATCACATAAAGTCTTTGGCTCATGAGTAGCCTTCCTGCCATCAGAGGGCTGCCCTGCCCTGCAAGTTATTATCCATTTCTTCTTTCTACCCCACCCCTCTTCTGCTTCACCGATTCTGACATCGGGATCCTATACAGTATATGCTCCTGAGCTCTCTGCATCCTAACCACAGGTAGCTTCTTTTATCCCTTCTCCAACTACTTGACCTGTAGATCTGAGAATTATTAAATTATAATCTGGAGCCAGCAGCCCTAGCAAGAGTTAGCATAATTCTTTCTAAAAAACTTGGTCTTCTATTTCCCTAATATCTCTATTGCCTGCATCCTGCTGTTTAGTTTAACAAGTTCAATCCTTCTTTCCTTTTTTGCTTTACTGTCACCACTTACAATCTCAATGGAAATGGAAATATAACACTGAATCTTCCAACTCAAAAACACTTCCAGTGCTCCAAAAGGTGAATTGTGTTTTCTCATTTCAAGTATTGGGAAATGAAAAATCCTGTACCGAAAGCTTTCATGTTCTGTACGAATTGTCTGCCCTGATAAAAACAGATTGTGGGTATTTCTATGTGATAACCTAAATTCTACCTAAAAGCTAGAAGACCCACTGTATCCCATCCTCTGTAATGAAAATCCTGATTTGTGTTTGGAAACCCATTAAGAGCTTTTGGAAAGCTTATCACTCAGAGACACCTTATCCATTCGTCCTTCTTTGCCTGTTGCTTCTTTTCAGGAATCAGTTTTTCTGCAACATGACTTAACAACAACACTAATGCTGAAGAGGAGAAGGGAAACCCTAAAGAAAAAGATGAAATGAAATCTAAAGACAGGATCAATGGGAATGAGTGAAAAACCTCTCACTGATTTTGATGAGTTTCAATGCAGCTTCCTAAAGAGACAGACGTGCAGGAGGCTGTCACGAAGGCCACAGGCAGCCATTGAAACAATGTCACTTGGGATACTAGGAGATGATCTAAAGGCAAAGAGAATGGAGGTGAGGCTCTTTTATTCTCCCCTCACTAGCATGCTATGCTAATGTTCTCTTTTTATCTTGCCCCTTGGTCTTCAGTTAAACATTCTTTTCCCAGAAGAAATGGTGGTCACTAGTGTTTTTGGCACCACCTGGCTGATTATGAGGCAAGTATGGAGATGGCAGTGTGGGGAGGAAATCTTTATCCCTGCCCCATTAAAAATACATTGGATCTATAAGTGATCCAAGTACAGAGTAAACCCAGCCTTTCCCGCCTCCCTTCTCTGTGTAGGCCTTACCTGCTGCTATTTGAAATCAGGGCCAGTGCAGGGAGGATGCAAATTCCAAGTGAAAAACAGAGGGTGGGAACTTTGGGCAATCTGATTTTCTTCCCCCACAAGAGATGTGATGATGGGAATATTTTTCCAGTATTTGCTAAACTGCACCTTTTTCACCTACCCCCAAATATTCTATCATCACCTTTCAGACCATAATGAGAGTATAAGGAAGAATGTTGCAAAAGGCAGTTATAGGATAGGTTTTTAGGTATTAAGCATCTCCCCTCTCCCAAGAAAAAGATGTTGTGCAGTATATGTTGATGTGGAAAAGACAGATCCTCCCTTCTTAGGCATATGTCCTAAAAGAAAACCACTCAGATTTCACAACTGTGATGGTGTGAGAGCTATGTCACATATGCTGGATAGGAGTTTGTTTCTTTTATAAATATTTTATCAATCTAAGAATGCATTGAGATTTTTCATATTCTGTGTGGGGTTTTTCTTAACCCTTAGTAGAAAATACTATTATTGGGAGAAACATTTTGTGAAACAAAGAAAACCTACTCTTTGCTATTTCTTTTATGGAATTATTTTATCTATGTCTTATATTTGTATACTGACTTTCCTTCAGAAGTTAACTGTGGTACATAATATCTTCCTCCTCTAATTTTACCCCAAAACAAATGTATAAGAGAATTAAAATGGGAGTTGGGACTTACCCAACTGAATTTCCATAACTGAAAACAGATCTGGATCTCTCAATTGAATGGTAACCACTACACCATATTGGCCATCCATTAAACTTCTTCTAAACTATGGACATGCTATTATATCCAGCATAATGTTTAAAGCTCTAGCTGTTAGTAGTCCAACCAGAGCAACTTTTCTTAGAGCATATTGCTGTGTCTTGATCTTGTCAAATGCAGACATCTTCCATCAGACACACTTCTGCTCTGGCTACCATCTCTTCCTTCTGGCAGGGCTCATGTGGTCAGCTTCAACAGTTTGAGAGGAATTTTCCTCCTTCTGTTGAGAAAGCAGGGATCAGGGATGTGATTGGTAGAGTAAAATTTCCAATCCATCTTCAGCATCTGGGGTGAGTCCCACTCTTACTCACCACTGTTAATAAGAGGATTCTAAATCTGTCTCTTGGGGGGGGGTTGAGGAGGGGTAGGTGGGAGGATTTGCTTCAGAGACTGACTTTTATAGCTGAAAGAGAAGGAAAGCAGTCAGTGGGGGGGAGACTCATGACATGGGAAGCAGCTGCTGTTTGAGTCACGGATAGAGAAGGTTTCCTTTCTGACAGGCAGCCAATAGGTAGGCTTGTCAAAGTCAGGCTGCAAAAATCTACATGACTATTACATGATAGACAAAAGACACAGAAAAATAAAATATTTTGCTACAGTTCAATGGTTCTCTATATTTTTGCATTACCACTAAAGTAGTTTAGCTGCTGCTAGATTTATATCCCACGTTTAAATTGTACAACTCAAGATATATGTAATGCTCCCACAACTATGTGGGATGGGGAGGAGTGAGAGATAATGACTGGCCCCAAATCACCCATTTGCTTCATGCCAAAAGGAGGACAAGAACTTAAGTTTCTCTACTATTAGCCCAATACCTAACCTAAAAGACCAAATTGTCTTTTATCTATATCAATACCCAAATCTATATTCTTGGCTATCCTGTTCCCTACATTGACATCACATTGTAGAACAGGGGTGTCAAACTTGCATCATCATATGACGTATCATGACTCCCCCACTTTGCTAAACCGGGCATGGGCATGGGCAGCGCATGATGCATCCAGCCCAAGGGCCATGAGTTTGACACCCTTGCTGTAGAATATAAGCTCTTCAGGATTTGGCAGACCCATCATTCTGAGGAAGAACAAGACTGCTGATAATCTACCTATGGAGAAGATCAGAACTCTCCATTGCAGTCATGGCTGTTCACCTATGCATAGTATAGGGCTAACAATATTTAAGCATTCAAGTCCTAAACCCCTTCAAATGTCCCAGCAACTTTAAATGATGTGCAAATATTAAATCAATAGAAATAAATACAAAAGACTAACAAAAAGCTGATTGTAGTATATGCATGTGTATCTCCAGGAAGGAAAAACAAAGTGCGAAGGAATAAAATCCCAGTATCAGTATGGGATCAAAAATCACCTTGCCCAGAGCCTGCTGAAACATTTTAAAGGTTTCCCTAAATGACACAACAATTGAAACTGTGTGGATTTTTCAGGACAAACTATCCCACATGTTGAGGTGGCCGCGGAATGTGGAGAATCCCAGTGGATGAAGTCTTCAGACCTCAGTACTTTAAAGTCCTATTGTCAACACTGACTGGCATGATAGTTTTTGAATCTGATTTTGATGGAATAGGAAATCTGAATTACAAAAAACACATCCAAGAAGTGTAAATTCGGTTTTGTTCCTTTAACTGCTTCAGGTTTCTGATCCATATGTAAAGTTTTACTAGATGCAGTTGTAACTCCTACCATTCAGGACATAAAAGATTATTTGGTTAGTAATCTCTCTCTTTCTATTTCTCTCCCTCTCTCTCTCTCTCCCTCCCTCTCCCTCTCCCTCTCCCTCTCCCTCTCCCTCTCCCTCTCCCTCTCCCTCTCTCTCTCTCTCTCTCTCTCTCTCTCTCTCTCTCTCTCTCTCTCTCTCGGTGATCAACTAGAGCAGGATTGTCAAACTGGTGGCCTGTGCGTGGATGTGTCATGCACAGAACATGCCCACCGCAGCTCCACAAATAGTAAAAACATCACAAAACATCATGTGACAGCAACGTGTTGAGTTTGACACCCATGAACTAGAGGATTTGTTTACTTGTAGCTTATTCAATCAATCAAATCAAAACAAGCGTCTAGATTATGGTTTAACAGAGTGTGCAACCCACTGCATGCACAAAGGGTGTGTAACATTGTATATATATGCACTTCTTCTACATCTCTGGCATGTGAGAAAACAGATAAGGGTATGTGAGAAGGTGTGCTCTATCAGATCTGTCACATGGAGATGAAGATCACTCTTCTGTTTATTTATTTCCACTTGTTGTCCCATCTTTTTTATCATTATAAGAGTATCTCTAAGTTGATTTGTGCCTCACGCCTCAAAAAATCATTTCCCCCCTTTGCAAGTTTCAAATATAGGCAGATTTCAAATATGCCAGTAATGACATCCTTAATCTTGTGGTCAACAAATAAAGGCTTGGCTCTACCCGCACAATAATCACTTTGATTATCTCTGAGTCACTTGAAGAACATTGCCCTTTCAGTGGTCTAAAGCATTATCCTGGCATCACCGAGCCATCATTGAAGTGATATAGAGCCTGTTTTCATGACTGTTAGTTTGGCACAACAATGGTTGGATGTCTCTACTGTGTAAGTTGCTGCTGAGGAAATGAACTAAGGCAAAATTGCTGCTCCAGATAGTTAAGCAGATGATTAAGGTCCACGCAGAGATTTGAGGTACATATGGGAAAGATCTATTTTTGCCCTCAGACATTTTACAAAGAGACACTTGCTTCTTATCCAACTTACAGAATGATCTAGGAAGGGTGAAATTGAGCTCTAATGTTTTCAGGTTAAGCCCCTTGAGGGGGAAAAAGTGTCTAATTATAATCCCAAACAGCAACCCTGGTTGCTGGGAGGGTCATCTTGCATTCTCTGAAAAGATTAGAAGACCAGGGAACAAACAGCCAGAGGTGCAGGTGACTGCAGACACTGCAGTGGGAAAGCAGGGATGCTTTTGAAGATGAGTAGTCCTTTGGGAGAAACTGATTGCCTGGGAGAAGGCTTATTTCATTTTTTAATGTAAAATATTTATAGCCTCCCCACTATCCAGACGTTCTTGTGGCGGGTAATAACCATTAAAAACACACTGCAATAAGCTTCCCAGGGCTTTGCTCTCTCTTTGTTTTTCTTCCCTCCCACCCTGGCCTCATCTTCATTCTGTTTAGTCCCTCCTCTGTGCAGCTACTCCTTCTTCTCACCCATTTGGGGTTTTCTATAGATTCTGTTACAAGAAGTGAGGGAAGCGTATGTTAATTATTCCTCTCTGTCTCTCTGCCTGAGAGTGTTTTGTGCGCAAGAGGAAGAATGGTTGGTGTATGCAGTTGGGGATCAACATTATCAGTGGGGTCTCATTTTACAGGCAATTGATTTTAATTGGTAGTTATAAATCAGTTCATTTCTTTCCCTCCTGAATTTGGTCTTGTTTTTCATTGTGTTACAAGAGCCAGTTTGATGTAGTGGTTAAGGTGCTGGCCTAGAAACCAGGAGACTGTGAGTTCTAGCCCCTAGGCATGAAAGAGAGCTGGGTGACTTTGGGCCAGTCACTTTCTCTCAGCCCAACCTACCTCATGGGGTTGTTGTTGTTGTGGGAAAAAGAAGACAAGCATTATATACTGTATGCTTGCTGCCATAAATTACTTGTAAAGTAATCAAGGCGGGATAAAAATCTAATCAATAAAATAAACCAAGCTACAATTGACAAGGTAGGGTAGATTGTTTTGAACACAGGATGATCATGTTCCTTTCAGGAAAATGCAGTTATAAAAAGGCAATTCCTAATTTACAGGCACTGCTGTTTTGGGCTCTCCTTGTTCTGACAGAAGTGTTTCATATGGCTGAATATCATTTTTATATTTTCCTTGACAAGCTCGTGTTTCAAAAAAAAAAGACTGATCAAAGCTCAGAAAGCCTTTGGTGCAAACTGAGCCTCTGGCTTGCTGTTGAAGCGTCTTGTCAGCCAGGGGGTTCCCGACAACTTGTTTGCAAACGTGTGGCCTGAGACAGACTTGCAGATCCATTTGGTCCGGCAATCAGCAGCTTTTGAGTAAGAATGGATTATTAAAATTCCCAGAAGTGTCTGTTTCCCATTATTGCTCAACTGCGGAGTCATTACCATTTAATAAGCACTAATCTCCCTGTTACTAGCTCTCTCTCTCTGCTCAGTAGGCACTCAGCCATCCCTAAAGTTATGCCCTTTTCTTTTTGTCCCTCCCAAACCTTTTGGGAACAAACCCAACACACTGCTTTGGCTCAGGGCCAGAGCAAAAATAAGCCATCCTATCTCATCTCGGGAGAGAGTGAGCAGGCTGCTCTAGCAGTCTTTGGTCTCCTTCTGCTGGGAAGCATATGTGCTGCCTACCAGGTTGGAAGAGCAGACTCTGAAGTTCATATTGCTCCTCCATAGGAAAACAATTTCATTCAGTTGCTAGAGGCGACTGCAATTTTTTAAGAAACAGAAGGGGAAAATATTTAATGCAGGAAGAGTCATCGTATCAACCACGCTTAATATACTCTACATTTATAGGACATTTAATACATTTGTAGTAAATCAAATTTGCCTTCCTTGGTCCAGCTGGTGGATCATGGCTCCTTGGCACACCACTGAAAAATCAAAGACAGTGGGTGATGAAATTTACTACCAGTCAGCATCTATCATTCTTTCCAGAGATAAAATTATGCTGATTTTGAAAGTCTTGAATGTATATAGTCCTCTAAGACACTCACTGTACAACTGTGGTGTAGCATATTAGCATCCCAGCATGGGTAATGGCCACAGCTCTGTTCTCTCTTTCTTGTGTTTGCTATATTTGGAAGGGAAATATTTAAATAAATCTTAGGGTAAGCCTGTATATCTGATGGCTCCCTAAATTCAACACAGTTTACTAGCTTCATCAGAGCTTACAGAGCTTCTGGTTTTGGCTGCCTAGCTTTGATTGCAGACATAGAAGGTGGATATTGGCAAGCACCTGGTGGCACTCTATATACCCATAGGGCTGGAAGGATCCAGATCTACCATTTGGTAGGAATGAGTCTCTGTGTCTATGGGGGCGCATTGCATTGGAAGTAGCCCAAGTTATTAATATTTCTCATGCTTCACTTGGGCCAGGATGCTGTGGATTCAGTTCTAACATATCAGGTGGGGATGAAGGGCTCTGGATTTGAAAAAGCTAAATCAGAGCTTTCATTCAATCTGCTTAGTTCGCAAGCCAAGGTAACACACATACACCAAGTTGCAGTGAACCATTTATTAACAAGGTAGCATTGAATTACGACAGGCGAAAGAGAGAGGCCATCTGATGGCTATTTGTAAGACCGCTATCAGGCAGCCAGCCAATCCACTGCTACGTTTAGCGCGCCTGTCCCCTGGCACGCTGGAACCAATCAGCAAAACCCGACTCAGCCCAGGTCGGCAGTCCGAGGACTTAACACTCCCTCCTCCCAGATCGTGCAAGCGTAGTCAGACAGATGGGCGGGCCGACGGTGGATCCGCTCCAACCTGCACAGTGCGGAGGACGATACTGAAGGTGGAGAAGGAGTATCACAGGTCTCCGGCAATGAACTCGATGTGCAAAGAATTCCCCCGGAAGACTCTGCCCCTGGAACAGGATGACCCCCTTCAGGTACGGGAGCCGGCGTGGGCAAGTTGGGCTGTGAAGGTGGCGAGGCTGGAGATAGTGAAGAACGTGGCCAGTAGGCGGCGTCAGAGGCCAGGTCGCTGTCCTCTCGGAACTGGAAATCGAGAAGGTCTTCAGAACCCCGCCGCCATAATTGATTTACATGCCAACGCCATTGCCTGCCATCGTCAAGGGATACCCTGTAAGAACAGGGCCCAGTGACAGCAGTTACCCGAAATTGTCTGCACTGCATTCTTTTTCATGGGTGAATCAATGTTTACTTTAAGCACAGCATTAGTAGACTTTGACACTATCTTTCTGCCTTTCAATCATAATACAATCATAGTCATGTTCACTGGCTCACTTGTCTTGAAGATTTTACATTATGGATTATGTTTGTCCAGTAGG
Source organism: Thamnophis sirtalis (assembly GCF_051295495.1). Lineage (NCBI taxonomy): Eukaryota > Metazoa > Chordata > Lepidosauria > Squamata > Natricidae > Thamnophis > Thamnophis sirtalis. The sequence continues at coordinate 68,231,030 of NW_028261381.1, read as the reverse complement.
CAGCTGCTTTTGCTCCAGTTTGACTAATTTCTCTTATAGTTCTTGGTGTATTTCCCTTCTTTCTCTTCTTGTATTTTGTGCCTTTCTTCCATGACCTACTAAAAATGGATAATTTTTATTTGTAAAGCACTCTGCCTAAAAAAAGGCTATTGGTTATATTCCAGACTTATGTCAAACTCAATGTGGCCATTATTTAATCCAGTGACTACTTTTTAAAAAGACCTGGCTTCTGTGAAATGAAAACACAGGACCCAAAGCTAATAAACAAAAAGCTGGCTGGGGAATTGTGGGAGTTGAAGTCCACCAAGGCTTAAAGTTGCCAAAGTTGGAGACCCCTGCTCCAGAGAATAGTAGGAGGCAGAATGGGACAACTTAGTGCAGCCAACTCACCACAGCCAACTTGCCATTGACAACTCACCATAGCCAACTTGGCATGGCCAACTCATCAAGGGCAAATTGTGTGTGGGGGGGAGACAACTCACTGTGGCCAGCTCAGCCTGGGATAACTTTCTGCAAAACAATTTAACAATTCAATTTAAGTATTAAAATAATTTTACAAATATTTTAATTTTTGTCATTCACTTTTTATTTTGCATCCTTTCTTCTGCATCCTTTCTTTAAAGATTCTATTTCACCATTTCTTTGACATTAGTGTAACTCTTGTCCGCTGACAAATTGTCCTCTGGCAAGTTGGCCGTGGCAAGTTGTCCCACAGAAAGTTGGCTATGAGTTGGCCATGGTGAGTTGGCTGTGCCAAGTTGGCCACACTGAGTTGTCCTAGACCCAGTGAGAGGAGCTCTTACAGACAAAAGGATGCACAAAATTTTATACATTTCAGAAGGAACAGAAGATGATAAATAAAGGCATACAAATGCATAAGTAATCGATGATGGTGGCTCAGTGACTAAGACTTGTCAATCAGAAAGGTCGGCAGCTCGGCGGTTCAAATCCCTAGCACCACGTAACGGAGTAAGCTTGCGTTACTTGTCCCAACTTCTGCCAACCTAGCAGTTTGAATGCGCGTAAAAATGCAAGTAGAAAAAATAGGAACCATCTTTGGTGGGTTCCTTCGGCATTTAGTCATGCTGGCCACATGACCATGGAGATGTCTTCGGACAGTGCTGGCTCTTCGGCTTTGAAAAGGAGATGAGCACCGCCCCTAGAGTCAGGAATGACTAGCACATATACAGTATGTGAGGGGAACCTTCACGTTTACCTTTTAAGCATGCATATTAACAAATTTCAAGTTACTTCCACACTCTTTCTACTCTTAATAGCTTCAAGAATGAATTATTATTAATAAAAGAAACGTTAGTTTTCATAGACATTTTGGTGTCTACAAAAGCCAGACACTTTAAGTTTGCCTTTTCTATGTGCCAATTACCACACATTCCTTCTATGTTTCTATTTTGCTAATATGCTCCTAGCCCTTTAAGAATTTACTTTCCTTAAATTTCATGGAAGAAAAGTTATTCAGGGCTGATTATAAAACAATAATACCTTTGAAAGCTAGTCCTTACAATGAAAAGTAGGACAAAAGCTTGAATCCATTATTTTTAAACGTTCCTTGTGAATTTTGTAGCACTTTGCATAGTCAGCTCCTCAGTGCTGTGGCCATTTCAACGTCTTGAAAGTAATCATCAGGATTTCGCCACCATTTATATATTTGGTCCTATGGAAGATTGTGTGGAAACAGGCTTCTATCAGAAAATGGGATTTTTATTCATCTGGCTCTCTTGTTGGGGGAAAAAAAGCTGAATGTGGATGATGGGTGTTAGGAAAGCTCCCCGCTGGGAGAGTTCAGAGAAGCGTTGTGAGAGTGTTGTTGGAGAACACACAAATCAGCATACAGAGACACTGCAGTTTAAGTAGGCTTTTAGTTTTGTGGAAATAGAGGTGTCAGAGTCCATCAAACAGTCCAAGTCATACATGGATCAGACAGTCAGTCATCAACGTCTTTCAGTTAAGGGATAATCCAAATAACATAGTCCAGTTCAGAACACAAAGATTGCTAGCAGTTGCAAAACTTACAATAGATCACGGCACTCAGATCAGATCAGCCCAACATCTAACGAAACAGAGAGCTAACAGAGGCTCCCTCTTATGGCCGATTGAGGAAACAGCAACCAATCACATTTTACAGTATGATTTAAAGAAACAGGTATAGCATTGTTACATGATTTATATATTGCCAAACCAACTGTTAGATTATATTCCTAACAATGGGGTTTGTAATTCAACCTTCGTAGGAGTAGCCAAGTTTGTTGTAGCAAGGGGTGAGACAATGATGGTTGGGAGAGATTTGAATGTGGACCATTTAGTGCATATAAAAAGTGCATATAGACAAAGAGTTTCCAGGAGAAATGATGAAAGAAAGATAGTGTAGGAGATGATCGGCTGGAGCCTAAAGGCAGGGTCAAATGTGTCATCAGTTTAGAGTCGCTATGTTCTCAAAGAGACCCAGGTCCAGCCCCCTCTGTGAATTCTGTTGACTCTTATCTAGCATCAATTTTTCTTGACCATTAGTAGATCAGATTCTTGTTTATAAGTAGCATGTAATAAACTTGAAGTGCTTTGAACTCAATTCCTATTCCTGCTTACATGCACCTGACAGGTAGTGTATAATGTGCATATAAAGGAAGTGTTACAGTAGTTACAAATAATGTAGTCAAATAGAACAAGGGACAGTTAAGATCAAAATATGAAGAGAAAATGCAGAATGATTTTGATGGAAATTTTAGAAAGCAAAATATTTTGGAAGTCGGGGAACGGGTTTAAACAAGGAACATCCTACGTAATGAATGAAGTTAAAAATAAAAGTGACAAATGTATTTGGGACACAATTGAAGGGAGGGAATGTCAGAAGGAATATGTTAGAAATTTGTTTCGAAAAGATAGCACTATGTCAGAGAGTGGAATCAGAACAAATGTTCTTAATGTTCAAGAAAAAACAACTGGTGAAAAAGAAGTTATAAATTTTATGACACTATTGATAAATTGTATAGATGAATGTGTGGAGGGTATAACTAGAGAACAGTTAAAATGTGAATGCGCATTGCTTATATGACTTATTTCATGTTTGTGCAAAGACTGTATCTGTGCCTGATGATTGGCAGAATGAGTGTTATTTTCTTAAATATAAGGAAAAGTAGCAATATGAATGTACCAAGTGCAGGGGGATTAATCTGATCAACATGCATGGAAAAGGATTTGGTAGAATTCTGGCTGAAAGGTTACAAGCAGTTAAAATGAGTAAAATCTGGGAAGCATAGAAAAGCTTTATGCTAGTCTAAGTGTGTGCATAGACCGGATTCTAGCTGTTCTGCAAATCATTAAGAAATGTATGTGACTGTGAGAAAGAAATGCATGTTTGTTGATTGAAGGGTATGCTAGGATACGTAAATGGAATATATTGTGAATTATGAATTATGGAATATATTGTGCAAAAGTAAAGTTGAAGCTCAGTTGCTGAATGTGATAAGAATGGTATATGATGAAAGCAAAGCATGCATGAAAATTAATGAAGAGCTCAGCAAGTGATCCAACACTGCAAAGTGATTAAGCCAAACAGTGGGTTGTATCCTTGGTTGTTAAATATAATAGGTACAGTACAGTATATCATAATCTATTTATAGATAAATGTATAGAGAATGCTTTTGGTGACATTAGAGATGGGCTGGTTGGAATATATAAATATGTATGCATTTTTGTATACAGATGAGTAATGTTCTTAGCCGAGAACATGAATGATTTACACAGCACAAGTAAGATAGACAGCATGATACAAAGAATTATGGATTTGAAAATTAATGTAACAAATAAAAAAAACCCTGTGATTGACAAGGAAAACAAAATGAACAATTCTAAGTTACAAATAAATAGCAAAAAGTAGTTCAAATAAATTAATATTGTTGTCTCCCATGATAGAAAGTCTACAGAAAACGGGAGAATGGATAGAGAGATATTAAGATGTGCTAATCCTGGTGGAAAAGTAGAAGGGAGCATGTGATCTTTTGCAAGAAATAAAAGAAGGAAAACCTCCTGAGTATAATAGTGTGCTAAGTTCCCCCCTCCCTTAGTTATGGGAGGTTAGAATTGCTTTTATCAGGGAAAACAGAAGTAAGTTGAACTTAGTGGAAATGGGGTAAGTGCGAAGTGCGAAGAGGATAAAGAATGAATGCATGCTGAATGAATGTGGATGTAATGCAGTAGAAGGATGTTGAGGTCATATAGGAGAGAGATTAACTCACAAAACAAATATATGAATTAAAAATCAATGGATTGAGGGGAAGGGGAAGTCTGAGAATGGTTGAGTGAAGATGATGAATTACTCAAGAAGAGAAAAGTGAGAAGTTTAAAGAACAAAAAGACATGTTGGGAAGCAGCCAATGGATATGGTAGAAGCAAGGATGATCTGCACAGAACAGCATGTAAATATGTACTGCTACATAAGAAGTAGGGATTTCTTCATCCCTGCAATTGATGGCTTTGTTCATAGATTGTTCTTCCCTGTGTTTCTATACACACACACACACACAAACACACACACACACACACACACACACACACACACACACACACACACATATATATATATATATATATATATATATATATATATATATATGGTTCCACCACAAAAGCGCGTAGGACAAAATCGCGCTCGACAAAAGCGCGCTGTGACGTCATCACAGCGCGACGAAAAAGTTCGAAAAATGTAAAAATAAAGCGAAAACCTTACCCTAAGCCCCCCAAACCTAACCCTAAACCTAACCATAAACCTAACTCTTAACCTAACCCTAAACCTAACCCTAACCCTAACCGTTAAAGTAACGAAAAACCTAACGCTAACCCTTAACCTAACCCTAACGCTAACGCTAACGCTCTAAAGCTAACCCTAACCCTTAACCTAACCCTAACCCTAACCCTAAACCTAACCCTTACCTTTATGTGAATCGGCTTGCTTTAATTTAATTTTTATTAATTTTTATTTGAATTTTTCGATCTTTTTCGTCGCGCTGTGATGACGTCAAAGGCGCGATTTTGTCGATCGCGCTTTTGCCGTCCGCGCTTTTGACGGGTCACGTATATATATATATATATATATATATATATATATATATATATATATATATATATATATATATATATATATATATATATATATATATATATATATATATATATACACATACATACATACATACATACATACACTGTATAACACAATTGGGAGGGGACTGAGGAGCATTATCAGTGGGACTAGAGCTTACTGACTCAGCATTTGAAAGGGGTGGCAGTGGGTACTTTGGCCAATGATTTATTGCCGAATTGTTTGAAGAATAAAGTTTCCCCATCTTTCCGGCAGAGATGGCGCTGAGAGATGGGGGCTGGGAATAGCAATCAGCACTGGTAATATATGTGCCAGACCACCTGGGAGCCACACTTTCTGCCCAGCTTGTGCAAGCCATTTGTTCATGGCTTCCTGGGTGCAAAAATAGATAACATCTTCTTCTTCCCACTCCTAGCCTACTGCAAATGAATCCCGCCTGTGATTTCCATCTTTGATAAAATAGATGTTTTCTAACTAAAACCATCTGAAGCCCTTCGGAGTGGATGGTCTCCCGCATCTTTCTTCTGTTCTAACATCATCCGCAGCTCTAAGTGCCAGTGCCTGGCACACCCTTTCCCTTCTAACAGCTGGACAATCTCCTGGGCAGCAATTTCTTTCCGAGTTGCTTGGCTACTGTGTTCTACGCTGATTGACACTTGCTGGCTTTTGTTTTTAAATAATCCTGCAAGTGATCCAAAGGAAGGACTGTTAAGCCCATCTTCAATTTTAGAAGCTTAGGCTACATTCAGCTCTTGCATCTCCCAATAGGCATCTTTTGGTTTCTGTCCAGGTTGGATAAAGCCTGCTCTCCTTGCTATTCCGCTCCTTGCCCCACAGTATTATAAAGCTTCTTTTCTTTTTTCTTTGTTTTTTTTTTTTAAATAGTAACAACAGCAGCAGCAGCAGCAACACTTTTATTAGATTTAGAGGCTTGCTAATTTGTTTCTATGAAGCCATGGGCCTACAGAGGAAAGTGTGAACAAAGGAACAACTTGTTCCCTGTTGTTTTATTGTAGCATCAGAGTTAGAATGGTACATTAATGGGGGAAAAGACAAAGAAAAGCTCTTCATTAGTGTCACAGGAGACAATATAGTAAGGAGATGAGAAGACAGCCATGTGTGCAAACTTCTAGGAAAACAAAGAAAAAGCTTAGGGATTAATGAGAAGAGAAAAATCCCTAAAAGGAGAAGACAAGCACTGGGAGACTGGCACATGTAGGAACCAGACAGCAAGACCTGTCCTCCCTCTAAGGATGAGAAGTGCAAGAAACATGGCTATTACAGTACCTGATGGGAATGAGGTCCTGTAGTGACCATAGTGTGGAAGGAGCACCAGTTCAGTCCAATTGCCAACATGCTGCAATTTGGATAGGAACATCTGAAGTGGGCTTAAAAAACAGCTGAGGGCAGCCTGGGAAAGAAGCTTCTCAGGTTACAGTGCAGAATTGGGTGGACTGTCTTGCAATAGAGCCATGATGGCACGCGGAGCCATTTTGTTAGGGCACACGAGGCATTGCCCTGTCAGCTCCAGTGTGCATGTGTGTGCTGGCCAGCTGACTTTGGCCTTCTTTTAAGGCCATTTTTCACTCTCTGGAGGCTTCCTTGAAGCCTATGGAGTGAGAAAAACTGGCCCTATGGGCAAACCAGAAGTTTGGGAATGGACTTCCAGTTTGCTCGTAGGACCGTTCTTCGCCCTCCAGAGCTTTCAGGAGGTTTCCCTGAAGGCTCTGGAGGGCGAAAAATGGCCCTACTGCCAAACCGGAAGTCACCATTTCAGAACTTCCAGGTTGCCCATAGGGCTGTTTTTTGTCCTCCAGAGACAAAAGGGAAGCTCCTGAAGCCTCCAGAGGGCCTCTGGGGGTGGGGGGCTGTTTTCATCCTCCCCAGGCTCCTGGAAAGCCTCTGGAGCCTGGGGAGGGTGAAAAAAGCACGTCAAAAGCGTGGGGAGCATTTTTTGCACGGGCATGCATGCTGGGGTCACGTGCCATGCATTATGGGTGTGGGCACGCCTGCACATGACCCCCCTGTGCCTCCCCCGCTTTTGGCATGTGATCCAAAAAAGGTTAGCCATCACTGCAATAGAGCTGAGTAACAGTGAAGAGGGATTGAGGTGCACCTGAGTTCTGATGCCAATAGGGTCTCACTCTAATAAAACAACTCTCAAGAAGAAGTTGGCATCCTTATATTTTCAATCTGCACATTATTCCCAAAGTGGAGCATTGTTCTTCAAGGATGGAATAATACCAGTTTGAATTAGGAAATTCTCCAGATATGAAATGGGAAAGTGTTAGCTGTAGCTGAAATGAGAGTGCAGGGAAGTGTGGGTGTAATCTAATCTAAGGCTTTAATGACTACAGGAGGCCATTTGGATTTTATTTGAAAGTTTACTTTACAAAATAGTGAGAAGAAGTATTTTATTCAGGAAGATGCAGCATGATGACTTTCCAGATTGTTGACTACCTACAGGTGATTGTGAATATGTCAGTGAGGTGGCTGGAGTTAATCATTGACCACAAGTTGCTAGGGATAAATTGCAATGAAAGTGAGCATGACACGATCCTGGTTGTGACAGGTCGGAGATTTGGTGGAAAATGTCAGGCTTGCCATTTTGAGGCATTTGGGTGGCAATCTCTACTTCTAGTCTGATGATCCCAGACCTAGTCCAGATTGAACAGATTGATAGTAATCTTGGCCTCAAATTGCTGATGGTAAATGCAAAGTCTGTCTGTAATAAGACTTCACTCACATACAGTCTGATTGAGGATAAGCAGGAAGACCATTATCAAATCCTGGTTGGGCGAAGATGGCAATGTTTTCAGGAAGATCTGCCCATTCAAATTACAGTTCTTTTGTAAACCTTAATTCCAGAGATGAAAGCAGTGGTGTTGCTAATCTTTAGGGACTTTCTGTGGCCAGTTCTTCCATTTCTGAGTTGCCAAGGTAAGAATGTCTGTACATTAAGAAGGGACAAGTTGAGTATACTTTGTATTCTATACCCAGCATAATCCCATCCCAAGCTCCTAGATCTAATATTTAGATAGATGATGGAGTATCTTTGCTTATTGGTATTCAGCAACTTTAATCTCCATTTGTTGGGAGTTTGATCTGAGAGGGCTTGGGAGTTCATGGCCATCATACTGACCATGGGCTTGTTACAGGTAATCTTAGGCATCTCATACAGATAGTCATAAATTAGAATTCATGTCTGCTTCTGAACAGTTATTTAGTGACCTATATATGGAGGGCATTACATGTAGCCTATTATCATGATCAGACCACTTTCTGGCCCAGATGAGATTGGCTGTTACCTATCACTTCATAGGAGGATTAGGCAAGTTTGTGTGATCATTGTTAGGTGCCTTATGAATGTAATTAGATTTGGGACTGCTTTCTTCAGCTAGAATCAATCCATCCTTAAAAGAAGCTCCTGGGGAAACAATGCTTGTAATCCCTCATTAAATTTACTTATGGGGAACAAGCCCAGGAGCATTACTTTCTATGACAGCCCTCAGGTTATGGAATGGCTTTCTTAAGGAAATTAGACTTCCCCTGACCTTGTTTTATAGATACAAATTAAAATGGAGCTCTTTTGGGGGGCTTTTAATTAGTTGAAAAACACAACTGATATTCTGTATAATGAGATATTGTCTATTTTTAATTTAACTGTAATTCTTTCATTTTATGTACCTTTTATTGTGGATGTTTTATGCATACATATCTGAGAATACAGATAAACAAGTATGATAGATAGATGATAAGACAGACAGACAGACATGGAATTTGAGATAATTTCAGTCACAGCTGCCCTTGCTCTATGGATCCCCTTATGGGCATTCAGAGTCAAAGGGACACTAAATGGAAAATCCATAATTCCTGCCATTTTTGGCCTTTTTTACAGCCATAATAAAAAGTGAGTTTTATATTTATATATCAGAGTGTTTCACTGTTTGAATGTTGACCATTCCTATGTCCAAAGTCAGCCTGATTTAACCCAGTTATTCTTAGCACCCTCTGCTCCTGCCACAATACATATAATTAAAACTTGGGGATCATACTGTATGAGAAAGAGACATACATGGCTCACACGCATTCATCACTGGAGCAGTATGCCCAGGTTTTTAGTGCTAGATTCAGGCCCAATCCTTAAGTTTTTTCCTCCTTGGAGGAATTGCCATAATCCTGACCTTCAAAGACTTGCACTTAGCCATCAGAATGTCTGCATGAGTTCAAGGGCTATTAGTATGAAGGCTATATATTACTTTGACTCATGACATCTTAATACCAGTTGCTGAAGGACTCAGTGGGAATGTACTTTTGTCTTGTTTTCCTGCCTATGAATTTCTGACTATTATTTGGCTGAGAGATGTTGAAAGGTCTTTAGTCAACAGTCAACAGTGAATCAACACTCTTCTATATTCACCAGCTTAGAGTAATTATGATCTCATTCTGACTTTCACTCATACGGATTAAGTACACAGAGGTTATGCATTTATAACCTCAATTTGTGTGCATTTAACATCACTCTATGAAATCTTGCAAAAAATAAATAAATAAGAGTGGACCAGAAGTTATATAGACAATTGGCACCAATTCATTTTTCATACATATGCATTTTTTGAGAACACATAACATGCACAGGAGCTAGGATCAGACCAGAGTACAATCACACCTCATTTATCTTCTTAAATAACATGGACTAAAAATATGTCACCTGTTCTGGATTTCTTCTTCTGGCTAATTTAAATGAAGGAAGATCTGCGTGTTACATGATAAAGTCCTATGTGGATTCTTTGCAAAAAGCAGTACAAGCTGTTCTAATCAGACAGTTAATCAGACAGTAATTCTTAGGATAACAAGAGCTCCTTGTAGTCCCAGCTGAGACCAGTTCCTCAATCTGCTACATTCTGTGCAAACATGAACGGACACTTCCAACCCTCAAATAAACCTACAGTGTTTGGACTATTCTCTGCTTATATGTCATCAATAAGATCAGTTACCTTACTGTTTGGTGAACTTTACTTGGCATATTTCATTTTTAAAATCTTTTCTTTCTACTTGGCCAATTGTTGATTTAAGTTCAAAACAAAGCAATAATTATTTGGGAAAAAGGAAGGTTGATTTGGAGAAAACAAACCTTTAGAGGAAAAATGATCCAACCATGGACACTTATTTTAAAATTGCTTTTTAAAGATGACCTCTATTCTATTATTAAACCAAACAGCACTGTCCAAGTATCCAGTGTCTAGATAGGATCTAGCTTTTGGGGATAATGCCCAAAGAAATTGTATTAAGGATTGTGAGTTATTGTCACAAAGATACTTTGGTCCTAGTTATATTTGCTGTGATTCATTTTCTGGAGTGAATGACAGCTGATGTTGGAGTTAAGGAAGAGACAATTTGCCCATTAGCAAGAAACTAAAAGACTTTAACTAATTTCTTTTATAGGACAGAGCGTTTTTGGCAAATAGAAAGATGAATATGGGATTGCAAGAGGGGCAATTACAGTTCCCAACACTCCACCATATTGGCATATTAATTGTAACTGTTGGAGGTGTCCTTAGAATGAAGCAATGGGAAAATATAGATCATAATCGCTGCTGGGTCTCTTGTAATATTGTTTGAGTGAGAAGAGAGTTTGTTCTTTTGTTTGGAGCAACCTCTCTTAGAAAAGGAGCAAATTCAGGGGGAAAGTGTTGGTTGTACGGGTGGGTGTGTACATATAGATGGAAAGGCACACTGTAAAATAGTTTTAGAAGGCTTACTGGTTTATTGTATTTTGAGAAACTGATTTCTGTTTTAAAGTTTTGTTGTTTAGTTGAAAGGGCTTTGAAAAACATTAGGCATATTTAAGCAAGCATACTAATAACTGGGATAGAATAGAACTCACTTGCCAGAAATGCAATTAATTTTATCAATGCCCATATCCTCATTTTTTCTATAGCCAGAATAAAGAGCAGTCACAAATCTTTATGGTAACATTTTTATACCTATATTTTTACAAAGGTTATTCAGTTTTGTTCTATTGAAGACAAGTATTCAATTTTTCCTGTTTTAGGCTGAGTTCTGATCCAATTAAAATTGTTTCTCTGGCTTGATTCAAATTGTTGAATCAAACTGGATTAATTTTCCAAATTAAACTGGATCAGGGCTGATTTACTATTCATGTCAGCACATAAACATATGATGTAAACAAACATAAGCTAATCAGCATCTAAATAAAACTCTCTTTTTATGACCCACCTGCAGGGCCGGATTTAGATGAAAAGAGGCCCTAGGCTATTCCACTTATGAGGCCCTTTCACCTCCCATTTTTAAGTTTGTAAATTACATGAGAGACAATAAAATACATCATTACTGTGATATATATCAATATATATCAATATATATAGCTGGCCTCCTGACGGAGGGCGGCTCTGCGGCAAAGGCAGCGAGGCCAGCCGCCTCCCCTGCTGCGCTCAGCTGCCCGGCTCGGCCCCCTCGCCCTCACCTGCCTGGCCGCTGGTGGGTTCCGCGTCAACGGGGTGGCTACTGGGAGCGGCCGCGCCTCTCACCCGACCGCCAATGCCGGGAACGTGGGTGGGCTCCCCAACTGCTGCGGCGCTGGAACGATCTTAACAAATACAGTTTTATATTTGTTTATTATCATATGCGTAGAATTTCTCCTTATTTTCGGTTCAGTGTTTTAGTGTTCACTGTTTTTAGAATAGTGTAATTTTAATTTTGCTAACAAAATTACTTGCTCCCATCATAATAGGAAAAAAGACTGTTTCATTTGAATGTAGGCCCCTCTTGATCTTGAGGCCCTAGGCTGAAGCCTAGTTAGCCTATAGGAAAATCCGGTCATGCCCTCCTGTCTCTATTTGGGGTAGAGTGAGCATGATTGGACAGAACTGAGCATTTACTAGCTGGATGCCTTTCCTAACAACCTATGCAACAGGGGTTTTTTTCTTTGTGCCCTAGGAGAGAAATATCTGTCGCTACCTAGGATTGAACTCTCATCCTTCCAAGTGGGAGGTGAGCATCTTCATCATAAAGCCACCATGCCACTCTAATCAGCATCTAGATCAGTGTTTCTCAACCTTGGCAACTTGAAGATGTCCGGACTTCAACTCCCAGAATTCCCCAGCCAGCGAATGCTGGCTGGGGAATTCTGGGAGTTGAAGTCCGGACATCTTCAAGTTGCCAAGGTTGAGAAACACTGATCTAGATACTTTTGCCTAATTGTTAAGGAAAAGGTATATTTAGGACAAGCACAAATGAAACAGTCTTTTTTCCTATTATGATGGGAGCAAGTGAGGGGCTCTCTTTGCATAACTGTTTTTAGTAACAAGGAACACCTTTGATTAATGTTTCTAGTTTCTTTGAAGTAAACAAGCAAGAATGTGAAATTCTGATAAAACCTTGCTCAAACAGGCTAGAGACAAAAATTGTACAGAAAGTTGAACTGTAATAACCTGAAAACTCATTATTATAATGTCTGAAACACACCTCTTGAATATTAATTTGGTTATTTACAAGATCGTGCTAAGACTATTATGACATGATATGAACTATTGCATAGTATATGAGCCTACTGAGCATGCTTGGTAACTCAAATTATGCTAGCCAATGAGAGAATACATTCCAAATCTAACAGATTTGAACTGTTCATAAGTAATTTTTAGTTTTTTAAGGATCTTCTCACCTTGTATTTGTGGGAGACTTAACTTTATTTATGCATAAAGATGTTAATTTACTTTTCCAGGTTGATCCTATTTTGGCAAAAGGTACTCTGGGTGAAGAACCTTGCCAAGGTTTTACCACTTACAATTACAGAAATTTTGGACTCTGTCTGATATGAAATACCCAGAGTTATATAAATACAGTAGGAGATTATATACAGACCCCCCCATCAAGGAAATATTTCATCTCAGTGGTGCTATTTCCAATCTTCTACAAATTCCCTCACTGAAACACCTGGTTCAATTTGAAATTCAACTTATAAAAGTGTTTATCTTGATTGCAGATAATTTTCTTGCATTTATCCCATATCTTGCCTAAAGACAGCATAAAAGTTTGTCAATTCTTATTGTTGCTCTTAATACTTAGGTTCAAGTATTAAATAAGTCTTAGTAAAACAAATGATTCAATTACTGTATATGGATTTCTCCCTGGAACAATATGCTTCTTAATGAGCCGAGGTGGCGCAGTGGTTAGGGTGCAGTACTGCAGGCCACTTCAGCTGACTGTTATCTGCAGTTCAGCGGTTCTAATCTCACCGGCTCAAGGTTGACTCAGCCTTCCATCCTTCCAAGGTGGGTGAAATGAGGACCCAGACTATGGGGGCGATATGCTGACTCTGTAAACCGCTTACAGAGGGCTGAAAGCCCTATGAAGCGGTATATAAGTCTAACTGCTATTGCTATTGCTATTGCTATTATAAGAAGGAGAGTTTGCAAGGGAAGAGGAAGTCTTCAACCATTTCTTTCCTGCAAGCTGGCCTGAATTCAAAGTAGGAAGACAGTCCAGAGTTTAGAATCACACAAACATTTTATGGAAGCAGCATTTTCAAGGACAATCCAATGAAACATTAACATAGACATCAACACAGAAACCTATTAAATGCAACGAAGATGCTGATGGTAAAAGTGTAATGAACCTTCCCTTTCTTCAGGGAAGAAATAAATAGCTAAAATAGTCAAAAAGTCAAAGCTCCTAGAACATGTTTGATTAGGATGTGGCAAATGTTTCCCTTTGTGAAAAGAGGCTACAATTTAGAAATCAATTTCCATGTTCTTTTCTCTATTGCAAATAAATTTCTATACTGTCTTATGATAAAAATATTCTTGTGATAAAATGGATTTTTCTTGTTTTTAATAATTTTTTTAAAAAGGAAATAACAGTTATGAGAATAAGAAACTTTGTTCTGACTTCATCTTTATATTCATGAATCTCTCAGTTTCTGAGTTACTATCTTTTGAAATTAAATTGCATCAGTATCAAAGGATGCCATACCCCATGTGTTTAATTCACAGTGGGCTTTCTACTATTTTTAAATATCTGAGCTCCACATTATCACTTAATATTTTATTAAAATGATATATAGAATTATCTCTCAAAAAATAGAAGGCAGTTTATAAAATAAAATGCAATTTGTATCCTTGACCATTGTAACATGTAACTGCTGAAATAAATAAAAAATTAAAACGTGGTTATATATGAAAAACGCCAATAATTGTTGCTAACTACATTTGGGGGAGGACATCCCAGACCAAGTAACCATTTTTGCAACTATCTTATATATTCTTGCTTTTAGCTACCTAAAAAAAATCAATTCAGTTCTTTTATGCAGCTAAACTACACCCTTTTCTTTATTTCATACAAAACAAAATACCTGAACATTTCTCAGGAGGAAGCTATGCTTAATAGCTACTGCCTCTTCCTTAATAGATGTTCCAATTTTACCTTTAACCTTCTGGAAAAAAAACCCGTATGATTCAGAGAGGAATTGCTGCCTTTTACAAATCTCAGAATATACAGGATTAAGAATTGCCATTTTTGTCTGGGGTAGGGAGAGAGAATGAGACATGGCATGAAATCCATTTGTAGGCTCTTTCCTACTCACCTGCCCCCTAGGGACAGGAAAGAAGTGAGAAAGCATTGTAGCTATAATGGCCCTTTTACAATGCTAGAAAAATGAGGCTAGCATAATTGGTGCCTTTGCTCAAGAATGGTGTCAGCCATTTCTGCAGTTGTGTGCTTGCTGCTTTGCCTTCCCTGCAAGGAAAAAGAAAGGAAACATTTCTCCCCATACTTTCCAAGAATGGATCCCTCCAGAGATACCTGCCCTTACCTCTGCATTTTCTGTTGGGGAGGCCAGGTACAGGCGATTCTTCCCCTTCTCTCCCTTTGCCCCCCCTTAAAGGTGATTCCTTTGCTACCCCTTGCGTGGCAATCCCTGCCCTTGTGAGGCAATCCCTCTCTATGGCAGCCCCTCCAATATTTGAGGGACTGCCATAGAAAGGATGGGGTCAAGCTATTTTCCAAAGCACCTGAAGGCCAGACAAGGAATAATGGATGGATCTGGCTATTTGAGAGACCGCCTTCTGCCGATTACCTCCCTCCGTCCCATCAGATCGCATAGAGTAGGCATCCTCCGAATTCCATCCGCCAGTCAGTGCCGACTGGCGACTACGCAGAGGAGAGCCTTCTCAGTTGCAGCTCCAACGCTATGGAACAATCTCCCCGTGGAGATCCGCACCCTCACCACCGTCCAGGCCTTCCGCACAGCCCTCAAGATCTAGCTATCCCGTCAGGCCTGGGGATAAGACTTTACTCTCGCCCCTCCCGAATGTTGAATGAATGTTGGGTTTTTTATTGCTAATTATTTCTATTCACATTTTCTTTTTGCGTTTTGTCCCGCACTCCCCTCCCCTATTATTGTAAGCCGCCCTGAGTCCCCTCAGGGAAAAGGGCGGCCTATAAATGCTTAATAAAATGAAATGAAGAAAAAAAAACTGACCAAGGAGAGATTCAACCTAGAAATAAGGAGGAACTTTCTGACAGTGAGAACAATCAACCAATGGAACAGCTTGCCCTTGGAAGTTGTGGGAGCTTCAGTAGTGGGTTTCAAATTTTTTTGGAACCTCTTCTGTAGGTGTGGCCTGTTTTCTAGGTCCACTGGTGGAACCTCTTCTAACCGGTTCGGTAGATTTGACGAACTGGTTCTACTGAATAGGTGTGAACTGGTAGGAACCTCTGGGGAGCTTCATTACTTGAGACTTTCAAGAAGAGATTGGACCGCCATTTGTCAGAAATGGTCTAGGGTCTCCTGCTTGAGTGGGGAGTTGGACTAGATGACCTATAAGGTCCCTTCCAACTCTGTTAATCTGTTAAATCTGTTAAAATCTGCTTTGGTCTCCCCTCTATTAAGGGATGACTCAACACAGGCATTGGCTTTCTGAACCTTATATTCCTATTCAGCATTAGAATCAATAAATGAGATGTAATGATAGCTAACCGTATAATTCTGGTTTTGCTTCCTTTCATCCCATAGGAACTCTTCCTTTTCTCATTGTAGCTTGCCTTATATTGTTCAGACTAACTTTGCTGACTGACTTTTGTTCCTCTCTTCACAATCCTCTTTGTCATGTACCTGGCAATGGACAAAACACCCTTCCAATGCTAAGGTACAGGCAGTCCTCGTGTAGCGACCACAAATGGAACTGGCAACTCTGTCATTAAGCAAACGTGGAGTTGCCAGTCCCAGTTGTGAATCTGTTTATGATCTTATTTCAGCTTTCCTTTTCTTTACAGACCTGTGAAGATCAGAAATGCAGGGATTGGTCACAAAGTTACTTTTTCATCGCCATGATAACTGCAAAAGGTCACTAAATTAGGTGGTTGCTAAATGAGGACTACCTGTATAAGTAAACTGGCAACATAGGCTTTAGCAATAGCAATAGCAGTTAGACTTATATACCGCTTCATAGGACTTTCAGCCCCCTCTAAGCGGTTTACAGAGTCAGCATATCGCCCCCAACAACAATCCGGGTCCTCATTTTACCCACCTCGGAAGGATGGAAGGCTGAGTCAACCCTGAGCCGGTGAGATTTGAACAGCCGAACTGCAGAACTGCAGTCATCTGAAGTAGCCTGCAGTGCTGCATTTAACCACTGCGCCACCTCGGCTTTCTTATCATGATGGTATTTTATAAATAAGGATTATCAATATGATACTTTCTTTGGTAGAAGCTTTGAATCTATTGAATTTTTTCTTCAAAGATTTTGTTTTTTTTCTCTATCCTTTTTAAAATCACTGTATAAAGCTATCCATCAACATTAAAGTATGTGCCCAGGACAGAGGAAGAATTAAGATTAGAAAGAAATAGAAAAAGATTTTTTTCCAAAGAGAATGAATGCTTGTGAGTTGCAAAGCAGACAGTTTAAGTAAGACAGAATGGCAACATGTATTCAGCAAGGAGAGCTGACTCAATAAAACTGGTGTACATTAAAAACTACAAAAGATAGAGAAGATATTGCTGAATATCCTTGGGCTACCTCGTGTTTTGGAAGAACAAAGAACAGAGATGGAAAAGAAACAAGAAGGGTTCCACAAATACAAAAACCATGGCACATATATCTCTAACTATAGATGTAATGTAATATAGAGGTGATAAGCAATCTGCAAAATAAATGAAGAATACACATTATACAGTGGAATAGTATAATTTCAGAATTTTCTTTAATGCTCCAATTACTTGGCAGGGAAAAAAAGACTTAAACATGGAGTCAGTTTTTCAGCATATATGAACTTTCTCTTGGAAATTTTAAAGGTGTTGGAGACTTCTGGAGAAGAATAGCAGACTAAGAAATGGACCTGATATTTTTGGCAAAAGAATGACTCCTTCAACTCTCTCTAGAGCAGTGTTTCTCAACTTTGGCGACTTTAAGTCCTGTGGACTTCAACTCCCAGAATTCCCCAGCCAGAATTCTGGGAGTTGAAGTCCACAGGACTTAAAGTCGCCAAGGTTGAGAAACACTGCTCTAGATAAAGAGAGTACACGAGATTGCGCACTCTATGCTCCATACAGTTGTTCCTCATGAGGCAAATGCAAATCAGCAATCTTTAGAAGGTGGAAGAATGAGGAGCTGAGGGAATTTGCTACACTTGCTCCAGCCACAAATAGGTCTTTTCAAAGGATTCTAAAGTCACACTATTTTTGATAACTATTTTTGGAAATAGCATATTTACTGTTTTGTAGATACTTTCAAAATGACAAGGCTGGAAATACAACAATGGATGCCTTCAATTCTTAATGTAAGAAATAGCAATAGCAATAGCAGTAGACTTATATACCGCTTCATAGGCCTTTCAGGCCTCTCTAAGCGGTTTACAGAGAGTCAGCATATTGCCCCCAACAATCTGGGTCCTCATTTTACCCACCTCGGAAGGATGGAAGGCTGAGTCAACCCTGAGCCGGTGAGATTTGAACCGCTGACCTGCTGATCTAGCAGTAGCCTGCAGTGCTGCATTTAACCACTGCGCCACCTTGGCTCATGAAGGTATATTTTTATACTTTTAACAATTTAAAATAAGCAACAAAAAACAAGGCAAGGTTATGGATTTAGAAAGTTTTAAACGAATTAAAGGCTAAGAAAATGTTGGAATATTGGATTTTGAATATTAAGACTTGGTAATTAATTTTAAAGAATAAATGCATTTTCATGGGAAATAAGTTTTCTTTAATACTGGAGACATAGCAAGTAATTTCCAAAGTAATGGAGTTTGAGAAATTGCATTGGGGCTTTGAATCAATAAGGTCAGCTAAGTTGTGTGTTTTATGGGTGTTCTCCGAAGATGTTACAGAAAATGATATACAGAAAAATACACCCAAGAACAACTTGAATAAGTAGTTGAATAAGAATTTGTTACCAGATCAAACAAACAAACCTACCTGGATGAGGCTTTAAAAATTAAGAAAGAAACAGAAATGATAATTCCAGAGAGAAATTGGAATCATTTCTCTCCCCCCACCCTATTTTTCCACTTACAAAAGTGGCTGCTTAAAGTTTTGAGGAAATTTGAAAGACAGATCAATAATAATTATTTAAATGGGTTAAAGATCAAGACTGTTTTGATTTATTTATTTATAAAAATCAACCAATCAATCATAAACCTAAAATGTTTTAGGCAAAAAGAAGGAAGACAAAGTTAGTTTATTTGATAAGGGTTAAAATGGGACATGTTACTAATTTGGATGGTTCATTTTGGATTTTTTGACATCTGGGATTGAAAAAATTGTATGTATGCTATGTAACGTAACATAAAATGTTATGTAAGATAATACTTATTGGATTTGCTAAGTTAAGAGATATGGGATGGAGAGTTTTACATTTGTTAATTGAGGAGGTGAAGAGATAGTTAAATTGCAGGATCCAATCTGGGTCACTCAGTGGGACCAGAACCTCAGTCAGTGAAATTACCGTATTTTTCAGATGATAAAATGCACTTTAGTTTTGGGGGAGGAAAATAGGGGGGGAAATTCTGCCTATCAGATATTCACCTGGCTAGTGTCCTTAGTCTGGCCAGCTTCAGCACATAGGTTTGCTTATTTTGAGGGGGCACATGCATGCTTTTTATCCCCTGGTTGGGGATAAAAAATAGCTTCTAAAGCACAACTGATCATCGGAGAGAGAAACAATGAGAAAAGCAGGCAAAGCACAGAAGATCGCTTCACTCATTAGCGCCTCAATAGGGCTTTAAAAAAGTTTCAGAAAAGCTACATTTGGAGTATAAGACGCACCCAAAATTTCAGCCCCTTTTAGGCGGGAGGAAAGTGTGTCTTATACTGTGAAAATACGGTGTTTATAGTGAAATTATTTATGTCATGATGAGAGTGGGAAGTTGCTTTTCAATGGGTTTTCCCCTATTTTTGTCTTTTTTCTTATTTGCTGTTGCCTTTGTTATAAAACAGTAAAAATATTGGGTTTCTGTCGTGATGGACTCTTGTGACGAGCCGATTGACAGTGAATGGAAGCAGTTAGCTTCCTCCCATAATTGGGGCATACCAGGGGTTGTGACTTTAAATATATACCTTTCTCCCTGGCTCAGCACAAATAAAACACACACACACACACACACACACACACACACACACACATATGTGTGTGTAGATTTTCACAGGTACAGGTATGCAGGTTTTGGGTGTATTCAGGTCTTTTCCCATGTTAGATTGAGAATATCTTGGCGATGTTCTCACCTAGTTTTTACTGGAACAATCTGGCTTTTTTTTTTTTAACCAAATGACTTATTTATATATGTCAAAAAGAGATAATTATCATATCACTTATAAATGGTCTCCAGTATGTAAGAACAAGTCTAAAGAAAGTTGTAAAATATTCAAAATATGTTGCAAGAGTTAGTGATACGTATGGAAGACATGTAGATGATATAGATATAGATAGGCATCATTTGATTAAAAACAAAGGGCACACACTAATGAAATGTCAGCATTTCAGTCCCAATTTAGAAAACAATGAAACAATATTCACAGCTGGAAAAAACTTTGACTCCCACAATACAGAATAGAAGCACAAGAAATATCAGAAATGTTGAAGACCCTGAGTCAAAAATAAGATGTTCAGGAAGATCCAACAAATGAGAATTATCCCAAAAACTTTTTTATAGCTATAAAAATACTGATATATTCACAAGGCAGCAAACTGAAAGGATATCAGATTGAAAAAGGTGGATTGAATTCTTTCACAAGCATGAAAAATGGATTCTCATAGAGCTATCAACAGAGAGGAAGTCTACTGGATACAAATGGATCTTCATAATTTAATTGGATGCAGAAGAGAATAGCAGAATAACAGAGTTGGAAGAGACCTTGGCAGTCTTTTCATCCAGCCCCCTGCTCAAGCAGGAGACCCGATGTCAGGGGGGGGTCAAACTGGATTACTTCAAGGGCCAGATCAGCATTGTAGTTCTCCTCCATGGGCTGGCTGGAGGGCAGGAGATGGGATGGACGCCTTCTGTGGCACTCTGCCAGCCAAAACGGGGCACAGAGGGGGGCCCCATGCCCGATTTTCAGCCTAGACCACCTCCAGCAGTAGCCTGATATATGGCCCAGTGTTCTAGTCTGTTGAGATCCCTCTGGATCTTGAGCCTATCTCCTGGGGTGTTGGCTATTCCCACCAGGTTGGTATTATCTGAAAATTTGATAAGTTCCCCTTCTCTCCCTCATCTAAATTGTTTATGAAGATGTTGAAGAGTATTGAGCCTAAGCAGAACCTTAGAGTACTCCTCTGCATACTTCCCTACATGTAGATGGAGTTCCATTGAGGACTAATGGTGAATGTGGTTTGTCAGCCAATTACAAATCCATCTAGTTGTGATGCTGTCTAGTCCACATTCTTCTATCTTACCAAGAAACAGGTTGTGGTCTACTTTGTCAAATGCTTTACTGAAGTCCAAGTATACTATGTCCACAGCAATAATGACCAAAATTTATAGAACTTGGAATGTGCAAGTTATAAAGTACAATCTTTACTGCTCACACAAGCAGTAAAGACTGAAATGAAAAGCCAGTGCTCTTTAAGTAAGAATTCACACAACTACAAGAGCAAAAGACAAATGACTTATAACAATGAACTGATTCTATGCTCTGAAGATGAAAGGGATACAGCATCAGTAGGTTATAGATTATCTCAAGAAATAAAATGACCAGAAGAGATGTGCCATTATTATTCAGATTGAAAGGAGGGGAAAAAAGGAAGATTCTTTTGTAACCAGAAACAGAAAATATTGGACAACATGGTTTCTACGATTGTCAGAGTCTAATAAGGAGAAATGTAATTTAATTTATTCAGTGTAGGCACCATATAACTCTGCCAAATAGAAAAGTTTCTTTAAAGACAAGGACATGAGCATGCAACTGTAAGATAACAGTCAATGCAGGGTAGCAATTGGTACGTTTCTGGTTATATAAATAGTGGCAAAGTCAGATTTTGTATCAACAATAGATGCGTTGAGCAGGAAGATGAATACATCAACAACACAAGATTGGACTATTGTCAAGAGGATAAGAAGATATTTAAAGAGAATAGCATGATTGATAAGCTATAAAGATGAAAATTGGACTGAAGATGGGGCCAGTGCTCTAATTTTTAAAATGTTATTAGATTTGTAAAGGGCTCTCAATCCACCACCACCACCACCCACAAAAAAATTACTAGATTAATTGGGAAGCAGTTTGTTTGTGAAGAGCTAACCTAGCAACATCACTACGATTGGACTTTGAGACTAATAAACCAAACCTGCTTTCTCCTTCCAATTTACAGAACGTTGCGTTGTATACAAAGCACTCTGATGCCAAATATCACTAAGTGTGAGCTGTGCAGGAACATAAACTTGTTAAATGGAAAAAATTATTTCCTCCTCTCCCACTTGCTGGAAAGAAATTGCAGCAGATGTACTCAAGAAGCCATCACCAAGAAACCAGTTTTGGGATCTTCATGAATCAATGGGAGTTGTAAAGTAGTGTAGCAACCACTGAGAAGAGGAATATTGGAAGATCTAACATTTAATGCATAGGCTTTTAGCACCTTAAACATCTTGAGAAGGTGTGAAGTGAAAATTGAGCTGGGGCCTCTCTAGACCATCCTTTCAAACCTGATTTGGCCATTTGCTGCCTTTTACTCTGGGGGCAGAAAATCTTTGATCTTCCATGAATACTGATTACCAGCATAAACAATATGAAAGGGTGCTGGAGGTGTGTGTGTGTGTGTGTGTTTGTGTGTGTTTGTGTGTGTTTGTGTGTACATAGGGCACACAAAGGCACAACTTTCCACTCCTATATCATTCTTTACATTTTAAAAATCTCCATCTGTTCATATCTCTCTAATCTCACTTAGTGCTTAGCCCCAAACGTTACCTTTATGTTTGATACCTATCCTATCATTATTCTTAATAATGCACCTTTTTTTCTTTTAATTTTCCAACACAAGCTCTAATCCTGCATTTGTTCTGCCAAAATTGGCTCTGTTTCCCCCCTGAAAGGATCCAGAACACACCATGGCCTGTGAATGTTTGATGAAGCTAGCACCTTTCAGAAGTCTTCCTCTTCCTACATATCCACAGTAATCCATGTGCTATAAACAGTACAGGAATTAGAAAGGAAAAACAAAGAGGTGATATTTCAGAACAAGCTCAGAGGTCAAAAACCAAAGCTGACAACAAAGTGTATCCTAATGTCTGGCATTATAATTGAAGAATCAGTCACCCATATGATATTTTGGGATTCCAGTTATTCCTAAGAAAGGCTTAACAGAATGAGGTCATGGGATACAGGCAGGTTTATTATTTATTTATTTAAAACATTTAGATAGCTGCCCATTTTATAACCAACTCTGGGTGGCGCCCTATCAAAAGTTAAAACAGCGTAAAAGCCATATTAAAACTATAAAAGCTAAACACATTTTAAAAAACACCTGGTACAAAGTTAAACTTCTGATGTGCCCTCATTTCATTTTATTCCAGCAGTTGGGGGAAAAGTCAAGTCTTCAAAACTTTACTGAAAGCTAAAAGGGTGGAGACCTGCCAAACTTCAGGGAGCAGAGTCTTCCACAGGGAGCTAGGGAGCATGCCACGGAAATGGCTTGCCTCCTAGTTCCCATCAGTAGGCAATGTTTAAGGGAAGGGACTAGGAATGTGCCCGTCCTAACTGACATGGTAGAATGGATAGATGCGGAAAAGCTGGTCCTGAAGATAACCTGGTCTTGGGCCACATAAGGCTTTAAAGATGATAGCCTTGAATTGCACCCCAAAATAAATTGAAAACTAACAAAGATGCTACATGGGCAAACCTAGGGGTTCCCACTAGCTCCCACTACTGTGTGTGCTGCAGAATTATGAACCAGTTAAAGCAGTGTTTCTCAACCTTGGTGACTTTAAGTCCTGTGGACTTCAACTCCCAGAATTCCCCAGCCAGCTGTGCTTAAAGTCACCAAGGTTGAGAAACACTGAGTTAAAGTTTCCAGTTGGTCCTCAAGGGCAGCGCCTGTAGATTACATTGCAGTAATCCAAGTTGCCTGCAATCACCATCATCTGCAGTGATCTTAGAGCCCAGGAAAATAAAATCTATCAGTACCTCCAATTCTTTCCCATCTATTTCTAGGAATTAAGAGGACCGGATGCCATGATCTTAGGTTTCTTAATGTTGAGTTTCAAGGAAAGCTATGGCAAATCTAGACAGCATACTAAAAAGCAGAGACATCACCCTGCCAACAAAAGTGCATATAGTCAAATCTATGGTTTCCCAGTTGCAATGTAGGGCTGTGAAGATCAGACCATAAGAAAGGCTGAGTGCCAAAGGATTGAGGCCTTTGAACTATGATGCTGGAGAAGACTCCTGTGAGTCCGTTGGACTGCAAGGTGATTAAACCAGTAAGTCCTAAAGGAGATCAACCCTGATTGCTCCTTAGAAGGTCAGATCCTGATGATGAAACTTTGGCCACCTATTGAGAAGGAAGGACTCACTGGAGAAGAGCCTCATGCTGGGAAAGATTGAGGACAAAAGAAGAAGGGGACGACAGAGAAGGAGGTGGCTGGATGGAGTCACCGAAGAAATAGGCCTAAGCTTAAATGGACTCGAGAGGATGGTAGAGGACAGGAAGGCCTGGAGGAATGTTGTCCATGAGGTCACAATGGGTCGGACATGACTTTGCAACTAATAACAACAACAATCCAGGTAGGAAGTGACCAAGGCATATGTGACAGGGAACAAGGGCTTCCTGGTCCAGGAAAGGTTACTTACAGGCAGAGTACTCTAGATGACCACTAGATGGCAGCAATGAGTTGGAATTTTCTGTACTCCTGGACAGCCATTCTGTGATTACCTGGATTGTTTTAGCCCATCTCTTACTTTCTGCTGATGTAGCAATGTATTTGTAGAAGCCTGCTTCGTGTCAAGCTCCTTCTATCCCCAGAACCAGACGGTTATGATTAAGAAAACAACCTATTTAGGATTAGAAACCAAAACTATTTGAAACTGATATATAATTTCTCTTTCAATGCGACAAAAGAAGATTGTGCAGTTGGTAGATTCAAAACCAGACATTTTGAAAGCAATTCTTCCAAATTTATAATACTCTTATCCTACTGAATCAGTACATTTACATTTCCTAAAGCAAACCCTTAATCCCAAAGAAATAGTTCTTTAAAGGTGTTAAAGACCAGCAGGAAGACATTCAGAAGAAGATGGCATTTTAGATAATTACGATTTGAAGAAAAGAAGAACTTAGAAAGTGATGTATTAGGAGGCAGAATTTATGGAGCTGACAAGTTTCATTGCATGTGGACTGAGGATCATTCTTCTTTGAATGACTAGACATTCAAAGCTGCTGCTTTGTTCTTGTCCCCAGGTAAACATCTCAAGCTAGGTCCCATTAAAGGAGTGCAGCATCGCAAAGTTGACTTTACTGCGTTTTTCATGTCATCTTTTGCTTCAAGGGGCATTGTTACAACTCCAAGCATTACAACATCTCATCTGATGCCCTAGTACAGAATAGAGAGAAACTTAATGGTCCTTGATGGGTGTTAATCCTGTTGTTCCCAATGAAACTAATTAATAAAAGATTTAAAACAGAGATGAGAAAATGTCTCTTCATGCACCATATAATCAATCTGTAGAACATGCAGCCATAAGATGTTATGTTGGATGTTAGACTACATAACTTCCAAGAGTTCCTAGAGGACAGGTATATCAATTACTGTAAGCTTGGCTGACTGAGTGCTGCCTTCAAGGAGGAGTGCTGTCTGCCTCTATGTAAAGGTGCACAAAAGCAATAATAGGAACAGAGAGTTACCTTGATTTCTTAGTTGCAAGAGAGAAGGCTAAGGGAGCCAAAGCTTGATCCAGTTGGACTCATGTCTTCATGTCCCTATCAAAGCCCCCCAAAAGTGCTGCCCATTTGCTCTTTCAAATTTGGCAAAGTAGATACAGCCCAATTACACTTTTCCAGGGAATATTCCATACCACCTCATTGTCGTACATTTTTTTCCAAAAGTAACTCTGATATCTGCATTAACATTCAACAACTTTCTACCTCTGTAGGGCAGTGAACCTTTTCAGCCTTGGGTGCCAAAACTGGAATGTGCATGCTGGAGCGCCAGAAACCCGAAGACGAGTGGCCAGCTGGTCTTTGGGTTTCCGGCATGTGCATACAGGCTGGCCAACTGGTCTCCGCACACGCTGGAATGCCAGAAACCCGAAGACCAGCTGGTGATGGCACAAGTGCCCACAGAGAGGGCTCTGTGTGCCGCCTCTGGCACATGTACCATAGGTTTGCCATCATGGCTATAGGGAAACACCAAGATGATCCTGGAGAAAGTTCGCAGAGGCTGTAAGCAAAGCACAAATGAAGTTCAGGAAGAGAAGAAGACATTAGAAAGAAATGTAAAGTGATCCTTCCTTGGCTGTCTTTGGTGTAAGAGGTAGGGAAGGGAAAGTGTTATCAGGCCTCCAAGAACCCATTACTATAGCTTGTATCCATAGAGTAGAATTCCAGTGTGTTTGGTGTAGTCTGTTTCTTGATCTGGCCTACCTTCAAGGGGCAAGGCCCTCTCCTCCTTCTGCTTTACATATTCCTAAACACAGCAGGTTTTGTCAGTGTAGGGGCATCATTAGCGCGCACCCTTCTTAAAAATAAGAATCCTCAAATTTTGGAATACTTCAGGTTCACTATTTTGAAATTGTTTTATTTATTTTTAGTTGTTAATTTAGTTTGTCACTAATGTACAAGATTAACAGGAATAATTTTACTCATCAGATTGAAATGAATTTTTTGCATCTGCATAAAATAATATGCAAGAAGTTGTGTAGCTACCCACAAACCACTGTCTATTCAAAACAAAGGACTTCTTGTCATAAAATTCTGCAAGATACCAATATTTGACTTTCCATATTCAGCAAAACAGAAACATGTACTTCGTGCCTCCTGCTGAAATCATATTGCTTGTTCTCTTCACATTAGCACTGCTAGGGCCAATTCCACTCATTTGCTTTAGCTGACTTAATACAATCTTCTATTAATGGTTTACTATTGGTACAAAACCCAGTTATGCCAATATTATAACAGTAGGACTGAACAAGACATGCTAAATAGTATTTTAAAAATTGGTTTTTTTAAAAAAAGATGTTTATGCAGGTAAAAGGTATATTTGCATGAATACCGCAACCAGGGTGCATCTGGAGAAGGAAAGAAGAACTAAGAGAGATGATGGGGCTTCCATATTTGCATGACAAAAATCTGGAGCACTAGTAGATGATAACTAGTAGATATAATAGCACTTGGACTGATATACCACTTCATAGTGTTTTACAGCCCTCTCTAAGTGGTTTATAGACTCAGCACATTGCCCCCAACAATCTGAGTCCTCATTTTACCAATTTTGGAAGGATGGAAAGCTGAGTCATCCTTGAGCCTGGATAATAATCTTTGCTGCCATCTGTCCATCTATCTATCATAAGAATTTGTAGGCCTGGAACTCTTTCAGTTCTAGGCAGCTTACAGTCATATAAGTAGCAAATAGATAAAACCCATAAAAACCCAACAAGCCTTCATTGCTTCTATTATTATTATTATTATTATTATTATTATCTAAATAAGATTTATTGGTTGGTTGATTGATGGATTGATCAAATTTGTACAGACACCCCTCGCAAAAAATGATTATGGGATGTAACCTACAACCAACAAATATAAAAATTACATTAAAATGTTATACAAATAAGCAATGAGAGGATAAAGATAACCTTCTCAGCAATGGAAACATCTAAGTATGTCTCCAGGTCCCTGGGAGCCCCAGGCCTGATAACAATCTACAGTGGTTCTTCTTGCTGAAGGCTTTAGGGAAGAAAAGAGCTTAACCTGCCTTCCTGAAAGTCATCAGATTGAAAGCCAACCTGACCTATATGAACAAGCTATTTGGGTGTTGAACCAAGAAGGCTATCCTTGAAACACCCTCACCCCCTCACACACATCTTCATGTCCTTTGATAGATTTAATCGCCCTTCTCTGAGCACTGACCCTGGAAAATAACAAAGATGTCATCTTGCTGTCAACAAGTATGTCAACAAAATATTTGCTCCTTGGTTGAAAATCCCAGGCAGAGTATAGTATTCAAAGAACAGACACTGCTTCAATACATATTTACCAATTTAGAATATAATTGTGCAAACTAAGATCAAAGAATGCAGCAGGGTCCTTTCCTTTCCCTTCCCTTCCCTTCTGGGATGGGCTTCAAAAATTTCAGCAACGGTTTTCTGCCTGGTTGCTGAGCGGGTGTGGCCATGGTGGGCATGGCCTAGTCAGCCTCCTGCACCACAGGGGGGGGGTTATTTCCCCTTTCCCAGGCTCCAAAGGCTTTCCTTAAGCCTCCAGGAGGGTGAAAATTGCTTCCCCCAGGCTCTGGAGGCCATCAGGAGGCCGGAAATGGGCCCATTTCTGGCCTTCCAGAACTTCTGGGGGCCCCATTTTCCCCCCTCCCTAAGCCTCTGCATGGGCCCTGCACTTACCTCACAACCAAAACAGACTGCTTGGAGACTCCTGGGAGGGGAGGGGTGGGGTGGGAGAGTGGTGGAAAGGTAAGGTGACCAGGCGTCTCGCATTTGACGGGACAGGCACGCTTCTTCATAATTTTTCCTGCATCCCGGGCCGTTGTCAAAAGATCCCGCTTTAATTTTGCCGCCTTCTTTGATCGCTCGCTCCCCCGCCCATCCGCTGCCGCTCGCAACACCGCACAGTACTTTTCAACTCCCACGCAGCCACAGTGATTTGTTTTGATGAGCATGGGGCGACTGGACTGATGGTAAGCCCCCGCCACCACCGGACTAACTGTTGCTGCCTCCTCCTCCTCCTCTAATAGCACCGCCGGATTTGCTGCCTGGTGCTGCA
This sequence comes from Thamnophis sirtalis, assembly GCF_051295495.1. Lineage (NCBI taxonomy): Eukaryota > Metazoa > Chordata > Lepidosauria > Squamata > Natricidae > Thamnophis > Thamnophis sirtalis. The sequence goes on along the minus strand of NW_028261381.1, from coordinate 68,202,479 downwards.
GCTGAGGTGAAGCCGGCAAAGCTCCCGCCATGCTTTTGAGGCCACAGGAGCCAGTAGGAAGGCGGCGGAGGGGCGGTTTTGAAGACTGAAAGGAGGGACGCGACCACAGGGTGAACGATAACTCTATTTATTAACAGGTGAGTATGACAGCGATTCAAGGGAATGTAACGCGCGCCAAACTATTTATATAAACCAGGCAGCCAATAGGAACCAGGGACTTGGGCAGCAACAGCTGTCAAGTCCCAGGTCCAATCAGAGTTAACTTTCGGCCGGCAACAGCCTCCTCCGCGTCCTGGCCAATCAGGACAGAGGAGGCTGTTGCTGACCTCCAAAAGGTGCTGAACTATTGTTAACCAACTGAGCCTATTTGCATGGCTCATTAATATTTAACAGGCGGGAGCAGGAAAAAGGCCCGATGGCTCCTCAAAAGCACAGAGGAGGAGGAGGGGGCAGGACAGGGGTAATGCAGTGCCCAGCTCAGGTGCTCCAAGCAGAGGGGGAGCCGCCCCCTCTGCCAGCGCTGGGCAGCAAAGCTGAGATGTTAAGCTCACTCCCTCTTCTTGCAGCACACCACATCGCGGGGTACCCTCCTCACTTCGCCTTCGTTGACTGAGGCAATGGCCGCGCATTGGGTCCTGCAATAACCAGCCCTTCTGGGCAGAGGTGGGAGGGAAGACAAGAAAAAAAATACCTCGTCGGGGGAAATGTCAGGTGGGGGAAGTGACCAGCGAGCGTTTAGGTCACAAAACGCGATCTAAAAAGGAACTCGCGTTTGTGTGAATCCTTTCTCTCCTCCCTCTCCCCCCTTCCTCCCCCCAAAAAGTGACCAGTTGGTTTGTTTGAATCCGTTAAAGAGAGAGAGAGAGAGAGAGAGAGAGAGAGAGAGAGAGAGAGAGAGAGAGAGAAAGAGAGAGAGAGAAAATGCCTCCCCATCTGCGTGGAAAACGTGCCTCGGCGGCTGGAACGGCAAGTGCCTTCTCTCCGCCTGGGCTTTCTCGGTGAGCGGCAAACTCCTTTCTCGCCTTTTCAGCGAAACCCCGGCAGGAAGAAGATCTTGGTGAACTTTGAGGTGTCGAAGCGACCCCCGCTTTCTCTTCCACGGATCCTCTGAGAAGAAGAGGAAGAGGAGGAGTCTGCCTTTTCCAGGCGCTGACAGATGGGACGAAGCTCTCATTCTCTTTTTAAATTAAAGCGGGGGTTGGAAAGGGAAAGGGGACCTTTGAAAGGGGACGGTGGAGGCAAATGGTGAAATTGTACAAACCGGGAGCAGAAACAAATTCTACTGAGGGGAAATTTAAAAAAAAGGATTATATTGGAATGTCAATTTAAAAGTAAACATGAGGCATTTGATGGTGCTCTATCTATGGGAGTGGTGTAATTATTATTATTTTTTAGAAAAACAACCTGGTGTTTTACCTATATTTTATTTTATCTATAAATGGAGTGCAAATAGCTGGGGAATTGTGACATTGCTAGTTAATATATTCTAGGTTACCATAACAGATGTTGCAGGTTTTAATTTAATTCTGGTTTTGTGTGTGTGTGTGTGTGTGTGTGTATGTGTGTGTATAGATAGATATAGATATAGATAAACACAGATGATTGAACTTAGTTTAGACTTTGAGCTGGAGCCAAAATATATTTATAAGATGGCACAATATATCATGGAATAGATCTTACTTTTGAGAGTTTCAGTTTTGCATTTATATCATTTTAATACATAGTAATATTCATAATTTCCTCATAATAATGCACTAGGAGGTTTTTTGTTTTGGTTTGAATAGAACCAGAAAACTATTCAATAGTTAACATCTCTTCTGCTATCTTCTATCTATCCTTCTTCTATCCTTCTGCTAATAGAAGTTTATAACAGAAAGATATGACATTGGTTTGAGCATTGCCTCCAGCAATATTTAGGGAAATAGAATATATCTATCGGTGAAATAGAATATGGTATATTGCCCCAAATTTTTCTCTTTATTTCTATATTGGCTTTCTTTTTTTTCTTCATTTTATTGTACAATAAATACTGTTTCCCCCATTGTTGTGGATCTTGTTATATAAACAAAGTTGACTCTTTCATTTTTTGCACAATGTTAAATATTCTTTGGATGTAGTAAACAGTTGGGGATTTACATCTGCTGATTTATTAGGTGTACAATTTTATATGTATAATTACTGCTTTGTGTGATTGGTTCATGGTAGAAGCAATCAATAAATGATACTAGAAGTTTGGATCAATTCAATAGATATTCTCCCGGCCCCTAAACAAGAATAATGATGTGTGATCAACTAAATTGCTGACTATGTAATAATAGTTGTACAGATATCTATATAAGTACCCAAAATAAACTCTTTGCTAAAAATAATACACCTCAGAATGTTAATGGAACTATAGTAAATTTATACTTTCTAAATTGTATCACATAAACTCATATACACATCATTTGAATATCTCCAAATACATCATATCCAAAACCTCTAAATTATAGGAATTATTTTTATATTAGATAACAAATGAGCATAGATTAAAACTACTCCACTGATTTTTATTTTTTAAAAATCAAATCCCACTGCATATTGTAATTTTTTTTTTGAAAATATAATCTGATAAAGACAGATAGGGAGTGATTTCCCATGACATATTATGGGAAAATATATTTTCTGAATCTTACTTTAGGTTTAATTTGGTCTACTTCTAGAGGAATTCTAGATCATTTGTGGAGTTCTGAACTGAATCCTGAACCCAGTTCTGCTTCAAATGATGTCATTTCATAGGAAGGTCACAAAAAAGAAAAATCCAATAATATTAAAATGTCACCCTCAAAGCTAAATCGAGGGGTTATCTATGTAAGTAATCTATTGCATAAAATCTATGTTTTTAATTCTTTTTTTATCTTTATCTTTATGTAGGAATATTGCTTGATCTAAAAGGTAATGGCATTTTAAATTGAACCTGTATTGAAAAATATTATTCAAGTTCTCTTGCTGTTGCACTGTGATTTATGAAATGCTAATATATTTTATATATATATATATATATATATATATATATATATATATATATATATATATATATATATATATATATATATATATATATATATATATATATATATATATATATATATATATATATATATATTTAAAAAAACATAACAATGCATTGATATGGTTTCCTTCAAATAAATACTATTATTCAACTACTGGATTCACAGTTATATAGTCACAGAAATATTCAAAGCATTTAATTTTGTGCCAATGCATAGATGCTCCCTTGCGCCAGCTAGAAAAGGTCTTCACTCACTCCCTCTTCTTGCAGCACGCCCCGATGCGAAAAACGCCGAGATCAGCGCACTTGCGGCTGCTGCTGTTGCGACGTCCAGGGAGGCTCAGCTGGTCTGAGTAGGCAGGGCAGGGGTAACGCGGTGCCCAGCTCAGGTGCTCCGAGCAGAGGGGGAGCCGCCCCCTCTGCCAGCGCTGGGCAGCAAAGCTGAGATGTTAAGGTCAAAGGTGTCCCGCTTTACCAATCTGAAAATCTGGTCACCTTATGGAAAGGGCCAGCCAGGGATGGGATTTGGAAGTTCTCCAAACCGGCTATAACATTAGCTACAGTTTCTCCCGAACCAGGACGAACCTGTAGCAGCCCACCCCTGCTTCCCTTCCCTCTCTTTTGTTTCTAAGTAAAAACAAAACTGAGCAAAATAGATGCCTTAAGCCAGGGCTGTCAAACTCACGGGCTGCATGCCAGATGCGTCATCCACTGGTCATGCCTCCACCCGGTTTAGCAAAGGGGAGAAAAGCCCCGATACATCAAGTGACACTACCATGAAACCATGAGTTTGACACCCTTGTCTTAAGCCATAGGTGTAAGCGTTTGCTCTGAGGGCCAGCCTGCTCTTGAGTAATGTGTTAGAGCATGTTATTCCAACATATAGTTGAAGCCCTGAAAAAAAAATATGGATAGGTCCATTGAATTTGATGTAAGTGCAATTGTACTTGAATGAAATATAGTTAATATAACAGCTCAACTTGCATTTAGTAATTCTATCCATCTTTCACATTAAATATTACAATCTACTGGAAACTTTAAGAGGGATTCTGGAAGCCACAGCCAAAGCTTTGAAAGACCTCTGTCTGAAAGTCTCCAAGCTTGTTTTGGCTCTGGTTGTGGTTGTTGCTTCCCCCCCCCCCCAGTTTAGGACAGATAAGCAGATGAGATTCATATGAAAAAAAGTTACATTTGGGAGAACCATGAATGGATATCAGATTCCTGTGAAATTACTCCCAAGAGAATCAGACAGGTTTACAATAAGTAACACAGCATACTGATCCTTCATCTGTATAAGTTCTTCCCTTCTAAGAAAAAAATATGGATAGCTGAAAAATTAGGATAGTTGACTGCTTATCTTCAGCTATTCATGGGCCATTTGATTACACTTATGTAGAAAGTTTATGGGTTCTTTCATATGCTACCCACAAGCACATCACACGAACAGAAGCTTACACTCACTCACCCACATATATGGCTTCATTTACATTTCAGTTGGACACATTAATATATTTACAAAGCAGGCAGAAGGAAAATGTAATCCTTCAACACACAAAGATTGAGGCATATTGGAAAAAAAGAGTTGAAAACCTGAGTCCAGATTTGATTACAAAGCTGACAAAACTAGGTATTAACTCAGCCGGGGAAGTTGATATACAATATTATTGAAAACCAAAGGTAAAACCAAGGCTGCCTCCATCAAAGACAATTTTACAAGGAAGGAGCTACTCAAAAATAAATAAATAGATAAATAAATAAAATTGAAGATAAACTCTAGTCAAAATCAGGCTTGAATTGTGAAATAAACAAAGATGTACCGGTAGCTCTTGTATTTTGGCTCCACTGTAAAAGGACCTGTGGCAAATTTTCCAGAAGAGGAAAAGAAAGATAATTTAAACGAAATTGCAGGTGAGACTAAAAGAGCTGCAATTGATGAAATGAAGTAATAAAAACTATTCAATGAACCTTTCTGTTCATCTCTATTGCAATTCTGGTCCTTCTCTGCTTCTTGTCTAGTATCTCCAAGAGCTCCTTTCCCTCTGTTACCTTGTGATGTGACTGGAACAATCTGGAACTGAACACACTCAAAACCATAGACATAGTGGTACACTTTAGGAGAAACCCTCCCATACTATCACCTCTTACAATACTAGACAACAGTAGAGACCTTCAAATTTCTAGGTTCTACCATATCTCAAGAATTAAGATGGACACCTGTTCTGCCCCCTCCCTCGGTCCGGTAATGAACGCAGACACAGGCTTAGCTGTTTGCCAATCTTTATTCACAGCAATTATAATCCTGTTGGCTGAAAGCCCAGACACGACTCACTGGCAAGACATTGGCAGCAACCCAGACTCCAACAGACATGGGAACACAAGGCAGACCAGACAAGGAGTTCTCCAGATATTATGAACAGCTGTGTCCTGTAAAAGGACTCCTCCCAAAGTCTCTTCTTATATACTCTCTTGGGAGGGGCCAAGCCACAACCATCTGGGCTTGATTATCTCTTATGAGTCAGTCTCCATAACTGCTGCCTCCTTTTCTCCGCCCTCCATTGCCTGGCATCAAGGACAAACTCCCTTTGATCTTCCCCACTGCTCCATGCCTCAGGCACCTCCTAGTGGCCAACCAGCCTCTCTGGTCCCTGCTCTGAGTCTGAACCCTGCCCAGGGTCCTCCACATCTTCCATAGCAGACTCATAAGATTCCTCACTATCAGAGTCCATCGGCAGCTCCAACGGCTCCTGCTGGGCCACAACAGACACCTAACATCAAAAACATCATCAAAAAAGCACAACAAAGAATGTTCTTTCTGTGCTAACTCAGAAAGCTCAAACTGCCCAAAGAGCTGCTGATTCAGTTCTACAGAGGAATTATTGTGTCTGTCACCTGCACTGTCTGGTTTGGCTCTGCAACCCAACAAGACAGACATAGACTTCAGAGGATAATTAGAACTGCAGAAAAAACAATTGCTACCAACCTGCCTTCCACTGAGAACCTTTACACTGCATGAGTCAAAAAGAGGGCTGTGAAAATATTTACAGACCCCTCACATCCTGGACATAAATTATTTCAACTCCTACCCCCAAAACCACACTATAGAGCACTGCACACCAGAACAACTAGACATAAGAACAGTTTTTTCCCGAACACCATCACAAATAATTCCCTCAACACTGTCAAACTATTTACTAAGTTTGCACTGCTATTACTATTAATCTTCTTTTCGTTCATATCACCCATCTCCTCCCACTTATGACTATAAGTATAATTTTGTTGCTTGTATCCTTATAATTTATGTTGATGGTTTCCTAGTATGTTTTGATTGCTTATTTATATCCTATGACTATCATTAAGTGTTGTACCTTATGATTCTTGATGGATGTATCTTGTCTTTAATGTACACTGAGAGCATATGCACCAAAGACAAATTCCTTGTGTGTCCAATCACAGTTGGCCAATAAAGAATTCTATTCTATTCTATTCTATTCTATTCTATTCTATTCTATTCTATTCTATTCTACTTTTCTATGCAGATATGGGAAAGATTCTCCCTGTCTTCTAATTGTCCTTTTCAATTGTCAAGTAGAGATTTTCCTCTCAAGTTTACTGCTGAAAAAGAAACTTACCCCCAAAAAATTACTGTTTGCACCATTCAAGGTGAAACCCACTTTCCCAGATATGTGAATATTACATTATGAGAACATCCTTGATTCAAACTACAATTAATGCTGATGGGATATTCATGAACATCAACCAAGCAGAGCCAAATCTTAAGTGTCAAAATGCCAACAGTGAAAGCCTGAAAATCTTTTCCTCTCTACTGGTTCGGTGGCTTCTTTTCTAATAGTGATTCTGATATATCTATCTGTTTCTCAAGATATACATCATGCCTGCTAAGGCAGAAGTAGGAAAATTGTGAACACCATCAAGAAAAGGAAAATGGATGATTTATGGCACAGGAGATTGATTGAGAAATTTCAAAAGAAGGATTCAAAAGAAATCCAGTGCTGGAAGATGACACATATATCACCTCAATTTTTCTGTTTTTGTCTTTCTCTTCCTCTTCTTGCTTGTATAGACACATTCCAGCCTATCGCGTAAACATCTTATTACACATAGTGATAATATGGAAATTACAGGCAGAACTAGCAATATGGCTACTTATCCTTTTACATGTATTTAATAAGTCCTTGGTCAGAGGCAGTGTTATATATGGAGAAAAACCATGAGCTGTTAATAGGCAACCAGATTCTAAAAACTGAAAAAGTTGTAACAAGAACAAAAAGTTGTAACAAGAACAAAATCACACCATAGCCAGGAAGAAAAGGAGAACCTAGAACAACATTCATTAAAACACACACACACACACATTGTGTATCTTAAGGAATAAATAAGCTGATGCTAATGTGAGCATTCAGAGAATACCTGGTTTTGTTTTATTTACTCACTTTGCCCAAATGAACAGGTGGAAGAAATAAAATGTCTATTTTATTAGGTTGCTTTAGAGACGTTGGCCTTTATATCACTTATATCCCAGTAAAATAATAGAGCTTCTGAGTTGTAGAAGACACAAATAAAGTTGCCATCTAATATACACTCACATGAAGTAATTGCCTCCAAAGGTAGTGAGACTTGTTTCCAGTGGTGCACTTAAACTGGTCTGTTCCAAGGCTTATCCTTGGGTCCCCATATGGACCTTCCAGGAACCATAGAAGGATGCAACAGCAGCATAACCAGCTCAAGAAAAGTATCTTGGCTCATATAGACTAGACGGTTCCACCACAAAATCGCGGAGGACAAAATTGCGCTCGACGAAAGCGCGCATTTGACGTCATCACAGCGCGAAGAAAACATCGCGCTGTGATCGAAAAATGTAAAAATAAAACTAAAACCTTCCCCTAACCCCCCCAAACCTAACCCTAAACCTAACCCTAAACCTAACCCTTAACCTAACCCTAAATCTAACCCTAAACCTAACCGTTAACGTAACGAAAAACCTAACACTAACCCTTAATCTAACGCTAAACCTAACGCTAACGCTCTAAACCTGACCCTAACCCTTAACCTAACCCTAACCCTAACCCTTAACCTAACCCTTACCTTTAGGTGAATCGGCTTGCTTTAATTTTAATTTTATTTCAATTTTTAATTTTTTTCGTCGCGCTGTGATGACGTCACATGCGCACTTTCGTCGAGCGCGATTTTGTCCTCCGCGCTTTTGACGGGTCACGAGACTAGACTACACTAGAATAAGGGTTGGAAGGGACCTTGTGGGTCATCTAGTCCAATCTCCTGCCCAGGCAGGAGACCTTAGACCATTTCAGACAAGTGACTCTTCTGAAAAATCTCCACTTCTAGTGGCAAGCTGTTCCACTGGGTAATTGTCCTCACTGTTAGGAAATTTCTCCTTAATTCCAGGATGCTTCTCTCCTTGATTAGTTTCCATCTGTTGTTTCTTGTCCTGCCTTCAAGTGCTTTAGAGAATAATTTGACCTCCTCTTCTTTGGGGCAGTCCCTCAGATACTGGAATACTGCTATCTTGTCACTTTTGGTCCTTCTTTTCTCTAGACTAGCCAAACCCAAATTCTGCAACTGTTCTTCATATGTTTTGGTCTCCGGGCCTTTAATCATCTTAGTTGTTCTTTGCACCAACATCTTTTTTGTAATGTGGTAACCAAAACTAGATGCAGAATTCCAGATCTGTCTGTCTGTCTGTCTCTCTGTCTTTCTTTCTTTCTTTCTTTCTTTCTTGCTTGCTTGCTTGCTTGCGTTCCTTCTTTCCCTTTCTTTCTTTTTCTTGCTCGCTCTCTCTTTTTCTTTCTTTCTTCCTTTTTCTTTCTTTCTTTCTTTTCTCTCTTTCTTTCTTTCTTTCTTTCTTTCTTTCTTTCTTTCTTTCTTTCTTTCTTTCTTTCTTATCTCTTCTTTCTGTATATGTCCTTCTTTTCCAGAATACTTTATAGACAAACAATGGCTGACTACTGACAATTTTGTTTTTATCACTTTTAAGCTATATTAACCCTTCCTACAAGAAGACGAAGAACAAAACTATTTTGAGATAAATATATTATGCTCAAAGCAAGCTGATTGGGGGAGGCAGTTTGCTGATATTATCCTCATTGGGTGCCCCCATCCTCATATTTGGACCCCTCCTTGTGCTTAGATCTCCATCAAATGAATCAGTAGAGCAATTGCTCATTATGTTTTCCAAGAATCAGATTGTTTGGCTCTTAGTTACAGAAGGAAAATCATCATTTCCAAGATTAGTGAAATATGTTACTCTTTATTCTTTAGATTAATTAGCAGTAGAAACAAGCACTGCATGGGATGTTTCCCAGGGAGGTGGGTGGGAGGGGGGGATTGTTCAGCAGTTAAAGCCTATCCTTTTTTGAAATATAGGATGGCATGGATGGATGGATGAATAAATGAATGAATGAATGTTAGCTCTCTTATGGAGCCATCTAAAGTCTTACACAGAAGGAAATGCTGCTTAAAATATTACAATGTTGACTGATGTTCTGCCACCTCACCCTAGAGCTTCATTACCAGTATTAATGAGCAGACTGCACACTAGATAATTAGAGCTTATTTTTTGCGCTTATTCGCAGCCAGTCTCCTGTGCTGAATCCAATGACTTTGCTTTCCAGTGTGAGCCCTCACTAAGCTTGCCAGCTGGCCCTGGTGAACAACTTGTAGGTCATTATCTTTTGCCTTGACTCTAAGTTCAAATGAAATACCAAGGAACACTGTATATTCATGCAGGAAATTATTCAGTGAGAATGGGAAATGATGTTATTATACTCCTTGCTTTCTATCCACTAATATAATACAATAATACAATAGCAGAGTTGGAAGGGACCTTGGAGGTCTTCTAGTCCAACCCCCTGCCGAGGCAGGAAACCCTATACCATTCCAGACAAATGGCTATCCAACATCTTCTTAAAGATTTCCAGTGTTGGGGCATTCACAACTTCTGGAGGCAAGTTGTTCCACTGATTAATTGTTCTAACTGTCAGGAAATTTCTACTCAGTTCTAAGTTGCTTCTCTCCTTGATTAGTTTCCACCCATTGCTTCTTGTTCTACCCTCAGGTGCCTTGGAAAATAGTTTTACTCCCTCTTTTTGTGGCAACCCCTGAGATATTGGAACACTGCTATCATGTCTCCCCTAGTCCTTCTTTCTATTAAACTAGACATACCCAGTTCCTGCAACCATTCTTCATATGTTTTAGTCTCCAGTCCCCTAATCATCTTTGTTGCTGTTCTCTGCACTCTTTCTAGAGTCTCCACATCTTTTCTACATCGTGGTGACCAAAACTGAATGCAGTATTCTAAGTGTGGCCTTACCAAGGCATTATAAAGTGGAATTAACACTTCACGTGATCTTGATTCTATCCCTTTGTTTATGCAGCCTAGAACTGTGTTGGCTTTTTTGGCAGCTGCTGCACACTGCTGGCTCATATTTAAATGGTTGTCCACTAGGACTCCAAGATCCCTTTCACAGTTACTACTGTTGAGCAAGGTACCACCTGTGCATTTCGTTTTTGTTGCTTAAATGTAGAACCTTACTCTTTTCACCATTGAATTTAATTTTATTAGATAGTGGTGAATGTTTCAGTTTGTCAAGATCCTTCTGTATCTTTAGCCTATCTTCTGGAGTGTTGGCTATTCCTGCCAGCTTGGTGTCATCTGCAAATTTGATGAGTTCCCCATTTATTCCCTCATCCAAATCATTGATGAAGATGTTGAAGAGTATTGGGCCTAAAACAGAGCCTTGGGGTATTCCACTGCATACTTCCCTCCATGAAGATGCAGTTCCATTGAGGACAACACGTTGAGTGCGGTTGGTCAGCCAGTTACAAAGCCATCTGGTGGTGATGCTGTCCAACCCACATTCTTCTATTTTATCTAGTAGTAGGTTATGGTCTACCTTATCAAATGCCTTACTGAAGTCCAAGTAAACTATATCGACAATATTCCTCTGGTTCACTAATTTTCTCACATTATCAAAGATTGCAATAAGATTAGTCTGGCATGATCTGTTTTTGACAAACTACTCCTCTTTTTTTCTCTGCTCCCCCCTTCCAGCCAGCAGCTCCAATTACCAGCCACAGGAAAGTTATGTGTGTATATCAGCTTTGGGCAACTTGCCACCTTCCAGGTATTTTGAATATTCCATAATCCCCATTTCAGCAAAACCTTTGCTTTTTAGGAATTATGGGCTATATATTCATACTGACCTGGAGAGATTCACAATATTTATTATATAAACATCGAGACTACGAAGACTGTTGGTGTAAAATATAATCTTAGTATATCAAAATTTGACCTAGAATTGAAAGAATGGTATGTCAAGAGTCTTATTCCAATTTTTAAATGTATCATAAAAGCTATCCTCATGGTCTACCATGTTTCTTTAATAAAATACTAAATTCTCTATTACCATTCCTTTTGCCAGTAATTTTAACTCAAGCATTTTTGAAAGATCAATATGGGGGAGACATTTTGGCTGCTTCTGAGGCACTTGAGATACTCTCCTATTTGATGGAATACACAACAGAAGTAAAATCCATGACTTATCACTATCGAAAACTCCACAATATTTTTAAAGTGGAATTTGTTATGTTAATGTTAAAATGGTGTCAACGGATTTGACATGAATAATATTGCATTTAGAGCAGTGTTTCTCAACCTTGGCAACTTTAAGTCCTGCTGACTTCAACTCCCAGAATCCCCCAGCCAGCTATGCTGGCTGGGGGATTCTGGGAGTTGAAGTCCACAGGACTTAAAGTCGCCAAGGTTGAGAAACACTGATTTAGAGTATATTGGATTCCCCAAAGAATTTACTTAAAAGGATAGGTATCAGATTTCTGGATTTTTTTAAGGATAGCTTGTTTAATTTTTTTTACTTTATATTGGAGTCTTGCTAATGTTTTGTATTTTTTAAAAATTAAATAAATAAATAAAACATTTCCAACTATTGCATCTCATATCATCCAAATCATGTCCTGCCCTGAACTGAGCCAGCTAAAATGGCCACCGCAAACAATAACTAGGCTGTTAGCTATTTCCCCTTTGTCCCCATTCACATACCAGTAATATAAGCACTGATCTCAACCAAACATATGAAAATGGCTTGGATGGACTAAAGATAATATTTTCCTGTGTCAATACCATTACTCCATCCTCAGGTGTGTTCACATCCTTTGCTATTTACAGAAACAGTTCACAAAAGCAGGATATTACTAATCTCTTTAATGAAATCTGGCCTCAATTTTATACAATCTCTCTCTCCTTCTCTCTCTCTCTCTCTCTCTCTCACACACAAGTAACTTTATCATGAGGAAGAAAAATCAATCCTATCATTAAAGCTGTTGCATTTTAGGGCATATTATCTACTGTGCCATGACGCCATCAGCTCCATGAACCAAGAAGGCAATGAGATGCAAATCAGGTATTCAAACATGTTTATTTATTTAGCGCATGGCATATCATACATGGATTAGCAAAATATATTAACATTTCAATGAAATTAATAGAACCCAATAAAACATAAATGGTAAAAAGATCTATGTTCAAATATCAATGTCTAGGCCATCTAATCATTGAAGCGCAGCATTGTTTTAGCGTGACAGTGTAAACTAAATGAACTAGCAACTGCTTGCAGCCACACTGCTATATAGACTTTCCTGGCTCTCAGAATACATGGCAATAAAAATGAAAACAAAAAACTGGGACTTTTTTAGGCTTCATGACAAGAGAGACCGATAATATTATTCGAATTTGCCAAATCAATGTCGAAGGGCTCAGCAGATCCAAGAGCTGCTTTTATTAAAACTGTTTCCAAACTTTTATTTAAAATAGTATCATTGACATACTCCAGAGATCAATGAGAAAGTCAATGAGAAAAAGTCTGAGTCTTCAAAGGTATTTTATAGCATACTTTAAAGAGTTACCAGATCATACAATTCTAATAAACTATTGCTAAGTGTGGATCCTCTAGTAACTGCAATGTTAGAGTTTATTAAGAAATGTGGTATTTTTTTTCACAACAAAAGTTAATCCTCCTTAAGTGTTCCAATAGCAATACTATTGCTACTAGATTTATATACTGTTTTACAGCCCTCTCTAAGTGGTTTACAGAGTCAGCATATTGCTCCCAACATTTTGGGTCCTCATTTTACCCCTCTCGGAAGGATAGAAGGGTGAGTCAACCTTGAACCTGATAGGATTTGAACTGTGAAATTGCAGGCAGCTGGCAGGCAGCAGAAATAGCCTGCAGTGCTGCATTCTAACCACTGCACCACCATGGCTCACAATATATTCTCTCTCTAATTTTCTTAGCTGCTGTAGGGTCCTTTCCAGAAAAGAATATATATCCATCAGTGAAGGGAATTGACATCCTTCCTTCCTTCCTTCCTTCCTTCCTTCCTTCCTTCTTTCTTTCTTTCTTTCTTCCTTTTTTTCTTCCTTCCTTCCCAATACCAGTCACTCTTAATACATAATAGCAATAGCAATAGCAGTTAGACTTATATACCGCTTCATAGGGCTTTCAGCCCTCTCTAAGTGGTTTACAGAGTCAGCATATTGCCCCCAACAACAATCCGGGTCCTCATTTTACCCTCCTCGGAAGGATGGAAGGCTGAGTCAACCCTGAACATAAGCTTAGATCATCTTACGGTTTCAAGTAGGGCAGGACTAATAGGTAGATTGAAAAATCAGGATCGTAGGCTAGGTCCCCATGCTCCATTTACACTTGCATACTTCATCTATTGAAGCCACATGGTGCCTCTCCAACTGATGATACCTAACCATGCAACATGCTGCATAGAAAAGGCTACTCCGAGGGGAAAAGCCAAAAGATCCCTGGTTGACATGAACCATATCAAATTGCTTATCTAGTAATTTGATATGGTTCATGTCAACCAGCATTTAAGGTTTTTTTCCTAAAATTGAAAAAGCTGTGCCTTTCCTCATTTTGCACGGTTGGCAGTCCCATCCCTTAAGCAAGGTCACCGGATGGGACTCAGGAGGTGTGCCTTCTCAATTGCCATCTTTGCCTTTCGGAGTACCATCCTCTCTGTTGGCCTTGACCTTGTCTGCAATTTGCAGGACATTAAAGTTCTTTCTCCAGGCACTGAGTCGGGAAGTGATATTATCCCATTGGATGATTTTATGCATGCATTTTATGTCCTTTTGTTTGGCAATAATTATTTGCTACATTATTTTTTATAGGGATGCAGTTGTTGCACTGAATTATGTACATTACCCTGAATCATGTGCTGAATGGGTGGCCATAAAAATCGAGCAAATAAATAACAATAAAAATTGAATAAACAAGTAACAATAAATAAAGTAATAAATATATAACTACATTGCTCTAGAACTTTGCACCAAGGGTCTGAAAAGGAGGTTTGAGATTTAAAGTGGGTATGACAAGGCTTTTCTAAGAAGGAGCTCATAGGGTCGCCTCCAAAACAATCAAAGCAGAACAAATACTAAAGAAGTGTGCCAGTGCAGTTGAAGAGGGTTGTTCTTCACTCCATGGCCTGATATTGTCCCCTCTTTCCTTTGTGAACTGAAGAGGAGCCCCGGACCAGCCCATCAAGACTGCCGGCATTATCACTCTTGGGAATGCTCCACCCAGGACATCTGGCAGGAGTTAGTAAGCCAAGTGGCAAACATTTCTTTCTTGTTCCAGTAGGAAAAGCTTGCACCAGCTGCAGGGATGTCTCTGAACTGAGCCTCCAGGATATTCTCCCATGTTTCCAGGCTGAGGAGCACCAGAAAATGGATGCAAGCCTGGCCCACCATCTAAAACTGCTACTGTCAATGGTGGTAGGAGACCAGGCCAGGATACAGGACAGTGATGGCAAATCTTTTCAGCACCAAGTGCCCAAACCGGAATATGTGCGCTGGAAAACTGAAGACCAGCTGGCCGGTGTACATGCCCTTTTCTGTATGGTGCTCTGCCCGCCCGCACTTCTTACCTGTCTTTAAAGTCTTTGGCACTTTCCCGCATGCGCATGGCACATACAGCAGCTGTGCAATGCTCCGCTGAGCAGCTAGAGCATCGCGGAGGCATCGCTGGACAGTACGGTTGGAACGGGATCTGGAACTCATCACTGTACCTCTGGCATGTGTCCAACAGGTTCACTATCACAGATATAGGATGTCTAACTGGTAATGGGGTATGCTAGAGAGGAACAAAATCTCTTATCTTTCCATGATAAACTATTATTAGAACTGGTTGCTCACTAATTTACATGATTCCCTTGAACAAGAGCTTCCCATCAAGTTAGGCTGTTTTCTTAAAGAAGAGGTAATGAACTAGAGCAGGGGTCAAACTCATGGCGTCACATTGTTATCATGTGAATTATCACGACTTTTCCCCCTGCACCTGCATGGGCATGGCCAGCACATGACGTATCTGGCCTGCGGGCTGCGAGTTTGACACCCCTGTCTGAACTAGAGGAAACTGTATATCTTCTCCCCACCTCTCTTTGTGTATGTCTATTTGTTTTACTACAGAGAATAGGAAGGAGCCAAATCAGAAGAGTAGATCAGTAAATAAGCCTTTCACATTCTTTTATTTGTGTTCTATCTTAGAAGCAGACAGGAACAATATTAAAAGAGGCTGAGAAGGAAATAGTTTTAATAATACACTTTCTACAAGGGAGGCATGACATTTCCACTACTTAGAAACAGGATCAGGAAGCCTTGGAAGAGATTTTAGTTCAAAGTCTCTTTATTTTATCTTTGTGGAGGAATTTTCTACATCCCTCCTACTTGCTTCTGCCTGGAGCATTAGTGGCCCTTTGATTATGCCCACCTTTGCTTGTCTGTTCATGTAAAAATTAAAGTATCTACTGTAGTGATAATATTCTTAATTGTTAAGTCATCTTTCTCAAATACCTGCCACGATTTTCCCCTCGTAACGTATATTCTCAGAGTAGTAATTTTTGTTACATTGGTGAATGCCTTTTAATTCAATAACTCCATGTTTCCATACACTGCAACATTCTCAAGGATCCTGATAATAGATTTGTTTATACCATAACCCTTCCTATTGAAACTAGGATGTAGGATTAAACTGTTAGAATAACTATCAACCTTGTTGGCATTTAAACTTTCCAAAGGCTAAGTAACTTGCATTACAAGTGTGCACTTTTTGGACACAGGGATGCACACGTTCCTCTGAACTCCCTGTATCTTATTGGTTGTAAGACAGTTCATTGTCAGTGGTCATATGTGCATGTTTGTTTGGGTGTGTGTCTTTGGGTATTCATTTTCAATCTCTGAAATCTTATATAAGAACTCTGTGAATCAGCCTCTAGCATTCTTTAGCTTTAACAACAGGAGACCAATGACTCACTATAACTTGCTAGCTTTAATACAATGATTCTTGGATCCTGATTGTTCACAAATTCTGAGTTTTTCCAACCCATCTTGTTATGTTCTAATGGCCTAAAGTCCTTGTGTTCTACCTGGACTAAGAAATACTCCATTTTTGTTTCTGTCAATGGAAAATGTATCAAGTTTTATTTCAGTGCATTCTTTTCCCCCTTCACAAATGTGTACACTTCTGTGATTAGAACAGGGAAAGAGAAAATGTTGGTGTTTCTCTCAAGGAAGCCTCCATATTCTAGGTAAAGGTAATGGTTCCCCTTGCACTTATGTAATAGTCATTCTCAATGCTAGATGGCTGTTTTATGTTTTGTAGTTGTGTAATTTATATGTCTTTACTAGCACTGAATAGGTGACTCAGTGGCTAAGATGCTGAGCTTGTCGATCAGAAAGGTCAGCAGTTTGGCAGTTTGAATCCCTAGTGCCACGTAATGGTGTGAGCTCCTGTTATTTGTCCCAGCTTCTGCCAACCTAGCAGTTTGAAAGAATATAAAAATGCAAGTAGAAAAGCAGGGACCAACTTTGGTGGGAAGGTAATAGCATTCCATGTGCCTTTGGCGTTTAGTCATGCCGGCCACATGACCATGGAGACGTCTTAGGCAGTACTGGCTCTTTGGCTTTGAAACGGAGATGAGTACTGCCCCCTAGAGTCGGGTATGACTAGTATATGTGAGGCATGCATTTACCTTTTCCTTATTAGCACTGAAGTTATAGAACTCGAGTAGGTAATTAATTTACCAACTGAGGGATTTTATACTCATCCCTGTATAACCATTCTGAGAATCATCATCCTATACTTTTCAGCCAATGGAAAATTATTCCAGGAAACAAAAAAATGTGTAGGTAATAGCATCCAACTAGACAATAAAAAGACTGTGTGAAGACCCACTGAATTCCAAGATACGCTATCAGTCAGCTAAGAAATGGTTCACAGCAAAAACTGAATAGAAAATTGCAATATTTAAGGAAATAATGGAGCAGTAGAAGAAATTACCAGAAGACACAGAATAGGTACATGGGCAATAAAATTAATTTCAAATAAACAATAAAAAAGATCTGAATTCACAAATGGTATCAGTAAGCCAGTGATATCAAACATTGTGGATGGGGACAAGAAAAGTCGCATAATGGAGAATTAAGTAACAGTCCCAAGAAGAATTTTTGACGTGGCACTTGAATGTCAGGGGGGGGAGCCTGTGCTCTTGTATCAGTTAGTGTGAGGAGGTGAATATGCTGTACTAGAAACTTGCATAAATGTAACCTTCATAAGCTTGATTTATGAATATTAACTAAAGCAGAAATTAGGTTAGAAGAAAAGAATGTTGTTCTGAGAAAAACAGCTTAATGGAAAATTCTTTAGTGAGTCAAGAAAGCAAATCTGACTGAAATTTAAATAAAGGCTGGCATATTTCTAACCAACCAAGCTATTCCATCTACGGAATTATAACTCTTAAGAAAGTATAAAATACAGTATCTTTTGAATTTTGTCCTCTTCTTTTTCAATGAAATTTCATTAAAATTATAGTTACAAAGATAAAATCAAATATAAAATAAAAGAATAAAAAAAAATAGTGGAGAAATAATAGAAAATAAAGAAAAAATAAGAATATACCATATTTTTAGGACTATAAGATACACTCCCCACCAAAAGCGAGTAGAAATTTCTGTGCATTTTATAAAGTGAATGTTGCTGAAGCCCTGCCCACCCACCAGTCCCCACCCTTCCGCCTCTGCCTCCCAGCAATTTGCCTCCTTGCAGCAAACAGCAAACAGCAAACAATCGGGTCAGCTTCAGCCTGATTTAGCACGAGCAGCTAATTGGCACTTGGATTGGCCTCCCGGAATACCGATAACCAGCTGTTCCAGGCTGCGGGTATCACTGCTGCTGCCACCGCCTATCGCTGCCTCTGAACATCTCATTTTCGGCCTCTGTTTTCAGCGTGTCCCATATGGCAGTGATAGGTGGCAGTGACAATCCCTGGGATTTGAACCTGGGCTCTTTTTGCATGTTAGGCAATTGTATTAGCCACTAAGCCACAGGCTCTCCTCCCTTATCAGCTGAGCCAAGGAAATAAGTAAGTATTATGTGAAAGCACCTGGTATGCCCAAATATGGGAGGGAGCATACTGCAATGTAGTATGCTACAAATCCCAGTAAGGGCATCGTTAGCTGATGAGAGCTAAATAGCTTGAAATAGATCTATACTAGTCTCCCTTTATTTATTTATCAGCACAAATGCAACACAAAAATGGTTTCCTGACTGAAAGGCTCCTAGGGTGGAGCTGAAAGGCAAAAGGGAAGCGGTATGCTCCCTCCCATATTTGGGCATATCAGGTGCTTTGACATAACACTTACTTATTTCCTTGGCTCAGCTGATAAGGGAGGAGCTTAACTGGCTTAGTGGCTAATACAACTGCCTAACATGTAAAAAGAGCCCAGGTTCATATCCCAGTAAGGGTATGGCTAGCTGATAAGAGCTAAATAGCTTGAAATAGATCTATACTAGTCTCCCTTTATTTATTTACCAGCACAAATGCAACATTTATCTATAAATAAATCCTTAAAGCCTTCTTGTTTCAGTCTTGAGCAGCAAAAGTCCATTAAGAATTACCCAAGATAATAACATATTTATTTTAACCTTGATCAAATATATCAAGTTTATATTCTTTTCTTTTGCTTTTAATAATCCTGATATTTAGTCACCTCAAACTATATCCTAGAACTTTATTTCTTTTCATGTTATCTTTGTTCTCTCTCATATAATTTTAAAAACCTTTAATAAGCTTTTTTTCGGTATAGCAAAATTATCAGGTCACTCTCTTGGTTTGTTATTTATGTATTCTTTTTAATTATTAAGACATCACCTGGCTTCTTTTATTTGCCCATATTATCTTTTTCCATATTATTCTTATAGTCTGTCATTTATCAATCTGAGAATCTAATATTGTCAGGTAATATTTGTTCTCCTTTCATAAAATCTTTTAAATGCAAAGTACAAGTACATTTCAATTTACCTACATTTAGAGTTAATCCACCACTGGGACCAGAACTTAGCCATCACTAAGCAGTGTGATAATTAAGTGAGTCACACCTGGTTTTACAACCTTTTTTCTAAAGTAGTTAAATGAAGTCAGCTTTCTCTGTTGATGAGGCTTTGCTGGAAGCCCCTTTGGAAGGTCACAAATAGTGCTTACATGATCCAGGGATACTGTAACTATCGTAAATGCCTGCTGGTTGCCAAGTGATCAAATTTTGATCACAAAATTGTAGAGATACTGCAGTAGTTGTAAGTGGGAGGACTGAGGTCTTTTTTCCAGCAGAGTTGTAACTTTGAATGGTTGTTAAATGAACGGTGATAAGTTGAGGACTACCTGTATTGATAGAGGCAAACACTTTTAAAATTAACTTTTGGGTGCATTTCCCAAAAATTTCCTTCAATATGTTCAATGTTAAAAAAAATTTCTTCATTCTATATTAATTATAAAGTTTAGTTCCTTCTAGTGTCCAACCTTCAAAGTCACAGTCTATCATTTTTAACGAGAATTCAAAACAAAAGTATTTTCCTATGGGAACAATTCTTATAATTAATTCCAAAATCCATCTGGATCCTTAATCCATTTGTAACTTTCCAAAATCAAAGTTCTAATCTTTCACTGTTTATTCCAAAAGAATGTTTTAATTGCTTAGACTTGTATGTAAAATTTATTTCACCAAGAATTAAAGGCAAACTCACCTGGGTCTCTAAAATTTCTTGATCCAAAGATTCTGAATAGCTGAATATAGCAATAGCAGTAGACTTATATACCGCTTCATAGGGCTTTCAGCCCTCTCTAAGCGGTTTACAGAGAGTCAGCATATTGCCCCCAACAATCTGGGTCCTCATTTTACCCACCTCGGAAGGATGGAAGGCTGAGTCAACCCTGAGCCGGTGAGATTTGAACCGCTGAACTGCTGATCTAGCAGTAGCCTGCAGTGCTGCATTTAACCACTGCGCCACCTCAGCTCTGAAAAGAAGCTAGCAAGCAAATTCTGAAAGCAATTTTTAAAAAAAGAATGCAAACCCAGTGTCCTTTTGAAGCAAGATTCCCTTAGTTTACAGGGCTCTAAAACTGCCAGAGACTGCAGCTATATGAAGCACCCGTGGATTGTCTCAAATCATCTCCTTATCTGGAGAAGAGTTCTAAAGATCCAGTATTTAGTTGAGCCATCTTCAGTATGCAATTCCTTGCCTGGATGGCACCTTGATTTCTGTCCCTAATGATCCTATCTTTAATCCATTTTGCAGAATACAGCTCTGAATATCCTTCAATTGACAGACATAAAGAGAGAGGTGTAACAAAGAGAAACATCCCAAAGCAGGGCTGGGATTCAGCCGGTTTGGACCAGTTCGGGCGAACCAGTAGTTCCAATGAGCATTCGTCCCCCCACTGACCCCTGCACTTTCCTGTCCTATATTTCCCAGCGCATTGCTGCACATCAGCTGCTTTACTAACATAGAAGGTAAGTTTTGAAGCTTTAAAAGGTTGGTTTTGGAATGCTGGGCGCGCACGTGTGCAAAGTGCGCACTCACCAAATCGATTGTTAAACCGGTTGCATCCCACCACTGTCCCAAAGCATTGTATTCATCAAAACTCTTTATCAAGTCTAAAAATTAGCAACATTGTTGTAGTATGAGCAGAAAATCTCATGAAAAATGCCACTGAAGATTGTAGCGAGTTGGACTATAATGAAGTAGCATTAGCAGAGATGGCAAGGCCGGAATATTTAGCACATGGTGGGTCATTTTTTTTTCACTGGTGGCTGACCATATATAGTCTCTGAGCCAAGATCCCAAGTACATTTAGCAAAACAACAGCTGATGATGAACTGGAAAATGATTGTCATATATTTTACTTGCTATTCCAGTTTATAGAACAGTTGGCTCAATGAACAAGAGTAATGTCCAATAATATAAATTTGGTGATAGTAATAAAATTGATTAATATGGTGCTATAAAGACAGCAAATCCTAAGCACAATTGTCACGATGACAGCAAATTCTAAGTAAAATGAAACACGTGGGAGAAAATGGCTAAGGTGGGATTCAAATGCAAACAGTTCTGATAAATGTAGAAACACGGAGTGAGATCGTTTAGATCAAATTCAAGGCTACTTGATTTATGTGGAAAAAAATAACTCTAAGCACCTACATGGAGTAGGATGAATTTATGAGCCAGGCTGCAAAGAAGGGACTGAATGACAAATTGAAGATCTTGAATTGTGATGCACGTGCAAAAATTACCAACACTCTATTGGGCTTAGAAAGTCATGTGTACAGCTAGATTTTTTTTCACTCTGAAGGAGACCCATAGTCTGGCACTAGCCTCCCTCTTTTTAGTAGCACAGTTAAATGTGATGGGCTGGCAAATCATCAAAAGTGATAAGGAGAAGATCCCCCGAGGAAAGGTTAAGTGAAACCAGGATGTTGGACCTATTTTTAAAAAGTAGCTGAGTGCCCACAAAATAGCAGCTAACACAAAGAGGACATTTCTCACAAGACATGGAAAGGAGGATAACAAGGAAACAAAACAATCTGGTGTTAGGAACACATAAGGTAAAAATTCAAAATACTGACTTTAAAATTAGATCTTAGTTTTGAGTTGAAACAACTCTTCTCGATCGGATATTGGATGGCCAGGGTGCTTTGCAAATCTGGAGGCACCAAGTTGAGGAAAGAAGAATTGGAATAAACAACCAAAACTCTTGTAGGGCTGGTTTAGCTATCCAAAGAGAATTAAATTATCACCTGGATGGCTCATAATGAAACTCTGTATCTGAAAGCCACAGTGACCCTTGCTAAGGACAGCTAGGGAAGAAACAAAGTGGCCCAAAACGGTTAGTTTGGGAATGACTGAGAAAAGTGGAAACCTTCACATCCAAGAGTCAGTGTAGAATTTTGAAACTGGCACGTCGTCTGAGCTGAAGTATTTATTTCCACTGAGCTCTGTAGGAAAATGATCATGGCAAGATGACAAGCCTATGTATGATGAGAAGTTCATTTGAGTTCCATATGTTTTCCTTCAAGAAGATGTATATACAAGATTATAGCCCGAGGCTGTAGCAGTCAGCATGTGTTCTTGATAGTACATCCCACTGACCTTAGTGATACTTCCTTTAGAGATATAATTTCAGACATACACTATTAGGTTTGAGAGAGGGGGGACTAGAAGCAATGATTAAATTCACAGAAATCCAAACACTCTGATATTTCTTTTTAAAGATTAGCTATATTTATTTATGTTTTCATCAAGCATAAATTAGATAACAGATATATGTATAAACATGATTATGAATACATAAAATAGATACAAATACAAGGGAATATTAGGACAGGGACAGTAGGCAGACTGGTGAGCTTATGCACGCCCCTTAAAGACTTCTTAGGAATGGAGTGAAGTCGACAGTAGACAGTCTAAGATTACAGTTTTGGGAGTTTGGGGAAGAAACAGTGTCAGGTAGTACATTCCAGGCATTGACAATTCAGTTGCTGAAGTCGTATTTTCTGCAATCAAGTTTGGAGCAGTTTACCTTAAGTTTATATCTATTGTGTGCCGGTATGTTGTTGTGGTTGAAGCTGAAGTATTTGTTGATAGGTAGAACATTGCAGCAGATAATATTAAGGCTGTTTAAAAACATAGGTAGATCAGAAGTAGTCCACCTGCTAAATCTTACCTGCTTCAGTGATTAGCCAGACAATATTTATTTCCTAAATAACTGAGTTTGATGAGTCCCACATTTGTCCACACATTCATATGCATTTTCAATTTATACACTTGAGATAACTACATTATGTCTAAAATAATTGAGACACTTTTGATGGTTAAAGGATTTTGAAACTACAGTTAAGTTCATAATATCACAGGAGACAATATTTTTACTTCGTGCCTTTAAAAGAAAGTAATGAGACTATACAACTGTGATATCACCTGTGAAACTAAACTTGCCTTGAAATTATGACCAAGCTCCCTCCATGTGCCAGCAGCATATCATCTGGAACAACTGGGTCAGGTGTCTGTTGACCATTTTGTAATGCTCTCAGCTGCTACAAAGGAGGCTGGAAGCTATAATTTCCATTTTCATTTCCTGTGATTTTTAATTACTCCCACCCACCCAGGCTCCTTGCCAGCATGAAATTTTGTTCCTGTTTCTTAGAAGTTACTAGTTATCACCAGGAAGGACCAGAAAAGTCCTTGTCTTGATTCTAATGACTATTTCAATCTCTGTTCTTCTGGGTATTGTGGAATTACTTCATTTATAAATATGCAAACACCCTAGCAGTTTAAGTGTGCCATAGGAATAGTTCAATGGCAAAAGTGATTGATTCTTCCCTTGTAATGAAAATATGCACAGAGTATTAAATTATAATTCTCAAATATTGAATAATGCAACAATGCTTTATTAGAATATGGAGGTAGGCAACAATTGCTCCTCTAAATGCTTAGACATCTAAATTACTGGACCATTCATATATAGTAACACTCCAACCAGGAGTAAAAATGTTAAAATAAGAATCATTTAGTGATGGTTATAATCTTTAAGCACTATCAAAAAAGTATCCTTCAGGACCCAAACATAGCTGGTCCCATTAATCCTAGTTGCTAACTTTTGCTTCTTGGGTACAATAGTCAAGGAACCTGTTTTTTTTTCAGAATTCCTTTTACAAAAGCACTCCACTTTCAGATGGAAAGTCCAATTTCAGAATATTTCTCCTGCTACTTCCTAGAAATTTCTGAGTAGTACTTTCCAGCATCAGAATTCTGACAAAGAAAGAACAAAGCTCAAGACACAGGCATCATTCTTCCTCAATGCTAAGTTAGGTATAAATA
This sequence comes from Thamnophis sirtalis, assembly GCF_051295495.1. Taxonomy (NCBI): domain Eukaryota; kingdom Metazoa; phylum Chordata; class Lepidosauria; order Squamata; family Natricidae; genus Thamnophis; species Thamnophis sirtalis. The sequence goes on along the minus strand of NW_028261381.1, from coordinate 68,178,158 downwards.
GTTTATCTCACCTGATGAGGAAGTGGAGATGGAACATTTTCTTCTCTGCTGTTCAGCACAAATTAACAAAGCATTGGATTCATCAGAGGCTTTGACATTAAAGTAGTAATAGTATACTTTTAGAGAAGTATTCATAGATCAAAGGAATCTAGAGAATATTCACCTGGTACATTCTCATCTGCTTCTGTGACAAACCACAAATATGCCTTTATAAAAATAATAAAGCCAGACTTGAATTTGATGGCTTTCAAAAATAGTCTTACATTTCTGGGGTAACCAAATTCATAGGAGAATGGAAGACAGAAGAATAAAATGCAGAAAGAAGCATATCAGCAATTCGGTTAAAGAACTCTGCCATGCTCCCCAAAGTTATCTGGGAATGAGCATGTTTTGGTTAAGAATGAGCTGGTACATTGGCACTGAAAGTAATACTGACAGTTACCTGAAGGCCTCATGTTAACTCATGACCTTTTTTTGAGAAATCCATAGTTTTGTAGAACTTGCCTTACCAAAAGGAAGAGCAATCAATCAAGGCAGGTTGGGAAAGGATATAAGCCAGAGGTGGTATTCAGCCAGTAGCGGAAATTTTGAGTAGTTCGGAGAACTGTCAAATAGGCTGGCCCCATTGCCTCCCAGCTGATCTTCTTTTGTTGCCCTGAACAAGAGAACGGAGCTGGAAAGCAGCTTAATGGGGTGGGGAGGGAATGGGGATTTTGCAGTAACCTTCCCCTGCCACAACCACAAAGCTACGCCCATAGAGCCAATAGTAAATGGATTATTGCAAAATGATAAAGATTGCAATGATGCAGAGATCTGGGTTCAGAATAAAAAAGGAAAATTATTGACACTTTTTCCTGACTAACTTCATGGCAGCAGCACCAAAAAAACCCCACCATGTTTAATTAAAGGAACTGTTGCAAGTTGCAACTCATGTAGCCATGAATGTTTGAACATACTTCTACCCTTTGAAGTCCAGCTTTTGCACAGAGCTAATAAAGAATGGAGTTTGTTAATTAGGTTGTTTATAAAAGCTCGTGGAGAGTTCAAAGAATAGATGGGACGAAGCAAGAGTTCCATATGTTAGGGCTACCAAACCAAGATTGCAACAATGCAGTTAGCCAAGAAAATAACTGCAAGAGATCTAACTCTTTTCTGCCATTCTTATGGCTATTCAGATTTTTGCAGTCCAGTTCTGGTAACCTTATATAAATGGGAATCTGATCCTCCCAAATCCTGGGAAGCTCCAGCCTTTCAAATCGTAGAATGGGAGTTTGCCACTTGAGTTTTGCTGCCAAAATAATGTTGGTTATGTTGTTTGAGGAAGATGATATTGTGGAGAACAATATAAATGCCAGATCAATATAAATGTTACATAAATGGTGGGGGATCCATTGCTTTATCGCTAATATAAATATAGCTCTGTTTAGCTTATGTTTGGGCTGGGAGGAAATGAGGCCCTACTTGCATCTTATACAGCAATTGCATATTGAATCTGTTAATCATTGACAATCACTGATATTTCCAGGGGTCAGGACTACTGCACTTTCTTCGGCTCTCCTGAACACAGCAATCATCTGAGAAATAATCGCTCCCCTTTTTCAACCAACATTTCTCCACAAATGATGATGATGATGATGCTACTACTACTACTGCTACTACTACTACTACTACTACTACTACTAATAATAATAATAATAATAATAATAATAATAATAATTCAGCACCGATATTTCAATGCAGTTTGGCATGGAAAAATGTGCCACTGTATCCATAAAAAGGGGCAAAATCACTGCATCTGAGGGAATTGAAATGCCCAATGGCCAACTAATTAAATGCAAAGAAAATGAAGCCTACAAATACTTAGGCATTCTGCAGTTGGATAACATCAAGCATGGAGAAGTAAAAACTGTTGTCAGGCGAGAGTACACCAACAGAGTTAGGAAAATTTTGAAATCTAAATTGAATGGTGGAAATACAATCAAGGCCATAAATACCTGGGCAATACCAGTTATAAGATACACAGCTGGCATAGTTAACTGGACACAAGCTGATTTGGACCTTTTGGACCGAAAAACCAGGAAACTAATGACAATGCACTACAGTTTACATCCACGTGGTGATACTGATAGACTATATCTGCCCCGAAAATCAGGTGGCAGAGGATTATTACAAGTGAAGCAAACAGTTGAAGAAGAAAAACATGCACTGACTGATTATTTAAAAGACACTCAAGAACATCTATTAATCGAAGTAAAGAACAAAAATCTACTGAAGGCCCAACAGACAAAACAAGAATACAGAAAAGATGTGATAAAATCAAGAATGGAGAGTTGGCAGAACAAAGCACTGCATGGTCAATTTCTGGAAAAAATAAAAGATAAAGTGGACATTGAACAAACTTGGTTATGGTTAAAAACAGGTACATTAAAGAAAGAAACAGAGTCACTAATCCTGGCTGCGCAAGAACAAGCTATCCGCACAAATGCCATTAAGGCCAAAATCGAAAAATCCTCTGATGATGCCAAATGCAGACTTTGCAAAGAAGCTGATGAAACTGTTGATCACATACTCAGCTGCTGTAAAAAAATCGCGCAGACTGATTATAAATTGCGGCACAATTCAGTAGCACAAATGATCCATTGGAATTTGTGCAAAAATTATAATATTAAAACAGCAACAAACTGGTGGGAACATCAGCCTGAAAAAGTCACTGAAAATCAGATGGTCAAGATCTTGTGGGATTTCCGTATACAAACCGACAAAATACTGGCGCATAATACACCAGACATCACACTGGTTGAGAAAAATAAGGTCACAATCATAGACATCGCAATACCAGGTGATAGCAGGGTCGCCGAGAAGGAACATGAAAAAATCGCAAGATACCAGGACTTAAAAATCGAAATTCAACGACTATGGCACAAACCAGCAGTGGTAATTCCAGTGGTAATTGGCACACTGGGTGCTATTCCAAAAGCACTGGAATTACATTTAAAACAGTTAAAAATTGACAAAATCACCATCAGTCAAATGCAAAAAGCCGCACTGCTTGGATCTGCACGCATATTACGAAAATACGTTACGACGTCCTAGGCCCCTGGGTGGGGCCCGACTAGTAACCAATGCCAAATCCGGCGAAACAACTGGCCCCTGTGATACAATTGTATAATAATAATAATGGTTTTGCCATAAAAGTATGGTTCATTGACATTGCAATACCTAGAGATGCACGAATTGAAGATAAACAGCAAGAAAAAATCACAAAGTACCGAGACTTGCAAATTGAAGTTGAGCGACTGTGGAAAAAGAAATCGTGTGCTGTCCCAATTGTAATTGGAGCCCTTGGAGCAATACCCAAAGGCTACCTCGCTATTTGGAAATTTTAAATTTATCAGACTTGAACATTTTGATTCTACAAAAAACCACCCTAGTTGGAACAGCTTATATCCTCCAAAGTTACCTTAACAGTTCCTAGGTCCTTGGTTAGGACTCAAGCTGTTGAGCTACCAACCAGCTCCAAAGGCTATGAATCTCACCAAAGATTAACATATTATTATTATTATTATTATTATTATTAATAATAATAATAATAATAATAATAATACCACCATAAAAGGAACCAAAAAACTTGTATAATATTTTAGACAATTTTTAATCATCTTTCCCATTATTGTCAATATAGCTGCCCAGTCCCAGTTCTTACAGAAGCCTCTGACCATATGCTTGCATGCATGCATGCTCTTTCTTAGCAATATTTGCATGCTAATGCCAACTGCTTCTTACACAATGAACTATTGTAAGTTGAGTAGTACCTGTAGCAGGTGGCAGGGATGGAGGAGTGGCCTAACTCTCTTCTTAAAAAGCACTAAGAACATGTTCCAAAATGGCCCAGGTGACATATCATATGTAATGGTGGGATTCAATTTTTTTATCATTGGTTCTGTGGGCGTGACTTGGTTGACGTGGCGTGGCTTGGTGGGCATGTCCTGGTGGGCATGGCAGGGGAAGGATACTGTAAAATCTCCATTCCCTTCCCACTCCAGAGGAAGGTTACTGAAAAATCCCCATTTCCTCCCAATCAGCTGAGACTCAGGAGGAAGAGAATAGATGATGCCAATCAGAGGTGGCATTTTACCAGTTCTCCAAACTACTCAAAAATTCTGCAACCAGTTCTCCTGAACTGGTCAGAACCTGCTGAATAGCACCTCTGATCACATGCACGGAGGATGCATGTAGAGAGAAACCGAAGAAACTAGGATGCATGAACTTCATTCTGATCTTCAGGTAATCTTCTGTGGTCCTGGAGCAGATTTCCAAGAAATCCAATTTTGAGTTTGAGAGGAGCAGCATCTTATGCTGCCAAAGCCATGACATTCCTCCAAAGAATTAAAGCAGTAAAATGTTGTCCATACAAAACCAATTATTGGAAGAACCTGTAATACATCAGAGGAGGAAATCATGGAACACCACTGACGGAATCTAGTTCTCATTCCCAGTTGAAATTGCCCTTCTGAGCAGCATGGGATTGGCACAAGCCCAGTTTTTTTCAATACTTTTTCAAGAGATCACTGCACTTGTATTTCTAAAGATCCCACATAAGACTGACAAGCACTATGGGCTCTCGGTTACTGGAGCAGATGCTTCTGTGGGGACCAGATGCCTGGTCTCTCCTACATCCTTTGCCAAAGTAGCCATGGAGGACAAATTGCTGTGAAGGGATCTCTGCCTAGAGTGATTCATAAGAGTTTGGCAGATCCCAACCCCTGAACATGTTAGCAGCTGCAGCACTGCACTCAATTTGCGTGAGATGGATAGCCATACAAATGTGATCGATAGCCAGATGACAGTCAGACAGACAGACAGATGACAGTGATGGATGGATAGGAGAGAGAGAGAGAGAGAGGGAGGGAGGGAGGGAGGGAGGGAGGGAGGGAGGGAGGGATTTGTTACCAGAGCAATTTCATGCTTTGGGTGGAATTAATTCTGAGTTTTTGCTGTCCAACCCTTAACCCCTCTGTAATTAATCCTATAATCCTACCTACTTGGAATAAGATCACTGAACTCAATAGAATACAATTCTATTCTAAGCCACCCAGAGTTATGTCGAGGTAAGACTGGTGGCACGTAAATGTTATAAATGTATAATTTATAAATTTATATTGTTACTATTTATCAATACATACATTCTAAAGTGATATGTAGAAAAGCAATTATTCATTTGCTGCTTCTCTCATAATGTCGATGATGATGATGATGATGATGATGATGATGATGATGATGATGATGATTGTTCTTTATTTGCAAAATAGTGCCAAGCTAAATGTCCCTCTCTTCCTTTCACCTGCCTTTGCCCAGCAGAACTTTTTGAATGTTGAATGATCTTCAAGGGTCAGAGCTCATCTAGCAGGAAGCTCAGGTGGGTTGTTTCCAGTTTGCTTGACTGTTGGATGAGAACTGTGGTTTGTCAATTGTGCTTGTGGCATCACACATATTGCATTTTAGCTGCTATTTCTTCAATTGGCCATGAGCAGAGGAGACTTTGCTGATGAGAAAGTTTTGCAAATTGAAATAACCAATTGACGTCTCAGGAGCTCTTCTTTTCTGACCATGCAGGAATTGAAAACCTGAAAGCAATGTTGCCCAGTGCAAAATGCATGCAGAACGAAAGGTCAGAGATTAAGCTTAAAGATTCTTTTTTAGCAGCATCACTGCATTTGACTCAGCATCAATTCCCACCAAAGTCTGCTCCTAGTCATCCAGGTTTTCCTCATTTCCTTATTATCCAGTTTATTTTAAGTGGGAAAATTAATCAGATGCCTTTCTCATTGTACTGCAGATCCCCCAGAATTGTTTCAATAGAGACAGCCTGTTGGAATACATGCACATACATCTAATTTATCATACAAGTTAAATAATTATAAATTGTAGTTAGACACCTGTCTGGTTCTGCTTCAAGTATGGTGTTTACCCAGAAAGACAAACAAGATCAGAGGTGGTATTCTGCTGGTTCAAACCAGTTCACCGAACCGGTAGTGGAAATCGAGGTTGGCCCCGCCCACTCACCCCGGCTCTATGGCATAGGAATAGCACTTAGACTTATATACTGCTTCATAGTGCTTTTACAGCCCTCTCTAAGGAGTTTACAGAGTCAGCCTATTGCCCCCCAAAATCTGGGTCCTTATTTTACCCACCTCGGAAGAATGGAAGGCTGAGTCAACTTTGCACCTGGTGAGATTTGATCTGCCAAACTGCAGCTAGCAGTCAGCTGAAGTAGCCTGCAATACTTCACCCTAACCACTGTGCCACCTCGGCATCCCATTTAGGTACTTTTTTAGCTAAAGTGCATGCATGGAAGGCTGAGCGCATGTGAAAATGTGGCTCGTGCCTGCTCACATTTGTAAACTAGCAGGGAAGGCAAATGAATATCACCCTTGAACAAGATGCTTTGTCCTCAGGTATGATATGGCTCCATTTCTGTCGAAAGAGGAGCATAATCACAAACCAGGTTTACTGTATGCTTCTCTGCTGGATAAGAAGACTTCATAGCCGTGACTAATAGAACCAATGTGATATTACATCTATATGCAAGACTGTATTTCATTGACCTAAATGTAATTCCCTAAGAAAATAGAAGGAGACAGAAAAATAAACAGATGCTTCCAAGCTTCAGCAAAATGTTGATAATGCTATTTGAACACCTCCCTGCTGCTAGCAGTACAAAATCCGGGATGGGGAGAGGAGGAGAAGTGTCAGGAGTAAAGACAAATGAAATCATTTCAAATTCCTTCCCAAACCTGGTGACTATCAAGGCAAATCTTGGAAACAAACGTTGAAATATTTGGCATTTTCGCTAATGATTTAATTTTTTATCAGCATCTGTATTATTCTTGTAATCTGAATCTAAAATCAACTGAAATTTGTTAGCTATTAATATGGTTTCTCTTCCACCATTTAATCAACATTAACAACATTTCTATAATCAACAAACAGAAGGCACAAGTATTATCTGAATCCTTTTTGCAAAAGTCTAAGTTACAACTCCTAGCTTTCGGCAAGATATGCATCAAGATATATTCATCAAAAGTAAGCAGGATATGGTTGGCATGGCTTGCAGTAGAAAGTCCATCAAAAAACCGTAGTGGCTAAACAACATCAAAGCCATCACCAGTCAGAGCATAAAACAACTGAAATAAGAAGGAAAATGTGCAGACAGCTGATCCCTGGAGTCACCAAGAATCCGACATGATTAAACAGATATCATCATTGAGGGATAACTGCAACCCGCCCCCCTTTATTATGCATGGGCAGTGGGAATCTTTCAATTCTGGTAATGTGCTTTCATTTCTTCTTTATTTCTCTAGCTCCTTCTGCTCCTTTGCTTGTTCATTTTTCTATTCCCTTCCACTCTCTGCTGCATTCGTCTATCCTCTTGCCTGCCTGACATTGAATACTTTTATGATTTGAATTTTGGGTGCTATCCACTTTCCATTTAAAATTAATCATGTACTTAGAAAGTTCTAAGTCAAAATACAGCAAATAGCTAAAACTGCAAGCGTAAGTCGCTGTGAATAATCCAATATCTAAGTCTCTCTCCTTTTCTTATGAATCCTAATCTTTATCTTATGTGAATCTAAAATTGGAAACAGCTGACAGTTTTTCTTTTGCCATATCACTTAGGACAGTTGATTGTTTGGAGCACCCTGCTGTCAATAAAACTAAATATTGCAAGAGAGCATACTGAAGATGACTGTCGGTATTCTATCATCTGCATGCAGAGTATAGGACTCCAGCGTGAACACAGAATAAGCACTCTTCTTCCTCTTCCTCCTTGCTGGCCTTTCTCTTCCTCTTGGAGACTTAACCATTCAAGGTAACTGCACTTTCCATCTCAACATCACTGTTGCAATCTGAATAGGTTGCCATTGCATTAATTCATGCTTGAAAAACACTTAACCAAAATGGACCATACTGAAGAAAACTGATGACTTTTACAAGGCTGTCCTTTCTCTCTCTCTCTCTTTCTCTCTCTCACACACACACACACCCCTACCTTACTATTTCATCAAGGAAGAAGCCTTTGTAAATCATCTTCCCTGAAGTATTTCATAGGAACATATTACAGAATTTGCAAATTGCAATACATTTGATGGCAAAATTTATTAACATCTGCAGAAAAGAGGGGTGTGTGAGTAGTAGGGAAAATCAGCCCACAGGGCTCTGTCTTCACTTCTATTATACCGTAGTTTATAATATTCAGTTTCCTACCAGGCTTACAACAAGTGGTCCTCATTTAATCTCATCACTCATTCAGTGACTTGTGATAACACTGAACGAGTCCTAGTTATGACTGGTCTTCAAAGCTCCAGCCATCCCAACAGCCCAGATTTCAATCTAGTTACTTAGCAACCAGCCTGAATTTCTGACCCACACACCGTCCCACACCCAGCCATGCGACTGTGGTTTTTCAACCTTTCTTGTTGACTTCTGCCAAATGAAGTCAGGGGGAAGTTGATGGGAAGTCAGAAGCTGTGATCACATGAGATTAATGAACTCTGCTTAACAACAATAATCCGGAGTTTGAGGGAACTGTTGCTGTTAAGTGGTGTGGACACGTGATGTTGCACTTTATGACCACATTGCTCAACCACGGTAATTCTGAACTCAGGTTACATTGTTTATCGAGGACTACTTATACAGGTAGTCCTTGAGTTATGAATGTAATGGAGCCTGCCAATTACATTAGTACCCCAAGGATTCATTGGAGTGAATCACATCAAATGAATGTTTGGCCACACAGTCGCAAATCGAATGTACAGGTCTTTAAGTGCACACGAGGTCTCTCAGGGTGGGGAAGCCTATGGGAGACCCAGTAATGGAACAGGCTCTGTGCTTAAGACCACACAAAGACTTCCCAACCCACTGAGATATCTAGTGCAATTGCTTCCCCCCCCCATTCTACTGTGTCACTTACCTTGCGAAGGTTAGTGAGCTTTCTCCTCCCTAGCCTCTCTGCCGTACAAGATCATGACCCCCAGAAGCTTCCAATCTCCATGCAAAATGTTGGCAAGCCAACAGGATGCTTTGAAGGAATGAAATTGTGATGCTTTGAAGAGTCCCTTCGGCTTGCCAACATTTTGCGTGGAGACTGAAAACTTTTGGGCACCATGATCTTGTGGGACTTCAGCTACCCAGCCTCTTTTTCACAGAATGGTGGGTTGAAATCATGCAAGATCATGGCACTCTCAGTATACAAAAACCGTTTGCAAGCCAATCGGATGCTGGAAGCAAAATTGTCCTGCTCTCAAAGAAACCGTAGCAGAGAGAAGACTGATCTTTGCAAGGTAAGTGAATGCAGTGTGACAGGATGTGGGGGGGATTGTAGGGAGTGGGAGGGGGGGAGTAGGTAGGGTGAGTACTGCAGTGCCTCTGCGATCATTGAATGATTGCTTTGGTGCTACAACATTTGTAATTTTGGGATTGTGTCGTAAATACTTGGAAGGGTTATTACGTAACTTGGAATGGTCACTAAGTGAACTGTCATAACTCAAGGATTACCTGTATTCCTTTTTCCTGTGCAATGTGCATTGTTATCTTTGCACATGTAACCAGTTTGTAGTTCACCCTCTCCCCTTAACGCTGGACTATTCTTTGTCTTTGGTCAGAAATTTAACATGAAAGCATGCTATATGTGGAGCCAATGTTATCAACAGATACCATGAGGGGATCATCTCAGATTGCAGGGATTGGGAGATTAAAGTAACTTCAATAAATCTCTTAAATATGCTGGGCCTTCCCTGCTTGTCCCCAGGTTTTTTGGACAAGCCTAAAGAAAAACTGCATGCTCTACATGGGGCTGCCCTTGAAGAGTGTTCGAAGACTTCAGCTAGTCCAGAATGCAGCCGCGTGAGCGATTGTGGGTGCACCTAGGTACACCCACGTTACACCTATCCTCCACGAGTTGCACTGGCTACCCATTAGTCTCTGGACTCGCTTCAAAGTGCTAGTCGTTACTTATAAAGCCCTACATGGCATCGGACCTGGGTACCTGAGAGACCGCCTCCTGCCAATTACCTCCAAAGACCAATCAGATCGCACAGACTAGGCCTTCTCTGGATCCCATCTGCCAGCCAATGTTGGCTGGCGACCCCCCAGGGGAGAGCCTTCTCTGTTGCAGCTCCAGCCCTCTGGAACGAGCTCCCCGTGGAGATCCGGACCCTTACTACTCTCCCGGCCTTCCGCAAAGCCACTAAGTTGTGGCTGCTCTGGCAGGCCGGGGGGCTGTTGAAGTATCCAGCCCCACGGTAACTATGAATGTTGTGTATTTTAAATTGTTGTTTTGTCTATTTATCCCCTTCCCCTTTTTATTGTAAGCCCCTGGAGTCCTTCGGAAGTGGGTGGCATACAAGACCAATAAACTATAACTATAACTATTGCCAAATTATCTCCCTTTTCTCCACCACTACATTAATGGAGAGATTGAAACTATTTTAAGCTCTTTACTTTTGATCTAGAATTGGGGAAAACTAGTTTATGGAAGACCACTTATAAGAGAGGTCAAAGCAGAGGGGCATGAAGTAGAAGAAAAAGTAGAATATGAAAGGGCAAAGAAATCAAATGTGAAATTTCTTAACTTGGAATGGAGCACCATGACATAAAAATCCATGGGTCAACTGGCAGAGACCCTGCATGATCCCTCTGGGAAGTGGTTGTGCAGAATCCTTGGGAAACTTTAGCTAGACAACTAGAGAAAATTGTGGAAGTAGTTTTTTTTTTACTGTTGAATGTTATAATGCCATTCTTTAATAGCTCTGAACAATGCCACTCTGTACCAGTGTTTCTCAATCTTAGCTATTTTAAGATATGGGGATTTCAACTTCCAGAATTCCCCCACACATTTTAAAATGGGTAAGGTTGAGAAACACCATTCTTTATATTGCTATTTACATTAAGCCTTCTTGTTCATGGCCCATGAAATACGATGCCAGTTAGTAATCCATTGTTGGTGTGTTAGTTAGTTGCAAAGTCATGTCCAATCCATTGTAACCCCGTGGACAATGTTCCTCCAGGCCTTCTTGTCTCCTACCATCCTCTGGAGTCCATTCGGCGACTCCATCCAGCCACCTCATTCTCTGTCGTCTCCTTCTTCTTTTGCCCTCAATCTTTCCCAACATTAGGCTCTTCTCCAGTGAGTCCTTCCTTCTCATTAGGTGGCCAAAGTATTTGAGTTTCATCTTCAGGATCTGGCCTTCTAAAGAGCAGTCAGGGGTGATAACAATCCATCTTATTATCCATATATGATAATCCATACTTTGTTGCTAAATAGGACGTGGTGGCTCAGTGACTAGGCTGCTGAGCTTGTCGATCAGTCGGTTGTCAATTTAGCAGTTTGAATCCCTAGCACCACGTAACGGAGCAAGCTCCTGTTACTTGTCCCAGCTTCTGCCAACCTAACAGTTCGAAAGCATGTAAAAAATGCAAGTAGAAAAATATGGACCACTTTGGTGGGAAGGTAACAGCGTTCTGTGCTCCTTCAGCATTTAGTCATGCCGGCCACATGACCATGGAGAACATTTTCGAACAGCGCTGGCTCTTCAGCGTTCAGCTTCAACGGAGATGAGCACTGTCTCCTAGAGTTGGGAATGGCTAGCGCATATGTGCGAGGGGAACTTTTACCTTTAGTTGCTAATATTCTGTTCTTCCTGCTGCTTCTTCATTGTCATTTGATTTGTAAGATATTGTTTTTAATGGTCATATAGTTCTTCAATCAGTCACCTTGAGCAAATACTAAGTATGGTTTCTACATGGTGAAAAGAGTAAGGTTCTACATTTAGGCAAGAAAAACAGGTACAGTATAGGTGGTACCTTGCTCAAAAGTAGTAACTGTGAAAGGGATCTTGGAGTCCTAGTGGACAACCATTTAAATATGAGCCAGCAGTGTGCAGCAGCTGCCAAAAAAGCCAACACAGTTCTAGGCTGCATAAACAGAGGGATAGAATCAAGATCACGTGAAGTGTTAATTCCACTTTATAAGGCCTTGGTTAGGCCACACTTGGAATACTGCATTCAGTTTTGATCACCACGATGTAGAAAAGATGTGGAGATTCTACAAAAAGTGCAGAGAAGAGCAACAAAGATGATTAGGGGACTGGAGACTAAAACATATGAAGAACTGTTACAGGAACTGGGTATGTCTACTTTAATGAAAAGAAGGACTAGTGGAGTCATGATAACAGTGTTCCAATATCTCAAGGGCTGCCACAAAGAAGAGGGAGTCAAACTATTTTCCAAGGCACCTGAGGGTAGAACCAGAAGCAATGGGTGGAAACTGATCAAGGAGAGAAGCAACTTAGAACTGAGGAGAAAATTCCTGACAGTTAGAAAAATTAATCAGTTGAACAGAAGTTGCCTCCAGAAGTTGTGAATGCCTCAACATTGGAAGTCTTTAAAAAGATGTTGGATAGCCATTTGTCTGAAATGGTATAGGGTTTCCTGCCTAGGGAGGGGGTTGGACTAGAAGACCTCCAAGGTCCCTTCCAACTCTGCTATTGCCTGTTTTCAGAACCAGTGCAGCCAAAACAAAGGAATAATAAAATACATGATTGCTCGAAGAAAATATCACACAGAGCCAGGATTCTAAAATAAAGGCGATGTTTTGCACTGAGGCATTATAGGATAATGCCATAGGGGACATAGGAGAAAAAGAGAGACAACCTGTGGCTTGCTTTGCTCATCCATTTTATAAATACTCCCATCTATTGAAATTGCCAAAAAAAACAAAAAACCAACAACCGTTATTGACACAATTGCTTGAAGCATTATTGCAGCCATAACTTTTCCTTGAGCTACTTAAAGAATGAGTTTTCAAAATGAAAACACCAATTATTTTTTCTTTGAGAATAAGAACAGATCACGAACCTGGCATAGAAAAAGCAAGCCTGTTAACTTTTATGACTTTGCAAAAAGGCCAGAAATTGCTGGGGATGGGGAGACAGAAGCCCCAAAGCACCACAGGGTCTGGGGCGGATGGAAGAAAGGGAAAAATCCCAAGAGCTGGGAGACAAAATGAAATGGGAATTATTTCCAGTGGGAAATCACAAAACCCGAAATCCTTTAGGTCTCGAGAAAAGGCTAAGAAAAAAATATATTTCTTTCTCTGGGGCAGAAGCAGAGCTGATAAATTACAGAAGTATGACCACTTTAGCTTTCTAAGGCTTCCATAAACTCCACCACTACACTGTACAAAGGTGGCATTGATCTAAGCCTGGGACTTCCCTTATCAATGGAAGGGGATTAAGTTTGATACAACCTCTAGAATTTACTGCAAGTCTCCAAACATGTTTTGATTAGTGTTCTGTTAAATTTTCTTTCCATTTTAATTTGCTCCTTTTGTGTGATCTACTGTTTATTGTCAAACCAGAAGAAAGTTCTGTTTTTGATATAAGAACTTTGAAGAAAACTTGGCCAGATAATGGCTTTTTCTGAGTCATCTGATTGTGGCCCACACTCCCCTTGTTAATTATCACTCATTAAAAGTTGTCAGATGCTTCCTTCCTCTTTTTAGGCTGTCCTTCTCTGCTTGCAATTATTTAACATGCAAAAATCCTGTGTTCCATCTGCATAGAGTTGTGTGTCTGTGTGTATGTGTGAGAGAGAGAGGGGGGAGGAGGGAGGGAGGGAGGGAGGAGTTACCAGAGAATGAATTTTATGATATTGTTAAATACAGTAGGATTTAACAAATACATTCCCCTGGAGTTTATTCACTTGGTACCTTGTATAAACTTGGAGGAACACAACATATTAATGAAATAGCTTTTATCTTCCCTTTATATTTACTTTATTGTCATTGTACATATATACACAGTATACACATACAATGGAATTCACATAACACCCAGAGACCAGACCCAACACACATGACATTCCCCAAACACCCCAACCCCACCCCACTCACCAGAAATTCCCCTCCCTTAAACCACCCAACCATCCACACGACAGACCAAGTTTCAGAGTTCTGGAGCCCCCCATGGAGAGGAAAGTAGATTACATCATAGCAACTCACATGCTCCAACATGAAATTTTCTTAGCTACACATCCTGCTTTATAACGCTTGTTCAGAAAACTTTTAGAATTTATTCTTAAATCTACAGGATCTCTCCTTTGATGTTGGCATGGTCATAAACCACAAACGGAAATAGTGGGATTCAGGTTATGCTAGTCTCCTTTGAAGTCATGTGAACTGGGGCAATAGAGTCACATCATATAGAAACTAATGTAATCTAAGGTATAAGGGCACTTTTGACACAGTTCACACAAGCAAAGCATGACCTGAAATCTTTTAGTGCAGAAGAAGTACACGAAGTTGCTTTATGCACAACTGTGCTTCCACCTGTAGAGTCCCGATTTCACCATAGTTCTTCAGTTTTAGGGCTTTTCATAATCAGACGGTGACAGTATCCAGATAGAAAGCAATAATGCTTTTATCGAAATGGAGGCCAATATTCCTGGAGAAACTGTGGCACATCGTAGAATATGTTCTCATCATACTATCCTGAAGAATGATATCTGCTTGATTTCCCAGTGTTTAAGGAAAAAAAACAGAATACAGGTAGCCACTCCACATTTTAAACAGAAACGTGAATTTGAAAAAATATGATTTTCTTATGCTCTAGTCCAGGGGTGTCAAACTCACGGCCCGTGGACTGGATGCGTCATGCGCAGGCCACTCCCACCCCAGCTCCACAAAGGGAAAAAAACATCACAATACATCACGTGATGGCAACGTGACACGGTGACTTTGACACCCGTGCTCTAGTCAATGAACAACTCAAGATTTTAAATCACAGTTGGAGCCTGCCTGGTTCCCATAACAACCTTAAATCAAATTACAGTTTCTTGACTTTGGAAGTTACATGGATTGATTCATTGATCTAGCTATTGATCTAGCTATCAAAATTTCTCCGAAGCAAGACCTTTGGATTGGTTCCTCTGGAGTATAGGCAAATGTAACTTTAAGCGAATTAAAAGTTAGGGTAACTCATAAAAGCCCAAAGTACACCATGACTCATTCATGTCACTCACACACCAGCAACCTCTGTTTCCAGTTGTATCTGAATTTGCAGTCTTAGATAGATTGTAAAAGTGAATCCCATAACATGAGCATAGCCTTCTGTTTTCAAGGTTGCTAAATACCCCAGGCAGCGCTTAGAAAACAAAGCTCTTTGTGTTGCCTTAGAGAGAACTGAGAGAACTAGAAAACACACTCCCTTTTTCAATCTCCACCACCATTTCTGACGGACAAAAGAAAGAGGTCAAACCTAACACATGCACACGAACACAAATAACTGATTGAAAACACTTTTAAAATTCAGTTTCATTTAAACTACATTTCATATTCAGTCCATGCACTCCAACATAGTATGAAAGTAAAAAGCCCTCCGTGTGTGTGTCTGTGTGTATGTATATATTACGTACATGTGTGTATACACACACACACATATATACACACACACACAAATGTATGTGTGTGTTTAAGAGACAGGAACTGCATACACTGAATGGCATTGGAGTGGCATTGTGTACAGGAACATCTGTACCAGGGATGGGTTTCTGCCAGCATTACCGCTGGTTTGGTGCGTGCATAATTTTCTCCATGCGCGCACCAAGATTTGCTCCGTATGCATGCACAGTGGCCTGTAAATAGATCTGCGCATGCACAGGACATTAAAAATGTTTTTAAAAAGATGTCGTGGTGACTGGGGAACTGGTTCGGGGGCGTGAACCGGTAGGAACCCATCACTGATCTGTACAGACCATGAGCTAAATCTTCCTAAATCTAGATGAGAGTTCCCACAGAAAGTTCTGGAAAATAAAAGAGCTGAGATCAGGTGGGATTTCCAGATCCAGTCAGGACAGGCAGACTAGCCAATCAGCCAGACACTGTGGTAGTAGACAAAGACCAGAAGATAGTGGCAGCAATAAGTGTACAGTGCCAAGTGTAACATCAGGAAGAAGGTGTATGAGAAACTGGAGACATACCAGGGCCTGAAGGAGGAATTGGAGAAGATGTGGAATGTAAAGGCCAAAGGGGTCCCAGTGGTGATAGGCACACTCAGGACTGTGACCCCTAAGCTGGGAGAGTGGCTCCAACAGATCCTAGGAATAGCATCAGAGCTTTCTGTCCAGAAGAGTGCAGTGCTAGGAACAGCTAAGATGCTACCAGAAGCTTCAAAATCCCAGGCTTCTGGTAGAGGATCTGAGATTGACACAGACTACCCATTGGGGTGAGAAGGGAGTGTGCGTGTTTGTTTTTCTGTGTGTGTGTGTGTGTGTGTGTGTGTGTGTGTAAATTTCCTCTGATAAATTCCATTTCCTCCCATCCTGATTGTCAACTTTAAAGCCCTTCATGATTTAGGAAGGGGGTTACTGATAGACCATCTTCTCCCAATTGTTTCTACCTGCCCAATCCTATCTGGCAGGATGGTCATGCTTTGGATTGCATCAGCCAAGGAATGTCCAGAAGGCATAGCATCTCTGCCATAGTGTCTGCCCTCTGGAACATTTTCCCTCCAGAGATTAGGATGGCCCAATCCTATTGCCTTCTGGAAGGTCTTGAAGTCCTAGTTATATGCTCAGGCTTGGATCCCAAGTGTGTGATGGGTCCCATTTTTTGTTAAGCTTATATCTACAGATTTTAATAATTCTTGGCTGCTATATATATTACATTATACTACAACTGACACTGTTTTTAATTTATGATATGATTACTCACCACCCAGAGGCATTTGTTTGAGATGGACAGCCATAGGAAGGAAGAAAGGAAGGAAGGAAGGAAGGAAGGAAGGAAGGAAGGAAGGAAGGAAGGATGGAAGGAAGGAAGGAAGGAAGGAAGGAAGGAAGGAAGGAAGGAAGGAAGGAAACTTTGTATGTTTTTCTGGACTGTACCTACTGTGTGCCAAGACTTCCCACAGATCTTGGTGGAACCTATGCATATGTAGTGTTTTGGAAATAAGATATTCATAACTCAGTGAACGAAACTCTGAAATAAAAGATCTCATCACAAATACAAAGATAGGAAATGCATAATTCAGCTAACACTAATTTTGACAAATGACAGTTTAACACAGTTTTGCACCTTGAAAGCTGACAACTGCACACATTCATTGAAATAAGTATTCCTACTCGGTGCTTGCCATTTGTATCACTGGTTATGTGCATTAAATCTAATGAGGGATAGACAGTGGGCTCTATGGTGAGAACATACTTGATATATAGCAAATTTTGGGTTCAGTTGCCGCAGTGATGGGATTAAAACATTTTTACTATGGGTAATGTGGCCGTGGCTTGGTGGGCATGGCATGGCTTGGTGGACATGGCAGGGGAAGGATACTGCAAAATCCCCATTACTTCCCAATCAGCTGAGACTCGGGAGGCAGAGAATAGATAGGGGTGGGGCCAGTCAGAGGTGGTATTTACCGGTTCTCCGAACTACTAAAATTTCTGCTACCAGTTTTCCAGAACTGGTCAGAACCCGCTGAATATCACCTCTGAGTCGCTGGGATAGGAATGGGGAATTTCTAGCTCTTTGGAGGCTAGAAAAGTACAGTGGTGCTTAAAAGTTTGTGAAACCTTTTAACTTTTTCAATATTTTTGGATAAATGTGATCGGTTCCCAGACAAGTCCAAAAGATAAACAAAGAGAATGCAATTAAATGAATGAGTCAAAATCATCATACTTGTTTATTTATTGAGGGAAATTATCCAAAGCTACATATTTGTGTTTGGCAAAAGGATGTGAATCTTTGCTTTCAGGATTTGGTGTGCCCTCTCTGGGCAGCAATAACTGCAATTAAATGTTGCCAGTAACTGTTGATAAGCTCTTCTGTAAGGAGGAATGGGCTAGAATTCCTCCAAGCTAATATGCAGGATTGATTAGGATCCATTCTTGTGGACTTCCTTGTGTTTATAACAAACAAAACCCACAGACCGCCTCTTGCCAATTACCTCCCATAGACCGATTAGATCACACAGGTTAGGCCTTCTCCGGATCCCATCTGCCAGCCAGTGTCGGCTGGCGACTCCCCGGGGGAGAGCCTTCTCTGTTGCAGCTCCAGCCCTCTGGAACGATCTCCCCATGGAGATCTGGACCCTCACTACCCTCCCGGCCTTCCGCAAAGCCGCTAAGTCCTGGCTGCTCCAGCAGGCCGGGGGGCTTTCGAAATATCCAGCCCCTCGGAAATTGTGACTGTTGTATATTTTAATATGTTGTCTTGTGTATTATCCCCCTCCCTTGTTTTATTGTAAGCCGCCCGGAGTCCTTCGGGAGTGGGCGGCATACAAGCTCAATAAAACAAACAAACAAACAAAACAAACAGTCCTAACTCCATAGCCACCACCGTTCCTTCAAGGAACAATTCAACGAAGATGACCTTGACAGAGATTTTTTACAAAAGCAGCACAAGAAAAGTCATATCTTAAGTCCAAAATGACAAAGGGGAGGAGTACAGCACAATCAGACCTGCCAGATTCTATGATTACAGCCATTCCCAGTAAGTCATAGCTGGGAATGGTTATAATTACCCATTCTGACACCAAACAGCACCAGTTTGATTGGAGCAACACAGAAATCATCTGCCACACTTGTGAGTTCATCAAAGCCTGGTGCTCCACAAGCAATTTCATCATTAGACATATTAGCCTACAATCAGCCTACGAACATCTCAGAATCCAAATCAACCACACAGCCAACCAGAGGGAGCACCATCCCTCAACCAACCCATGCAACACCCCCCAGCACTTCACCTCCCAATGACCCTCACCTGATGTAACCTCCCCATCACAAGACCCATCACAAGACTCTCATTGGTGACTCACACCTGAGATCCACCACAAGACCCTCACTTGGCACACCCACGCCTGACCCATTTCAAGACCCTTCACCTGATGGGACCCTCACCAGACATGACCTCACCACCACAAAACCGATTGACTACATAAAGCCCTTATAAACAGAAGAACACTGACTCTGACATCCCCTAACTTTACTGAAAATGTTACCTGGCCTGGTAATGAAACATTCATAAACCAACCCACAAGGTCAGAGAATGAACCTTCACCCTCATCCTACACCCAACCTACAGATATCTGCCATTATTGCAGTCACAGCTTTCTTGTGAAGTTGATTCCTACTCTGGTCTACTTGGTGTGGGCTGACAATGCCATGGTCCCCACATTCATCTTTCAGCAGGGACAGATTCTTTTCATATGTGGTCTGTCTTTTAGTTTAATTACTAAGAGCTATTTAATGTTTTTTTTAAAAAATATATATGATGCAGATGAGACACATTTGCTTGGGAATAAGCTATAGCAGTGAACTCTCTGTAACTACTTTAAGAAAACATTCAAGCTCCTCTGTAACTTTACTATGGAGTAATGTTTAGGTTTCTCGGTTGGTAGCATTAGCCAACACTGGGCCTCTGCATTTGAATTATTTTATTTATTTGCTTTTATTTTATATAAGCAAACCACAAGGTGATGGTGAAGAAGGAACCAAGACAGATGTCTGGCAGTGTCAACTTTCCAAGTAGACCAGATAGGAAGCAGTGACAAAAGGAGTTAATTCTATTATACTGTAGAAGTATATTAATATAATATTTACTTTTATTTACTAAAAATAAATTTAGATTAATTATCTATTATATTTATATTCTGCCAGTGACATATGAATTTAATAAATAAAGAAACTTGCAAGTCTGAAAATACAAATCTCCCTCCATTTCATTTTACAGCTTGATAAGATGGGACAGGTCCTTTCGAATTTTTCTTTCTCTACAGATTGTTGAGCTGCAGTTCCCCCCACTTGAGAGACCGCCTACTGCCAATTACCTCCACTAGACCGATAAGATCGCATAGATTAGGCCTCCTCCGAATTCCATCAGCTAGCCAGTGTAGACTGGCAACTACCCGGAGGAGGGCCTTCTCGGTGGCTGCTCCGACCCTCTGGAACGAACTCCCTGTGGAGATACAGACCCTCACCACCCTCCAGACCTTCCGCGCTGCACTTAAAATCTGGCTATCCCGACTGGCCTGGGGTTAAAGACTTTAACCCCTACTCGAATTGTATGACTGTTGAGTTCTTAAATGGTGTAGTGCTTTTATGTTTTATGTTGTAAATTGTTTGTCCTTCCCTTCCCCCTTTTGAACTGTGAGCCGCCCTGAGTCCCCCCAGGGAAAAGGGCGGCATACAAATAAAGTGAAAACTAAACTAAACTAAACTAAACCCCCTTTTATCTGATCATTCCCTAGGCAGCATTTCCCCTCATTTTTTCAAGGTCATTCGCATATGCTATTACAAGCAGCTTCTTTCTTTCAGCATCAGGATAGAAGACCTAATAGATTGACAGGTGCCCCTATATTGAAATGGAGTGGAAGAAAATAGATATTAGCGGTAAGGCTGAAATCATGTCTATTAAATAAAAGGTTGGGGGGGACAATGTACTCCTCCAACCTTCCTCAAACTGTTGACTCCCCTAATGTTGGCTTTTAACTCCCAGAATGCCATCATGAATAGTTGTGGCTGAAAATATGAGATGGGCGTAATTTGTTCAAAATGTGGTTGTGGGGGTATGAATTGGGACTGAGCAGTCGGAACACATATTACTCATGCCTTGCTAGTTTCACTGGTTCTGAGCTCAGATAAAAGTGCCAGTTTTGAGCTTGAAAACTATTCACAGCTTAGGGAGAGGACACCAGAATTCTATTCCCAACTGGTCTCTTTTCCAGATGGCTACTCATTTGCACTGAAGGTTATGGTCAACTGCAGGGAAAGGGCCTCCCTGTAGGTGGCCCCTTTCTATCTCCCCCATATGACTTCTTATCTTGAGATCATTTCAGGCCCAGGCAGTAATCCATTTATTTTTCTTCCAGATCTTTTATTCATTGGGATATCACTTACATGTTGACAGATGTTCTTTTGTTCTTCTATTCTGCTGGTAATCCTTTTAGACTCTGCAGTCAGTGGTGGGATACGACCAGTTCGCCCAGGTACAGGCATGCCAGTGCCTGCTGGGAGCACCAGGTACCATTCCGGTACGGTGCCCCAGAGGGCCCACCTGCCCACTCGCTCTCCTTACCACTATTTGAGCCCATCGGGGCTTTCGCGCATGTGCATAGAACGTAGGTTGCCTGCACAATGCTCCACCCAGCAGCTGGAGTGTCGTGGGTGGTAAGTGCACCTGCGCACGCTGAGCGCATGCTGTGTGTGTTCACATCGTGAATACCCAGCCCCGATGCAACATACCGGTTGCAATGGGATCTGGAACCCACCACTGCTCTAGAGCCAAGGTAGCGCAGTGGTTAGGGTGCAGTATTGTAGCCACTTCAGCTGACTGCTAGTTCTGCAGCTTGGTGGTTCAAATCTCACCGGCTCAGGGTTGACTCAGCCTTCCATCCTTCCGAGGTGGGTAAAATGAGGACCCAGATTGTGGGGGCAATATGCCGACTCTGTAAACCGCTTAGAGAGAGCTGAAAGCCCTATGAAGCGGTATATAAGTCTAACTGCTATTGTATTCCTATTGCTCTGCAGAGTGTGTGTCTGTCTGTTTGATGCTACATGCCTTTCATTTAAGGAGAATATGGATGTACTGTAGAAACAATAGCAAAATGTGGAAGGAGGATAGGTTGAAAAGTCTGCACCTCTCCAGGATTTTCATCTGCAGTTGGATTAATTAAAGGTAATGCCTGGTTGAAAGCAGTTAAGAGCTGCTGAGGAATTGTGAGAAGATTGCCTGAAATGAAGAAACTACTCTTTTTGGCATTTCTTTGCTGACGATTGCCTAAATTATTTCATGAATTATGACAAGGTACTATATTGCCATCGTGACAGCATTCTTAAGCAAGAAATGGTTTTTCTGCTGTGAGCTTCCCTGCTGCCTTACTGAATGTACTTATTCTGAAATGACTGAATTCTTAAATATCAGGCTGTAGCTGCAGAACGAGATCTAAACAGATCATAGATGCAGCTCGTAGCAACTGTTTTCCACAAGAATTGGAAGAATTCCAAAGATTTCAAGGAGGAAACCTAGAAGGACTTTGACTAAATAGTCTTCTGCGTGTGGGGGGGGGGTATGTGTGTGTGTGTGTGTGTGGGTATATATGTGTGTGTGTTTTCATAGATTTTCACGGGTGTAGGTATGCTGGTCTTGTTGTATTCGGGTCTTTTCCTGTGTAAGATTGAGATTGTCTTGGCAACGTTTCGGCGAGGTCTCACTCGTCATTATCAGGCTGGTGTTTTTGGCTTCGTGTTTGTGTGGGTAAAGCGTGGTCGGAGCTACCGTCTTTCTATAAATCTTGGGGGGTGTGTGTGTGTGGAGTGCTGGCTTTGTTTCAGTAAGTGGATTGATTGGCTGTATAGTTGTATCATGATTGATAGATTGGTGCTGATTGGTGCTGGCTGTGTGTCCGTTGTTGTTTTGTGTTGTAACGGCCTGGGTGGTGGGTGGGGCTCATTTGTTGACTAGGGTTGGTTTCCAGATGTCTGGTAGGTGGGAGGTATTGTCATGTTTATTCATGTTGTGGGGGTGTTTCTCTATTTTGATAGCTTCCATAATTATTCTCTTGTTGAAGTGTTCAGTTTTGGAGATTAATTTGGTTTCTTCAAAATCAATTTCGTGTCCTGTAGCTTTAAGGTGCTGGAAAAGGGAGGAAGTTTTTTCTTTTTTTTTCTTTTTTTCTTACTGTGTTCTTGTGTTCTGTGATGCGTGCATTTATTCTCCTATTAGTTTTCCTATGTATATTGCAGGGCAGATTTTGCGTGGTATTTCGTAGACTCCTTGGTTTCTTTGGGGTTTCTTAAGATGTTGGGTATTTTTTGGTCAGTGTTGAAGGCTGTCTTGATATTGTGTTTGTGAAGAATTTTGCTGACTTTATCTGTGGTGCCTTTGATGTAAGAGAGGAGGGCGATGGCATTGTCCTGTTCTGTGTCTCGGTTCTTTTGGGGAGTCTCCCTTTGGATTAGGTTGGTAATTGTTTTTCTTTGGAATCCGTTGGAGATTAATACGTTTGTGAGAGTGTGTAATTCAGTTTTCAGGTGGTCTTTGTCAGCTAGGCATTTGGTTCTGGAGATGAGGGTCTTGGCTACAGAGTTGATCTATGCAGGGTTGTGATGGGATTGTGCATTTTGGTAGCAGTTGGTGTGTGGTTTTTTTCTGGTAAATGGTGTGTCCTAGGGAGCGATTT
The DNA here is from genome assembly GCF_051295495.1 of Thamnophis sirtalis. NCBI lineage: Eukaryota > Metazoa > Chordata > Lepidosauria > Squamata > Natricidae > Thamnophis > Thamnophis sirtalis. The sequence goes on along the minus strand of NW_028261381.1, from coordinate 68,154,927 downwards.
GGTTTTTTGTAGATTAGGACGTCCAGAAAGGGAAGTTGGTTGTTTGCTTCTATTTCCATAGTGAATTGTATTTTGGGGTGTAGGCTGTTGAGATGTGTGAGGCAGTTGTCCAGTTTTTCTTTCCCATGTGGTCAAAGGGAGACTCCCCTTTAAAGAGTTGTCAACAGGTACTACATTTATGTTTCCCTGTGCAATGAAGCATCTTTTCTGAATTATTACTCAAGCTTACTTGAGAAAGTAAGCTAATACTAAAAGGGACTGTTTATCCATTTCCATTCTCACAATATTAAGAATAGTGTGCAACGTCTCTTCATGAAAACATATATTTTTCAGAGTATAAGACGCACCAAGATTTTGAAGAGGCAAATTAAAAAAAAGTTTTTGCACTCTGCAAACCTCCCCAAAATGGCCCGTTTTTCATGAAAATGAAAATTTTATAAAGGTGCATGAATAGCCTTTAGGAGGCTTATAGAGGGCTCCTGGGGGGTGGGGGGGCATATTGAGCAAAAAATGGCCCAGTTTTTGCTCATTTCTGCCCTCCCCAGCCCCCAGGACAGGGGTGGGTTTCAGGCGGTTCGCGGCGGTCCCCGCGAACCGGTTGGTCGGTGAACCCAGAAGTAAGTAACTTCCGGGAACGCCGAAGGATCCACCCACCCACCCGCGTTTCTTACCCGGTTTTGACGAGTTCTGCGCTTCCACGCATGCGCAGAACGCATACAGCACCTGTGCGATCCTCCAGGAGCAACTGGAGCATCGCACAAGCGCTAGTACGCATGAGCGCACTGCGCACGTGCACGAGGACGCCGCCGGCCCCGTTCCAACCGAACCGGTTGGAATGGGGCGAGAAACCCACCCCTGCCCCAGGAGCACTCCAAAAGCCTCCTAAAGACTATGCATGGTCATTTTGGTGAAGGGGCGGGGTTTCAGGAGGCTAAAAATGCTGTATTCAGTGTATAAAATGCACCCAGATTTTTAGCCTCTTTTTTGAGGGGAAAAAGGTGCGTCTTATACTTGGAAAATATGGTAAATCTAAAATGAATGCATATTTCTGGAATATTGTTAGGAAATGGAATCATTTGACAAAAGCTTTGGAGGTTGCCATGTATGAAGCCTTCTACATGGCATAAATATAAGAAAAGGCATAGAAGCAAAAATAAGCAGACCAACCAAAGACACCTGATGAATCTGGAGAGAGAGGAGAAAGTGAACATAAATCAAATAATTATCATTTCTTTGGTGTCGAGTGGTGTGGTGGCGTACAGGTGGAGCTCTCACCTCAGAATCAGGAGGCTGTGAATTGGATTCTAGGTAGAGGCAGATATTTCTCTCTTTGGGTACACTGAGAATATATCTGCTGAACAAAACTCCACATTGGTGACAGGTGACAGCATCCGGCCATTAAAACACTCTGCTAGCTCCATTCAGTTGTCCAGACTCCATCCCGTTAGGGATTATGGGGTCATTAAAAGAAGAAGATGATGATTATCATTTCTTTGGCACAAAGGAAGGCTGCGTATAGATAAAATAAATGTCATCGTTAGAACCTGTAATTAGCATGGATTACAGTCCAGCTGATAGAGAAGAATGTAGAGATGTTGGGATAGGCATAATAAGGACATCTCATAGTATTATCAGATGTTATATTCCATCCATAAAAGCCACCATATGATTTACATTGCTTTCTTTATCATTTTATGTAAACTTTCTGGGGTTATATAACCCACAGCCTTCCTTAGTCATTCTTGTGGCCAAAGTCCAGTGTTCACTGTAGCTGTACATGCTAATAAAAGATAGTCTGTTGCATCTATCTCCAAACAATTTGTTTCCTTATTTAAGTGGGTCTTTTTCTCACAACAAAAAGACTGCATTTTAAGGCTATGTCTGAAATATTCAATGAAAATTTCACATCAAAATACTTTGATAGAAATCATAGGTTCCCCTTTAAAAAGGTAAGTCCCAAGAGCTTAAATTTATTTATAAGGTTCTATTTAAATGTTCTGCTCCTAATATACAGATAGTCTTCAACTTACAATAGTTCATTTAGTGACCATTCAAAGTTACAATGGCACTAAAAAAGTGACTTATGGCCATTGTGCTCAAAATTCAGATAGCAATAGCAATAGTACTTAGACATATATACTGCTTCACAGTGCTTTACAGCCCCCTCTAAGTGTTTTACAGAATCAGCCTATTTCCCCCAACAATCTGGATCCTCATTTTACCCACCTCGGAAGGATAGAAGGCTGAGTCAACCTTGAGCCTGGTGAGATTTGAACTGCCAAATTGCAGGCAGTTGGCAGTCAGCTGAAGTAGCCTGCAGTACTACATTATAACCACTGCACCATTGCAGCTCAGATGCTTGACAACTGGTCCATACTTATAACCATTGCTGTTTCCAAAAATCATGTGACTACCTTTTGTAATCTTTTGACAAGCAAAATCAATGGGGAAGCCAGATTCACTTAACAACTTCACAACTTACCAACTGCAGTGATTCACTTAACAGCTGTGGCAAGAAAGGTCATAAAATGGGGCAAAAGTTACTTAACAAGTATCTCACTTAACAACAGAAATCATGGGCTCAATTGTGGTCCTAAGTCAAGGACTACCTATATAGAGTTCCTTTTCATAAATGGGTGGGTAAAATCAGCACCATGGAAAGCTCAGAGAGTCCTGGTGGCTTCAACTAAATCTGAGAGTGAACCAAACACTTTTCTAGTTTCCAGGACCACATCTTGAAGAATATAAGGTGCCTTAAAGATGGAGACCTCTTGCTTTGAGCTCTAAAGTCAATTCTGGTAAGAATAGAATGCAACTGGAATGCACTTCTGGATACCAAGCCTTCAGACAAGATGAAGGGAAAGTTCTTTGCAGAGTATGAACTCTGGATGCCTCACTGAAAACTGTTCAGTAGTTGGGCTGCATCTTAAGACTTGACTATGATTCTAAAGACTACGTTATTCATGAGTGCCAATATATTGATGAAATGGACTAGACTTTTAAAAATTGCAATCAGAAGCCAGGTCTCTGCTGAGAGAGAGGATCCTAATACTATGTTTCCCTGAAAATAAGACAGGGTCTTATTTTCTTTTGACACCCCCCCAAGTAAATGCTTGGTCTTATTTTCAGGGGGGGTTATTATTTTTGAGGTGCAGGAAGCCACGAGTGTGGTCACCTCATGGCTGCTGCTATATTGCGCATCACTGGGCCTACCGCTCTTTTTGCAGCAGCCATTATCGTGACAGGAGCTTGGTGGATAGGGTTGCATGAGCGACCGTTAGGTAAGGGCATGTGGGGTGCATGGGGCATGATGCCCTTCCCCCCTCTGGCCTCACCTCACCTCATGTTGAGGGCTTATTTTCAGGGGAGGGCTTATTTTAGTACTTGCGCTCAAAAGCCTGATTGGGCTTATTATCCAGGGAGATCTTATTTTCAGGGAAACGGGGTACCTGACTCCAATGAAACTGAAGAAATGGCTTGACTACCCCTCCTTATCAATGCTGGAGCCCAGACTATCATTTTCTGTATGAGGGCTGCTGCAGGTGGCTCTGAATCAGAAGACTGCAATGCATGCTTCTTTGGCATTTTGTTTGAAGAAATCCAGACTCACATGTTGGAATTGTTGCAGAAAATTCACACTGGTGTCATAATTTAATAAATGCAGGGCAACACACAATGTAATCCTTTATTTTCTTACTTATAGTTGCCAGAAGAAGCATAGTGAGTTATATCTACCCTCTTCTGATTTTGTTTCCTTGCTCACTGTGCCATATCACTCACAGAACCAGAAGTATCTTGGGTGAATTTTTTGGTATACTTATTCTTCAGTCTGACCCACCCTCCCTTTTTTATTCTACAAATGTCTCTTTGTTAAATTTGATTCTAGCCTGCCCAACTTCTTTTGGTACCTTGTCTCTCCTGGAAGTAGGTAATATTCTAAAGGGGCTTTTTAAAGCTAGATTTAAGATGTATGGACCAACCTCCAGAATTCCCCAGCATGTTGGATGGGGAATTCTGAGAAATGATGTCTCCAGATCTTAAAAGTTTCCAAAGTTAAGAAACACTGATCTAAAAGATAAGAGACTTCTAGCTAGTTCTGTCACCATTTAATTTTCTCACACCAGACTCTCATCTTTGCCCAGCTATCTAGACTACCTCGCCACACAAATGATATTTGGGCAATTGTTTCCTTCAGTATATTTCATCTGCTGGCTCTGGAATATCTACATGTGCCTCTGAGTCAGGATGTGAAGTAAGCATTCAGCTGTGCTCTAACTTTGTTATAACTGCAACCTCAACTACATGAGTGCTTCTTCCAAAGAAAACAGTGCACTTAATTAATCACATGCAAAGTAGGACACATACTGTATGTCCTACTGAGTAGGACATATACTGTATGAGTAGGACATATACTGTGTGATCTGAAACAAATCAATAGGCTTCCCAGGCAGAAGTCCAGCAGCCACCAGGTTGAGTGATTCCCATTCAGGTTAGGATTTATATCTATATACCATTTCTTGCTTTCATTCCAACATTTTTACCAGCCTGTACTGAGCAATGTTTTGACACCGGGATCATTTTTCCAAAGAAATCTGATCTATGTTGAGTCTTATCTACAGGAGAGCTTGTCCCATTTGTGTAGGAGCCAATTACAAAAGCAGAAAACATTTTGAGTATGTAGAACTAAAGAATTCTCTTCTTTCCAGTCTTAATAAAGTACAGGGTTGACCTTGTTAATATTTTTTAGACCTAATGTACAGCAATTCATTTTTCTTAGCAGCTTCACCCTATTAATTACTTCTGGTAACAGTGTGATCAATCAGCACTAAAGTTTACTTCCTTTTCTGTTTCCAGCTGATAGGGGAAAACGTTTATCTGTCCCTAACCACATGACCTTTTCATTGTTCTGAATGGTTGCCTCTTTTTATTATTCCAGTATTCATAAGGCTATCCTGTTTATACTGCAGAAGTTCCTAGGGTTTTTAGCAGACTTTTCCCACCCTTAGATCATCAAACATTAACCATCATGAGATCTGGATTAGCCAAGGGGCTTGTAAAAGGCTTCGGCCACCCGAACAACAGCATTTTATCATCACACAGGGAGGTGACTGCAACATTATATATACAATGATCAGTAAGAAGCATGTGCTTCAGTCGGTGGTTTAAATTACAGTGTAGTGAGAAAGACTAGAACAATTAGGTTTCGGTCAATAGTTATGTGAAAGGTTCCCACCAAAAACTTCCCTGTTTCCCTGCAGAGAGCACCCTGTACACCCTGTACCAGGTGGTGAATGTTTATTATATTGAGGGTAAAGACAGGACAGGCTATTCATTGGCCTTCCACATTTGAACAAAAGTGAATTCTCATAGCATCAGGGAAAGCAAACAAAATCAATTGTCAGAAAAACTACTCCTAAGTGCGCTTGCTAAAAATATTTGTTCATTATTATTTTTTTAAAAAGTGAGTTTGCTGATAATCCAATGCAGTGTTTAACGACTTGTGTTACATTATAAAATGCCACATGTCTATGATTTGGGGCACCTGCCATATGGAGCACAATGTAACCTGTTATATCCCTCCATTCCTGTTACCTCTTTGTTGGCATATGGCAAACTTATTTGGGAGAGAAATAAAAGCAGTTCATCTGGTTCTCAGTCAGGACAAAAATAAAACGTATTTGTAGAAAGGCAAACAAATGCTTATTCCAGATCAAGCTGCAAACACAAGATGAAGAAATCAAAATATTCTACAATCATGTTCACTTCTTCAAAAAGAAGTAAATCATATTAAAGACATTTCAAAAAGAAGTATATTTCAATTGATTTATCCAGTTTTCTCAGGGACCTTACAATATTGTAATTACAATTGTTATAATTACAATAATATATTGTAATTATTATTATAATTATGTATAATATACTTTGGTATTTTCTTTTTACTTTCTTTTTTCAAACCCCTCCCTCCCCCTGAATTGGGTTAATCAGAGAGATAGGAAATGCAACTTAAAAAGAAATAGCTTTGCCAAACTGTAATAATGAAGACAAAGACTTGTAGCATTCCCAGGGCATTCTTTTTAAGAAAGCTATTCTAGCTATCAATTTTCAAAACAACTGTTTTTTTTAAAAAAAATTGGTCCTAGAATATCCAGAAAAAGTGGATATCATCTGAGAAAAACAATATTATCTTTGTTTCCAAAGAGACAGATTTCTGTTACTATTTCTGCAATAGGTTAAGAATTTACTTGTAATATCCAAAACACTAATTACTGCTTAATAATGATTTATGGCATAACTTCCACTGAGTCAAGTAGGATTTATTTGTTTGTTAATATATGCACAATTGGATTGCAACACTATATTTCTGTAAAGTTGGGAGAAAATCCTAATGTAGTCAGGATTGAGCTATATAGGTACAACCTTATATTCAAGCTGCTTAATTCACATTAATTTCAGTAGCATAATGTGCAGAGACTGCAGCCCAAAGGGACATCCAGTTATCATTCTGGTTGATCAAATTTAATTTTAGTTATTTCCTTACTTACCTCAGGTACAATTTCGCAGTGTCTCCTCCTAACACTGATCTTTCTTACAAAGTAACTCATACAAACAGCAACTGGGAAGTGAGGGGATTTTGAGATGGATGAGGAAGAATTTAAAAAAAAAACAAAAAACAGAAGGATATGCTGAACCAGATCATAGAACTGTAATTTGGGTGAATGAGTTATTTTTCAAAAAAGGTTCCAGCAGTGAAGAAAAATGAGTGCAAATGTGCAATTAGACAGTTTAATATGATACAATATTTCATATAAAAACCTGTACATGTACAATATCTAAAACTCTAGCTGCAATCTACACACTGGTAGATTATGTCACGATGATTCTCTCTTTAATAACCTTGTCAGGTGGTTGGACAGTGAAGCTAGTCCAGACTTTCATTTGGAAGTAAGGAGAAGGAGGCTGATAATTTTTTAAAAACTCACTTGATGTGTATTTTCACAAATAAACTGAAATTTGCGTGACCCATCAAAAGCGCGAACGTCACAAGCGCGCCGACAACACCGCGGCGCTAAAACCGCGATTTCAAAAGCGCGCCGACAACAGCGCGCCGACAGAAGCGCGATTTCATTTAAGGTAAGATTTACAGTTAGGGTTAGGGTTAGGGTTAGGGTTAGGTTGAGGGTTAGGTTGAGGGTAAGGTTGAGGGTTACGTTACAGCGCGCTTCTGTCGGCGCGCTTTAGGGCTAATTAGTCGCTAATTCATCGCGCGGTTTTGTCACCGCGCTTTAGACACCGCGGTTAGTCAGGCGCCCTTTTGTTGTGCGCGCATTTGTGGTGGAACCGAAATTTGAACTAAATACAAGATATTTAAGGGAAGGTGAAATCTAAATCAAAGATTCTGAGGCCATAGGGGAAAATAAATTGCAGTTATAACCACATCAGCATGGAATTAACATCCAGCTAAATAAATATGACTTCTTCCAAAATTCAGAATGAGTTTGAACTAAATTGCTAAGGAAATACTAGAGTGGGGCTGTTTTTAGTGCTCAATTTCTTTCTTACTTTTCTGTTCTAATATACAGTACTAACTGGATACCCGTGTTTCATGATGAAACTATGTGATCAGGCAATATAGGAGAAATCTGGTTCACTCCAGTTCAATCCGTTGGCTCAGTGGTAGTACGTGATTGAAACACATAAGGGAATATCGCTGCCTCTGCCTTGAGTTTGGAAAAAGTTCCAGAGGTGGAAGGCATAGACATTTTGGTAGGTACTGACATTTAATAGTGTAAGGAGCCCCAGACCGCTCCTGAGTGAAGGAGTGCAATGTCTACCAGTTTGAACTGAGGTAACAGAATGTGAGGCAACTGGCAGTTGGAACAGAGTTCTTTTCAGGTAGGAAGAGGGAGTGGAACTCCTTAGCATCAGAATGTATTAATTACTGTATAAGAAATACTAATGATCCGATGGTCATTTTGAAAAATCCTTTCTTAGCGATCACCTAGAAGCCAAGAGGAACATACTGCCAAATTTCAAGTTTGTAGGCTTTACGGTTCTGGAGATTTCATGATGAGTGAGTGATACTTGGCTTTTATATATATAGATTACTTTTCTTAGAGCTTTGTAATGAAAATGTGTACTGTATGATTTAAAGTTCTTCACACATTTGGACAAATTTGTTTTCAAAAATCTCTTCAGGTATCTTTAGCAAATGTTAATGCAACCCCAAAAGACCAGAAAAAGATGCCAGACAGGAACAAGATACTATTCATTTATTTGCTCTAACAAGAAAACAAGTTCTTCTGGCCTCAGCTAGAATTCACTCATCCTCAGCAGAGTCGAAATCCAGTCCAGTTTTTAGGTGAGATTCCTCAGGCAATAAATTTTTATCCTTATCATTAAGTCTAGGGGATGATGCTTTTTCTTAATTTACTAAAGGCATGAAACAAAAGAAACCCTGAACTGGAGCTGACTTTGGAACCTGCTGGTTATTTCTGTCCACGCTGCGCAAAAGACCCGAATTAAAACCATTAAAACCTCGAGAAGGATAGTAGATCCTTCGGGGATCACTCGGGGCGTGAACGGAACTGACAAAATGCTTGAGGGAGTCAGAACAGACTGCAAACTACGTCCTCGTGGTAAAAGAAAAAAAAAGCAATGGGAACGAAAGAGCTACCTTTGCAGGTGCGAGGTTGTAAAGTTCGTTAGGCACCTGCTCTTGAATTGGATGGTGCTCGCTTTTGTGTCACCCCACTCCACTCCACACACCCTTTAATAAATTTTCGAGTTTCAGTACCACGCGGGTGATGGGGGGGGGAGGCTTCTCCCCCATGCCAACTACTAGCTGGGCAGATCCCTCACCGAGTCGCCCTTTCTATCTTGAAGCTCTTTGCTTGGGGCTTTTTTAAAGCACAATACGCCTACAGGAGACCCTTTTTCAAGGCGCAGCCCCTTCTAGTGTGAAGTTGGCGATGCGCACAGGCAACTCTTGAGACTTCTTTCACTGCTGCTGTTGGAAGAGCTCACGTGCAAAGCCGCCCCCCTCGGGAGGACGAGCGAGCAATCCAAAGGAGCATCAAGCTCTCGCGCTGCTCCGGGCCGACGTCTTTCCCTCGCTTTGCCTTGCAATTTCCTCGCCTACCAGCAGCGAGCAGCAACCGGACGCCTGCGAGGAGGCTTGCGACGCGCGCGCGCGTGCTCTCTCACTCACTCTCTCACACACACACCCTCTCTCTCTCACTCACTCACACACAGACACACACACATACAGACATCGAGGGGAGGGGAAGGGCTCCGGAGGCTTGGTGTGTTCCTGGGTGGAGGAGGAGAATCAGTCAGCCAGCCTCAGCCTACAAGGCGCCTCCGTCCATTCATCCAGCCAGCCTCATGCCGGTTCCCGCTCTTTCCCAGCAGTCCGCCGCCTGGGACGCCAACCTGTTTGTGGAGGTCACTCCGGGGCCGCTTGCAGCCTGTGGCTTCTCCCCTTCCTCGCTGCCGTGCGGCGCCTGATGGGCTTGCCGCTGAGAAGACGGCTGGGAGCTTTACGCTAAGCGAGAAAGCATCCCGCCTCGCCGCCACCTTGCACACCCACAGCGGAGGGATTTACTTCGTCTGGAGGAGCAGCTCGAGGGGCTGGCCGCACGCCGGGAAGAAAATGTTCCTCGACCCAGACGCAGCCAAAGGTAATAAGCGGCGCGCCTCGACCCCGCCGGACTAACTAGCTGCACGGCGATCGGGGAAGAGACCGCCCCCCTCCCTCCGGGCAGCGCCGAGCACTTGCCGCGGACGGCGCGGGTCGGGGGAGCGGCCGCCTTTGTACGGAGGGACGGGGAAGAGCGAAGAGCGAGAGGGGATCGGGAGGCGGAGGTCGTGGCGCCGCTCCACGCACCTGAAGGAGGAGGAAGAGGATGACTCCCCGCGGCTGATTGGGCGGGGAGCCTGGGGAGTGGAGGGAAGGGCTCCGGCACTTCGCTAAGGAGGCGGCGAGAAGGGGTCGGGTGGTGGTGGTGGCGGGAAGCACCTTCCGCGGCGACCTGGCTTGGAGGAGGTTGCGAGGGGTGCGCTGGGCGCAGGACTGGAGGGGACTGGCTCAGCGAGAACTTAGCGGGGGAGGGAGAGCAGGGCCGCCTAGGGAGGCGGAGCCCAGCCGGCTCCATAACCGCCTTGCCTTCCGGAGACTGGCTAGTGGGGCTGTTGCCGCCGGCCGAGTTTGGAACGGAGGAGAAGGGGGAGGGTGGAGAAAGAAAAAGAGGCCACCGAGCCGCGCGTTGTTTCCCGATCTCCCTCTGCCTAATTGGGCTCCCCGCCTAGGCGGTGGGGCCCTGCTCCAGGTCACCGTCACGCCCGCCGCCCCCTGGCTTCCCTAGCTAGACTTTACGGAGTTTTTCCCGGCCCTTAGGTTGGGAAGGGGGGGAAGACTCTCTCTCCGACCGCCGCCTCCTTTCTTAAGAATCTGCCGCCCTTCGGAGCCGCGGAGGAGGAGGAGGCGGCACCTGCTACTGTATTCCTGGGCGAAAGTATGACCCAGATCGCGGCCGCCTGCTTCCAAGCGCGAGTGCTTGACCCGAGCTGCCTCGCCTCGCCTTTTCTCCTGGTCCGAGACAGGCTTGTGGCTGGCCGCAGCTCCTGTTTTTCTCCCCAGCGAATCTTTTTTTGTCCCTGAGATGCTTGAATGCTTGTTTTTCTAGGAATGTAGCGATCACCGCTGCTCTGCTGTGAGCAGGCAGTGCGGATGAGCTTAATTTGGAATTGGAAACCATACTTACATTTAATCCTACCTCACCTACACCCCCAGGCTGTTTTAATTTGGGAGTACTATCTAACCACTATCTGCCTCCATATTCAAAGAGAAAGATTAAATCCCAATCAAAAGTTGCAGCAAAAGTGTGGAAAGTCGTGACTGTGTGCTGCTGTGGATGTGTGTATAAAAATCCATAACTAAAGGAGGTTTTGCCCATTAATAGGGTCATTAGTGGTTTGTTTATGTGGCCTTTAAAAAGAAAGGACCCAGAAGGGTAAGGCTTCTCTCCCCAGTGCTGAAATTTGGGATTACTGACTACAGATCAACTTGTGAAAAATCTAAGGGTATCTTGCAAGTTTATGCTGCTTCTAGTTCTTCACAATGAACAAAATCTGTAGATGTGGACTACATATAATTTCACAGTAATTTACAAAATTGCCAAAAAAAGTTTGTTTCCTTTTCTGACGTGGGTGCCCTTCGAGCGGATGGACCTGCCAGAGTGGTGTGATCAGTGTATCAAATTGAAGAGAAGAGAGCTAGATCATGGGTCTGAATTATGAATTTCCTTGGGTTACAATCATCTCAAAGGACACTGTTTATTAAAGGTTATCACTACACAGCCATTCATGAGAAGATACAAAGCCTGACCTCCTTATTGTTACATTAGCACAAGAATGACAGGGTGATGCTATGAATCCCTAGTGATGAAATCACTGGTCTGGTTTACATCAGTAGATTGTTGTAGTGATAAGACAGGGAAAAATACATATACTTGTAGTGTGTTGATGGAATTACAAATGTATGCATAGATGCAACCTGCATATACCAAAGCTGTTTGAAAAAGCAACAACTTGATTAGGTGGAATGGATACTCTTGGCTTCCTGTCTGCTTTTATATTGCCAGATGCATCAGATCTGGTCACTTCTGGAAAACAATGAAGTTCTGATAGAATTTAGTTTGTTCCAGCAAGGCTATTCTTATGCTGTCATTGAAAAAAAAGCTTTAATCCATAATCTGCCTTGGCAATATCCTATGGCAACCATTAACAGAAAATAATTATATTGTATATACTTCAATCTGACTGTTCCAGACTTGCTTTTACTTTTATTCAGGTGGAAGCAGAAAGAACACCCAGGAACCATCCTTTATAGTATTCATCATTAATAGCTAGTGTTATGTGTATAATTTTCTATTCAGAACAGCTGTTCTTTTCTTCCCAGTCTCAGCTCAGCTTTTGTAGGCCTCTAAATTCATCCCCCCCCCCTGTTCTTTTGGAAAATAGAGAAGTCAAAACTCTACTGAGCCAAGTCAGAAGGGAGCCTGCTGAAGAATAGTACATGGAGACGTATTTTTCCACGTTCCTGCCAATTTATTTTTCACAGTTGCACTACACAATTCAGAAAAGTATGTTAAGTTAGCTTGTGTTGTCTCAAGTAGTTTTTTGTGTGTGTGGTATCTTTCAATTCCTACAGATTGTAGCACTTCAATAGCTAGGTTGGCAATTCATTTTCAAACTATTACAGCCATGAGGATCTCTTGCTCTGGGAAGAGAGGTGCAGAGAAAGTTGTAATGTTAAAGGTGTCATTTGGCATAATCCTGCTTTCCAGTTCCTTTTTTGGGAAAAAACAAACCCTTGTGTTGAAGATCAGATTAAGTTGAATTGACTCTATGCACTCTGTTCCTCATATACAAGGTCTGTAAGTATGTAAACCTTAATTCTTTAAGTTAACTCTTAACTCAATGAAGGTCAGATTCTGTTCTCAAAAGTCTGCATACATCTTTTTCAGTAAAGATAATTATTCCAATATTAACTATAGCCAATGGTTAGCACTAGCTGTGTTCCACAGGATTTCATAGCATAGTAATGCTTGTTCATCTTCCTTGATGAATTCAAATCTTGTTGAAAACTGGAGTTGTTTCTACCATCTGCAGAACCTCCCCACATCTTAATTAATACCTTAACTAACCCATAGGATATGTATGTCACCTCTATCAGAATTCAAAGTGTCCTCACACATACAGTTTCTTTAAAAGTTGTAACATAAGGAGGAAATCTATGTTTTTTAAATTGTAGTATTCCACAGAAATCAATGCACTTTATTAATCATATAGAAATCAATGCACTAGGAGGTTTGTGCCTTAATTAATGCCAACCACGTTTATTTTTAGTGTATTTTATTTCATTCTTTAATGTTATATAAACAATCTTAGGTTGAATGTTTTTTAATGAGTCTAATTCTGGTTGATAGCTCAGTTCCAGAGCTCATTTTGTGTACAACAATTCTAAGCTTTTTTGCTCTTAAATCTCATTGATTTCAGTGAAACTTCCTTCTAGAGTGACATACAAGTAAAGATGGATTTTGCAATTCACTAGCACAGAAAGTGTATGGGAGGAGGAAAGGGGATTGGTAGGGAAACAGAAACAAACTTCATCTTCTGCATGAATTATTTGCAATTTGGTACTCCAAATGTATTACACATTTCTGTTTGCTACCTTGGAAATCCATCAGGAATAGATAAGAATTAAATTCAAACTGTCTTCACAGCACATATCATAGATGATCCAAAACAAAATAATGAATTTGAAAATCTTAACATTGTAATATTTTATATGTTTAAGCCTGAAGAATTGGCATCGCTAACCTTTCTAGCCTTAAGGACTAAAGCTAGTATATGGGTGTCAAACTCGTGACATCACATCATGTGATGTATCGTGACTTTTCCCACCTTCTCTAAACTGGGGGTGGCTGTGGCCAGTGTGGGTCGCATCCAGCCTGCGGGCCGTGAGTTTGACACCCCTGAACTAGTGGGTTGGGGTAGAAACTGAATGCATGGCTGTATCCAATTGTAAAAACTCTTTCTCTCCTCTTCCTCCCACATGGATTGCTCCATTGTTACATAGAAATTACACACACACTCATAAATGCATACAGTACAACAGTCTTCTCTCTTTTATAAAGACACATTCAGAGCATGGTTACTGGAAAGAAAGGGAAATAACAGGGCTGCCTCCTCCCACCTATGACCTGTTTGCTGCTTATTGGTTTTGGGCTGTAGGCATGATCTGTTACAGCAGGGATAAAATATAAGATAACTTGACGTATTCAGAAACAAATTCAGCGGGCATGTAGGAAAATAAAATGCAACTGCCACCAATACAATAGAGGCTATACACAATTGCATTTTAGATTTGTAGACTAAAGACTGATCAGTCTCTCCCGGTCTGGTGATTCCAAATATGTTCAATTACAATTCTTATTCCAAAGCAAGAAATTGATCAGATCTATCAGTTAATGATTGGTAACGGATTAAGAAACGTATCATTTTTCACCTTCTTGTTATTTTGGATGGGAATAACTGATACTTTATTTCAACAATCGGAGAATAAAATGTTAGGAGAGCTCACATCAATCCTATTCAAAGATTGTGAATTTCTAGCTCAAAAGAATTGTTTCTTCAAATTCCATTTGTCCTCATTTGATCTTCTTTGACACAGCAGATGGATGTCCTCTTGCTTGTGATATGTAGCCATTACATTGTCACACATAAATATAGAACGCTAAATTCATGGGGATAAAGAGGTCTTATCTGGCGTACAGATTCTGTGGTCAAGAATACAGGTAGTCTTCAACTTATGTCCACAATTGAGACTAGAAGTTTTGTTGTTAAGCAAGATGGTTGTTAAGTCAATTGTGGCAATGTTATGACCTTGTTTGCCATGGTCAAGCAAATCACTGCAATTGTTAGGTAAACCAAGTGGTCATTAAATGAATCTGATTTCCTGCTTTGACCTTGCTTAATGGAAGGTAGTTGGGAAGTTCACAGATGGCATAATGTGACCCTTTAACAATAGAATTCTTTATTGGCCAAATGTGATTGGACACACAAGAAATTTGTCTTTGGTGCATATGCTCTCAGTGTACATAAGAAGAATAAAATACATTAATGAAGAATAAAAATACAGAAATAAGAATAAAAAATATTGTAAATATATGCTGGTTACCAAGCGCCTGAAGTTTGATCACATGACTGTGCAGATGCTGTGAAGGTTGAAAGTACCAGTTGTGAGTTTTTTCAGTGCTTTGTAACTTTGAACAGTTACTAAATGAATCCAAGGATTACCGCATTATATTTGCATTTCTCAGAAAATGTTACACACTAACTTCAGGTCTTTGTAGATGTCAAGGCTTTGTATTATTAATTTTAGCCTCACTTGTCTGTCAATTGGAAATGTGGTTCAATTCACACTACTTCAATATCTGCAAAAATGTGGTGGCAACGAGTTTATTTGAAGCATTAGCAACAAGTATGGGTGAACTCAGGTGCAGGATACATGCAAATGAATTACGGAATTATGACAAGGAGAGTTGTGTGAAGCGTGGGATTTAGAAAAGGAGGAGGAGATGATTGAGTTAGTAGTTTATATAAATATGAAAAGGGGAGGGGAAGAAAGCAGTCTGTGAAAAAAACTGACCACAGAATGAACACATATGCAGAACACAAAAAAGTAGATAAGCAGGAGTAGAAGTGGGAAATTAATTTACAGGGAGAAAATGGAAGCAAGACATGGCCGTCTCATTGAGTTTACATCCCTCTTTTAGATTCTTGGCAGACTTGCTTTTGTGAAGAATAAATTGAAAGAACAGAAGACGCTAGGTGTACCACTGAGACTTGACTCATAAAGCTGCTTCAGATTTTCAACCTTTTGAAAAGTTTGAAGATGTGTAATGGACAGTGCCACAGTGGCACTGCTGCCACTGAGCTAGTAAAAACAACAGGCATTCCATAGAAAAGCCAACCAGTGACGTAAAAGGATAAATAATCAAGATTTTAGATGTAATCATGCACAGCAAAAGGGAGATTCCATCTCACTTGCATTACTCAGATTTACCCCTGTTCCAATTCATACCTGCAAAGTTTCTTCCCAAATCCACCCGCTCCCTCCCCTTTACCCTGAAGACTCAGAATTCTTCCTGTTGCTCCTTGAAGCCATAGCATTAAGGTGGCCGCTTTTGGGTTAAAGTTGTTCTACCGCCCCTCCCCAACCAATTCTCTCCAGAAATATAGCCATTGCTCCCTTCATTTGCATGATACATCTGAATACTGGGGGGGGGGGGCTGATAGCCGTTTAGCATATTTTCAACTTACGTCCATGGTTAGATTTTGGTCACTAAGTGGCGCAACTAAGTGAATGTTAGTCACTAAGTGGTGTGGTTGTTAAGCAAATCATTACTGAACCTTATGATCATTTTTACCGTAGTTGTTAAGCGAATCATGCACTCATTAAGTGAATTACACAGGGAAATCTCTCTTTCAGGTTTCAGGTTTCAGGTTTATTGGGATTTATATGCCGCCCTTTTCCCTGAGGGGACTCAGGGCGGCTTACAACCACAGGGGAGGGGAAGTGCAAGGTCAAAACAAACACTTTGTGAACAAAAGAAAAATAATAAAACACAACTTTCATTCAGCAATCAAACACTCGGGCGGGTAATTAGAAGCCTATCCCCAGGCCTGCTGGGAGAGCCAGATCTTGAGGGCTGCGCGGAAGGTCTGGATCGTGGTGAGGGTGCGGATCTCCATGGGGAGCTCGTTCCATAGGGTCGGGGCAGCAACAGAAAAGGCTCTCCTCCGTGTGGTCGCCAGTCGACATTGACTGGCAGATGGAATTCGGAGGAGGCCCAGTCTGTGCGATCTGATTGGTCGATTTAGGGAGGTAATCGGCAGAAGGCGGTCTCTCAAGTACCCAGATCCACTACCATGGAGTGCTTTAAAGATGGTCATCATTATCCTGAAGCGCACCCGGAGACCAACAGGCAGCCAGTGCAGCTCGCGGAGGACAGGTGTAACGTGGGCGAACCGAGGTGCGCCCACTATCACTCGCGCGGCTGCATTTTGGACTAGCTGTAGTCGCCGGATGCACTTCAGGGGCAACCCCATGTAGAGCCCATTGCAGTATTCCAGTCTAGAGATCACCAGGGCTCGAGTGACTGTTGTGAGGGCCCCCCGATCTAGGTAGGGCCGCAACTGGCGGACCAGGCGAACCTGGGCAAATGCCCCCCTGGTCACAGCTGACAGCTGGTGATCAAAAGTCAGCTGTGGATCCAGGAGGACTCCTAAGTTGCGGACCCTATCTGAGGGGTGTAGAATTTGACCCCCCAGCCTAAGCGTTGGTGTATTAGCCAAATTATTGGGGGGGAAACACAACAGCCACTCGGTCTTATCCGGGTTGAGCACCAGTTTGTTAGCACTCATCCAGTCCTTAACGGCCTCCAGACCCCGGTTCATCACGTCCACCGCTTCATTGAGTTGGCACGGGGCGGACAGATACAATTGTGTATCGTCCGCATATTGATGGTATTTTATCCCGTGCCTCCGAATGATCTCGCCCAGCGGTTTCATGTATATGTTAAATAGTAGGGGGGATAGGACCGAACCGTGAGGTACTCCACATGTTAGGGGCCTCTTTGCCCATGATTTTGCTTGTTGGAAGTCAGCTGGGAAAGTCACAATCACAAGACTGCAGGATGCTGCCACCATGGTAAATGTGAATCGACAACCAAGTGCCCAAATCCTGATAACATGACCATGGGGATGGTGTGAGGGTTGCAACTCTTGAGTATGGTCATAACTTCAAACTGTCATTAAGCACATTATTGTAAGTCGGAGAATACCAGTATTGGTTTCAACTCCTTGCTATCTATACTTTGTAAAAAGACTTTAGTCCTTATCTGACCAGATGTTTACAAAATGAAAAGGCTGGATGGTTAGAAATTCACCTGAAGTTTTTCCCATATGGGAATGAAAGAGAGGGTGTTACTGGGAAAGGTGTCATGTGTGCATTAATACTGTTGCCCCCACTTATGAGTCAAAAATAATTCCACCCTTCTTCCTGTGCATGATTGCCAAGAAATGTACTCAATGGATGCATAAATTGTCATTAGGTCAACCATCAAATGTTGACTGAATTGGCTTGAGCAAAGGCATGCCAAATTATGACAAAGTGGTCAAGAGACAATTATCACTAATGCTTCATCCTAGAATAAAAAAAAAAACAGTTAGCTGTTGGCAAGATTGCTGCTCATTATAGATTAACGAGCCCAGAATAAACATTCCTTTTAATTAAAATATTGCTTTAAAAAAAGCAGCCCTATTGAGGAACCCAAATATCTGTTGGGTGATCACAAATAGTAAGTGTTGAAACAATCCTTGATTCCCCTTGGGCGTATTGCTACTTATTCGTAGGCTGTCGCCCAGATTGTCTGCCTATTTTAGGAAAGACGTGCTGCTGCAAATTATGTGACCAGTGCTGATTTGAATCGGTATGGGGGTATTTGCTCGGCTGACTCCAGAACGAGACAAATCGGAGAGGGAGGGAGGGAGAGAGCAGTGTAACAACCACTAGGGATTGTTGTGCGCAAAAGAGAGCGTGGGGTTCCTGCCCCACCCCTCTTCCAAGATAAAGGCCACCTTATCGGAGTCGCTTTGTTATCCGTTTAGTTTCCTTTCATTAAGAGGGCACCCCATGTCCGACGATCCTCCCAGCCAAGGCAAACGCACGCGTGCTCCCTCACTCGCTTCAAACCGAGGGCTGATCAACTCCGCCGGTATTGGACGGGGAGCCCTGCAGAGCGCGACTGGTTCCCGCTATTGCCCTTAAGGGCCCAAAGAGCTTTTTGACCCGAGCTAATGTGGGGAGGCGGATATGGAATAACCAAGCGCCTGGAGGGAGCCCGAATCAACCCCCGCTCTTCCTTTTCCCGGGGGAGAAACAGGTCCGAGTCCTCTTGCAAAGCGCCGGAGGGAGAAAGTGGGCGAGACAAGTAGGGGGCTTCGAGGCCGGCTGGTTCAAAATCGGCGGAAACACCAGGGGAGGGGGTGGAGAAATGTAGCTGACCGGCGTCTTTGTATTGTAAGGAGCGGGGGGGGGGGATGAGTGGAAAGGCCGGCGAGGAAGGGCTAGGCAGCGGCTCCCCGCGGGCTTTCGGAAATGGTGCGCGGTTCCCGGGAGAGAAAAGGGTCTGCGTGCGCAGCGCATCTCCTCCTCGCTGCGGCGGGCTAGGCGCTTCTTCCAGCACGGTCAGACTTCGCCTGCGGGGCGGAGCCGGCACTGCAGCCGCGGTACCGTCTTTGCCTCGTTGAGTGGCACGCCCTCTGCCGCTCCCAGCGATAACTACCAAGGTGGCTCTTTTCACGCACATGGCTTCTCGGAATTGGCTCCTTCCTTTTTTTTTTTTTGTTTCTATATAAAAATATTGTATATTGTTAATGTTAATTCCATGCTGATGTAGTTATAACTGCAATTTGACACACACACGCACAGTGTCCCTTTTAAAGCTAGTGACACAATATGCTTCCCCGGTGATTTGTCTCGGGATCTTTGTAGCGGTCACACGGTGCTGAGCAAACCACCTGGGTTTTCTGTTATCCTTTTCTGGGGCAAACCACCTGGGTTTTCTGGGGCAAGGACTGCTCACGGAGGATCGCTGGAAGCCGGCATTCTTGGGATTTTAACAAGGGACGGAGGCCAAGAGTCCTTGGGGCGTAAAAGGAACGAAACTGTTGCTTTGACAGACGCTCGCATTTTCCTTCTAGTCAGTGGTCTAGATCCCGCCCCCTCGCTGTAAAATTCCTTTGATGCTGTCAGGTGTTAGCAGTCTCCCGGAATAGCTCTTCTCGTGCGTCCTGCCTATGTCCTCCCCAGTCGAGCGGCAGGTGAGGCCAGGCAGCTAAAATTAACCCCAGTTTGGGTTAGAAAGGAAAAAAAAGGAACACATTCTTGCTAAAGCCAATCTTCCATCGCGGAAAGATTTGGGGGGTGCGGTGCAGACTTGAAATCAGAAGATGGTTTCTTCATCCGAAGTGGGGGGGGGATACCCCTGGACTTAGCTCTTAACCTTCCAGAGAGAATCTGAGACTGACATGGTGATAAAGATTGATGGAGATAATATAATTGCTGCCATCTTTCAAGTCCCCAAGGATCTGACTATAGGGGTGATGAATTTAACAGGAGCAGGCTTTAAAGAACAGGCAGTAAGGCTGCCATGGAGAAACTATGCTTAAAAAGGGCAAGCAGAGTAAGAGGAGAAGTGCCTGTTTGAATGTAGATAAAAGAGCCCCCCCCCCCCAGCTTTCTTCTCAATTAGTCCACAGATATTAAAGAAAACTTATGTAGAAAGAAGAAAGATGCTGGGCACTTTCCCCTGTTTTAATGAGAAGATAAAGGCTTTAGAGTGCAGGGAAAGTATTAATGATACTTGAAATTATTATTACTCCAAGACTATCTATCAAAATGGAACCACTCTTGATATCAATAACTCTGTAAAAAGCATTATCAAAGGGAGAGGCAGAGAAAAGTAAACAGAATATAATTCTGTTGCCTCTCTTTGTACTTTGAGCATTGACAAATGTGCATTTAAAATACAGATTTCTGATTGGGTCCAAATTTACAACCACTTCTGTTTTAGTAGTATAGCCATAAAGAATAGCCATTAGCTCACCATCAGGAAGAATTGGACTGTGTGGTCAGTAAATAGCATCCATAAGCACAGCAAAATAATCAGCTGGTGAACAATTAGAGTGGGACATTAAAATCTTGCTTCTAGAATGCCCTTCCTATAATTATGTTTGTACAATGTTATATATATATGAGGAAAAGAAGGAAATTTGAATTTATATCCTTTATCACAGTCACTTTATCTCACTCAGATTCAATTTTTCAAGGTTGTTTTGGCTAATAATGATGATGCACAATTATATGTAGTTTGAACAAAATACAGTTCTGACCTTGAAGGTTTATTTGTTTATTTATTCACACATTCATTAGATTTTAATCCCTTTAAAAAGTTCAATTTTCTCTGCCATACCCAGAAATTGTTTTGCAATGTCCATCAATTTCAAAAGCGGTTAAATAAATCATAAGGGATTAAGAATATGTAAGCATAAAATATTTTTTGTCTAATCCAGTTCTTCAGATTTCTGTAAGAGTGGGTAGGGTACCTGCTTCTGACCATAATATGCACAAAATTGGGTTATTATTAGTATTACAATTCATCACATAGTCAGCCAGATGTTCAGACTGGCATTTGGCATTTTATCCACGTATCGAGTCCTTCCCAAGGACATGAGATAGGCAGATGTGGATGTTTTATGGTGTTACAAGTAACATCACAGGCTGTAAGTTGTTCCTTCTGAGTAAAACTGCTTTTTTCAATTAATTGATGGTAAATTTGTCAATGCCAGTGGTGTTCAAGTGGTGCTCCAGTTGTTTTGGGATTGCACCCAAGGCACCTATTACTGTTGGTACTGTCTTTGCTTTTGCCACAGTCATTCCATTTCTATTTGCAGCTCTTTGTATTTTGTTATCTTCTCCAGTTCTTTTTCTTCTCTTCTGATCTCTCCTGGTACTGCCATATCCACCATCCAGACTTTTTTGTTTTTCTTATCAACAATTGATAAGTCTGGTGTCTTGCTATATGACAGACGCCCGTCTGCTTGAATTGCAAAGTCCCAGAACACTTTAGCTTCTTCATTTTCTATGACTTTGTCTATTTTATGGTCCCACCAGTTCTTGCTTTCAGGCAAATAGTATTTCTTTTAGATCAGGGGTGTGAAAACTTAATTTCATTGAGGGCAGCATCAGGTTGTGATTAGCCTTAGGGGGCTGTGGTAGGCATGATCAGGGTAGGTGTGGCCAGCTCAATGCCACTAGTGTCGGTGGCACCTGCGATGGCCCAAGCACTCTGCCAGCAAAAACTGCCTGCTGAGCTCCATTTTCGGCTGACAGCTTCTTGCAAATCTCTGCCAACTAAAGCGGAGCTTTGGAGGGCTGCCCACGGCCCTTCTGAGCTCTGGCAGAGGCACCGTGGGCCAGCCCTTCACTGTTTCCAGGGCAGCCCACCAGGGAAGATCGAAGTACCCTGCGGACCGGATCCAGCCCACGGGCCTTGAATTTGATGCCCTTGGTTTAGATCTTCCAGTGCACCATGCTATTTTGTCATTCCATAGTTTGTAATTGGTATGGGCTACCTTTTTGTAGTAGCTAATCTTTCTTCTGCTTCTTTGCAGAGGCTGCACTTGCTATCTGTTGCTGTCTTCTCAATTCTGGCATTTGTTCTTCTCTCTGTCTCTTTCTTCAACTTTATTATTATTATGGTTCATCACATAGTCAGAAAGGTATTCAAGCTGCATTTGGCATTTTTGTCTACCTTAGTATTATTACTAGATTTTTATTCCACTTTTTATGTATTTTCATCTACTCAAGGCAACGGACATATCAGACACTCTTTTCAATGTTCTCCATGCAACAACTGTGAGGTGAGTTCTACTTGGTGAAAGTGTGACTGGCCCAAGTTCACCCAGGAGGATTTCATGTCTAAAGGAGGCCTAGAACTCCCTGTCACCTGGTTTCTAGGTCAGCATTTTCATCACTACACCAAATTGACTCCAGTAAAGTTGGCTGTGGAGACAGAACCAGAGCCAGTTCATTAAGTTATTTTGGGCAGATGCAAATATCACCTCTTATAGTAAGTTATTTATTCTTGACTTTCAGCCAAATTACTCAACAATTGATCTTTCAACCTAGAGGGATGAGGCCCTGGAAAAGCAAAAAGCCAAGTAAATGCCTTTCCCATTAGGATAAGAGAGTTGTGTAATTTCCTGTAAGAGTTAGCTTACTATTTCTTTCTCTGACTTATTTTAAATCAGATTAACTTTGACCTTCCCACACTGATTTTGTTTGACCAATTCTTTCTCTAGGGAAGGCAAGAAAAATGAGTAATTTTTGTCACCTAATCTATGTCTATTAGGGATATCCTGACTCCTAGTGAAATATCACTACAACATTACTGGGTCTTAACTGCCAGCAATGAAGAAAAATTTCCTTGGGACATGAGTAAATATTTTGGGGCAAGAATTACGAAGTGGGAAGGGATCTTGTGGTGTCATCTTGTGCATCTCTATAATAATGTGTAAAAGGGGTGCTCCACAGGGGAAAAAACACTATGCAGGTAATTCTTGGTTAACTATGGCAACCAGGGCTGATGGAATGCCATCACTAAGTGATGATGCAATTGTAAAGCACAACTTCACTGCACTGCTTTGTGATGGAGATTCTGGCAACCTTGGTTGTCTTTGGTAAGCAAATCACCATGGGTTGTTAATTGAGAATTTCATGTGGTCACCATTTGCGGCATCCTCTGGCTTCCCCATTGACTTAGCTTGTACAAAGACAACACAGAAAGTTGAAAGCGGTGATCACCTGACTGTGGAAGATGCTGCTTTCAACATAAAATGTAACAACCACTTGTTCAGCACCATCATGAATTTGAATAGTCACTGAAAGTGTGGTTGTTAAAGAAAGGCCACCTGTACATAAAACGTTTCTCATATCCTAAATATGTTGTTAGTTTAAAGAAGATGGAGAAGTTTCTGCATGATGTAATATCTCATAGTCTTACACTCTCAAGACATTGTGCATTACAACTATTACAACGGTTGGCTGTTGTAGACATTAATTTTGGATAAAGGGAATTATAGTTCAAAACATCTGAAAGGCTGAAGGTTTGTGACGTTTGTCTTAGAGTCATCAGTAAAGGTAAAGGTTCCCCTCACACATATGTGCTAGTTGTTCCTGACTCTAGGGGGTGCTGCTCATCTCCGTTTCAAAGTCGAAGAGCCAGCACTGTCCAAAGACATCTCCATGATTATGTGACCGGCATGACTAAATGCCGAAGGTGCACAGAACACTGTTACCTTCCCACCAAAGATGGTCCCTATTTTTCTACTTGCATTTTTACGTGCTTTCGATCTGCTAGGTTGGCAGAAGCTGGGACAAGTAATGGGAGCTCACGCTATTACATGGCTCTAGGGACTTGAACCACTGAACTGCCGACCTTTCTGATCAGCAAGTTCAGCATCTTAGCTACTGAGCTTCCATGTCCCTATAAAGTCATCAGACTTTATAGGAATTAAAGCAATTAAAAGAGACTCCTGTGCGGACTGCTCATATCTATTTCATGATCTCCAACTTAAGTTATAGTGGTTCTTCATAAAATCAAGCCCCACTTCACCAGTTCAAAGAGCAAAAGACAGTTTAAATATACATATATACATTACTATAGATTCAAAACAAACACAGGGTTTTGATGGGCTAATTCAATTTGAAGTTTATTTGATCATATCATCACATTGATGCAGATTTGTAAAATGAAGAGGTGCCATATTTTGTTTATCAAACTGAGACATCCACGTGCTTCTTCTGCCCTTTGGGGATCTCCTGCTTGTGCATAAAATCTCCTTGCTTCAAAAGAAAACAGATGGTTGAGGTGGATCAGCCCAACCTCTAATGCTTCCCTTTGAACACTAAGGCAGGTTGTATTGCTCCTAGAACTTAAAGTGAAGTTTAAATTCTAGCAGTAGGCAATGCCTGTTTTGCCCAGGCCTGTGGAGTACCTCTTCATCTCATCCAGTTCACCTTTACCCCGATTTATCTTATTCCTGCTTCTTCCTTTCTCTGCCTTCCTGAACATTCTAATCTGTGATTTAACTTATTTGGGTTAAATGAAGAGGATGGGCCCAGGTGAGATTGCCGCTCACAGTGCAGAATAAAAAGGATTTATAGGAGGGAAAGGTGACCTTGTATTAAGATAATCAAGTCTGGATGGAAATGGCCAATTGCATAACAGCAGATAAGGTAGGTCTTATCTAAGTCCAAGGAGATGGTGGAACAGACATGGGAATTTTCATGCTCTTTTAAATATTCTTTTTTCTTTGCTCTGTTTTACAGATTTTTTCCCCTATTACAAATATTTACATGATTAAAACACTGCAGCATTTAACAGTAATGATTCTGTGGTAAGAATTAGATAACTTCAAAAACCTGGAAATATTCACTAATGCTAATATAATACATATTTATACATGCAAAGGAATTTAATTACCAAAAATGTCATTCCAGTACAATAAATGGATTTTTTAAAAGAAAGAAAACTATAATTACAGAGGAATTGGTCCCTTGCATGTGGAAGCAATTTTTCCTCCCCTTGGAAGATCAATCTAAGTTATAGATACTGTATATTTCTAATTGGGTAAAAACTTAAAGAATGTAGTACTCATATTGGAATCAAGAATAAAATTTCATGAGTGCTGTTCCTATGCCCTCAAGCATCTTGTCTCAAAAATTGTCAGGCATCCATTAGTAGTGGTAAATTTCCAGGGCTGGAATGCAGAATATTTATAAGCAAGTATGGGAAAAGAAATAACAACCAATATGTTATTATACATTGTGAAATGTATACATAGAGAAAGTATTATCTTTGAAGCCAGGGAAAATATAAATTCAGGAGTTGGCTTTATATCAGACTATGTTATTTGTAATGATTGAGTTACAGTAAAAATTTACTCCTAGTCATGTCATACTGATTTTCTAGGAAGCTTTGGCCAAACTTATACCATTCTTGGAGAAGCCTCTAAGAAATGGAAGGAGAATGGATGTTAGAAATGATACAATATTTTTCATAGTCCAACTAGTAATTGGCAACCTCTACTTTGTAGATTGTGTAAAACCAATTATTGGAACTACAGACAAAATTTAATACCCAAGACCCAAAGCAGTTATTAGAAAGTCTGATCACATGAATCTCCCTTGTCTTCTTAATATATGAGAAGCAGAGGTGGTATTCAGCAGGTCTGACCAGTTCTGGAGAACCGGTAGTGGAAATTTTGAGTAGTTCAGAGAACCAGTAAATACCACCTCTGACTGGCCCCACCCCATCTATTCTCTGTTTCCCGAGTCCCAGCTGATCAGGAGGAAATGGGGATTTTACAGTATCCTTCCCCTGCCACGCCCACCATGCCACACCCACAGAACTGGTAGTAAAAATGTTTGAATCCCACCACTTATGAGAAGGAATGTCTATGAAAGTTCTCAGTCATCCAGATCATGGTTTTCCCAAAGATGCTTCTTCAAAAGGCAACTGGACTTTCTTTGTTTTTCCTTGAAGATGTTTTGCTTCTCATCCAAGAAGCTTCTTCAGTTCAGAACTGAAAAAGCTTCTTGAATGAGAAGCAAAATGTCTTCAAGGAAAAAGTTGCCTTTTGAAAAAGCATAGGAGACATAGGAGAAGGAAATTATAAGTATGCATTATAAAGTTCTGGCTGAAAAATGGCAATTAAAAGTATCTTCAGGCTATCACTAAGAAAGAAGCAGAGAGAAAAGGCATTGGCAGTTACTTGGAAGCAGTGTTCTTGATAACTTATGACTGAATATTGTAGATCTTTGATTTGATGTTGGCATTGTACTGGGACAATATTTGCACGATTTACATATGAATATGAATGACCTAAGAGAGATTGACTAATCTTTGTTCCGGGATATTGAGGCACATGAATGAATCAAGGAACATATCTCCTTATAAAATTATCTGATTCATCCAATAGTTTCACATTTTTATATTACTTAATTTCAAAAGCACATCTTTGTAAGGTGGCTTACAAAATAAAAATCTAAACCCCAAAACAAGTTAAAATGCGACCATAACATAATAATACATAAATATACAGCAAAACCTCTCAAGAAGCCATATATAAAACATGCTCATGCACTTTACCTAAATAATGCACACTGTAATAAGATGAATTTAAGAGACTGATATTAGACTATAATGGCATCAAATAAACCTCCATTAGAAGACTGAGCAGTCCTAGAGAAAGCGTCTTCTTATTCATTTTTACCAACTCTTATTCCATTGTTAATGAGATACTATATTGTAGAGAGCCTCAGATCTCAAGAAGTTCAGATGTGAATATAAACTGGTGCTGTGTCATATCAAGTTTTAAAAGTGTAATTGACATCTTAAGTTGAGCCCAGAACTGAATTTGTCATTGTATGAGCTATTTCACTGATTCCACACTAAATGTAATCAGAGTATTCTGAAACTATTGATGTTTCCAGATTGACTTCAACTGCAGCTTGATTTTAAGTGCATTACAATAATTCAATGTAGGCGTGACTGCAGTATAAATAGTCAGAACTAAGTTGATCTTCCAGAAAAAAAAATGATTCATTAACAAATTAATTAGTAGATAGATTTGACCGGGGGCATATTTTTCTACCATTGTAACTTACAATTATATATACCCAAATTGATTGAGGAACAACTTCAATATCATTTTTTTCCTTCTAGAATAATGCAAATTTATTTAAAGCAGGATGAAGCATCTCTTTCAACATTATCAGTACCTCAATCCAATAGTTTCCATCACATATCTCCATCTTATTTCTGTACAATTTTGTTCATGCTTTACAAGGCATCCGCATATTTCTTCATCTTGCAGGATTGCCTTTCACTGCCAGGTAATAAAACAATCCTGAAAATATATACACATAATAAAATTAATAATAACTCAAAGTTGTTACCATGTGCTGATAAATGTTGAGACACCCTTGTGCAAGTTGCCACCTTTTCTTATTCTATAATCTCCTTGATGCAATAATCCATACTGTGAGCTATTCTGGTCTCCCTTTCAACAGAACTGCCTTCAGTGATCCCTTTGCCCTTTTTGCTTTAGATCTGACTTACTGTGGGTATACAAGACTCACTCTCTGTTCTTGATATTAGCTGGGTAAAAAGCCTGAACTGATCATATTTAGTGATACATTTTTCCAGCAGCATAAAACCTGGTTAAGAATCATGATCTCTTTCCTTTGATGTTATTGGCATGGTTCCCTACAGTGCATGTAATTTCATATTAATTCATCACATCTCTGACTGGGTGGCAATAATGCCTTTTTAATGGGGGAATGAATAATATAAAATTAATTCTCTGCTAGAAAATTTGCCATGAATCTTTGGTCAATGCTTAGAATGAAACATGGAAAATAGAGCAGCCTTGATTCAGAGCATTGTTTAAAACATAAGCCTAATCTTACATCTTCAGCAATTGGGGAAGAGACTGGAGCATGAGTCCTATGAAACTGTTGGATGGTCATTCAATTCATACGAGACAAGCAAATTACAAAAGGAAGGTAACCTATTTTCTGTGGACACTTCAAACAGGAGCCATTATTTGTGCCAGGCAGATGAGACGAATGGCCTAAGATGCTTGCTACCCAAATAGAAAAATGGACACAAGAGGTGGTAAAGAACACAATGAGATAGAAAATAAGTTTGGCTGTAATTGCATTTTGGGGGGGCTTCTAAGGTAGTATATCTCCTAGTGTAGGTAAAGGCACAGGGCTTATCAGATATTTAATTTCTTTTTTAAAAAAAGCTGGGCTTAACCTGTCTGAAAACTAGATCTTTTATTCAGAAGGCTGCTTTCTAATCCACAAATAGAGGACATGTGCATAATAGCTGATGAATGAGAGAAGCATACTGGACATTTGGTCAAGAATATTTTTGGTGATGTTGTTGTTATGGCATTAAAAACAAGTTTGCCAGCTCAGGCTTGATTTCAAATATAAGCCTCTGGATTTTAGGTTATTCTTGCTTAAGAAATCAGGAAGTATCTCTAATTGTTCTTCTCAGCTTCACACCTCCCCTTCTTCCCCCGCTACCCCTATCTCTGTCACCATAAATGTATATAAATAATTGAGAACCTTGGAAGCAGAACGGAAAAGTGATTTTGAATGCTGCCAAGGTGTGAGGGCTAGTCCAAGGCAGCTGGCAGTTTCTGGCTGTTCCTATCACACAGAAACCATTTAGAGAGCTGTCCAGCAGGGTGAGGATTTCACTCAAAACCTTGCCCTAAAGGGATGGCGACACAAGTTGTATCTGAAGTGCTGTAGTCTGCTTCTGTACCGCCCTCCTCTCACAGTGAAATATGCAGACTATCTGGAAGCTCTGTTAAATGTTTAATGAGGCCCCTGACCGAGCAAAGCTGGAGGAGCCACAATCAGAGAACTAGTTTCTTTCTCATAGGTCACTGATTTTACACATAGCTCACTCTGTGGTGCTACCTAGAAGCCCTTTCCTCAGGGGAATGATTGTATGCAGAAAAAAAGAGGGGGCATTAATATTTATAAAGCAAGCAAGCTCTACAACTACTCTCAGGACTACAATTAAACTTCGACAATAGTAATAAGGAGCCTTGTGCCTTCTGCAGCTGCTGCTTGCTTTTGGTTCTGAGGAAGCAGACCTAACAGACCATTGGGAAAACAATATCCAGCCCACAGTCCAGAATGATTGATGTAGGAGACCTTTAGAGTTTCATACATGCAGTCAGAGGCAAAAGGGCTAATACATAGGTCTGTAGAATGGGGAAAGCATAAAATAACAGATAGGAGGTATTTAGCTAAAGCCCTGACTCAGTGCAGATAGTTAAGGGCAGTCTATAAGATTGCACTGGAGCTTTCTTGCTGGTGCTATTCTTGAAGACATGAACGGGCATTCGGAAATAAGGGATTGAGGTTCAGTGGTGTTCATTTAATCTTAAGACTCCAGATATTATGGGCTCAAACTCTAAAGACACTACATTTTTCATTTTGGGTTCAGAACCAGTGATCAAAATGGGGACCATTGATATTTAAATGCTGTTTATACCAATTATGCCATAAGGCCAGGATGATGACAGTCCTGCCTCTGTAGTTCTACTTGCTTCTACGTGACATAGTTTATTCTTTTTGTTTTGCAGTTTTGCCTTTAATGGCAGCATATTTTTGGGTGCTTTTACATAGAAATGCACCAACCCCTTTTCTCTATAATACGAGGTGTTTGACATATCAAGAAAATGGCCTTAAGAGAGCGGGTTTCTTTCTTGGAACCATTCTAAGACACAGCAATGTTCCAAGAATATTCCTTTAGAAATCCTAAGGGCCCATTTCCTCAGGGATCCAGGACAAAGAAAAAGTATTACTCCTAAACGGCATACACTTAAGAAGATTTCTTATGGAGGATCTCTCTCTCTCTCTCTCTCTCTCTCTCACACACACACACACACACACCCACCCACCCTCTCATTCTGTACACTTAGGTAAAATTCCATGCTGAAATTATGATTGGTCTCATTACAATGCAATTTTACTGGGATTTATATTCGTATTCTCTGTTGGCAATAGATATCCTAAAAACACAAACCTTGAATAGAAAGAGGGGGGGGAGGGAGGGAGGGAGAGGGAGGGAGAGAGAGAGAGAGAGAGATGATCATGTAGATCCAGTGGGAAACAAAATCCAGATATGATTAGAGGAAGATTTATTATGTAAGCTAATGGGCACCACCTGGGAAAATTTTAAAAGGTAAAGCCAGGTTTGGCCAACCGTAAAGGCATCCCAAGCAATTAAAGAGGATAGCATTATTTTGGGGAGCTGAAACAATGAACATTGGTTTGAAAATTATTTTAAATAACTGGTTTTTCAGATCAAAATGTGGATTGTCTGATTTGTGTTCAGAGTAGTGATGTATTAATTTGTATGCAAAGAATCTCTGGTCAGTGTCATTCAAATTATACCTATTTTTAAAATTAGAAATATATTTCTTAGAGCTGTTTGTAGCAAATCTTCTTTCCATTCCTAATTTTGACATTGTGCTTTGGAGCTAACACTTTACATGGTATCACAAACTGTCAGTGAATCGGGCACTGTAGCCTCTTTGGCTGTTAAACTAGAGGTGATACTGCATTTCTCGTGAACTCAGTAAAGGGCTGACTTTAGTAGCTTGGGTGTGGTGTTCCAGTTCATTCCCTGCATTCATATAAACATTTGCACTCAGTGGACCATTGAATGAAAGTAAACGATCCATTCATTTTGCATCAACCTCCAGAATTCCTTATGAAACAGCAACAAATTAAACAGGCAGTGCTACCTGAATGGTTACCTTACTCTACTTCCAATTCCATATGTAAGAGCTGAGGACGACAGATCACTAAGTATAGATTAATTACATGTTAATGCACATTAATCATATTGCCATATTAAATCAAAGTGGTCTTTTTTGTTTTGCTATAGCATGCTAATGAACTGGGGCAGTGGGAAAGAGGTTAATTTGTGACTGTGAGCATGTGCCTTCATTGACAGGGTCAGTCCCAGAGACACAGGCTAATCCTGTGGGGGGTTATCCTTTTTCACTGAAGTCGAAGGTCAAGCTATAACTGTTTAAAATGTATTCACTTCTTTGTTTATTTCTTTGCCAAGAATTTCTTAGTGACACATAGAAATATTTAAAGTTACAAAAATAGTGAAGACACAGTAGAGATAAATTAATATAATCACAGCAAACAAATCTAATGATTTCAAACAGAAACCTTTGAAAGTCTCTGAGTTTCCATACAGCCTGGGTGAAAAGGTAGGCTTGTTTCTGGATGTTACTACTTTAGGCTTAGGCTGCCTGAATTTGTCTTCCATCTTTCGCACTTAACTCACAAAGGACTGTGGAAATTATAACACAGTGTTTCTCAACGTTGGTGACTTTAAGTCCTATGGACTTCAACTCCCAGAATCCCCCAGCCAGCATAGCTATAACCTAAAACATCTGGAGGGTGGGAATCACTGCTATTATAGGTAATCCTCAACTTAAGGTCACAATTGAGCCCAACATTTCTGATGTTAAGTGAGACGTTAAGTGAGTTTTTCACCATTTTACAACCTTTCATGCCTCAGTTGTTAAGTGAATCACCGCAGCTGGTAAGTTAGTAACCCGATTGTTAAGTGAATCTGGTTTCCCCATGACTTTACTTGTGAGAAGGTTGCAAAAGGGGATCATGTGACCTTGGGACACTGCAATGATCATAAATATGAACCAGTTGCCCAGTGTCTGAATTTTGATCACATGACCATTGGGATGCTGCAAAGGTCGTAACTGCGAAAAATTGTCATAAGCCACTTTTTTCAGTTGGCACTTTGCTCACTAAATGTACTGTTGTAAGTTGAGGACTACCTATACCCGGGATGGTGAACCTATGACACGCGTGCCAGAGGTGGCACGCGGAGCCATTTGTCAGGGCACACAAGGCGTTGCTCTGTCAACTGGCCAGCGCGCATGCGTGCACTGGCCAGCTGAGTTCAGCTTTTTTAAAAGCAATTTTTCACCCTCCCCAGGCTCCGGAGCGCAAAATAACAGCCCTATGGGCAAACCGTAAGTTTGGGAATCGACTTCCAGTTTGCTCTTAGGGTGGGTTTAAGCCCTCCGGAGGCTTCAGAGACCTTCAGGAGGCTTCCTTGAAGCTTCAAAAGGATTAAAAATGATCCTACGAGCAAACCAGAAGTCATTTCCGGTTTGCTTGTAGGGTCAGTTTAAGCCCTCTGGAGGCTTCAGGGACCTTCAGGAGGCTTCCCTGAAGCCTCCGGAGGACTAAAAAGGGCCCTATGAGAAACCAGAAGTCACTTCCAGTTTGCTCATAGAGTCGTTCCCCCCCCCCCGAAGGCTTCTGGGAAGCCTCCTGAAGGTTCCTGAAGCCTCCAGAGTGACTCCGGGGGGGGAGACTGTTTTTGCCCTCCCCCAGCTCCTATAAAGCCTCTGGAGCCTGGGGAGGGCGAAAAAAGCATGCAGAAATGGGTGGAGTGCCTCTTATGCGCGCATGTGCACTGGGGGGGGGGTAAGATTTGTAAGTTCTTATAATGAAAGTCAAGCAGTACAGTGGAAAAATGGAACTAAAACTAAATATAAAAAAAACTAATGACAAGAATGCAACAACCTTAGAATTAACAATGAATATACTAACGTGGTAGGCAGCTTCTGCCTGTGAGACTCAAGCATCAACAGTAAAGAAACAAGTATTTAAGAAATTTGCTTCAAACTAGCATTTAGTAGGGTAGTCATGAAGGCCTTGGAAAAGATATTACTGAAATGTATTTATAACTAAAAAGTCAGAATAGTACGGGGAGTGGAATTTCCTTTGGGACTTTATGGAAGTGAAAGTTGGACTTTGAAGAGAGAGGAGAGATAGAGAACATTGATACTGCAAGATCCAATCTGGGTCAGTCACCAGAACCAGAGGTTTTGTCTTCCAAGCTTTCAGATTCGTGCTGAAGCCCATCTGTAGGGAACTTCTCTCTAGCAGAGTGTGTGCTCTTCTGTCTGTGGTATTTATATGGTGCCTGCTGTATGTGGCTTCTTAGATGTTGATTTGGGTGTTGATGGCTGGCTATTAAGTCATTGGCTGTCATTTTCTTATGCTGCTTAGCCATGCTTTCTAAATACTTGATAGGCTGGTAGTAAATCAGCACTCCTGTTGACTGAGGAGGAGCCCATTTCCCAGGCTTCAATCATTTCCTTGGATGTTTTTGTGCCTACTTGTCCAACAATCTTAGTAGCTGCAAAATTGAATGCACGTCCTTGTTCATTGCACATGGATACTTTTGAAGTTTGGTGTTCAACATTTATCCCATGGACAGCCAAGGAAACAAACAAATGATTTATTGTATTGTATTTGTATTATCCAACCAACCAATCCAGAGTTCTCGCTCAATGCAACAATTATCAGACTCAAATTATACTTCAGACACATTATGTCAAGATCTAATACTGGGAAAGGTGGAAGGAAAGAGAAGAAGATGACTAGCAGCAAAGTGGATGGCCTCAGTTACCGTGGTAATACAAGTACTGTTGGAAGGCCTGAAAGACCAGGTGAAGGACAGAATGCAATGGAGAAAATGTATCTATGTGATAAAACCATAACTGATAAAGTTAAAGAAAATCTGAAAATTTAACATTTCTTTATGTATTCTGAAGATTAGAGAGGCTGGTCAACATGAGCTCCTTGTTTCCTATACAAGACATTCATTTATCCCGACTACAAAGTACATACATATTATGGATTCTAAATGTACACTGCATAT
Organism: Thamnophis sirtalis; assembly: GCF_051295495.1. Classification (NCBI taxonomy): domain Eukaryota; kingdom Metazoa; phylum Chordata; class Lepidosauria; order Squamata; family Natricidae; genus Thamnophis; species Thamnophis sirtalis. The sequence goes on along the minus strand of NW_028261381.1, from coordinate 68,121,418 downwards.
AGGTCCTAAGACAAAAGCGGATTAACTAGCTTGCAGCTACATCTTCTGGTTGAATAATTTTGTTTATTACAAGAACTTTAGCTAGCAGAGTGCCTAGCACAAAACTTTGGAGGTTCTGGATCCATGGTTGGGACCTCTAAAAGGAATTAGTCTTTCAAAACATAATTGATGCCATAAAGTGGTCTTCCCAACTTAATGTCCAAATGGGTTTCACATATTTTTCATTGAGCAGAAACAATGATATCAAACAAACATATTTTCATTTTCTTGAGATAGAACCATGGCCTCTTTAGACAAGCCCAAATTCTCTGGCAATTCTTTGTTGGACCTTTTAATTGTTATTTTTTCTGTATATTCTTTTTGCCCCAAGATGTTTGCTTTCTCTTTTTCTTTTAAAATCCTCTAAATACATTTTTCCTTCCTTCAGTTCACTTACTTTCTTTGCCTCTTCCTCCTTTAGTTCTGCTCATATGGTGAAGCACTGAAATACCAGCAAGGATTATTGGATGAAAAAGCAAGAAGTCATATCTCAACCGTTTAATTGGCTTTTGGGCAAAAGTTCTCTAATCTTTGTATAAAAATGAGGAGCTTACATGAGGCCATTTCCCTGAAGTGATTCTACTTTGCCATATCACTTCTTTGCATATCACCTGCTTAACTGACTTATTGAATTAACCCAGTTACCCAGATGTGCAAAACACAGTGAAGCATACACTAAACACATGGTTGGGTTTGCATAGTATATCGAACCACCCACAAATTAGCCTGCCAGCTTTAACTTAGTGTATTATTATGTGAATACACAGCCAATATTCTTCATTGGGTTCACTTAATCTTTTGCTTGGGGCATTTTCTCAGGCACCTGTCAATGGACAATCAACTTTGCATGAGCAATGAATTCCAGAACTAAGCTAATGATTCCAATTCAGCCTTGGACCATAAATGTTCAAAATAAAATAATTTTGATTATAATCTTCCTAGAATAATTACACATAGATATCACAATTATCTATTATACGTATTTCAGCTCTGATTTATATTAGCATTTTGGTCAAAGTGTTTTGGCGATGAGAAGTAGAGATTTTGCCATTATAGCTAGGCAGGCTTGATGAAAGGATTGTTTTATCCCTTTATTTAATGTTGTTAATCTCCTGCTTCAGTGATGAAACAATCAATTCTGCTGACTAATTATATAAAGACGTATTTTCATTTATCAGTTCTGAATTTACCACTTTCCATTTCCATTTGTTGTTAATCAACAGTTCTTTAGAAGGTGTTAAAAGCCCTTATTAGGAACAGAGAGTCACTTTGAGGTAATAGCTGTTGCTGCTGAAGCTTTTTAAAGACCAAAGTCACATGCAGAGGAAAAGGAAAGAACAACCAAGATAAGGAGAGAGAGTTTTTGTAATTTTGTGTCTGAAGTTTAGTTGCTGGAATAAAATTCCTGGCAAAATATGCATTGCATAGCTACTTGAAATTCCAGCAAGGTTAGATAGCATCATTTTTAAATTGTTTCTTGACCTAAGTCATGTTGCAACAAGTTTGCCTGACCCAAGCACACACAGGCAAAGAAATAAGAAGAAAGAGGGAAGGAAATCGTAGAGAGAACAAGGTGTAGTTTGTCTGGATGGAGGTTACTATTTTCCTCTTGAGCATCTGGCAATTAAGTATCAATGTGATTGCCAAGAGCCAATCTTTTATTAACTGGACATATCTTATCATGTCTTTACTCAATTCATTTTAGAGATCTTTCAAAGTCCATTCTAGCTGGATCTCAGATAATTGTGCTAAAATCGGATGCGTCAGAACATTGCTGAATCACAACATTGAAAATAAAGGTCTACTGCAGGAAATTTCCCAAGGTTCAAAGATTGTCCCCAAATGAGAGTGAGATGGGGCAGGGGAAAATCAGCTTTAGAGTGTATGGAATGATGGGATTCAATCAGGTTTGCAGAAAATACTTCATGACACATAATTTAGGCCTAGAAGAGAAAGTGCAAAAATTGTATTCACTATTTAAATAGTAGCTCTCACCAGTTTATACAGGAAAACAATCCTCAGCACCAAATTAATTATGAGGATTGTAAGATTGCTGACAAAGCAAGAAAACCTATGTCACAGTAACATCAATTCAGTATACTACCTTGTGCTAAAAATACAAGATGGTATATATGTGTCTGTATTCATGTGGAAACTACTTTGGGGGAGCTAATCCCAAGATATCTATAGCATTTTACTACATTTTTCTTGTTGCTCTGGACTGCAGGCTGCATATAAATTGATGATAAACTTCCCAGTTAATATTCATGAAGCCTAAGCCTAATAATGTCAAAGTGACTTGAGCAGCCCAGTTATACCTTAATGGAAACAGCTAGCTCTTCTCTTCTAGTTGGGCAGGTGCCATTTCTCAGATGCAAGTGTGAGAAACTAGTGCAAAAACTATGAAATGAAAATAAATCTTTTCAATCAATCAGAATAGAGCTGGAATGAAGGGACCTTGGAGGTCTTCTAGTCCAACCCTCTGCTCAAGCAGGAGACCCTATGCTATTTCATAGGGTTGTCCAGTCTTTTCTTAAAAACCTCCAGTGATGAAGCACCCACAACTTCTGAAGACAAGTTCTTCCAGTGGTTAATTATTCTCACTGTTAGGGAAGTTTCTCCTTAATTCCAAGTTGTTTCTCTCCTTGATTAGTTTCCACCCATTGTTTCTTGTTTTGCCTTCTGGTGCTTTGGAAAATAAGTTGACCTCCTCTTCTTTGTGGCAGCCCCTCAAATACTGGAATACTATCATGCCACCTCTAGTCCTTTTTTCTAAACTAGCCATACTCAATTCCTGCAGTGGTTCTTCATATGTTTTAGTCTTCAGACCTTTAATTATCTCAGTTGCTCTTCTTGCACTTTTTCCAAAGTCTCAACATCTTTTTTGCAATGTGGTGACTAAAACTGAATGCAGTATTCCAGGTATGATCTTACTAAGGATTTATAAAAAGGTACTAATACTTCACGTAATTTCATTCTTCCTTTCTTTTGCAAAACCTTCCTTAGGGAGCCTGCTAAGTTTGCCTACCAAAAAATGACAGACAATCATGTTAACAGAACAGAGAGCTGAGGAATTAAGTGGATGGTTTTGGTTTTGGCCTCTTCTTACACTTACAAATTAAGCTCAGAATCCATGGCTATATTAGGAAAGCTCAATTGTGTCCTTCTGTATTGGATGAGAATTGCATTATTTCATTCATTTCTCTTGTTCCCTGAATATATAATTATATTATTGATTGACAGATTAAGGGCTATCAATTTAGTGTTTGGGATTAGTTTCTCCAGAATATTTTGTTTTCAACTTGGGCTTTTAGGCTTCTCTGTGGTATATCCCCCACAGTTTGAATCAACTATGACCATTTTGCTGCTGGTCATCTATGTAAATGCTCAATCATCCAGGTCATGGTTGCCCCAAAGGTGCTTTTTCAAAAGGCAACTGGCAAACTTTCTTTGTTTTTTCTTAAAGAGGTTTCACTTCTTATCCAAGAAGCATCCTCAGTTCTGGTTGAATGCTGGGGAATAGGATTTTACATTCCTTTCAGTCATCTGGTTGTTAGCACTTTGAAGGAAAATCATTAGCTCCCAGAGAACTATCTGTGCCCTCAGGGTCACCTGAATCAGAATGCAAATGGGTATGGAAGCTTTTTGCAACTGCTGTAAGGACTGTGTTGTAAATAGGAGATAGGTGGTGTGATATTCCTCCCCCTCTGTTGAGAGAGAGAGGGCTGTTCAATTTTAACATAAATACCTCCTTTAGCCCTCTCTCAAAGCAGTGATCCTCTCTGTCCAGAATGTGGACTTTGCTGTCTTCAAAAGAATGACCTTTGTCTTTCAAATGCAGATGGACTACTGAATCTTTTCCTGATGTATTTGTTGTCCTCTGTGGTGCTATATGTTTGTGAAGTGGTGGTTTCTTTTCTCTAATGTATAAATCTGCACGTCTCACTGCATTGTATTGCACAACTCACATTGTTCAGTTTGGGTCTAGGTGTTTTACCCTTGGGGTAGACAAACATCTGCTTTAGCGCATTATTGAGTTAAAGTGTGCATGTACAGTATATGGTGTTGGTTTAAAATCCTTCTGAGCTTTCCAGATATTCCTGCAATGTATGGAATGACAGTGTTCCTTCCTTTGTGGTTCTCTTCTTTGTCTGTTATGGAGGAGCTCCTGCTGGGCCCTTTTCTAGATTTGACAAAGGCCCAGTTGGAATAGCTATAAGTTCTGAGAGTTTCCTTTATGTGTTTTCCTTTTTCCTCTTTGCTGGTAGGCAAACCTTCAGCCTGGTGGTATAGTGTTCTGATCACTCCCATTTTGTGCTCCAATGGGTGGTGAGAATCATAATGTAAAAAGTGATCTATGGCTCAGAAGTGGATCTATTCTATGATCTATTTCTGTGAACTTCAATGTTAAGACATCCATCTTCCTTAATGTGTACTGCAAAGTCCAGGAAAGCCAGATTACTTTACTTAACAATTTCCTCTGTGAACTTAATGTATCTATCCACAGAGTTGATATGTTTGGATAAGGCTTCCAATTCCTGTGTTATAATCATGACCCACATACCTATACCAATGAGTGGGTAGAATTATGTGAAGGAATTTAAAGTTTCTATCTCTTCCATATGGAGATTGCTCACAATGCGGGCACAGGTAAACTATGGCGCAGCCGTGCTTTTGTCTGTAGAAACCATTATATTTAAAACAGGTAGTGGTCAGGCAGAGGTCCAGCATGGTACATATGTGTGCTGAGGTTAATTCTGTGATGTATTGTAGCAGTCATTTCTTCACTACCATGACAGTTTCAGTTATAGGTATGCAGGTGAAGAGTTCATGTGAAGAGTGAAGTCACGTCATAACAAACCATAGTTGCATTTGGATCCATAGCTTCATCTGGATTTCAAACCTAACAAGATGCTGCTGGTTATTCTCTCCTTTTTCCTTCAACTTTTCCTGCTATTAAGGATTTTTCAAGGGAACTAGACCTTCATATAATGTGTAAAAAATATGATAGTTTGCAGCTGGTCACTCATGCCTCAAGTGAAAATTCTGGAGTGATTTCTATGATCCATTTGTTTCCTGGTTATATTAATAGTTGTTAAAATATTCATGACTGGGAGAGATATGGGAACAAGGAAAGCCAATGAATAGGCATAGCAACTAAGTCAGTCAATGGGAGCTTAAACAGATCTGAATCCTGGCAAAGAATTGAAACAGACACTTAAGCAGTCTGCTGCTTTGAGAAGTAAACTAGCAAGTCTGTCTGGGCTTGTCTGCTGATATGAAACGAACTGCTTGTGTTTGCCTATACATCTCCTGCCTTGTGTTTACTTGAAAGAACCACTTGTTGGTATTGTACATTTATTCTTATTTATATAAAGTTAATGAATCCTGCTGCATCAGTTATCTGTGCGTGCTTCTGGATTTGAATTTATACAACAAACTCTGACAATAGTAATCCTTAAAAAACTTCTGCAGCATCCTATTTCTTCCCATTCCAATTTTCACATTGATAAAATGTTTTAGGAAAAGACATTGAATAATTCTATGCTTCATGAATACAGTCACATCATGGCAACTTGAAAATATTTTCCAAGGTTTTCATTGTACTCTCCCAAGTGCTAATCAATGGAATTATTCTTGTTCGCTCTGTGCTTTACTGTGGATAGTGGTCCTAAAGATAGACATTACTCACCAGTACAATGTCTTCATTATGAATTCTGAGGTAATATTTGTTATTATTTTAGTTTTCTTTATATTTCATTTTCCTACTTTCTTTCCCCATTTTTTCACTGTAATCCTTGATTTTCATTTCTAGAACTTCCAGATCATTCACATTTTCAACTACTCGAGTAGTGTCATCAATATGGGGGAAGTACTAGTGCTTTATCCTCAAATTTTAAAATGCTTCTCTTGGTGTATGTTCAGCATAGAGACTGGATAAATAAGGATACAGTATTTATTGTTATTGTTATTATTTATTTAATTAATTAATTAAATTTATACACCAGCCATCTCAGTATCTAAACGACCTTGAGTAGTTTACAAGTGAAAACCCAGCAGGAAGTTTGTACCTTCGGACTTGCAAGATTACAATAAAGTAGAATGAATTCATCTAATGGTGTTTCCTGTCTTTGACATCCTTCTTCTTAGTATGCAAATATAACTTTCTGCTGCCACTTTTAACTGCTTGATCCATGATTAAGGCAAGTCTTTTCTAAGTTTCTTTCTTTATATTTAAGCCACTGGGGGTTCCTTCCCCCAATGCCTGGTTATTTTCTAGGCAGCCTCTCTTTCCCCTCATCCCCCAAACTATCAAATTGAAGGTTGAAAAATTTGTGGATACAATTAAGGTTACATCAAATTTTTCAACTTTCAATTTCCAAACATTAGGTGCTCACAAGTTGTGACATGCATTGTGGATTGTAAAGATATTTTCGTTACTTTAATGTAATCTAGATGTGCTTGGTAAGTAACTACATAAATAGCATAACTTTTTAACATTTTGTTTGTTTCATTCCATTCCATCTATTAGATATCCAATCTGCTTTCTTCTGTTTCTTGGTCTTTGGCAGTCACTTTACACATTCATCCTTAATAACTTTGTTGAGTATAATCAACAGTTCCTCTGACCCTCTCAATGTGGTTCAAGGCTTCAAAGCAGTTAGTGATATTCTTCTTGAAAGTTATGATTATATTAGCAAAAATGTGTTGTAGAAACTGGCTGGGTCTTCCATTTTATTCTGACTTAGAACTTATAAATGAGCAGTTTGTGACTGGCATCCCAATTAGTTGCTGTACAAATCTGTGTTGTTATAATTGAGCTCTTCCATTTCCTTGTACCAATAATATAATCATTCTGATTTTATTGTGTGTTCCATCTGATGATATCCATGTACATAGAAATCCTTTTGCCTGTTTGAAGAAGTATTGTCGTAGAAGAAATAAGATTGGCAGAAATTGATTAGTCATTCCCCTGTTTCATTTCTATTTTCTGAGCTATAGAGTCCAACTATGTTTTCCTCCTTACTTTTTCCAACTTAGGTAATCTAGGCTCCAATCACTAGTGACAGATCTTATTTGCATTTTCTGTTGACTTCAATGGCACTGGACCATAAAAGTCATCAACTTCCTTTTTGTCTGCAACAATATTTAAGTATAAACCTGAATAATTACCACGCTGAAGGATTGTCTCAAAATCTGATTAATATGATTTATTAGTCACTGGCTGCATTATACGTAAGTACTTTGTGCTATATCCTTTTCTTCCTGACGTTTTTTTTTTTTTTTTTTTTGGTTATTTTGTGTGTTCTGGGTAATATATAATATGATCTTCTGACTGAAACCAATCAGACGTTTTTTGATATTGATCTCTTAAGGTGTTCTTGAATCACCAACCCTCTTCAAGATAAACAAGAAGATAGATAGATAGATAGATAGATAGATAGATAGATAGATAGATAGATAGATAGATAGATAGATAGATAGTAGAGAGATAGAAGGTAGGTAGGTAGGTAGGTAGGTAGGTAGGTAGGTAGCTGGGTAGAAGATAGATAGATAGATAGATAGATAGATAGATAGATAGATAGATAGATAGATAATAGATAGATAGATAGATAGATAGATAGATAGATAGATAGATAGATAGATAGATGAGAGATAGAAGGTAGATAGGTAGGTAGGTAGGTAGATAGATAGATAGATAGATAGATAGATAGATAGATAGATAGATGATAGATAGATAGATAGATGATAGATAGATAGATAGATAGATAGATAGATAGATAGATAGATAGATAGATAGATAGATGATAGATAGATAGAGGGTAGCCCTCAGGATTGTGTCCAGGACTGGGACCGGCAACTCAGTTCTTAAGTGAAGTGGTTGCTAAGTAAAACCACTGTATGTATGTAACAATTGGGCATAAGCTATATTTTTAATAATGAATTTCTAAAACTGAATTGAATTTTTTTTTTTTAAAAAAACCCTCTTTCCCTCGCATATCTGAGATGTCTGTTTGAGATACCACTTTTAACTACCGTAATACTATGGCTTGTTAAAATGTTGAGCTCTGAGTTATTTGTGTTGGTTCTCCCTATAAAGCAGCAGGATTTTTAAAGCAAGTTTTATTTTGCTTTTATGTTAATCTAGGACATTCAGACAGGAACTGGGAGTGTTAGGAAGAGGGAAAATGTAAGCTTGTAGGTCAGTGGTTCTCAACCTGTGGGGTGGGACCCCTTTGGGAGTCGAACAACCTTTTCACAGGGGTCGCCTAAGACCATCGGAAAACACATATTTTTAAAAAAATACAGAAAACATAAAATGATTTTATGGTTGGGGGCCACCACCACATGAGGAACTGTATTAAAGGGTTGCGGCATTAGGAAGGTTGAGACCCACTGTTGTAGGTCCTGAGGAAATAAAGCAGAGAGTATTGGATAGAAACAACTAGAAACAGGCAATGTATTTTACTTCACAAATATTTGTTTGGTTATCATCATTGTAATTCTACTTACAGGTCTGCCTCTTTTTCTGTTACAAGAATGCAATAACAAGCATTCCTTAATTGATACATATAATTGCTGCAGTATCCTATATTACAGGTAAATGGATTGTGTAGCATTATAACTCAATGATTGGACTGCATAAGAACATTGCAGTTGAGAAAAGGCAGCTGGGTGGCCAGCACAGAAGAAAGTCTAAACATCTATTCGATATAAGCTGTAGCTTTAGCTCAGGGGTGTCAAACTCAAGGATCCAGCCCATGGGGTGCTTAGATCAGGCCCACGGGACCACTCTAGAAACAGCAAAGGACTGGCCTGCAGTGCCTCTGCCAGCACAACCAGTTATCACTGATAGAGCACTGCAGGAGGCAGTTGCAGCCGAAAATGGAGCCCGGGAGGGCCACATGCTGGAGACAACGAATTCCCCCAGCCCTGTCCGGGCCACCACAGGTGCCCTCGACACAAGTGACATTGAGCTGGCCATGCCCCCCTGGCCACGCCTCCCACCCCCCACCCCCAACGTCAAACATAAGCCTGATGCGACCCTCATTGAAATCAGTTTGACATCCCTGCCTTAACCAGGCAGGTGGATTGAAGTCCAGAATATATTTTTGAGGTAAAATTACAGAATCGGGTATTTGTGAAAAGTGACCTTCTAACTATAGTTAGATATCCTCCAAGGATGAGCACTTCTTCCTAAGAATGAAGGAGGCCTAGGTGGGATTTTGCCTTGCAACAGCAGAAATCCAAGCATAATTCTTGGCTGCATTCAGTTTTGTGATGAGACAGAATGAGACAAATCAATTCGTAGCTTTATCCATGAGTTGTGGTTAGAAAAGCTTCTGGGTTGACTTAAAATTATCCTTTAGAGAATATCCCAGATGTTTCAAGTAATGAAAAAACAGAAGCAGAGGAACTGTGAGTAAATTGTGGTGAAAGGTGAAAAGAACAGAAGACTCCCCCCCCCCTTCTTACCTCAGCAAGTGTCAACAGAGACAGGTGTCAAGCCATTTACTGGCAGTAGTTATAAAACAACTCATGTTGCTACCTCTAGTAAGCATTTTATCCCGTCAGGCTTAGTATCAGCTCCTAGTAGTAAATTTAATCCTAAACTTGTTTCATATTAACTGTTTCCCTGGCTAAAGCTGTTTCACATAGGAACTGATGTATTAGATTATCACTGAACTGCTAAATATTTTTGGCATTTAATCTTGGAAAAAGACATTATACATATGTTATATCTCAGTTAGAACTTGTAAGTTGATTCGTATGCAAACATATAAGCTAAAGGAAGAGGCTTCCGCCCAGATCCATTTGTACCCCACCCTTACGGGATTTTGCAGCTCTATTCCAAGGCCTTTAGCAAGGGTGAATGAAACCCTCTTGGACAGTATAGGTGACTTCTATTCTTTAATTTTGTTTCTTATTATTGTTTTTTTTAATTATTTGTCAGCAACCCAGAGTTGTGGGGACCTGGGTGGCCTACAAATTTAATAAATACATTTATCTTTTGACTGATTCCATGAAATTGCAGGATGTGATTGAGTTGTAAGTGGCCCACTTGGATGTAGCGCGTACCAGTTAATTCATTTTAGCTTCTGGAATTATATTTTGGGATTGGGTGAGGCAATGGAGAATTATATTTTTATCCTTTTCATCACTTTACCTATATTGGAAGAAAACAATGGGAAAAATTCTGGCCAGCATAAATGGACCACGATGTTCTTGACAGGTTGGTTATGTGAATATACTAAACCTGGCAAAATCATCAGTAAGCCCTTTGGTGACACTGTAATTTATTCCACCTGCATACTTTTGATAGATTTGAATGATTGAGTATTTCTGTAGTTTCTTTGAGGCTCTTTGGAGCATTTTACCTCCTGTGTATATTGTTCAGATGTTTAGTCTTAGGAAGAGCTTGTTTCCTAATGTAGTACAATCACACACAATGTGCTTGTTTTAAAAATTAGCTATTACATCACTTTTAGGACTAAATCATGTTTCACTTATTGACAGGAAAGAGGTTCACTATTTGAATGTTGAACATTTGAACTTTGTGGATAATTCTGGCATGAACACTTGGTTTGTGGAAAGAATTGCTTATATTAGAAGAAGGGCAAGATCCTGAAACATTAAGAATTAATAGTGCCACTATTAATTTGCCACTTAGTTAACACAAAGCATGATATAACACTCATGTCAAAAATTCTATTTATAGTAAATTTTTAAAAAGCTGTTTGAAAAAACGATATCTTTAACTACCTATCCAGAAAATCACAAGTGCTGAAGTATGATTCAACTTCTCAGCTTCTATGGGCCTTTCCCCACTATCAAATTACACTATACTGCACCCACTTCCGAGCTGACAGAAAACTATTCTTGCATGAAACCTACTGTTCCCATTGCCCATCCCTATCCTGTCCTTGTTACTTCTATTCTTAGACAGTGCCAGTTACCTAATTTCTCTACACTTTAATGAGTGAGAAAGCTTGTCAGATTTTAACAAATCTTAAGGTTGCCCTTGGAACAATGTTAAACTAAGGAGAGAAATGCTATTTCAACACATGTAAAACTAAGCACCATTCATGGCTGTACCTGAATTCAAGTAGAAATTTTGTCCTTATTCTAACACTTTGGGGAAGCTTTGAGGTATATAAAATCTTTCAAAGCTGTCTTTATTCGTGGGCTGGGAACAAGATCTTCTGCTGCGTGGTCTCTACATCACGGAGACCAAGCAGAGGAAGAAAGAAGGTATTGCCAAACCATGCTTAAAGGTAAAGGTTCCTCTCACACATATGTGCTAGTCGTGTCCGATGCTAGAGGGTGGTGCTCATCTTCGTTTCAAAGCCGAAGAACCAGCACTGTCTGAAGATGTCTCCATGGTCATATGGCTGGCATGACTAAATGCTGAAGGCGCACAGAACACTGTTACCTTCCTACCAAAGTGGTCCCTATTTTTCTACTTTCATTTTTACATGCTTTCGAACTGCTAGGTTGGCAGAAGCTGGGACAAGTAATGGGAGCTCACTCCGTTACGCAACGCTAGGGATTTGAACCGCCGAACTGCCTACCTTTCTAATCGACAAGCTCAGCATCTTAGCCACTGAGCCACCACATAAACTTTTTTTTATGATGTACTTAATTCCATGTAAGTCTAAATATAAAATGAAATTAGGGTACCATATTTTTCTTTACTCCAAACAGCAGCATGTTGCAACATTGCAGAACATTATTTTCTTTAATACAAGTAGATACATTTCTAACCTTAGTGGTAAAAACTACTTCTCTCCAACAATACAATTCTAAGCATATTTATTGAGATCAAAGCTGTTTCCAGTGATGTTTGTGTGAGTTAGAAATGCAGATTCTTGCTTAAATAGTTTTTGGTGCTCTGCAATAATGTTAATAAGGCCCCTTTTAATATTGTTTTTTCTTTTTAGAGAAGCAAAGACTTCACTGAGATCAAAATGAGAGGCATAACATCATTACTGTTTAAGAATTACAGGTCCAGACTGAAAGTTTAATCCTCAAAGGCTCTGTATTTTAGTTATATGCCTCTTTAAATTATAATGAATGCTAAACCTGAATAAGATAATGAATCACTCATTTAGCTACTGTTTGCAGTTAGAATCATGTTGAAAAAGTAACTTTGTGACTAATCCTCACATTTACAACCATCACAGGGAAAGGAAAGCTGAAATAAGATCATAAACACAGTTGTGGTTTCACATAATGACTGCTTCATTTAACAACTAGGTTGCTTGTCCCAATTTTGGTGACTAAACAAAGACTACCATATATTATGGGCCACCCATTAAGTGCTGTAAAATCTTTATATAAAACATTATATAAAATAAATTGTACATGGGATCCTGGTGATGTAATTGAATATGCAACCATATTCTTTATGGTTTAACCTACAAGCAAAATTATTGGTCTTCTGAATTCCTGTATAGTTTCGAAATTCCTTTCTTTTCTTGCTGACATTGCCTAAGCATCATCCTGAGTTATGTTGAACAAGTCATAATGGTTTGCAAACACAGTAATATTAAGCTATAAATGTTGGTTTATCAACCACGGTATCTATGGCTCTTCATATCACTTCAGGCTTTTAAGGAGAGATTGAAGAGCCATTTGTCCAGAATAGTATAAGGTCTCCTGCTTAGCCAGGTGGTTGGACTAGAAAACCTCCAAGGTCCCTTCCAACTCTGTTATTTTATATTCTATATACAGATAGTCCTCAACTTACAGCAGTTCATTTAGTGACTGTTCAAAGTTACAACTTCACTGAAAAAAGTAACTTATGGCTGTTTTTCACATGGCCGGTGCAGCATCCCCATGATCACATGATCAAAATTCAGATGCTTGGCAACTGACTCATATTTATGACTGTTGCAGTGTGCAAGGGTCATGTGATCCACTTTTGCAACCTTCTGACAAGCAAATTCAATAGGGAAGCCAGTTTCACTTAACAACCGTGTTACTAACTTTAACCCTGCAGTGAGCCACTTGACGACTGTGGCAAGAAAAGCCATAAAGTGGGGCAAAACTCACATAACAAATGTTTCACTTAGCATATTTTGGGCTCAATTGTGGTTGTAAGTTGAGGACTACCTGTATATCGTATTAGGCCATGATTTATCTTAGTCATAGCTTTCTGAATGAACTACAATCTCTGAGTTTATCCAGCGCAAAGTCATCAGTCATTATGGACATAGCTCACCTTCTGTTAAGCAAAATTGGAGAAACCACCTGTGACTTGAAGCTGACAGAATATTTGCAGTGAGACTGGCTTCTTGATGCAGTACGTGGCAGCCAAAGATAGAGGATGAGTGTGGAAATCGTTTCCATTTGTTTCCTTCCTGCATGTAAATACAAGTGGCTGTTTCGTGGTCCAGTAAGAGTACAAAATGGATGGTTGAAGGACATAGGAAGAATGTCATTGGTCAGGCATGTGTTTCTGACTCATGATGAACTGCATGCTCCCCCTCTTCCCCTGCTGGTATCATCCACTGTATAAGCACATTTATGAGGGGTTCCTGAGTAACCCCTGGCACTGAGCTCCTCCTTGAAAATCCTTTGATGGTATTTAGCAAACTAAATTCACACAAGCAATGAAGGTTCCGTTTTCTGTGACATGCTTGTATTGTATGGATGTGCACGGAGCATAAGATGATGTGGCCTGATAATCAAGGAATTCAAGATCTGTCCTGATAGGGATTCAAATTGTTCTAATAAGCTTTACTTCTTTTTTTGTCCTTAAGCAACACACAAGCACAGCTTGGAGCTAGTCCGGCAGTGATGTTGTTGTTCTCTTAAGCTCTTTGTCCTTTGCAACATAAAGGACTCAGCAAGGAGGCAGTCAAGAGAGAGAGGGAGTCATAGGGACTTTTCATTGCTGCTGAGTTAAAATGCTATTTCTCCCGTCTCTGAGCTGGCAGAAAAATTATACCAACATAACATTTGCCCCTATTGCCACATCTCTTCTGCCACAGGAACAGTGGCAGCAATTAATGCTGTCTTTTTCCCCCATATTAATGGCATGGATTCATGGATTCCACCAGCTTTGTTTCTCTCCATTTCTACCAAACATTACTAGCCAGTGGGAAAATATTCACCAGTCTCCTTTTTTTAATGTGTGCTAGAATCAGGGTTGGGGGAAGAATTGAGCTTTGACAGATGGCTGTACAAGCAGCCAGACAGCATCTGGGCTTCGTTTGAACATGATTGTAGTGCTCCAGTAATGGAATGATAAACTGCATTCAAAAAGAGCCTGACTAGCTGACAATGTAGGGAGAGCTTCACCAAGAAGCAGCAGAGAAAGTGGTCATCCTCTGTTCAGGCTGATTTGGGTGTCTGACTCGGAGATGGTCTTAATGAGTACAGGTAGTCCTCAACTTAGTCCTCAACTTTTGGTTTAGTGACCAAATTTACAATGGCGCTGGAAAAAAGTGACTTATGACCATTTTTTTACACTTACGGCCATTGCAGTGCCCCTGTGGTCACATGATCAAAATTTTGATGCTTGGGAACCAGCAGGTATTTTATAAAGGCTGCAGTGTCCCAGGATTATCTTTTGTGACCTTTCAACAAACAAAATCAATGGGGAAGCCGGGTTCACTTAACAACCGTGCTATTCGCTTAACAAAAGTGGCAATTCACTTAAAAACTGTGGCAAGAAAAGTTGTAAAATTCAGTTAACCGTCTTGCTGAGCAACAGACACTTTGGGCTCAACTGTGTGTAAATAGAGGAATACCTGCAGAAAGTATTGGGGGGGACTTAATTTGAAAGAACTAGGTTCTTTTTACTGCCTGAAGCAAAATGGATCTAGAGCCGTGATGATGAACCTATGGCACGCATACAGAGGTGGCACACAGAGCTCCCTCTGTGGGCACACGCACCATAGCCAGCTGCTCTTCTGGTTTCCAGCACGCACATGCATGCCAGCCAGCTGGTCTTTGCAGGTGCCAGAGTGCCAGAAAACACTCTGAAAAACAGCCAAAAAATAGGCTGTTTTCTGACTTTTTTTCTGGCTGTTTTTGGCCTGAAAATAGCAGGAAAATGGCCCCCAAATGGCCAAAAAACAGGCATGCGCACAGCTGGTCTTCAGGTTTCCAGTGCTCCATGCGTATGCATGCATGTTCCGGTTTGGGCAATTGGTGCCAAAAAAGTTCACCATCACTGATCTAGAAGATAGTGCCCAGGCAGGGAATGAAGAGGAGACAGTATACACCCTCCAGTTTAAAGTGGGCAATAGGTGTGGGCTTACTAAAATTGAGTCCTGGCAATCACCTGAACTGTATCATTAGCACAAGTTTGGAGAAGCACATCAGATTGTGTCCAAGGCAAAATACATTTGGGATAAGGAGGAAGCCATTCTTTAAAGTTAAGTAAGGGCATCTTAAATCTATCTCAGGTATGGGCTGGGGGATCAGATGAAGGTAACAACATGAGGACATGTGAGGCATGTTTGTGCTGCAGTAGATAGATATAAGTGAGGAAAGGCTCAGATTCAAGATTCATTAGAATACAGGCCTGAAATAGATTGCTCTTTTATTAGCCTAGTGGAAGAAGAAATGCTATGTGTGTATTCTTTACACTTCTTTTGGGAATTACTGTCTTGGCAGATTTCAGTGTTGGAACGAAAAAGTGGAAAGTTCAGTTCTCAGAGAGATAAATCATGACACTTATTGTGCAATGGGAATAATTTTCTTTGGAGAGATGTAGGACAGGACCTGATCTTAGGAGAGCTTATACTTATTTATCATTAATGTGCCAAGTGCTTGACATATTTATCTCATTTAGCATTAAAACAACCCTGTGAGTTGGATGCTGTATTTCCATTTTACAGGTGGGAAATCAAGGCTGAAAAATAATCGCTTCCCTCAGCACTAAGTTAGAATTCTAACTTAATTCTTCAAAGGTCACCAGTCTAGTTATTCCATACTCTTTTCTGCCATCAGTATTCTTCTATGGTAATGTACAAGGATTTTCTGAAGATGCAGTGCTAGCACTGATAAAGCCTCCGACAGTGATTGACTCATTTGCCTGCTTATCAAAGGCCAAAACAAAGGCATCTCTTCCCAAACAGATCCATCCAAATGACCTGTGGTTACGTTTGTCTTCCCTATCTGCTTATCAAAGAGAGACTGGTGGTTAGAACAACACCTGGCAATGATCAGCTGATGCTCATATATTAATTTGAATTAAGAAATGAATCTTTGGCAATTGCTTATCCCTTGGATTCCTCAGTTGCAAAAAAGGGGAAAACACAATATTGGCATAGAATTTGCTGCCTCTGCTGGTGATCTCTATCCTACCACAGACATGATGCTGTCCTTATTTATAATTTACAGGGCACATCAAAGAAATAAATGTCCATGCCATTGTTTCTCTCTTCTCTCACAAAATATTACCAGCCAGTAAAAAACAATCCATTAATCTTGATGACCAAGGACTGGGATGGGAAAGGAGATGAGTTTTCATTTGGCTGGTAGATTTGTTTTACTGGTTTAATATTACTGTATTGCAGAAGAGCCCTATTCTAGAATCAATTGAGAGCCAAAGTCTTTTGTAACATTGGTTTAGTGATGTCCAAATCAGCAATGTACTCACAAGGAGCAGAGAGAGTTGTGCTGTAAAGCAGTAGAGAAAGTTGTCTCTTTCTGTTTTTACCTTTTTGATGTGAACCCTTCTACTCCTACTTGCTCAAAGATTCAGTTTTTATCTTAAGCTAGCATACTCAATTAGTCTCCTCCTGCTGGTAGTTGTCTACTGTTTGCCTGGGGCTGCTCATGGTGGATATCTTTGAAACTCTACTTGGTTCTCATATCCAGACCTCCCCTATTCCCAAGAAAAGGCTGCAGATTGTGACAACCTTAGTGGGTGAGTGCACATTATCACCAGAAGTGTAGAACAAGATTCCGTCTTCTCAGTTGTTTCTTCAGCTTTCTAGAGATTTGGAAAGTTCCTAAGCTTTAATATTAGATGTTTGGAATTGATCTAAGTCCACAAAGTGAGAATTGATTACATGAATATATTGCTCTCTATTTCCCTGTTAGATTCTCAACTGAAGTTTGAAGACATTTCTTCTTGAATGTGGCTTATATATTTTGAAACAATGTTATCACACTTGGAAGTTGACCATTTATACCTTTGGAGGAAGATGGCATGAGCCTCGTAGAGAAATAATGTCCATTCATTCATTGGTCATGGTTTTATAACTTCAGGGCCTCAAAATAAGATACTTGAGGATTCTTCATTGACAAAGCCAGTAGTAAGTACACATGATAGCAATGTTTCCATAAAAAGAGCATCCTCCTGGAAGAACTAATTGCCTTCAATATTATTACTATTCTTACAGACAAAAATATCCCTTTAATATATTGCCTTCATTACATTGTGCACATATATTCTATAGATATTAGAGCAGGAATATTTTATGGAGCTCACTACTTCTCAGCCAACCTACCTCAGCAATTTGCTGCTGGGAAAACATGCTGCTATCCTAACAATAGCAGTTCATGAAAGGGTACATTTTGAATTAAAATACACCATGTATAGCTTAGTGTATTCCCTTTCTCAATTTAGAATGTGTGTCACAGTCGTCAGCCACTACATAGTGACCACTGGCCTTGAAAATCCAGTTTATTAGAATAAATTTGTAAATTAAACTACTGGAAATCCTATGAGAGAATACAATTTTAGAAGAGTTATGTATATCTGACCAAAACCTTTGCTCTCTGTACTCTCACTTTAAATAACAAAATAGTACCTGTCTAAAAAGAAAACTAATAGGATATATAAGGTACATGCATCAGTACATATAGTTGTGACAAATATTGTTACATTATATGTATACAGACAACCCCCACCTGCCTCTAAGCTCACCAGTGATCTGCAGGAGCTAAAAACCCTATGGCTCTAATTAGTGTGTTTATTTTGAGTGTCTTTGTAAAGTCAACACTAAGCAACAAGGCGTCTAATGGCATGTAGATCCCAAAAGAAATCGCAGCTTTCTCTGCCTGGGATTAAAGCAAAAATCTGTTTGCAAAAGCTGTTAAAAATTCACATGTGTTTCTAATATGTATGTCTATAAGCAATGCAGAGTTGGATGGAAGAAATCTGGTTACCAGCCTAAGTCTCTGGGCTCCCTTTTTCATGCTTTTATTCCCTTTTCCTTGCTGTGCATATTACTGCAAATGCTGATGAATGTAACACAGAACTCTAAGGGCCCTAAACAAATGTTGGAGAGTTCCTAACAAGCTTTCATTAACCATTGTGATTAGCCTTTACACTGAAGGAAAAGCTAGAAGAGAGCATTATTTCTAGGGTTAGGAGAGGAGAAAGTCTAGACCAGAGATGGCTAAACTTTTTCTAAAGATGTGCCAAAATTGTGTGTGCGCATGCTATTGCACATGCTTGCCCACCCACCTTGCATGCACAATGCCCCTTATGTGGGGCAAAGGAGAGTTTTTGCCCTCCCCAGGCTCCAGAGGTTTTCCTGAAGCCTGGGGAGGGCAAAAACAGCCTCCCACAGCCCTTCCCCCAGGCTTCAGGAAAGGCTCCGGAGCCTGGGGAGGATGAAAAACAGGTCCAACGGGTCAACCAGAAGTATGCACTTCTGTAAAAATGGTCTCCCTTGGCCCTCTGGAAGGCCGAAAATCAGGTGGCCAGCACGCACATGCGCAACAGAGCTGAGGGCTGCTGTGCCGGCAATTATGGCTCCTCATGCCACCTGTGGTAAAAATGCTATAGGTTCGCCATCACGGGTCTAGACATTTCTGCCAAAGATACAGTATGCAGTGATCACTGGTTGTCCACTTACAGGGCTAAATTCTCAGTAAAAGTAGACCAAAAGGAGGAGAATTGGCCAACATTATTTTGTTTATACCATTAGGTCAGTATAAAATGTAGTGATTTCAGTAGACCTAAATACTATTATTAAATCAGGAGAAGCAGAGTCAGGTACCTTGGAGTCTAAAGATAGAAAATCCTGGATGGACTGTCATGTTAGCTTCTGACTCCAGCATCTGCTTGAATTTGACTGATTTTAGAGGTTGGAAACCCACCAGAAATTTCAGGACTATTGGCAAGACAGGGGTTTGGGGCATTGAAAAAAATATTGTGGAAAAAGACAACAGCAATTCCTTTCCATAATATCATCAAAGAAATGTCATAAAGGTGGTCACCAGAAGTTGAGGTTTACTTAAGGATTTGTGTACTTTACTTGCACTGTAGGATCTTAGTGATTGAATGATTATTTGCCATCAAATCAGTGTTGACTCTTAGCAATTGCATGGATATTTGTTTTCTACCATGTTTTCCCGAAAATAAGACAGGGTCTTATTTTCTTTTGACCCCCGAAATAAAAGCTTGGCCTTATTTTCGTGGAGGTCTTATTATTTTTGAGGTGCAGGGGGCCCCTTAATCTTTGCCTGCGGTCCACGGATCAGCAGATCCAGAGAAAGCTGGAAGTTCTGTCTCTATTTCTGGACACCCTTGCCAGCCCTAGCATCACTGGGCCTGCTGGTCTTTTTGCGGCCACCACTAAGAGAAGGGGTGCAGCAGCTAGGGTTTGGGGGAGCTGCCTCCGCGAAGCCATTCTGCATGGATGGCAGCTGCATGGGGGGCATGTTTCCCCCCAGGAAATGGTGGGGACTGGCTGCACATGTCTTTAAATATTTTAAATATTTTAGGGGAGGACTTGCTTTTGGTGTAGGGTTAATTTTAGCACATGTGCTCAAAAGCCTTATTGGACTTATTATCCCGGGAAGTTTTATTTTTGGGGAAACAGGGTATGATGATCTGTCCCTAACTTTTCACTTCAAGTCTTCCGGTAATGCACCTATCAACACTAAAACTGAATCCATTTACCTTATTACTGGTCACTGTCTTCTATCCTTTCCTCCCATTTAGAGCATTCTCTATTAGATCTTCACGGAATGTATCTGAAACATAATTTGAGCGTCCTCATTTGTGTCTTGAGAGTAAAAATCAATTTATATAATGCTTCCATAATGTCACAGGAAATTTCACTACTGGTGTTATTTTGATTTTTATACATATAGACATATCATAGCATATGAGTATCTTCTTCAAGGCCTTTATGGTTACTCTACCAAGTAATCTGTTTCTATACTGCTTGTTCCTTTTCTGTTGGTGATTGATCCTCAAACACAGAAGTCTACCACTTAAATATATTCATTGTAAACTTTTAGCCCAAATTAAATACACATTAATTCAACATAAGTTTTTAATGCCCAAAAATTATGACATTTTTTGGTGAAATTTATTGATTTTGACCATTAAAAATGCCATGTAGTCCAAGGGTCCCCAACCCACAGTCTGTGGACCAACACTGGGCTGCAGCATTCCAGAAACCAGGCCGCACAAACAAGCGAAACCCATCTGCGGGATGCAGGCAGCAAGCGAAACCTCCTCCAGTCCACAGAAAAACGTCTCTCCACCAGAACCAGTCCCTGGTGCCCAAAAGATTGAGGGCCGCTGAACTAGTTAGACCCAGAAAGCGTCCCTTTTGTGTTGAGGCATTTATCCTACAGAACAGCACTCTGCCAAAATCTGGATAGTCCCAACCACATATGCCTTCCAGAAAATATTGAAGCTTCCTTCAATTTCTGAAGAACTTTGTTAATGGAGCTTGACACATATGAGTTTAATTGGGATATAATTTTTAGGAGGACAGCGACTTTAGCTTTATGATATTATATGTTTTATGCTTTGTATTGTAAGCTGCCTAGAGATACAAGATGGAAATTATAGACATAAATATTTTAAAAATAGAGGAATGAAAACTTTATTTTGGTACCTACTCTAGGGATCATCTGCTGTACCTTTATGAATCACCAGTCTCATTACCAGGCCACACATTGTGAAACATTGTCCTAGAAGTAAAAGGATTTTCCTTATGGTTTCATTATTTCTGGGTTTTTTTAAACTATTCAAGGTCCATTGTTATGTGATGCATGCTGTTCTTTTACTTTCTCTTCCCATTGCTCTCTCCAATACCTTACTCTCCCCATGTCATGGATTCAGTAATTGTTCCAGCTTATCTAACATGTATTCCAAATCAGATCTATTCCTGACCTGACTTTTAATACACAAGAATAGAAATATGCAGTGATAAAGCGTGACTTAATAAAATTTTCTGTCATGGTTCAATATATGCTTCAGCTATGAACTCCTCCCACTATTCATCAGAAATGCTGTTACTTGAAGTGGGTGAAAAGTCATATTTTGATTTTTACAAGGGGACTAATTGCAATACTACCCATATAAACATATGCTTGTTAGCAACATAATTAATTCAATAATTTTTTGTATCTTGTTTTTGAAATTCTGGTCCTCTTTTTTCATGGTGAAGTCTAGTAAATAAAATTATTCAATTTCAAGCTACAGACTTGTGAATTAATAATTTATCCACAGTTTTGCTTCTGAGTTGTGCAGTTGTGATTTTTTCATTATCTTAAATATCCAATTAAATATATAATGATACATATACAGTACATAATATATGCAATACACATATACTAAATATGATAATATTAATTACATATACTAAATATGGTAATAACTTCCATAGTTTTACCTCAAGTGTGGATAATTTGATATCCTCTAACTATTTCTGGATTCTGTATCTATGATGGCGAGGGACTAAAAATTCCAAACATTTAGACATAAACAAAAATATTTTCCCTGTTTTGATTTATCAGTTAAGAAAATAGAGACAAGATTAGCTACCGGTAGATACTTTATCAAAATCCTTCACTGATTTATAATTTACTTCAAACAGGTATTTGTTTTGTTCTATTTGGTGCCTGAATACTAACCATCCAACCCCCTCTTCTCTATTCTCATAAATAGAGAAACCTTTATCTAATAGGGTTAATTTTACATCTGAGCTATTACTAGTCAGATGTGATTAGAAGTCACTAAAATGGTAATAATCTTTGGCAGTTGCTTGGTGTTTTTGTATCTCTCTATGGCTAGAAATGAAGGAGTTAGAATGAAGCATATTAAAAAAGAAACATTGGGATTGCATTATTGTTTAGATGCTGAGTATTAGAATCATAAATATTTCTAATATAGGAAACAAATAGCTTATTTTTTTATTTTGGATATTTTAAAATATTGTGTTATTTTACTACAGGCAGTTTAGTAAAAGTTAAAGGGAAACTGGGCGAGAGTAGGATAAGATTAAGATTATGTGAAGGTCACTCAATTTAAATAAAATAAGAATTGTTTTTAATTTAGCATTAAGCATATGAAATCCATACATTTGATTATATGATTATGGGATACAGTAATTGGCTGAAGTAAGCTGGGGAAAATTCACATTTTTCCTAGTTTAATTGTTTCACTTTGGACTTCTTCCCTAATTTGTGGACAATCAATATAGGTAGGTGAGTCAATTATTAAATAAACATTTCTATAAATTACTTGACATTAAAGAAATTAACTGGATTTGAAAATATTTGTGCAATAGACTAGGAATCACTTTCTATCCTTGCCCTTGCTATCTTTATTTTTTGAAGCTGCTTATCATGTAACTTCACATCCCATTTTACTTTCCTTTGTTATTTCAACTTAAAAGCAAAATGGAGATTTGACCTCCAGTTCAAGGAAACTGAATTCATTTGTATGCTATTACACACAGTTACGACTCGAACACAGGAAACAACTGAATTTGTAGATTACGCCCATCCACAAAGTATCAACAACCAACAGATGAAGGAAAGGAAATCTCTTGAATTGCCTTAAGAAGACAATCAGATGACATATTTTCTAAGCAGCATTCATTTTTTTCTTCATTTTTAAATGATTTTTTAAAAATTAAAATTAATTAAATAAAGAAATCTCAAAATGTTAAAAAGAAGCAGCATGCTGACAAAGAACAGGGCTGTCCAGATAAAAGGCAGTTAATACAGACATTCGATTTCCAGATGCTATATTTCCTACAGCATATATTTTATTCTAAGCTTTTGTAATAAAAGAGGGAAGTGTAATTAAATTCAGTGTAATTGAAATAAAATTTCTATGAGGACCTTGAAGCAGGAAACAGAGTTTTAAAAATGTATTACATTTCATTACAACAATAAAAAAAGGACTGGTTCCTCCTTTGTGTCAACATTAGAACAAATAAAATGTCTGCTTCATAGCGTCGCTTCATGATATGACTCAAGTGCAAAGTAGCATCCTACAGTAATTTGCAGGATCCAATCTGTGTCCATCACTGGGATCAGAGGTTTAGTCTTTTGAGGTTTTGAACTCGCTAGAGCCCATCTTCTGAGAACTACCAGAATGTGTGCTTTGGGCCAGGGGTCTCCAACCTTGGCAACTTTTAAGACTTGTGGACTCCCAGAGCTTTGCTGAATTCTGGGAGTTGAAGTCCACAAGTCTTAATGTTGCCAAGGTTGGAGACCCCTGCTTTGGGCTATTCTATTTATCTGGTGCCTGTTTGGGTATGGCTTTTTATTTTTTGATTGGGGTGTTGATTGCTGGCTGCTAAATTGTTGGCTGTTATTTCCTTGTGCTGCCAAGTCCTCACCTCCTAAGTACCTGATAAGCTGGTGGGAAATCAGCACTCCTGTTAACTGAAAAGAGTTTCCCAGGCTTCAATCATTTCCCTGGCTATTTTTGTAACTGTTCTGGTCAACAATCTTAGTAATTGCGAAATTAAATTTATGTCCTTGTAACCTGCACCTAAGCATGGCTGTTAAAAATTGTAGTGGGTGTTAACTACATTATGTTTGTCTTCAACACATTAGTCATCTTTTTTTTAAAGCAATCCTCCTTTGTTTGAAGAGCTAGTAAGTTACATAGATTTGACAGTATTGATAGACAATGGTGATGTGTTTAAGAGTACTGTATTTGTGTTGTGGAATATTTAAAGAGAGATTAGGAGTCTCAGGGGTTATTTGATTTTTCCTATACTATCATCTTTTATGCTGTTAGTAATGTAGTAAACCAGTGACTTCGTATAAAAGTTAAAAAGAATAAAAGTCAAGGATCTTGAGTTCCCACCCTACCCCCAGGGATTGCTTCCAACCACTCTCTGAAGTGCAGTTCCTCAACCCCCAACCTTATCCTATCCCCCAATATTATATTCTGGGCTGAGATGAATTCTCTCTCTATAGGAGGGCAGAGCTCATCTGTACTTTAACAATGATTAAGGAGAATAGACACACTGGTACAAAGGTAGTCCATTGCCTACCCATTACAAATGAATGACTTGCTAAATTGTGGCATAGACAAGGCCTTTATTTCCTGTGCAGAGTAAGAAACTTAGTGAGGTTCCCCCCACCCATTCTGCTCAGCCATCTTGCCAGCTGTAGTTGAATGAAGAATTGAACCAGTCAGCATCTCAAAGGAGCTCAATCAATCCAACAACATAATGTTGCCAACTCCATGTGGAGCCGAGTTGAAAATAGCAACACAAATAGCTTTTTAAAAAAAAAAATAAAGTAACTGAACCTATGTCTTTCAGGAACTTTCATAGACAGTTAAATGAGTCAGAATTAATGTCAGTGATGTAAGAAGATTACTGTATCTCATTATGCCTGATTTTTTTCTTAAGAATATAAACTTAACATCTCTTGGCAAATAGTCCTGGTGAATGCGATGAAATGAATTCAATCACCTGAAGCACCAATATTACTTTTTTCTCCATAGTGAGGGGGGAGGAGTATCCAGGATGGGTTTGACCTTATCCTCTCGTGATTGGTTTGAGTCAGATAAGCTCTTTGGGCTCTGCCCCTTGGAAGTGAGCATGCCCAGTTTTCTGACTCAAAACCTTCGTGAGAAGTTGCTCATTCGAGAGCTCCAGGAATTTACTAGGAAAATTCATTTGGACCCGTCGAGTTTGCCTCCCTGCTTCATACACAGCCTCCTCCTGCAAGATTGGAACTGCCACTAGCCCCCCTGGGGCGGCAGGCTGCCCTGGGCACTGAGGAGATCCGAAGACTCTCAGTGAGGAGCTTGACCAGGCAGCAGGAGAAAGGGCACAAGCCTCTAGCAGGCAGCCCTAACCAGGAGGACGGGCACAAGCCTCTAGCAGGCAGCCCCAACCGCTGAGGCTTGTAAGTCGCTGGAGCGCTCCGTTGCTCCCCTCAAGGGTTGAGCGACGAACCAGGGCTTTCAAACGCCCTGGAGCGCCCGTGCTGCCTCCACGTGGCCAGAGGATCGTGAGGAAGCCGAAGAAGCTGTTCCTGGCCACAGCGGCATCGGAGGAGAGGCAGGAGGAAGAGAATCCGGCTGGGAGCGCACGTGGCAAGCTCTCAGGAGCTCAAGCCTCGCTTCAGGCACTTTTAAATTTCGCGCCCCTTTGCAAGCCGGTCGGCGCCATTTTGAAGCCGGGAGGACCCACGTGGTCCAAAATGGCGGCGCCCAGCAACTACCAGGAAGGAGAATCCCAGGCAGTTGCAAGCAGGGACTGCAGCCCCACCGGAGGGGCAGAAGAACAAGCACCCAGGTCAGTGGCTTCCCCAGAGACTGCCCGAGGAGGGGGGGGGAAGAGGAAAGGCTAAATGCAAAACCAAGCACCTTTCCCCCAGGGCAGATCCAGAGGAAGGGAGGGGTCACAAGCCCCCCAAGCCCTCTAAATACGAGCAGAGGAGGCATAAGGCTTTAGAGAGACTTTGCAACCAAGCAACCAGCCATCAGAACGCCCCAGGCAAAGGGGGGGAAAATTCAGGCACTCCCTTATCCAGCGGAGGCTCAGGGGAGAATCCAGCCCTGCCAACAAGGATCCCTATAGACACCTCGGGGCTTTGGGGCTCCACTCAGGGGTGGCAATCCCCTATCACCCCTACTGTGGGGGCAGCCTTGCCTACTGGCTTTCCCCTTTTGGGCAGCCCCCCCCTGCTCAGGGGGGCTTCCGCCCCAACCCAGCGCCTCCCACAGGAGCCCCCAACTTCCAAGAATTAATGATGCAGGCTTTTCAGCAATACATGGCTGCAGCATTCCAGCAGCCACAGCCTCAGGGGGCCCCCCTCCCCCCCACCCCCAGGGCCCCTGAATTCCCAGAGGCCCAGGAGGAAGAGATTCACAGCTCCTCAGATTCATCCCAGGAGGACAGTGACAATGAAAGTGAGGAAGGCGAGATCAGAGAACTCAAGCTATCAGAGGATGAAGGCATGCCTCCTCCTAAACCCACATTCACTGGGTTGTTCCAGCCCTCACTGTTTGAGTCCCTGCTCTTCAAGGCCAAGGCAACGGTCAAGCTAGGCAACAGAGCAGCGGAGGCCACACCCCAACGCCAGGGCCTCTCAGCAGAGAACATCTTTGATGAGCAGGCCATCGAGGCAGACACTGTTCCTACGCCCAAGACCTTCCTAGGCCTGATAAGGCGCCAATGGGCATCTCCTACAAAGGGCCCCTCACCCTCCTCTTCAGACAGGATGTTCTTCAATGTGGACCAAGAGCTGGCTAAGCTACTTGCACAGCCCACCATAGATGATCCAATCGTGGCTCTTCATACATCCACCAACATGCCTGGGGAGCCAGAGGATGCCTTGAAGGCGGAGGACAAGAAGGCAGACCTCACCTTGCAGAGGGGCCATTTAGCAGCGGCCTGGGCTGTGAAAGCATCCACCACAGCCTCTTTCATCATCAGATCTTCCTTGCTGTGGCTGCAGGAGCTACAGCAACGCACCCCCATAGCAGATGCCCGGTCACATCAGGACATCAACAGGCTGGCAGCGGCCATCCAGTTCTCATCGGATGCCACCCTGGCTGCAGCCAGATTTGCTTCCAGGGCGATCGCATCATCAGTGGCATCACGCAGGCTGCTGTGGCTTCGACAGTGGCAGGTGGAGGTTCGTCACAAGTGGCGCCTGGCTTCAGCCCCCTTCACAGGGGACTCCCTCTTTGGCTCGGCTCTGGACCGGTTCCTGGTTGAGAACAAGGACAAGAGGAAGGTCCTCGCCACTGCCCAGAAGAAAGGCAGCTTCAGGTCAACTCCATACCCCAGACGCTCCTACTCCCGGGGTCAGGACTCTGGTTCCTTCTTTCGGGGTCAGGACTTCCTTAGGGGGTCAGAGGCAGGTTTCTCAGGAGGCAGGCAGTATCAAGGGGGATTCCCTGCTAGGCAGAGGTACCCAGACAGACAGCAAAGAGGCAGGCAACAGAAGCGGCCCTTTCGAGGGGGCGGAGGAGGCGGAGGGGGGCGCTCCTTCCACAAATATTAAAGCTAGGTCCAGCGCTCTCCCCATTGGGGGGTGCTTAGCGCACTTCGCTGACCGCTGGGACCTCACCTCCTCTGACAGATGGGTGCAGAAGACCATCAGGCATGGCCTTTCACTCGAATTTCTTTCCAGTCCCCCGAGCTTCTTCCGGATATGTCCGGTTTCTAAGAACCCGACCCGGAGGCTGCTGATGCAGGAAGCCATCCAACACCTGTTGGAGATCCGGGCGATCCAGCCAGTGCCTCCAGAGCAACAGGGTCAGGGGCACTATTCCATCCTGTTTGTCATCCCCAAGGCCTCTGGGGGCTGGAGAGCGATCCTTGACTTGAAACGCCTGAACCGCTCCATTCGCTATAGGAGGTTCAAGATGCACTCCCTACACTCTATCTTGGAGGGGGTTAGACAAGGAGACTTTCTCACTTCCATAGACCTCACTGAGGCCTATCTGCACATCCCCATTGCCCAGGATCACCGTAGGTATCTCAGGTTCTGCTACATGGGTCACCACTATCAGTACCGGGCCCTCCCCTTCGGGCTGTCTTCGGCCCCGAGGGTATTCCCAAAGGTAATGGCAGCGCTGGCAGTGCACCTGAGACAGGTCCCGGTGCGCATCCAATGTTACCTGGATGATCTGCTCCTGCAGTCATCTTCCTTTAGGGGCGCTCTGCAAGACCTAGACATCACCATGACAGTCCTGAGGGACCATGGGTTTACAGTGAACCTAGCCAAGAGTCACCTCCACCCCTCTACTAGTCTGATTCACCTAGGAGCCAGAATAGACACCCAGGCGGGCATGGTCTTCCTGTCACCCGACAGACAGATAGCGCTTAGACAGCTAGCCTCCTCGATAGCCAGGAAGCGCAAGGTGTCCCTAGCCACTCTGTCTAAACTACTAGGCACCATGGTCTCCGCCATTGGCATCGTCCCGTGGGCTCGCCTCCACACCAGAGATCTCCAATGGTTCCTCTTGCCGTTCCAGCGAAGACGCACGAGCTGTTCGCAGACCAAGGTACTTCTCCCGCTAGACGTCTCCCGCTCCCTGGCTTGGTGGACATCCCCAGCGATCACAAAGGGCGAAACCTTCTGGACACCAGACCGCTTGACGGTAACGACGGACGCCAGTCTGAGTGGGTGGGGTGCCCATCTGCTGGCTCAGATGGCGCAAGGAGAGTGGACTCAGGCGGAAGGGACTCACAACTGGTTGGAGCTCAGGGCAGTCCGCCTGGCTCTGTTACGGTTCCAGAATTCGGTCAGGGGCCAGCACATATTAGTCCTCACAGACAATATCACCACCAAGGCTCACATAAACAGACAGGGGGGGACAAGATCAAGGGCCCTCATGAAGGAGGCCAAACGTCTGGGTCAGTGGGCCGAAAGGAACCTCCGGTCTTTGAGGGCAGAACACATAGCGGGGGTGGACAACACCAGGGCCGACTGGCTCAGCCGGGCCGAGGTGGACAACTCAGAGTGGAGGCTACAGCCTGCGATATTCGAGGAGGTGGCCGAGCGCTTCGGGCGCCCGGAAGTCGATCTGTTCGCCACTCCCCTCAACACTCAGCTCCCGAGGTTCTTCTCCAGGTACTGGACACAGGGGGCGGAAGGGACGGACGCTCTGCGGAGCTCATGGCCCAGGGGTCTTTTGTATGCCTTTCCTCCCTTGCCCCTGATTCCCAGGGTCATACGGAAGATCCTCCAGGAGGGGGCGGAAGTGGTTCTGTTGGCTCCTCATTGGCCCCGGGGGCCTTGGTTTGCAGATCTCCAGTCTCTGTCAGTGGAGAGGCCCTGGAGAATTCCCCAGGAGAGGATCTCCCTCAGCCAGGGGGCGCTGGAGCACCCGGATCCTCAATGGCTCCAGTTGACCGCTTGGCGGTTGAGCGGAGCATCCTGAGGAAAGACCTCTTCTCCCCCAGGGTGATAAGGACTATCCAGGCCACCCGCAGGCCCTCCACAGAGCGCATCTATGGCTCCACTTGGCGGGCCTTTGACTCTTGGTGCAACTCCCGGGGGTTCAACCCCATCCAGGCTACGGTGCCTCAGGTTCTGGACTTCCTCCAGGCGGGCCTGGATAGAGGGTTAGCTCCTAATACAATTAGGAGACAGGTCTCAGCCATCTCATCAGTTCTCCTGTGTGGCAGAAACCAGAGCCTGACGCACCACCCCATGGTCAGGCAATTCCTTAAGGGGGCCTCCAACCTCAGACCACCTACGGTACACAGGTACCCTTCCTGGGATTTACACAGGGTATTGGACGCTCTAACGGGCGCCCCATTTGAGCCATTACAAACAGTTTCCCTTAAGTTTCTGACCCTGAAGGTGGCTTTCCTGGTGGCCATCACTTCCGCCAGGCGGATATCCGAACTGCAGGCGCTGTCCACCAGGGAGGATCTCTGTGTCTTTCACCAAGATAGGGTGGTGTTACGGCTGGATCCATCCTTCATTCCCAAGGTGTGCTCCTGCTTCCATCGGGCCCAGGAACTGATTTTGCCCAACTTCTGTCCAGACCCTTCTCACCCATTGGAGAGGAAGTGGCACACTCTGGACGTAAGGAGGGCTCTGAGGATTTACCTCAGGAGAACCAGGCCAAACAGGAAATCCGAAGCCCTGTTTGTCTCCTTCCAACCAGGATCCCTGGGTAATAAGGTAACTTCCACCACTATCGGCAGGTGGTTGCGAACCTGCATTGCCACTGCTTACCAATCGCAGGGGTTACAGACACCAAATCATATCACAGCCCACTCCACACGGAGTGCTGCCACATCCACGGCCTGGGCCACACAAGCATCCCTGGCCGAAATCTGCAGGGCAGCCACGTGGGCTTCCCCCTCTCCCTTTGTTAGGAACTATAAGTTGGACTCCTTTGCCTCGGCAGAGGCCTCGTTCGGCCGCAGGGTGTTGCAGGCGGTTCACAGGGCAGGACCCGTGCCTCAACAGGCCTGAGAGGGGGACATATGGCCTCAGGGATCTCCCTCCCTAGGGACGTGCAGGCTTTGGTACGTCCCATCCTGGATACTCCTCCCCCCTCACTATGGAGAAAGGGCATTGGTACTTACCTGATACGCCTCTTCTCATAGTGGGGGGAGGAGTATCCAGTCCCTCCCTGACTATGTTTGTACAACTAAGTGTTATGTTCATTGTTTATATTGTTATTTAATTATTGATGTTGAAGACAATAAAAGCAAAAAAACTGAATCAAGAGTCTGGAGTGAATGATGCAACGAGTCGGAGAGAGTTCTTCGTCATAAAACTGGGCATGCTCACTTCCAAGGGGCGGAGCCCAAAGAGCTTATCTGACTCAAACCAATCACGAGAGGATAAGGTCAAACCCATCCTGGATACTCCTCCCCCCACTATGAGAAGAGGCGTATCAGGTAAGTACCAACGCCCTTTTTTAACCACTCAAGTTTTCCCTTGGTGCCTCTCGACACCCGAACTCGACCAGACTTCCCTGTACAGTTTATGAGAGATGACAGGATCACAGCCCAGAGTGATAAAGCTGCAAGCATATGATAACTGGGTTATCCAAGAAATTGAAATGGAAGTTACAACTGAAAGCTCTTAGCTTCTTCATAAAGGCAGATATTACTTGCTTTTGTTCAATAAATGATAAACAACAAACAAAATCTCAGTTAGAAAGTGGCTTCTAGAGAAAGTGTTCATTTAGACTTCACATTTTTAGCAACAGTACAGAAGTTTTATCCTAGACTTAGGAACAGTGGCATAAATATAGCTTGTTTATAAATAAACTAGAAGCCATAGCAACAAAAGGAAAATCAGACAAAATATACTATCGTATGTTTTCTAAGCCATACAAGATAGCTTAAAAATACTACAAAGCAGAACAAAACATATTCTATAGCAGTCCTTAACATAACATAAATATTTTCTGAAAAAAAACACACACACACTTAAACACACACACACACACTCACACACACACACACTAACTGTTCAGGTTCACTCTCTGGAAAAGGGAGAGATTTTGGGAAAGACATTCATCCAAAACCCTGGACTGCTCCTGCAGTCGTTGATAAGACAATATTCATGACCTCCATGGCTTGTCGCAAGCGACAACTGGATCAACACATGTGGGTGGGGACAAATTAGACCTTAATTTTTCTTCAGAGAGGTCTCCATATCATCTGGATATAGAGAATGCTAGATTGTGAAGATAATCTACAAGATCCTACATGTTTGAACACGAATTATCCTTCATTGGTAAAATTTAGAACAAGGACCAAACAGTCTTTGTGTTCTCAAAACAAGGAAAACGTAAATGGAATATGACAATCATTGGCTACATTCAGTTTTTCAGAGTTTGGTTATCAGATATAGTCTTGTGATGACAATTTAACCAGAGCGTGCACCTGGAACCTAGTGTTTAATTGATTTGATTTTGATTGATTTTATTAAGTTTGTATGCCGCCCTATTCCCGAGAGACTCAGGGCGGCTAACAATAAAAGGGAGGGGATACAAAAAAATAAAATAAAAAACAACAATTTAAAATTCTACAACAGCCATAACCTCGAATGGGGCTGGATAGTTCAACAGCCCCAGGCCTGCTGGAACAGCCAGGTCTTAACTGCTTTGCGGAAGGCCGGAAGGGTAGTAAGGGTCCGGATCTCCACAGGGAGATCGTTCCAGAGGGCCGGAGCAGCCACAGAGAAGGCCCTCCCCCGAGGAGTCGCCAGCCGATATTGGCCGGCAGATGGAATTCGGAGGAGGCTTAGTCTGTGGGATCTAATAGGTCTTTGGGAGATGACTGGCAGGAGGCGGTCTCTCAAGTACCCACGTGTTTAGATTGATGTAAGAAATAAATTGAAGTCTTTCTTGCTTATCTGTCTTACAACCTAGTACACAGCCTGCTAGGATTCTTATGTTATAGTTCAAGGACACAAGTTACACAAAAATAAATGTGTGGCAATAGTGAAACTTAACCATGAGCCTTCTGATCAACAAGCTCAGTGGTTCAAATCTCTAGCGCTGCGTAATGGAGTGAGCTCCCATTACTTGTCCCAGCTTCTTCCAACCTAGCAGTTTGAAAGCATATTAAAAAAATGCAAGTAGAAAAAAATAGGAACCACCTTTGGTGGGAAGGTAGCAACATTCCATGCACTGTCGGCATTTAGTCATGTCGGCCATATGACCACGGAAATGTCTTCGGACAGTGCTGGCTCTTTGGCTTTGAAACGGAGATGAGCACTGCCCCCTAGAGTCAGGAACAACTAGCACGTATGTGTGAGGGGAACTTTTGCCTTTACCAACTATGAGCCTATCCAAGTGCACGCTAAATCTTTAGGAACAGAAGCACCTCAGTCTTGTAGCCATGCTTTCAAGATTAACTGCCAATGTGGGTAAATCATGGGATATTTATTTCTCTTCTTTATACATTAGGTAGATCACCCTAGCAATGCAGAGAAGATTTCATGGTTGATATGTGTTCAATTGCAACTGAAGATGTAAACAAATGTATGAAATCTCTCATGACATGGGGAAAGGTACTGAGAAGCATCTTGGCCTTTGACAAAACACACACACATACAAAGAGAGATGGGTTCTTAAGGTAAAAAGAATGGCTAAGGATATAAGGAACAAGTTATGCTGGTGCCAGGCTGCAGCACAACCAGTGGTGCTGATGAAGGAAGCCCTGAGAGCACTAGATGAGGTAAATCAATTCCCTGCTGGTGATGAAAGTGGGCAGAAGTAAAAGACTAGTGTGTCCAATTAAAGAGTTAACTATGCTGCAGTCACCACCTGCCCTCTGTGTCCCCAGGGTAAGAAGAGTACACAAATAAGCTTGTTCTAATTATCCCTCTGGCAACCACACACACCAGCCAAGAGAAAAAAAAGTGCCTGTCATCTGTGGCCTTGTCCAGACTTGATTCCACATGGGAAAGAGGGAGGGAGCAGCACCAAAGTATGCGCATGCACCATTTGTTGGGCTGTTGTAAAACATCTATTTTTTGTGTCTTGCATCTATTTACAAGCCCTATTCTGTTCTAGGGGATGGGGAAATAGATGAATGAAAAAGTTAGCTAGAGTGAAAGTTACAATCTTAAACTACCCCTTAGGTTACATGGCTGTGTTTATTCTCTTTGCATGGCCTGTTGCTGGATTGCATTGTGTAGACTTTGATTGTTATGATATTCAGCCTCTCTACTTGCCCAAAGGCTTTATGCAGAAATTCAAGAGACCTACTAACTTAGCTTCAGACTGACTGCGGAAATAGCATCTAAACCTCCTCTCTGCTTTATTTCATTTTTTGTCTGCGGTTTCTCTCATTTTTTTCAGAGGAATAGAATTATCCTAAAGGCTAGAATTATCTCTAGAAACTGCAAGGATGGCTTATACTGTTCATAATATTACTCTATACAGTAGAACCTCTGGTCACAAATGCTTCTCATCACGACCAAATTGGGTTCCAACCATGAGTGAAATTAGCAGGTTCTGACAGGTTCTGGAGAACAGGTGGCGGAAATTTTGAGTAGTTCAGAGAATCAGCAAATGCTACCTCTGGCTGACCCTAGAGTAGGGTGGGAATGGAGGTTTTGCAATATCCTTCCCCTGCCATGCCCACCAAACCACACCATGCCCACAGAACCAGTAGTAAAAAAAAAATTGAATTTCACCGACGGAAAAAAACCACATTTTTTTTCTGCAGCCAATTTCCCCTTCCACGCCATTTTTTGTAAGTGCCAAATTTCCAAAATTAGGTTCCGCCATGACCGAATCAGTTTGTGACTGAAGTTATGGAATCCATTATGGTCGTGACCAGAGGTTCTACTGTATTTTAAACAATATAAATTACCTCATGGTAATAAGATTTTGCATCTATATGTGTATGTTCCAGATTTTTTTTACTATAAGGTTGATCATCTTGCTAGTGCGGGAAAAGATGATAGCCTTTCATCTGAAACAGAAATTCGAACAGGGAAACATACAAGTCAACTCATTCCTATCCAGAATGAGGGAATGATTGGGAGGGGAGAAAGGAAGCAAGCCTAGTTCACTAGGGCTGATTTATCACATTTTCTAATAAATTGATGCTTGTTACAGGTAGTCCTTGCTTACCAACTGTCTTATTTAGTGACTGTTGGAAGTTAGGGCATGTATATCTATTCTTAATTTATAAGAATAAATTATAAACATTGCAGCATCCTTTTGTGTCACCCAATCACCATTTGTGTGCTTTACCCCTGGCTTGTGATGTGCAGAGTTAATCGAGAAATGGGAAGTAAAATTGTAAGTCGTAGACTTTGTCTTGCTGATGGGGAAGTGAGGTCATAAGTCCATTGTGGTCATGTGATTTTCCGCTTAGCAGTCACGGTGCTTAGCCATGGAATTGTTTGTCCTAATTGTGGTTGCTAAATATATCTTATATACTGCTCCCCCACCGCAATAAGATCATTAAGTACACTCTAAAGTTACTTAACTATTTGCAGCAATTCCCATTAACAGAAATAGTATTTCTATACTATGTTTGTTTTATCATTTCCTTCTCAAAGCTTGGTGGATAATGTCTGCTCCAATCCCTGCTACATCTTGTGTCTACTTTGTGCAAAACAAATGGTACTTTCTGTCCATTATTATAAATCAAATAAAAACAGTACATTTGCTTGAAAATGTCACTGCCTGTATATTAACTTTACATATGTAATGCAGCTATAGTTGCACTACTGTACTGTTACAGAATATAGAAAGTTTAGAAGAGCTTTTTTATATAACAATGGGCATGGTAATGAATGCTTTGCCATTGCCTCCTCCTTAGGGCTGAGAGAAAATGACTGGCCCACGATCAACCAGATGCTTTGTGCACAAGTTGGGACTAGAACCCACAATCTCCCAATTTCTAGCCTGATGCCTTAACCACTACACCAAACTAGCTCTCAATGAGACTTCTATTGAATTTCTTTAAAATAGTTGTAACAAAAAAACTCTTATTAAAATATTTAAAAATAGTATCCTCCCCACATTATTGGAGATCCATGAATGTGCCCGCTATTACTGCATTGACAGATCAGAAATTTTATCTGTGACTTTAGAAATGGATGGATAATGACACTGCAAAGACAAGGTGGTATTATTAATGTGTTATTCAAATTCACATTAAAATAATTAACTTTTTAAAATATGGTGCTTCATATTTCTGCACAAACCTTTTAAATGTTCATTGTGTTCCCATTTGTGTGCTGAAAAGAAAATATGTAAGGTTAGCAATAAGAAAAAAACAGACTTGTAACTCCTACAACCAAATCTTTTTATAGCTCAAAGCCTTCATAGGTGGCAGCACCATCTAACCTTAGAGGACCCTGAAAAAATTAAATGGAATACCAGACTGGTTTGTTCTTGGATGGATGACCTACAGGACATATGAGGCTATAAACTACACTGAAAAGTCAAAGACACTATAAAATCCCAAAGCTATTAGATAGATGCAGAATTAGAGGGAGAAAAAACCTTTGCAGAGGTCAATAACAAACCAAAGTACATTGATGTGTTCATTAGACAAGCCACAGTGAAGTGCAATTGAATAGAAATTTTGGGCAATTGGGCCTATCTATGGATGAAAATGTCCTTCTGTCATTCCATGTCCTCATGATGATACTATTACCTCATCCCCACCTAATACGGTACCTAAAATTGTCCTCAGTTGTCTGGGGTTAAAATAGAGTTTTGCTATGTAAAGATGGAATAAGTCATGATAATTTTGCTGGGGGTACAATTTCATTGACCATTTGGATAGCATTGAAACCAAGTGATCTCCAGGAGGTAGGATTAGTTCAGCACCTATAAGCCACTATAGGTTGTGACAAATAGACACTTCCCTCTGGTTTTTGGGCACTACCACCCAGGAACATTTGGACATTCTTTTTTAATAGTAGAGAGTCCAAATTTTTCAAATTAGGTTCTCGTCCATTTGCATCTGGGCTCCAAGCTGACCTAGATTAGTTGTATAGCAATTGATTAGTGATGGTGATGATGGAGGATATAAAGTAAAGCAAAACGGAAAGAGAGATCATGTTATCTTTGCCATTTCATGGCACAACCAGGCCACCACATATGTTTGTTATATTTTGACATAGGCTTACTGCTCATATGTGAAAATAATTTAACTTAATGGGGTGGGGATTGTGTGATGAATGGCCCAAGGACTGATCGAAAGCATCAAGTGAACTGTGGGAAAGAGTCCATAGCATTACACCATCTTAGGAAAGGGGAGAAGCAGAATATTTTGCCATTTTAAAAGTACTGATATATCCAGTGAGGCTACTGCTCCATACAGCAGTACATGATTCTTCAACAAATAGTTTTTAAAATAAATTGTGCAAGACTTTCTGCTTATGTACAGTATCGCTGATAATAATGTGCAGCACTGTGACATCCCATTGGCATACCATCCATTTTGCAAAGGTCACTAATAGGCAGCCCAGTGCTAACCCCAGGATGCCTTCTGGAAGTGTATGCAGAATAACAAGATTAGTCATTTCTTCATATGTTGTTGCCTGTGGTGATGACAGTATGAATTCATATACTTAAAGTTAATTACTATTTTAAATTATTTGCAAAGCATGTGTGATAATATAAACATTGGTGCAGGAATTTGTATGCACAACTATATGAGAGTCACCAGAGGTCCAAGCATTGACTCATTCTTAAACTGTAATGGAACAAGTGGGTGGGTGTCTCTATCCATCTGCAGACCACTTTGTGAGGGATGGTGCATATATGGAATTAAACACTAGATTAGGCTACCAATCTATTTTGGAGCTAGGAAATCTCCCAAATTTTGAGATTCTTAGTAGACGAGTAATGCAAAAGAACTCTGCCAGTTTCACTTATTTTCCCACAGGTAGGATTAAAGACTAAACATTTCCAAACGGTCTACAGACATAGTAGGACCAATTCACCCACGGTTGCCAAGTAATCCATATCAACATAACAGTTAAATTATAAAGATAATGGGGGGTGGAGGGAGAGAAAATACTAACAGGATAGAGGAGAAAAGTGGTTAAGCACACAGTTCCAATAAAAAATAAAACTGTATACCCCAAAATGTAGCTTTGAAGTACAATTTTTGTTATTTTAAAATAATTATATTGTATTTCTCAAAAATGAGTGGGGCCAAAATCCAGCGTAGGGTTGATTTGCAGGGAGTTTGTTTAATTCTCTAATTTATATAGAGTTGGGGTTAAAAATCTATTATGTCAATATATGTGAGAGTATTAAGTGTTAATTATCCTGTCAGTTTTGTAAATTTGCAAAAGGATGATTAGAGTAAGCAAGAGAAAAACCTGAAGAAAATGAGTGTTGCAATGAAAGGAACTATAGCAAGCATTTGGTATGTTGTGAAGGTCCATGGCGGGGTATAATGGGGAGATTGTGTGGATTTAATGGGTCATGTAAATTTATGCATGTGCATGCATGCAAGTTTGTAGTTGCTTGAAAAAGTCATCCTAAAGATAGGGAAGAAGAGGCAGAGTTTTGACTATGGAACACTTTTTATTCAGTTTTTGCAAGATCAGACAAGATCAGTTAGATGCCAAGGACAGTTAAAATAACCCTCATCACCCCTCTTAGTATTGTTTAAGTGGGTGGGATTATGATGAATCAGGCATGCCTTTTGTGTGATACAGAGTCATGCGTCTCCCTAGAGATACCATAGATGCAATTATTAATATCCTCCCAGGATTAGATTCCTACGTGGAATGTTTTGTGACAGAATAGAATTCCATTATTTCCTACACCAACCTGGGGAGAAATATCTCCCTATACAACAGAATAATAGAGTAACAGAGCTGTAAGGGACCTTGGAGGTCTTCTTGCCCAACCCCCTGCTCAGGCCCTATACCATTTCAGACAAGTGTTAGTCCAATCTCTTCTTAAAAACTTCCAGTGTTGGAGCACCCACAACTATTAAAGGCGAGCTGTTTATTGATTGATTGTTCTAACTGTCAGGGAGTTCCTCCTTAGTTCTAGGTTGCTTCCCTCCTTGATTAGTTTCCATCCATTGCTTCTTGTCTTCAGGTGCTTTGGAGAATAGGTTGACACCCATTTCTTTATGTCAACACCTTAAATATTGGAATACTGCTCTCATGTCACCCCTAGTCCTTCTTTTCATTAAACTATAGGATAGGATTATTCTCACCCCGCCCGAATGTTGAGTGAATGTTGTGTTTTTATGGTTAATTTCTTTTATTCACGTTTCTTTTTTTTTAAGTCTTGTCTTGCACTCCCTTCCCCCCATTGTTGTAAGCCGCCCTGAGTCCCCTCAGGGAAAAGGGCGGCATATAAATGTTCAATAAAATCTAAAAAATCTAAAATCTAAACTAGACATTCCAGCAACATTTCTTTATATATTTTAGCATCCAGTCCCCTATTCCCCAGCCAAAATGGGAGGAAATGGGAGAACCCCCCAAAATACTAATTGGAACTTAGAAAAAGGGGAACTTAACAATAAAAAATCTCCCTCCACACCAGACCACATCTGCCCAGGTGATAACCAGCTAGTTGCCAAGAAGGGAGGGAGGGGGAGAGAGAGAGATGGAGATGGAGAGATGGAGAGATGGAGATGCATTTTATGAGCATTCAAAATTAAATCAAGTAGACAAGGAATAGATGGTCTGAAAATATAAATAAGTATGTGGGGAGTCAGACAGTTTATGGTGTGAGAGGAGAGGATTGATTGACCATTTCCCCATGCTATTTTCCTAATAAATATGCAATTCATCTCCAGCTGGTATTTGCTCTTCCAAGCCAAGCATGCAGGTCTTCAAATGAGAATTGTGTGTTTTCATTTTATCTTTGGGGATGGTTTTATGCCATGCAGTTATTAATAGCATTATAATCATTTTATAAAAATGATGGCTGTGGTTCCCATCTAACAAAAATAAGCTTAAACCTTGAAAAAATGACATTTGCAAAATCAGCCTTGCTATTGAATCCGAATGTAGTGTCTCATAGTCAAGGCTACCAAACCTCTTTGCTAATCTATATAATTTTCCAATTATAGTGATCTGGAACAAAAAGAAGCTTGGAGGAACTATGCACTTTTAAATTCTGCCCCTGTTTATTTGTGTGATTTTAAAAACTGAATGGCTGTGTAGTTTAATTATATCATTTTATCATGGCATGAAGCAAATTAGAGCCAGGCCTCTTGAACACTCGAGAGCAATCTCTTGGCCCACCAGTCACCCTGAGCAGCCACAAACTACATCACTCCATCTGTTCTGCAGTCGTAATTATCTGGTATTGAATCCCGGAGCTACTTTCTTTACCTTAAAATCTCAGATGGCAGGAAAATATGATTAGCATCCTGTTCCACTGGGCTAGGATAAAGCATTTTGCTGGTGTGGTAATTCCTCTGGTTGATATATTTTCAAAATATTTGTTTGATTGTTCTCTTATCATATTTGCTCATGGATTGCTTGAACAACAACAAATATTGAAACTGGAAACTTCTAGGACAATAAAAGAATTTGTTTTTTTAAAGGTATTCACTAAGACAGAAGTGAGATTTATTATACAATAAAGTTTATATAAAGTTTATATGAAGTTTATAAAGTTTCTAAATAAAGTTTAAAATAAATATTATAGATGTTTGAAATTGTATGTTGGATCATGTTTTAATTTATCTTCCAGATAATGACTACTAGCTTAGCAATAAATGATGCTGAGTAAGTTTGAATGCTTGCCTGAAGCATTCTTAAACATAGAGAGATGGAAATTTAGGTCTAATCTTCACAGGAGAGAACCTTCCCAATTTTGGTTTTTCAGTTGAATTGGTACAGGATCAATGCTCATGCTGAATTATGGATGATAGGATTGTAGTCTACTCTGGAAGGCAGCAAGTGAATGGAATTTGGACAACATTTTCTTTTCTTATTTTCCAACGATAACTCTTATAGTTCAGCTTAATTTTCTCTGGAATCACATAATGTGTTGCTTTATGATCACTAACAGAAAGCATGCCTTTTTTATTTGCCTTGTTTTTTAAAGGTAGTTCTTGATTACAATGACAATTCTGACTGGAATTTCAGCTATTAGTTGTAGTCATAACTCGAGTTGTATGATCATTTTAATACAGTCATTAAGCAAATCATTGTGGTTATTGACTATGGTCAATAAGCAATTCCATAGTCATTAAGCGAATTTGTGGTTATAAATGCAAACCATTTTTTTTCCCAAATGCGCATTTCTTTTACTGGAATTGGCAAAAAAGGTTGCTTTCATCATGTGACTGTAGCACACTTCAACCAGTCATAAATGTGGGAGGACCAAACTTTTTTTCCAGCACCATTGTAACTTTGAATGATCACAAAATGAATACTCATAAAGAGGTCATAAGTTGAGGATTACCTTGTATTTTAAAAAGTTATGTTAAAGGTAGTTTTACTGGATAAAAGAGAATTGATGAGTATTTCTGGATGGAAGTTACCAGCAACTACCCATCATTTGTGGAGTGACAGCAGACTTGCCTTGATTGATTGATTGATTGATTGAATATGTGTCAGTGTCAACTCTTACTGACCAGATGGATAGATCTTATCCAGGATGATCTGTCCCCAGCCTGGCTTTTCAGATCTTTTAATGATTCCTCCATCACTGTGCTGTGATTGAATGCATCCACTCTGCTTACTGGTGTCGTCTTCTCCTCTTTTTCTCTACATTTCCCATCATTATAGACTTCTCAAGAGAGATTTATCTTCACTTAATATATCAAAGTATATACATCATTTGTGCCTTGAATGAGAACTCTGAACTGATTTATTCTGTGGTCCATTTGTTTGTTTTCTTGGCTGTGCATTCTCTCTCAGGGAGTCTTCTCCAAGTTCAAAAGCTCCAATGTTCTTTCTAGCCTGCTTCTTCAAAGCCCAACGTTCACATCCATAGAGTATCACTGGGAATACCATTGCCTGCAGGGTGCTGAACTTTGAAAGTAAAGATATAGTATAGCATCTGAATATCTTTTCTAAGCCTTCTATTGCTACCTACAAATTAATAATTGGCAGTGTATTTCTTGAACCTGTTTATCTTACTGACTCTTAAAGGTAAAACTTGACTCTTTATAAGTACATAATGATAATTATCTATGCCAAGTCCTAGCCCATTATATACATTTATCAGTTAGCACCTGTTTTGTGTTGGGAAAAGCAACTATGGAAAGTATTTCAGCAAAGTTGGAGCTGTTTAAGTACCTTCTTTGTGGGAGCATAATAGAGAACAATTGTATTTTATTTTTTGTTCATTATTTTATTATGTATTGTTGAATGTTAATGATTTGGCAATAAATCCTATTTGGCACATAACACATATTTTTCTGTTTGTACAGGCGTAAATGTTGGGCTAAAGCTGCCATTACCTACAAAAAGTCTATTAATTAGTATTGTCTGGTTATTGGTGATGTCTCCATTACTTTTTCCAAAAGGCATAACCTTCTCACTGCTTCTTCTCTTTTCTCTGTCCAAGGCAAGGCTGCTCTCATTGCCCAAGAATGCTTCTGATATCTCTTGACAATTTGAAAAGTAGAGAAGGAAATGCCCTTGAATTTTAATCTCTTCCTTGTTACAACAATTATAAAATTGTCCTTCATCTAGGTTCCATTGAGTCATGTGTGTTGCACCTTCACTCTCTTCATTTCTGTATCCCCATCGGTCATCCCTAAGGGTTTCATTGATAGGGTCATTATTCAGCACATCCAGTGGTCAAAAAGTAATGAAGATGGAGTGATGTTTCTGTCTTTCATTCTTACTTCAAGAGTCCTTTAAAAAAAACACACCCAGTTCTCAATAAACATTCTGCTGTTCCTAGGCATTTAGATTCAGCATAGCATTCTGAATATTAAGGGTGTATCTGTACTGTACTCTTAAGCATTTCCTATCCTGAGCTGATGCTGATTTGATTAAAATGGCTTTAAGAAAATCTTCCTCGGACTGCAAAAGGTTTGAAGATGGTCAATTTGAACAGCATCTTCTCATTGCAAATTTCGCTGCAGCTGTGCCCTCCTGTTTTTCTTCCAGAAAATGCTGAATTCCTGAGAATTCACTGGACATACATACCTTTATATGTTTATGCGCATGCATATGAGTATGCAAAACATTAAATCAAATTTATATATACAAAATGAGAGCATAAAAATGCATGTACATGCCGGCACAACAGCTAACTTTAAATAAAATTCCTGTCCTGTTGATCTTTCAGATTTTGTATAGATATCTTCCCTTCCCCCCAAAAAAAAACAAAATGCTGTAATAACACAAGTCCACTAAGGTACTGTTTCATTATTTATCCATTAATTTGAGTCAAGAGGGTTTGAGAGCTGAAGGAGAAACTCTTTTTTCTTGTGACTCAAAGATAATGAAACAGTGCACTGCTGGATTTATTTTTTTAAAAAAATCTAGGAAAAAATAGCTAATTCAGGGAAAGAAAAATAGGAATAAAAAATATTCTGTTGGGTTTCAAAGTCAACAACTTGGCTTTTATAAGGCAAGTGTTGTACAGCACGAGTCCCCAATCCCTGGTCCGTGGACCAACACCAGGCCATGCAAACAAAGGAAGCTCCATCTGTGAGATGTAGGCAGGAAATGAAACCACGCTCCCTCTGGTCCATGGAAAAACCTCTCTCCACAGAACTGGTCTCTGGTGACCCAAAGGTTGGGAAACACTGTTGGTATACTAACAATTAATCTATTATAGTATTCCTGATAAAGAATAGTAGACATTGCAGACCATGATAACCATGCTATGGACAGGAAGGCACTACAGAGAGTGATC
The DNA here is from genome assembly GCF_051295495.1 of Thamnophis sirtalis. Taxonomy (NCBI): domain Eukaryota; kingdom Metazoa; phylum Chordata; class Lepidosauria; order Squamata; family Natricidae; genus Thamnophis; species Thamnophis sirtalis. Next base: position 68,078,403 of record NW_028261381.1, on the reverse strand, counting down.
AAATCGGCACAAGAAACCATTGGTTGCCCTCTAACACCACTGGATGACATCACCAGGTCTCACTGATTTAGCAGAGTAAGGAAGATACTCAGAGAAGAATCACATCCTGGTCAGTGTCTCTTTGCACTTCTACCATTGGGCAAAAGACATTGAAGCATAGCCAGCCAAACAAATAGGTTTAAAAATAGTTTCTATCCTTGGGCTCTCAGATTCTTAAACACAACCCACGCACACGCAGAAATGTATGACTAGTTTTTCTTTTTCTTTTTCCTTTTTCCTAATTACTTGCATGGGGATTATTCTTTATACTATTTATGTTGTTTATATTTTTTTGTCATGGATTGCACCAGTGAGGCTAAAACCAGTTTTGTTGTATACATGATGTACAATGACAATAAAGGCTATACTATACTAATACTATATGAATGCAATCCTGCCTCTGTATAGCAGCCAGTGATTAGCCTGCAATGAAATAAGGTACCAAACCTGAAGAGCGGTATTCAAGGCAATAATAGGGAGAAATGAGTAGAAGTGTGAAAGGAATAGATGTAGTCCTCGCTTAAGAAACACAATTGGGACCAGCAACTGTCCCTAAGTCATTAAGAAAAATGTCACATAACTGAGCCAGACTTATGACATTAGTTCCACTGTAGTCGTTAAGTGAGACACCATGTAACCACAACTTATGATTTACTGACAGCTTTCCCATTGGCTTTGCTTGTCAGGAGCAAGCTGTGAAGGTCACTAATGGAAATCACATGGCTGTGGGATTCTGCAATGGCTACAAGTTTGAGAAACAGTCATAAACCTGGTTTTTCAGTGACATTGTAACTTTGAATAGTTGCTGAACAAGGCAGTCAGTAAGGAAATGCCATCTGTATATTAAAACCAGAGCAGGAAAGTGCTCTCAGAAGAGACTGGTCAGATGGAGTGATTATGGAGCAATGTTCAAAATTGGTTGCTAGACTGTTCTGACAACGGGACAATTGGCAGTGCAAATAAGCTGTATTGATGAATTCATCATGTGTCGTTTAACAAAGTAGGCAAAGGAGATTCAGTTCAGTGTTCAGGCACAAATATTGCCACCTAAGATATGTGTGTTGTTCTGTATATGTCACAAATATTATGAGTAATGGGGCAGATTTTGTAGTACAGTGCATGAGAAAGAGAGGATTAAATTTCTCTTCTTGACCTGACATCTTCTCTTTCACCATGTACTGTAGCTGTCAGCCCTCAGTCTGCCATCCAGGGGGAATCTGTCCATCACCATACCCGCTTGGCCATGCTTACACGCCACTAATGCTGCCACGTTGATGTTGCCTCTCTGATGTCAATTGAGCCTGTAGCTGCATGTGGCTCTTCTACTTGGGTGCAACTGCCTACTCTGACATAACTCTTCTACTCAGGTGCAACTGCCTACTCTGATGTAACTCTTTTGCTCGCATGCACCTAAGCAGGAAAGAGGTTATGATGATACTGAGTGGGGGTGTGGCTGAGAGTGTGGGCCATGGTGATTGGTGATGGTGGGTGTAGTTGTGGGTAGAGCTGGATGGGGTAAGGGTATAATATATAGGGGGTGATGGTGTTAACTTGGTTAGAACTGACTTGGATTTGATTACGTTTGTATCATTGTCATTTAGTGCTGGTTATCATGTAGTTTCTTAGATAGAGATACAAGTTTTTCACCAAACAAACTGAATCTCTGTTTGTATGCAACATGAATGCCGGGACGTGACAGTAGCAGTTAGGGAGAAAAATGTAACATTCTATTCATTGGGATAAGAACGGCGTTTTGTTTTGCTTTTGACCAGACCTATTCTCCAGCAGCACATAGAAAACCACTGTTCAGATAGGACAGTGGTACTCAACCTTTCCAATGCTGCGACCCTTTAATGTTGTGGTGACCCCCAACCATAAAATTGGTGTCTCGGTTCTTAAGACCATCAAAAATATGTGTTTTTCGATGGTCTTAGGCGACCCCTGTGAAAGGGTCGTTTGACCCCCAAAGGGGTCCCGACCCACAGGTTAAAAACCACTGAGATAGGACCAACAATCTATTTCTTCAACAATCTATAAATCTCTCTCTCTCTCTCTCTCTCTCTCTCTCTCTCTCTCTCTCTCTCTCTCTCCCTCCCTCCCTCCCTCCCTCCCTCCCTCCCTATCTATCTATCTATCTATCTATCTATCTATCTATAAATCTATCTATCTATCTATCTATCTATCTATCTATCTATCTATCTATCTATCTATCGCCTTGGGTGGTGATGATGATGATAAAAAATTAAGACGGTGGTCATCATTTTTAAAATATGTGTCACACATGCAAATTAGGCTTCAGACAAGGCACAGCCATATCCACCATTTTATCTTACGTTTTTGATGCCTGCCTTCCACCCAGTGGTGGAATTCAAATAATTTAACAACCGGTTCTCTGCCCTAATGACTATCTGGGTAGGTGGGGCTCGGTGGTCATGTGACTGGGTGGGCTTGGCCAACTCAAGGTCACTCAGGTCGATGGGTGCTTCGCCTTAGCTGTTACAATGTAGTAGGGGTTAACTAGAGAGGCAGTTTCTGTAAGCAGGTCAATAAAGATTAGACTAGAAACAACACTAGAATGTTTCCTTCCTGCCTTCCTTACAGGATTAGCCCTGTAAAGTGGAAAAAATACCAAAAGGAGATTTCTTCCAACAATTGGTTCTCTACCTAGAAAGTTATCAACCAGTTCTCCTGAATAGGTGCAAACTGGCTGAATTCCACCACTGCTTCCACCCCACCCACTGTGATCTCTCACCTTAGGCTAGTGGTCCCCCAACCCTTCTGGCATCAGGGACAGGTTTCATGGAAGACAGATTTTCCCATGGACTGGATGGTAGGAAACATTTTTGTTTGCAACCTAAACCCTGCATCTGCATAGTTGAAGCTTTCCTCACTCCCTTGTGCAGCTTGGTTCCTAATAGGCCACAGACTGATACCGATCTGTGGCCTAGGAGTCCTGCCTGGGCTACTCTTATGATACTCCGTTTTCTCTGAAGGAGAGTAATTTTTATTTTGGGTTATATATGCTGTGCACTTCTGTTGTAAGAGGTATGGAAGCAAGTATAAAGGATGTTTAAGATTTCTGCCATATTAATCCTGCCTGCCAGTCTCAAAATTTTTCAGAATGACTTTTTTTTCAGCTTTCTTGTGCTTATGCAGCAGTTTCTACTCTCACCTGGTTAGATGTAATTGGACTAGCACCGTAATGGTGAACCTATGGCATGCAGAGGTGGCACACAGAGCCCTCTCTGCTGGCACGTGTGCAGTCGCCCCAGGTCAGGTCTCCATGGTGTTTCTTTTGAGAGCTTCTGCTTCCCTGCAAACAATGAAACAGAAACTCACGGAAAAAAAGATCTTACCTCTTGCTGCGGTTCCCACGTTGGGATGCCCTGCCTCCCACCAGCCAGCTGGTCTTCAGGTCTTTGCTATGCATGCACGCATGTCCATGCATGCGCATACTGATGCATGCATGTCTGCACATGCACACATTTGCACATGTCCTTTTAGTTTGGGCATATGTGCGTGCAGTTTGGGCACTCAGTGTCTAATAGGTTTGCCATCACTGGACTAGCATAACAAATATTAAGACAACTGGTTGACCATTGATCTCAACAACAACCAAGCTTTGTGAAACCTCTTAAATATTATTTTCAACAAAACTAAGGAAGACGATTACTGTGGGGCTTTCCAGCCTGGTAAATGTACCCATTCTGTTATCTGTTATGGACTCCTTTAAAATTCCCTGCTACTCTGAAAACACCAGCTTCATCACACCATGGGAGATGTTATCAATGAAGTCTTCCAGGGGGGAACATTTTTAAAATTATAAAGCTGGCTCAGCGTGATGAGAAGAGTAGGAGCCTTTTGATTGTAATGAGAAAAGAAATGAATCTGAGTTGTCTCTCAGAATGGAAGGGGTCACTGGGAAAAAGCCATTGTAAACGTTTGTTGTAAGTGCCCTCTTTCCTGGAATTCTCTTGTTCAGGAGCAGCATTTCACAATCCAGTAAATGCACTGAGATGGCTGTTTTCAACCCCGGAATTTCCTTTATGCAGATAGCCTCAACCTATGACCATAATTAAACCCAAAATTTCTGCTGCTTAGTGAGACAGTTGTTAAGTGAGTTTTGTCCCATTTTACAACTTTTCTTGTTGCTAATTGAATCACTGCAGTTGTTAAATTAGTAATAGGGCTGTTAAGTGATTCTGGTTTTCCCATTGATTTTGCTTGTCAAAAGACTACAAAAGGGGAATGGCATGGCCACAGGGACAGTGCAACCATCACAAATATGAATCAGTTGCCCAGCACCCAAATTTTGATCATGTGACCATGGGGATGCTGCAATGGTCATAAGTGTGACAATTCAGTCACAAGCAGAGGTGAAATTCAGCAGGTTCCGACAGGTTCTGGAAAACTGGTAGCGGAAATTTTGAGTAGTTCGGAGAACCGGCAAATGCCACCTCTGGCTAGCCCCAGAGTGGGTTGGGAATGGAGATTTTGCAGTATCCTTTCCCTTGCCACGGCCACAGAATCAGTAGTAAAAAAAATTTGAATTTCACCACTGGTCATAAGTCACTTTTTTCAGTGATGTTGTGACTTTGAATGGTCACTAAGTGAACTGTTGTAAATCCAGGACTATCTGTACCATACTGGGCTGCTTGTCTACTTTATCCAGTCTGTTTTATTGCTCTTTTCCAAGGACTTCTTTCAATTGGAAATGCGTGAGATCTTCCACAGTGAAAGAGATGCTCTACCACTCACCTTTCCCAGTATGATTGGTTTCAGGGAAAAGGGGGGATGTTGAGTGCTGTCATTGCTGAGGACCTGCTTTTATTCACAGAGAGCTCTTGTTTAAAAATAATATCAATGAAATAGAACATCAAGAGATCTTTCCCACCACTTTCCCTCAAACACACTGTGCTCTGGGGTCATTTAGATTCAGCTCAGGATTCTGAGCGTTAAAGGCTGAATTAATCATGTGCACTGCAAACTTGCACACGATTATTTCAAGAACATTTCGCTGCATCTAATGGAACATATTTCCAGGTTTAATTTTAAGAGGCTAGCATTCATGGCCATAGCAATGAGATTAATTCTGTGTGTGTGTGTGTGTGTGTGTGTGTGTAAAAACATGCACACAGATGCTTGAAAATCTCTAATATGAAACTTCTCAGAATTTCATATCTACAAGGCAGGGTCTGTTTCATATCTTGTTAGAAGCCATGATGGCTAAGTATTCTGGGAAATGCAGAGACAGCACCTCTGGGATCTTCTGTATCAGGTTGAGAAAGATTATTGCGGTATTTGGATTGATGCCTTCTTGAATACTGGCTGGGCAATGTGTAATATAAAATAACAGGGTAGTTAGTCTGTGGGTTGAATCTCGCTGGGCTCTTCTGAATATTGAAAAATCAATGACCAATCTTTTCTTAGAAACCTGTGAAAAGTGTTTATTGCTCAATGTAGTTTATTGTGTTAATTTATTTATAGAGACATTTGAAATAGTGTGGAGTAATGCTTTAAAATGTTTTGCTTCACTTGGTATACTGCATGTACAATTGTTTTTTGTGTTATTTGTATGACTGTTTTTCATTCAGCAATAGACCTGAAGCAAAACTTGCTGTTCTGCTGTTGGGTCGCTTGAATTATAAAGTATAATCATGTGGCTTTCTACGTCATAGCCTGTGCGTACAAAAACCATTGTTACTCTTATTTCTTTCATCAGCTTCATTAATACATGAGTGGTAGTCAAACAGAAATATCTGGAGTTTATAAAAACTGCTTTGTGTCTCTTATTCTGATTCCTCCAAGCACCTTTGAGGGTTGTTTCCCCACCCCCCACTTCACTGGTGTGATATATATATACAGTATATAACAAGAATAATGTGAGCTGGTGACTAAAATGACAACAGAATGCTGATTAGCTATGAGAATTGCCCTAGTTATGCTTTGCAGCTGATACTGAGAGAATTCCTTCCATATATATATACTTTGTGTTTGGGAATAACGCCTCCTTTCTGATCTTGGATTCTACAGCAATAAGCTGAAGACCAGCCTTTGCCTTCAGGGGGTTAACAGTGGCTGCCAAATAATTCACATAGTAGCTTGAACACTTGAATGTATTACTGTAGTCTCCTGGTTTCTCTATGGCAAAGTGGCACACTGAGCCTTTCTTTCTTATCAGCATTAATCAGCTTGTTACAGGTCCTTGACAGAAGAACTAACAGCCATAGTTGAATAATTTTGACTTGCAAATAAGACAGCAGGTTATTTGTTTATTTTTTTTATTTTCAGTGCTTTTATAGACTTAGATGATGCTATGCTTAAGCTTTTAAGTGCAATTAAAAGATAATACTCAGTCCAGACTCTCCCCTCCCTTCCTGCTTCCAAATGAACAATCTGGACTTGCTGTGAAAGAGGCATCTGGATCTGGGATGGGAATAGTTATCTTCACACAACTTTTGTACATTTGCTATCATGTTTCACAATATCTGCAAAGTATGTGTGAATCTGTAAAGCCTTAGAATTCATTGTAAACACCGGTCCAATAAAATATACTGTCTGCACTGCATTTCTTATTCTGCGGGCCAATAGAGCAACAACTGCCATGTATAGAGAATGAGTTACAATCCAAATTATTAGATTTTGCAAATAGAGATGAGACTTAAAACAGATTCTGAACTAATAAAAATCAGCACTGAGTTGGACTGATTGGCCTTGAGGCTTATTCATGAATCATAGATGGATTCTGTATAGTTCTCCCAACTGTATCTTTATTCAGGTTACTTTCATATAGAAAAATGCATCATATGAATCTATTTTCAGAACTATAGTTGCAATCTCCAATGTCATATCTCACAATAACATGTGCCATTTTTTCCCCAAGTACCTCACTTTTGAAACAAACCTGGCTAAATATGCAACCTACTTAATTTTTAGAACCACTGTGTTGTTGAATCTTTGGAAAAAGTTGAATGCACTATATATTTTTTTGTAATATCGCATAAAATTTACCAAGTAGCATTCTAATAAATTACTGGCCTCCTCTCCCATGCCAGCAATTGAATAGCCAACCAACCAACCATTTTAATACAATACAATACAATACAATACAATACAATACAATACAATACAATACAATACAATACAATACAATACAATAGCAGAATTGGAAGGGACCTTGGAGGTCTTCTAGTCCAACCCTCCTCCCTATACCGTTTCAGACAAATGGCTATCCAGCATCTTCTTAAAGATTTCCAGTGTTGGGGCATTCACAACTTCTGGAGGCAAGTTGTTCCACTGATTAATTGTTCTAACTGTCAGGAAATTTCTACTCAGTTCTAAGTTGCTTCTCTCCTTGATTAGTTTCCACCCATTGCTTCTGGTTCTACCCTCAGGTGCCTTGGGAAATAGTTTGACTCCCTCTTCTTTGTGGCAACCCCTGAGATATTGGAACACTGCTATCATGTCTCCCCTAGTCCTTCTTTTCATTAAACTAGACATACCCAGTTCCTGCAACCGTTCTTCATATGTTTTAGTCTCCAGTCCCCTAATTATCTTTGTTGCTCTTCTCTGCATTCTTTCTAGAGTCTCCACATCTTTTCTACATTGTGGTGACCAAAACTGAATGCAGTATTCCAAGTGTGGCCTTACCAAGGCATTATAAAGCGGTATTAACACTTCACGTGATCTTGATTCTATGCCTCTGTTTATGCAGCCTAGAACCGTGTTGGCTTTTTTGGCAACTGCTGCACACTGCTGGCTCATATTTAAATGGTTGTCCACTAGGACGCCAAGATCCCTTTCACAGTTACTACTGTTGAGCAAGGTACCACCTATACTGTACCTGTGCATTTTGTTTTTGTTACCTAAATGTAGAACCTTACTCTTTTCACCATTGAATTTCATTTTATTAGACAGTGCCCAATGTTCAAGTTTGTCAAGATCCTTCTGTATCTTAAGCTATCTTCTGGAGTGTTGGCTATTCCTGCCAGCTTGGTATCATCTGCAAATTTGTCCCCCCATTTATTCCCTCATCCAAATCATTGATGAAGATATTGAAGAGTACTGAGCCCAAAACAAAGCCTTGGGGTACTCCACTGCATACTTCCCTCCATGTAGATGCAGTTCCATTGAGGACTACACGTTGAGTGCGGTTGGTCAGCCAGTTACGAATCCATCTGGTGGTGATGCTGTCTAACCCACATTCTTCTACTTTATCTAGTAGTAGGTTATGGTCTACCTTATGAAACGCCTTATCAATTTTGTGAGAGTTCCTATAATACAAATTCAAAATTGCAAATATTCCAGTCAGTTCCCCAAATTTGGGGATTCTTGTTCTTTTAAAATGCCCTATGTGTTCTTGAATGGAAGATGAGATCAGATATTATTTCTAAAAATAAATATTCTGCCCACTGGGACAGGCAATTTTTAAAACACTTTTTTTTTAGAAAAGACTGACTATACTTACATCCCTTTCTCATTGAAAGCTTGTGTCTCTGTCCTCTGTGTATTGATCCACTGCCTTTTTGAAATCTTATACTACCAAATAGGATAGCACAAAATGGGAGGCATTCTGGATGTAAAAACAAAATCAAACACTCATTTGGAAAGAGTTATCTTTTGAACACTTGAGTGTGTTTAAAAAAAAAAAACCAGAGCAAGCATTTCTCCATAATTCTACCTTGAAGCAATTCTACATCACATACCAAGCTCTGTCAAATTTTGTCCCACGAGTAACATATTAATAAGCAGTTGAATTGCAAACATGCTAAAGATACTTCATTTTTCAGACAGGAACCCAATTAGATTCTCATGTGCTGGGTCATTATTGGATAGGGACTCTATTATTTTTTCCCTGTAGGGAATTAGCTACAGTTTTGGCTAGATACAACACTATACTATGGTTGCATTTCATCAACAAACAATATTCCTTTTAGAGTAGCTTTTTTGAGATCAAAGCCACACCCATCAGAATATCACACATTAAATAGAAGAGTTCAAATGAGTTAGAAATCCAAAGAGTTGTTTATTCATACGTGTATTTGTGATTTACCTATTCAGAATTACCTTCAAAGAACTATCTTCTTAAGAACATTAGTTGGGTCCTGCATATAGAGAACATTTATATAATTCATATCTAATATAACAAACACTTTTCAGGGTTATTGTATTTGCTAGAGAAAAGACTTTGTTTACATTTGAAATAGCCTAGGATGAAAAATCAAATCAATACTATGTTGCATATTTTGCAGGAAATTACAGCAAGAGCAATCTGATTTATTAATTTATTAAGCACAAAATACTCAAAATGTTTTTATTCAGTGAGGATAAACTGGAAATTTATTACATGTCATCAACACAAATTATCAAATTATCAAGAAGCGAATAACTTGTTGAGGTTTTGACAACAACCACTCCCACCCCAAGAATGCTCCAGATTTTCCAAAATCACCAAATCTTAGAAGATCTAACAAAATTGTCAATTTATTTTTGGCACTTTCAGCCTGTCTGTCTGTCCGTCCGTCCATCCATCCATCCATCCATCCATCCATCCACTTTTTTATGAAGACATAATATCTCATTAGTAACTGTGGTAGCTGGCTTCATTTCTACAGTGTTAATACTGGCATAGATGAGAAAAGGGCAGATTCAGATTCCTTGAAAGTCACTTCTCCCTCCCCTTACTAGAGATTATGGGGCTTCTAGTTGACATATGATTTCTAAATATATCACCTCTACATGATACCCTGATCTGTTCAGTATAATAGGTTCACAGCTGAACTGTCTTGACTATCATATTAGCAGTTCTGTTCACAATGTATCAGTGACGTGCAGTCAGGGGACCACTGTCATCATGAAAAGAAAAAAAATGTAAAAGGAAAAAGGCTGAGGTAGTTGCTGCCAGAGTCACTCTGCTTAGTGCTTAACTATTTAAAAAAGCCTCTAAAAAAACACCCTCTACAGGAGGAGGCGGGAGAACCACGTGCCTCATTTAGTCTGACTTTATGATAACTCAAGCAAAGTTAAGCAAGGATTAAAAGCTGAAAAATTCCTTATGTAGATGAGGCACGTGGTTCTCTTGCCTCCTCCTGTAGACAGCGTTTTTTTAGAGGCTTTTTTAAACAATTAAGTAGAGTCATCCATTGGGGACTCTGGCAGCAGCTAGCCCAGCCTGACCTCAGCAACTTTTTCCTTTTTCCTTTTATATTTTTACATTTTCATGATGGCAGGCAAGAGCAGAGTTGAAATCCTCTGTGATTGTGAAACAGCTGGAAAAGGTATGTGGTATATTTTTCTAATTTGAAATTGTTCTGTTCTTAGTCAGCCAATTTAAATATCCCCCCCCCCCAAATAGCTGTATGTCTGCTTGGGTACTGATATCTAGGACCTTCTGTTGAAAAAAAATTCTTTGGCTGGGAGGCTGTTGAGAGTAAACACTGAGTGGAAAACCCATGCTGTGAAATAATTCAGCATAATTCTTCTTCATCCTCATGCTAGTCTGGCAAATGTGAAATAAATTAGGCGCAATCAGTAATTATATGGAAAGTATCTTAACTTTCTGGATTTTTATTGATAGTAGAATTCATATTTCCACTTTGATGCAGAATTTTTAGGTTGAAAAAAAAACTAAAGAAAACATTAGACGCACAAAATTTTCTTGGGGACAAAATAGAGCAAGTATTGGTGCTTAAAGAATCATGTGCAAATTTATGTATGAATCCCTGCTGGTAATTGTATGTGTGGGGTGTCAAAATGACTGCATCAGAAAGCCATCAGGCAGATTTATGCAAATAGTTACTCTTTTTCTGACCGGTTTTTCCAGTTACCTGCTTGCAAACAGAAGAGTGGAGATGAATCTAAATATTTAAGATGTTGTTTAAGGCAGCACTGGAGAATGCAAAATACTTGGCAACTAATTGGTTGTGAATTGTATATAGTACAATAGCTAGAAAGCTCTGTACTAAGCTTTTGCAGAACTAACAAAGCAGGAAATCCAGCGACCGATAAGAGCCAGTAAAAACAGATTTATATTCCTTCAAAACAAATCCCGATTTCTAAGTTTTCCTCCTGCTTCTCAGGCATTTCATTCATTTCATCTCTTTCCTCTGGTCTCTTGAAGGAAGCAGTAGCCTATTTGAGACCACTTGGGCATACTGTCTGTGTATCAGGCAGTGCCAGAGGGTCATTGTATATGACAAAATAACAGGGAGGGAAGCTACATTAGCTATGGAACCATTTGCAGCCTACTGTTACAATGAATTTTTCCTTGACTGAATGGACATAGCATTCTGTCTCAAGCAAGCGACCTAAATCATGTAACCAGCAACCACTAAATCTGGCGCCCAGATATGCATTGACTTTTGCAGGCCCCAGAGCTTGCTGTTTCTCACACTTGTACTCTGATTCTGTCTGCATGAGCAGATAAAAGAAATTTATTGAGAGGGCTGGAGAAAGAAGAAAGAAGGTTATAATCAAGTGCCTTATTTGTCATATGTTCACCCCTGTAACAGTAGATGCCTTCTTCCTAGACTTTAGAACACATTTTTCCTTCTCTTTTGTATGAGTTCAGAAACATACAGAAATAATCAGTTTCCCATTACATTCGCAAAATAATTACTTCATCTATATAACCCTTATATGTCAAACATTGCTTTACAGGGTTCCTAATATCCTGGCATTTCCTCAAAATTAGAGGTATTCCTCACTTCTTTTTCTACCAGCGGAATGCAGACTTTTTAAAGATCTTTAATAATTGCAAAGAAAGAGAGAGGTTATTAATATTGTTATAGTGAAAACATTAGTTGTGCATTTGCAGCATGTGGTAGCACATAGGATCGATGCATTGACCCACCTTTTTCCTACCTACACCTTAGCAGCTTCACCAATTCTGTAAAATCAGGACATTACAGCCTCATGCAATCAATCTCCTCTTTCCTCTTCCCATAGAGCTTCCAATATTCTCATATTTCTACATGCTATCATATCTCCAGAGCAAATTTCTGTCTGCAGGCTTACTAGTATATCCTTATGGTCATTAAGCTTCTTTGTCCAGAACTGTCCTTTTATATTTTTTATAATTGTTTTTTCCTAAAGACCAATGTTCATATAGTATCTTTTCAAGCCTTTGATCTGTTTACTCATTTACTGGATAAAGATAGACAAATATCAAGATTGGGGGAGAGTCGAGAATGCTAACAAATTGTCTTATTTTTATGAAGGAGAGATAAAAGTCAGCTTTGGTTTTTTCCCCCCTTTGGTTAATTCACAACTTGTTGGGGAGGAATTTGGAGGCAGGTTCCATGGCATTCCATTATTGCTTGCATAGGGAAAGCATTGACTGGTTGTATTGATCTCCACCACAACCATTAGATTCACATAACTATATCCATGTCCGTAATTATAGTTCTATAAATATCAGCATAGATCTAAAATAGATGAAGAAAGCTTAGAAGTACCTTGAAATCATTTACTGATTCATTCTAAAGATTTGGAAAAATAGACGGATTGGCGAACTGAAAAGCCATATAATATTTTTTAATAGAATTGGTCTGCATATTTAGCTTCTGCTCATTATTCATTCATGTGTGAATCAACTCTTGCAGACAATCTGAAGATTATTATGAACAACCTAAGCATGACTTCTTCGCTACAGCCTGCACACTTTCTCAGTTTGCTTCTGTTCCTTTCCTCCTTCTTTGCTGTTTCTTTTCTTTTGCTTTTTATCTTACCCTAATGAGACAGAGAAAGATGTGTAAGTGTAAAAGTGATGGAGGACTTAAATCAATATGCTGTGTCATAAAAGTTTGATGAATGGGAGGAAGGTACCTCCTCTGAATTGACAGCTACTCCTCAATACAAGCTCATCTTGTATCAACAATTCAAGAAGCTTGGGAAATTTTGAAAAATGAGATTACAAAAGCCCAGTCTACCACAATACCAATGAAGAAGGAAAAAAAACAGCTCCCAAAAGAAACCAGCATAGCTGCATAAAGAACTCCCTGACAAATTGAAAGACAAAAAAGATAAGTATAAAAAGTGGAAAGAGGGGGACATAACTAAGGCAGAATATCAGCAAATAACCCAAGCCTGTAAAGATGAAGTGAGGAAAGCTAAGGCTCATAATGAAGAAATGCTTGCCACAAAAGTAAAAAATAAAGAAGCTTCTTCCAACATGTTAAAAAAAAGAAAAAAGTTAAGAAAACAATTGGTCCATTGCTGGGAGAAAGTGGCAAGAAGGGAGAAAGCAGAACTATTTAACTCATTTTTTGCATCTGTCTTTACACAAAGGGATAAAACAGTCCAACATATCAAAAACACCACAAAAATCAGTTTAGGAACACAAGTTGAAATATGGAAGAAAATGGTAAGGGAGCACCTGTCTACCCTAGACGAGTTCAAATCACCAGGACCGGATGGATTGCACCCCGGGGTTCTGAAGGAAGTGGCAGACGAGATCTCAGAACCACTGAACTATATCTTTCAGAGATCCTGGAGCACTGGGGAACTGCCAGAGGACTGGAAAAGAGCTGATGTGGTTCCCATCTTCAAAAAAGGAAAAAAAATAGATCCAGGAAACTACAGACCTATCAGCCTGACCTCAATACCAGGAAAGATTCTGGAAAAGATAATCAAGCAATGAATTAGTGAACACCTAGAAATAAACAAAGTATTAGCCAAAAGCCAACATGGGTTTGTCAAAACAGATCATGCCATGATCTGTTATTGCATTCTTTGACAAAGCGACAAAATTAGTGGACCAGAAGAATGCCGTCAATATAGTTTACTTGGACTTTAATAAGGTATTTGATAAGGTAGACCATAACCTACTACTAGATAAAGTAGAAGAATGTGGGTTAGACAGCATCACCACCAGATGGATTCATAATTGGCTGACCAACCACACTCAACGTGTAGTCCTCAATAGAACTGCATTTACATGGAGGGAAGTATGCAGTGGAGTATCCCAAGGCTCTGCTTTAGGCCCAGTACTCTTCAACATCTTCATCAATGAGTTCTCCATTTATTTGCAGATGACACCAAGCTGGCAGGAATAGCCAACATTCCAGAAGATAGGCTTAAGATACAGAAAGATCTTGACAAACTTGAACATTGGGCACTATCTAATAAAATGAAATTCAATGCTGAAAAAAGTAAGGTTCTACATTTAAGCAAGAAAAATGAACTGCACAGGTACAGTATAGGTGGTACCTTGCTCAATAGTAATAACTGTGAGAGGGATCTTGGAGTCCTAGTGGGCAACCATTTAAATATGAGCCAGCAGTGTTCAGCAGCTGCCAAAAAAAGCCAACACAGTTCTAGGCTACATAAACAGAGGGATAGAATCAAGATCACGTGAAATGTAAATACCACTTTATAATGCCTTGGTAAGGCCACACTTGGAATACTGCATTCAGTTTTGGTTGCCACAATGTAGAAAAGATGTGGAGACTCTAGAAAGAGTGCAGAGAAGAGAACAAAGATGATTAGGGGACTGGAGACTAAAACATATGAAGAACAGTTGCAGGAACTGGGTATGTTTAATGAAAAGAAGGACTAGGGGAGACATGATATCAGTGTTCTGATATCTCAGGGGCTGCCACAAAGAAGAGGGAATCAAACTATTCTCCAAAGCACCTGAGGGCAGAACAAGAAGCAATGGGTGGAAACTAATCAAGGAGAGAAGCAACTTAGAACTGAGGAGAAATTTCCTGACAGTTAGAACAATTAATCAGTGGAATAGCTTGCCTCCAGAAGTTGTGAATGCCCCAACACTGGAAGTCTTTAAGAAGATGTTGGATAGCTATTTGTCTGAAATGGTATAGGGTTTCCTGCCTAGGCAGGTGGTTGGACTAGAAGACCTCCAAGGTCCCTTCCAGCTCTTCTATTGTATCTTGGCCAAAAACATTTTCGTTTTTGGAGAGTAAAGATCTTTTACTGTTCCTTGCCACCAGAGATCTAAATTCCAAACTTCATTTGCCTACTCAAGATCCCATCATTTTTCAGTGACGCTTTCAAGTTCTGATATAAGAGAGGCTGAGTTTCTTGCGCTAAAACCAAGGTTTCTGCCTAATTCTGTCAATTTTTCAGCTGCTTAGGTAGGTTACTTTAAGTCCAACTTTAAAATCTTAAAACACCAAGTAAAAGATTTTAAAAATTGCCTAGATGTCTACCTTTCTGCATTCATATAGTCATTTGCAGCACCCAGTTCTCAGCTTTCAAAAGGCATAGGGAACAAGAAGTTAAAGTAAAGCTTTTCTTGTGGAATCACTGCTGTTTATAAGAATGTTCACATTTTGTGAATGACAAGCCACTTTGCAATAAGACAGCAACAATTTTCTGCTATACATTTTCTTTCTTGAAACTGATGTCAGGTATTTTATTCTGACATAGAAATGTGGTAGTACAAAAATTAGCAGTTAAAACTAGAGGCAAACCTGACCTTTCGGAATGCATACATGCTCTCGGTCTTCAGAGATACTTAAAACTGAACTTTAGTATGGATGCTATTTTTCATGCTTCCCCCAAGTTCTATGATGCTGAGGGTTCCACAGATATCTAGCATCCAATGACTGAAGGTTTTTGTGTAATTGGCAACATTTCTATGTAGCATAGAACAATAATTCCCTAAATGTGGCAGAAAAAACCCTTAGGGAGATGCAAGCGAAGATGAGTACATTCAAATACTGCCATTGTCTAATAGTGGTTAAGCTATGAGGCTAAATAAGTGCAAGTTGGAGTTGCATTGGTGCCTTATCTGGTATGTGGAGCTGTCTGGGTTCTTATAAAGACTTGATAAATGGGTTAAGTCTGAATAATGTAGCACAAATTTGTTCAGTGAACTTGTTCTGCCTTACCAAACCCACAAGGTTCTTATGATGATAAAATAGAAGAGTTGTGTTTGGAACATGCAGATTACTCTGAGTTGTGGGATAAAAATGAAATTAAACATGATTTTGGGATGATTTCTGCAGAACCCTTTGCACAGAATTGTTCAGGGTCTTCCATTTGGAACCCCCTGAAATATTTACTTCTTCCTCCAACTACTTTTTTATACAATAGAAAAAGAGCAGGCAAAGGTAGAATATTTCCCTGGGCTTTCAATGTAGTGCTAGGAATTATCTATTTGGTCGTTCCCCTCCCCAATGGCTACAGGGCACAGAGTAGAGCTAAGAAGCATTGTGCTCTTCTACCTCTTTCTAAAGGGACATGCTGAAGGGGTCAATGGTTCAACCATATTTTACATTGAGATGCTTACCTCCAACCTTGAAAATGGAGGTTAGACCAATCCTCCCTAAACCAATAGAGTAAGCGTATGATAGAACTGGGATCCTGGAATATTCAGCCAATGCCTTCAAGAGAAGATGATTGGGTCTTCATTTTTCCAGACTGGTGACATGATTTTGGTACTGATACTGTTGCTTTAAAGCCATCTTTACCATTAGAACCCTGTGTGTGCATTAAAATAAATACCTCTTATTGATTGATTGATTGATTGATTGAATGAATGAATGAATGAATTTATATTGCCGCCTATGCACACATGGCGACTCATATTGAAATGGACTTTTTTTCAGAGAGACTGAAATGAACACAACAAATATTAAATCCTGTCTTTAGAATAAATGTCCACAGGCTCATTATTATATCATACATAAGAGGGCTCCAGTCTATGAATGCAGAGATCTGTATCTAAAATCAAGGATGAGAAATAGTATAGAAGTAACTCTTTAAAACATATCATTATAATCTTTCTCCTTGACCAAGCAATTAGTAAATCTTCATGGGTCATCCTAGAATTATTGTGTGTTTTTGTAGTAATATTTTATGTTGCTATTTGAATATTGTTATGTGTTGAGTTACCATTGGTTACCATTATCAGTGTTTATTATTTTGCTAGCCCAGCAACATGGATTTATGTCTATCACTTTACAAATGCAGTCCTATTCAATCATTATTAGTCCTTTGTTTTTTGAAAAGTGTGGCTCATTAACAGTCTATTGTTTCTTAAAAATAAATCTGCTATAATCAGTAGGTCTTCTTTTCTAATTAAGAGCAATTCTTTCAGGTAAATATTTCACTTACCTCTTACCTCCCTAAGCAGATAGAATTTTGCAGTGCATGTGGTCTGTGGCTAAAAGGGATTGGATTTTATTACTAGGGCAGGTAAAACTTTACTTAACAGCAAAGCAAAGCAAAGATTAGCATTACAGTTAATATGCATGCTTATTCAGGAAATACATGAACTTCAAAATTAGAAACTTAGTCCAGGTACTTGATTTATTATAGTCCATTACATTTCCAGACAGTTCAGATTATTGATTATGGAAATTCACAGCCAGAAACTGAATATTTCTGACATGTATTACAAAGGGGAAAAAGCCTTTTTTGAACAGCACGATTGGTTACCACCTGAAATTATAAATCACTTTGTCCTATGCTGGTTATATGGAAATATAAGAAGCTGTCTTTTCCCATGTCATCTCCATTCATAGTACTCTAGTAACCATGCAGTCTTTAAGTAGTATTATTTTTCTCTTTCTTCATTGCTATTTTTCACTTAGATCACTCCCTTCTTCCTGGCTATCCTGATATTTACGTGCTTGCTTAATTATATAATGCCTGCCTATATTTATTTCCTTATTTTATAATTTTTATTGAGGTTTTTGATTACAATAGTAAAAACTAATGCAAATTAGGAAATAGAATAGTAAGAAAGAATTAAAAGTGCAAGAAAATAGAAAAGAAATAATATGACAAATAAGAAAAGTGTGTGCATATGTAACATCCAACCTTCATTACAACTTTAGACAAATCAAATTCAATCCCTACAAGGTTACAAACAAGCACTGCTTCCAATAATGTCCCATCTCTTATCTATAAGCAAATCCATCAACTAAAACATCAACTATTCAATTTTGGTATCAGCAAAAAGTCTCTAAAGGGTTAGAGAGCTTTGTAAATAAGTGTCTTATTTTAAGCTTGAGCAAATAAACCAACTTTGTATTCCTTTCTTTTACTTCTAACAATTTTAATCTCTAGTTTACTCAAATATTGTCAAAGGATTTGATTTCTCTTCAGTTCTCCTTTATAGTATTACAAGGCTTTTTAAACAAGCCTTTTTCCAGGGCATTCTCTTGAGGTGTCATTTGCATTTTCCATTTAATTTTTAAACTCTGTCACTTTCTTTTCTATATATAAATCATTCCCATAGCCTATCGTTTGTAGTTCCACTTTTGGTATTTTCTCTGTCTTGTCAGATAAAATTTCTTCCACATCTGTCATTGCCTCATTGACATCTTTGGACATAATCTATCCATATAATCAGACATCATCAGTGGCATTGCTGATATTATAGCTAGTAATTTCTGGCTTCATGTCAGGCTGCAGGAACCAAAAATGACATGTGGCGTTACTTCAGAATAGTTTATTTATTGCTGTCACTTATAGACAGAAATCCTGCCTGACTAAAGCACTTATCTGCATAAGTAAAATATATATCCTATAAATTGCTGGAGGAGGAGTCTGCTTTCACCTTATTTTGCATACCAAAGATTTCAAGCTATGTTGTCTCTTTACTCCCTTGAATTGAGCCTTTCCCGCCTGCAATTCTGGACTACATTTCAACACATTTCATTCTTCGAAGATTTCCTTTAATATTTACAATCTTAGAAATTTTACATCCTTTTGTAACTCCCAATTAATTGACAGTAAGAACTGGATTATATTTTTGCCTTCCACTTAGAATATTTAGCCCCTTCTATGTCCAGTTTCTAAAATCATAAAACCACTTATTTTTGTTATGAGCCAAGACAGCCAAAATAACTCTGGATCCCACAATAACCTATTTATTTTTTGTAGTTGATTTCAAAATGTTATAATAAAAGTCAGTATTCCAAATTTGACTGAACCCTTCATTCATTTGTAACTTTCTTTGAACAAAATCTTATTTTGCTTTTTGCTGTTTATTTTAAGTTGTTTAATTTCTTAAGCTTGAAATTAATTTTTATTTTGTTCAGAGTTGAAACTAAACTCACCTTGCAATTTTTTTAAGTTATCCAAATAGCTTTAAGATGGTTAATAAGCAATTTCCAAAACTGATTAGACGATAAGGCTTGAGAATGTAGTGTTCTTTAAGAGGCTCAACCATGGTTGTAAGCAAGAAGGCTAATTTCTTCATCTCCTGGTGCTGCTGACCACTGTGCTGCAGTCTCCTCACAAGGAATAGTCATCCAGAGTACACGTGGGTATTCTCCTGTTCTTTCCTTATCTGGAGAGATTCCGAAGAATTGGTCTATTCACCAGTTCTTTAGTCTTTGTCACAAACATCAGTTCTGCTTTTGCAGAGATGTCTCCACTTCACCATGCTACCTTAGAAATCTTCCTATATTGATGTCCTATATTGCCATCAGATACTTCTTAACTGTGGCTCTTTTTTAGTTCCTCTTGATAACATCTCCCCTAAGTAACCATGGATTGTGTCTTTATCTTTATGTGCTAAAGCCATGTGGAACAAAAGACCAGATATCCTGATCATTTGACAGCTGTACCAAATAGTTTGCTGTACTTAATTATATTTCTGTCTAGATTTTGCAGGAAAATCTAGTCCAGTTTTTCACAGAATTGAAATACAGATAAGTGGTAGGTTTTGGTGATAACACGTTCACAGACTAATTAGTTAGGGCTTATTAATTGGGGAATAATGTAGGATGATAGTAAAGGATAACATTGAACCCATCTTTCCCCCTCACTATATGTTTATGTTTTTAATGTTATTAAAATGAGAAACCAGAACAGTGCTTAATAGGAATTGACTCGATGAGGAGCTCTGGGAATTTGTATCTGTCATACAGTGAGTTGGCAATAGTGCCATACAGATAATTCTGTAATACATCAAATTCCACCGAAACAAACTTGTGGAAAAGTTGAAATGATTAACTGTGTAATTTTTTCAGGAAACAATCAATGAACAGCTTTCAACAGGAGCTGAACATCCTGCTTCTAAGATCAATTGAAGAAGGGCTGCATGGCTGGCACACTGAATTGTTTCCCAAAAGCGTACAATCACAGAATTATTTCAAAAATGCATTTCAATGAATTATTTAAAAGTGAAATGGTTGAGTGCTACTATTGTACCTGCATCAGAGAATCGTGTCAGGAAAATTCTATATTGTAATTTTAAGTAATTATTTAGATTATATGTCCCACAAAGCTTTACTGAATAAACTGTAATTGGGTACAATTCATACAGACACATTGTATGCATCCATTATGTGTTTATTTCACTTAG
Organism: Thamnophis sirtalis; assembly: GCF_051295495.1. Taxonomy (NCBI): domain Eukaryota; kingdom Metazoa; phylum Chordata; class Lepidosauria; order Squamata; family Natricidae; genus Thamnophis; species Thamnophis sirtalis. The sequence continues at coordinate 68,058,077 of NW_028261381.1, read as the reverse complement.
GCTTAGCATGTTCTGTAACCCAGCCAAAAAATGGTAAGAGAGAAATAGTAAAACATGGTCACCCAGTGTCTAGTTTGGGAAGAACCTGCTTCATTGTATCCGGAAGTTACATTACAGTTCTATGGGATCATTGCCCTTTAATGATATTTAGTTAGCTATATTGTGATTCTACAGTAGAACGAGAGACAAGGCTACAGGAGACTCAAAGGTCAACAAAGGAAAATAGAATTATGGTTTGTTGCACAGTAGGCCAGATGTTTAGGATGGATTTGGCATTTTATCAAGCTATCAAATCCTTCTCAAAGATCTGGAAGAGGCAGATTTTTCTTTTGATGGTATTAAAGGTATCCTTGCAGGATATAACCTATTCCAAGTAAAGCTGCCTTTGCAATTAACTGGTGGTGATTTTGTCAATGCCTCCTGTTGGACTTGATCTATAATAACTATTATTATTAATCAGTTCACAACAATATGAAGTCATAGATGAAGTTCTTTAGCTGGTATTGACCTTCATACATATCAAGTTATTTCCAAGAACCTAGGATGTCATAATGTTTGGTTAGTACATGTAATGGATATAAGCAGTGTAGCCTTTTGCAACTGACAGATGAAAATTTTGTCAATGTGCAGATTTTCTAAGTACTGTCCATTATTATTACTGCTTTTGCTTCAATGTATGCCCATGGGGCACAAAAGTCAAAAATATGACTTTGAAATGTATGACATGATTGATGAGTGGTTGTTACATGTCCTAGAATGTTAGAGAATAATAGTGTTCACAAAAGAAGATGCTAGGGAAGTACAATCTATTCAAGAATGATGGATGAGGATTAGGCTTTAATTCCTTACATGCTTACTTGACCAGAAATCAACAACCTGATGCTGTTTAGGTATTCAAGTCAGTTCCTGGTGATTTCATGGATGTATTCTTGTAATTTCCTTGGTTACAACATGGGACTAGTTTGCCATTACCCTATTCTGGGTTTTTTTTAAAACCCTAATCTAGTTTACAAACCTGGAATTCCTTAGTAAATTGGTGAGTTTTCATATAAGTTACTGACTGAGTCTAAGCAAAAAATCAGACTGAGTCTAAAAATGATGTTTCAGACCTTAATCAATGTTAGAAGACCAATTCCTGTCTTCTTGTCTTCCATCTTATTATCACATCATGGGTTGCTGTTCCTCATTACTAGCTTCTTCCTCTCACATGCCTCAGTCTCTATAATTACTTCTGTTTCTTGGGCTTTCTTTTTTTGATTTGCATAAGGGAAGGGAAGACAAATAAAACATCAGTGGACCCCAGAAATACTTTCTCAAAAAGTAATCCAAGAGGCTATTTGCCTTTTGAAATGCCCTTTTCTATTTACGCTGTTTTCTGTTTTTGTGAAAGGGTGTGGCAGGATGCTGTTCTGCCTAGATAATAAGTATGCAAAATGTTGTATGACTACAGCACCACGCACAGAGACAAATCCTTTTAGATTTAGCCATGACATTTTTGTTATTTTGCTGGCATTCATCCATGGAAATTTATTCACACACATACACACATACAGAGAGAGAGTGTGATTTACTCTACCATAAAACATTTTCTGCTTGAAGAGATTTATGTAAGAGGTAGAGCTTCTCATTTGTTGCAGAAATGCCCTACAAAATATTGGAGAACTCCCCAAAAGCAAACAGAAGCAAACATCTTTGGTAAACCCAAAGTACCAGACCTCATATTTCAGCATTGTTTCTGCATGGACATGTTTTTTTAAAAAAATTGTAATCCAATAAGAACAGTGGTAAGCTTTGTAAATACAATACCTTCAGTGTTATATAGTTGAAGGGATGGGTACTCACCATTACAGGCTATCATTCCTAATACATGCCACTGTTCCCTTTGATGAATTTAGTCAGTAGGTTATTGTCCTTACTTCAATTGCTCATCAATTGGATATCTAAAATGATAGGTCCTATTACATCAATGGGAAACTTCTGCAATCCTCTGATTGAGGTATGGAATAAAAGGAAAAAAGTGGTTCTCGGTTTCTGTAATTGTCAACCTTTCCAGATAGTCCATATAGGAAGCGTGACCAGATGAGTTAACTCTACTTTATTGTAAGGCCACAGAATCTTGCACCACCCTATACATTAGAGAGATTCTTTTCTGAGTTTATTTCTCTGACCATTGGACAGCTGCAGGCTCCCTCTTTCTCATCTAGGTAGAATGTAAAACATGTTGTGAGCCCACAGAAGAGGAAATGGTGAAGGAAATGTTTTGGAAGGGACCCTCCTTAGTTTTCTGGAAAGTAAAAAAAAGGAGAGGAGAAATATTTTCAGCCTTGCGAAATTCTTTTATTTTAGCCTTACAATTGAGCTAGTTTTCCTGGTGTTGCTGCTTACCTGGACTACCTCGCAGGGCTTAAAGTCTCTCTCAAGAGACATAGACTGGAACACTTTGGATGTGAGATGTCAGCATGAACCATCACTCAGTTTGCTATTTACCTCTTGTATTAGAATGGGCTTCGGTTGGCAAAGAAATGAAAGGTATTATTATACCTCATATCCAGAGATTCTCAACTTAGAATTTTTCTGGTTCATACTAGCAAGGGGTTTATAAGCACTCTGGCCATCATACATGGTCAGTACTAAGGCAACAGGAAGGTAAGTACATAAACTCCTCTTGTCAGGTCCCAAGAACCAAGAATTATTTCTGAATAGTTTCCTTTATTGTTCTTCACCTATAAACAGAATCTTGCCAAACTAAAGCAACCATTTGCATAACTATAGATATACTCTGGGAATGGTCAGGGGGGAACCATTTTAACCTTCCTCCCTATCAAAATTTCCAGGCTTTTCTGCCTCCTTGACCACTGGAATGCAGCCTCTTCCTACTGGAAATCCAGACTATATTCCATTACACCTCTAGAGGTTAGAAAAGATCCTCCTATCTTACTTCTGCTTCCCTTCTATTCCTGGGTTGCATTAGAACTAGGCAAATCTCTATTGTTTATTTTTCTTCTAATGAATACTCATCTGGAACCTATGGCACAATTTGGGCGAGGAAACAAGAGTAGAAGGAGCAACCAAGGTCAATTAACCCAAATAACTCTGCAGCTCCATTAAGATATGATGGCGGAATTGGTTTCACGTTGGTACTACATTGTTGGCATCTCAGCACTTAGTTAACCCTGAGCATCAGTTTCTTCATGCATGCCTGCATTCCTGCACAAATACAGCTCTGCTCTAGTTAGAGAGTAAAGCTAAGAGGAGGAGATTGACTGTGAGAAATTTGGGGGCAAGGAAGGCAAAAGTTGGATACATGGCAATTCAGATTTGTAAAGTCTCACTCCTTGGATTTGAGAAATGAGAGCTTTTAATGTTGAGTACCTTTAATTTTCAAGTAGAAAGAAATCGTGGAGCAGAACAATAAAGGAATGACAAATCACTGTTGTTCTGAGATTACAGTTAAGACTGAAAAGCCGTGGGGACCAAGATAGAGCAAAAGCACCACTGAAGAAAAGGATAGAGGGGAGGGAGGAAACATGTAAGTGAAACAATGCCCCAGAGAGCAGCATTATTCAACTCTGCTACACAACTTCACAGGGTGCTGCCCAAGACTCTTATGCATTCATTTCAGCCTCCTGTCAAGTACTTTTGACACAACCCCAGTGCAGTGTCCAAGCTTCGTGCCATACATTTTCCTCCTCCTCCACATCTAGAGTAGCATAAGACAAGCATATTTGTTGCCAGCAGAAAACTGGAGCCAAGCACATGGGCGTCAAATACAGGTTTTGAAAGTGCAGTGTAGGAGGGCATGTTTATGTTTCTTACTCTTATGAGTGATTGTGTGTGGGTGTAATATATGTGAGTGTGAGGGGATGTTCATGTGTGCATGAGAGAAAAGAGGACATTAATGTGCTGCTGAGAGAGAAAGGAGAGGGGGAGAGGGGGGAAAAGAAAGAGAGTGCAAGCAGATAGTATCACTTCGGATTCTATAGTTATCCAGGCATTAAAGCCCTGGGATTAGCCAGCTGCTTCTACTCCACAAGCAGAGTGGGTTTATACTGGCAAGTTTCTCCCTCAATCATTTAAATATGAAAAGTTGTTATGATAGATGAATTACCTGTTCTTATAATTTCTAATTTAGTTATTCCCCCCAGCAGAGCATCCCATGATAGTTTGACGTCAGCTGTTGCTAAAAGAGGTAACAAATTCTCTTCATTCTCCTCCAGTTTTTCAGTAAGAGACGGAGCAAATCACACTTTTTTAGAGCAAATACGTATATGCAAGCAGTCTCTTCCACAAGTGATGAGAGAAAGATACTGTACCAAAAAAAAAAAAGCTTCTTTGCCATTTGCCTACTAACGCAAGACTCAAATAAGACAGCTTAGATTCTCAGTTCTCAATTCTCGGTTCTCAATCAGGACTGGGTCTGCTAATTATAAAGCACAATTCCAGGTACCTGCCTCATTTTTCTTTCACCTCTTTTTAAATTTATGTCTTCTGCGCTCCATACTTCATCATCATCTCAGCTGTAGGTAGGGTTCCCCCCCTCAGTTCCCACTACCAGTGAAGTGGTAAGTCATCTCCTTATCATGCAGATTGCTGGAAGATAGAAATGAGATATAACCACACTTGGGATTATTAGAGATCCCTCTGAATGCATTAGTTTGCTTGAATGATCTTAATAGGATTAATGAGCACAAAGGGGGTTATTAAGCTCTGATCTGAATCCTACTTGAAATATCTAAATTTTCAATAGAAGAGAACATAGGCAACGCAGGATTGAACGGTGGAGTCCTTGGTACTCCCTGAGCTTGATTGCTTGTTTGCAGACATGTCATTACCTGAGTAGCTAACAGAAAATAATACTGTAATTAAGGAACTACCAAGGAGAAAACCACATCCCTATTAGCACTGGCAAAGCAAGCTACTGTTTATCAATAAGGAGTAAACCCCACTCCATACTAGAAGTGCCGATGTTATCAAGTCAGGTAGTGAAACCTCTGCAACCAAACAACCAAGCTCAGAGAGCACCATCTAAATTTCTCATAGAGTGCCAAATGGCCTGAGAATAAACAGCATGAAAGAGAGGGCATCTGAACTAGGGATGGGAATCTGAGTTTTGCTGATCTACAGCTCCTAGCATCCTCTGCCACATGCTAAAGTGAAGGAATCAAATTTGGGGGGTTGAAGGTCATATATTTGGACATCAGAAGAAGAGGTCTGGTAACTGTATGGGGTGATAACCTGAAGACCGACATCCTTTCCAGAGCTTCTTGGGGATGTCCAGGTGTAGAATACAAAGATGATGCTGTGCCCTGAGCCTTCTTTTGCATACTGTTCTCTTTTCAGTGGAATATGTATGTTTTTTCAGCTTTGGTATCTTATATATATTTCTTTGGATTATTTTTTTATTTATTTTCTAGGTTACAGAAATACACACACACACACGCTCTACACACACGTGTGCACACACACATACTGTCCATATTATGTTGCCATCAGATACCTATCTGTGATCTATATATTTAGGTAGTTGGAAAAGGAGAAAGTCATGCTTTCATATTATTAAGAACATCCTATATGTTATAGGAGATGAGTGCAGCAAGACACCTAAAATGTGTTCCTCCATTCCTCCTCAAAGTTATGTAAGAATAAACAATTGGTTCTTTGTGTAGAAAGAAGAAATAATTTAATGTTTACACTGAGATGGATGAGAAACAGATTCTCGGTATGTGGTTCCAAATATCTGGTGCTTTCTTCATATGTAATTTAATTCCAATGTATCCCACTATTTGCATTGTAAGAACTCTGATAAATGTTTATGCAGCCATTTCAGTTAATTGATCAAATGGTAATCTATGCAAGAATTACTCATGTCAATTAGGATAGCATCATATAAAGTATTCTTCTTCCTCCAATAGTAGCTGTGGGCAACAGTTTGCATTGTACTCTAGCGAGGAATAATGCTAGCAAATAGTGAGAAAAGCTGTTCAGACAAGTCTGGATGGCTAAATGAGCTCTTTTAATTCACTGTGAAATTTGAAGGAGAGATCCAGAAAAAGCTGTGAAACACATTTTGTGTCCAGCCCTGCAAAGAAGTGGTCCATATGTGAAGCATCAAATGTGGCATAGCTGTCATTCCTGATGCATTTTATACCACATGAAGCTTTCCCCCCCTTTTAAATCAAACTTTAAATGGCTTACTACTGTGTCACAAGAATGCATATTTCTTCCTGTCTTCCTGGTTTGTGTTAAGTATGATCTGAAGTGCAGCAGCCACAAGCAATAGAGTTGTTTTTGCTTCGGTAATGATTATTTCAGTACAGCCTAGCAAAAATTGTCATGAAGAAGCAGTAATGTATGGAATGAGCATATTATCTAGCTTTCCCTAGCATAATAGTGCTTTACTTGAAAGTTGACATGGAGAGCATATCACTTGGCTTATAATTCTGCTTCTGAAACAAAAGGCATCTTCCAACAGACAGTATTTTGCAGAGAATTGAGCCCATGCAGAGGATTGCTTTCTCCATAAATGGGTTCATATGACAGATTGAACCAAATAGCTATTGCTAGCTTGTGTGTGTGCTTGTGCGTGCACCCCTGTGGATCTTCATATGTCATGTATGCCTGGCTGATCTCATTTGATTAATTTATGATCCAGGAGATTTTGTGAATCCAGTAATTTGATTACCATTCAATAACTAAGTTAAAAGGTGAGCGTATGAACATATGCATTGGATAGCACAGTCAAGGTGACGGATGGCTTGGTCGAGGTGGCAGAGAAGAATCCCATCCACCGGAGATGGCTTTCAACAGTGTCTGAATTCATTGTTTATAACTAGACAAAATTTAGTAGGAAATCTTCATGCACAATGTTTAGAATAAGCCTCAGCGATTATTTCAATGTATTGATTGTTTCTGCTCCCACTCATAATGGGCTGCGTATATAATAAAGTATAGATGATAGTGTTACTATGGAACTGGCTTAAGATAGGAAAATTTGACAAATAGATGGGAAGAAAAACAAATTACCAAAGAACCAATCCCCACCCTGGTTGACATATTTCAGTTTTCAAATCTGAGTGAATATTCCGTGTAACAGGCAATCTAGCCACCAATTTCTATATATCCTAGAGCATTAATTGTGATCATGGAGCAGTTAATGATTATGTGTCAGTTCAGCTACTATGCAATAGTAATGAGATTGATTGTATATTATCAAGTCAATATTGATTCCTAGTAACCATTTAGGTAGACCTTATCCAGAATTATTTGTCCCCTTAGATCTTCCATTGTTACAACTATCACTGCCATAATTGAATCCGTCCACCTTGATTGTCCTCTTCTCTTTCCTTCCACCTTTCCTAGCATGATTGACTCCACAGAGAGATATTGCATAATGTGTCCCAAATATGATAGTTTTGAGACTGGTTATTTTTTGCCTCAAGTGAGAAGTCCAGATTGCTTTGTTCTAAAATTCATGTATTTATTAATAGGTTCAAGACATTATCTGGAGTTCTTTCCTACATCAAAGTTCAAAAGCATCAACACTTGTCTATAGTGCTGTTTCAAAGTCCAACTTTTAGTTTCAAAATAATAATGAGAACCTCTATATAATCATCAGAAATTCCGGAGAAAAAATTAATGGCAAAAATCTGATAATAAAATGGCATGTGCTAGATTATTATATGCTGTAAATTTAGGAGATGTCTAGTATAGCTGACAAACCTTTCAGTGCCTTGGTCTTCATCAGTTTTTTATTATTTATTTCAATTTACAGATGGATAAAGATAGACAGACAGATAGCAATAGCATTAGCAATAGTATTTAGACTTATAGACTTTTATGCCGCTTCACAGTGCTTTTACAGCCCTCTCTAAGCAGAGTCAGCATATTTCCCCCAATAAGCTGAGTCTTCATTTTACCCACCTCGGAAGGATGGAAGGCTGAGTCAATCTTGAGCCTGGTGTGATTCAATCTGGCAAATTGCAGGCAGCCGGCAGGCAGCAGAAGTAGCCTGCAGTACTGAATTCTAACCACTGAGCCATCACGGCTCTTATAAAATCTAGTGATCTTAGATAGATCACTTTGGCAAGACCATACAATATTATATCATAATGTGCTTTTTTCCAACAAAGAATTTTTAGGTTCTCATCTTTAATCTACAGTATTCTCATATCTTCTGCCTTTATGGATCAAGAAATATTGTTGTTTGCAGGCAGGCAGTTTTTTGTGATACATTTATATACAGTTTTCTTCTTTGGTACAATTTCCCTCCTTTTCCCCAAACCAGAAGGTTGAACCTTGTAGGAAAAAAAGAGCCTTGGGATTAATGCAAAGTCCAGAGTTTCATTACTTTTTATTTTATTTTCCTGAGTCTGTTTTTTATTTTATTTCCTGAGTATTTTTTCCTGCTTCTGTTCTAATTACACTTATTTCCATATATGTTAAGCATAAGATACATGACAAACTCAATTTCATTTTATTTTAATTTTCCTGTAAACATGGTCTTCCATGCAAATAACTTGGTAGCTTAATTTCCTAATTCAGTAGGGGACAGATGGTTTACATTTGTTTCATAACTTTTTTTCATTCTTTCATTTTTTTTATTTCTTTTGATGTTGGCTCTCAAAGAGTGAAATAGTTTCTATTTTATTAATTCATTATTAATTATTAACTAGATTTACAAGATCACTAAACTCAAACAATGCAGCTTTGGGGTGGCCTACATCAATAAGAACAAAAGCCAAACAATAAACCAAATGTTCACAAACATTATTAAAATATATACAATACATAAGCAAAAAATGGTGAACAAACACCATTAAAGAACAACAAAAGGGGGACTCCACTTAAGTAGCCCCTAATGACTGGGGCAAAAACCAGATTTTAACAGCTTTCCTAAAGATCAGCAGAGCTGGAGCATGTTATATATCAGAATGAGATCATTCCAGACCACAGGAGTAACAGGAGTAACCAAAGAAACTGTCCTGTGTGCCATGAGGGAGCCGAGGTGGCGCAGTGGTTAAATGCAGCACTGCAGGCTACTTCAGATGACTGCAGTTCTGCAGTTTGGCTGTTCAAATCTCACCGGCTCAGGGTTGACTCAGCCTTCCATCCTTCCGAGGTGGGTAAAATGAGGACCCGGATTGTTGTTGGGGGCAATATGCTGACTCTGTAAACCGCTTAGAGAGGGCTGAAAGCCCTATGAAGTGGTATATAAGTCTAACTGCTATTGCTATAAGATGACAAGATTTAAAAGTAGGAATCTAGAGTATGAGCTCTAGAATATGTAGGGCTTTAAAGGTGAGAATCAGCACCTTGAATTACACCTGGAAGTCTGTTAGAAACAAGTGCAGATTATGAAGCAGCTGTATAATTGAGGGCATATTGTGATTCACCTATACCTACCCATACAACTATATTCTGGGCCAACTGAAACTTTATAGACAGGATAACAGAATGCTTTGTTTGTTTATTATAGGATTAATCAGCAATCTTAGATAATTCTTTTTGTTAGAACACAGGCTTTGATGGGTAGAAGTCTTTTAAATATTATGGTAAGCCAAAACACTCTGCATGAGTCTTTTCCGTGCACTGTGCACCTTTCTGAATTATGGCTTTGTAAGTAAGAGGGTGTAAGTATATGATCATTTAAGCATTATTCTAGTTATGTGGGAAATCACGCATGGAAAATTAGCTTCTACATGGTACAGAGAATATTTAAAGAGCCCTGAAGCCATAAGGATATGGAAGGCAAAGTCTTTTGGCTTGTTGTCTTTCTGGGTCATGTTCTTCTTAACCAGATAAAATCCTTCATTTGAGATCAGATACCTTTCCGCAATCAAAAGATCTTATGAGACTCAATTCACACACCATACATATGCCAGAATATATTTAAGAAATTGAACCTTATGAGTTAGTTCCACTTCATCTGTTACCTAGAATTCTTACTTGTGTAGCTATTGCTTGTGTGACAGTTCCTTTTTGAGGTTTTCTACTTTTAGCATTTGATGAATTTCCAAAAAATCAACTTTTTGAGATGACTTTTCCCCAGCTTGCTCTTTTGGCAGAGGAGGTGTCCCACCCTGCTACTAAAAATACATTGGGGTGGGAAGACTGGGTGGAATCTTTTCTAATGTATCTCAGTAGCAATATAATATATTATATTTTATATAAAATAGCTGCTGCATTTGAGCAAAGCATTTGTTTCACTTTCACTGCAAAGGCAGCATAGCTTGAGTGTCATCAAAATGAAGGTTCTGAATACTTACTGTTAGGTTAAGGTTAATCTGAATTTACAGGATGCTTGGGAGCTGGTGGCCTTCCAGATGTTGAATTAATAGTGAAAGACCTAGAGTTTGTCCTTCAGTAATGTACCCCATTTATTCATCAGACATCTTTGTAGATCCCTGTAGACTATTATGTGGTATATACACCAAGGCAGATGCCCAAATGCCTACGCATGTATGAGAAATCTAACACAGAAGACAAACAAGCGAACAAAGAAATTCTAAGTCAATCTGAATTAGGGGCCACCTTTGAGTTGAAAATGCGCCAATCCACTTGTTCCTCAAACCAAAAAAACCATAGGGTCTTTCTGAGGAAAACCTTATTTAATTCAATTTGATGGATACAAATCAGGACTACAATGCTGAAATATATGTGAATGGTACCAACCCCCTTTTTTTTAAACAGAAACTATACATTGTATGCAGGTGATTCAGGTGTCTGAGAAAATATTTGCTTGATATTGTGGTTATATTATTTGCACAGTTATGCAAAACATGTATTGTATGTTATAACCTTGACTAAGTCCAAGCTACATTTGGCAAATGTCTATGCTGGTTTTTTTTAAAAAAAATATCCATTTGTAAATGTTACATTCAAAGTGAACATTTAAATCAATAATTCAAGAATCTTAATTATCAAATTAGAAATCAATACATTTGGGTCAACATAACTTTTGTCTGATTCTGTAGCTGTTTTTATACAAAGTATCTTCTTTCCTCAAAAGAAACATAGGGAAATTCTATTAAACATTCAGAACTGTGCAAAAAGTGCTTTTGAGATTACAGCTACTTTATAAGCAATATGTGTTTCATCCCTGTTCTATATTTGGATGTTCCTAGTTCATTTATCTCGTATCATTCATGCTGCTGTATGCAATATGTAGACAATGAGAAAAAGACACATATTTTGTGTTAAAAGAGACTCAATTAGAAAGAAAGAACAATATTACTGTAGGAGTAGAAAAATATCTAAACCATCAGTCCAACTGGCTCAGAAAAAAGCTTATGTCTCTGGGGCAGGGGGAATCAGATATTAGTTTTAGTTAAACCACTCATGGAAAATTTGTATGGAGAACATACGAATCCTATGAATAAGTATTGTAATGAAAAAAATGAGAAGCCTATGCCACTTGATGTGAAGGTCTGATTTATAGAGAATGGCAGTACAGGATATTTTATTTTATTCCCCTTTAAGAATTCAAATAAATAGCAATGATACAAAGAAATTAACTTTTTATATAAGCAAGGGGCTAAGTGAGCCAATAGGTTTTACAGAAGGCATTCCTATCAGTGGGATTGAATAAAATTAGAATCTTAATTTTACAGAAAAGAATCGTATACGATGACCTTTGTAATATATTTGCTTGCTAGTGAAAATAATTATACCCCAATTCCCCAATTAGATAATGAGGATGGAAGGAACCATAAACATTTGTGATATAGTGTGTAGAAAAAAATCAATTTAAATTTCTTTATAAGCGGCTGTCCAGTCTCTTGTTAAAAAACTCCAGAGATAGAGAACCCACAACTTCCATAGATGAGCTGTTCCATTGTGACACATGTCTTATGGTCAGAAAGTTTACCTTATATTTAAATGAAATCTAGGTAACTGCAATTTATACCCATTGTATCTGGTTCTGATTTCTGTGGTAATGGAAAATACTTCCTGATCATCCTCCATATAGGATCCTTTTAGATAGCTGTGCACTTATACTGCATCTTTCCTCCATCTTCCTCTCTCCAGACTGATGATCCCAGATTCCTTCAGCTTATTTTCTTACTGCACACCTTCAACTTGCCATTCTGTATTATCTTTGTCATTCTCCTGGAACCTGTTCTAACCTGTCAGTAGCCTTCTGGATATGCATTGCCCAGAGTTGCACATAATACCTAGGGGAATAAGAACTTTATATATCTTTGATATGGTGCCTTGTATAATGCATCCTATTGGCATCTGTCTTACACTATTTGTTTGTCAGTGAAACCATGTAATATTATCTGTAAATGACATTGGAGACAGGGGGAAGGTGCTGTCCAGAGAATGGTCATATAAGAGAGGCCATAGCCCTCAGCTGCATAATGGAGCCTGTCTCTAACCTTTGTGGCTTGGCATCCCGGCTGGGGAGGAGAGAGGAACCAGGCCACATGAGCTCAAGTCACACAAGCAGAGGATTGGGATGCACACACATGGACATGCAACTCAACTGCATGCATAAATGTGTGCGCTGCTCCGCCACTTGCATGAGTTGGGCTGAGCTCTCTCATGTGCCAGGCCACCACTTGTATGAGTCATGGTTATAAATAGGCCATGGCCTGGTAGTGGGCCGCAGTCTGGGCATTGGAGTCCCCTGTCATAATGGATGAAGAAAGAGGCTCAGAAGGAAACGTACCCCATAAATTCTCACAATATAAAGCAGGCAGTGGGAGATTGTATTTCCAGACTTGCAAGATTCTGTCACTATAGCCTTCAATAAAGTGGAACTCATCTGGTCATGTTTCCTGTCTGGTCTTCTTGGGAAGGCTGAAAGAATGTCATGTAGAGATTTGTCAAATGCTTTGCTGAGATTATGTTCCCTCTGTCCACTAAAATATTTACTTTGTCAAAGAAGATGCAATTTAGCAATCATAGCATTGCCTATGAGAAACTTACATAGGCCTGATTTATTCTGACTATCTGGAAATTATGGGAGCTGATGTTTAACCTATTTATGAGGGCAAAAGATGTATTGCTTATGCCACACATTCTTTAGGTGGTACTTAAGAGAGATTCTGTGAATAATAAATTGAAGGGACCGAGCATGGTTTCTGGCAGCTTCCATTTTTCTGATCTCTATTTTCTAGCTTTATTCTAGATTAAGATCCCACAATGACTGCAGAGAATCCAGCATATACTAGTGGCCCTGATCTTAAGTGAAACTGCTGAATCACTATTACATAAATAGCTATTCTCCTCTATGCATCACTGTTTAATTATGACGTGATCAATGAAAGCAGCTTGCAAGGAAAAGAAGGGAACCTTTTGAAGCCACAGAATGTATTGAAGTCAATAAAAATCTAGTGTTTTGATAGCAATGGACAGAGAGGAGAGACTAATACTTCTTTGGTGGTCAGTGAAGCACTTTGGTAATTGTTCCAATATCACCTTGGCATTTTGCTGAAAATGAATTTTGTCAGATCTCATTGTTTTCATGAAAGAAAAAGATGTGATTTAGGACCATGGACAGAACTCAGTTTTCTGCTATTTCCCAATTAGCAGAGACCACTTAGTTCCTTAGTCCTGACTGTCTTTATCAGCACCATGGAGAGAGACAGGTGATTCTTGCCTACTTCTGCTGGCTCTGTCATGCAGGCTAGAAGAGTTTTACTGAATTACCCTTACAGCATCTTATTTAGTTTCAAGTTATAAATATTTAAAATTGAGGGATGGTTCAAATTCTTCCCAGGCAACTGTTGCTAAGTGTGTTCTATACAAAGGCTCATTATTTTTGATCTGGTCAAGAGACTACACACACACACACACACACACACACACACACACACACACACACACACACTTATATATAATAATATATGTATCAGTTTCTTTAGAAAGACAAATGAGAAGCTTCTGTATCTGAAGAATCTATCATCATAATAGCCTGTGGTTATTATTACAATGAGCTGGTCCACTGCATTTCTCTGCAAGACAGTTTTTCCATCACTGTCCTTTTTTAAAAAAAAGAAAGAAAGCATCTGTTGAAACACACCTTAGAACCTATTGGCAATGACACTGAAGGGGTTGAGTACTTAATCAGGCATCTTTTTTTTCTCCTCTGCATCACGACCTTATCTGAGAAATCATATATTTCCCACTACACCAACATATATTCCAGCCTTCCATAATATGGTATATTCTAGATATATTAGAACTGCAACTCACAGAATTGCCAAAAACCATGCTGAATGGAAACTCTGGGAATTGTGCTATAATGTGCCATCACGGGAAAAGCTGGGGGTTTTATTGGTTCAATTATTATTTCTCCAAAGTCCTGAAAACAATGTGTGTTGTGGCCCGCTAGCGGCCAGCAAACCTGGCAGCAGGTTCAGACAGGAGGTTGGGGAGGAACATGGGCCAGTCCTGGAGTCTGGGGAAGGCTCTGATGAGGGCTCTGTGTTGGAGGCAGAGAGGGGGCCAGAGCCACATGCCAGTTATCAGCTGCCTTTATAGTCAGACATCAGTGAGGCAGATGGAGCCTGTTTGCCAGATGAAGGGAACACTAAAGAACAGGGGTCAACTTGGGAGTAAGGCCACAGGTAGACAATGAATGGCCCCTCCCAGAGGAAATAAAAGAGGAGCAAAAGGAGAGTGGAGTTTGCAGAAGACAATTAGTTCACTTAATGGTTCATGACTCTCCGAGACTCCTTGCCAAGTTTTGCAGATATCAACCTGTCAGCTCTCCAACCCAGATAAGGTCTGTGACTGTAAATCCTCCCTCGAAAGACTTTGTTGGATGTGAATTAGCAGAATTCACAGTAAATTAACAAAAAGGGTTTTTGTCTGGACAAGTAGTTTGCTTTAGGCTCTTGGAAGCCTGGGTCAAAACAGTGCGGACTTAGGATAACATAGATGTGTTGTATTTGTTCCACTCCCATCTTTTTTTCCTTGAAGAGCTATTTATATTGTTAAAAGAAATCAGCCCCAGAAAAACATTCCCCTCCCCCTGTATTCCTACATTCTGGAATGCAATTGCATCCATTCTCCTCCAAAGATGCATCTTAGTACTTTTTTTTATTAGTGATTACTTTTTTCTCTGATTTTCCCTATTTATGGCCTCCATTCAATGACTTTTATACACATTATTTTTCCAATTATACGCAGCATAATTTTTGCCTCTGATTTATACCAGTTCGCAAAAGTGGCCATTTTCTTATCTATTGAGAAGATAGTAATGAAGGGATGAATTATGGGAGACTGGGATAGTCAGCAGAGAGTCAAGTCAAAAGCAATTCTCTAAATTAGAAACTGATGCAGTTTGAGAGGTTTAGGGAGGAAGGAAAGGCATTGCATTGGAAAGATTTAATATAATGTTGGATTTGGTAATAAGAATAATGGTTTGGAAATGCTGTGAAGGAGTTGAGAAGAAGGACTGTGAAAAGAAGACATCCTGTGCCTCATAATTCAGAAAACTCAGTCCAGGAGCACAAACCATGGATCTTCATTCCGCACTACCTGAAAATTGGTGCCCATGCTCCAATACCTCAAAAGCTTTTCTTAAAAAATTCAGCATTCTCCCATAGTGTGTAGAGCTTAATTTTAGTGAAGGCATAATCCTGGATCATTGGGAAGGAACAAAGAGGAGGGAGTTGAGAATGTGTAGTGCCATGTGCAGCTGTATACAACCTGTTCTCATGCAGTTGGTGATTAGGGTAGGGAATATAATTTTCAGGCTACTTTGAGTACTTGAATCCATTTTTAAAAAAAGACACAGGAGCTGGGTTTTAAAGACACATTGGTTTATTCTTTAATCTATTTGTGTTTGTGTGTGTATTTATAATATATAAGCCTAATGTGGGGGGGGAGACTTATCAGGACAGCCTTCCTTAAACTGATACCATCCAAATGTTTCAAATATCAATTCTCAGCTTAGTACTGGGAGTTAATACCCAAAAGATTTATAAAGCCTCAAGACAGGGAAGGCTTCCAGAGCAATACAGCAGACTGAGGACGATTCTGCTTTTTGTGGCAGTGATAGCAGAATGTAACTGAAATAAGAGCTGATGAAGGAATCAGCTCCTCAAAAGTCCTCTTCAGATTAAGGAGAAAAATGAAGATTGCCCCTGTTTGGCATCATACAGCTTCTCCCTAATGAAGAGTTTACAAAACAGTATTCTCCAATTGGTATGAGAAGCCTGGGCACTGGGGTGGGGTAATAACCTTCCTGTTTAAGCCATCCTTGGCATCTTTTAAAGAGGCACTGAGTTTGCCGATTTCTTCTCTTAATTACTTTAGGAAGTTGCTTGTTATTGATTTCTTTGCAATTAAGAATTTTCTGAAAGTTTGTTTGTTTATTTATTTTTTAAATTTATATGCCACCCAGCTTGCCACCTGAAAACACAATGCAATAAGCTAAAATGGCAATATTCAAAACATTAAAGCAATAAATATTACCATTAAAATTAACAAAGATAGTCAAGCAGGAGCAATATAAAGTGTGGTGGAGGTGGAATCTTCTCTTAATCTACTAACCAGTAGGGAATGCCCTCCATGAGGTCCCCAAGGCAATTGGAAAAGCCAACTTTGAACGCTCTTTGGATAGTCTAAGAGTGAATCTCGCCTAAGAGGGTGAATCTTGCCTCAAAAGGCATGATGTTCCAGATGGCAGGAGCCACAGCAGAAAAGGCTATTCTAGACCCACCAGGTGGAATTCCTTGACCAATGGAGTGAGGCAGTTCCTGAAACAATCCAGACCCCTGCCATAAAGGGCTTTAAAGGTGATAACAATATCTTGAATTGGACCCAGAAACAAAGTAGCAACTGTCTGGTGCAACAAAGATATTATGTGAGCCCCTGAGGCTTCATGAACTATCTGCACAGCTGCATTATGTGCCAACTGTAGCTTCCAAATACTCTTCAATGATTTTTTTATTTTAATGCGTATTTAAAAACTGCTGTATTATACGAGTAATATAGAAAAAAATGTTGTGGATCTGAAAATGGATTTTAAAATGCCAGAACATAAAAATAATGTAGAAAAACAATGCCAAAATGAATTTACAAATTAAACCAGCTGATACCTTAATTGTTCTGACCCGGTTCCCAAACACGACAAGCACAGTTTTTTAAATTAAATATTCCTTTTATTAGGAGTGCCAGAAACCCTGACAAAGAGTCTCTCTCCCTCTCCCTCTCCCCCCCCCCACTCTCTCTCCTTTTCTTTCTTTCTCAGCAGGCTAATGAAGTCTCTAAGTGCCTGTAGAAAATGAAGCTCGCTCGCATTCCCCCTAAAATGGCTCCAACATACTGGGAGTCTCTCTCACTAACCACACCCATAACAAAAGTCCTAAAGGTGCACCCGCTCTTTTTACAATAGTGGAGATACACAGCACACACACACACACACACACACACACACACACAGATACACACATACTGAAGGTGCACCCGACTCTCAGTTCCACAGATTCCAAGAAAGAATTTTGATACAGTTCCAGACAGGATTCAGATGTTTGGATTATCAGTGGCTGACTGACAGGGAGATGAATAGTTGTCTGCCACACCTATTCATCTCCACCCCCTACCTTTTATCATAGGTTTATCTCCAGAGCTAGGGTGGGGCTTAGCTAGCAGTGGTAGTTCTTCTAGCCCAAGGACAGGCTCATAGAATCTCACTGCTCTCCTCTCCTCTGCCTTCTGCGCTTCCACACATCAGGCATAGGACTCAGCTGTTCCTCCTCTTCCTCATCAGCCCCCTTTGGACCTGGGAGCTGTTGACTCTATTTCTGAAGGCTGATGGATGCTCCAGGCTCAACCTCTGTCTCTATCTCTGATAGTTCCATTCCCTCTTCCCCCTCGGAGCTTTCAGATTGTCTTGATTCTGGCCCCAACTCCCATTTCGCCTCCTCATCTGATTCGGCTGTTGGAGGGGCCGGCAGCTGACAGGCCACAACATTAGTAATCAAATGTGACATACAAATAAGAAATCAAAAGAATGACTTGGAAAGCCGTCTTAATTCTGGATACACAAAAAGAATGTGCAGCATCAAAATAACTCTTGTTAAAATGAGAAATTGCTCAAGTTGTTCCTGGAAAGAGACAAATAGAAAGCGATAAGAAATCAGCTTGTGGGACACTCCTTGATGGGAGTAAAGTTCAATTTTAAAAAAAATGAAAAGAAGATTTATAAAATGAACTTTTTGGATAAGGATTAAAATATATAATGGTTTCTGATTTCTATTAATCAGATTTTTTACTAGGATTATATGATAAGGTCTTTATAGATTTGTTTGTCTGTAGGAAAAGATTTCTTAAGTTTTATTTCTTAGACAAAAGAATTGTTTAATTATTTAGTGTATGATGAGAAGACATGTCAGAAGAGAAGTAAACATATACACATGATTCATGTAATTATATACAAAACATTTATGCGGGTATGATAGTGGCCTCATAACTGGATGTCCAATTCAGCAATTGCCTGGGGCATTGTCTTGTGCAGATCGTCTAGGGCAGCAGTCCCCAACCTTTCTGCCCTAGGGACTAGTTTCAAAAGAGAAATTGTCTGACCAGGGGGGTGGGGGGTTTCACACACAACTTAAATCCTGTACATGCGCAGCTGAAGCTTTGTTTGCCCACCACTTGCATGGCCCAGTTCCTGACAGGCCACAGACTGGTACCCTGGTTGGGATACCCCTGTTCTAGGGAACTAGAGAATGCATGTCATGGGCAATCTTGTACAATATGTTTAATAGTTTGCATATCAGCACTATCTTCACAACAAGGGAAATCATTCCATCCCCATCAGGGTTGAAATGCTACCGGTTCGGGCCAGTTCCCCCGAACTGGTAGTAAAAAAACTGCTAGAAATCACACGGCATAGCTGATTGTTGCACAGCTGATTGACAGAACTTTTAAAAAACTTTTTAAAAATCATTTTTCCCAACAATAAGCTGTGCGACAATCAGCTGTGCAGATCAAAACCAGGTGGTTTGGTAGAAGGAGTTCGTAGGGAGTTAGCATTAGAACCCCAGGATTTTCCAGCCAGGCTGTTCAGTAAATTGTTGCACCTTTTCAATTTTGCAGCTGTTTTTTCCAGGTGTTGTCAGAAGGTTAGTGATCTACCCAGGGTTACCTCCAGGTACTTCAGTGTGTTATTACATTGCAATAACTTTTGTATTAATAATCCTTTTGTACAGACAAAAGGATAAGTTTGAATTATACGGTTGAATATTTTGATTAATATTATGATACATATGTTAATATTTCTAGCTCCAAATAGACCTTTTCTGATTAGAATGTGTTTTTGGAATTTTACTACTGGTAAATGAAGTTAGCCTAATTGTTTATACTTGTCTGGAGGGAAGTGAGAGTCATCTTTTAGATATCTTTTCTTTCATTTCTGTTTTGTTTTTTCAATTTTCTATCTCAACTTTTTCATTTCAATATTTTTTATATTTTTCTCAGTTTGTATTAGTTTTCTATATCTGCATTTGTAAACTTTAAATAAACTTACTGGGGGCGGGGAAAGATAGAGAAGACTGGTATAGTGTATCTATAAGATCAGGTCCACTGTATGCTTCTGTTAAATGTTCATTGAAGAATATAAGTCAGAATATACCCATCTAAATAGAAGAAATTCTAGCCTCATAAAAACCCAGGAGAATTTTCATGAGAATCCAGAGATGAAAGGATGGAACACTGTCAGTTCTATGCGTAGTTCTCCCCATGCCTCAGTACAGAGGCAGTGGCCTCATGTGGCTGACTTTATCCTGGATAACAAGAAAGCAGAATAGAAGTCTATATATGGATTGCTTGAATCGTAAACTGATCTTGCCTTCAATTGCATCACAGAGCCTGAATTTCATTGAAATCACTTTTATGTCTTTCCTTGATTGCTTATAATGACTATAATAGAATAATCAGTGGAGGAAAGAACAAAAACTCTTTTAGAAGTAGAAAAACCTGTACAGAAGCCCCATCATGATAGGTTATTTTTGCATCTTTAAAAAAAAAACGTGAAATAGTGAAGGTGCAAGATAAGCAAACAAGCATGCAAACATTTGCCTTTTTATTTCAGCAATTTAAACAATCAAAAAATGGGGAAATAATTGAGGAGCCAAAATCTGGGAGGAGAAATAAAATTTTACCAAATTCAAAGCTAAGGACTTCAATAGATTCTGTAAAAAAATGTCTTATATTATTCCAGATATCATAGGTTGTTCATTGTATACATTTTAGAATCTGGACCTGTTTTCATATTAATGATGAATAGAATTGTATGAATCTAAACATATGCACACTTGTGAGAATTCGCTATTTGTTCAATCACAAGCCAGATAACATACATAGGGATATCCAATCGTAATCTGAGAGCCAGTTTGGTGTGGTGGTTAAGGCATCAGACTAAAAATCAGGAACCCATGAGTCTTGCCTTAGGCACAAAGCATCTGGTTGAACTTGGGCCAGTCACTTTCTCTCAGCCCTAGGAAACAGGCAATGGCAAACCACTTTTGAAAAACTGTGCCAAGAAAACTGCAGGCAATCTACAAGAATTAGACATAACTGAACAGGGATGAGGGGTAATATTCAACAACAGTCTCATGAATACGCAGCTATAAGATATGAAGAAGTCTGATTGATAGAGGATGCCACATTCTCTGAAGCTCATTCCTATCATGTCTCTTAACACTTGGAAATCTTTTCATCTATGAAATTTACATTTACATGTATCTAATATATCATATTTCCCCGAAAATAAGACCGTGTCTTATATTATTTTTTGCTCCAAAAGATGCATTAGGGCTTATTTTGTGGTTAGGTCTTATTTGGGGAGGAAATGCAGTACTAATTACATCCATCTGGTTGATGATCTTAACTGGGGCTTATTTTGGGGGTAGGGCTTATATTACGAGCATCCTGAAAAATCATGGCTAGGTTTTATTTTCCGGTTGGGTCTTATTTTAGGGAAAACAGGTAGTAACCATTGAAAGAGTCATCTCCCATTTAGCTTTTCTGATATTCAATGGTCAGGTAGACTTTTATAGATCTGATCTCTTTATCCCCACTGCCCCACCCCCTTTGGATGATTTCATTCTGCATTTCAGTTCAGTGCACTACTACTTGCCACCATGTCACATACTGCTGAAAAGATATATTTAATGGCGATCAGGACAAGACAAGTCATTGCTTCTACTTAGAAGCTTTCTTTCCAAGGAAACAACGGAAGGAGATGGACTCTATCCCCTTATTCATCCCCATATTCTCTAATTTTCTCTCTTCAGTCCTCATGCTAAAGGTTAGTTGGGGAAGTGGTGGGTGCAGCTGACACTGAGCCAGTGGCACCATAAGGAGCCCGAATCTCTTTTTGGTTTCCATTATTTGAATTATAGTTCAAAATGTCAGTCAGATTTATTCCTTCTCTTTCTCCTTTCCCTTAGAAAAATGCAGAAATGTGTCATTTAAAAAACCCATTTTGGAACATTTTGCTTTTAGTGAAAACCACCCCCTCACAAGGACATACGCACATGTGCATGTATCTACACAAGCCCTACCCAAAACTGCTCCAGGCAGAGAACATTACAACCGCCTCTTTCTACCGTTGTTCACTCCACTGCCTGCCTTATGGAACAATAGCAAGAACTGCTTTCAGCATCTGTCATCCAGATGGAAGGCTCCAGTTCTAAACTACCAAGCCATCACGTCCAGAAATAGCACCCAACCATGTGTGCGGGAAATGCTCTTCTGAGCTTCAGCCTCAGAAGTGTAATAGGGGAGAGCGGGTGGCAAGAATCTGGTGACAGTAGAAATTGCTGGACACTTGACTGGATACTGGTGGCAAGTCTGGAATGTATAAGACTTTAAGAAAGAAAGCTGTCCCCAAAAGAATAAATGAAGAGCTTCCTATGAATTGCAGGTGGAATCTGCTGGATAGTTGATTTCTGAAAGAGAACCTGAAACTAGTTGACACTAACTCCCAGCAAGGTGTTGTTACAGTTTGTGCAAAGGGATCTTGGTTAAGTGAAGATCCCAATTATAGCTTTTTGTAGCTGCTCTTGAACTTATAGCTCTACTTGAGTAGCAGGTAGAAACACTTTGCCCAGTTAAAACTTCCATGATGGTTGCAACTCTACTGTTTTGTGAAGCCCTGATAATAATGACTCTCAACTTCATCATCACGTACAATGTATTGCGCATGGAGCTACCTTGAAGAGGACTCCCAGCTGCAATTAGTACGGTTTAAGGTTTAATAGATTTGTATGCCGCCCAATCTCGAAGGACTCCGGACGGCTTACATAAAAACAATTTAAAAATATTAAAAGAGTTTAAAATACAAAGACAAAGCAAATTAAAAGAACACAACATGCACTCAATCTTAGTGGGACTGGAGTTCAATCAAAGACTGCCGGAACAGCCAGGTCTTAATAGACTTTCGGAAGGCCGAGAGAGTGGGGAGGGTCCGAATCTCAGGGGGTAGATCGTTCCATAGGGCCGGGGCAGCTACAGAGAAGGCTTTCACCCGAGGAGCTACCAGATGACATTGTGTAGCTGACAGCACCCGGAGAAGGCCCATCCTGTGAGTACAAAATGTGGTGGCCACAAGATAGGGTTAACATTCCCATTGGCAATAAAGAACACAAAATACACACATTTACATTTATATCCTGCCAGTCTTAATCCAGCTCCTTGTTCACTGAGATGTTGCTAGGTCCAGAAGGTAACCCTTTCAGAGATAGTCCTAGCTGTTTTTTGGTAGAACACAGATGAGTGTGAGGTGTAATGATTATTATCTGATAATCTCTTCTGAGTCCAATTCCAAGGTGCTTTTGACCTTTAAAATCCTTCATGGCATGGGACTAGGTCAGTTGATGGTTAACCTTTTTGGCACTGAGTGCCGAAACTGGAGTGCATGCACGTTGGAGGGCTAGAATCCAGAAGAGAGCAGCTGGCCAGTGCGCATGTGTGCAGCAGCCAGCTGCTCTTCCAGGTTCTGGTGCACATGTGCACTGGCCAGCCATGATCTTCCGGGTTCTGGCACATACATGCTGGAACCCTGAAGACCAGTTGGCCAGCGTGCATGTGTGCGACGGAACCTGGAAGAGCAGCTGGTGACAGCGTGCGTGCCCACAGAGAGAGCTCTATGTGCCACCTCTGGCACATGTGCCACAGGTTTGCCATTGCAGGACTAGGTTATCTAACAGACTGCCCGTTCCTGATTACATCAGCCCAATCCTATTTGATTCAGCAGAGAGGACCTGTGGGTTCTATTTGCAAGGGACAACATTGATGGATCCCAGGGGATGGGTCTTCTCTGTTTTCCCTACGGAACATTCTCCACCCCAATGTCAGTTTAGCTCCATCCCTGTTAATGTTCAAAAGTCCCTCAAGACCTGCTTATGTCGCCAGGCTCAGGGGTCTGAGGGAATCAGTAATATTTTAAGGTGGCTCTCCGAACTTACTCTCTCCATTTGTGGTTTGTAGATTGTAATTGTTAATATTTTTTTAAAAAAATAAATGATTGTCCACATTTTATTATGATTATTTTTATATTAGTTTACATGTGATTTATGTGATTATTGTAAGCACTTCTGGTGAGATGAGCAGCTATATAAAATTTGATAAATAATTAAATATGTATTTGTAATATGTGCTTGGAATTGTGAGCCGCCCAGAGTTGTTTGCTGAGATAGGTGACTATAGAAATCAAAGACAGACAGGCAGACAGACATGCATACATCCTACCAATCTCTAAGGAGGAAAACACATTTTACATACCTCTTTCACATGGTACACTTACATGATTGTAAGACAGGGTTGTACAAGTTATGTGTCTTCAGATTGTTGAACTACAACTCTTAGCATTCATTTTAGCAATAGAAATAACACCTAGACTTATATACTGTTTCACACTGCTTTTACAGCCCTCTTTAAGCAGTTTACGGCCTATTGCCCCCAACAATCTGGGTCCTTATTTTACCCACCTTGGAAGGATGGAAGGCTGAGTTAACCTTGAGTCTGGTGAGATTTGAACTGCAAATTGCAGGCACGCAACACTCAGCAGAAGTAGCCTGTAGTACTGCACTCTAACCACTGCGCCAACTGCTTTAACTATTGCATGTTAACTGGGAATTGTTGGAAGATGTGGTTGAGCAACATTTTGAGGGATATGTGTTTCTCATCCCCGCCTTTTATCTGAACTTAATGATCCTATAAGACACTCTTTCCCATCCAGCTTGTTCTTTGCATTCATCATGAGAGAGAATGCTGAAGGCATCTACACTTCATGATTAAAAGGAATGGGAACCTGAGACCCACCCACCCCCACATTATTGAATACCCCAATATACCTAATCCTGTTGTTGTTTTTTTAATTTAAAACCAAGATTGTTTAAACTGAAAATAGTTCTGGGCTCAAAATCATCCAGTATAAATCTTGGAGTCCAGTATAAATCTTGGAGATCTTAGAGTCCTAGTGGACAACCATTTAAATATGAGCCAGCAGTGTGCAGCAGCTGCCAAAAAAGCCAACACAGTTCTAAGCTGCATACAGAGGGATAGAATCAAGATCACGTGAAGTGTTAAAACCACTTTATAATGCCTTGGTAAGGCCACACTTGGAAAACTGCATTCATACCACGATGTAGAAAAGATGTGAAGACTCTAGAAAGAGTGCAGAGAAGAGAACAAAGATGATTAGGGGACTGGAGACTAAAACATATGAAGAACTGTTGCAGGAACTGGGTATGTCTAGTTTAATAGAAAGAAGGACTAAGGGAGACATGATAGCAGTGTTCCAATATCTCAGGGGTTGCCACAAAGAAGAGGGAGTCAAACTATTTTCCAAGGCACCTGAGGGTAGAACAAGAAGAAATGGGTGGAAACTAATCAAGGAGAGAAGCAACTTAGAACAGAGGAGAAATTTCCTGACAGTTAGAACAATTAATTAGTGGAACAGCTTGCCTCCAGAAGTTGTGAATGCCCCAACACCCTGGGGCATTAAGAAGATGTTGGATAGCCATTTGTCTGAAAGGTATAGGGTTTCCTGCCTAGGCAGGGGGTTGGACTAGAAGACCTCCAAGGTCCCTTCCAACTCTGCTATTGAATTATTGCAATTGTAGGAGTATGAATCTGTGTCTGTTCTACAATCATTGTGTCATTGTTTTTACTTCCCTTCTGTCTCCATTCCTGGAACATTAGTTGAAGAAAACTTTTTGAATTATGTTGCTTTACATAGTAAAAAAACGTTGTATGTCTACATGCATGAGTTCTCATGTTTTCTTAGGATAACAGTAATGTAACATATGTTTATCTACTCTCCTACAAAAATGACCTACCATTTTCAGAAACATTTTTAAAGCCATTTTTATAAGATTTATATCTTCTCCCTAGCAACCCCCAGCCCCATGAATATTCTTCTCCCTGGGGCACCTTGGAAAGCTATCTCTTCCCCCAAGTGCAAAGGAGGCTGAATCTGGAATTGAGTGATTGCTGCTGCTTTTGGAGTTTTTTAAAACATGTTTTTATTGTTGGTACTGTGAAGTGACCAGAATTATAATATGTAATATGAGAGCCATATCATTTTTGCAAATAAACAAACATAAAGTAAGTATATGGCAATAGCGCTTAGACTTGTATATCACTTCACAGTACTTTATAACCCTCTCTAAGTGGTTTACAGAGTCAGCATATTGTCCCCAACAGTCTGGGTCCTCATTTTACTGACCTCTGAAGAATAGAAGGCTGAGTCAGCCTTGAGCCAGTGAGAATCAAACTGCCAAACTGCTGGCAGTCAGCAGAATTAGCCTGCAATACTGCATTCTAACCACTGCACCATAATCTATCCTTTAAATGTTTCTTGAGAGGACTTGGTTTTAGAGATTAGTATACAGGGAAAAGCAATGCTGCTGCTTCTATTTTAACTCCTCTTTGATCTACTTGGGCAAAAATATTTTAAGAAATTTAATGAAAAGCATAAATAACATCCACAATAAAAACCCTCTCTAGATCTCTTTTGGAATTCTTCTGATACCTAGATGATCACTATATATACTTGAACACCATTCTGAAGCATCACATGAAGCAGATTTCCCTCTTGAAGTCCTTTTCACATCACCTGGCTCTTTTCTGAAAACAAAATGACCCCGCCCGCACTCTAAAGTTATTGCTTTGCTTCGGCATCTCAACAAAAGCAATAAAGCGTTTGTGGCCTAGTAATTACTATGTTCTGTTCTAGAGCCATGGTATTATTATCATTAGGATTTTCACAAAGCCCTTTGAGAGGCCTGATCCCTCAGAAGCTAGTTTGGAGATACGGTGATATACAATAGTATTAATTGCCAAAGATAAATGGTTTAGCAAAAATCCTGGGAAAGAGAAGGACAACTTTTCATGTTGTGGCCAAGTATCATTGGAGAACTTTTGAATGTAATAATATTCCAAGGGTGACATTTCATCCTCAGTAGCAACATATTTACCAAATGAACTTTCATAATTTTCAAATGGTCTCCTTGATAATATTGTCAGTTCACAGCCTCTTCCCACCTCTACCTTAACAGTGATATTAACCCACTTCTTCATATACCATCTAATTAAGAATCACCAGTAAATCAGAACCATTCGGTAAAGGGATCTAAAATCCAGATCAGACAAATCCCAATCAGCTAATAGATCTTATAGTTGACAACACTGTTTCTCAACAATGGCAACTTTAAGATGTTTGGACTTCAATTCCCAGAATTCCCTAGCCAAAATGGCTAGTTGGAGAATTCTGGAAGTGCTCACATTTTAAAGTTACCAAGGTTGGAAAATATTGGATGAGAATCATAGAATCGACCTTCCAGGAGGGAGTAGCTGCCCTCAGTCTGACACAGGCAATGGATTTCTTTCTAAATATCTGCTGAAAAATTGAATTCTAGGATACTTCCAGTTCCCAATCAAGATTTTGCAACTAGCTTTGGAAGCAAATTGGCAGCCAAGCAGCTCCTGGAGGAGAGGTGACACATGTGCACAACTGGATCTGCACAAAACCATATGGGCACTACATTTTGAACCAATTGAAGCTTCTGGATGCTTTTCAAGGACAGCCCCATGTAGAGCAATGTAAAGCATTTATAAACTATTTGTAAATTGAATTTGCTTTATGTATACAGTAGCAAGGAAGATTGGTAGATTTTTAAGGGCAATGGGAACAGAGATAGATTGATCTGTTTCTCTTAACATAAATTACAGGAAATGCATTTCTTAACATGAATTGCTACACAACATAGTAATAGCACGTAGACTTATATACCACTCTATAGTACTTTAAAGCCCACTCTAAGCAGTTTACAGAGTCAGCATATTGCCCCAAACAATATGGATCCTCATTTTACCCACCTCAGAAGGATGGAAGGCTAAGTCAACCTTGAAGGAGCAGAAGCCTCTGTGCCATAATAGAAGGAAATCCAAGGTATCTGGTGTGCTCCTAAGCTGCTTGGGCTGACATAAAATAATAGGTAGATAGTAATATGTAATAATGCCATAAGAATGGAGCTTTGGAACATAAATTATAGGTAAGTGGAAGGTGCAAGGAGGTGACCAAATACAGCAGACTTGGCTTACATTTTGAAGGAAGGAAATAATTGCTACTAACTGAAGAAGGGGAGTGATAACTCTCTTGAAAGACTTAAAAGGCTTCCAAAATATTTCCAAATTCAGAAAGCATTTCCAACCTTGAATTGATACTGTATATTAAAGGATGCCAATGAACATATAGTAGCTATTTTAAAAATATCAAACAAATGGGTAGGATTAAACATTTTTTTTACAGTAGAGATGTCAATGTCCACAATGCTTATTTATAAGAGCTTCTCGTAATAGGACTTGCAGTTAAATTGCACTCTGGTCATTAGAAAGTGAAAAGGCTACAAGCATTGACAGAATCTCCAGAAGTAGGGCACGCAATAGAAGCATATTTCTGTGCAGGTTCTATCCAAACTATGCCAGCAAATATTATTCAACTATATTCCACAATCTACTCTAAAATATCCTTTAAAAAATCATACATGATTTCAGCTTCTATGCAATTTTATTAGAAGCTTATATGTTCACTGCAGTCTTCTGCCTATAATTTTTTTGCCTGCAAATTATATCTGGAAGACTACAATAGATTCTGTTACATTTTTCATGGGTACGTGTATTGTGGTCTGTAGTGGTATAAAACATAGTGGAATTCTATTATTTCATTACTATCTGAAGATGAATACTCCAAACTCCAAACTCATAAGATTTTCTCATTTGCATCAATATTAGTCAAGCCAAAGGGGGCTTATTTTATATCAGGCTTGCTGCAGGAGAATGCTCTCCAGAATATTTTACAGGGCTCTGTTTTCTAATGAATGCATAAGGGCTGTAAAAAGAATCACATGTCTCCTCCATTCAAAGCACTCCATTCATGTTTCTGATGTCCTGCAAGAAGGATTGGATACAAAAGATCAACCTGTGTCTAAAGCAATTTCAGTTGGGGAACATTTTCTGGTCCTAAGGCTCCTATATTATCAGTGACTCGGATCAGATCTAAGCTCAAGGCACTGTTATTACAGCTGTCAATATTACAATCCTGTTTTATTGTCTTGCCGTAGGAACACAAAATAATTATTCTTGTTTTGGGACTAGAGTGGATGAGGGAGAATAAACCTTCTACACCAGCTGCTTGTTTGCCTCTAACCATGATGATCAAGGCCATCAGTTTATTAGATAAATTGCAAATTCTATGTAAGAATCTTGGATTAAACATTCAGAAATAGATGAAGCAAACAATAGCCCTATAAGCAAAGAAGTAAACATGTTAACATTTCCAAAGCCTACAACCATTGTTCTCATTCTCAAAGAACACGACAGAAAATCTTTTGCAAATACTGAACATGCAGCTCCTAATTTTATAACTATGAAATATTTAATGTCCTCATATTTGTAGTTTTCCACAAGGAACTTATTGTACCAATTCACCTCTTGATATGCTAGGAAAAACATGCAAGCCATCTCATAGCACACTGAATACCCATCTACTATTCTTGGGGGAAGTTTCTAATCTTTAAGTACAAGTTTTATTTGGTGATAGCAGCTGTCATTGCTAATGCTGTGCAGACTCATATTAATTCCTGCCCTTTTTGTGAATTTCATTGAAATGTTTTGTCTCCATAAGGCCTACAAGTGAATTAAATATTAAATCTACTTAATATTTATACTGCCATAGTGTATGAGCGCGGCACTTTACACTGGGGAGAATCATTTGCCAGAATCTGGAGCAACCAACTGTTAAGAATAAATGTACAGTAGATATTGTCTTTTCTTTAATCAAGGAAGTCAATTTAAGCAACTCTGCAAATTCCATTCTCTTATCAATCATCCCTACATTGTGGGCAGTGTGGAATATTTCCACTTTTGAACATATAATAATTTTACTATAGTTGTTCTATTCATAAAAAAGTTTCATGTTTTTTTCCCTAGCTATTTGTTCCAAAGGAAACAGCATTTGGTTCTAATTTATTTTAGTCATTAAAGGTCTCTGAATTAGTGAATACATTTAAATCCAAATTTTATGGCTTTTTATATGTCCACTAAACTTCCAGTATAAATTTCAAGTATCTTTATACATTATACACAATTATTCTTATGTCATATTCCAAAATTATTTCATTTATAAAAATTTTCTTTAAAACCAAAACATAAGGTAAATTTTAGTCTTTTTGACCACATATCATTCCATTGATTCATCTGAACATTGTAACCAATAGTTTTAGCCCAATTTGATCGAACATTATTTCACTTGGTCTTCTTCTATCTTAGGTTTTAACAATAGTTTATACATTTTAGCAGCAATATGTACATATTTCTGTTTCAATCTCAGTTTTATATTGTTCAAGAGTATAAAATATTTATCCTTTGAATATTTCTAATAGTTGTAAGAAAACCATTGACAATTATCTATTGCAAGATCCCTGAGGGCGCAGCAGTTAGAATGCAGACTAACTCTGCCCACAGCCTGGAATTTGATCCTGACCAGCTCAAGGTTGAGTCAACCTTCCATCCTCCCAAGGTTGGCATGTCAGGGGCAATATGCTGACATTGTAAACCACCCAGAGAGTGCTGTAAAGCACTATGGAGCAATATATAATTCTGTTATCAGATATTCTCTGAATTTCATTTTATGTTTTGATTTGAAAAAGTTCTAGTAGATCACAATCACTATTTATAT
Source organism: Thamnophis sirtalis (assembly GCF_051295495.1). Taxonomy (NCBI): domain Eukaryota; kingdom Metazoa; phylum Chordata; class Lepidosauria; order Squamata; family Natricidae; genus Thamnophis; species Thamnophis sirtalis. Next base: position 68,027,869 of record NW_028261381.1, on the reverse strand, counting down.
TTGCTTAGAATTTCTCACCTATAAAATTATTTTGATACTACAAGCCACAAAGGTGTTTTGGGGGGCACAATCTAGATTTTGTCCCATATTGTCAAAATGGTACATCAGACATATGATTGTTAAAATCCAAATTAATCAGCTTTATTTTACCATAAATACCACCCAAATCTCAGATTATATCCTTTTAACTCCAATAGCCTTCTATTTCACAGCAATACCTACTTTTTCATCCAAACTAAAGCACAGTGGCAAAGTATAACTTTAAATCCTCCTCTTTCCTCCTCTTTGCATCTTATAATGTCTTATACTTATAGTTTTTCCATCAAGCTAATATAGATATATCTTTCTGCCATTTAAGTAGTGCAGTACATTAATTGTCAAAACAGATATTGTCTGAAACAAAAACGTTCTGTGTAAAGCATTAATCTTAATCACAGAGATTCTCCCAAGAATGACAGTTGTACTTTATCCCATCTTAATTTACCTTTTTAAAGTTCATTCCATGTCTTAACATACTTATTTTGAAATAACATACAGATTATATTTGTCACAGGAGTATCCAAATGTTTTACCTTTTTCTCAATCTTAAAGTCCATTTCATTCATCAATTCTATTTGATCTTGTATTTCTATATTCTTACTGACATCTTTGCCTTCTATTCATTGATCCTGAAACCTACTAATCCACTAAATTTACTTTACTTTTGGTTTATTCATTAATTATTCAATTAATTGAATTATTTATGAGCATAATAAATCATAAATTAACAAATTAAGAGCTTTTGCAGATGATTTGGTGCTAGTTCTGAAATACTCTTTAAAGGGAATTTGGAATCCTGGTCTTCAGTTTTTAATTAAGAGATTCCCATTTCAAAATGTTTAGTATTTGGCTTTTATGAGAAACTATAATTATAGATTGGCCTTCTCCTTCATCTGAAATCCTTTAGTGCACTGTTAAATAAACCATTGGCCTTCTTCTCTTCTTTAGTATTTTGATATGGAAGTAACCGAACAAATTCTGTTACAAATATTTTCCAACACAGAATATTTGAGCTGCTAGTGTTTAAAAGTACATTATCATATTTCCACATTCTTTAATTTATCTAAATCTCATAATAATATGGTATTTAACTTATTTAACATTACGTTTTATCACCAAGTCTGCCAGATATTTGAACTAGATCCGGCATATTTACCCACCTGTCAAGGACCTGGAATAGGAAAATATTGTTTGACGGTGTGCTATTGTTGCAGCTTGCAGCGTTTTGAAAACCAGTTTGGTCTAGTGATTAAGGTTCCAGACTAGAAAGCAGGAGACCTTGAATTCAAGTCCCATGTTGGGGATGAAAGCTAGCTAGGTGAGTCTAGTCTCTCTCTCACAGCCCAACCCACATCACAGGATTGTTATGGGGAAAATAGGAGGAGGAAGCTGTGCTGGCTATGTTTGCCATCTTGAGTTATTTGTAAAAATAATAAAGGTGAGATACAAATAATAAATAAAAAAATAAATGTAGGATGCACCCAAGGCATCTATCCTTGTTGGTAGTTTATTCTCCTGTGCACTGCTTTGAGGGCTAGAACTAGAGGAGCTACTACAGTGGCTCAAGGTAGATCTCCGGTGGCCTCCCTAGCCTCATCAGCCATCCTTCCTTCACATTTGATGGAAGGCTTGAAGGTGGGGGATAAGAATGTGGAGGCTTCCTTTCGCAAGACACATCTGGCAACCACCTGGGCTATTAAAGCGGCAATAGCCGCCTCCTTCTTTAATAGGGCCTCCCTCCTCTGGCTTCACCAGCTGCAGGCTAGGGTACGTCCCGAGGACACCAAGTTGCGCCAAGATATAAATTGGCAGCAACCACTGAGTTTTCGCAGCCACTACCCTCAATGCAGCCAAGTTCGCATCTAGGGCCTTGGTGTCTAATTGTAACATCACACTGGCTCTTGTGGCTCCACTGCTGGCAGGCAGACATGAGATCAAAGTGGCATCTGGCTTCAGCTGCCTTCAAGGAAGGCAGCCTCTTCGGGGAGTCACTGGAGCCCAACTTGATGAGAACAAAGATAAAAATAACGTAATGCCCTATACGCATAGTTGAGCGGACTTTAGGTCCTCACCCTATTTTCGTGGGCAGCCATTTCAGGCCTCTGATACTGCCTCCATGCCCCCCCCCCCGCTTCCAATGTCCGTACCCCCAAGTAACTGACCATCTTCAGGACAGGTATTCCTTTCATGACAGGGGCAGACAGTAGACCAGATGGCCATTCTGAGGGTCCGGCAATAGGTCTTACCATAGGGTCAAGTGACTTCCAACACAACCCTCCCATTGGCGGCTGTTTACAGATATTCGCGGGTCAATGGGAGGCAATAACCATGGATGTGTGGGTTCTGCAGACAGTGAGGCTGGGCTTCACGCTAGAATTCATATCTAACCCCCCCCCCCCCCCGAGGCACTTCATTCAATGTCCCATATCCAATTGCTTCTCCAAAATGAATCTTCCAGAGGCAGAGATCCAACATCTGTTGGACATCAGGGCAGTCAAACTGGTCCCTGCAGGTCAGGAGAGACTAGGATTTTACTCAAACCTTTTCCTGGTTCCAAAGAGTTTGGGTGGGGTGGGGGTGGAGAGCGATCTTAGAGTTAAAAAAGCTAAATGTCCACTTAGTTGTACAAATGTTTCAAAATGCATGCTTGGATTCTCTCGCAGCGCACAGAGAACAATCGTATCAGGTAATCCCAACATTCTTTTGCTTTCTTTTGCCACAATAGTTTTACTTCCATTTGCTGGTCTTTGTATTTTGTGATTTTCTCCAGTGTTTTCTTTTCTATTCTGCTGACTCCAGAATAGCATCCAGGCATTTTTCTCTTTCTTACAATTGTTAAGTCTGCAGTATTACATGGCAGGTGTTGTATGTTGGAATTCTAAAGTTTCAGAATATTTTAGCTTCTTCATTTTCTATTTTTGTTGAAATACCAGTTCTTGCTGCCAGGCAAGTATTCCAGATCATTGTTGCTATTTTGTCATGCTGCAGTGTGTAGTCAGTCTGTATGATCCTCTTGCAGCAGCTAAGCAGTGGTCCATTGTTTCGTCAGCTTCTTTGCAGAGGCAGCATATGCTGTCTGTTTCTGTGTTCTCAATTCTAGCTTTGTATGCATTTGTTCTTAAGGTTTGGTCTTGTGCTGCCAGAATTCTGTTTCTTTTTTCCACTTTGTTGCTCTTAGCTATTGCCAGGTTTTGGTGTCTGCTTTGTCTGCTTTTTTTTTTTAACATACTGTGTGGCCATGTAATACTTTGTCTTTGTCTAATCTTCACTTGGTCTTTCTTGTAGGCGAATTTGTTATCTCTGATATTTAGTGAGCCTTCACGGTATACTAGCTTCAGTGCATCTTCTTCATTGTCTTTCATATATTCTTCCAATGCCCTTTTTGCTTCTACAAATGTGTGATGTACCTGTAATATTCCATGTTCACCTATTTTCCTTGATAAATAAAGTCTGTCAAAATCACTGTGGATGAAAGGTATAATTCATTGTCATTGTTTATCTGGTCTTCCTATCTAGGACTTTTAATACTGCTTGAGTCGAGTCTGCTACTCCAGATATTGAACTAGTGATTGGAATTACTCAGGCGTCAATTCCCTTGATGGTATTTCTTCACTGAGTTTGCACTTTAAGCTCTTCTTTATTCTCATATTATATTCACTTCTAACTTTTTCTAGACTTCAGTGTAGCTGATGCTGTCAGTTTAAAGGATGCCCAGGTATTATACTGCATGTAGTCACTGCCTTCATCCAGAGACTTGAGGTCATTTCTATAGGGTATCTTGATTCCTTCAGTTTTCATTCTTTTTTCTTTGTTGATGTCGAGAGAGGCACATTTGTCCAGTACAAACTCCATTGCAATGGCTATATTAACAGTATTGAGCAGCTTTCTATTTCAAATGGTCTTTTTCCGTACTGTTTCAAATTGTCCATGTAATGGAGCCTGGCAGATGTTTTTGATATTTGATAGCCCTGGCTCAATGTTTTCAGTATTGTTAACAGAGGAATCAGCGAAATGACAAACAATAGTGATGATAGTGAGACTCCTTGAACGATTCCTCTTTTGATATTAACCTCTCCCAGTCTATCACCATTGACCAGCAATCATGTCCTCCATTGGGCCATTAATCTTTGCGCAAAGTTTTAGTGTTTTTATTGACTCCTTGTTATTTCTAGGCACTTTATTATCCAATCATGTGGCAGGGAGAGAAATGTCTTCTTGCAATGAATCCAAGCTAAATTCAGTTTGATCTTCCTTCTCTTATAGTTTTCCAAAAACGTCTTATTAATTAGGAGTTGATTTTTTTTTGTTCCTCTACTGTTTGGGTAGTTTTCTTTCTGCTGAGCTAGAAAGAGATTGTTTTGAAGTAGATACTCTTGGCCTGCATCAGTTACCACTCCACTTAGTAATTTGGAAGTTGTTGGTAAGCAGGTAATTGGCCCATAGTTGCTTGGTGCTACCCTTTTTGCTGGATCTTTCATTATCAAGTACGTTTGATAGATGTTAACTAATCTATCAACCTTGTAGTATGTTGTTAAACTGCTTGGCAGTCAATGGATGCAAACCAGTCAGATGTTTCAGCCAAAAACCACTCAGCTCATTTTCACCAGGTGCTGACCAATTCTTGATATCCTTTGTCCTTTTCTCCACCATTCCTGCTGTTATTACAAATTCTTTCATTTCTTTGTCAGGAATTGTTACCTACTTACCAACAACATTTAATCCAATAGCATCTATTATTATCATTATTTTGCCACAGTTCCTTGGTACATTAATCAAAAGTTGTGGATGTCAGTAGTGAATAGTATTCAGTTATGTATATTTGTTTGTATTTTTCTTGTACTGATGTCTTGCCCAGTTTCTCTTTTTTTCCAGAGTTCTTTCTTTCCTTTTGCCTAACCTTAATTGTTTGGCTAGCAGCAAAATTTGCCATCTCATTGCTCAAAACCTTTCCTGAACTATTAATAAATATCCTTGACATTGTTCTTCAATTTGGGCAAGAGATGCACGTGCATATATACACAGTTCACTAAATGAGGCATATTTAGAAATGACGGAAAGGACTTGAATCATGCCATAGGATTGTATTATAGTTTATTACGTCAGCAACAGCCACTTACATGCTTTAAATGTCAATTAAAAGAGCTGCAGATTGTGCCAATGTGCCGTATTTCCACATTTTACTGTTTTCTATCCTCAATCCATTCACTTTGAGAGCAGTTTGCAATTGTTGTCACATCCAATCAATTCAGCATGGGAAAATCGGGCATAGGACACCATGAGTCAATCAGTGGTCTTTCAACTGACCAATAGCAGAGTACTAAGACTACCAAGCAGTCAGTTCCTCACCCTCTGAACAATGACAGCTCTTGGAATAGCAAAAGTCTCCTCATCCCCATTCCACACAAAAATGGGAAAAATACTCCTACCCTACCAATTGCATATACAGGTAATCCTCCACTTACAACATTTCATTTAGTGATGGTTCAAAATTACAATGGCAGTGATGGCTTATGACCATTTTTCACATGACCATTGCAGCATCGACAGAGTCATGTGATCAAAATTGGGGCGCTTGGCAATTGGCTCAGATTTGTGAGGGTTGCAGTATTTCAAGGTAATGTGATCTCCTTTTGGCACCTTCTGACAAGCAAAGTCAATGGGGAAGCCAGATTCACTTAACAATCATGTCGCTTACTTAACAACGGCAGTGATTCACTTAGCAATTGTGGCAAGAAAGATTGCAAAATAGGGCAAAATTCATTTAACAACTGTTTTGCTTAACAACAGGAATTTGGGTAAATTGTCGTAAGTTGAGGACTACTTGTAAAGCAAATCGAGGCATTCTTGTATATGGATGATAAAGTTAGTTAAAAGGACTGTGTTCAGATTCACTAATGATGTTGTCACCCATTAAAGAAGTCAGAGAACAAGTGTAAAGCAGGATTTCTTGGTGAATGGGAAAATGGACTCTTCCAAGGTCCTAGGGAGCTCCAATATTTGACATTGCAAATGATTTTTTCCTCAGTATAAATAGTTTGTAGATAAACCCAATGAAAATTGATTCTACTACTCAAACAGGACAACCTTATGAGAAGATAGCCAATTAAAATCAATACCAGTCACTGCAAATGCTGTGAATTCTTTCCACAGAATTCTTAGTGCATTTCTGATCCTTGGGGCACAGATTTTATCATGCACACCAGAGGTGGTATTTAGCAATTCTGACAGGCTCTAGAGAATTAGTAGCAGAAATTTTGAGTAGTTTGGAGAACCGGCAAATAGGCTGATCCCGCCCCCACTGCTTCCCAGCCTCTCAGCTGATCTTCTTTTGTTGCCCTGAACAGGAGAACGGACCTGGAAATCATGTTAGTGTGGTGGGGAGGCAATGGGGATTTTGCAGTATCCTTCCCCTGCTACATTCACAAAGCCACGCCCACAGAACTGGTAGTAAAAAAAAATAGAATCCCACCACTGATGCACACCAAGGCAGTAAGTAAAATCTATAATCATCTACTTTAAAAAAAGCATCTGGAGTTTCTTATTGGTTTCCTACAGTGCTTCCAATATGAAATTATGCTGAGCCAGCCTTCACTCATGTGAGTCTTCCCAAGACCTGTGGACTTCAGTTCCCAGAATAGCTAACTAATATAGCCATGTTGGGGCTTCTGTGTGAATTGATGTCCAAAATTGGAAGATGCCCAGCTTGCAAAAAATCTATTCTGAGGAATTATGAGAAATATAAATAATGTCTGTCTAGAATACATCAACAAAGTGCAGAATTGCAGTAAGCTTATTAAAAGTCCCACACTGGCATCCAAGCAGGATTTATGCCACGGGTTATTAACTTCATTGATTTGTCCCAACTGTGACTTGGCTAACTCTCTCCTATGACGGCACAGGAAAACATTGGTAATAGTTGATCAGCTGCCTTTCAGAAAAACTTGTCCTCCATTATTTATCTTTCCTTGAGGAAGTCCTGCTATGCTTCTAAGTCAACCACAGAACAAAGTTTGACAACCATTGCACCAGGTATTCACAGCAACATGGTTTGTGTCTGTGTGTATATTTTTAATAGTGTTTTTCAGTTGTGAGGAAAATTAACCACTGCCATCGGCCAGACAGTGTCGGCTAGTGACCCCCAGGGGGAGAGCCTTTTCTGTGGGAGCACCTTTCCTCTGGAATGAGCTGCCCCAGGAGCTTCGTATAATCCCTGACCTCCAGTCCTTCCGACCCGCCCTAAAAAGTTGGCTTTTCCAGCAAGCCAGCCTGGCCTGAACAAAACAAAATAAATTATTGATCATTGTTAATTTTAATTCGAATTTTTTTAAAAAAATGTTATTGTCAATTCTAATTGGGTTTGTTTGGGATAATCTTTAACTTTAACTTACCTTTTAATAAATTTATATGCCGCCCAATCCCGTAGGACTCCGGGCGGCTTACAGAAACAATCTATTTAATTTTTTTAAACTTTTGTATTATGTGTTTCTTTTAATGTTGTACGCCGCCCTTGTGAGTCCTTGGGAGAAGGGCGGCATATAAATCTAATAAACCAAACCAAACCTATGCATGTAACAGAAATGGCAGGAATCTATTCCAAAAAGCTTATAATTTAAGAAGTGATGAAGGGGAAATCACAATTGTGTTGCTGATGGGAGTCTCAGGGAATGGTGATTGCCTGTGATTATACTGAATTTAAATTCCTTGGGAATGTTAACTACATATTCTCATTTTTATCTTATAACATTGTTTAAGAGTGTATATAAAATCTTTACAAAATGCATATTCTGTTCACGTATTTCAGTATCACGTATTTGATACTGGAGTAGGGAGATGTGGTCCAGTTATGGATGTGTGTTAAGCTTATGGGCCATTTGAACCAAAAGTACTTGCAAAAACTATGAATCAGATGTCCTAGCTATTTAAATAATTTATTCTCACTACTGTTTCAGAACATACCCTGCTGCTTTTATACAATGGAAGACCAAACCCTTTAACAAGTCAAGCAAATCCAAGGTAGCTGAAGCACCAAACTGATTCATTTTAAATAAGCCAATGAAAGTTCTTATGAAACAGGTTACCAGTTGACCTTTTTACAGGATAAATCCTATACTCTAATGAAGCCAAGGGAGAAAGGCTGATGCTATGTAGAACACACAGCTTAGGTCATTCAAAATTAAAATCAAGAGGTCAATTCAGGAAATACTACTGGCTACAAACAAACACTGAGCTGTGGTGGCATTGCAGGCTAATTTTGCTGACTGCCAACTGCCAGAAGTTCGAGTCTCACTGGCTCAAGGTTGACTCAGCCTTCCATTCTTCTGAGATCAGTAAAATGAGAACTCAGATTGTTGGAGGCAATATGCTAACAGCAAGGCTTGTAAAGCAGTGTGAAGTGGTATATAAGTGCTATCGCTGTAGCTATATCCATAAACAATTACATGTAGAAAGAGACTCAACTACTAGAGGTCTTTAGGGCATACATTCTGTATCATCACATAAGCAACAATGCCAACTATGCCCATCTTATTCACCTTAATGAACTATGGCCTCACTATTATTGATTTGCAATCATTTCAGGTAGGGTGCAAATCTGTTTCCTTGAAAATTATCTGTATTGCTTACAAAATAATTTTGGAGGCTAGCACACTAAAGGAAAGAGAACTGTTCATTGTACTTGAAGATCACACCTCTTCTGGAACTTGGTTATTTAAACTATCCCTGTTAGGAATATAATCGAACGGTTGGATTGGCAATATATAAATCATGTAACAATGCTATACCTGTTTCTTTAAATCATACTGTAAAATGTAATTGGTTGCTGTTTTCCTCAATCGGCCATAAGAGGGAGCCAGAATGACTGTTAGCTCTCTGTTTGTTAGATGCTGGGCTGATCTGATCTGAGTGTTTTGGAAGCTGGCTGTTAGAAAGTGCCCTGAGCTATTGTAAGTTTTGCAACTGCTAGCAAACTTTGAGTACCGGACTGTTTGTATGATTATGGACTATGTTATTTGGATTATCCCTTAACTGAAAGACATTGATGACTGACTGTCTTATCTGTGTATGACTTGGTCTGTTTGATGGACTCTGATACCTCTATTGCCACGAAAGTAAAAGCCTATTTAAACTGCAGTGTCTCTGTATGCTGGTTTGTGTGTTCTCCAACACAACTCTCACCACGCTTCACTGAACGCACTCGCTCTCCCACCAGGGAGCTTACCTAACAATCCCCATGGAAAATTATCTCTTGCCAAGCACTCATAAACACAAGCTGGCAACAGTTACCTGCAGTGGCTCACTGCCTTGGGTATATAAAAGATTGGAGCAAGCAGAGTCACACTCAATTTTTTGAAAGAAAGAGGGAGAGGAAGGAAGAAAGGAAGGGAAGAATAGAGGGAGGGAGAGAAAGAAAATAAATGGGAGCAGGGTATGTGAGTGTGGATATATTAAAACCAATATTGTAAGCATAGTAACTTTCTGACATGGGTGCATTCTGGAAGGAAAATCAATTTTTCTGGGACTGAGCTAATCACCCAAGTAGGGGGAGAAATGGGTAGTGGGGGATAAAACAGGCTGGATGGTACATGTGGCTTTGCAATGCAAGCCAGCACCATTTGTAGATGAATCAACATCACACAAATGCACAAAAGAGAATTGTGATATTGTGACTTTTTGTAACAAACACTTTCCAATTCAAGTGGGTCAAAGAATAGCAAGATTACGACAATCAAAATATATTCTCTTCTGATACTTTCTGTTACCTATAATGGGTCATTACTGGGTGTGAGCATTTGATTTTCTCATTCACTATTTTTCACTTCTAGTCAGTCTGGAACCTCTCTAATATTTCAGGTATATTTCAGCATTCCTTTTCAAAATTCCAGCTATAACTATGTGCACACATAGATAAGTAAATATCCATCACCTTTTGAGGATAACCAATGTTATACAGATCTCAGCAAAGGAATAAAAAGTACACTCTGTTCCAAGCATCTTTCACATTCCTTTTCCTTATGTCTACTCTCCATTCATTTTCTTGGGAGATGAATTTATCTTCGGATACTTTGTCATTCTTTCTGTACTTGTACCATATTTATTTATTAAATCTATAGGCTGCCCTAGTCTTTACAACTTGAGCAGCTGTTTTATAGGCTACAACAGAAAAAAATAAAACTATATAATCCACAAAGAAAATCTGGAGAAAATTCACACAGCTTAAATAATAAAAATATCCTGCAAGACGTCTACCATCATTCTGAGCTAATAATATTGTGCCCAAAACAATGGATGACCCAACCTAGTGCTTTGATATAGATATTAAACAGGAAGGGCAAGAAAGCCTGAGACATGCCTAATAATATGGGTCTCTGGTTTGAACTCTGTCCCCTCCATCGAAACCCACTGGATTTGACCACAGCAAAAGGAGGAGAAGCCACCAGAGCACTCCTAATCCTAATAGGTACACCAGGAGGATACCATGATCTTAAAATCCACGGAGAGATCAAGTAGGACATCCCACTACCCTTGTCCCATCTCCATTAAACGTCATCAACAACAATGACTTATATACAACCAGATGTAATATTTCCATTCATTTCTTTTACTTTTTTTTTCTTCCGTGCCCATTTTTCCTATAGATGTTTTGACACAAGTACATCTCTAGAAAAATGCATGATCTTTCCATCCAATAATTTCACAAGGCTCGTGGTGAAAAAAAAACCCAGATATGTTATACAATGTGTTTAAAAACAATTGTCCAAACCAGATTCATTATTCTTACTGACTTTTCTATTCTCTTTCTGTTTTCAAAACTCTACATTGTTGATAGGCAGCACAAACCCTCTTAATGGTCCCAAATTTCAAACAGGGCACATGTAAACTGTTTATTCTACCAATTGGACTGTCAATAATTTGCCTTGAAATATTCCATATCCTATTAAGTCAGGGCAGATAAATGAAACTTTATCCAAATGCTACATTATACATTTCTTTACATTATTAAGACAAGAGGATATGTGAAATAAATAAGCTGCTGAAGACATTTAAAACAGAATTTAAAAATAACCAAGTGTATTATTTGAAATAATCTATAATAATAATATAGTTTCCTTCCCTTTGTTTGATTTGATTTCTTACATTAATATGATTTCAATCTAAATCTAGATCCCTCCAGGCCTAATCTGGCAATGTAACTATATAGGCTCAAAATACAGAGGGCTTTTGTATACCAAGTCCATTGGGGTGGGTTTCTGCCAGCATTACTGCCGGTTCAGTGCGCACATGATTTGCTCTGCGCACACGTGAAGTTGCCTGTAAATAGGTCTGTGCATGCACAGAACATTAAAAATGTAAAAAAAACATGCTGTGGCAACCAGGGAATTGGTTGGGGGGCATGGTGAGCCTGTCATCCCTACCGGTTCGGTGACCCAGTCGCAATTTCTACTACCTGTTCGCCCAAATTGGTGCGAACTGGTAGCAACCCATCTCTGAAGTCCACCATTGGTTTATCTAACTTTATATTCTAGCTTAAATTGACTGAAAGTGGGTTGGGTTGTTTTTATTTTTTGCCTTTGTTTACCAAAGAGAAAAAACTAAAACAATAGTAAAAGGGATGGGAAGGAAGGAAAAATGCGTGAAAACAACAAAATTTTGTATCTGAAATTTTAGACTATAGTCGCAGATATAGATGGCCATTGTCACTTTAATTGTCGATATATAATGTAAGTCTGTAAGAAAATGCATACAGTTATAAGTAACAGCAGTTCTTCAATCCACTGAGGATTGGGTCTATAAATTTATCTTTCCGCTGTTAAAGGATTAGTCTTTTAGCAATAAAAATGGCAGGGAGAATCCAATTCCATTGTCCAGCTGTGAATTTCAATGTAATAGTTCAAAAGAATATGGACACTGAAAATACTAAACCTTGTCTCAAACTCAAATTCATATATGTAATTGCTTTCTAAAGTTATTATGTTCCAAGAAGAACTGACTGACAGTTTTAGAAGCATGTTACATTCTGTTTGGAGAAATAAAGAATTGAACTTGGGGCATTGTGTATTCAAAGCATGGGCTTCCTCCTTCATCTTCTGCTCTGCCATCCTTCCCTATGTTACTGTTTATGCATAATACTGTAAAACATCAAAGGACGTTTAAAAAATAACATTTTTGCAGCACATTGTTAATGTCGAAAAAGTTGACTAATGGCAGACAGATTTGCCAAGAAATCAAATCTACTGATTTATTTAATCACAATATTGATGAATATTTACCTACCTACTGCATTTCTGTAGCTATAATTATATGCTTTTTCTATAGAATTAAAATGTTTTCATTCTCTCCACTTCCCTTCTCAATTTTTATATCACGTTGTTATTCCAATTCAGTATTTTAAGCCTTGGGCTACACACTTAAGCACCCTGGCTCCTCGAAAGAAGCATTAAAGCCTGCATATTTTTCCTAATCTCTAGTCTAAATAATTATTTGTGAGACTGTGCGGCAGCTCGGATTTAATGGCTTCCTCTGCTTTCAAGCTACCCTAGAAATAAACGTCACTAGTCTGCAATTGTCAGTAATGCCAAAAGTATATTTTCTTCAGAGAAGAACATAATACAAGTTACTCTCTAGCGCACCTGTGGAAAAGTAGCTATTCTTCATGATAAATTGTGTCTTTTGGTTAGTGGCCCTGATACGTTGCTCCTGAAAGCCTTCCAGACTCAAGGAAAAATACCATTTGGTCCCAGTGATTTATGAGAGGCACAAACCTGATAACTGAGGAGGCAGTTCCATTCACAGTTGCCAAGAGAAATGACTGGATGGGAGACAGTTGTCCAGCTTTTTCTGGAAGCAGGAGTAAGTGTCTAAAATGTACGTGTGCAGAACTTGATAAAATTCCAGTTGACACTTCTGAGACACTTGACTGAAGAAAGAAAAATGACAACTCCCTCCTAAGCCTTATTGTGGCACTGTGATTATTCACATTAGAATTTAAAAAGAAAAAAAACACATTCTCATTTGCAGGAAGCAGACTTGTTAGGGTTGGCTTTCATGCATGTACAAGTTGAAGAAATTCAGTGTAGAGGTTATTTGGTTTTTTTGAATAAAATCAGGCCACATCTTTAAAATATATACATATAAAAATAGCCTTGGAGACAGGCAAACAGAGCCTGTAGCTTTCTCTCCTCCCCCCACCCATTAGAAACTGGTTTCTTGACCTAAAATAAACTATACCATGTCTTTGGGCTGCAAATGTTAATAAGCCAATTCAGTGAAAGAAAAGTAAGTTTACAAATTTAAGCACAAGAATATGCAAAAATGATTGCAGCATCAGAAATTACCAGAGCACATTATAGTTACCTCTAATCTTGGATACGGTAATTCCTCAGTTGATTGATTGCATGCATATATTTCAAATGGCCTATTACACAGCCTAATACTGGGGTTACAAAGCTATTATACAATTCATAAGTAGGAAAGTAAATGTGACATGATTTTAGATAGTTTCAAGACAAAATACTGTGGCAGTTGTGTCTTCCAAAATCTGGGCAACAAACTAATATGTTGCTTGGAGGTCAGTAGTATGATAGATAGGCTTTTGTTAGAGTACAGATGCCCCATCTTAATAACTAGCTGTGGGACTTTTCATTGCCATAAGCATGTCCGCGAAAATGAATGTTTTGAAATATAATTTCTAATTGTTTCCAAAAGTGCAGCGCATGTGCCCCCTACTGACTTCTACCAATTTTAGCTTTCATTAGAATAACTTTGGACAGAAAAAACAACAAAAAAGGTCTAATGCATGTTGTTTATTATTTCATGGATATTTATTCCTGGCTAAGTTGGGTAGTTTTATGGAATAAGTCCTGTAAACTTTGTAGGAGTTACTTCTGAGTAAACACAAAATTGACCCGGTACATCTTTGGATTAAAAATAATCAAATCCCCATTGTCTACTTGTGTTGAGATATGAAATCAAAATTTCAAAACATTGAGAAGAACAGCAACAGCACTTTTGTTTTTGGAGGAGCCAACTCTCACTGCTCCTATGAACCTTGATGACCACATGAAGGTTCATAGGCCAACCTTCTTGGCTTTTAAGTGTCCCCCCCCCCAATTTAACCCCATAGCATTAAATTGGGGGGGGTCAAGGGAAGGGTTCCAATTGCTGCAAGTTTATTGTAACTCCTAGAGTTTAAAACTGCCTTGCTTATTATTGTGTACGTGTTTATAAAGCCATGTTCAGTTAGTTAATACAGTAATAGTATTTCCACTTGAATGTAGTGAACTTACTCTGGATCTAAACCACCATGAATCTCACCTTAAAGGCAAGCAAATTTAGTATTCCTTGCTCACTTTTCTGAGGTTGCAGATTTAATTAGACTGATAGTTTCCTTCAAGAAAAAAATCAGATCCGTTAAGCATCAATCAAGCAAAATTGCACACATTCTTTGAGTTATCCATATTGGTGTGTATCACATTTAGGTTTAGGTATTTTCTCCTTCCAGAACTACAACCTTTACGTGCAGCTGTGTGTAGTCTATCCTGGGATGAATTGACTTATTGTATAGTCTCCAAGACATACGTAGATATCAGAAGAGACACGTAGAACAGAATTTTTCTTTTAAAATGTAAAATACATAGAAGAGGAAGAATTGGTGAGAGTGCTTTTTCTCAGCTTGGACTTGACACCTGGAAACCTTTTCCCTTTTATGCATGATGACTAATAATGATAGATGAGCCCTGGCCTCTGTTGTACCCCACCCTAGTTAGTAAACAGTGTTGTGGGTTTCAGTATAACTCCTGCATTTTCTTTTTTGATTGTATTAATTCTTTATATCAAAGAGGATGGAAAAGGTAGTTGTTTAAGAATGCAGAAAAGCAGCATTCTTTGCAATAGTTTTTTTTTAATAGGAGAGGAGCAGGCAGAGCTTAGAGACAGAGTTAAAAGCTTCATCCTGGAGCTGAGCGGGAACTGACCAGCCCAAAGTTACCCAGCTGGTTTTTGTGCCTAAGGTGAAACTAAAATCCCATGGTCTACTGGTTTCTAATGTGATAGCAATCCCACTTAGACTTACAGATCACTTCATAGTGCTTTTACAGCCCTCTCTAAGTGGCTTACAAAGTCAGCATATTGCCTCCAACAATCTGGGTCCTCATTTTACCGACCTCAGAAGGATGGAAAGATGGGTCAACCTAGAGGCGGTCAGAATCAAATTCCTCGCAGTGAGCAGTGAGTTTGTCTGCAATGCTGCTTTCTAACTACTGTGCCACCAAGTCTCCTTAACCACTGCAGAAAACTGGCTCTCTAAATTCTGTACTAAGTACCGTATGCTATCAAATCAAATCAGGCTGCCTGATCAGGTCGTCATTAAATCCATCCTGCTCTTCCTGCCCCAGTTCCTTACAGTAATTCTCTCAGATCTAATCTTATGGTACAATTTCAAAAGGTAGCAGAAATTGCTTTAGGTAATGATATCCTTAAGTGGTTTTCTACTGATCAGTACCTGAGAAAGAAGATTTTCATCATATTAAACAACGCAGCGCCACCTTAAGAGACAACAGAATCACTTACTTCTTCCGAATTCTTCACAGATGATTTGAGGAGTACACAATATGAAATTCATAATAAATTACTGAGTCTGCTACCAGAGGAGATGATGCTTAGCTAACAGGAATATCTTTTAATAGGATTTGGATAAATTTATAGAGGAAAGGCTACTCATCATGATGATATATGTTACCTCAAGGATCAAAACCTCTGAATGAAAACCAGTTACTGGGGGTGGGGGGTCAAGAAGAGATTGTTTCCTCCTATTTCTCAGCTTTCCCAGAGGCATTGAGTGCTGTGAGAAATAGGACACTACAGTAGGCAAGTCTTTGGTGTGGTCTCTAAGTGCATTTCTTGCGTTTTTCCTCCTCTTCTGTTACTGCATGCATGCATGCATGTATGCATGAGTGCTCTTTGCCAGGAACCTGTGTCTGTGACATAAAATCCTTCCTTGTGTTTAATTCTGAATACGTTTATTTTACTACAGATGTACATAGATCATGTTAGGGTGGTTACTTTGCCTTGTGCTTAGTGTTTTGTAACAACCGAGCCATTGTGGTTTGCGAAAATAATGGTTTATGACTTAACTAGGATGTGTGAACCGTGCTCCAGCTTTTAATTGCAGTTACATATTTTCCACTCCGGAAATGACAAACCTTAGTGGTTCTTTTGTACTAGAAGGTTTGGTCCACATATAAGACGTATAATAGTTGTTTGTCCTTGATAGCCCTACAGAGATTCAATTATGTTTGGTTTATAAAGCAGCTGTAAATAGGTGAAGAATTGGTAGAAGGATTAGATGGAGATATCACAACACCAAGATATTAAGCTTCATAATTGATAATTACAATTGTTAGCTCAACTTTAAGGCATAATGAGTGTCACTAGCAAATACTGCTTAGGTAAATGAAAATAGTGCCCCCCCTCCTTCAAATTCTTTGATTACCCACACAGGCAAACAGACCTGATCTGTACCTCTCATTGACTGTTTGATTTTAGCTTTAAGCAGGTTTTATAACTCAGGCAATTGTAACATATTCAATAAACAATTATCAAATGGTAGTTTAGTTCCTAACTCATGCATAAAATAGGAACTACAACAGTGTCAAGGAATAATAAAAATAGAGCGCTATCATCAATAGAAAGGGGTCGGTCCATATTTAATCCCAGTTAGGGAAGTAATAGAAGCTTTTGGCCTGTGTTATAAAATGGATGGGCATCTTAAGCTGTGTGGTTAGCAGCAATACGAACCTAACAGTGATTCATAAGTAAAAAGGTACTTTTTCCTGTACTATATAAGGAAAATATGACTTATCAGGCAAGGCACATACTAATGTGCAATATTTCATTTTGTATTACCTTTAATTTCAATCAATTTTCTGTTGTGCAATACCTTTTATGCTGGCTAACCTATCAACCCAAGTAATTTAACAATCTGCAGAAAAAAACCAAAGCTTTCTGTTAATATTGTGATAGTTTTAATCTAGTGAACAGTTGTATGTATGCAATACCTGATTTTTGTTTTGTTTCTTTCGTTTGCTGTGTGTCAGATGTTTTTACGACTGATAGATAATAGGAAGCTTTTAGAAATCCAGGCTCTTTGGTAAACAAAAGAGGATTCATTCCCTAAAGATTTCAGAGAGGAGTGTCTAAAGGCCATTATTTATTGTGCAATAAATGCTCAATCGTTTGAGAAATCCAGATGTTCTTTCCAAATGCAGCCCAGCTGCTACACATGTGGGAAAATTATCTTGTTATTGAATTAAGATTGCACCATTTTATTTCTGAGATCCTTGAAATGTATATTAGGGACCTGGCAATAGTCCAGAAATGGGCAGCTGAAGTCAAGGAAAGGTTGGAACAATTATGTACAAGGAAATGTTTCAATGTTTTGCCATTTTACTTTGGAAAAAAAGAGAGCAAGAGCAAAATATATACATAATGCGTAGTAGCATAGTGTGGAAGAAGCTATAGAGAAATGCAAATCTAATCCCGACAGGAGCCATTGAAGACATAAAAGGCAACTCAGACCTGGAAAAAGAAAGGTGTTAGGAAGAAACTTAACATAAGTGAAGGCTTTGCTTCTGATTGGCATAAGAGAAAGCAGAGGGAAGATTGTTGTTACCTCCTCCTACAACTCAGGGTGGAAAGAGCCACATTGATAAATTAAAAATAATTGCAAGCCATAAAGGAATGGTTATTGCACTGAATTGTTTGGTGACTAGCAGCCTTGTGACAGTGAGGAAGCTGACCATGTCAAGCAGGCATTGGAGTCTTTCCAGGCAGTGATGGCAAAACATTCTTGGCGGTGGCAGCAATGGATTTATTGAATTTTCAAAAAGCACCTGGCTGCACAAGGCTGCTTGGCAGGCTGCATGTTGTTGTACAGGCCTGTCCTACAACAATAAAATAGCATTCTTGTGATCCTTGTAATGTCTGTTTCCTGACCTACCCTATCTCAAAGGACTGACAGAAGTTGAGGAAGAAATCAATCTCTTTCACTCCCTGTTTTAAAAGGGGGATCATCTACAGAAGCTGGATTTGGTAGGATAGAAGCATCTTCTTCACACAGAAGAAGGATTAAACCATTAAGTTTCTGATGATTGTCATAAATTTAGATTGCTTTAAGAGAAAGTGGACAAATTCTTTATGGAGGATGCAGCTACTAGCCACGATGGTTACTGGGGAGGCAGGATGTTGTAGACTAACAGGGAGAGAGGTCTGTTGTCCTCAGACCTTACTTACAGGCAATTAAATTCATGTGACAGATCCAAGCCTAACACCAATCATTTATACCAGTGAAATGTACCCATTGGAATTGTCCTAATCAGAGATAAAACAAAAGGTGAACAGAGTTAAAGAGGAGTCAGAGGAATGAGAAATGACTTCTTGCATTTATTTCGTGTATTGTTTTTATACCTGAGCAAATTCAGCTTGAATTTTAATAAGCACCTGTCTCCAGGATTTTCCTATTTGCCTGGAGTTCCTCCACAGGTTAATGATATGATTTGGAAATATCTTTTGCTACTAGCTGTGCATTTGTATTGCAGTTAATTGGGCCTCTTTATACTCATATCAGCAAAGTATGTTGGAACACTCGTTATTTTTCAGAATTCCCCGTCCCTTTCAATTCTTTTTTTTAAATCCTCAAGCTATCATAATCCTTCCATTCCAGTTCATATGAAGTGATTGCCATGTCTGTCTGTTTCTGATGCCTTTTCATACATTTCTATTCTTTAGTCTCCATAATATTTAAATCATTGCAAAGGACTCACTGGAGAAGAGCCTAATGCTGAGAAAGATTGAGGGCAAAAGAAGAAGGGGGCAACAGAGAAGGAGGTGGCTGGATGGAGTAACTGAAGCAGTAGGCGTGAGCTTAAATGGACTCCAGAGGATGGTAGAGGACAGGAAGGCCTGGAGGAACGTTGTTCATGGGGCCGCGATAGGTCGGACACAACTTCAACAACAAATAGGAATCAAAAACTGTACCCAAAGCCCCCACAGATTCAGAGACACAATTTCTTTATCATCACAAGGGCAGAAAAGTTGCTGAAAATAATGACTACCATATCATTCTGTTCCATGTCACTTTTATTAATATGGCAAGAGTTCCATAGGATCATCTGCTTAAGAGTTCATTGGTTTGAAGTGCTCCAGAAATGTAATAAATATTAGATTATTTCCCACAGCAAGATTTAGCATCAATTAGAGATGCATTTAACAGTCTGATTATAGATTTACACTGATCCAAGATTGCATAGATTATTTTAAAAAAAGACAGAGAGCTGATGCAATTTTTCAGACTACTCATGACAAAATAGAGAATGAAATGATACAAACCCCTCCCCCCCAATAAAAATATCATATTTGAAATTTCAGAAATTGGTGCAGTGAAAACATTAAGAAGTGATAGGGAGAAAGCATGGAGATAATGAATCAATATAGCCCCTATAGCAGTGTTTCTCAACCTTGGCAACTTGAAGATGTCTGGACTTCAACTCCCAGAATTCCTCAGCCAGTGAATGCTGGCTGTGGAATTCTGGGAGTTGAAGTCTGGACATCTTCAAGTTGCCAAGGTTGAGAAACACTGCGCTATAGTCTCTGCTTCTGTGAAATTAATAAATAGACCTCCTCCTTTATTAGGGTACAACCAACACAATTTACAAAAGAAATCTTTAAAAAAAATGTGCTGCTGTTGCAAAACTTCCTGTGGCTTCATTTAGTTTATTTATATTGGGAAGAGTTGCTGTATCAGGATGTGCTTTCAATTTGATGGTAGTTTTAATGGATCTAGGGGGCCTGCAGGCTAGGGGCTGTCTCTAAATATAATAAAAACCATGAATTTTTCTAATGAGCGCCAAGGGAAGAGGGAAAGATCTGTGTTTGTTTGTCTCTCATCAGTCTTAGCTGTTTGTTTGGGGAGCTATTTTTGCTTAGTTGCGTAGTTCTGCTTTCATTCATGGTTCCTCTATTTTTTCACTCAGTTTGTTTGCAGATGATTGTATGCTAGCTTTGGTATGAAGTGCAGTTAACCTATTTACTCCTTATTGTGTTGCCTTTATTAAAATAAAAATCCTTTCTTTTGTTATTTCAGGTTTTTTTTA
Source organism: Thamnophis sirtalis (assembly GCF_051295495.1). Lineage (NCBI taxonomy): Eukaryota > Metazoa > Chordata > Lepidosauria > Squamata > Natricidae > Thamnophis > Thamnophis sirtalis. The sequence continues at coordinate 68,007,686 of NW_028261381.1, read as the reverse complement.
AAGAACCCTAGCTCTGTTGATCACACTAGTACTCTAGAGCAGTGGTCTACAACCTTGGTAACTTTAAGACTTGTGGACTTCAACTCCCAGAGTTCCTCAGCCAGCAAAGCTGGCTAAGGAACTCTGGGAGTTGAAGTCCACAGGTCTTAAAGTTGCCAAGATTGAAGACCACTGCTCTAGAGTAGAACATCCTCTAACCCTGATTAAGAGGGGAAATGGGAACCATTTATTTATGTTTGGTCTTAACAAAAGATCTTCAGCTCCATCTAGATTTGGGGTTGGCATTTCTCCTTCAAGACCAGTAATGGCCATGTCTGGGTAAAACCATTTCACCTAGGGTAGGCACCAGGGGTGGGTTTCAACCGGTTCGCGGCGGTCCCCGCGAACCGGTTGGTCGGTGAACCCGGAAGTGTAACTTCCGGGAACGACGAAGGGCCCACCCGCCCGCCCGCGTTCCTTACCCGGTTTTGACAAGTTCTACACTTCCACGCATGCGCAGGACGCATACAGCACCTGCGCGATCCTCCAGGAGCAGCTGGAGCATCGCACAGACGCTAGTACGCATGTGTGCGCTGCACGCGTGCACGAGGACGCCGCTGGCCCTGTTCCAACCGAACCGGTTGGAACGGGGCGAGAAACCCACCCCTGGTAGGCACCAGGAATCCAGAGAAAAAGAGTGGGAGGATAGCAGTCCTAATTGGTTTGTATGGCTCATTTGTAATAGTCGTGCCTCTTCTTTCTCCAGTAGCTGCGGTATATCTTCATGGGCAATCTTTTATCATCAACCCAGATAATTAAATATTCTGTTTATTAGTGCAAGATCCTAGAGTAAATAAGAAGCGAATGGTTTTGTTTTGGTTTTTTTTGCTTATTGATATGGCCACCCCACTGGTTTATGCAGCCACGCTGTACCATTTCTTATTACCTATGCTTGGATTGGCCTTCCACTTTTATTTCCATCTCCCGTGTTGTAATGAAAGAAATCCATTGGATTTTTCACGATAGCCCTTCACCCTCTTACACAAGAGGCTAATGTTTATTTAAGACACAGTGCTACATCTTCTCAGTAAGTAGTACCTTGAATTGATTGAATTCTAGGTGTTTCTGCTGATTTATTGCTTGGTTGCTCTAAATTTTCCCTAGTTGTTTATACCAGAAAAATAATAATGAAATAAATGTTGAATTATAGTCTGTTAAAGAAAACGTTACACAGTACATGCTTTGTCTGACTACTTATCTGTTGTCTTCCATTTATCTTCCTCTGCTAAATGTGGGCTGAGTCATGATATGTTGTATAACTATGTACATTTGATGGAATGCATGTTTAAGTGGAGGCCTATGTGTGGAATTAAAGTTGTGCTAAGCTATCAAAAACTTCTGACCCATATATATTTTGTGGAGGTAGCCAAAGCATCTACTTACCTTAGCTAGCTAGCTCTAAACAACTGGGACCTTTCCATGAGAATTGCAATTAAAGTAGCTCTAGTTTTAATATTGTCATACTTTTCTAGGTCAAGGCCACTATTTTAGAATATGAATTCATTCTCTTGAGCCCTAATTAGAACCTGTGCTATTTATATTCTAGATCACAGATGGACAACCCACACCCTAGCAGGCTACTTTCTCTGGCCTGTGACTTGGGGATATTTTTCTCTACCAACCACTTTAACAGCAGTGAAAAACATCTGTATCTCTTTACTATTATCTAGAAGAAAAACAGCAGCCCTTGTTCAGGACCCTTGGCTCCAATGTTTATAAAATATTGGAATAAAAACAGAAAAGTAGCATGAATCCAGGGAGTAAAATTGTGGATTTAAATCCCATCTCCTTCCCAACTATCTTGAGGGCTGTAGGAGAGAGAGAATGATATCTGAACACTATTTCTCTGGATAATCGGGACACAAACAGTGGTCAAATACATATTTCCTCCCAAATGTCATCTTCCCTCCCCGCCCCAACCTTTACTTTTATTTTCCTTTATTTTTAATTTGTGAGAGAGGAGCAGTTCTTAATAGTTGTTGGATCTGTACTTTTTTAAAAAAAATGCAATGTTCTTTTGCTGCTATAATTGTTCTATAGAAAGGCATGCAGCTGGAATGCCATGAAATCATAAAGCATACTAATGATAATCTATGGTTGGTTCTGGGTGCTGCATTGCAATAAGGCTTGCTCTGTCCATGTGCTAAATCTCTCCATCATCAGCCAAAGCAGCAGTTTCAATCCCTGGTTTGATCTCCCCAGACTGAGACCTTGCTTGGCAAAGGAACTGCCAAGAATTCATAGTTGTTTTTTCTTCTGACACTCCTTCACCAAGGTGAAATTAGAACAAAGTATTTTAAAAAAATATTGATTGAACCATATGTTTTTGTTTAGTTTAACAGAAAATAGTACTAAGTACTAAGCCCAGTAGAAATCCAAACAAAATACAAAAAGACTTTGAGAAGTAGGGATCTGAGGCACTGGAGACATCTCTGGAGAAGGAAGCATTCATCGGTTCTGCTGGCTAGCAGACCATCCATTTTGTAAAAATTGCTGAGAGATATGGACAAAAGCAAGTAAAAAAACTTTAAAGGACAATGAGGCGATGTGATGAGAAATTATTCTTCAGATTACCATGGCTAACTTTGGATTTTCTCTTCTCAGGGACACCTTCCCGTGATGTCGTCCTGGTTTCAGTCATCATTACCATTAGCCTTAGTGTCACCATTGTCCTGTGTGGAATTTGCCAGTGGTGTCAGCGCAAACTGGTAAGTTGAAGTTACATATGATCAGCTACACAAAGGAGGAAGCCCCAGAGAGGTGGGAAAAGAAGCTGTTGTGTTTCCTTGGCAAACCATCTGTGTAAAGGCATGGAGACCCCACAGAAATTATGAAATAAGCTATAAAAGCTATGAGAAGTTCCTTCTGTGGAGGGAGGAAGACTAAAGCAGGAGTTTACTTGCCAATAATAGCAATACGATGATCATGGGATATAATGCCACCAATTACAATGGGTCTGCATATTTTAATCGCACCAATTTAAGATCAAGAGCTTCAGGAAAAGAGTCAAAACCAAACACTAGATTGGAAAATAGGCAGAGGTGGAAAGAGGCAGACAGATGAACATCACAGGGATATCTGTCCTTTAAAGACAGAACAATGTGGGATTAAAAGATGAGGGCATTGTGCTCTTTCATCTTGCCACCCAAATTAAGGTGCATATTGATTAAGGCTGACTATATTATTTGGGAAAATGAACCGGAATGCGCTTATCTTTATATTTTACAGTAAAAATACAGCAATAATAAATAATTATTTGTTGGTGTTCTCGCTTTTCATGATATGCTAACACCTGCTGCTTAAAATAGTAATCTTATTCAACACAATGGGATGCTGCTGAAAAAAAAACATGAATTGAGGTTGTGGGAGAAATCAAACCTGGGCATCTGATGGTGTCCTCCCTTCTGCAAATACAGCTGAAGACAAAGGGAGAAGATGCACATGCTAAGCCAAGAATAATGAAAGGACCCGTCTTTCCCTTAATGCTTCTTTTATGTCAAATGCAGTGACAGTATCTAAGGCTGAGAGGTGTATATAAGGACGTCTTGGAGTTTTAAGCTGTTTAATACTTTCCCTTAAAAAATTGTACTCCGTCCAAGGCTATATGACCGGGTGGGGTGGGAGAGGGATAACTCCTTTATTGTAAAAGGGGAATTCAGGGAAAGGGGAAAAAGAAACGAGCTAATTGGGGCTTTTCTGCTCTGTAGCCTTAAGCCGCTTAACTCCCATGTGTAAATTGGCTGGATAAAGCTCTCCATTATTTCTGCTTATTGAAAGCTGGTTGTGAAGGATGATCACGTGATTGCGGGACACTGCAACAGTCATAGATATGCACCAGTTGCAAAGTGTCTGAATGGCAATTTTGTGACCCCAAGATGCTGCAACAGTCATAGATGCAAGGATTGATCAGGACGCTGTTGTTTTCTTCAACCATCATAACTTCAAATGGCCGCTAAATGTGGCAGTCAGTAAGCAAATCTGTAGTAGAAAGTAGTAGGAGAGTTCTCAACAGTTCATTAGCCAAACAACCTGAGATAAAAAAAATAACATTAATCTCACTATTCTGTGGCAGAAGAAAGATGCCACTGCTAAATAATCAAGTATTTGGTATTTTGTTTAAGCCAAATTTGGGAGCTAGATGGAAAAAACTTAATTTAGTCTTGAAGACATCCTGCCCCTTTGTTTTGAAAGTGTCCTTTCTAGGCAATGTCTTATAATGGTGTTTTACATAATCTGAAGACAGCCCACGTCTCTTTTGTCAAAGTTGCTTATCGGTTTACTCTTTCATTCTCATGCACACCAGTCACAATCTTTTGCACCTCTATGCATTTCATTTGCTTTCCAACAGAAAGCCTCATTATTGCTGTTGTGAATGCTACTTAAAATACGTAGGAGTCACAATGCAAGCACAGAAGAAGAATACAGGTGCCTGTAAGCCTCATAAATCCAGATTCTCACAGCAACTCCAGAAATGCTGGCAGATGGCCATTTTCATGGCAACAGAATGGGAGGCATATTAAATGCATAAGAAATAACTAGATTAACAGTAATTGACCTAATTTCCTTTAAATTAAATCTAATATAGTTTTTCCCCTTAAAATAACCAGTTCCTTCTACCTATTTTTGAGAGGAAGGCTGCTGTCAAGCTTTTCAAGACCTGGGTCTTGGTCCTAAACAGACTGTACCAGAGATGGTATTCAGCAGGTTCTGATCAGTTCTGGAGAACCGGTAGCAGAAATTTTGAGTAGTTCAGAAAACTGGCAAATACCACCTCTGACTTGCCCCGCCCCCATCTATTCTTTACCTCCCGAGTCCCAGCTAATCAGGAGGAAATGGGGATTTTGCAGTAACCGTCCCCTGGAGTGGGGAGGGAATGGATATTTTACAGTATCCTTCCCCTGCCACACCCACCAAGCCATGCCACACCATGCCCAGTAGTAAAAAAAAATTGAATCCCACTGGACCATATGTTGAATTGATAGTCTGATGCTGAAGGCATGTTTAGTAGCAGATATCATACATCCACTCTATTTAACATTATATAAAGTATTTTTTTCTTAATGTTATATTTAAATGTAGCATTTGTCAGTAGTTACAGAATTCTCCAACATAATTCTCTGTTATGGCTTTGTAACCTTTTAAAACAGCATTAGAAATTGTCTCAATATATTACTTCAAAAAAGAGGAGTTAGTAGATAATTCCGCACTTTTATTTGTATTTTATTTGCTATACTTCATTTTCATTAGAAATTATTTTTTTTAAGTGTAACCATTTCACTGACCTAAGATACTGTTGAAAGAGTGAAGAAAATTGGAAATGCTCATTTATGTTTAATTAAAAAGAAGGAAGGGAACAGAATTATCCCATTATAAGAAGAATGTAAAATCTCTTTCTCTTTTTCATTAAATTTAGAATGAATTGCCTGCTAGGCCATTACTCAATGTGCCCTTGTCCACAAGTGTTGTAATGTGGCACATTTCTCATATTTGTATTGATCTCTGCTCAAGGTGCTCCTGGCTGCATACAACCTCCATGTGGGATACACTAGGCCACCCATGAGGAAGTCTTTTCTTGACTGTGTGTTACATCACTCTTCCCCTGCAAGGTATCCTCCAGTCAAGTTAGGTTGTAACTCCTAGAATTCTATTCTGCAAGATGTTCAGAGTGGCTAGAAATTACAATGGCAACATTTACAGTTCTTCCAGATACTGTAAAGCTTTCTGGCAGCTGGCAAATCTTTAATTTACAGGATAAAAACTATCAATACAAGCAAGGGTGTGCTGCTATTTCATAAACAAAGAGCTCTCCAGTCATAGATAGGGGAAGAGACGGAAGTCGTTATATGATAGTACAGAAAAACAAAGACATCATGTTTTTCTCACTTTTTCTTGGTATTCTTCAAGAAGCAAGACAGAGAAGTAAGAATAGAACAGAACAGAACAGAAGAATAGAATAGAATAGAATTCTTTATTGGCCAAGTGTGGTTGGACATTCAAGGAATTTATCTTTGGTGCATATGCTCTCAGTGTTCATAAAGAAAAATAAAATACATTCATCAAGAATCATAAGATAATCATAGGTTACTAATAAGCAATGAAATCATACTAGGAACAAAAAAACAATAAAAATTGTAAAGATACAAGCAACATGGTTATAGTAATAAGTGGGAAAAGAGGTACTAGGAAGAAAGAGAAGAAGACTAGTACAGTTTTAGTAGGTAATATGACAGTGTTCCGGGAATTAGTTGCTTAGCAAAGTGATGGCATTCTGGAACAAGCTGTCCTTGTGTCTATTTGTTCTGGTGTGCAGTGCCCTATAGCATCATTTTGAGGATTAGGTAACAATGCAGGCAGCCCCGCTCTCACTCAGCACTTTCTGAACTACTGCCCCTACCAGACATCTCTTAACATAGGTTTCAACTGCCACCCTCGTGGTACCTGCATTCCTTCCTTCATCCTTGCAAATATGACCAGACTGCTGTGAGCAGATGCTTCCACAGTATTTATCTTCACATTGTCTCAGCATTTAGATCAAACTCAAGGCCCACAGGCTGATCCGGCCCACAGGGTGCTTAGATCTGGCCCACGGACCCACCCTGGAAAGAGCAAAGGAATGGCCCATGCTCCATTTTCGCTGGCAGAGGGCTGCAGGATGTCGAGCTGGCCATGCCCACCCTGGCTATACCCACTCGGCCCCCTGAGGTCAAACACAACCCTGATGCGGCCCTCAATGAAATTGAGTTTGATACCCCTGATTTAGATGGTTATATTGTAATATTTTAAAACAAAATATAAGTTGTTCTGACACCCACATGCCCCTCATCAATTTAACAGTGAACTCACTCAAACTCCCTTCACCATGTTCTTGAACAAAAACAAAGGAGGGCAGGGAAAGATATAGGAGACTCAAATAATGAGAAGAGCAAGAATTTATATATTTTCAGAAATCTGTATTTACAAATAACTTGCTGATGTTTCGGATATTCACATTTAGTGTTACAGATGAAGATTGGAAAAGCAAAACCAAAGCAATTCAGATGCAGTGTTGTGCAATTGTTTAATAGCAATCTGAATGTTTCTGCAATTTCAAAGTCTTTGCCTAACTCCCATATTTGCAATCTAAGTAAAGCTTTGATTAGATATTGTGATCCAACGTGCACATAGATTTGCTCGGTATGCTACCTCACAGATCAGCAGAGAGGTAATATGGCATATGCCCTCTTGGCACCTTATATCTTATAACACAATAAAAGCTACAAAAATATTTAGCATAAACTTTATGAATTTACCTCATTAGATTTTTGAAGTATTACACCAGATGAAGACCCCTGCATATACAAGGCAATGGGAAATGGAATTCAGGAAGCATAGTTAAAAGTTAAACTTATGTACCATTATTGAGTTCCATCGTTAAGCAGTGTTGATGACAACAAAAATATCCTATTTCTCAGAAGACATAAGAAAGAGCCAAGTGTTCATATTCAACCAATTTATTCAATTCAGAGACAATTCCCAAACCTTCAACTGACTCTCCATTTTATAATAGCTCAGATTTTTAAAATTATCTATTTTATGATAGATTTTTTTAGAGAAATATCTCTGCAATTTGGGTTATATTGTGGGACCTGCATCTTGGATGCTCATTACCTTGACTACAATATCTATTCATTAGAATGTTCCACTTCAATATGCTTCCTTAACTGTCTGTTTCAAAGTTAGCAGTTAGTTATATTTTATTTAACTGAATAAGCTTTGAAAAATGCATAAGATTTTCCCAGGCTCCAGGCAATCAAGGCAGCTGACCAAGATCCCAACTGTGTAGAGGAGCCAGATGGTATTTGGTTTCCAGCATTTGTAATAGATGGCTTTAAATGGGTGTGTATTATTAGCTCTAATTTCATGTTTAGAAAAGAATATTGTTTAGAAACAGAAAATTTAATTTTTGCCGAGATGTTTCTCTTGCTATTTGTGGCACTTAATAAATGAGTAGGTTTACCACACAATCCTGAAACTGGTGAAAGTATTTATCTATCCCTCATTTATCAATTTCTTCCTGACCAGCTCAAGGTTGACTCAGCCTACCATCCTTCCAAGGTCGGTAAAATCAGGACCCAGATTGTTGGGAGCAATATGCTAACATTGTATACCACCCAGAGAGTGCTGTAAAGCAGAGTTTCCAAACCTTTCCAGACCTGCAGGGAGGGAAAGGGGGTAGTTCTGTGTGAGTGACAGGCACGAGCATGCACACAGATCCATTTGTGTGAGCAGCAGGTGCTTACCTCTCATGCAAATGGAGCGCATACATGCTTGCCCGCTGCTCAAACAATAGGAGATGTGCATACACACGTGCTCACTCACCTCTTTCACGGGCTGATTCCAATTGGCTCAAGACCCAGTAGTGGGCCGTAGCCCAGGGGTTGGGGACCTCTGCTGTAAAGTACTATGAAGTATTATATAAGTCTTAAGCACTAGTGCTAGTGCTATTCATTCTCTGGAAAAATATATGTCCTCTATGTGAGATGAACTACTCCAATGAAATCAAGGTTCTAGGCTAAATTAGTTAGGATCCAATATATATATATATTTAGGTCTATATGTGTGCAGTCATGTGGAAGACTGAGTATGGAAGACCAAAAACAGCACCTAAGCATGAAATGGTAAGTTTTACTCCAACCTGCAGATTAAAATGAAACAGGGAACCTATGTTCAGATGACTAATCCCATCATCTCCCAGCATTCAAACCCATGGAAAACCTCTGTTTTGCTATCTCCTCACAAGGAGAAGCCATCTAGAATCCATGTGGCTGATCTCCCATCCTTTTTTATTATTAAATTATATGCCACCCATCTTGCCATCACGTGACTCAAGTTGCTTATAACAAGTTAAAAATCACAATATAAAACATTCAAACAATAAATATTGCCATTAAAATTAACAATAACTAAGGAAGGAGCAATATACAGCAGGGTAATCTTAATCTCCTAATTACCTACAGTATGAAATGCTCCCATAGGAACTCTAGGTCAATTAATAGAGCTGAGTTGTAAGGCTCTTCCGGAAGGCCAGAAGAGTGGAAGTGGATCTCACCTTCAGGAGCACAATGTTCTAGAGGGTGAGAGCCATGCAGAAAAGGTTCTTCTCCTGGACCCCACGACCCAGAATTCCTTGACCATTGGAGTTAGCAGCATGCTTCTTCTGCCAGCCTGGATGGGCAGGCAAATCCCATTAGGGTAAGATGGTTCCTCAGGTTTAGGGAGAAGTTCCAAGGAACTGGTCTACACACTGGCTCCATATTTTTTTTCCATGGTTGTTGGCTTCATTTTCACAGAGCCATTTTCAGTTTACTGGAAGCCTCAGAAAAGTACTTATTTCCATAAAAAGAGAAATGGGAAGGTTGGGGGCAGTTAGACATAATGAGTCAAAAACTCATCATTCACTTCTCCTGTTGGTATGGTCACAATTGTGATGTTATCAGGAATATTGATTCCCTTTACAGAAGGTACTTCACGCTAACGATACTGCACTGTACATTAATGTAATCTAATACTACAAAATATGGCTGATGTGAAATATGCGTTAAAAAAAAACCTTAGGAGATAAATCAGGTCAGCAATTTCAATGTTTAATCATGACTATTTTAATATTTATATGAAATGATAGAGAGCAGTTGGACTAAGTGCAACATATTTTTTAGAAGTCTTGCATTTTCTCTTGAGGAGAAGGAGAAAGAAATAATGTTGGCTAAAATTAACTCAGATGCAGTTTTGCCAAAGCTTTTTGTGTCATAAAAATTGTATAAATGGGAAGAATTTCAACAGATGCAGCATCTTCTATGGTAGGGAAAGAAGTTTCAGCATTTTTAAACAAGTTCCTATAAAATTCTGTCTTCTGGAAAGTATCATTCATCTAGAATGGAGATGAAAGGATATGGCCTTAAGCATCCTTATTGGTAAGTAAAAAATATTTCATTGAGAGGGACCTAGTTTTATTTAGATATCATCAGGATTAAATGGCAGCAGAAATGTTGGAAATGTCATCAAACACCTGGCTCGTATTATCATATGTGGGGGGCATGTGTAGAAACAAAAAAATACTGGACAAAAATACATATGTGATCGGAAAAGCTGATACAACAACATATTGACCTGAAACCTGAAATATTCCTGTTGGGGATTTTACCAGAAACTTATAGCAAAGAAAATGTATATTTGATTAACCATGTAATAACCACAGCTAGAATAGTATTTGCACAAAACTGGAAAAGTGAAGAGATTCCTACAGGGGAGAATGAGATTAGAAAAATATTAGAATATGCAGAAATGAACAGATTAACATTGGCAATCAAAGAGAAAGAACAAACTGATTACTATGCTATATGGGAATCATTTTATCGATGGTTAGAGAATAAATATAAGAATTAGAAATAAAAGTAGATGAGTAAAATATAGGAAATGTATTAATAGTTAAATAAATTAAGAAGAGGATTCTTATAGTATTAGACACTTAAAGTATTGGTATTAAGCTAAGAATAAATTAAATAATGAATATGGCTGTAAATTTTAATTGTTACTGCACAGAATATTTGTACCCAGATGACATACTGTTTAATGGAAGATGGATTGTTGTATAAAAATAAAATAAAACATTTTGCAAAAAAAAAAGGAGTACCGGTAACTGGCAGCTAAGTTGGACCAGAACTAACACTCTCCTGATTTCTAGCTTATTGCATTAATCACTAATATATTCCTTGACTTATGACCATTTGCTTAACAATGGTGCAAGTTAGCAACAATCTTGAAAAGCTACCTTCCACTTTGTAAATACTGCCCCTCCCACCCCCAATAATCATGTGATTGCAATCTGGATGCCTGGTAACTGGTTCACACATACAACCTGTTGTCAAGCATCCCACAATCATGTGTTCATTGTTTGCAATCTTCTCTGCCAACTTCTCTAAATGGTCAGTGGTGAAGTGGGCAGGGAAGGTTGCAAGCTGCTGCCGCCGCCTACTAAGCAGAGTACTTCTTGTCTCTGGATGACTCCATCCATTTAATGACCTGCAAGATCATTTAATCACTGCAACCAGGCATACCATATTGTAGTTGTTGAGCAAAACAATCACATGACACTTAATGACTGTTTCACTCAACACCCGAGATTCCAGTCCCAATTTTAGTCATTAGTCGAGGACTACCTGTATATCTTCTGCCAACCTAGCTGTTCAAAAACATATAAAAATACAAGTAGAAAAATAGGGACCACTTTGATGGGAAGGAAACAGTGCTCCATGTGCCTTCGATGTTTAGTCATGCTGGCCACATGACCACAGAGACGTCTTTGGACAGCGCTGGCTCTTCGGCTTAGAAATAGAGATGAGCACCGTCCCTAGAGCTGGAAATGACTAGCACACATGTGCAGGGGAACCTTTAGCTTTACCTGTACATCAAACTGGCTTTCAAAGAAAGCTATTGTATACTTAAAAAAGAAATCCATGTAATGTCTCTGCTGTATTTCTGTTGCTGCTTTCTCATATAGCCCGTAATCCCCATGTATCTGGTATGGTGCGAGAAGAGCATTGCTAATGGCTCAAAGGCTATTGAAAAGTGAAAATAAAAGTTGCAGGCTGAAGTCAAAATGAAAAAAAAGCACTGTAAAAAAAAGAGACAACCAAAAAGCTTAAAATATTTTGAAAGCTATAGTGTTTCCATTACAATACCCACTTTCATAAATCACCTAGTATTTTGGGGAAAAAAACCGATGCCTTATATTTTTAAGTTTTTATTTTGTTTTATTGAACATTTATTTATGCTGTGGGAAAAGCAAGAAAACTAGATGTGTGGGTGGGTGGGTGGGTGGGTGTGGATGTGTGTGTGTGTGTGTGTTTGTGTGTGTGTGTGTGTGTGTGTGTGTATGTATGTATGTATGTATGTATGTATGTATGTATGTATGTATGTATAGGCATACAGTACATAAAAGGAGTTAGTTTTTTGTGGTGGTTAATTCATAAGGATGGAAATCAGGAGACTGAGTTGTAGTCCTGTTTTAGGCATAAAGTCAGCTAGGTGACTTTGGGCCAATTATTTTCTTTCAACCCTAGGAAGGAAGAGGCAAGGGCAAACCACTTCTGAAAAACTTTGTCAAGAAAAATTCAAGGACTCGTCCGGACAATAACCAGGAGTCAGCATTGACTCAAAGGCATTTAAAAAAAAAACATGTGCAGATAAAAATATATGGGTACAAGCATTTTTGCAATTTTTTATGATGCAGGCAAATCATGTTTCAGAGAACTCACAAGGCATTTAATAAGGAATCATCCAGCTGTGTTCATAACATTTTATAGGGGATCAAGATAATGTGGTCTTCCTTTTTAAAAAAAAATCCATCTTTCCCACTACTTCCATGATTTTTATATCTAGACAATATAATAATTATACAATTGCCTCTTTCTTAGGACTGTTCCATTTGGAAGTGCCTAGCAACATGAAATAAGCAACAAACACAATTAAAATATGTCATTCAAATATTGAACAAACAGCAAGATGTATCAAATATATTCCTCCCTTGAGATGCATCTGATCTAGGGACATGATTTTGCATCCTACTGTCTCTATTTCTGTAAAGGGAAAATGATAAATGAGTCAAAGGTGTTTCAAGAATAAAGATTAAGAATAGAAGTCCAGGGTGGGTGATGAGTCTTGCATCTTCGTTCTTTGGCATTTTAATGTGGAAAAAAGAGGGGGAAATTGTGTTAATGAAGTAATAAAAGAGTTGCTTGCAAAATCCAGGCTTTGTGAGGGAGAATATAATCCTTGCCTTCTGACAGAATGAAAGTTTGTTAATGGGGGATGGGGTCTGTGAGTGAATGAAGATGTAACAACCAATGAATGCCTCTTGCTGAATGAGTTATTTTCATTGTTGGTTTAGCTGTTATATAGAATGTTAGAAGATAACTGTTACTTGAATGTTTTAGTGGAAGTGTTTGTTAGGACTGGTAAAAATAATCTACATGCCAGTAAAAAATCTGCCTGGCTGGGATGAAGTAATCATTTAATATTGTGTTATTATTAATAAAATTGCATCATTCTCCCCATTATACTATAAAATATTGTAATGGAATATTACTTTACACTTTTTAAAATGCTTTTAAGTAATTTAATTTGGGCCAGTCTCTCTCTCACAGGGTTGTTGTGAGGAAAATTGGAGGAAGAATGAGTATTAGGTATATTTGCCACCTTGAGTTATTTATAAAAATGATAAAAGTGGGAGAATAAATAAAATATTTAAAGTTCATTATATTCATTTTTTCTAATGTACTGTGTTGATCATGACAGTACCCAAAACTAAACATATGTGGCCTTGCCAATTACCTCCCAAAGACCCTCCGGGTTCCGTCTACCAGCCAATGTCATCTGGCTACTACCCGGGGGAGCGCCTTCTCTGTGGTGGCTCCGGCCCTTTGGAACGAGCTCCCCACAGAGATTCGGACCCTCACCTCTCTCCAGGCCTTCCGAAAAGCCATTAAAACCTGGCTGTGTCGGCAGGCCTGGGGTCGATGAGTTCCCTTCCCCTCTCGAATCGTGTGGCTGTTGGTTGTTTTAAATGCCCTGTACTTTTTGTGTTTTTCCCTCCCCCCCTTGCGTTTGTGCGCCGCCCTGAGTCCCGTTGGGAATAGGGCGGCATATAAATAAAATGAACCTCGAACCTCGAACCTTCCTTTCATTGGCTGGCATGTTTTTAGTGAACATGCCTTCATGGCTGGCATGTTCACTTCTTAGGAATTTATGCACAGACACTGGACATTCCCAGATCCTTTCTCTAGCACAGTGTTTCTCAGTATGGCAAGGTTGAGAAACACTGCTCTAGCATGACTATTCAAGGGCTAAAAAAAGGCTGCAGCCTTTTTTTTCTCCTCTTAAAAAAAGAAAGATCTGAAAAGGCCTACTGCTACTTACTGTACCTTGCTATGCAAGCCAAACTGGCTCATTTTTCCTTGAACTTAACCTTCACGCAGCTGATCTGGGAATTCAGAACTGGGTCAGCTACTTCACATGTGCCTTTATTTCTTTCCTTTTATCAATACCAAAATGCACAAATAAAAACAAAGGTGATTTTTTTCAAGTTTTCTTTTCCTCAGCAGGGGATCAAGGTGTAATGAAGTAGAAAGAATAAAGTCGATAGATACTTACTTTAAAGCAGACTCTTTATCCCAGGGCAGACATTAGCAGCATCCCAGTTGCTTTGCTCGTTCCTTTACATGCTGAGAGGTGAGTCATATTTGCCCTGACTCTGACTTACTATCAGGATTGCACCCAGCTTCTATCCGGACATCGTCTCATTCCTTCCTAAGGAGAACCAAGGGCAACTTCCTGGTTCAATCTACCTGTTTGGCTCATGACGTAAGAGAGAGCTTGCTTGTCTATGTAATACAATCGTTCATTAAGCAGTGATATTGCAACATTAATAAGTAAAGATCCTCACTTGGCAGCCAAATTAATAAAAGCAACTGACAGTGAGTGAGCGAGCAAGATGAATTAAAAGTTCCAAAGCTGAAAAAAGAAATGGAGAGAACCTTGTCTAATTCAGTTCCACTCCAGTGAATGAAAATAGCACCAAACTCCAAATAAATTGTTTAAAAGGCTTCCACACCAATAGAAAAGACGAAGTCACTCTTTTGCTTTGACCAGCTGGAAAAGATAACAATGAGAGGCTAAGGAAAACCAGATACTTGCTGGTTAAAAATGACAGGTTGAAAAGATGTGAGGTAGCCATCTTACCCTGAATTTATTTGTGTGGCTTCATTTCTGGTATTGGCAAATCATCCGTAGTTCTTTTGCTGTCTCCCATTGGTTTCCTGGATGTTTGTTCAGACTGTACAAGGAATTTATTCCTTTATATATTAATTGCCTTTAGGTCCGGAGTGTCCAATCTTGGCAACTTTAAAACTTGTGGACTTCTGCTGGCTGAAGAATTCTGGGAGTTGAAATCCACAAGTCTTAAAGTTACTTAGGTTTGACAATCCTATTTTAGGACTATATTTTCCCAGAGAACGGAAAGCATTGTATATGGTTCTTTCCACTGCAGCTTCCCATCACTCCCTTTACTCATGGAATTCTTTCAAGTTCTGTTGAGAGATACTAAGCAACCCAAGGTTTCTGGGATAAATTGTACTGAGTAGAAATTAGAACATGGAATTGTAACTGAGAATCTGGAAGAGTGACCAGTTGGGCAACTGGGGTTCTACTGTGGACTAGATGTCCCTAAAGACATGGGGATAGCACTGTAGCAGAGATATGGGGCCAGGTGGTGAATTTTATCTAGTACAGACAAGGAGAGATCATGCAATCATCCGCTTGTCCTCTGGACAGTTGCTGCTCATGAGGAAACTGCAGCAACTGAGGGTTTTGAAGTCAACTCATGAGTTGAGCATCTGGAAATCGAGGAATTTCATTCCAGCTCATAGCCTGAATGCAGCACAATGTTTGCAAAAGCCTCACTTTTTTAGCCACTATTGGATGTAATCAATTTATATTTAAAGAGAGATTTTCTGAGTGGTAAGATAAAATAAATCCACTTGGTGAGTCAACATTCTTTCTGGATTAAAGAAGGAAGGGAGAAAAGGCTTTAGGGGATTTAAATTTTCGGCAAAGGCTAATGAGAATTGGATGTGAGAAAGTTTAAAATGGATAAAGGGGTCAGTAATTTTGGAGGATTCAATTTTGGTTAAAGGGCATTTGAAAATATTGGAATTAAACAGATAAATAGATTTGAATTTTGTGAGAATATCTGTTTACAAAATAAAACTGACCTATTATCTATGCCCTTAATGCTAAAATAATGCTTATTTATAAAATAAAAGTAAAGATAATATTAACCAGCTTATGATTATAATTACAGACTTTTTAAATTTATGATTTATGGATAATCAGTGCTTAACATGGAATATAAATGGAACAAATGCTCCTCAAAAGAGGAAAAAATGTTATTTTTTAAAAAATAAAAGATATAATTTGCTTACAAAAACACGTATTAGAAAAAAGATATAAATTATTTGACTTACAAAAAAATTGGGTGAAGAATTTCTCCCAGCAGGAACAAAATGAAAAGAAGAAAAGAAATGAAATTATTTTGTATACAAGCTCCCCAACTATAACCAGAATTTATATTGACTGATGAGCAGAGTAGGTATGTTGGGGTAGAAGTTAATTTGTATAGGGTTAAGATTCTGATATTGGGACTTTATACTTCAAAGGAGGATAAAACAATAATAAAACAAACTAATGATCTTTTCTTATGAAAATTGGTGTTTAATGGGAGGTTGGGATGCAATAATCTTCCCACAAATGAATAGAACTTTTGAGAAAAAATATTAAAATTACACAAGGTAATATTTTATTTGATGGACAGTTTAGAGCATGTTGATGCATGGAGGCATAAAATAATTCAAGGGAGTAGACTGTATTTTGAAAGACAGCTCTTTTTCAAGAATAAATATGATTTGGATTTCAAAGAATTTGACTACTAAGGTTCATAAAGTTGAGATACCACCAAAGGTCTTTTCAGATCATAATCCAGTGAGTTTGGTTTTTAAAGGAAACCCAGTTTTTCCACAGAGAGGTTTAATGAAATCCTGCTACAGAAAGAAGCAATAGTGGAAGACCAAAAAAAGGAATCTTAAAAAGTTTTTTTTCCAGAATAATCTTAACAAATGTAAGAAAGGTTTGGGACACAAGGAAAGCTTTCATTAGAGGTTACTTTATACAACTTTATAGTGAACTCAAAAAGAAGAGGCTAGAGAAAACAAGTTGTTTTGAATAAAATTAAAAAAAAACAGAAATTAAAAAGTTTTCAAAGATCAATATTTATCAATAAATTAAGCTTTTAGAGTGATAATTATCTATGATAATATTAAGAGAAATGGAGACAAAAATGTATTATTTAAACAAAAGAACTGAATTTGCAAATTAACCAGGGAAATGGTTGGTGTATTAATTACACAAAGAAAAAGAAAAGAAAAGAATATTGAAATTACAAGAGGGAGATACTATAATTACAGATAATGTTTGGAAATGTTGGGAAATGTTTATTCCATTTGTATGCTGCCCTATTCCCGAGGGACTCAGGGCGGCTAACAAACAAGGTGGGGTGGGGGGAATACAAACAACAAAACAAAAGACAAAACAAGTTAAAAACAAAGCAACAGTCGCAGCAATTCAAGTGGGGTTGGGAACTCATCAGCCCCAGGCCTGCTGGAACAGCCAGGTCTTAATGGCTTTGCGGAAAGCCTGAAGGGTGGTGCGGGTCCGGATCTCCACGGGGAGATCGTTCCAGGGGGCTGGAGCAGCCACAGAGAAGGCCCTCCCCCGGGGGGTCGACAGTCGACATTGGCTAGCAGATGGTATTCGGAGGAGGCCTAATCTGTGGGATCTAATTGGTCGTAGGGAGGTAATTGGCAGGAGGCGGTCTCTCAAGTACCCAGGTCCAATACCATGTGGCTATTCCAATGTATTTTGTCAATATTATTCCAATTTACCTAAGGAACAAGAAATGTCCCTGAAGAGAATAGATTAATATTTAAAGAAATGTTATTTATTAAAGATTACAGAGAAATAGAAACAGGTTATGAATGAAGCTATAAAAATATAGGAAGTTTGTGACACACACACAACGCTAAGTCAAAAACAGGAAAAGTCCATGGTCCAGAAGTTACTGGCTTCTTGCTATAAATGCATTGAGGATGCGTTTTTACAGCCTTTCCAGAATAAAACAAACTCTATTTTACTATTTTTACTTTACAATGATTTTCAAAGAATGAGGATTCATGAGGATCAATTTGAACTTTTATCTGGGTACTTGAGAGACCACCTTCTGCCAATTACCTCCTCGAGACCCATTAGATCTCATAGATTAGGCCTCCTCCGAGTGCCATCTGCCAGCCAGTGCCGGCTGGCCACTACGCGGAGGAGAGCCTTTTCAGTAGCAGCTCCGACCCTTTGGAACGATCTCCCCGTGGAGATTCGTACCCTCACCACCCTTCAGACCTTCCGCACAGCCCTCAAGAGCTGGCTATCCCGTCAGGCCTGGGGGTAAAGATTATAATTCGCCCCCACCCGAATGCTGAATGAATGTTGCTTATTTTTTTAATTACATGTTATGTTATATGTCATTGTATGTATCCCCTCTCATATAAGTTGTTAGCCGCCCTGAGTCCCCTCAGGGAAAAGGGCGGCCTATAAATAAACTTATCCTATCCTATCCTATCCTAAAAATACAGTTAAAGGATAATACAAGAAATGTTTTGGATACTTTGCAATATTTGTAGCAATATAATGAAAAACAGGCTACACTGGTTTTTTAAAAAAACATGGAGCAAGCCTTTGACAATTTGACAGGGGCTTCCTATTTAAATATTTGGAAGATGTGAATTTTCAAGACAATTTTTTTAAAAGGTAAGATTGATCCACCCTTCACAGAAAGCACAAATAATTCTCAATGGAAATTTAACAAAATCCTATGAGATACAAAAAAAAAAAAAGAGAAGATAGGAATGCCCATTGTTTCCTCTCTTGTTTATTTTAGTTTTTGAAATATTGACTAGAGATAAAAGATAAGATGAGAGAATTGTGGGAGTAAATATTACAAAAGAAACTTACAAGATTTCTTTTAAGGGCATTTGCAGATCGCTTGTTGATTCTGAGGGATCCACCAAAAGGAAATAGAAACATTACCTGGAAAATTGAAAGAATTTTGTACACTAGCAGGTTTTAAGATTAACCATCAGAAGACAATGGTAACAAAAATATAAACATAAAGGATCAAGCAGAATTGATGAAACAAAACTGGTTTTAATATTCAGGAAAAAATATCTGAGATTAAAAAGTGTGATAAATTCTGTGATAAAAACTTCATCAGCTGTGCATAATATCCCAAAGGTGTTTTTTCAAAAGAAAATGCGACTATTTTTTTCCTTGAGAAGAACAAAACGTTTCATTTCTCATCCAAGAAACTGTACCTATCCTTTCCTTCCCCCCCCCACCTCCGCCATCACAGCTGATGAAGTTTTTTGGATGAGAAATTAAACATTTTGTTCTTCTTCCTCAGGGAAAAAAATGGTCCAGTTGCCTTTTGAAAAAATACTTTGGATACAACTATGACCTGGATGACTGAGAATTTCCACAGACATTTTGCCTAGAATGATGTTTTTGTTTCAGACAATACTAGTTTTTTGGCAACTAATGCACCATTTAAACAATGGCAAAATAATATATCAAAGTTTGTATGGCAAAAAACACAAGTTAAATAAATGGTATTTACAAAATGAAAACAAAGTAGAGATTGTTCTACCTGATTTTAAATTGTATTTTCCATGTTGCTGTTTGATTCCGATGAAAAGTGGGTGTTGCTAAAAATAGAAAACTTTTGGAGTTAGAAGTGCATGACCTGAGATTTGGGTGTATGATAACCTCAGTAAGATTATTGTACACCCAAAGATGAAAAGATTTGGCAATATCTACAATGGACAAATAGTTAATTGAGATAATATAACTTGATGAGATAGTTAAATTCACCTGTTTGTTTAGAAAAAGCAACAATATGGACATTTTGCACAAAACAGAAAAAAATGAACATGAACTATGGTTCTGATAATTGGGCAGAATATATTATAGAAAGAGTCACAATGTAGTTTTGGAGAAAGATATATCTACAATTGCTCTTGTGGCAACTGTAAAGAGATTCAGGCTACTTCTTTTTTCTTTTTCTTCTCTTTTCTTTTTGCACTTTCTCTTTCATTTCCTCCTTTTTCTTTTCTTCCTCTTGCTTCATTTTAATTTTACTTTTATTTTTAAATCTATCAGTATAATTATATTTTTAAAAGATGATTAGCTAACCAGATCCAGCTGATTTGTTGACCTATGGCAGCATGAGACCGATTTTGCCTGCACTGAGGCAGTAGGTAACTCACATTAAATATAAATACATTTTGATCTTGTGGAGTGGAGCAAATGAGAGAGAGGGTTGTTTGTTTTGAAAAAACAATACCATAGGAGTTATCCAAGAATGTCCATTCTCCCCCCCCCCTCTCTCTCTCCCTCCCCCCTCTCTCTCCCCTCCCTACCTCCCCCTCCCCCCTTGTGCGTCAATCGAATCTCTTTACAAAACATAAAAATACTCTTGAATTCTCATAGGCTTATGTATGTCACTTTGCCAATAATGGAGGTTACTGCTGGTGCATTTTTCCCCTAGATTTGTGCTATTCAAGAGAAGACATTATTGTGGGGAAAATGCCCATTTAAATTAGGAGCCAAAATGTTTGGAGATACAGAAAACATACTGTACTGTATTGGTATGTACAAATAACAGTGACACTGGGTTCCTTGCCAAAGGTCTACAAGGAAGTCTACAAGGTTATAGGTAATATTTTTCTGAAATGGTGTATAGAACTTACAAAAGTAGTGGTAAATTGTAATACAATCTTTACCGCAGGTAGGGGAGAATGGCATATGAGGATCTCCCTAGGGCAAGCAAGGGATAGAAAAAACTCCCACAGAAAAGGTATATATTGTTCCCCCCCCCCTCCCCAACCTCAGCTGTACTTTAGACCATTTGTGTGTCACTGAGAAGTTTCTAGATAATTGAAAACAGTCTGCAATTTTATTTCTGGAAGGGATCAGGTACCTGCATTAGGGAGTTTGAAGGAGCCACCTAACTAGAACCCCTAGCTTCTAATAAGATGTGTCATATGACAAACTGTTTCATCAGTAAGGTTCTAAAATTTGTAGCTCCCATCTTCCTCTTAACAAAATGCAAAATGCAAATAAATTAAAATAACTTTTTAAACTATTTAATCTTTGTTTAACAAATAATGAAAGGTAATAAAGATGAAATGCAGTAGTCCTTGACATATAACCATAATGGAGTCTGCCCATTATGGTTGTAAGTCATCATGGTCGTAAAACACGACTGACCCAATTTTATCACTTTATTCTGCAGCAGCTATTAAACAAACAGTCATAAATACAAATGCAGCAGTCATTAAGCGAACCGATTATTCACTGCAGTGCATTTTTGCCAAAAACCAGAGGTGCCAGTTTTGAGGGTGTTTTCTCCACTTTCCTAATTTTTTAACTTTTAATACTGTAACCCTACCTTTTACATCTTGTTTTTGACTTTGTCCTTGTTTGTCCTTTTATTCTATGATATGTTTTTTATTGTAAGCTGTCCAGAGTCATTTAGCTGAGATGGGTGGTATAGAAATGTGATGAATTAATTAATTAATTAATTAATGAAACTGGAAGTCTAGAAACTGGTTTAAAATGCTTTGCATTTCACCTCAGAGTAACTTTTAGTCCACCTGTGAGAGATGAACTAAAGTTTAGTATCAGATAGATGAACAAGGGTCTCCTATTCCCTTGTCCACATTAAGGGTCACAGCTCTTTCAAAGCCAGCAGCTGACATCTCTCCCTGTCTGTGGAGTTAGGAAAGTTGGAAAAAGAAGATAAGTTGTGAATAACTTGGTCCATTGATATCCACATATGATAGGGTGTTGATAACACAGAATTTCAATGGGCAGTTATGTTCTTCCATCAGGTTAAATTTAGAAGTATAATAGAAGGTGAAATTTTCCTGTGCACCACTTGGAGAGTCCAAGCAATGGTTTAAATCAGTCTGGTTACCCTGGGACAGAGGAATCTTTTCCTTGGCCATTCCTCCTGGTGTTATTTGGCGCCAGAATTTTTCCTCAGTCTGCCCGTTCAGGACTTATATTTGTGAGCTCCAGCGTAATTTATCTAAGCTTGGACTCTCCTTCTAGTTTTTCCTTTTCTTTTTCCTTAATTTGTTTTTTCTATAATTAGCAGTTCATTTGACTCCCACTTTTTGCTTCACATTGTTTTGATTTCTCCTAGAGACTCGGAGGTAGGTGTGGTGGTAGTGGGTGCTCCGCTTGCTGCACCGCCTTTGGATGGCAGCAGAGAACTGCCGCTTTTGCTTTAAAGCGCGGCAGGAGCGGTGAGGCTTCCGGCGGCTGCCGGCATTCCCCTTTTAGTTGGAATTGTTGTGCTTTTGCGTTTTTCTCGCCTTTTGGAGGGCATAGCCTGCCACGGAGGGATGCGTGGTCACTTTAAATTGCACAGCCACCATCTTTACCTCCTTCTTCTCCCTCACACCGGAGCAGTGGCCAATTGGGAGGGCCTGAATTCGCGCCTTTTCTCCCATTGGTGTTTCCACTTAGCCATGCTTCTGCAGATAGCCACAGGGTAGTTAGCTGGCCTTGATCAGGTCACCGGCTGGGTCACTTCCATCCCCATCATTTTCCCAAGCAGCGCTGGCATCTTGGCCACCTGGTGGTCATACACTGGCACAGGGAGGATTTTTATGTAATTTTTTTGCCTTTTATTCATTGATTCTCCCTGATCTATCTGCCTGGTCTTGTAGCCTTGGCTGCTTTTCCACTTTCTTACCTCCCATCGAGTGGCTGGAATCATTGGACTCATTGCAGAGCCCCAGTTTTACTCCTCTGGATTTTTTTCCACAAACTGTTCCTGCTTCCACAATATCTGCATGTCATCTGATCCAGCACCAGCCACCAGAGTCATCTCCTGACCTCCTCCTGTATTGGCTTATTGTCTGAAGTCTGTGCCATCAGGCCATGGAGATCCTGGCCCATCTGACTCCCCTGACAGTAGACCAGGTCCTTCTCAAGCCCCTAGCAAGGGAGCTTCTGCAAGCAGGGGCAAAGGGGTAAAGAAGGGCAGGGTGGCCAGTCAGGATAACCATTCCCATAAGGCACCTTCTGCGGCGGTGACTAGGGATGCAGAGAGGTGGCAGCAGGCTCTCCACAAACAATTCCAGAAGGCCCAATGCCAGGCTGTGAGGGAGTGCCCTCAGCCTACCCCTCATGTTGGGACAGTCATTCCACCACTCCCAAGGGGGGATCGCCTGCCCGTAATTGATGAGGAAGTGGACTCCCAGGACCTCTCCCCGGATAGGTCTCTGGCTGAACTGAGCTCTCCTGCTTTTTTGAGTGTTTCTGAGTCAGGGCCCACCCCCGAGGACCCTAGCCCCAGGGGGCTCACTGATCCCATCCTTGCCCGGCATGTTCCTCCTCCTTCCAGGGACCCCGTTGGTTCAGACTCTGCCGTAGCGCAGGAGCCTGAGTTATCTGTCCACATGCAGGCGGTGGTTGCCCATGCCATCTCCCAGGCATTGCCCAGGGGATGCAGGGGTGTGACCAAGAACCTGTTGCTCCCAGCTCCTCTCAGGCCAGGCAGGAGACTCCCTCTACCACCAGGCGGGTCCATCACCTATCTCTGGAGTCCTCGGTGCTAAGCAAGGCTTCTATTTTGGAGGACCCAGATCAAGAGGAGCAGGAGCTCTCGGAGGATGAGGACCTTCCTCCAGATGCTCCTGCCTTCTCAGGACTCTTTAAGCCTAGCCTATTTAAGTCCATCTTGCACAAGGCTAAGAACACCACCCAAGTGGGTACCAATCCTAAGACCGTGCAGGGATCCTTGTATTCCGCTCCGGTTAACCCCAATGCTAGCATGTTTAATGTTCAGACACCTCAGTAAGAGCTGGTGTCAGTCCCAGATCTCTTTATGGATGTTATTCAATGACAGTGGGCCCAGCCTGGCTCCCTGGCCGCGCCCAGTGGCAGGGACAAGAAGCTGTACTCAGTTGACCCCGCACTGGAAGACATCCAGGTACTGCCATCTGTAGACCCCCTATAGCGGTTCTCTCTTCTAATTCAGTCCTTCCAGCTGACTTGTTGGAAGGCCTCAAGGCAGAGGACAAAAAAGCAGAGAAGGCCCGCCACAAGACTCATCAGGCAGCAGCCTGGGCCATTAAGGCTTCTTCCTCCGTGTCCTTTTTTAACAGAGCCTCTGTCATTTGGCTGCGTGAGCTTCAGGCTAAACTACCGTTAGGAGACACTCGTCTTCGCCAGGACATAACAAAAAGTATTGCGGTGTCCCAGTATTCGGCTGATGCCTCCCTTAACATGGCCAAATTCGCCTCTAGGGCATTGGTGTCCAACGTGGCCTCCTGCCGCCTCGTCTGGCTCCGCCACTGGTAGGCGGACCAAAAGAACAAGTGGAAATTGGTGTCTGTCCCATTTAAGGGTTCCAAATTATTTGGGTAGGTCTTAGACCCCTTCTTGTTTGAATCCAAAGATAAACGGAAAGTTCTGCCCACAAGAAACAGGATCGTAAATCTTCTCCCTATTTCAAGAGACAATCCTTTTGTTCCAGTGAGTCTGCAGGACCCTCCTCCGCTCCCTCGAGCAGACCAGTTGGTCAGTTGGGAGATAGGTCCCAGGACAGGCAGTCCTTTTGGGACAGGGGTAGGCAGCAGTTCAACTACCGCAGGTCCAACTGCGGCGGGGCCTCCAACAGGCCCTTCTGCAAGTCCAAGTGACCATCAATGTTCCCTCCCGTTGGGGGATGACTCCAGCTGTTCACTCCCCAATGAGCACTGACCACGGAGGATGCCTGGGTCCTCCAGACTGTCAATAGGGGGCTTTCCTTGGAGTTTCTCTCCCAACCCCCTTGGAACTTCATCCGCTGTCTGATCCCCTCTTGCCCTCTCAAGAGGGAACTCATGACCTAGGAAATTCATCATCTCCTGGAGATCAATACTGTAGAACAAGTTCCACCCAACCAGGAGGGGAGGGGATTTTATTCCATTCTCTTCCTGGTGCCCAAGAACTCAGGGGTGTGGAGAGCCATCTTGGACCTCAAGAACCTCAACCGTCACATCGCCTACAGGAGGTTCAAGATGCAATCCCTGCAGACTATCCTAGCAGGGATTCACCAGGGGGACCTCCTCATGTCCATCGACTTGAAGGAGGCTTATCTACACATTCCCATTCAGCCACAACACCGGAGGTTCCTGCGGTTTTTCTATGCCAGTAGAAGGGCCCTCCCATTTGGCCTGTCTTGGCACCCAGGACCTTCACAAAAGTTCTCTCAGTGGTTGCAGCGCAACTCAGGCGCAGGCCCATAAGGCTTCAATGTTACCTGGATGACATTCTCATCCAATCATCGTCCAGGAAACAGGCCTTACGGGACCTCCACATTACAATGAGGTCCCTCAGGAATCATGGATTCTCCCTGAACCTGGAAGAGTCATCTCATCACAACTACCAAACTCATCCATCTGGGGATGGTGATAGACACCTCAGCTTGCAAGGTTCCTTTCCCAGGACAGGATAGACAGTTTAGTATCCCTGACGCACAAGGTTCTGGGGTTGAAGCAAGCCCCCGTGCTACTCCTATCACAACTTTTGGGGAAGATGATCTCCTGCATCTCGGTCGTTCCCTGGGCACGTCTTCACTCCAGAGAGTTGCAGTGGCTTCTCCTGCCCCATCAAAGAGCCAACAGAATCAATTCATCCATGAAGGTGCGGATTCCCCCAACCATGAAGAGGTCTCTCAAGTGGTGGCAATTGGCGGCTCTACTGAAGGGAGCCCATGAGAATAGTCATCATGACAGATGCCAGCCTTGCCGGTTGGGGGGCGCACATGGGACATTGTGTAACTCAAGGCAAGTGGACTCCAGCCAAAGCAGCCTGCAACATCCACTTCATAGAGCTGCGAGCGGCCAAACTCGCCCTGCGACATTTTCACCAGGACATTCTTCATCCTCCTGATGATGGACAATGTGGCCACCAAGGCTCATATAAATTGCCAAGGTGGCACCAGGAAGCTCATGGCGGAGGTAAAGCCCTGGGCAGGTGGTCGAGGCATCACATTGCATCCATTCGTGGACAACACGCAGGCAGACTGGTTGAGCAGGACCACCATAGACAGTGCAGAGTCTGGATCCGGTCCTGTTCGACCAGTTGTCTCACAGATTCGGCACCCCAGTGATCGACCTGTTCGCCACCCGAGAGAACATGCAGCTCCAGCGCTTCTTATCCCACTTCCACTTGCCAGGGGGGGAGGGGACAGATGCTCTTCAATGCAGATGGCCTCAGGGTCTTCTGAATACCTTCCCACCGCTTCCGCTTCTACCACAGGTAATCTGCAAGATCATCGTGGAAAGGGCAGAGGTCCTGCTCGTAACTCCCCACTGGCCTCACAGGTCATGGTACACCGACCTCATCAGCCTGTTGGTGTTGTCACCGTGGCGGATTCCTCGGGATCAAATCTCCCTCAGCCAGGGGGCCATAGTACACCCAGACCCCCAGCGGCTCCAGCTAGCCATCTGGCACTTGAGGGAGATCTCCTGAGGAGTGAAGGCCTGTCGGAGGAGGTTGTGCGTACCATCCAGGCATCCAGACGACCCATCAACAACCAGGATATATGATTCCACCTGGTCCACTTTTGCCAAGTGGTGTGACAACTACTGTCTCGATCCAGTCACTGCGCCTATTTCCTACATACTGGACTTTCTACAAGGGGGCCTAGACAAAGGTCTCACCCCTAATACTCTTCATCGTCAGGTGGTGGCACTATCCACCATCTGGTTCAGCGACCCAGCCCAGCCCCTCAGCAAGATTCGTGACCATTGTGTCAACTTGGATTTTCTTTACCTGATTCATCATGCTTCCAGTCTTCACGGTTCCAGACCATCTCAAAATTCTGGCGCCAAGTAATACCAGGGGGCGTGGCCAAGGAAAAAGATTCCTCAGTCCCAGGGTAACCAGACTTTTAACCTGTCGCTTGGACTCTCCTGCGGTGCACAGAAAAGGACCCTTCAGGTAAGCCAATGGTCATTCTCACCTTATGCCAAAATGCAGATAAAGCATAAGCAGCCTGTCCTCAATCAGATGTACCTTCCTCCTGTTCTTGCTTCAGCATTACAATTTTTGGAGGAGACAGAGATTAGAGGAGTTTGCAGTTCCCAGCAAGGTTTCTGTCTTCAGAATTGAACAGCCATTGTTTTATCTATGAACTAAGACAGAGTGTTTAGAGTGTTTAGAGTATTATAATTTATAGGCCGCCCTTTTCCCTGAGGGGACTCAGGGCGGCTTACAAAACACGGGGAGGGGGGTACAAAGACAAAAGACATAAGACAATACATAATATTAAAAATAAAGCACAACATTCATTCATCATTCGGGAGGGGACAAACTAAGATTTTTATCCCCAGGCCTGACGGGATAGCCAGATCTTAAGGGCCGTGCGGAAGGCCTGGGCGGTGGTGAGGGTGCGGATCTCCACGGGGAGATTGTTCCATAGCGTCGGAGCTGCGACTGAGAAGGCTCTCCTCCACGTAGTCGCCAGTCGGCACTGACTGGCGGATGGAATTCGGAGGAGGCCTACCCTGTGCGATCTGATGGGACGCAGGGAGGTAATTGGCAGAAGGCGGTCTCTCAAATAGCCAGATCCACTACCATGGAGCACTTTGTGAGTGGTAAGTAGGACCTTGAAGTGCACCCGGAGATCAATAGGTAGCCAGCGCAGCTCACGGAGGATCGGTGTTATGTGGGCGAACCGTGGTGCGCCCACGATCACTCGCGCGGCCGCATTCTGGACTAGCTGAAGTCGCCGGATGCTCTTCAAGGGCAGCTCCATGTAGAGCACATTGCAGTATTCCAGCCTAGAGATCACAAGGGCTCGAGTGACTGTTGTGAGGGCCTCCCGGTTCAGGTAGGGCCGCAACTGGCGCATCAGGCGAACCTGAGCAAATGCCCCCCTGGTCACAGCTGACAAATGATGGTCGAAACTCAGCTGTGGGTCCAGGAGGACTCCCAAGTTGCGGACCCTGTCTGAGGGGTATAAATTTTGTCCCCCCAGCCTGATTGATGGAACATTAGCCAAATTATTGGGAGGAAAACACAACAGCCACTCGGTCTTTTCCGGGTTGAGCACCAGTTTGTTAGCTCTCATCCAGTCTTTAACAGCCTCAAGGCCCCGGTTCATCACTTCCACCGCTTCATTGATTTGGCACAGGGCGGACAGATACAACTGTGTATCGTCCGCATATTGATGGTATTTTATCCCGTGCCTCCGAATGATCTCGCCCAGCGGTTTCATGTATATGTTAAATAGTAGGGGGGATAAGACCGAGCCCTGCGGCACCCCATAGGGCTTTTCCCCCCTCTCTGTCTCTATATGGCAGACCAGATTTTAATCCAATGCATGTCCTGAGACCACCTGGACACGTTTGACAAGGACATTTGCTGGCACAGAGCAGAAGCATTTAGGAAAGAAATGAATTATGTACAGGGAGGAGCAGGTGAGCATCTTTATCTACTACCATTTAGAGAAATAAGAAGTAGCAACAAATGGCATGTGATGGGATAAGCTTCCTCTCAACCTTCGTCCAACTGTATGAATTGTTCCTTGCTGGAGAACATTGTGGGATTCCCATAGTTTTGAATACTCTCATATAAATCATTTCGAATCATTGTCTGGCTGGTGATGTCCCAGCTGATTGGGTTTTACCGCTATTGGTGACTAACCAAGGGTTTTCTGCTTGAAAATTGCTATGTATATCCCATATTAAGAGGCTATGCCTCTGACTTTCTGAATCATGCTGCCCTGACAGAGTATATCTCTGCGTTACTGACCTAGTTGGAGAGAATCTGCAAGACATCATGATTTTTGCAAGCAGTTTGTCTCTATTTATATTTTGAATCAGCATATCTAAAAGGGACTGAGTCAGCCTGGCTGATCAAAGGGCTTCTTTGTCTTATGTTCCTTTCCTCAGGATTCTTCCAGGTCTCCCATGGAGCCGATTTGATTACACAAGGCATGTAGCTGTTATTGCAAGCCATGCCTTGTTTCTGGAGCCCATCATTGCAACTTCTTCTGAAATTTGTTCTCCATTCACCTTTCTGATTCAGTCCTCTGGTACCCTAATCTAGTCTTTTGTACCCCTACCCATCCCAACATGTATGTAGCTCAATATAAACCCTACAGTATTATTGCTGTATGTCAGTGACGTGCGGTGAGGGTTACCGTTGGTGAGGCAAGAGTGCAGCAGCGGCGAGAAGCCGCCGAGGAGCAGCAGAGCCAGGATCATTGCCGCTCAGGTGGCTCTCACCGCCAGCAGCTTGGGTGTCCCGGCTCTGTCCAAGCTGCTTGCCGTCATGCTTCACCGCCTCGCCCCCCTGCCTCCTCCGTCCCCGCTGACATTTCAAAAGTATGCCGCCAAGGAGCAGCAGAGCCAGGATCATTGCTGCTCAGATGGCCCCCACCGCCAGCAGCTTGGGTGTCCCGCCTCCGTCCAAGCTGCTTGCCGTCGCACTCCACTGCCTTGCCCCCCCGCCTCCTCTGACGAACAATCCTGCTGCCCCGGCCTGCAGCCAGCCCAGCACCGAATGGGGAGGAGGAGGAGGAGGAGGAGGGGGCCACCTGAGTGGCCATGATCCCCCCTCCCCAGCCAGCCAGCCAGCCCACCCACCCCCCGCCCGACCTGCTCCCTGCCTGGCCGGCCGGCCGACACAAAGACTCACCGCTCTCCTCCTCCTCCTCTTCCTCCTCCTCCCCACTCGGTGCTGGGCTGGCTGCAGGCTGGGGCAAGCTGCCCAGTAGAAAATGCCGGGCAGAGAAGAAATTGCTGCTGAAGAAATGGCAGCTGGCGGCCCAGAGCAACCTCTCCAGATTCAGAATCACTCTTGATTGCGCAGTCGCTCAAGTGCAAGACGTGATTCGCTGCTCCCAGATCAGGAGGCGGGAGAATCAGTGCCTCCTTTGCATATGAAATGTTTTGCTTTTTAACTCTTTCTTAACTTTTAAAAGGCAAAAAATTCCTTATGCAAAGGAGGCCCTGAGTTCTCTGGCCTCTTCCTATAGTTAACACTGAGAGCAGACACCAAGCCACTGTGACTTGAAATCTGGTAGCAACTATCCTGGCTTTAATTATTTTAAAAAAATTCTTTAAAATTATTTTCTTTCCCTCAGGAGACTGGGGAGGCTCTGCCTCCCCTTCCTCTAGTGACTGCACGTCCCTGCTGTATGTAGTTAAACATCTTATTGGGGATACGCTCTGAATGTAAGGATATTGTATGTTCTCAATAATAGTGCTAAAAATGGGGTTCTTTCTGCTAATTTATTGTCTGTGGTTTGAATGGTAAAGAATAGTATAAATGCTCCTTGTGCCATGCTACGACTTTAGGAGATACAGGTTGTGTTTCAGAAACTGATTGTGCATCCCCTAGTATTTAAAAACAAGACTTTCTCTTCCTGTCATACTATCTTGCACCTTAAGTACTTAAATTCTTGCATTTATTTCTTCTAAATGTTTTGAGTTACACAAAGAGATTCATGTTTTTTTTAAAAAACTACTAAAATAAATCAGTCTTACTCACTTTTAGTTCTGGCATTAACACTGTTTATCGCTGTTTCCAATCCTGGTAACAGTGGTAGAAATAGAATGATCTATATACAGTTGTACTATAAAATAGGCATATTAGCTTAAATGACTCATAAGAACATCTAATAATTGGTAAGACGTTCCATATTTATGAAGATATTTAAAGCCCTTAATGTTCTTTTGTTGTCTTATTTCAGGATAGATTTTGGAAAGTACTATATTGTGTTTTTTCATGAATTCATCTTAATGCTTCCCAATACATTTTGCTAAATTACTTCTACATTTTCTTGATCTCAAGCATCTTGATCCACTTTTTTACACAACCACAGGATTACTTTCCCATAGTAACCTAGAATATGTACAGTGTACCATAATCCAGCTGGGCCTTAGTAGCTTTAGCTTTAATTCACTGGAATCTAATTAGGCTCATCAGCCTTCCTGAATACTTAAAATAATACATGGTCTGGTTTTGGCCAAGAAAGTCAAAACAAAGTTAGATTGCGGAACATGAAATAATAGATTTAAGTTATAGAAAGGCAAATTCTAGTTGAATAATGACGGAGAAAGGGAACAATCCTAATACTAGTAGATGGACTTTAAAGCCAGTTATCCAGAGCAATGGTGGGTTGTTTTTTTTCAGACTTCAGGTAGACTACAATTCATCAAGGTTACTTTGATCTGGATTTCTGCCCCAAACAAAGAAGTAGTCACAGCAATCTCAGCACCTAATTCTGTGATTATATTAATAACCTTATCTTCCTATATTCAATGACATAGATTCTTTCTCTATGATCATTTAACAGTTGTAAGTAAAGCTAATGTATATAACTGAGTAGAGTCCTAGCTTTTCCAATAATGTCACAATGATATGAAAAGTGGTTAGGGTGCAAGTTAGAAACCTGAAGACTGACTTCTAGTCCTTCCATAGGCATGGAAGTCAATTGTTGACTTAGGGACAGACTCTCTCTCTCTCAGTTCAACCCACCACACAGGGTTGTTGTTTTGGGAAAAATAGGAAGAGAAACGAGTATTAGCTATCTTCACTACTTTGAATTATCTATAATAATAGTAATAACATCCAGCACACTGAAGTACAAAAAAAAGTTAGAAATGAATACATCAAGAGAGTGAAGATCTTAAAAGTCCAAACTCAGTGAAGCAAATACGATCAAGGCAATGAATACCTGGCCAATTCCACACATTAGATACATAACTGGAATAGCAGACCAGACTCAAGCAGAACTAAGAGGCCCTGGACAGGAAGATCAGAAAAATAATGACAATGAATTATGCCCTTCATCCATGCAGTGATGTTGACAGGCTCTACTTACCAAGGAAAATGAGTGGGCACGGAATGTTGCAAGTACATCAGATGGTAGAAGAAGTAAAAGAGGCATTTAAGAATATATGGAAGATAGTGAAGAAGGAAGGTCTACTGCGTATTAGAGAGACCAAACTCACCCTAAAAGAAAGACCAAGTGAAGAACAGAAAGGAGACATGGAACAAAATATTTCATGGCCAGTACATTAAAAAATAGCAGGGAAAGCAGATAATAACAAGACCTGGCAATATCTAAGAGCAGGAAATTTGAAGTAAGTGACAGAGGGGTAATTATGACTGCATAAGACCAAACCTTAAGAACAAATACATACAAACTCAGCAACAGGTAGAAAGTGTCACCTCTGCAAAGAAGTGGAAGATACAGTGGACCATCTGATTAGCTGCTGTAAGAAGATCACAGAGATTGACTACAAGCAACAGTATGACAAAGTAGCAACAATGGCACATTGGAAGATGTGCAAGAGGTATCATTTGCCTGCTAGCAAGAATTGGTGGGACCATAAAATAGAGAAAATCCTAGAAGCTAAAGTGCTTTGGAATTTTAGCATTCAAACAGACAGGTACCTGCAACACAACACCACAGACTTAACAGTTGTTGATAAGAAAAACAAAAATATCTGGATGGTAGGTATGGCATTACCTGGAGACAGCATAATCCGAGAAAAGGAACTGGAGATGATAACAACATACAAAGATCTGTAAACAGAAATAGAAGAAATATGGCAAAAGAAGGCATCCGTAGTCCAAATAGTCATAGGCGCCTTGAGTGCAATCCCAAAGCAACAGGAGCACCACTTGAACGCAATGAGCATTGACAAATTCACCTTTAGTCAATTGCAAAAGGCAACTGAACAACTCACGTCCTGCGACATTAAAACAATTAAACATCCATATATGCCTATCCCAGATCCTTGGAAAGACTCAGTAGGCAGACAAAAATGCCAAATCTAGACAGATCATCTGGCTGACTATGCAGTGGATTATAATAATAAAAGCAAGATTTGAAAATGGCTATTATTCCTCAGTAGTATTATGTGAAGGATCTGGGGTTCTGAACCTGAATGTGAGAAGTGTAATTACCTAACTTGGCTCAAATCTCCTTCTGCAACAGGGCCCTTGAGAAATAATCTAACCTTGCTGCTCAAGAAATTGTGCTACAATCTGGAGATTAAAGGAGCACAATAGGGCAGCCATATTCATTTGCTTTTGTTCAGTTTTTTCAAGGTATTTTTGTACTCAGTGTACAACAAATAATAAGAACAAAATTGCTTTAGACAGCAGCAAGAATATATCCAGCCATTGAAGCATGAGTGGGCCTTCATAATAGTTCTCAGATGTGGATTCATTGTGGCTGACTCATGTTTCACATTAAGCTATGGTTTGTTTAACTCTGTTTATTGAACATAGTAGGCAAGATTCATAGGAACAGTTAGCCCAAACTGAGCAAATCATATGATTGTTGAAGCTGTGATATGTGACCCCAGCCTTCATGTTTAAAAACACATTTCTATTTATATAGTTATGATTTGCTGCTGCAGACAGTGTTAGAACACTAATAAATCACAACCATGATACAAAATGTGAAGTTTCTCTTAACACAATGGCTACCTTCATATACCTAAATCCCTTTCCAGAATTGTTCCCCCCCCCCCCCCTTGGTTATACAAGATATTGCCAAATTCAAGCATTTTGCCTAAAGGAGCAATTCTAGTCTTGCTCAGCTGACATTTTGAGATGTTAAGATACAGGCTTGCTCCATTTTTTTAAAAAAGCAAAAAATAGCTATTTTAGGAGTGACAAAAAATAAAAATTATTCTTGAACAATGGTTTAATTATGTAAGTTCAGACTGTGTGAGTTTCAAAGAAGCTTTCATTGTTGCAACAATGAAAATTCCTTTGAAATAAAAATAGCAGTTTGAGAGAACTGATTTCTTTTAAACAACCTGATAGTGAGAGAAAGAGCCTCCTCTGAACCCCAACATTCATAAGGTTGTTGAGGCACCATCATGGTTGCTGTTGCAGACAAAAATGTATCTAATTCCTTTCACACACTTAAGTTTCATAAAATCATACATTGTATTAAAGGCTCTCACACTTAAACTCACACTTATCAGACTTGGAGTGCAACTCTCACTATTTCCAGTAATTATTACTATTAATTATAATACATTTGTTAAAAAATTAATATGGGCTAATAATGGGATTAGTAATCTTAACTATTACTTAATAGTTAGCTAAAATTACTAATCCACTATAAACCCATATTATTTCTAAAAATGCATTATAATTTTAAAAACCTTTGACATTTACTTTCTCTATTTACCTAGAAAGGCTGAAGGTAATCCTCAGTTAATGATGGTAATTGGGTTTGTTTCTAGGCAACGCTGTCATAAAGCACAACATCATGTGATACACACACACACACACACACACACACACACACACCTTAGCAATGGGAAATCCAGCACTCCCAATTGTTAAGCAAATCACAGAGGTTATGAAATGATCATGGAACTTATAGTTGAAACTTTTCCAGGAGATCTGCCTCCATCGTGTTCCTTCAGGATTTTCCATGGCTGCTCCCATCACTGCTGTAATTGAGTCCATCCACTTTGCTGGCGGTTGTACTCTTCTTCTCTTTTCTTTCAGTTGAAATGGAAGAGAAACATAATTGATGCTAATACTTGTGTTTTCTTACATTTTCTCTTAATTCCACAGTAGATGTTACTGTGCCCCTACTGTCTTATGATTTACTGACAGGACTCTTTTTGTTCAGTTGTAAACGCCTCAGTTTGCCTTAAGTCAGTGTTGACCCACCTGGATGGGTCCCTGCCATTTTCAGAACAAATTTTAAGGAGTGGTTGGCCATTGCCTGCTTCCTAGGGCTGAGAGAGAGAGAGAGCAATTGATCTAAGATCACTGTTGGCTTTTTTCCTAAGCTGATGGTAAGCACCGGATGCCAAAATGCTCTCTATCTCAAGTATGTGATATCTTTATAGTACATGGACTAAGTGCCAGTGCCTTTTTTATTTAGCATTATCTCCATTCACTTTATGTCCTCCAGAATCCCCCAAATCACTAATACCCCTCTTTCAATATTTTTTGCCTTAAATGGTTCCTCTCCCCTCTGTTTTGTTTTCCAATGTTGAATCACTCGCAAAGATTTCTGTTTTTCCCTCCCTTTCCTTAGGGAACCTGAGTCAATCCTTTTTCACATACTATTTTCTATTAAAACCTCTGCTAAAAAATTTCTTCCAGTCAAATTTAAGACTCTATTACTTGTAAACTTCCATATGATTTTCTGGGACTTTCCTTTCCCGATACCTCTCTATCTCTTACATTGATAATGTCTTCCCATTTTTTCCTTCTCAATTTTTTTTAAAAGCTTTAAATATCTCTCTTTTATCAATGCTGCTACTTATACAATCCACATGATGGCACATCTATCTCCTCACCTTTTTTTAACCATACTTAAACCTCTGCTTATTATTTTTAAGCTCTAATAATCAAAATCAATTTTTCAACGCCCATCTTTTCTCCTTCAGTATGATTAATCTTTCCTCTGGCTCTTCTTTTCACCTTCAGTATGATTAATCTCTCTCTCTTTCTCTCCTGCCACTCCCTCCTATTAGAATGCCTGGGGTTTTTCTAGATGGGCAAAAGTACCCATGGTTCATATTCAAAAAGAATATGAACTTGCAGAGTTAAAACAAAATATAAGTGAGGCCACATTACGATCATTAATTTTCCAATTGATTATATCTATTTAAGTTCCATATTACAGAAACATGTACAATGTGCTGAGTCTCATACTGGAGAACCACTGTTTACATAGCTGTCTAATATTTGCCAATAAGTGCTCATAAATCTCAGAATTGAACAGTTCACTGAATAGTTTTGTATACATTGTCAGCGCTGACAAAACATTTAGCTTTTAGATCAATAGATCTATGCAGAAGCACTTACATACTATCTAGCTGTTGTGGGCAATGAAACTTGTCTCCTCTCTTTCCGGCCCCAGAATGTAAAAATATCTTCTGCATAGGTAGGCACACAGGTAAGTAGGACA
This sequence comes from Thamnophis sirtalis, assembly GCF_051295495.1. Classification (NCBI taxonomy): domain Eukaryota; kingdom Metazoa; phylum Chordata; class Lepidosauria; order Squamata; family Natricidae; genus Thamnophis; species Thamnophis sirtalis. Next base: position 67,971,973 of record NW_028261381.1, on the reverse strand, counting down.
TCTCCCTCATTGTATGGAAAAGGTTATTCCCAAGTTCTTATATTTCAATACTATGAATTTGATTTGTTGATTGTATTTTTAAAGTTATAAGTCACAGAGGGGAATTGTACTCTTGTGGTTTGAGAGATCTATAGGCCCTATGGAAGAAAGAAATTCAGAGAGCTAGTTTGGTCTAGTGCAGAGGTGGGTTGCTCTCGGTTCAGCCTGGATCGGGTGAACCAGTAGTAGTGGCGTTGGGAGGTTCTGCCTATCCACCTGGACGATTCTGCACATGCACAGAAGTGTTGCGCACGCTAGCATGAGCGAACCGGTAGTGCCGGGATTTGGAACCCACCTCTGGTCTAGTGGTTAAGATAGAAGGTAAAAAGTGGGAGACTATGAGCTCTAGTCTGGCCTTAGCCATAAAAGCAAGCTGGGTGACCCTGGGCGAGACACTTCCTCTCAAACCAACTCATCTCACAGAGTTGTTGTAGGGAAAATAGGAGAAGGAGGGATACTTTTACCACCTTGAATTATTTGCAAAAAATAGTCAAGGCGGGGTACAAATCCAGATACAAATACAAAAATAGATTTAGCTACATACTATGCAATAAACACAGTATAACATTTTGCTTTGGAGTCCAGTGATTCTCAAGATTTTCTCCAAATTTAAAAGAGACATAATCTAACCACCTGTCCTTACCAGCCTGATACTTCTCCAACTGTTTTATACTTCCAACAAATATATTCTGCTTCATATTGTGGTCCTTTGAAACTTTTTCAAATTTGAATTTTCTATATAGATAGCTATCTGCTATCAGACTATCATCCTTTCTTATTACACTTTTTAGTAAAATTGTTTATTAAAACTTTTGAAAAAGATTAAAAACTAACAAGAACTAATATAAAGTGCAGAAAAGAGGGAAAGGGGAAAAAGAAAAGAAAAATGCAAAAAGAAAGAGTGAAGCAAAATAGAAAGAAGTAGCTTTTGATTTTCTCTGCAGCAAATATAAGTACAAGTACAAAATGTATCTTTCACTCTATGGGTACAAAGAAAAGCTCTGTCTATTATCTATTTTTTCAAATCATCAATTCACTTGACAAATGTCTTGGTTAGCAACAGAAATTTTGGGCTCAATTATGGTCGAAAGTCAAGGATTATCTTCACAATCTGATATCCTGGTCTATCTGGAGCAAGGATAATGAAATAGAGAAGTTTTTAAAAGATAGCTATTTAAATGTATTAAAATATGTACATACTTGAATAGTAATTACATTAAATAACTATATATTGAATTGTAACTATTTATTTCAAAAATAATATACTATATACTTTTTTTCCTTTTTAAGCACTTTCTATGTGTGTTTTTATTTAACAATGTGTGTATTTTTAGGGGGGGGGTATTTTTCTTTTGTCATTATTTTAAACAGCAATAAAAAATATTTGCCACAAAGGAAATGTCTCTTTATCTGTAGATTAATTACTTCCAAAAGTGTTTAAGAAATGTGAATAGATGGACTCTTTGTCCACAAAGGATACATTAATTATTGTGAGTATAGATGGAATCCAACAATATCCAGCTGTTCAACTCCCATAACAACTGCAAAAACTTTCATTTCTGCAGTTTATGCATGAGGACTGTGGGTTATTTCACAGTCTCTTTGACCCAGAGAGATTTCATCGCTCAGCAACTGCCCTCCAGCCAGAACTCATGCCCATAACAAATCTCAGCTCCTTTGGAGATGTTAGTCCACCAGAACCCTCACTGGAAGCTCCATCCTTTTATGTTATAATTATTGCTCTTTGACATCAAACCTCCTAGCCAGAGAAGGAGGATGTTTCGAGTTTGAGGCCCGATATACCTTAAGATAAAGTGAAGTATATTACTCATTTTGCACCAGAGAACTTGCACAAAGAGTAGCATAGAACTGCTTTCCCTCTGCACCTGTGCTTTCATCTGCTAATGGTTTCCTAATTAGCAATAATTGTCTCTTGTCTGCCCTAGAATCATGAAGCACACTGAACCTGCCATCAGAAATCACAACCAAGTGGTCTTATAATCAAGACCTAATTAAGAAGAAAATGCACACTTCATTATCTTATGGCATGTGTTTTGTTACTGCAAACGTAATTAATTAGAGTTCAATCAATCCAAAAATGGCTTGTTCTTTCCTTACTGTGGATGTGATGGTAGGAAGACAAGTTTGGTCTTTGGAGACTTCCCTTTCTTCTGTAGCATATGGAATTCCTCACTGTGAACGGGATTCAGTCTAGTTTCCAGAAGACCAGTAGAGGGAACTGTGATAGGTGAACTCCTACAGGCTCCTTTCTTAGTTTAGAAGCAATAAAAATAAAGGAAAAAAGAGAAACTGTTTCATTCAGTGTACAACTCAGAAAGTTTCATTATATATTAGAAGATTAATATTAGTCTTTCAAAGTAGGCCAGGTCAGTAAACAATCATCCTATGAACTACTGGAACTCTACTTCATTGTTATGAACTATATCAACAGCATCCTGAAATCCTGACAGATTTCCCTTCCTTTCCTCTTATACAAAAAAGGCTCAAGGCAAGGTAGTCTTGGGTTTCTTCCTAACTGGAGATTGTCGGCACCTGGATGGGGGTCAGCAGGCTTTGACTAAACTCTGGCAAGACTAAACAGTTTTGGGTACTCTGGGATCTGGGACTTCGTCTTCTTTGACTCTGAATGGGGTGGCACTGCCCCAGATGGATCCGCAATCCAGAGGGTTCTCCTGAACTTGTGACTCCTTCTCAAAGAGCAGGTGCAATTCCGGCTAGAAGAGCCTTTGCACAACTTTGGGTTGTGTGCTAAATGTGGCCTTTCCTGGATCAGGATTCCCTGAGTTCAGTGGTTCAGGTGTATGGTAAAATATTCTTTCCTTAAAAAAATACTTTGTTAGAGGTCACTCCTTTCGAGTAAATATTTATTTTCTACATCTCTTTCATTTCATTTTAGGGCAAGCGTTATAAAAACTCTTTGGAGACTGTGGGAACTCCAGATTCCAGCCGATGCCGGAGTGAAAAGAAAGCCATTAAGTAAGTCCCAGTAGGAACTATTGGAGTGAATGGGTTTGAGGTGTTTGAATTAGTGATTGCATAAACCTACATCAAAAAGGATAGGTTTGATATTATACCTTCAAGCTACCTTGCATTTGAAAACAAGGCACTTCCAGTCATTTTGATTCCAGTGGTCCAAAAGTTACATTCCTATCTGTTCCACAACCTTATTACACCAAATATACATGCAGCTATACTCCTTATACTCTTGCACATTATTCATATTGTTCACTTTGGGTTAATTGTTCCTCTGTTTCCATAAACACCACGTTGTTCTTTGACCCCCCTCATCAGATAATTTTCTTTCATTATTTAGCATACTAATATTTTTCCTTGTATTAGCTTAGCACATTGACTTACCTAGATAGTGGCCTTCCTTCCTTTGTAATATCCCACATCTCATTATTCTAGGGTTACTGCATACCTCAAGATTTCAAAATCTATTTAATTCTTGTTATCCATCTGCCTTCCATCCTGCTAAAGGCCCATTCCATGTACAATTATTATCCGTTCCATTAACGCTGCCCCTTATCATAATCTCCTATCTTCTTTTTTTAAAACATAGTCTAACTTAAGGAACCACAAAAAGGAGGCCTTCCTGTTAACTGTTAGCACATGAACAATCAACTGAATATAAATCATCCCAACAGTGTTTCCTGCTATTGTGAAACATATCTTGTAGGCATCATTTCAAACTATTCATTTGTCTATAAAAGCTAACACATGCAAACATTGTAAAATTGTTTTATCTTTTGCATGTTTTATCAAACAATTTGTAAATGGCTAACCAATTTCATCCAGACACATTCCTCTTTTTCAGATCGTATCTTCTTCCCCAATTATTAACAAGATGGCTAGATTTCTAAGAAATGTCCAATGTTATTTAATGTGTAAGCAATTCTCACTTGTTATGTTCTGGTCAGCTGAAAAGATTAATGTTTCTTCCATCTTTTGGCAAATGATAAATTCTCTATCTGGAAGAGCAGTCAATTGATGTTTTCAGTTTATGGTCCTCCAGATCTTAATAGATTACAACTCCAAGCAGTCCCAGGAACATAGCTGATAGGGAAGGGTGCTAAAAATTGTAGTTGAGCAACATCTGAGCCATATGTTCCCATTCCTGCAATAGGACTTAATCTCATGGCCAGGTGTAATATCAAATTTAGCATCTAGAGGAATAGATAACATTATGCAACCACATAGATGTTTATATGGAAGCCTCTGTAATATGTGATTTTGACGTACAGGTTTAGTTACACAGAAAAGAATCAAACCTATCCTTTGGACCTTGCATATGAAAACAAAATAAGGACACATTAATAGTAATTAATTTTCTTCTGGCATATGATGCTATTGTACCAAACAGTGGGATACTAAAAGCCCTTATAGTTATCTCAGTTATTTCCTTGATAGAGCAATATAATTCTACACATACCTCAGCTGACAATGGATCATCATTCATCCATTTCTTTTACTTCATATTGCAAGGATATTTTAAGGTGAGTTAAATTTTTATGATCATTGCACATAGCAACAGATCACAGTGAAATAATATTTCTCTGTCATGGTCCCATTATTTGAATTTTTTATATCTAGGCTCCCTTGTAGTGGGACTGAATATAATCTCATCTTCAGGAATGGTTAAAAATGTTACACTCTGGAAAGCATGATTAAGTAATAATTTCCATAAAATAGCTGTTTCACCTTCTGATATAATCACACAAGCTTCCCTTGGTTCTTCTCTGACATCTGCCTATGGGATTCCCAAATCTAATTTTCTACACTAAAGAATGCTATAGAGTTTTGAGATTTGCTTGATGACGTTCAATGGAAAAGCTGGATGAAGGAACCTTGGTGATTGGCCCTAGAGCTATGGTGATTTAGTAAAAGAAGTGTTACCTTAAAAAGTATGGACACCTGCAATTCTGCCTCTACATCTTCAGATGGGTTGATAAAATCAGTTGATAAAATTTCTGTCCCTTTGTGTGCCTTCATGTTTGTGCATGCCTTTATGTGTAATTTGTGCATATATATATATAAAACTGTGTATATAGCTATTTATGTGTTTGTGTGTGTGAAAATTATGTATATATGTATGTTGAAGATATGTGCTCATATATACAGTCATTTGTTAATTCCTGGATGCATGGTCTCATCAGTAGCTTATGGTTCTAGGTGACACTATTAGTCAGTCCCTCAGTTAAATCAGACCAATTGGTGCCATGCTCCAAGGCCATTATAAATGTGTGAACCTGATAGTTATTTCCCTCTTGCTTTTGATCTCATGTCTGGAGGTTACAGATAATTATGCTGAGAGTAGAACAAGACCACTACAAACAATAGTCCTAAGATCTTTCTGCAGCTCCAAAATGTTCACTTCTTAGCTCCATATTGAAAAGGTTCTACAAAAACTCTGCCCCAAAGGCATTTGTACCCAAAGTGGGAAACGGGCAGGCAGACATAATGGAGAGGTTGGTTTCTCTACTTTTTTGCAATACTTTTCATTCCCCCCCCCAATTCTTTGTACCTTGTGGATGAGCCTTGAGTTCTTTGATGAACCTCAGCTGTCCTTTATAGCAAGCTTTTCATCTTCCCTCTATACATGTCTCAAGAAGCCATCTACAGGCTTTTAATTCTTGCAAATGGCAAGGACACTAAGTGAGTGGTAAGAGAAGTGGATGCAAGCAGGTAGCCTGCAAAGAACCTTTGATGTCTCTAATGAACTTGTTAGACAACCACTTGACTTCAAAAGCTATTGTGAAGTTGCATATGTTGTGACTCACTTGCCATTGGAGGCACTCTTACATTCAGGAGGAGATGGTTAGTTAGGCTCTAGCTGTTTACAGAACGGGTGATATAACCTACTTAGCAAGCACTGTGAGCCCACAAACTCCAGCCTGAGGCAGAGCACCCTCCTTCTGCTCTTTCTGCACAGCTGAGCAGAAGATCTACATGAGGAAATGCCACGTCCCCCAGGCTGAGCAGGCCTCTTCTTGAGGACAAGGATGTAAAGGTTTATCACTTCCCATGTTTCAAAGCTGTAATGACAAGGACAGGAAGAACATTCCAAGCCAGCCTCTTGCTTCAATTAAGATATTTTTTCCTGTTCAAGGGACCACTATTGCCCCTCCCCATTCCTTCAGAAACAATTTGAAGCCAATCCACAATTGTGTTTGTGCTTATCAATTTAAAATGGCCAAGAACAACACTGAAGGTTGTGAGCTTACTGGAAGGTTATTAAAGATGTGAGCCAGGAGAATGGTTGTGGAAAGAGAATAGAAGAATGCCAATAGAAGAATGGAGTCAATGTAAAGCTGTAACAGTTCAGGTTTAAAAAAAATACTAGCTTGGCTGCAATTTCAGGTACATGCAAATGACCTGGATCTGGAATACAACTATTACCATAAATCAATTAGGTTCAGAACAGATTCTTCTGCTGCAAAGACCGTTTGTGGAAGTGATCCTAGATTCAGTATGACAACTGAGCATTGACTAAGGTTTCTCCATAACCTTGATGCTGTTTTCCCACCATCACTTTGTTATACAGCTGATGAAAGAAATCTAAAGAACTTCCTAAGGATAATTTTCTTTTGGAAATTGTCTCATGGGCTTTGCCAATTAACTTATTCTCAAGGATCTTTGCTAATTGGGCAAATAGGTTCTTTTCTCCAGTTAGATGCACCAATTCTGCACAGGAAACTGGAAAAGATTCTTTCTCTGCACAACAGCATTAGTTCTAGCTAATGTTCCCACTATTTTATAAAAAGTTATTGTCCAAGATACTGCTTTGTTTTCCATACTACCCACTTTGGATGGGAAAAAAACACAGGAAGGCAAAATTCCCCAAAAGGAAGAGTACAGGTAAGAGACAAGGTAGAGTCCTGAGGAAACAGTCTCAGAGTCATTTAACTGAGGTTTCTTTAACACGAATCCCTCTCTCTCTTTTTCATTCTCCCTTACCATCAGCTCTGGGGATGCCTGCTCCTATCTTTTTTCAGCTTTGCCTTACCTATATATCATCTGAGTGTGTATGTGTGTTTGTGTGGACTCATGGGTATAAGGCACAGAGCTTTACCTTCCACAGGAGGAGAAGTCAACACTAACCTTGCTGTCTCTTGGGTTATTTTTTTTTCTCCTTCCTCCCCTTGCAGGAATTTAGATTCTCTCTCTTGTATTTCCCTTTGTTTTTTTTTCTCCCCTCTCACCGGCTGATCTAGTGATCTAGACAGAGACTTTTGGAATAACAATGACAACACAGTGCAGCAGAAATGGAGTTCCTACCCTCCCAAGGAGTTTATACTAAACATATCACCTTACGCCCCATATGGTGATCCACGACTTTCCCTCAAGTGAGTCTCTCTTTAACTGATTTGATCATACATAGTGAGTATATGCACACCTCTTTCCCACCTACCCCTCCCTGCTTTCCTCTTCCCCCTCCCCTTCTCTCCCTCCCCTGCACTCTTCTCCCTCCCCATGGACATATGGCCATGGAGACGAGCAACCCCTCCTCCCTTCTCTTTCTATCCTGCTCTTTCAGTGGTTCACAACTACTGGTTGGTACCTTGGAATATCAGGCTTGTGTTTCCATTTCTCCAGGAACTCTCCTATTACCTGGGTCTCAAATTTTGGTCCCAGTGAAATGGAAAATTCTGTGTTAGTAGGTTTGTTGAAACCAGATTAAATCATTGACTCATTAAAGTTTGAGGTAGTCAATCATAGAGCCGGTTTAAAAGGTGGGTTTGGACCTAATAAAATCCATTATGGTTTCAGCTAACTGAACGGGTTGGCACTGGATTGCAACTTAAATCCTTAAATCCACTCCAAAAGCCATTGCATTCCTTTTTTTAAAAAAATTAAGGACTTAGCCCAGGTTTTTCCCCTACTAAACTTATATGGTGCTTCCAGTGGTTTGAGAACCACTGCTTAGCAACTCACTGACAAAGTCCAGCACCTCCCCTCCCTGCACCCTAGTTCCTTTGGCTCTCCTCTCCCTCACCCACCCACTCCTTTTCTGCAGCACAGGATGGGGTTGCCCGTTTTGGTCACCCTCTCAGCGTATTCTCTGCATCTGCACTGTGTGGTGGTGGTGATGGTAGTGGTAAGCTCTCTCACTAACATTGCTTTTTTTTTTCTCCCTTCGCCTGCACAGTGCCTCTCCTAACGGTCTTATCCATTGTTCAACCCTTCGTTGTCTATGGAATTAACTTTGGCTGCAATCATAACTTCACAAGCCAGGGCTGCCTTCTGCCTTTGACTGGGACAAAGGCTCCCCTTGGCCCTTTCTTTTGCAGTGCTGATCTCTCTCTTTCTCTCTGTCTCTGTCTGTCTGTCCCTTGTCTGTCTCTCTTTTCTCGTTCTCTCTCTCTTTCTGTCTGTTCTCCTCTTCTTCATGTGACCTCCTTCTCATTGCCACCTGCCACCTCTCTTTCCTGACATACCATAGTGGCTCATTGCTGTCAGGTGCAAAGTTGGCTGCCTCAGCCACAGCTGGGTTGGCAGGAGAGCGAGAAGGATGCCACGGAGAGAGGCAGCAGCTCCGAGAGGACGGCATGAAGAGCAGCGTGTCTGCCCACAGCGAGCCCAGCATTGGGAAGGCGGGGAGAGGCCGATGGCAAATGGTGCAGAGCCAACTAGCAGCAGGGAAGCTCAGCTTATCCAAGTGAGTGAGAGTGCATCCCAGGACTGGCATGACCTGGCCTGCTGGCCCCAGAGGCATTGCAGTTAGGCGCATGGAACATAAACATGTCCAAATCCCATAATGAACTTTCTGCCGAAGCCCAGACAAGCACTGAAAAATATAAGGGCTGTCATAATGACACTATAACAGAATAGTCATAGTGTGGTGGGGATAAATAAATCTTGAGGCAGATGGTTGTGTTCTTCAATAAAAAAAGGTGGTTAAAGGCTTGAGAGAAGAGCTTTTTGACTTTTTAATGCTTTGAGATAGATTGCACATATATAAGCATGTAAAAGCTGGTCTCCGGTTGGGTCAATCTAAAAGTCTTTCGACAGCAGCTTTTTCATCAATAGCTATATTGCTGGGTCCTTCAGAGTAAATATACTGTGAGGCACAACATAATTCTAGAGTATAATCTTTAGTCATGTGATTTATTCCCATCCTTCCACAGTCACAAAAGCATTCAGTACCTTGAGCAAAAAAAAAAGTGTTCATATAATCCATCAATTTCTAAATCTAACTTAAATCCAGCTTTCATTGTTTACTCTTTTGCAAGAGAATCACATTGCAATATCTCAAAACTGGTGTGCTGTTGTAGAAGGGAAGGAACAACTGACTAGTAAAGCACTTTTTTGTATCAGATATTCTCTAAGGAACTCCCTCCAAGGAATTTCTCTGTGAAACCTATTATCGCATTATGTTCTTAGTCACAGGCCAAAGACTGATGACCTGGAATAGGGGTTGTACATTTGATGTTAGATAAATTTATTGTAACTAAACTGGAGAAAAAATGAGGGACTGGAAAATATCCATAATTTATTGCATTTGCTTCTTTATTTTCCTCATTTTAAAAAAAGTGTCTGACAAGGAAGGAAGAAACAATGGAAGCTGAGTCTGGCTAAATTCTAGTGTTAAATATAAACCTAAACCCTAATGGCCAACCTTCTCTTAGTAAGGATTCTTTTATGGAATCATTAATTTGCATTTACCAGACGCTTTTGTTGGTCAACATCTTACAAACAGTTTTGGTATTGCCAAATTCTACTCCTCCTTTTATTGCCTTTGCTGGTTCATGTGCTCTGATTAGGTAAAGGGAGACAAGGGCAGCAGCTTCCACTTAGTCTATGTGTGACAATATGGATTGGGTCCAAGAAGAAAGATCAAGCTAGTAGAAAGGAGAAGAGGCAGAAATAAAGGTCTTGCTAGAGAGGAATACCCACTTCAGAATCTTTTCCTCAGAACCCCATAAAAACCTGAAGTGCAAATTACTAATAGTTACACATTGTTGCACATGGTGAAAGAGCTTTGGTATATCTTATGCTACGCAGTTCCCACCCCTGAGACAAAGGCACATGCTGGGGCAAAGGCAGTTTTCATATCAGCATGTGCTGCTTTGATGGAAACAGCATACAAATCTCATGCTGGATGAAGTAATAGGATAATGATTTTATCATGGATATTTCTGCCAATCGTTATTTTCAAAATGATTATATTTCATTAGTCCACGGAGAATGAAATGTGCTTGTTAAATCAGTATTAAGGGCTTGTAAGCTTGGAGACCTCAGAGCTGATAAAGCTGCCATTGACACCACAGCCAAGCTCACCTTGCTCTTCTATGACTTGCACAATTACATTGTGGCTCTTCTCATGATCCGTGGAATCCAACACATTTGTCAGTGACCCAGTAGATCTTGCTCTATTCTCTGTCCTCCCCATGAGACCAGTTATCAGGCTAGTATCTCTAAGTTCCAGTTTCGGTGAAAGGTTCCTCAAGCTGGATCTTTTTCATTTCCAACAATTTGGAAACTTTCCTTTAGAGGTTTTTAAGCATATGTGACAACTCTTTGATGGAGTTCATGGAATTCAGCATGGTCAATATCGGATCTGTCTGTGGTCTCCTCTCAAAGCAGTGATCTCCTTAACTTAAACAATGTGTGCCCTGGGATCATTTTGGAATTGTAAAGAATCAGCATCCCTTGGGCAACTCTTCTGATCTCTAGGTCTTCAAGACATGGCTTTATATATGTTAATGAATACAGAAATGTGTGAGGGAAGTTGTTTTGTAATGCTGTTTCCCACTCTATTCTCAACTGCAAGATCATGGTATCTAAACAGAGTAATATCCTCAGAAATACATGTCCATTATCAGAAGTGGCTTGGATTGATTAGACTAAGTTGAAAGATTTCTTATTCCTATGATAGAATGTTTTATCATCCCTATAAAGGGAAGCAAAGATTTGTCCTAAGAGATATATGTACCCACAGATTCATTCACTCAGCGGGTCTTACAGCTACCCAGAATGTACATGCAGCTCAGTTTACTTTCTTTATTTTCTTTTAAAACCATTGGATTTGTGATAACTTCCAGGACTCTATTCTACCTATTTCAAAACAAAAACAAAACAACAGGTTCCCTTTATTCTATCACCATTTATTATCGTGCCAAAAATGTAAATAAATATTTGGGGAAGAAAGTGTAAATAAATACATAAGCAGTATATTAATATTTTCCAGACATTTAGTCCCAGACGTAGAGGGTTTTTGATCATATAGCACTTTCTGTGGAGTAAATCAATCTGATATACATACATACATACATACATACATACATACATACATACATACATACATACATACACACACACACACACACATACATACACACACATACACACACACACAAACACACACACACCTCCTATTGAAGACTCTTGTCTCTGTATCTGGCATTTGCGTTTTTGTGACTGTGTGCTACTGTGCTTTGCCTGTCTGGCTGAGATAGCCCTTCTGTCTGTCTGCTTGCACAGTGACCCTGTGATATAAACTGGATGGGAGCCATCAGAGGTAGCTGTATATATATGTCAGACGGCCAGGTGTGGCAGATACAGGCCTTAGAGCACTGGGGCTTCTTCCCACCCATCATTACCTTGATAGAAATGCATGTGTTCTACTTACTCCCTGACCAGAGGAGCCAATTTTAGTTTCCTATGACTGAGAGGCTGAAAATTGAACTAATTTAGGATTTGATAAAAAAAAACAGAAATGAGGTCACTACATGTGGAGCAAGCAGGGAGGAGAAAGGCTGATTTCTGCCTTTGCCTAGCAGGAGGATGTTAAGCTAGAGGCAGCCAGTATATAAGCAGAAGTACTTAAAACCAGAGTAGGAAATGGATAGAGTGTGACTCATTTCTTACACAGATTTTCAGTTCTTCTTTCTCTCTCTGCCTCTATCTATCTATCTATCTATCTATCTATCTACCTATCTATCTTTCTATCTTTCTATCTTTCTAACTTCACATCTTCACCCTGTAAAAAGTCAGCCATTATATTGTTATGACTTCCCTAAGCAATTCTGCTGATTTGAGTAAAGCCAGGGTCAGCAGCAAAATATGCTAGATCCCAACTGCTATGAGATCTTAGTTTCTGAATATCCTTAGTTATACTTAAGAACCTGTTTATTTTTTTACACTAGTGACATATGACTATTTTGTGACTACTCACCCCATGTGGCTGCTCTAGAAAAAGTATTAGGAGCAATAAGACTGGTGGGTGATCAGCTGACTGTGCTCCTCTCTGCTTTCACATGTTCGCCTTCCTGGATCAGTGGTTGGCTGCCTTTGTGAGATACTCAGACAAATGGCTAGCCGTGCTTTTCAGGGAATACTGTACCCAAAAGTATCTTTTCTAATGGGAATAGTTTCACCAGTTTGCTTATTCAACCAACCCGTCCTATTCTGCTGCTTTACATTGGGTCGTGCATTTTCCAAACTTCTTTTTTGACCTGTTCAAAAGTCCAGTTTTCCATTTAATTGCAAGCGTGGTTGTTTATAAATGGAGTTCAAGTATTTTTTTTTTTAAAAAAAGAAGCTAAATCGAAACACATTCTACCAAAACACATATTCTGTGTTTCAAATAGATGAGGCAGATGAATGGTCCTTGCAATCTGGACTTGATCTCGACATTGGAGGTTTTTTTTTGGGGGGGGGAGTAGTATTTCAGGCGAGAATAGTTGTATAAGATAGCTTTGTATATAGACCTTTCCCTATTCAGCCCTGGACGGAGGGCTGGAGAAAGAAACCTGTCTGAGCCCCTGACATCCTCAGCCCCCACCCCCACCATTCTTCTGATATTTTCAATAATTTAAAACTTGCACAGCATATTTAATTCCTAGCAAAATGTGCAAGGGCAGCCGCATAGTAAATGAACAGCCTTGATCATGGATTCTTTCTAATCCTGGCATGTTTCCTTCTGCGTTGTCTTATGTCATTATGATCAACCATGCCTCTTCTTCTCTTGTTGTTGGCTGTATGGGTAGCTATGTTGTGCATTGTGTTACTCAATGGCTTGTCCTGATTGGATAGTTGTGACAGCTTTCTGTACTTATTGTATTGTCTTTCAAGCTATATGTTCTGTTCTGTGCTTCACTGTTCACAGACTACAGGTCATACCTACACAAGTTCTCACACATCTACAGGTGTGTGGCCATTTTATATTTTCCCCTCTTATCTCTCCTGCTTTTTTTCCCCAACTAGGTGACTAACTACACGTAATGTGCAGATGCATCTATTAGAGTCCATCAAGCAATCTTTTACAGGTAGTCCTTGACTTATAACCACAATTGAGCCCAAAATTTCTGTTGTTAAGTGAGACGTTTGTTAAATGAGCTTTGCTCCATTTTATGACCTTGCCTCAATTGTTAAGTGAATCATTGCAGTTGATAAGTTAGTAGCCTGGTTGTTAAATGAATCTGGCTTATCCATTGACTTTGCTCGTCAAAAGGTCACAAAAGGGGGCCACACGACCTTGGAACACAGCAATGGTCATAAATATGAACTTCTTGCCATGTATTTGAATTTTGATCACACAGTCATGGGGATGCTGCAAAGATCATAGCTATGAAAAACAATCATAAGTCACTTTTTTCAGTTCTGTTGTAATTTTGAACAGTCATTAAGTGAACTGTTGTAAGTTGAGGACTACCTGTATTACAGTCACAGACCAGAATTAAAAATTGAAGCATTAAAATAAATAGAACAAAGCAGAACAAAATATAATACTATATTACAGCTAATGGTGAGATCATCAATGGGCAGCCAAAGTCTGCCCAATTTTACAGATAATGTAGTAGAATTTAGCTACACTCAAAGAAGCTGCATCCTACACTGATCCCATAGTAATAAAAGAGATCAGAATTCTCAGATATTTCACCAGGTAAGGAGTTATGATTCCATGAATCCTCATAGAGAGCACAATATAACAGGGCATGAGTTGTGGTTTCAATCACCCCTTTTTCATAGGGCCACAATCTCAGATCATATGGGACATTTTTGTATTAGCCTTCCGGAACTGCTACGGAGAGAGCATTACAACAGAGTTAGTGCCCTCTGGAATTTAAATTTCTGGCTTATGAGTTGGGAGGGGCCAACTGCTCAAGAAAATGTTCATACATAGAGCAGACATCCATTAGAAAGGCCTCAGCACCATTTTAGTTTCATGACATTAAAAAAGTCTCTTTCGAAAATACAGTTGGCAACACATACAGGGTATTTTAAGTATTTTAAGATGGGTGTGTCGTTTCTTCATTACATTTGCCTCACCAAAAAGCTTATCCAGGTTCCTTGCGTTTTTAAAGGGCAGGCCTTTTACATTCCCCCTGCTTTTGGACTCCCAGTTTCCTTTTCTGAAATAGTAATTTTTACTCAGACAAACACCCCTGTGCTTCTCTCACACTCTCTGTAGAGATGTATGTGTGTGTCACGTGTAGTTAGACTCCTAATGGCCACTCCAAGTGTTACATTTTCCAAAAAAAAAAAAAAGACCTGCCTCTTAAGATATTTGCTTAAAGGTGTGTATATCATGTAGATGCACTCATTGAGAAGCTGTTCTGGGCTGCAGATATTCTTCACTGAGTATATGCTCAATATTGCACAAAAATGTATAACTTTGTGAGATGTAAAATGACCTCCAAATCTAATCCACTAAGGGTCATAATGGGAAAAAAAGGCTGCAATTTGTTTGAATCCATAGAGACAGCCCTATGATCAAAAACTGTGAATGTCCTCCAGTCGGGTACAGCCACACCAGAAAACAGTAGCAACGTTTTCAGACAAGAGGCAATGAGCTATTTGTTCCCGTGCAATCAAGAGTTAAGAGAAAAGCTTAAGCCCACATTTTTCTCCCTTGTGATGTGCTTCTGAGTTGCTTTGGGAGGATGAACAAGATGTGATGGCAAGAAACCTGTGGTGTTAAGCTCTGGTTCTTGCCAAACAGTCAAGAAGTAAACAAAGCCCATGTCAAAGGGAGCTAGGGCAAAATCAATCAGTTGAATCTCCTCTTCATTAACTCCTCTGCTAAAAAGAAACACCTATAGCACTGATGGTGAACTTATGGCATGCGTGCCACAGGTGGCACATGGTGCTCTCTCTGTGGGCACGTAAGCCACTGCCCCAGCTGAGTGCTACCACACGTGTTCGCACCTCCCGCTGGCCAGCTGGTTTCTGGGTCACTGTCGTGCATGTGCAGTGGGCAAGCGGGAGCGCGGGGGAGAGGGGTTGCGGCAACCCACCACACCTTATTTTTGGTCCCAGGAGACATCAGGGAGACTGCTAAGCCCAAAATGGGGCATGGAGGGGGGGGTAGCGCGTGCATGCGGGTGGGACCCAGGTGTGTGTATCACGTACGCATAGTATTATGAATGCAATATTGTCCCCTTATGCAAGGACAATAAGGTTAGCCATCACTTACCTATAGATACATACTCATAGTTCTACAGAACTCTTTCCTTGGCTTCTTTTTCCCTAGCTGACCAAAATTAAGCTCAGATGGGAGTGTCAGTCATCAATAGGAAACAAATGGTGAAACTCCTGCTAACGCATCTTGTCTTCCCTTAATTCTAGAAACTCTTTGGCAATGACAGAAGCTTGATGAAACAGACGTGCTAGCAGCAAAGCTAGTTCTTCCCTCAAGCTGTTGTCTCAGTTTCCTTGCTCAAAGAGGAGATAGGACAGCGTTCAGGAACAGCAAACATTAAACTCAACACTCCTGTAGTCCAGAACCCCCTTGCCTTAGTTGTAAGGATGTCACCGTTTAGAGATTGGTTTCTGGGGCTTTCACTACAACTTCAACAGGCTGTAGAATGTGTGGTTCTCAGGCAGTTCTCAAAAGCATATAAAGTTGACAGTAAAGAGGATAGACACTATTTTACATGTAATTACCTAAGAATATTATGATGTACTCTGCAGCAAGGATCTCCAACCTTGGCAACTTTAAGCCTGGCGGACTTCAATTCCCAGAATTCCCTAGCCAGCTGGCTGAGGAATTCTGGGAGTTGAAGTCCACCAGGCTTAAAGTTGCCAAGTTGGAGACCCCTGCTCTGGAAGACAGTGCTACACCTACTCAAGAGAAAGATGGGGCTGCAACTTCACTGGGGGTTGGGGGATGGAGAACGGAGCAAGATTTGTGACAGTTCTGAGTATCGTCACCATTTCAAGAAAGGGCTTCAGAGAATGCAAATAGAGAAAGCAATTGTGGAATGTGTCACATGTCACTAGCAACCCAGCACAGGCACCAGGGAATTTGCCTTCCGAAAGCAGTCTAATTAGTTTTGAAATGAGGATTGGCAGTCTGACTCTCCTTACAAGCTTGGGAGAAGGAAAAGGAGAAGTGGCTTGTGAGCACTCTCACGCTGAACCCCAAGATTGGAAAGGATCCTGTGATCGTGGAAGGGTTACAAAATGGCCACAAGGCAGGGGAATTACGCTGCCAAAGATTCAGAATTAGAGGCACAGCTCCCAAGGACAGTCTGTCGCTTCCAACCACACCTGGCTGAGAGAATGCTGTGTTGGGGCATCTTCTCTTTAACACTCTGCTTTTCCTTCCTCCAATTTTGCCCCTTTACCTTCTTCTCCTTTTTCTCCTTTTCCTCGCCCTCCACCTCCGTAAGTTTTGAGGATTCCACCATGTCCACAGCCACTACCCTTGAGTATATCCCCACCTCAGCAGGAGACCCGAAATGCCAGCGCCCGCGCACCCTCTTGCGCCAGCAAAGCCTCCAACAGCCACTCAGCCAGCACCAGAACCCCGGCCACAGCCAGCCCACCACCAGCCAGAGCCTGGGTCACCTGCAGTCCCACACCAGCTCCTCCTCAGCCACTGGCAACCCTCGGGGCTGTCGGAGTGGTCAGTCACGGCAAGGGACCTGCGCTGCCTCCAAGCAGAGGACGGCTGGTGGCCGTAGCCGCTCCAACCCTGGGAGCTGGGACCATATGGTGGGGCAGATTCGGAACCGAGGCTTGGATATGAAATCTTTCCTGTAAGTTTCTTTTCTCTTTTCACTTTCTTCCTGTGTGACTTGCATTTGTTTATTGTTCTGTTTTGCTGAATGTCCACTTGATAACTGTGGTGCAGTTAGCTTCAAGCTGATTGCAGACAAGTCAATAATTTGCCTGCCTTATTAGTCTGTCCTTTGTTGAGAAGCAACGTCTTCCTTTAAACTCCTCAGAACTTGTAACATGGTGCGGAAGAGTCAATTCTCTCGGTAGAGAAAAGACACTTCCTAATTCCAGAGGTTTTTTTCTTACTCTTACCTATTGCAACAATTCTAGTCCTTATGCTGTTTCATTTCTTGACCTTTCTAAAATTCTCAGTGAAAATCTTCAGATGTTTTTCACTTAACAGCCATGGATACAGATATTTGCTGTCCTCTCAGAAAACAAGTACAGCGTAAAAGTGTTTAGAATACGGAGAACAAGGTCTCAGAATAAGGGTCAAATTAGACAATCTTCTAATTTATTCTCTGTCTGGGTAATGTAATTTTCTGCATCACTTGAGCAACACGGGGGCATGTAGCAGAATTGTATAATTGTATCACATCCTCAAGTTTTCAGAAGTTAATTGGGGGCTTCAGGGGCTAGAAGAAAGAAGAAGCCACAGCCACAAGCCTACCAGTTGCCTGTGGAGTGCAGTTTGCTCACCTCTGCTGATAAAAGACAGACCCATGCCACTGACTCCTCATGGACTTGAACTGCCTCTTCTCCCTAGAATAATTTTGCCTTGAGTGGGAGGGAGAAGAAAACTAAGTGCTAAAGGAAAATTCTTTTTTGTGCACTGACCTTACGGGAAAGCTGGCAAATACCTCTGAAAGGGATGCTTCGCTCCCTCTTCTCCTTCACAAACAGTCTTGGTTTTCTTAATCATGACATCCTGCCTATCCTTCTTGCAGTGAGCCGTAAAAGAAGATTTGTCAGAGCAGTTTGAAATGTGTGTTATTTTTAATCTGTTTTCAATACTTTCCCTGTTGATGAGAGTTTTTAAATTCCAAGCCCAGCGAAATAATCTGAAGCTTTGCTTTTCCTTTATCGAGAGATGTGACTAAATCCATTATTTTCTTTAGAATGGGGTACCGTCAACTATCCTTTAGAATAGAATAGAATAGAACAGAACAGAACAGAATAACAGAGTTGGAAGGGACCTTGGAGGTCTTCTAGTCCAACCCACTACTACATTTGCCTGTTTGCCTGTACAATATTCTTTCTATTATCTTTTGATCTAAATGGCACATAGCAAAGCGAGGTTGTGGAATACATAAATACCACAAAGTACATCGGCATGTGTATACTTGTCTTATGTATTTCCATACATGGAAAATCTGTAAGTTGTATTTTATATTCCAGTAGCTGAACACTACACTCATATTTACATATACTAGCTGCACTGCACATATCACTGACAATACAAACACATCTATATAATTCATTCTTTCACTGTAGTCAGTAATAGTTGAGATGAAAGATTCACATACACATAGAAATAATTGGTTTAGCCAACAATGGATTGTTTAGTGAACCTTACCTCATAATTATGTTTCAAGGTGCATAAAATTAAAGCAGCATAACAGGTCCAAGATTGTTAAAAATATTTTGTTAATCAGCTTTATAAACAATGTTGCAAGAAATGATGTAAAATTGTGTCTATAGGAGAACAGAACCATAATAGAACCATCTTGTAAATGTATTAGATAGGAATAGTGTTAATTACTAATAATTGCTGTTGTCTTTAGATATGCATATATTCTCAAATAGAGCTAAAAGACAGTGGTGAGGTACCCTTAATAGCATACTGTCTATCAAACTTTGTTGCTAATAAACATAATGATTCTGAGAATCATAATAGCAGGATTGAAAGATAAATTACATTATGAAAAATCAGAGGCAATTAATGTATTTAGTGAGAAGATTAAGAAGAAGGAAAATATTATTTAGAAGAAAAATAGAATAGAGAATTACTCACAGAAATCAAAGAAAGTAATGGGTAAAGGTTTTTCATTTTAGAAAATATTTTGGCAAAATATTGGTAGAATATTTTAATATTTTAACTTTAACATCAGCATTTCAGCAATGTGATATTGGTAGTATTATATGATGTTCTGAAGTTTCCAGGGAACTGCTTGACAAATATTTTTCAGGGCAGGATCTTATCCAAGTTGGTGTTGAATTATATTCCTTCTAGCTCTTTTTAAATTAATTGTTACATATTTAAAATATTCCTTAAGTGCAAATATTCCTTTTATTAGTGCAACAGAGATAGCTGCTATTCTTCATAGATGCTTTCTGTAAAAGATAGATTTTTGTTGGAACAGGAGACAACAATCTCTTGCTTTTCCCCCCAGGCTAGATTTTTCCATTTATTTACCAAAGAAAAAAGTAGTTGGATGGATTGATCTGTCCAGCTTGAATTGGGAATAGACATTTTGGAGAGAGATTGAACTCAGTTGTGCATAAATGAGGCTGCAGTGAATTACTTTTGTCAAAGGTTTCCAATAGTGGCGTCCAATATATAATTGATCTATATAGCAGTGTTTCCGGTCTTCAGCTGAAACATCCACATGTTTCATGATGATTTATCAATACAACAATGTCATGATACCCGTATATACAACATAATCAATTTTAGGCCAATTTTACACAATAATTTGTGCAATATCAATGTTTTCTTTGGGCTGTTTTTTTTCAATGCCAACCTAAAACAGTTTTCCATAATTGGAGTTAGAGAGAATTTTTCCCCTTATCCATGCTAATTAAATTGTAGGCAGTGGTTTTTATTTATTTTTATTTATTTATCACATTTGGAACCTTCTGTCTCCCTCACAGAGAGACTCCAATAGTGATAGTGATGGCAGTGGTGCTTTCAAAATTATATTTTTTTTAAAGAAAAAAGAAAGGAAGCTCAGAATGGTTTACAAAGAAATTCTAAAAATAAATATACAGTAAAAACAGAATATCATAAAATGCAGCATTCAAATAATAAGAATATATTGAAATCCAGAAGAGTGAAAGAGAACAAAAGACAAGGAAGAAGTGTCCAAAATTGACTTTAAAGAGGACAAGGAAAGTAAAATGTGTTTGCCTGCTACTGAAAGAGGATGATAGATAGTGTTAGACGGGGCCTTTAAGAACTGTGGAACAAATTCATTTGTTCATTTTTGTTTCTCTTGTCTTACAGATAGAGATAGTGATATATAGAGAGAGGCATAGAGATATAATTTTATAGAGCCAGTGTTTTTTACTTCCTAACCAATCAGCTCAACATCTCAAAACCATCGGAAAAAAGCCTACAATCATTAAAGGCAGCAATTTTGAGAATTCTAGCTGAATAGCCTGAGCAACTCTTCCCCTCCAATTAATGAGGAAGTGCCAAAAAAAGAAAGCATGGTTCTCTCCACATTCTTGCTTCCTTCCATGATTGTCTTGGGGAGCTTTATTTAAAAGGCTCAACTACAGTGTATACATTAATGGCCAAATGGCCCTCTGTTCTATTTTGAGACTCCAGAGAAACGGTGGCATGGCCCTACAAAGGCTTTGCTGCATTGAGAGAGGTAAAGCCTGAGAGATGGACAATAGGAAGCTGTCTATCTTGCCCAAGCATCTCAAATCTCCTAAGAGAAGTGACAAGGCCAAAGCTCTATGTAGAAAGTGCCTGTAGCTTTCTCTTCATTTACATGGTTTATAGATGAATTTCATTTGAGCTCTGGGGGATTGTGGTCCTCTCTGCACAACATCATTTGTTAATTGATTGGGGGGAAAAGCTTCCACTAAATGAGAACAAGCTACTTAGTCCAATTGATGTTCCTTCTCAAAAAGCTACAGCTTTTTAATACTCTCACTCTCCTAACCCAAACAGCAGAAAAGCCAATACCTTTACGTTTATATTTAAAAAGAAATCTTGGTTTCCTTGTATCCAGTGTTGATGCATTTATCTTTTCCACGCCTGAAGGAAGCTGAAATAATAATAGACTGACGTCAGCAGACAAAATATTCATTGTGACAAAGATCACATCTGCACCTTTTAAAAAGAGTTCTATATGTTACAAATTTAGAATGAAGATTAAAAAACTCATTTTATAGAAGTGGGCAGGTACACTTGTGATCTTCCACTGATCAGTACCTATCAAACATATAATGCAGCCTAGGACATTAGACCATTTAGCTATTGGGCATTCTTGATCTGAATGTACATATTGTACATTGTAATATATGATGGTATTAATGAATAGTTCCAGCTAGATGGGCAAATTGAATCTCTTTGGAGAATCTCCTTCCTTGCCATTGTCAATCTCTGTACTAATTTTTATGCAGATGTAGGACATCTGGGGAACGATTAACAAGAGTCATAAAATATCACAGTTTTCCCTCTTCATTGTTACATGTTTCCCCTTAAGTTGAGTGAGGTTCATTTTCTAAATTTAGTATTTTACACTAAATCTTGCCAACTGGCTTACTTTGAATTGCAAAAAATGATGTACTCATAGAATGAGATCAACAAATGAATTGCTATTCTGAACATGCCACACCTCACCTGAAGGATGTGCATCTGATAGGTGGAAATCACTGCATGGTGGCTGGCAAAGAACAGGGTTTAAATTATTGGTAGCAGATATTTCCTTGGTCTTCACAGCTCTTGCTATTGTGAGTGAATAATTGCTAGGCTTTATTCTAAACCAAAGAAACTGTGAGCAGTTTGCTAAAGCAATTTTTTTTTTAGTGGAATACTGATCCTGGTGAGATTTGCCTTTGTATTTCCACTTGCATTCTTTCCCCTCTGAATTTACAAGATATGCCCATACCCCAGATGGTGTTACCTCCAAGACCCATTTTTCCTAACCAACCCAGCCAAATATGAAAAGATAAGAAGTGCAGACTAACAGCCTATGAGAAGCCACATATCACTCATTCCAATTGAGAAGACCAAATCCCATAGTGTAAATATATAAGGGAATATGTAGGGCAGGGTTGTCAAACACAAGGCCTGTGGGCCGGATCTGGTCCACGATGTGGTCAGATCCGCCTCGTGGGGCCATCCTGGAAAATGTAAGGGGCCAGCCACATGGCTTCAGCCTGGTCCACCCAATGCAAAGAGGAAACATGCCAGCAGTTTGGATAGTGGCATCAAGTGGCCATGGCCACCTAATCGGCCACACCTACCCAGTCAGCCACATCCAGTGAATGGCATCAAGCTGGCCATGCCCACACAGTTGGCCACATCCACACAGTTGGCCACACCAACTGTGTGGATGTGCCTCACATGGCCGGCCTCCTGAGGTCAACCACAGCCCTGAAGCAGCCCTTGATGAAATTGAGTTTGACACCCCTGATGTAGGGAGAACGATCCGGCCCTGTGGAACGATCTACCCATAGAAATCCGGACCCTTACCACTCTCCCGGCCTTCCGTAAAGCATCCAAGACCTGGCTGTTCCGGCAGGCCTGGGGCTGTTGATTATATCCAGCCCCACTTAGACTGAATGGATGGTGTATTATTTTAATAATTGTATATTTTCTTTAATTTTTTAAATGCTTTTATCTTGCTTGTGAGCCGCCCAGAGTCCCAATGGGAGTGGGCGGCATACAAATTTTATTAAACTGAAACTGAAACTGAGAAGGATTCAAGTCCTGCAGAAAGTTTTCAAACTCCAAAACTGTAATCCTTCATTGTCTTCCAGGAGTCCATATCACATGGTATTTCTGAATGTATAATTCATTTGAGACAAAATGCAGTCTGTTCCCATGTGGTAGTAACTATAGTAATTAGTAACTGAGAAAAACAGGCACTGAGAACTAAATGTTAACTTGTCATGATTTACATGACAGGCTTTATATTCACATACAATGAATAGTGAACTTGCTATTTCTCTGCTGCCAAACCTTTTCAGCTTTCACAAATGGATGCAGGATCAAGCAGTAAATGCTTATAAATCAGTTTTCCTTTCATTTTGGTAGCCTGTTAGGCAGGTAACAATAGTTAGCGGCTAACATCTTTTATTTAATAAGTTTCTTAGGATAATTTTCAAAAACAGCAGTTAAGACAGTTTAGAGCACGGGTGTTGAACTCTATTTCATTGACAACTACATCAGGGTTGTGTTTGACTTTGGGGAGGCTGGGGGGGGGGGCTGGCCTGGATGGGTGTGGCCAGCTTGATATCACTTGTGTCAGGGGTATCTGTGGTGACCCGAGTGCTCTGCCAGTGAAAACGGGCTCCCGAACTCCATTTTTGGCTGTAACAGCCTCCTGCAACCATCTCCCAGCAAAAATGGGGCTTGGAGGGGCTGCATGTGGCCTCCTGAGCTTCATTTTCGCTGACAGAAGAACTGAAGAAGAACAGAAGAACTACGAGAACAGAAGAACAGAAGAACTACGGCTGATCCATTGTTTCCAGGGCGGTCCCACAGGCCAGATCTAAGCAATCTGTCGCCCAGGTCTGCCCCCCACCCAGGCCTTGAGTTTGACACCCCTCATTTAAAACCCAAGGCAGGATAAACAAAAACAAATCCATGGAATAAAACCATTCGGTAGAAAAACCTTCAGGTTCAATCAACGAAAGCTGACTCACTTCCCAGTGTATTTTTTTTTAATTTAGCATTGATCCAAACTTACTAGGAAAGTTTATTAAAGAATGCATCACATAATAAGGTTCCACTAAAAAATATCATTTTTTCCAATTACTGCACAGTTCAATGCTGAAAACTGAACGTACCTAGACGATCCAACATTGCACATCTTAAAGATAAGTCTAAATTCCTAGACACTTTTGCTTGTGACTATATATTTGGGTCATAACCATGATGGTTAATACTGCATTACTATCCATAATATCTGTACAGAATTAGTTCAAATCAGCCATAGTATTAGAAATATATAATAAGACATTACTTTTCAAACATTGACAATACTATTTCCATCTGGAACAGAACATCTTCTGGCTTTTGAGTTAGTAGGAACAGTAGAGTAACCTTGCCAAGGGAAATAAGACTTGTTCCACATGTTAGCAGATACTGTATAAGGTAAAATGCTTTCCAACCTGGACAATAAGCTGTAAGTAACAAACCCTTAGTTTTAATGATCGCAGAATGAGATGACTTCATAGAACGAATAAATCAAACCTAACAGTCTTATTACAGAAATCTGTAAAAGCAGACTTTGTATGTAGCAGACGCCATCTAAAAATTTGAATTGGGCTGATTAAGATTAATCCCTACACTCTCTTCACCTGTTGCTCAACCAATGCAGAATTTTAGATGCCCTTGGTCACAAATTCATCAGGCACAATTAAAAGTTCATTCATGAATACCAAAGAATCCTCTAATCTAACAGATCTTGGGTGGAAAAACTGGTATCTTTTCCATTCTCTGTGCTGAAGTGTATAAACAGAAAACTAAGAATAGATCTGAGTATGTCATGCCAGTAGTGTTTGTACAATAAAACAACAATTCATTAAACTATTGTTTTCAGAGAGGATGATCTTTGGGACAATGTCTACATAACTAGACTTTCTCTTTCTCCCAACTTCTCAACCCATCAATTCTACAGAGCAAATATTGTAGTTGTGAAAATAAGTGTGTTTCCTATGTCTTAATTTTTATCCCATTAATCTAATGCCTTCTTAGTGTGATGGACCCTAATTAACACGATTGCTGAAAATTATGAGCATTGAGGTGTAAGTTATCTAAGAAAATCTGCTTAGGAATGACTGATCTATTCTCTATAAATATTTTGTATCATTATTATGAAAATGGCTGTAATTGGAATAAGTGAAATGAAACTAAAGGTTAGATCATAACTTCAAGGAAAAGATGTATTTAAATTAGTCCTTGGGCTCCTAAGGGAAGTTGATGTTAGGAATGAAATAAATCAAGACATAACTAAGATCCAGGGTACACATTATGGTCAGTTCATACTGCCAAAACTGTTTCCATGTGATAACTACCATCTGTGCAACTTCGGTCTTTGCTTTTTGGCCAGTATGGGAACAGAATGCTGGATTGGTCCAACCCAATCCAACACTCCCCTAAAATTTATTCAAAGTGATAAAAACCAAAATGATTACAAAGAGCTTCAGAAGGGTCTCTGACAACTGGGTGTATGGTTAGCCAAATGGCAAATGCAATTCCATTTAACTTCATGGAGGTGAAGCCCCTTAGATTCATCTATATACTGACAGAATCTGAGTATTCTATCATCAGAAATAAGAAGTTGAGGTCATTAATAGTGGAAAGCCCAATGAAAATGATAATTCAGTGTAAGGTGTCTATGAAAAATATATTCCATGTTAGAAATCATTAGAGAAGGGCTTGGAAATAAAAATGCCAATATTGCAAATGCTTTTGTACAACTCTATGGTGTGCCCACATTTTGAATACTGTATACATTTCTGATTACCCCATTTGTTAAAAAGACTTAACAAAGCAGAGACTTAATGCTCCTTTTTGAACCCTCACACACACTCTCAAGACAATAAGAAATACTTCTCATTTTGAAGGATTCAGGAGCCAAAATGGCTAAACCTATGGCATGGCATTCATCTTCTCCTTTAAAACCATCAAGCTTTTTTATAACTCTTTATTTCAAAGAGCAATCCTATCCTTATTTGTTACAGTCCCCGCTGTTAACCTAACAGTTCAATTTGGCAGCAAGACAAGCTCCTCAAATTAAGGTCCTGGTTTTTCAAACTCGGGGGATGCAGAAGATATGCAGAGTCATATACATTTGTGAATTAAAATAATCATTAATTAAAACAATGTGACTGGGCTTGTGAGATGACATATTTTTAACTACAGTTGTGGAACAGTGAGACACAGAGAAACTAAGAGTCTGGGAGTCGGTGATTGTCTTTGGCTATTATTGAAAGCGAGAACAACCACTTTAGCCTTTGTGTCACTTTGGATTCTGAAGTACATCGAAGGCCCCTGAAGATAGAGCAAGCTGTCGATTACATTTTTATGTGTGAATAACTCATTATAAGTAGTCTGAAGGACAAGTGTAGAGTTAAGGTGCCTTTCCTATCTCCTGAACTACATGCTCCTTGCTTCCTTCTATGCGGATGTAAGATACAGAAACATTTTATAGATCAGCCTGAGAAAGTCTCGCAACCGTGGGAAAGGTTAGGACAGCATAAAATACATATAGAAATCTTTCCTTTTCTGATAGACAACTAACATTGGCAGAGATGTTCTTCTAGATATTATGAACTATCTCAGCCATCCAGCTGCAGACTCTTCTTCTTATTTCATTAATTTTTAAAATGGCTGCCAGACTGAAATCTTCTGAATTTCTATCTCATCAAACATATGGTAAATCAGTCTAAGAATCAAAACAAAAATGTGCCCCCAATCTTGCTTTAGCATTTCAGAAAATGGGTTGCTTTACCTCTAGCTATTTTGGGAATTGCCTGCTTCATCTCTGATCCAAACAAAGCTCCCTTCAGAATTTCTAGGCTTCGTATGTTTTCCTATCAAATGACAGGAGAGAAATAAGCCACTTTTTAAAGTTTTTACTGAAATGTTAAATAGATTGATATTATTTGAAGAGTTTCCTCTTTTTCCCCAAAACATTTTTGAGAAATGTACAATTTGCAAATGTGGCTTCTCATTCTGAGAAGATGATGCTTGCCAAACTTTGGGAAAGTAAAGATGACACTCCCTAGCCTACCTATAATGAGGGTTCAAGTTTTATTACGGCAGTGTTCAATATTGCTACATATTAGAAAGTTTTTCTTGGATCAAACCCACAAAAACATTTTTCCTACTCCAGCAAGCTCAGAATTTGGGACACATCCAAAAGATGGATATAAACCTCCATCGTTTCCCCCCTTTTTAAGGTAAGCTGGAGTCATAAGCAGAAGCACCCTTCTTATATGGGATTCCACTACAAAATTTTAGTGCAAGCCCCAAATATCCACTCTCAGCAATACAGCTATATGAAACTGGATTGGAGAGAATTTGTAGCTAATTTTGGTAGCATTTTCCTGAGGATGTTGTGGTCTGGTTCATAATCTCAGCGTGGGCAAAATATTATTGATGTTACAAATATTGGCTCACTCTTACTGTGTTCGTGTCCATGATACTTTCTATTAAATAAAACATCTAACAGGAGCCTTATTACTGAAAAGTAAATTTCCCAGGTAGGCCTGTGTGTCTGACCAGAATAAGGAGGGGATGTAAAAGAAATGATGAATAAAATATCAAAAAAATAGCCAATTTATAGCATAATGTGTCACTTAAACAAGTACTTTAGCATCACTTCTAATTTTATTGCCATAGATTACTTCTCTCACTGTTGGAGTTTCTATGGAAGTCCTTTATTATTTACAGAACAAACAGACCAATATGACACTCACAGTCTTAGATTTTGCTCTGGGTTTTATTTTAAGCTGGCCACAAGATTTGAGCCAAACCAGAGCAAGATCCTGCTGATTAAAGATTCTGCTTCTTTGTTGATTCATATCCAAAACTGTATCATTATCTTTTTATTAAACATCTGTGAAACTCAGATAAAGGGGGAAGAACAGAGGATGATGGCCAGTTGTAATGTATTTGAATATTCCATGACATTTAGCTGTCATAATTGTTCCCTTTTCTAGTTCCATGTCCTTTCACATTTGGTCTCTGGTACATTGCAGCTCAGGCAGCTTCAGATTTTATCACACAATTCTTACTCAGAGCCTCTTTTAGTTCCGGAGTTGTTTGACCCATTCTGAATTCAGCTAGTGTATTTGGAAGGATACATTCTCACAAGGAATGATAAACAGGATAGCCTGGATGACAGCGAAAAGATACCTCATGTTTGATATATGAACAACACCAAAACTGCAGTCACAGCATTGTTTTTCTATGCACCACTGTCTTTTGCACCTTGGGGTAATAACTGCTGGTCAACAAAAGGCCAAAACATTCTTGTTCAGAACAAAAATGCTTAGAGTTCTCTAAAACTTAGAAATCAGCTTTAAAATCACATTGGACACAAATTTACAAGGCCTATATATCAAAGTCGAAAACCTCTGTTTTCTGGTTGGGATTTCAGATGGCCATAACATCCTTTACTGTGATTTTTGATTTGACCGTGATAAGATTAAATATATGCAAAGATTTGAGTAATATTCTCCACTGCAAAAGATGGGAAAATATCAAATTCTAGCCCCAAACAATAAACAGTTTTAATTGTAGCAATAATTGACAATGCACTTCATTGGTATTGACCCCAGAGTAGTTCCAATAACTACACTCCAATGATTTTCACCTAATCTCCCGCTATTATTTATTTATCTGTTAAATTTCTATGGCCGCCCATTTCATGAGAAGTGACTCTGGCTGGCAGACAATAATTATTGTTGATAATGCCAAAATATCTAGTGCTGCTTAATAACTGTGTAGCAAGCTACAATTTTGTAAAATATACTGCAACATGTGCAGTTATTTGTGCAACACGATTGTTTCAAACTCCCATCAGCAATCAGTGGTATCCAAATCCATTTTCATCTGTGGTACCTTACTGAATGGCTTGGACCAGTAATTCTCTGAATCCAAATTTCTTCACCAGATTATTGGGGAGAAAAAAACATGAGGAAGAAAATATAAATATTATTTGAGCGCAGAATATAAATCTATTAAGTAAAAATAATAAATGAACCAATGATTCTGGAAATAGATCAAGTTTCTTATCTGAAAATAAAAAAAATGGAAATAGATCAAGTTTCTTATCTGGGCCAAAGAGCCAAGGTGGCGCAGTGGTTAAATGCAGCACTGCAGGCTACTGCTAGATCAGCAGGTCAGCGGTTCAAATCTCACTGGCTCAGGGTTGACTCAGCCTTCCATCCTTCCGAGGTGGGTAAAATGAGGACCCAGATTGTTGTTGGGGGCAATATGCTGACTCTCTGTAAACCGCTTAGAGAGGCCTGAAAGGCCTATGAAGCGGTATATAAGTCTACTGCTATTGCTATATTGCTATAATGGCCAATGTAGCAAGATGCTTTTCTCTTGAAAATTTGCTTTCTAGACTCTGTCTTATGCAACTCCCTTGTAATAAATTCTTTTGTATCTTCTAACCTCTGTTAATTCTTGCTCTGAATCTTTTCAAAGAGGATTGAGAATTTAATGTGTATTGTGAGAACAGTAGTTACATATTATAGTCTCCTTTTCATTGCAGTTTTATAATAATTATGTTCCTTCTAGCATCTTGTCTTATGCTTTGTTCTTTTTTCTCTTTCCTGTCTGCCTCTTTTACCTGCATCCTGCTCACTGAATCTGGGGCCTCTTCACTCCCCTGGATGGATCACCTCTGGACAGGGAAGGCCGTATGGTGGTGCTATCACTTGTTTTGGGGCTCTCAGAACAGGACGACTTTGCCAATATACCTGATCTACAAACTACTGGGAACCAGCAGAACCAGAATTCTCAGGGGGACAAGAGGTATGAGTAGGAGACAGAGGCTTTGAGCCGCAAGAACCAGCAAGAGGAAAGAGAGCTTTCCATCCTAGCCCAACGAAAGAATGGAAGGCTGGTTCTGGAAATAGAAATTCTCAACTGAGCCACTCTAAGACCATCCTGCTGGCATCCTTGTTCCCCTGCTGGTTGCTGAGTTTCTCTCGAAAAATCACTGGAATCCTGTGGCTATTTTTCTCCCCCAAATGCACACTGCGTACTTAACTCACATAAATCCTAGTACATTTCTCCAATTTCATATAGCCCTTTCACTTATAGCCCTGAAAATGTATGAACACAGAGTATATGTTCTACAACAAGCATTTCTCTATCTCTTTCTCACTAACACACAGGGAGGGAGGGAGAGAGAGAGAGAGAAAGAGAAAGAGAAAGACATACACACACACACCTGAAGAAGAAAAGAAAATGTCAGATCCTGGGTTTAAGACTAGTCTTGAGACAAATCCATTTAATGTGATGACTGCATGTAAATTCAGAAGTAAAGTGGAATTCTGTGCAGATTACATTTCTACTGAGTGTTCTAGGAATTGCTTCTAAATATATTTATAAGAAAAAATGGGACAGTATTTTTGTCTATTACTTACCAAGATTTAACCAAAAAGGACACGAGTTGATTTTACTTCATAAAATTACTTCGGGGTCAGCAGGTTTGTTGTAAAAATAGAGAGGACATAATATTCAAATGTTATAAATGTCAAAAAAAGAACAATAGGTTTGAAGAATAAAGAGATAAGCTGGTATTTATTGCCTGTCAACAGCCATGACCTTTTATCCTCAGAATGAAATTTCTTGAAAATGAACCTAGATTTTAAGGGGACAGGAAGTTTTCCTGAGCCATAATGCAGAGAATTCTTCTCAGTAACCTGTCCAACTAAAATATACTTTTTTTACAGATGTGGCAAAGAAAATGTTTTTTGTATGATAGTCTTGCTGGAGTAAAATATAGAGGAATTTAGGCTATCTTGATAATGAATTATCATCCTAATGAAGCCAATTAGATAGATAAATTCTACCCCCAAATTGAGGTGCAACGTTGTTATAATTAGAATGGCCTTTATTTGGCTCTTGGATGACCTGAACTAACCTACCTAGTAGTAAACGTATTGCTACTCCATGATAAATAGTCTCTCGTTCCTTGTTTTTCCTCTTCCCTACCTTCCGCTCAGTCGGTTAAAGAGATTCACTAAGATATAGTTATTTATAACACATAGAAGGAGCTAAACAATAGGGAGTCCAAGAAGAACTGCCTAGCTAGCTACAGGCAGAGGCAGAGCCCTCAATAGTTCTCACATGGGTGTGAAATGGTGTGAAGGAGCAGATTTCACAAGATCAGTGAATTAATTTTATTGGCATCATTTCTCACCTACCAGCTATTTTTAACTGTGTTGAGGCACTGTTTCACTAAATATTTTCCCACTTCCTATTTGATGGTCCCGGTGCATGCTTCACATGGCTTTTTTCAATGTATAATTTAAGTAGTAGTAGGTAAACAATCTCTCAAATCATTCCAGTGCTCTAGGAGAGGAAATAACACATTGGCTCATGTTCATTCCATAATGCATCTCTACTTAACTTAAGTGAAAGTATCCTTTGTTGTGCAGTTAATCAGCAACAGCCAGTGAAG
Organism: Thamnophis sirtalis; assembly: GCF_051295495.1. Lineage (NCBI taxonomy): Eukaryota > Metazoa > Chordata > Lepidosauria > Squamata > Natricidae > Thamnophis > Thamnophis sirtalis. The sequence goes on along the minus strand of NW_028261381.1, from coordinate 67,940,846 downwards.
GATGTCTTTCTAGAACTGGTTATGAAGACCAGTTCCAGTTTTATAATATTGTTATAAAAAATTGTGTGAGACATTCTAAGTTTGGAAGTCTTAATAATATACATACTTAATTGTGGAACCTTGGGCCAGCATTCATTCACAAGTCACATTTGTGTGCTTTTTGTATGCAAAAAGACAGCCACTGCAGTGGGTCCTAATCAGATCTGATCAGTGAGAAGACACCATTCTCCCCAACCTTTATCTTATTGTTTGATGAAAAGTCTTCCTTTCTGCAAGCTGAAGGAAAGCTAACAGCTTACCTCTTAGACAAATAGCAACTTCAGAAGGCCAGTTTTCCTTTAAGAAAAGAAGGCCCTTCTATTTATCACATAATCTCTGTACCTCTTACAGGTATCTCTGTAAGTCCATATTTCAATATTTATTCATTTTTTAAAACTCAAAATTTTATTTATGAAATAACTTACGATCACTTCAGCATGCACCCATTTATTTAATGTTATTGCTGTTATTTAAGCAAACATTCAACAACAGTAAAAAAAATCAGTATAAGACCACATAATAAAGCAAAATGTTAGAAAAACACAATTCAAAGTAGCAGCATAGATCTAGACCCATTTAATAATTTCTGTATCATTGGGTAATTTGAAAACTGGGTTACAGATAGCTAATAAGTAAATTCATCTATCTTGCCATAATTATGGGTTAAATATTTAGATATATTCCACTTATAGAGTTGCTTCACTGTATTCCAGTGTACACACACTGTATTTCGGGTGAATTCATCTTTAGCAGGAACAGGAATACCTAATGTCAGTCAGGTACAGTAGAGTTTTTATAAAAGGGCTCTAGATATGCCTTGGTAGGATCTTGCATGATCTATATTTAAAAAAAAGTAAAGCTAGTGTTTTCAGTTTCATCTGGAAAATATTCACATTGTCAGATTAAATTTCCTTGTGAAATTTCCTTGTGAAAATTTTGGGGTAGGTCAGGACAAGCAGGTATGTGACTTCTAAACCAAAGATGCAGAGATCTTGTAACTTTGGTGTAAGAGAAGCCATACCTTGACATATCTTAGGGGCTTCAGATATATGAAATAAATCCCATACAATGGGAAGCAAATTTCATACAATCAGATATCTGAATCAAAAATCATTTGGTTACTCCTTTCCTTTGACCTTGGTGTCCTATACGATCTTTTCATAACTAGTATATGCGGTAAACCTGCTGGCCAAATGCTACTCGGCCCACATCGTCCTGAGAATACCCTCAGCAATGACCAAAATTAGGCCATGCTAATTATGTCAGTCCTTTACCAATGTTCCCCTTCCCTCTAGATCAGAGGTGTCAAACTCAATTTCATTGAGGGCCGCCTCAGGGGCAGGTTTGGGTGTCGGGGTGGCCAGCATGACATCACTTGTGTCAGGGGTGCTTGTGGTGGCCCGAGTGCTCTGCCAGTGAAAACAGACTCTAGGACCCTGTTTTCAGCCACAATGGCCTCCTGCAGTGCCAGTAAAAATGGAGCGACGCCCCCCCCCCCCCCATCGAGCTCCGTTTTCTCTGGCAGAGGGCTGCAGGAGGCCGTCATGACTGAAAACAGAGCCTGGGACGGCCACACTCAGCCCTCCCAAGCTCTGTTTTCACTGGCGGAGGCACCGCAGACTGGGCCTTTGCTGTTTCCATGATGGCCCCATGGGCCAGAGGTAAGTACCTGAGATCCAGCCTGCAGGCCTTGAATTTGACACCCCTGCTCTAGATACTGATGTGTAGAAGAGACTAATGTAATTGGCCCAGCAAATTGCAGCCTTCTGCAATGGAGCCCTTGTGGACTGGACAAATACTACCAGCCATGATAATATTGGAATGGGATGCCAGTTTCAAGCCCTCAGTCCTCTTTCCTGCCTGTTTCATGGAAACATGTCTCTACTTGTTCCCTTTCCAGCTGTGTTCTGTTTGTTATTTGCTTCCTTACCCACACCATGCTGTTTTCACTCCTCTGTGCTCCTTTCCCTGCATCTCCCTTCACTTTTGTGCCTTGCATCCCTTCCTCTTCTCTGTCTGCTTGGCCCTTGGAATGCTGATCTTGCCCAGTGATTGCAACAAGCCTTGTGATGCAGTCCTGGGGTGGGGGGGGAGGGGGTTGCCTGCTGGGAGGGTTCTGGTTGCACTCCAGCTACATCTGACTTCGGCCTCTCTCCACTGATCTTGTTTGCAGTGAGCCTATGAATTTCTCATGCCTTATGTCTCTCTCTCCCCTGCCCCCAACCCTCTGTCTATAATACCTCCTTCTGCTCTTTCTCTTTTTCTTTCTAGTCTTTCTACTGTTGCTGTCTGATCTTTCCTCCATTGTCAAGCTTTGGCAACTCCAATCCAGTGCCTTGTCCTGTGGGTGTGCTGTTTCTCCCTTACTAACGTTTCTGAGTGTGTGTTTGTGTGTGTGTGTGTGTGTGTGTGTGTGTGTTTCTCTGTCTTACCCACTTCTTTCACTCTATTTCTGTTCTATCAGGAGGCACCATGCAGATCCTGTAATAGAAGACCTTCTTCCTTTTTAGCCTTTTTGTGTCTCTTTGCTTTTCTTGTGACTCTGCAGCATTCATGAACTCCCAGACAAGCTTTGCAGCTGATTCAGTATAGTGTGGTTGCAAAAATAACTTCGGATTTGTCATAACCTCTGACAACTGATCTCCCGCATATGCTTACACTTTCTCTAATATTACACACACCCGTACACACACTTATTTTAAACCTTTTTTTTTCTTCAGCTATTTCAGTCTCTTTTATCTGTATGTGCATGTGCTAGTCTCTATTCCAGGTATACACCGGCAGCATGTCTAGTCCTTTGCATGTGTCCAGTCTGTCTCGGAGTATGATCTTTCTATCTGAAATTTCCTATGGCTTGGTCTGTCCTTCTGCATAGGTCTAACAAGCTTGAACCTGCCCCTGAATGTTATTTGTTTATTGCTCTTTTTCTTGATAGCAGTATTTTTGATTGTGTGAGAGATACGTCTGCATGTTTGGATACCTACAGATGTGCATGTGATAAGCCATTGCAACAGTTCATTGGTGCATCTGACACTTTGTGTTACATTGAAAGAGATTCATATCTCATCATAGTCTTGGAGGTTTTCTCCCTTAGCATCTGTCTGATATTATTTGTCTGTCACTGAACACTTTGTCTGTATATGTTTCTTCGGTTCTTTTTATGTCTCTTATTGACAACTTCAGTGAGTCTATTCTGCTGACAAGATTTAAGCCTGGTGTTGTGGTTGAAAACAGTCGGCTTTAGGCTTACTGCTCTACAAGCCCTTCTCCGCATTGGGAGACTTGCTCTTTTTCAAGCTCCTTGTATAACACGCAGGAAGAGCCCCCAGCATGTATTCTTATGACTAGGACTGCAGCTCAGGAATAGAACTGCATGCATGGCTTCTATATTGGAAGGCCCCAGTAGGAAGTGGTGGGAATGGCTCTGCAGGACACCACCTAAAGTTGCATCACATCAGAGCAAATGCAATTGGCTTAGATGGAAAAATAACCCCATCATCCTCAAGGCATTCATATGTTCTGATGATTTTTTAAGAATTTTGCCCTGAATGGACAAGCAAAACCTACCACCCCGGGCCATTCTTGGGTACATTCAGCCCTGTAGGTAGCTATTTTTTTGATTCAGATAGATATATTTATTGTCACATGCTGGAGTAATAAAGGCTGTTGCTTTTCAAAACTCTCCCTCTGATGTTTTTAATTATCAACTGTGACTTCAGAAATTGAAAGTGGCATTCCTATTTTCCTCCCAGCACCAGTCACTAGGCTTTATGATGGGTGACCTTTAATGCTTGCTTAACATTCAGTGCCCAGTGCTTCCCATGCCACACTATAGGAATAGACTTGCTCTACTTCTGGCAACCTAGACAGAGGTATTTCTTTAACATTTTGCTCCTTCCAATCGTGGGGGCTACTGAAGAGAAATACTACCATTCTGTGATGCACTTTCCCTGTCTCTGAGGAAACATATAGAGCATCACAAATGATACACAGTAATAACTGTGGATTATGGGGGTGCTATAAATATTTTATTATATAAAAGTCTTCCATAAAATCCACACAAGGGGCCTCGAAAGAGCAGGTTTCTGGCCAAGTAACACATACTGCAGGTCCCTCCAAATGAAAATTTAACACTTCAAACAAAGCACATCTACCCTAGATTTGTTCAGTATTCAGTATTTTCCTCACACTCAGAAAAATTGGAGTGGAAGAGGGCAAGTTTTCTATCTTTAAACGTAAAATATATTTAAACTCGAGATGAATATTATTTATTTAACCGGGCACTAAATACTCCATTTGTTCTTCAACTTATCCAAAAAAGGTGTTGCATAAATTCTCTTCCATGTCTTTGTATATCACATGTGAATCTTGATATGTCTTTGTTAAATGTCCAGCCTCTGGAAATTGTAACCAGCTCTCCCATTCTGCATCCATTCTCCCAAATAGATTTTTAGACAATAAAATATTTATATCTTCCCCCTATAGATGCCCTTTTCACACCCTCATGCCCAGCAGTTCCTCTTTTTTTCACTACCTCATTTCTCTATCCTAAAATCCAAATTTTCTTATGCCAGATATAATAACATCCCATCCTGACTAACTGAAAACATTAGATTCTTTTAAGTTTGCTAAGGCTTGTCAGGAGGAGAGGACCACTGATTAAAATAAAAGCCAATGAGAAACATATTTCATGTTTGAATACCCTGGTAGGAAGCAGAAGGAGGCTAGGTTTTAAATATGCTTTGGTGAATCTATAATTTAGACTAGGTGTGTTGGAATGTGGAATAAGTCATGTTATGTGGAGACTCACATTGAATGTTTTATTAACAGGTGAAATAGGTTCTTATCTGTATCATAGATATTACTTCTCGGCTCAACTTGAGAATCCATAGCTATGCTGTTGTAGAGACACAAAAGAAGCCAGGGCTTGCCAAGATGTTTTTGGTTAACAATTTCCCTCTCTGCTGCAAAAAAAAGTAAGCTGGAAGGCAGTTGCTACATATGCTATCATTGATACAGCTCAGTGGGGCATAATCAGTGGATAATAAGATAAAACTGCAACAGCTTGATTCATCTGGCAAAAAGTAGGCTACAGTGAAGAGGTTTAACTCAGGTTGTGTCATATTTTGGACTAGAGATATGATCTGTCACAGACAATCTATCCTAGCTTTTTGACTCTGCTCCTTTTCTAAAGCCCTGTGAGATATCCCTTTGTCACCCAGCACTCAGGTTCCCTGGGTGCTCTGAGTACACTGGCTGAGAAACCATCTGGCTGTACGTCATCTCAGAAATTGCCTGTCAAGGAAAGTAAACAAAAGCACTTCTCTCTTTGACAGAAGGAATTTTGTGTTTGGAGAAGGTTAATGGCCTGTGAGGTGGGACGGGAATTGGCAGCAAGCTCCACAGCAAATCCAACCAGCATTCATGATCTGGCTCAGCCTCAAGAGATAATGAGAGCCAAGGTGGTATAGTGGTTAAAGTGCTGGACTAGCATCAGAGAAATCCAGATTCAAGTTCACCAGGAAACGTCACAAGTTGATTTTGAGCCAGTTCCTTCATTCAGCCTAAAATCTGACCAGAGTTTAGGATATGGTGATAAATTGAAGGGATATCTCCATGTAAAATTACTTTGAGCTGGAGAAAAAGCAGAATAGAAGTCTGAAAACAATATGTTGTTTTTATCATCATTCTCATTAGTAATCATTACCAGGAAAAACTGAGAAATATCACTTAACAGTATATATCAGAAATATATGGGCCACAAATGAAAGTGATCATGATAAATTCAAAACTATATACCAGATGTCGAAATAATAATACTGCATAATTTTTGTTACTTTTCTGCTGTTGAATGGATCTACCGTAATATATACTCTTTCTCCCTATTACAAATATTGAGTTTTTATTATATTCAAAACATATGTAAAGGTTTCCCTTCTCTCCCACAGATTACCCTCTGGAGGGAAAGTTGTCAACACAACACCAGTGCCAGGTCAGACCCAACATGAGGACACTGATCACAAAACAGAGCCCCGTTCATCTGTCTCAGACCTTGTAAATTCCCTTACTAGTGAGATGTTGATGGTAAGTATTGATAGTTTTCCACTGGTTTTACAATATCTGTTAATGGATGATTTGGAGAAAGGAAAGGCCTCTGTGTCCCTTTACCTCTTTTCCTCCAACTATGTCCACCCCACAACAAATGGTGCCTGTCATCATCAAATTAAACATGGCATATTTTCAAAATCCAAAGGAAAGGCCAGAATGTTTCAGGATCACCAAATCTTGAGATTTCAGTGAACTCATATAAAATCTTATGAAATTGTGCAATTCACAATATCTTGAGAGATGCAGCCTTCCAACAACATTTGAAGGAACTTTGCAAGGGTTGGTCATTACACAAGCTAGCACAACATTGTCATGGGCCTGAAAAGGATGTTCAAGTGTTTTAAATGCTAGCTGTGCATTCTCCCATGAAAAGAACTACATAAACTGTATATATTGTGTCAGCTATAAACTCATCTTTGCAAATCTGACTCTTTCCCTTATTTCCACTGTAGCATCTTTAACCCTTGTCTATTTCATCTCCTCATTGAGCCTTTCTCCCTTGTACTAAGCATGGCACAGGCATCCCCATCTAATTTTCTGCTTTCATCTGAGGCAGCCTTAACTTATTCCTCAGCTTCTGTATTGCTAAAAGAGTGCTCCCCTCTTAAGCAAGCAACAGTGACCATTTTAATGTTTTTCTTCTTCCCTATTGTTACATTTTGTAGCAGGATTGCTAAAATAAATTCAAAAATACAAAAGGTAAACAATGAAACAAACAATAAAACATCATAAAGAGTACACTTCTAAAACACTAAACAGAAGACGAAAAAACTCAAAAATTAAAGAACCCTTATGGAAACAATTAAAATCTATATATACACATAGACATAGTATATTCATATATCCCATAAACACAACTTTCAATTCTGGCATGAAGAGATTATATTTAAACACACACACACACACACACACCTCTCTATGTAGTCATTAGCTATTCTTTTCAATATAGGTTCAAAAAAAATACTCTTCCAGAGAGTCAACTGGGTGAGGATGTACAAGCTTATTTTCCCTCTTGCTTCACTGTTCCAATACCCCCCACACCATCATTGATCAATTGCTTGGCATTTGGTTTTTAAATGTCTTTATTTAGCAGAGGAGACATAAATGGGAGTGTTGGGTGAAACAGTGCAGGAGGCCCCTACTTTTTCCTCTCCCCAGACCTCACCTGTATCACCTGTCATTACTTTTGAACATGACTTTAATACCCTTAAATAATGACAAATGTGTGTATTAGTAACCCAGATAACAGGCTGAAAGATACAAAGGATGCACATTGCCATTGTGTAACAAAATAGTTCCTTTCCATGCAGGCCCTTGGGACACTTGTCACCCAGGTCTGGTTTGAATTTTGACGGCTGCTAAATCCACCAGTCTAGCCATCTGTCAAAACTGTCCAATCTCATCCCATGTTAAGGATAACTGTTGGATGGAATTCCCCCCCCCCCTATAAGTGAAGTTTAGCAAGAGGGAAGGGAAACAGGAGAATCTGCCAGCCCTTTAGCATGTCCAGCATGAAATAAATGAAGACACCATCTTTTGCCAGTCACAAGCCTAGAGCAAAGTAGAGTTGGCTACAGGGGCAGCAGTTCTTATGCTGCTGATATAATTTTCTGCTGGGTGAATAACATTTTAAATGAGCCATGAGGAACAGCCCATTAACTTGGTCCTGTTTGCTAGGAACTGATTAACAAGCTAGTCTAAACAGAGCACAGCAGGCAAAGAACTGACTTCTGGTGCCATTAAATGACCCACCCAATGATTTAATGGAGTTGCTGGAAGAGGAAAGGGAGCCCAAGGCTAAAAACTTAGACCCTTGTATTGTGATCAAAGGCAACCTTCACTTATGTCATTCCTCTTAATAAATCCAACAGAATGCAAGACAGATACGCTTGACCCGTAGCAAACTTAAGCCAAGTAATATATTTGTATGAGGACTGCAATATGTTAAACAATATATTAATGTTACTAACCTGCTTTAAATACCTTTTGTTTATCATATTGATCCTGTTGAGATCTCTCTCTCCCTCCCTCCCCCCACTCTCTCATTAACTAGAAAAAAGCGTTATTATTGTATGGTTCTATGTCTTCTTACGCATACTGTTATGTTAGACTAAAAGCTTAAGAGCCAATTCTGTGTTTAGTTTGTAGTTTGGTTTGCAGATAAGGAAAAAAGCTAACAGAGAAGTTCTATACTGGATTTATAATAGCTTGGGGGGGGGGGGCGTCACAGAATTTAGTATACCTCCCACCTGTTTTACTGGAACTTGAAGAACATCAGTACAGAGAAGGTACACTGTCAGATCATTGCAGAGCAGGTGTCCTTCTGAGAAATTGAAAGTGATGGAAGTTGTAGTACTATAGTACCCATCTTGGAGATAGAAGCCTCAAAATCACAATTTGAATAGAGGGGCATACAGTATGCTAGAGGCTTGCATTTCATATCCTTAGATCATTGTATTCCTTTCTTACAAAGCATGTTAAGGTAGCCATTAATACTGTTCCTCATGTTGGGTTTTACTAGGAACTTGGAATGGGGTCCCCCCCCCCCTTCCTGGTCTAAGCAGGCAGGACAGGATATATTTTGCTGGTGTAGCCATTCATGCTGCAGCAGCATAATTTTTGACTGATTGGTGAAATGTGAATTTATACTCAAATTTCTAATAGTCAAAGTGGCTTAGAGAAATTAAAATACAGTAAAGCAGGATTACTACAATGAAAAGCGGTCATTAAAATTATTAACAACTAAAAGTTTGATGACAAGATATATGTTTAGCATCTTAAATACTGGGAAAGCAGGAGCCAAATGCACCTCTTTATGAAGCTAATTCCATAATCTGGGAGACAGGGGAATGGGCAGGGATGAAATTCAGCAGGTTCTGACAGGTTCTGGAGAACCAGTAGCGGATATTTTAAGTAGTTCGGAGAACCAGCAAATACCACTTCTGACTGGCCCCAAGTGGGGTGGGAAAGGAGATTTTGTAGTATCCTTTCCCCTGTTATGCCCGCCAAGCCACGCCCACAGAACCGCTAGTAACAAAATTTGAATTTCACCACTGGGAATGGGAGTATCATGTGTAAGATATACAATGTATGATTGCTCATCAAGGCTTTTAGTGATTACTGGGATTCCTATATACTATCTCCTGAGTCACAGGCAATAATACCCTGAAGTCTACGGTATCAACAATTAGTTTTTCAATTTCCTGGAGACATCTCATTGGGTATTATGGAAAACCAGATACTTTGCTCTGGTTAAGTATATTTTTTCTTAATTCTTCGGGAGAACTTTCTCGCTAGAGAGGCTGACATTCTATTTATGATCAAATCAGAAAATGTCATTAGTCCCTATTTTCTTCATTATAGGAAGATCCATATACTTTAAATTTGGCACATTTACAGTATAACAACTGTATTACTTATACATTGATTGACATGTCATTTCCTTAATTATACCATTCTTGTAACAAGAACCAATGGGTACGTAGGTGTCAATTGCACACAGGGGAAGGGGGAGAGACATACAAATGGAACAGATCAAACCATGAATCATAATGTGATTTTTTTAAAATTTAGAACATAGAATATCAGAGTTGGAAGAGACCTTGGCAGTCTAGTCCACCCCCCTATTCAATCATTCAGACAAATGGCTGTCCAGTCTCTTCTTAAAAGCCATCACTTAAAAGTGATGGAAGACCCACAACTTCTGAAGGCAAGCTATTCCACTGGTTGATTGCTCTCACTGTCAAGAAATTTCTCCTTAGTTCTAGATTGCTTCTGTTCTTGATTAGTTTCCATCCATTGTTTCTTGTCTTGCCTTCTGGTGCTTTGGAAAATAAATTGACTACATCTTCTTTGTGGCAGCCCCTCAAATATTGAAGCATTGATGTCATGTCACGTCTAGTCTAGAGGTTTCACTAGACTAGATGTATCCAATATCTGCAACTATTCTTCATATGCTTTAGCCTTCAGCCTTCTAATCATCTTTGATGCTCTTCTCTGCACTCTTTCTAGAGTCTTACATCTTTTTTATATCATAGTGACCAAAACTGGATGTAGTATTCCAAATGTGGTCTTAACAAGGCCTTATAAAGTGGTTCTAGAACGTCATTGCATTGGCTTTCTTGGTGGCTGCAGCATGCTGCTGGCTCATATTTAAGTGATTGTCCACTAGGACAGTGGTCCCAAGCTTTCCAGCATGGTGGCCTGGCACGAAGGGGGTCAGAGGACATGATTTTGTGTGAGTGGCAGGCATGCGCATGTGCACAGCTCCATCTGGCATATATGGTCTGCTGCTCACACAAGTGGAGCTTCACACCTGGTCGCACTCACCCGCCACTTGCACAACCTGATTCTGAACAGGCAGCAGCTCAGTAGTAGCTCGTCACTAGGACATAGAGCATAGAATATTTATTTATATAACATATTTAGACAACAGCCATCTCCATCATAAACCAATTCTGAGTGGTGAGAATGTTACATGTGTGGTCTGGGATTACCTGATATATAGCAAATTTCTAATATAAAGCTGATCTACACTTTCAGAATGATCACATGGCAATTATCTTGTGAATGATCTCACCAATGGTTAAACAAAATGAAATTGGTTAGCTAGTGATATACATCCATTTGTGAAACAGCTTTGAGAATCAAGTGAATCCACAAGAGTTACAAATGCAATAGAGGTCAATTACACAAAGTCATAGACTGTGGCTTTATTTTTATTGCTTGTATTGCTTTTCTTCAATTAGAATTGAGAAGTTGTGGAAGATTTCCCTCGTGGGAGTTATCAGCTGACACCTCCCGACAGTTTTTAATCAGGCTGAAGAAATAGCTAGATTTCTCTCACATAAAACATAGGCAATGTATAGCATGTGCTCCCCTCTTGCGGTGGAATTGAGAAGAGCAGCCATGGAAGAGAGGTAACCTTAGAGGGGAGAAGTGGAAAGCAACTTAGTGACATCGGGTTAAATATTTGTATTCTGAAGAGTTGTATCATAAGATGGAGAGCAACGTGGTCGGTGATGGGGATCTTTATTCATTTTAATCCAGAGCGGTCTTTGGTGATCTCTGAACTTGGTTGGTTTCTTGCAAGTGTTACAATACCCCAGTGGTTCCCAAACTTGGCAACTTTAAGACTTGTGGACTTCAACTCCTAGAATTCTCCAGCCAGCAGAGCTCTTTAATTCTAGGAGTTAAAGTCCACAAGTCTTAAAGTTGCCAAGTTTGGGAACCTCTGCAATACCCAAACTAGGTAACTTCGTCAGTGCAAAGCCTCATCATTTTAAACCTTTAAGAAAAAGATTTAAAGCACTTTTGAAAAGTGATCACATTAGAATGAAGGTTTAGCCATTACTTTGTGAAACTGCACCAGAACTGTAATCTATGAGTTGAAAAACCTTCTAATAGCCCGTTTGAAGAGGTGAAATATAAATAATTCAGAAAGAAGATTTGGGGAAATAGCTTTTTTTATCGTTATGTTTTCTTGTTGTAAAACCTATTTTGCACTACTTCTTACGACATCAGTAAGGACCGAGTGCACAAGAACTGCAATTCAGTTCTAGAAATGCTTATATTAAGGATCGTTGCACCATAATACATTTATTAGTGTAAAAGTTATATAATGCAGGGCAAATGATAGACAAAATTGCATATATTGAAATAAATAGATAACAGAAATACATTCGCTTTTTTTAAAAAACCCCACAAAGCTGAGGTTTTTCAAACTACCTTCAGTCAAGATATTGCCATGAAAAAGTATGTAGATCTACCTCGTTTTACTACCATTAGAAACTTACCAGATGCTATTTAATGGTCTCCTATGCATTTCAACATGCTCCCTAAATAGCTTTCTCCTACATTAGTCAGTATCTAAGAGCTCTGACATATCTTTTTATAAAGTAGCCTGAGTGAAGTATCTTACTCCTAAAGCATCCTCCCACAAGCTGCTGTTCTTGTTAGTAGTTTCCTCTCCTTGTCTTCTGACTATCTATGTTTCATCTTGAAGCTTTGTATTATTCAGGTTGCTGTAAATAGTAATGTCCGTGGTTCTGCTATCAGGAGTATACAAAGGAAATGGAGCAGAATGCAACTGCTGGAGGGTAGAATGTGGCTTGGGTTAAATAGCCCTGGCCATTTTGTTTTTCAAGTGGATTTCAGAAAAGGCATTGTTCTACTAAAGTCAATCTTCCTCAAGTAGTAAAGAACATCAGAGACGTGGTGAAACACACATATTTCTTATTTAGTTTTGCTTGCTTAAATTTGATTCTTCTAAAAATCTGTTTTCCAAACCAGATGCTCATCTTCTAGAACCAGGATGCCCTGTGCAAATTCCTATGTACCGTGATGTAATTAAGCAAATTTAATCCTGTTTCCTCCATAGTGAAATATAGCATCCGCTGTTCAACTGCCATTATGCCAAAATAGTAGCATTGAAAAGAGGCTTTGTATGGCTGGATGGCTATGGAAGTGTACTGTAGGTCGTTAGTGTGGAAGTAGAGTAAGTCAGGAACTTCAAGAGATGCATTAGTCTGTTCCTTGTTTTGCCTCTCACAATGAGTTTCGAGTTTCATTTTATTTATATGCCGCCCTATTCCCAGCGGGACTCAGGGCGGCGCACAAACCCAAGGAGGGGAAGGGAAGCACAAAAACTACACAAAAATACAGGGCATGTAAAGCAACCAACAGTCACACAATTCGAGAGGGGAAGGGAACTTATCAACCCCAGGCCTGCCGACACAGCCAGGTTTTAACGGCTTTTCGGAAGGCCTGGAGAGAGGTGAGGGTCCGAATCTCTGTGGGGAGCTCGTTCCAAAGGGCCAGAGCCGCCACAGAGAAGGCCCTCCCCCGGGTAGTGGCCAGATGACATTGGCCAGTAGACGGAACCCAGAGGAGGCCTAATCTGTGCATTACTCTTCAAGAGTTTTCTTGCAATAAACATTCCTATGGACAGTTGACTTATTTTTTTTAAGTAAAATGGCTAGATGCCAGAAAGGGGTGAGTAGATTTTAATCGTCTATATTCAATTGCATTCTTTAAAGAAGAGAGGGGAAGTTTCAAATCACGCTATCTGGTTTCATCAGATAGGGCATGTTGCTACAGTACAGTGGCAAATGTAGCAGGCTTTTAACATTTTCAAGCAAGTACATAGAAGCAGATATTTAGAAGCCCAAGAGCTTGGGAATACATAAAAGCTAAGGCATCCATGTATATCACAACACAGAAATAATTAAAAGTAAGTACATAGCATTTATATTTCCAAAGACAGAATTCACAAATGCTTGTCTTTTTATGCACCTTTCCCAGAGGCACGGTACTTTTTATTTATACAGTAGTTTTAAATAAACAATTATTTTATACATAACTTTCCAAGTGCATTACTGATTGAAAACCATAAACATTCCTTGCTGGGAGTAAAGATGCCACTAAATTCCATTTATTGCCATTACCCAATGTACAACTAGGTGCACTTTGGCAAATTGCAGCGTTTTGATATAGAAGAGATCACCAGGGTTGTCTGTTACATCCCTACCCCGTGGGGATTACTTCTGTATGGAAACATGTTACAATAAAATTAATGTGTAGTTCTGTAATAAAGAAGTTGCACACCTCCTTTTCATTAGTACATGTGGTTTCAGTAAGGCTTACGTGCCTTTTAAAACTCTTGTTTCTCCAGATTTACAACCTATTAATGGGGCTGATTTAAAAAAAAGCTGCGAAGAACAATGGTCTTTAGGGTAGCTGTATTTCTTGCTTTCCAGAGGCTGTTCATTTATTTTTAAGGACTGTCAGAAGAGTATCCTCTGCCTGAATAGCTGTAGATCTGTCCAGTCCAAGTTCAGTTAGTGATCAATAACCGAGTTGCCCATCAGTGGAGATTATCATGTGAAAGTTCTCCTCACTATGGAGAGACATGGGTCTGTTTTATTAATAGGTAAAGGTTTATCTACATCTATAAATTGACACATCCGTGATTTTTGCAAAGTTGCATCCATCCATCCATCTTTCTTTCTTTCTTTTATAAATATTCTAACCCTACTCCTGGGTTTTCATATCTCCTAAATTCTTCACTCATTTTCTCTCTGAATCACATTTTTTCTGTACTTTACATTGCATTTACATTATATTCATTCCTGCCCAACCTTCCCCCTTGTGTAACTTGTATTACAACATTGCGAATTGTGACCTTTTAAAATGCTCTGAATATTTCATATGTAATAAGGCAATGAATAAGGAGATTGTATTTCACTGGGGATCTGAGTAATTCTGGGCTGTTTTGCATCTTAAGCCTAAAAACTATGCATCCCCATTTCATTTGAATTGTCACGTTTTGTAAGATGGGTTGCCAAATAAATATTATCCATAAATCAATAAAATAAACTGCCTAGTCTTCACACCCCCAAGAACGATTTGCTAGATGAAAAAAAGACTGTCTGGTTTGCAGTTTGGTGATGAGCAGTTAAGTAACATAAACTGGGACTCAGTTTAAGGATCTCACTACAGTAAATGCCAAGGAATGTACAAGCTAGTCCATTATTTGAAGCCAAAGCTTCAAAGCTATCATCCAGATTTCAATAAGCGGCTGTGAAAGCAACAACAAAAGAAAAAAAATCTTGAATGCTACATCCCCTCCAATCTAAAGCTGTATGAATGCCATCAAATCAACCATAACTATCACAAGGTAAAGTATTCTGAAGTCAAAAACACAGACGCCCAGCTGCAGGAGGAGTCAGAGGATGAAGCACACAAAAAAAATCTAGTTGAAAGGTTAAAGCCAGTAATTTCAAGAATCTGAATTTTCAAGTGAAGTATCATTATTTAAGTCTGATTTGAGCCCAGGGCCGGCTGCTATGGGTTCGCCCAGATTCGGGAGAACCCATAGCTAGCATTATGGCAGGTTCAGAGAACCTCCAAATCCCACCTCTGGCTGGCCCTGCCCACCATGCCCCTCCCAGGTGTCTCCATGTGGCCCATTTTGGATGCGAGGTTAGTGCAGGTCCTGCACGGAGCGTTGGGGAGGGAGGAACTGGGCCTGCCGGAAGGCCTCTGGAGCCTGGGGGAGAACATTTTCACACACACACACACACAGAGGCTCAAGGAAAGCCTCTGGAGCCTGGGAAAGTGAAAATGTTCCACCACCATGGTGCAGGAGGCTGACTAGGCCATGCCCACCATGGCCACACCCACCATGGCCACACCCACCTTGCAACCGAGCAGAGAATCCCTTGCTGAAATTTTTGAAGCCCACCCCTGTGTAGGCCTGTTTAAGCCTGATCAGGCTAATTAGCCTTCTGTGCTATAAACTATTTATAGCATCAATTTTGCTGACTAAGAGTGAAATAGCACCTCTGCCATAGACATAGTCTCTGCCATAGACTAGTAATCTTCTTCTGTCTCCAATGATTCCATGACAAAGTGTGTCCATGCTGCCATATTATTTCTTTAGAAGGTAACTTGGAAAACATGAGGAGCAGCTTTCAGGAAGATTTATTTAATTGGTTCTCTCAACACTCCTGAAGCAAGACTACAGGTATGGCTCAGAGCCAGGGCCCCAACCCTATTCCAACTGACAAGCTCCTTGGGACAAAACCAAAGCCATGGTCAAGAAATCCAAGATAAACTGGTTTTGTTTTTTCATTTCTACTAAGTGGGACATGTCAGAGTTCAACTCTGTCCTGTCACCTCCTCATGAGATTTATCTTCAGAGTAAGCACAAAGAAATAACTCAAATAGCCTAGAAGCAAGATTTGATAAAAATGCATAGCAGAAAAGGTTCACTAAAAGAATGGAAGGGAGAAAAATTTATGCAGAATTAAAAAAAAATCCCTAGAATAGCTTCACTTAAAAAAATACCATTTTTATAAATGAAAGGGATTTCCACATTAGGGGAAGGTGTGAAATGTAAGAACCCAACAGAGAGTATTATTGCAACCCTTGGCTGCATTTTATCTATTTATAACTGTATGAGAAAGTCTCTAGGAACTACGTAACTCTTCCACATCCCAAATGATATATAGAAAAAATAATCTGCTATGGTCTCATATCTCCCCACTATGTATATTGTGGGGAAAATATGTTCTGCTACTTATTTGTGTAAGGGTTTGTCGATGTCTCCACAACAATGTGGCAACTCATGAAGCACTAGTGGGTGGGGGTGGGGGTGAGAATGCTAACTTTGATAATGGTTTCATGAGTCACCAGCAATTTAATTGATGTCCCTAGACAATTTTGTCGAGGACATGACTTAATTCCTATAGGTCCAATGTTTCTGAAGAGCTACCATTGTGCAGAATCTACACTGGGAAGCACTTTTGAGATACGGTAATTCAGGACCATATCCCAAAAGTCCAATCCAAGACAATGGTTGTGTGTGTGTGTGTGTGTGTGTGTGTGTGTGTGTGTGTGTGTGTGTGTGTGTGTGAGAGAGAGAGAGAGAGAGAGAGAGAGAGAGAGAGAGAGAGAGAGAGAGAGAGAGAGAGAGCTTAAAGGTGTAATAACTTTTTAATATGGGGCAGCTATAATAAGGCTTCTCAGATAGGTCATTCACACCTATTTCTACTATATATATATATATATATATATAGATAGATAGATAGATAGATAGATAGATAGATAGATAGAGAGAGAGAGAGAGAGAGAGAGAGAGAGAGAGAGAGAGAGAGAGAGATATAGATATAGATATAGATATAGATATAGATATATATTAAGTCATGTCCTCGACAAAAATTGTCTAGGGACATCAATTAAATTGCTGGTGACTCATGAAACCATTATCAAAGTTAGCATTCTCACCCCCCACCCCCACCCACTAGTGCTTCATGAGTTGCCACATTGTTGTGGAGACATCGACAAACCCTTACACAAATAAGTAGCAGAACATATTTTCCCCACAATATATATATATATATATATATATATATATATATATATATATATATATATATATATATATATATATATATATATATATATATATATATATATATATATATATATATATATATATATATATATATATATATATATGATAGATAGATAGATAGATAGATAGATAGATAGATAGATAGATAGATAGATAGATAATCAACCCAGAATAAGCCAATAAAATCAGACTTAAGTCACCAACATCCTCTGCTCCAGCAATCCACCCAGAAGCAACTTACAGAAAGAAGAACAAAAACCACTAACCAACTTGAGGAAAGACAACAACATAATCATTCTCCCAGCAGACAAAGGTAACGCCACAGTGGTGATGAACATGTCTGACTACCAAGCCAAACTATCCAACCTACTCCAAGACCCCGCTTACAAACCTCTAAACACAGACACCACCAAGTATCTGGGGAAAAACTCCACCAAATCCAAAATAAAAGCCTCTCCCATCAGTGAAGAGAACCAGCAAAAAATCATCCCCAGAGAGAAATCATGCAGATGCCCCAAGCTCTATGGCCTTCTCAAGATACAGAAAGAAGGAACACCACTCAGACCCATAGTCAGCTCCATAGGCTCACCTCTACAGAATCTTGCCAAATTCCTCGCCAAACAACTTCAACCCTACACAGAATCCATCACCTCACACCTACAAAACTCACTCCACTTCATAGAAGCAATAAAGAAACAAAACCTACAACCCAGTGACCTACTCGTGAGCTTTGATGTCATATCCCTCTTCACCCAAGTGCCTATAAAAGAAGCTTTGACAGCTATCCAGAACAAATACAACCCCCCTAAAGCACATCCTGGACCTGACCAACCACTGCCTAACCAACACATACTTCATCCATAATGGACAAAGATGCAAACAGATAGAAGGAGCACCCATGGGATCACCCTCTCACTCGTCATTGCAAACTTATACATGGAACATTTTGAAACTAATGCCTTAGATAAATCTGAACACAACCCCAAACTCTGCCTTAGATATGTAGATGACACTTTCATAATCTGGCCACATGGGAAAGAAAAACTGGAAAACTTCCTCACACATCTCAACAGCCTACACCCCAAAACACAATTCACTATGGAAATAGAAGCAAACAACCAACTTCCCTTTTTGGATGTCCTAATCTACAAAAAACCCAATGGCTCCCTAGGACACACCATCTACCGGGGGAAAAACACACACCAACCGCTACTTAAACGCACAATCCCGTTACCACCCTGCACAGATCAACTCAGTAGCCAAGACCTTCATCTCCAGAACCAAATGCCTAGCTGACAAAGACCATCTGAAAACTGTATTACACACTCTAACAAATGTATTAATCTCCAATGGATTCCAAAGAAAAACAATTACCAACCTAATCCAAAAGTAGACACCCCCCAAGAACCAAGACACAGAACAGGACAACGCCATAGCCCTCCTCCCTTACATCAGAGGCACCATGGATAAAATCAGCAAAATTCTACACAAGCACAATATCAAGACAGCCTTCAGCATTGACCAAAAAATACCCAACATCTTAAGAAACCCCAAAGACAAGATCCAGCTAGAAAACCAAGGAGTCTACCAAATACCATGCAAAATCTGCCCTGCCACATACATTGGGCAAACTAGTAGGAGAATAAATGCATGCATCGCAGAACACAAGAACGCAGTCAGAAAAAAAGAAAAGACTTCCTCACTTTTCCAGCACCTTAAAGCAACAGGACATGAAATTGATTTTGAAGGAACCAAATTAATCTCCAAAACTGAACACTTCAACAAGAGAATAATTATGGAAGCCATCAAAATAGAAAAACACCCCCACAACATGAATAAACATGACGATACCTCCCGCCTACCCATCTGGAAACCAGCCCTAGTCAACAAAGGAGCCCCACCCACCACCCAGGTCATTACAACACAAAAGAACAACGGATACACAGCCAGCACCTCAGTCACACAGGATGATACGAAACAGCCAACCAATCTACAGACATCAACTCCATCTACCAATCAGGATGCAACTACACAGCCAATCAACCCACTTATAGCAACAAAGCCAGCACACACAAACCCACCAAGATTTATAGAGAGACAGCAGCTCCGATCACACTTTACTCACACAAGCACGAAGCCGAAAACACCAACCTGAAGATGGCGAGTGGAACCACGATGAAAAGTTGCCAAGACAATCAAAATCTTACACAGGAAAATACCCGAATATAACAAGACCAGCATATATAGATATAGATATAGATATAGATATAGATATAGATAGATATAGATATAGATATAGATATAGATATAGATATAGATATAGATACAGATACATACATACATACATACATACATACATACATACATACATACTGCCCCATATTAAAAAGGTATTACACCTTTATGTTTATCATTACATTTGATTGAGGGTATACCCTAAACAAGGCTCCATACCTGTGAGTTTACCATGTACATCATGCGTAGGGACCCTCTAGTCAATATAATGTATGTAATTCAGCCCTTGATGTTTCTGAATTCAAATCAAACTATTATGATGTCTCTACCAGCATTTGTTGTACAAATTCTTTATAAGAAAATCTTGAAATAACAATTTCTAAATACTTTGATTAAGTTCTGAAATACAGTTCAAAATAATTGCACTATAGTCTGATAGATAACATCAATACAATATTACATTCTTGAATTTGATGATAGAAAGTCAGTGTTATTAAAATAATAATCAAGCCTAAAAATTTCTGTTGCCACTTGAATAAAATTTGTTCTCTCTGAGTTAGATATCTCAAATGCCAAGGGTGTACCAAAATCTTATATATAAATCTTAATTGTTTCCCTACTAATGACTGAGGGTTTTTAGTACATCTATTTCTAGCCAGCTCAGGATCCAATATTTCATTAAAAATCTCATGTTACCACTTTATCATAAATGCACCCATTGAAGTGTCAAAAACATTGATAAAAAGTAAAAGGAGAGTATAAATTAGCTATATAAATATTAACCATAGCTATTACAGTTGTTGCTATTTTAGCACGTAAAATTAAATAACACCCATTTATATCAGTAATATGTTGTATATCACTTGAAAATCCTGTTCAAACCAAAATAGCCACATCTTTAGCTGTCATCTATGTATCTATGAAATAAACTTGTCCCACCCAATCCTTCATTAATGGAGGTACTGTTCCATTAGATAAGTCTTCTGTAGATAAGCAATACCTGTCCTTAATTATTGTAAATATGTTAAAATTACATTTTTGTATCCTAGATTCCTATAGCCCATACTGTAAAATACTAATTTTATCCATTTATTTTATTTTTGGCCCACTTATTAATATTTTTCCAAAACAAATTATTTTATAACCTGTACCATTTAACAAATCTATAATAATGAACTTTATTTATATATTTATCATATTTTCTAATGTTACATATAGACATAGAATCATGGAACTCAAATTAATATTCAGATAGCCTTGTTTTATACATATAGAGAATCTTTACTTAAAAGAAAAAATGTGGTTATGTGTAAGAAAATAGACTTACTAAAAAGTAACATTCTTATTTTTAAAAAATGGAAAGAACCCAAGAAAGAAAGAAAGAAAGAAAGAAAGAAAGAAAGAAAGAAAGAAAGAAAGAAAGAAAGAAATGCATGACTTCTTAGTGAGGTAGCACTATAGTTCATCTCTCTTATTACAAATAAATATATAGAACAGTTTGCAAACCAATCATTTAAACTCATATGCTAAGTATGAAGATAAAGACTAAAATTGGCAATACGCCCAGACTCATTATCATCAAATTAACAAGAAGACAAGGGGGGCCAGCTTTAAAAGTTCTCAAATGAGGATACTCCCCCCCCCCCCGCTCCCATTGCTCCTTGGGCAAACTCACACTTCTCTCTTAGCAATTGCTGTAAAATGAAACACAATAAGACTTATCCATCAGCAAATTTCAGTTATAAGATAAAAGCCTCCGCATTCACAGTGTTACCAAATCTGTGAATCTGATCTTGATTATTAATGCAGAATGTAGCAGAAAATATTACAGTTGTACATTAAATATTATAGTTGTGGTACTCTAGTGAGACTTTGAGCTTTTATAAACAATCTTCTTTTCTCTGAAAATTCCTTAGTAAAATCAGGATTGATTGATATGTTACTTTGGTTAGAACTCAATGAAGATTTTACTGATTCCCGGCAAAATATGTGTAAAATCTCATCTCTGAGGAACTGCATAAGAATGGTATTTGAATTAGTTCCAATCTTCTGTCTTATTAAAGGAATTTTAAACACATGTTAAATCTTGACTAGACGTCCATTCCCAAAGAGAAGAGCTTTTTGAAAAAAATCCTCCATATAATTCAGCCAGGTTTGTTTGAGTTAGAGGATTTTCAATAGCAGTCTTGCACAATTTTTTTCCTGTGCAGTTGTGATTCTAAATAAGTAATTCATCTAGTCCAGCGGCCCCCAACCTTTTGGGCACCAGGGACGGTTCCATGGAGAAAGATTTTTCCACAGAACAGAGAGGGCATGGTTTTGTAGGCTTCCTGCGTCCCACAGATGGGGCTTTGCTGACATTCTGCAGACCGGGGCTTGGGGCCCCCTGATCTGATCAGTATATTAAAATTGGCTTGAATTATGGTACTGTGGGCTAGTAATTAATCTTCATGTCTTATGGTACTATGGGCTAGTAATCAATCTTCATATCTAACCATTTTTTCTTGCCTTAAGAGTAAAATCACTTAAGAGTGATTTTAAATCACTCTTAAGCTCATCCAGATCTTGTTGGATTGGCTGCAAGATTTGTACTTGAGTCTGGATCTCTTTTAACAAGTTAATGGAAGAATCTTCCTCTTCCTCTTCTACCTTTCTTGGTTCGGCAGATGGTGATGCAATTGAAATTAGCTGTTGACTGCTGGGATCTAGCTGCCATGGCAATAGCTCATTAAAAACAAAATAATATATGAAGACAAATTAGTTTTATTTGTGGAGAACATTCTTAGGATTATTTCCAAACCTCATATGACTATTCCACTGTTGATGCAAAATATAGATTTCTTTAGCAAAATAGCATGATACTCTAGTAAATGGTTTAAATTGGAATTGATACCAAAAGGTAAAAACTGAATTATTCATTCATTTAAGGAATATAAATTCAGTATCCGCACCAAATCAATTCAATATTTAGGTATGCATTGTCAACCCCCACAGGTAAACTAGAAAGTAAACAGGGCTAGATGAACGAATTCTACTTAATTGTTAGGATGCATTAACACAATCTCACAAGTCTGAAAATACAAACTTTCTGCCACCTTTTTAACTGCTTCATCCATTAGGGTGGTTCTTTCCTAAGTTTCTTTCTCTGACTTTTAAGACATTAGCTGCTCCTGCTTCTCTTGTCTGATGGTTTCCTAGGCAGCATCTCACCCCTCTTTCCTCAGGGTCATCCATGTATTCCATTGAATGTATATACCAAAGGATATAAATCAGTTAGCAATGCGTAAGATAAATAAAACATACAGAGAAGTTTCTTCAGATATCAATAAAAAGTCATTAAACCTTACGCTTTGAGGAACAGTGAATGCTTTCAGATTATTCCCAGATTAATTAATGTCCAAGTGTATAAGTATGATTGTGTTGTTTGAATCAGGTATCCATGATTTGAAATCAAATCCCTTTGCAAAATTGAATCAAATGATCACCTCCATCATTTCTGTCCCAAAATCCAAAAATGCCAGTGATGCCTGTTTCTACTTGGCTGACAACTTTTGGATAGAAACTACCCAGAATGTAAATGATGACTTTTGAGGATACTTGTTCCTTATTTTCAATAGTAGCATAGAAATTATCTATTTCAAGTTCCATTGCATATGTTATTGGGGCTAGACTTGGACAATTGTGATTTTGAGGTGCTTGACATAACTTGAAGGGTTATGATTCAAATATTTACTGTCAAGAAGCTTTCCATTATTTGGACAAGTTTCTTGCCACTCTGTTCATTGTCCTGGTGTAATGTCCCAAGTAATAGAGAGTGAATTCATCAGACTGGAAATAACCATTGTCTATTCATTGTAGCTCAGTAATGCCAAGAAGATTGATTTTCAACCTGGCTATCTCCTGTTTGATTATGTCCAATTTACCCTGCCTCATTCCTTGGACATTCCATGTTGCTTTCTGAGGTGTCTTGGTGCTGCACAGTCCCTTGTTTTCTTCAGGGGTGCATCAGCAGCTGGGATTCCTGCTAGATTTGGTTGAGGCACATCATTAATGCCTTGACCACTTACTGTGGGCCCTTGCTCTTTCCCAATATTTGTTGTGTGCCTTCTGGCCTAAAGATTCTACCATATCTGATTCACTTGAGAGTTTTTCCATAAACTTTTATTGGCAAAGTTTTTTTTTTCAAATTAAGTTGCAGTTCTTTCTCAACCTTATACATTTATCCAGGCTTTGGGACCAGCATGCAAAGTCCCAAAGCCTTGGCTTTATAACATAAATGTGTTTATTTGGCAGGGGAAGCTCCTGTCAGAATCCAGTGACTTTTAAACTGAGTATTTTATCTTCTCCCACTTAAGTATCCTTTTATGTATATACCCTGTTTCCCTGAAAATAAGACCTGCCCAGATAATAAGCCCGGGATTTTGAGCGCATGCGCTAAGATAAACCCTCCCCTGAAAATGAGCCCTCCCTGAAACTATTGCAACACAGCAGCAGCCAGGAGGTGACCACGCTCGCCTCCTCTTGCACCTCAAAAGTAATAAGACCTCCCCGAAAATATTGCAACACAGCAGGAGCCATGAGGTGACCATGTGCGATGCCTCCTGCACCTTAAAAATAATAAGACCTCCCTAAAAATAAGGCCAAGTGCTTATTTCAGGGGGGGTCAAAAGAAAATAAGACCCTGTCTTATTTTCAGGGAAATGTGGTAATTATAAATAACTCCAAGAAAAAAGAAGCAAAGATTTCATTTTTAAAAAACATCCCTCCTAATTCCTCCCCTCTTTCTTTTTTTAACCTTCAATTCAATGTTAATTCTTGGTGACTGCCTTGTCAAATCCCTGTAGTTATCTTTAAAAGTTTTTTTTAAAGTGGTTTGCCTTTGCCTGCTTCCTATGGCTGAGAAACGGTGACTAGCCTAAGATATCCCAGCTGGCTTCATGTCTAAGGCAGAGCTAGCACTTATGCTCCCCCAGTTTTTAATTTGATGCCTAAACCATTAATACCCAATTGGCTGTCTCCCTATTCCTTCCCTGAAATTTAAAAAAAAGAGGGGTGAAGTGTTGCTAAATAGTTTCCAGAGTTTTAAAGCCACCTTAATTCTTTCCTTGGCTTCCCAAGAAAGAAGAGGTCATGATGCTAAATTAGAGTGTATGTAATTAAATTAACACATAATTAACAAATACTAATATAAAAAGAGTGAGGATGAATGGAATATAGAAATCAGTATAAGGAAAATGGATTATAGAATGTTTCATGGGTGATACAGAAGTTACAATACTGAGTGAAAATTGACCATAGTACTACAGCTGTTGCAAATTAGTCAAGGGGTGTATTCAGTACATTGTCTACTCTTTGTTTTGTGGAATCTATTTCAGTAACGCAGTAGCGTAGGATGTTTTATCTGTAATAATCCTTTGCAAATTACCTTTGTCCATACAATTTGAGTCATTCTGCCTGGGACAGATGACAGAAGAGGTCTTCCACAAGACCAAAATGGGAATATTTCCTTGGTGCAGAAAAGTACTTGAGGCCTGACTGTAATGGAAAAATTAAATACAAATAATGTCTTAATTAACATTAGTGATAACGCAGCAAGCATATGAACAGGAATAGGAAATAGTGGTTGGGTTGAGTTGAGCAGAATTGCTAGAGAACTGAAACTCACAGGCCTTTCCAGAACAGAGTCAGCAGCCTTGAAGGTTAAAAAAAGATTTGGGTTTCTTAAGATGTGTAATAGATCTTAATAGAGAGATCTTAAATAGAGAGGGGCACAGTGGCTCAGTGGCTAAGATGCTGAGCTTGTCAATCAGAAAGGTCAGCTGTTCAGCGGTTCAAATCCCTGGCACCGCCTAATGGAGTGAGCTTCCATTACTTGTCCCAGCTTCTGCCAACCTAGCAGTTCAAAAGCATGTAAAAATGCAAGTAGAAAAATACAAACCACCTTTGGTGGGAAGGTAACAGCGTTCCTTGCGCCATTGGTGTTTAGTCATGCTGGCCACCTGACCATGCAGGTTTCTTTGGACAATGCTGGCTCTTCTTTGAAATAGAGATGAGCACCACCCCTAGAGTTGGAAATGACTAGCACATATGTGCAAGGGCTACCTTTACCTTTAAGATCTGTAATAACAGTAAATAGAGCCAGCAACAATATTCTGATTGGCAGACAAATATTGTTCATGTCCCTTTTCATATCTTCCTTTCCCCCTTTTTAATTAAAGTTGTAGTTTAGGGGATGCCAGTTGAGCATGTACATCTTAATTTTTCTATTATTTTCAATTTTTTAAATAGAGGGTACCATCTGCAAGAAAATAGTACTTACTGCAAACTAACTGTTTTCGGAATCAGAGCAGCTGAAGCAAACACACTGTATCTCTGAGATTCAAGTGAATTTGAATATAAAATGCATATGTCCAGAATATTTTCTCTCAACGGGGTTCATCAGCAGGTTTATATATTTTATTTATTGATATTTTAACTATAGGGAATGTAAAAGCAGTTGCAAAACATGGAATCTCAACAGGTAGGGAAAAGATAATCTTAGCTCATTGAGTCACTGAAACTAATGCACAATGGGCAGCTAAAGTCCAAGTTCTAAAAATATTTGTCTGCACCAGTGAATAATAAGCAGGAGAAATAGCACCACCATCTGTTTGTGTGTTATGAGAGATAGTTATGCTACAAATTTCTTTTTGAGCAATTCATGCACCATGGGAAATTGAGAAAAAAAATCTACCGAAGCCCTTGCAAATAAATAAAACCAAACTGAAAGTGCCGTGGGTAAATAGAAAGCCCTTCCTGTTCTTGATCCAGCCTCTGGGGCTTACAGTGAAGTCATGAATGATATGGGAGGTGAAAAGTGAGACATTTCACAAGAAGGCTGGAACAGGAGCTGCTGACAGTGGGACAAAGTCTTTCTGAGCTTTTCAACTTCACACCCTACTAATGAGTACCCAAGTTACAGTGTTCTTAATAGAATTTTTCCTGTCCCTGAGGCTCACTCCCAGTTAAGTCGGTGATTAAATAGAGCTTATGTTAACAGTATCTCCTTTCTGTATTTATTTCCCAATGCTCTTTCCCTTTCAACACTGCTTATACTTGGAGGGAAGTTTTTTTTTAGTGTTGTTTCTCACCTAAGGACATCAGACAGCTTGGAAATGTCTCAAACGCTCAGAATCAAAGAGCTGCAGGAATTTCTTCCCTTTTCAGAATCATTGACTATGAGAAAGCTAGGATGAAGCTGACTGTAAAAGAAAATGTTCTCTTGGAGTAATAGAATATAAAGTATAACATTATCATTACCTTATTAAAGGTAATAAGCCATGAGAAATATGTTCTTATCAATTGCTCGTGTTTAACCTAGATCTTCTTTATTAGCTAGCAGAGCAAATACCTCTGAGGGTTCTGGTGTTAAAACATAATTGGATACAGAAGATAAACATCGCATACCAGACCCTCACAGCTATGTCTTTCTGTTTTCTCTTGCACTATAGCTTTCCCCTGGATCTGAGGATGATGAGGGACATGACAGCTCCAGCCGAGAGAATCTGGGCCGCATCCAATTTAGTGTTGGCTATAATTTCCAGGAATCTACTCTCACTGTCAAAATATTGAAAGCTCAGGAGCTGCCAGCTAAGGATTTCAGTGGCACAAGTGACCCTTTTGTCAAAATCTATCTCCTGCCAGATAAAAAGAATAAACTGGAGACCAAGGTGAAAAGGAAGAACTTAAATCCACATTGGAATGAGACCTTTCTTTTTGAAGGTAGGTAAGAAGGTCTAAGTTCTGGATTCTGATTACTGAAGTCAAGGCTTTGCTGAAGAAATCTATCTCATGGTTCAGTTTTCAACCTGTCAAGTATGATAGTGGTCTTCGTTTCTTAAACTTAAAGGCAAGCAACATAGTTGAAAGAAAACTGCTGTCAAACAGAAAACTTGTTCATGAATAGAAATAGACAGTGTGTCAGAGAAGGACCGATTAATTGTGGTAATCTTTTTATCCTAGAATGAATGTTCCAAGGTTGGACATTTGGGGAGTTGCCACTCTTGTCCAGATGGGACAGAAAGAAAGAGTGAATGATGTTCACCTTCTTGTTTTGTTTTGTTTTCCACCAGGCTAGTGTAAATATTTCTGAAGAACACAAGCTTGATAGCAATAGCAATAGCACTTAGATGTATATACCGCTTCAAAGTCCTCTTTAAGCAGTTTACAGAGTCAGCATTTTGCCTCTGACAAAATGTGCCTCTGACATTTTACCAACCTTGGAAGGATGGAAGGATGAGTCAACCTTGAGCTGGTGAGATTTGAACTGCTGAACTGCTGGCAAATGTAAAAGTGCTGAACTACTGGCAGTCAGCAGAAATAGCCTGCAGTATTTCATTCTAACCACTACAACACCATGGCTCTTATGACTGAAGGCTTTAGAGTAGGGGTGTCAAACTTGCATTGTCACAGTGGCATCACGTGACATATCAGGACTTTTCTCCCCTTTGCTAAACTGGGCATGGGCATGGCCAGTGCGTGACGCATCCAGCCCATGGGCCATAAGTTTGACAGCCCTGCTTTAGAGTGTACACATCTAATGTTTCTCCTAATGATCACACCACAATCCATCTCCTTTTATCTTCATTAATATTGAGTTCTAGCATGGGAGAGGTGAAACCATGAATATGTTCACTGAAGAAGAAAAAAACAGAAGCACTGCCATGCTGGATCAGACCACTGGCCATCTTTCCCAGCAGTCCATTCTCACAGTAATCAACCAATCACTAGTCTCCCAGCAGATCTTTAGAGACAGTCACATTACCATCAAAACTAACAGCCATTCATCCCATGACTTCCCTGAAGTGGGCCAATCCTTTGTTGAAGACAGCCAACCTGGTAACCAGCACTCACATCTCTTAGTATATAAATTCCAAAACTGCATTGCTAGTCCCAATTTCCATTTCAAGTGGGTGTGGTTGGGTGGGTGTGTTGTCTGCCAGTCACAAAAATGTTATAGCAGTTAGTGTAAAGAGAAGCTGCAATGCTGCCAAACTCTCATTCCCTTGTTATTAAAAGCCTATGGCTACCATTGATGATGAAAAAAATAGCATGCAAGCAATTTTGCGATCAGGTGCTTTTTCCAATAGCTTTATAACTATGGCTGTATGTTGCTATAGTGGAGGAAAAGAAATGGTAAATCTAAACAATGTCTACAAGTCGGCAGCCAGACAAAAAACTGAAGATTTTTGGTGAGCAGATGGGTGGAAGAGATGGTTTGGGAGCAACAAAAATCAGATTTCACTCTACATCCCTTTGACTTGCCTGCTATGCATTTGGGAATATTTCCAACGATTTGCAAGTAATTCGAATACTGTATAGCTCAAGTAAATGCCATCAATATTTTAAAATAGAATCATCACGATAATGTGTATTTAACTAGCTGAAAGGAGAGAGAAAAACTATGAGCAGTTGTTGTGAAAGAAGGCTTGTGAAACAATCAAGCTACCCTTCCCTTTTAAGAGCCCATGAACAGAATTGCATTAGCTGAAGCCCAGAGGCCAGCAGACAAGACAAGGTAAGTCTTCCCACCTGTGAAGAAACTGGCTGTTCATAAACCGTTCAGAGTTCAATGAGGTAAATGAAAGACTGCTTTTTTATTACTTCAAACACATGATTGTTGAACTGGATTCTCAGTTACCAAACATAGATGACGGTGAGGGAGCATGAAGCTCCAGACTTCATGTAATGAAGTAATGCAGTCTCCCAGTAGGGAGATTCTATGTGAGATTGTTCCAACATAATAGGGATATCATTTTTGTGCCACATAGCTGTAAATAATTCAGCATTGACATGGTCTATGACAACAGGGTTTTTTTACATCACAACAAAAAACCATAGCTATTGACCACCCCTAATGAAGTCTGAAGTTAAAAAAAAAGCTTCTTTAATATTTTAAATATGGAAATGTGCATGTATTGAGGGCATAAGCCTGCAATATAATACATATAATAGCATCTGAGTATTACAGGGATTGTAATCCAATGTACTGAAGGATGTAGAGTTGAGGAATACTGCCCTAAATCATTAATCTATCACATTCTCTATCAAGTCATCCCATGGTACAACTATTTCATCTGGTCAGTTTGTGTTACCTTATGTCTCCTTTACTTTATCCAATTGTCTTACCTCCTGCCAAGTTAGATCATGCCCTTATTCCATTACATTTAGTACCATTCTCCAGGGAAACAGCAGTGTATTGCATTAACATAGAAAGAACAAAATTCTTCACTTGTAATCTAAGTGCAAATTATGGATGAAGACCAGGATTTGTCCTGGCTCTTAGAGCAGCCAGTCAGTTCCCTCAAGCATCAAGTTGGATTAATAAAACTTTATTGCTACTCATTAATCTAGAAGATGAGAGCCAGTTTGGTGTAGTGGTTAAGACAGCAGTCTAGAATCCAAGAGACAGATGTTCTAGTCCTGCCTTAGGCAAGAAGCCAGCTAGGTGCCCTTGGGACAGTCACTGTCTCTCAGCCCTAAGAAAAAGGCAAAGGTAAACCACTTCCAGAACTCTTGCCAAGAAAATTGCAGAGACTAGTCCAGGCATATTCCAGAGACAAGGCAGACTTGAAGGCACAGGACAAAAAAAAGAGACTAAAAAGTTATCCAAAGCTACAAGATTATCGGTAAGTATAGTTGCAGTTATCCCTATTTGATTTGATATATAGAAAAGACCACCGTGGACAAGGGAATGACTGTCTTCAGATGAAGCCATTTTTACATTTCAAATTCTTGTTACTCTGCTTAATTATATTTCCTCTCTTGTTTTCTTTATTTCTCTCTGTCTCTTTCTCATCTGCTCCTTTGCTTTCATCAGGTTTCCCATATGAGAAAGTGGTTCAGCGGGTGCTGTATCTACAGGTCTTGGATTATGATCGGTTTAGTCGTAATGATCCAATTGGGGAAGTTAACATTCCTCTCAACAAAGTGGACTTGACTCAGATGCAGACTTTCTGGAAGGATCTAAAGCCCTGCAGTGATGGGAGTGTAAGATACTAGCTTTGCTTTGTAACTTTGCACATTTTTCCTAGCATGGCAAGAGGAGATCAAGGTTTTGAAGTCTGCTGATGAGATCCTTCCTGCTTCTCTTTATAACGCCTTTTAAGGGCATAAAACCTTAATACCTGCAAGATGTCAGGTATGGTTGTAGATGCCATGTAAGGCAGATTCAGTCAGTGAGAGAAGCCTAACATATCCACCCTTAATACTTCTGAATGTACTGATTATTTGCCAGCAGCACGAAACACACACATGAGGTTTACTTGTTTTATTCACTTAATAATAATAATAATAATAATAATAATAATAATAATAATAATAATAATAATATACTTTATTCATTAAACTCAGCCAACTGAACATTAAAAAATGCATTACAAATACCATTGACTGGTGCTAATGGTTGATACGGTTTGCTGCCAGCGTCCTAGGTATCAACCAAGTACCTTCTTAAAATATAGGATGTTCCAAATAGCACAGTTTTTTGCAATTCCGCTGGTGTTATTGCAGGAAGCTGCAATTTGTTGATGTATCTTGTAAAATTCTTGGACATGGTGCCAAGTGCCCCGATGACAATGGGTATCACTGTTACATGCTTCATCCATAGCCGTGTAGTTTCGATGGCCAGATCATGATATTTCATTATTTTTTCTAGTTCTTTTTCTTGACTCTGGCATCTCCAGGAACAGCGATATCAATAAACTGTACACTTCTGCCCTCTACAACCATGATATCTGGCAAGTTGTGCTCCAAATGACGATCCTTTTGTATTTGAAAGTCCCACAAGATCTTCACCTTCTCATTTTCTATTATTATTATTACTATTATTATTATTATTATTATTACATGGTTAATCTTTGGTGAGATTCACAGTCTTTGGGGCTGGTTGGTAGCTCAACAGCTCGAGTCCTAACCAAGGACCTAGGAAGTGTTAAGGTAACGTCGGAGGATATAAGCTGTTCCAAGTAGGGTGGTTTTTTGTAGAATCAGAATGTTCAAGTCTGATAAATTTAAAATTTCCAAATAGTGAGGTAGCCCTTTGGGTATTGCTCCAAGGGCTCCAATTACAATTGGGACAACACAGTTTCTTTTTCCACAGTCGCTCAACTTCAATTTGCAAGTCCCAGTATTTTGTTATTTTTTCTTGCTGTTTATTTTCAATCCGTGCATCTCCAGGTATTACAATGTCAATGAACCATACTTTTTTCTTTTCAACTATTGTTATGTTAGGTGTGTTGTGGGCCAAATGCCTGTCAGTCTGAATTCTGAAGTCCCACAAGATCTTGACTTTCTCATTCTCTAAAACCCTCTAAACCTGATGTTCCCAGTGGTTTTTGCTGTACTCAAATCCAAACTTTTGGCACAATTTCCAGTGAATGACCTTAGCAATGCAGTCATGGCGTTGTAGGTAGTCAGTTCGTGAAATTTTGCTGCACCCACTGATCAAGTGGTCGACTGTCTTGTCTTTCTCATTACAGAGGCGACATTTGCTGTTGGTGGTAACATGTTGAATTTTTGCCTTCATGCAGTTTGTGGCTAAGGCTTGTTCTTGAGCTGCCAAAATAAAGCTTCCTGTTTCTTTTTCAGTGCTCCTGATCTTAACCAGTTCCAAGTTAGCTTTTGGTCAGCTTTGCCTTCAATACTTTTCAAGTATTGGCTGTGCATAGCTTTGTTTTTCCAATTTTCAACTCGCTTCTCAATTACTTCTTTCTTATATTCAGCTTTTGACTTAGTTGTCTTTAAAAGGCCTCCTTTATTTACTTCTTTAATCATTGATTCTTCACTTTTCTGGATATAATCATTCAAGCTGTGTTTTTCTTCTTCCACAGTCTGTTTTACTTTTACTTGATATAATCGGTCAACATCACTTTTAGGGTGCAAAGCATGATTCATTGTCATAAGCTTACTTGTTTTTCTGTCCAAATTGTCCAACTCCATCTGGGTCCAGTCAATTATTCCTGCAGAGTATCGAATCACAGGTATAGCCCAGGTATTTATGGCTTTTATGATATTTCCTCCATTCAATTTGTACTTTAATATCTTGCAAATTCGTCAAATGTACTTGGCTGAAGTTAATTCCTTGACTTTATTATGCATTAAGTCAGAGGCCTCTAAAATCCCCAAGTACTTGTAGCTTTCTTCTGGTTTTACTGCCTTTATCATTTCTTCATTCTCAAGTTCTATTCCATCATCTTCTATGACCTTGCCTGCTTTGGTTGCCATTGTTGCACATTTGTCAATTCCAAACTGCATACCAATGTCTTGGCTAAATTCTTTTGTATTTTCAATTAATAAATTCAATTCAGCTTTTGTTTTACCAAGCAGCTTCAAATCATCCATGTACACCAAGTGCGAAATTTTCAGTCCTTTCTTTGCAAGTTCGTATCCATAGTTCATCTTCTTCAAAATGATTGTCAGTGATAGCATTGAGAGTATAAAAAGTAGGGGTGAAATGGAGTCGCCCTGGAAAATGCCTCATTTAATTTCAACTTCACCCAGTACTTCTTCATTAGCTATAAGCTTCATTTTCCAGAGGTTCGTTGAAGTTTCCATGAATTTTTGTGTGTTGCTTCTGATGCCAAAGATTTTCAGGCATTTCTTGATCCAGCTATGGGGAACTGAATCAAATGCTTTCTTATAGTCTATCCAAGCCATGAACATGTTGGTTCATCTTTTCTTTGAATTCTTTAGGATTAGCTTGTCAATCAGCAGTTGGTCCTTTGTTCCTCTTGAATTTTTGCAGCATCCTTTCTGTTCTACAGGAAGCAAGTTATTTCTTTCCAAGTATCCATTAATTTGGTTTGCAATGATACCAGTAAGGAGCTTGTATGTTGTTGGCAAACAGGTGATCGGCCTATAGTTTCCAGGATTCTTTCCTTTTTCTTTATCTATTATTGTTGTTGTTGTTATTTAGGATATGATGAGAACAAGACAGAAGAGAAGTAAACATATATACACAGTCACATATATACACACTCCACATAATTATAAGTAAAACTTCTATGACAGGTACAACAGTGGCTTCATAACTGGATGTCCAATTCAGCTATCCAAGCAATCACCTCTTGAGTTGTTTCATATGGATCTAGGAACCAGAGAACACATGTCGTGGGCAATCTTGCACAATATATATAATAATTTGCACATCAGCATCACAATCACAACAAAGAAAATCTTTCTCGCTAGATGGTATCATTACAATGAAAAAACTATATCT
Organism: Thamnophis sirtalis; assembly: GCF_051295495.1. Classification (NCBI taxonomy): domain Eukaryota; kingdom Metazoa; phylum Chordata; class Lepidosauria; order Squamata; family Natricidae; genus Thamnophis; species Thamnophis sirtalis. The sequence continues at coordinate 67,907,289 of NW_028261381.1, read as the reverse complement.
AAAAGAAAAAGCATCCCATTATTATTATTTTTAAAAAAGACTATAACAAATGCTCTTAACAAGCATGGCTCCCACCCCCCTCAATTTACTCAATCCAAGAGCAAAATTATTAATCTTGACTCACTTTTGAATTCCCATGCTCATTTATACTATTCTATTGTAATCCACACTGGCATTACCGAACACAGCTATCAGCCGTAAGTATTGTTGGTCTTGATTATGAATACAAATAATGATTTCAGCCAATGCCAAATATTTTTATCAGTTAGTACAAAGGTATGAAAATAGCAGCTCAGGAGCTGCGAAATGTCTTACCAACATGCTTTTGGGCTCCTGTATTTTATGTGCTTTTGGCCCAATTTCTGTATTGCAGAAGGGATAAAGGGGGGGAAAAGAATGCCTTAAGACTAGCAGATAGAGATAGTCACCAATATATAGATGGTCACTTAACCATTTGAACTATTCTGTGCACTTAGCAAGCAGACTACATTTATGATCATTTGCAATGTCCCATAGTCATGTGACCACATTTTTGCCAAAAACTGACATTTACTTCCAGTTTTTTACAAAACCAGTCAAATGGTTTGCTTAATGATCACAGCATTCATTTAACAACTCCGGTGTTTGCTTAACAGTGGCAAAACCACCACCAAAAGGTTGTAAAATCATGTGGTGACCCCCTTAATGACTGCCTCAATTTACAATCATGATGGGCAAGCTCCATTGTGGTCATAAATCGAGAACTATCTGTAGTCAAAACACTCATTTCAACCCTTGCTTTGCTCGTTGTAGGAGTACAATCTTCACTATGCCACACAAAGCAGGCTGTGGCTCCTGAACTGATGAAATTTATAGTGGAAACATATAGAGCTGTTAATTGTATAGAATGAATAGACCAAATCCTGAAGGATGCTCAGAAGTCTTCAGTTCCAAGCATAGAGAACCTTCAGAAGGGACATCAGTGCTGTCAAACATCAGGCAAAGATTTTCTCATTTCTGTTCATTTTTCTTTCTAGGGAAGCCGAGGAGAACTCCTTCTGTCCCTTTGCTACAATCCCTCTGCTAACTCCATTACTGTGAATATTATCAAAGCTCGGAATCTTAAAGCCATGGATATTGGGGGAACATCAGGTATCGAATTCTAGAACAGTACCAAATAATCCCAAATCAAAAGTCACCCATAAATTAACCTTTTCCTCAGAGGCCTGGCCACTTATATTTGTGGTAAATCTGGTAGAAAACTATGAAATGTCAGAATGTCTTTGATGGTCAGATTTTTTTCCTCCAGCTGAATTGGGTGTTATTTATGTTTTGCCTCACCGGCTGACAGAGATGATGCAGTCTTAGCTCATACAGGATTCTGTATGTAACAGGAGAAATACTAACCATTACCATGGCGGTATTCCATTTACACAGACAAAGGTTTGCCCTCAAACAACAGGTGCCATATAGCTGAAGAGCCCTTTGAAGGTCTGAAAAGACTCCAATTTTAGTTTCGTTTCAATCATGTAAAGTAGAAAAATAGATCCTAGGGAAGTGTTGATGAATCTTTTCGGCACTGAGTGCTGAAATGGCACCGTATGTGCGGGGGAGCACCAGAAACCGGAAGAGCACCTTCCCGGCATGCATTTGTGCACCGGGAAGCTGAACTTTTGGTTTCCGGTGTGCATATGCACACCAGTCATCTGGTCTTCCGGTTTCTGGAGCACATGCGCACACAAAGAGCAGCTGGCCAGCAAGCATGTGCGCACCGGAAACCAGAAGTTCAGCTTCCCAGCATGCACATGCATGCCAGGGAGTTGCTCTTCCAATTTCTGGTGCTCATGCACACATGAAGACCAGTTGACTGGCACGCATGCACGCACTGGAAACTGGAAGAGCAACAGGCAATGTTTGGCATGCCCGGAGACATGGATCTGCGTGCCATTTCTGGCACACGTGCCATTGGTTCACCATCATGGTCCTAGGGCATTATCTGACGTGTCCTTCTTGCTGAAACTTCAGTTGGGTTATTTCTTATTACTGTATCATGGGAAAACTATTGGGAAAGTCTGTGCATAATATTTTTACTTTTATGAGGGGAAAAGTAGATGTAAGACTTTCAGAACATTCAATGGGAACAACGAAGAACATTTCCCATGATGTATGCATCAGCTCCATCTTTCAAAGAGGTTTTGTTGGCTCATGGATGAAAGGACACATTCAAAAGTATTTCTTTTAATTTGCTAATAATGTTCCATTCAATTGTAAGAAATGTTGTAAAAGCACAGAATGAATTGGTGTTAGTCCATTTGGAGTCTCTGGGGGCATGAATGTAGTATCTTTGTAGTTCCTTAAAGCAGCCGTGCCATTGCCAAGGGTGCCCATACAACCCCAGAAAAGACACTGCTACTTTAAAGACGAGAGAGGGGGGGGGGGTTCAAGTTTCTTAATACTTTGTACCATTTAAAAAACCAAATATGAGATGCTGCATAGCAGCGTACGCTATGTTTAATTTCCAGAAAGATATTTATATTGTAAGTTGTTTCAAGCTAGATGTAGGCAATTGTCAGTTCATGTGGCTTTTAGCCATTCTTGTGTAGACTGGAAAGCCGAAGATAGTCTTGCCCATTTCCCTCTCTTGATCAACTTTGTTTATCAATTTTAAATTTCCACTGTATTGGAAACTACTTTTTTTCTATGTAGAATTTAAATTTACAATTGGACCTTATTCTATAAATAAAACTGAACCTTGTACTTTCAAATTTCATTTAAGTGCATCATACTGTAAGAAACAAACGATTTTTAGCAGGTATCCGTAAAGGTGATAAATACTGGCATGTTCCTTCTATAACTTACCCTGTTTCCTCCATTAAATCCTGGCAATCATGTCCATTTTCCTTGCATCAGATCCCTATGTGAAGGTGTGGCTGATGTACAAAGATAAGCGGGTGGAAAAGAAGAAGACAGTGGTGATGAAGCGATGCCTGAACCCAGTGTTCAATGAATCCTTCCTGTTCGACATCCCCACAGAGAAGCTGAGGGAGACCACCATAATCATTACGGTCATGGATAAGGACAAGCTGAGCCGAAATGATGTCATTGGAAAGGTAAGGTCATCCCTTTGGCTGAGGATAAGCTTCTTGCTTATCAGAATGTGCGTTTGGGTTTGCGTTCCTCCTCAAATACTCATGATTTCCTGTCAGAAATACTATTAGTTCTTTAGTTTTATTGAAGCTTTACACCAGCTGAGTCCCTCCGTGTGTGTTTGATCAGATATATTTTATTAAAACCCCTTTTATGACAAATGTAAGGCAAAACCATTTCAAAACACTGGGAAAGAGCAACTTTGCAAAGAGCAAATTTCCTCTCTCTTTGCTCCCACAGCTAAATGGCAATGGAAAAAGGTAACAAGAAAGATGAGACAATCTATAGGAGCACAGGATGAAAACTAATTATAATGATAATGGAAGATATAATTTCCATATAGGGGTTAGGATTAAAGGATTATGCCAAAGGCGGAAAAGAATGAAATATAATTAAAATTTCGTGGCTGGGTTTTTAACAATATGAAATCAGGCTATTTGGGGGTGCTCCAGGTGGAAAGAACAAAATTTTGACTCCCAAAGACTTCCAGCTCCCATTTTGATCCTTACTTTCTCTCCAAAACATTCAGTTGTAGTTTAATATTCAAAGCAATCCTAACTCCCATGAGCAGCCATTTCAGGAAAGAACAGATGGGGTAGATGGTCCAGTTGAGGTTATTCTGCCTACCACTTTAGTCCTGAGTATATTTCTACTGTTCCTAGCAATAGAAACCAGCAGAAGACCAGGGAATAATTCATGGCTTGGTCAGGAGCAATACAAGACAGATTTGGATCCAATTGTTTGTCCTCTTAGAAAGCCCTGAGTCTTTTTTTTCCACCACGCCAGTCTGGAGAGTAGGTAACTAAATTCTCTCTCCATTACAAAAAATTGAAGTGGGATGTGATAAAAAGAAAGCAAATTTACTCTACTATATACAGACATTACTCCTGCCCTTCCTGGCACAAGTAGTGCTTACAGCTTGTCCCACTTGAAATTCTATGTCTCAAATGTCTACAAGAATAGAACAGTAAGAGATTTGTACTAAATATATCTTGATTTGCCTCAAAATATTCCTGCAGTCCTCATCCTTCTGGAATAGAGAAAATTTGCTTAGGATAAACTTGAACCCGAGTCTCTAGCAAAAAACTTAAATTAACTGGATATAGAGCTTTGAGCATTCTATGTGCAAACATTGTATGTGCTGCCAACAACTACAGTTTTTAATTGTTAGAGATATCACAGCTGGGTATTGAGATAAAATTAAGAGCAAATCGGAACCAACATATTAGCACAATCCCTTGGCATGTCCAGCAGTTTCTGCTACAATTTAGTTCAGCATTCAGGTTTGAATCTGTGCACAGTGATTCTAATAAATAGTGTTATATTGTGACTTCTGCTTTAAATCAATTTGTGGAAAATATTAATCAAATAGATCCACCCAAAGCTTATAATTTGTAGTATGGGATAGTAGCATAATGCAAGCTAGATGCTTGGCAACATAATCACAAAATTATATGTCATGCTTCCTTACCCAATGCCATTTTGTACTTTTTTTTTCAACAGGGTCAATTATCCTTTGGCATTTTGCAATTCAATGATGTATTGTATAACAATTTAGCTTAATGAACTTTTGGAAATATTAAATGCAATTTTTTATATATCTGGAGAACTGACTTCTTGCTTTAAAATGCAAGCTTATATACAGCAAAATTATATAGTAATGTAATTAATATACTATATAGTATATAGTATATGAAATTGTATAGTAATGCAAACTTGATCTGGTTCTTGAGAAATTATTGATTAACTTTGCTCAAGACCCCTGAAGTCTCTTTAGCAAAGTCCAATTTACTCAGGAAGAGAAACAGACACCGGATACCCATTTTTGACTTTCATGGATTGTTACTGTATGGTGTTGCAGTAAGTAGAAAACCAGCTACTGTCAGACCAGACCAGGAAATCAACTCCACAAAAAGGCTAAACCAACTTTTATTGCAATCGACAATAGTAACAGAATCTTACAAATCTGATTATGCTATACTACCTCCTCCTCCTCCTGATAGTTTAGTGAATTAAGAAAGTATCTGCATGATCCGTTTCCAAATATTATGTCATTTCTCTGGACTTAAAAAAATGTTTCAGCCGCTTTGGCCTGAGTGATAGTTTCTGTATATCTCGGACAGGGTCTTTAGATACCCTCAGATTATCTCATGGAACCTCTTTAGATGACCTCAGTAAATGTGGAAATTCATAGACTGCCTGGACCAATGCCATGTCAGGCTTGGAAAATAATGAGCGTGTTCTGTGCTCATCTTCTGCAGGGTGGTACTTTAAGCAAAGACCTCTTAACAATCTTCCCAAATATTTGCAAAGGTATTTGGAGAAATATAGGGAAAGGAAGGGTTTCGTTCAGGTTCTGATTAGTAAGGGAGAGATTCTGAGCAAAGTTAAAGCTAGGTTTCAGTTGTGAAACCCACGGTCACTAAATGGAATAAAATATCAAGATCAACTAAAAGCAAAACTTACGCAATTCGAGTATTAGAATAGCTCAGCTGCTTCAGCCTCTGCTGAAGCTATGTGATAATAATGAGTGACTGAATAATTACTATTGTCAACCTCCAGTTAAGTTATGAAATCACATGGCTTTGAGTGAGAGTCAGAAAGCTACATTAGTGATTCTGGAAGACAGATCTTGGCTGTCATTGTGGGGGAGAAGATGACACACACATCCTCCATGCATCAGTATAGAAACCCAGTTGATAAAAATAACTAAATCTACCACAGGGATTAACACTTTTTAGCTTTTCCATGTAAACTAATTCTGACACCTCCAACACATTTGTGCAGCGGAAGAGAAATAGAGGTTGGATGGTAGCTGATGAAAAATTCTAGCCAACAGGACAACACTTTAACTTCATATTGAAGATGTGAAACCCCGGGAAGTTACATGGGAGTAAAAACTGGAGATATATCTCTGGGTTCTGTTGTGTCTGCAGCAATGATGCCCAAATGCTAACATGTATGTGGTTACGTCACCATGCCAATGTTATCATTATATATTTATAGCTTGACTTTTAATTCAAATACATATGTTGTAGCATTTGTCTGATGAGTTTGTCTCACATATTAGTTGCTGCTACCACCCATCCAGAAATTAATATTTCTTAACGTAGTGTATTTCCCCCCCTCCATGCGCCCATCATTTACAAACAATATGGTATGATACTATGGGAGATGGAGTTATAGTCCAACACATTGGGAAACCAACAGTTTAGAAATACTGATATGTAGAAACTTCATGTTCTTCAATGGGCCCAAAGTGATTAACAATAGAAATAGAATCATAGGGCTGGAAGGAACCTTGAAGGGTTTCTAACACAACTCCCTGCCCAAGGAAGGAATCCTTATTCCATTCCAGATAAATAGTTGTCCAGTTTTTTCTTAAGAACCTCCAGCAATAGAGCATCCACCACTATGGGGGCAAGCTATTTCATTGACTAATTGTTCTCACTGTTAAGAAATTTCTCTATTGTTCCAGGTTAGGTGTCTCTCTATCAAGCTTCCACCCATTGCTTCTTAGACAGCCCCCTCTTCCCCATGATAGCTGTTCACATATTGGCTATCGAAGATGGCTATCATATCACTCTTAAGTCTTCTCCTCATTAGGGTAATGAAGATTCCCTTTGACATTCCTCATACAATTAAGCCTGCAAACACCTTATCATATTTGTTGCTCTTCTCTGCACTCTTTCTAGGGCCTCATCATCTTTTTTGTATCATGGTAATCAGAACTGTATGCAGTGTTCCAGGTGTGATTTTATTTGTATGATATAGAGCACTACTATCACTTCTTGTGATTGCAATGCTATCCCTCTATTGATACAGCCTAGAACTGCATTGGATTTTTGGGCAGGTGCAGCACACTGCTAGTTCATACTTGAATGGTAGTCTACTAGAACACCTAGATCCCTCTTACAATCACTACTGTTGAGCAAGGTAGTCCTATTCGGTAACTGTGCTTGGCTTTTCCTGCCTAGGTGCAGAACTTTACTTTTCTCAACACTGAACTGCAGTTGTTGGACAGAATCCAATGCTCAAGTCTGTCAAGATCCTTCTGAATCATTAGTCTATCTTTCCACCCCCTCACCCAGCTTGGTGTTGTCTGTAAACTTGATGAGCCCCCCTTCAATCCCCTGATCTAGGTCATTTATGAAGGTGTTGAAGAGCACTGTGCCCAAAGCAGAACCTTGAGGTACTCCACTAGATACTTCTGTGCAGTTGAAATTCCACTTAGGACTACACATTGACATTCATATACTTATATTTCATATCATTAATATATAACTAAGCATTCAATAATACATTCAGATAACATGCAGTTCTCTAAAATGCATTACTAGGGTTGGGATTTTATTAGAAAATATGCTTCTTTAAACGTCAGACCCGCTGGCTATCAAACCTATTTGATCTATGAGCAGGGATGTTCAGTTTTCTATGGCCAAGTCTATAGTTCTTTTTATTCAAGTCTATCCCGTGCCCAAGTAACTCTATCTACCTATTTCTTTGTATGTTGAATGTCTTCATTTTTCAACTATGCAGACCAATCCTCTCAAGATATTACATGCAGCTGTCTCATGAAGAAAAAATGCATCTTTATGTCTTTTTCTTGAAGACTGGCAGTTGCTTCGCATGACTACCCTATATTGTTGGCAAATTCACATTCAGACATTCTTTTCCTTTCCTCTCAGATGAAATCACACAATTCTGAACAGTCAGCATACAACTGGAAATATAATCAGCTGTGGGACCTGATCAATACACCTTCTGTGTTTATCTTGTCTTCTATAAATTTAATTTTCCTGTCCCAGAAAAGTGTGCAAAACCAAGAATGTAATAGAGAAGAAAATGCCTTATATCTTTCCTCCAATGGTAGAAACTAAGTAGGAAACTATATGGCTTAATAAATTATGGTGATTATTGACACAGTCAGCCAGATGTTTAGATTAGATTGGCATTATTGTTCATTGCACAGTTGACCAGATGTTCAGATTGGATATGGCATTTTTTTTTAAAAAATTTAAATTTTTAAACAAACATGGAACAAACAGACATAAACACACACAATACATAAAAATCATCCTCCAGTTACCTACAGTATGTCGATTGGTTACAAAACTTTGTGCTTTCTCACAATAGTCCCCACTTGCAATTTACACAAATTCTCATATCATCAATCCAATATATATATAAACAATTATTATAATTATTAAACATTCATTTGACTATAACTATTATTATATCCTTTTATATAAAATATTCTAAATTTAAAGTAAATCTATGTTATGGCACTTCATTATATCCTCCTAAAATCTTCCATATCCCTTATAGCATATTCTATATAAAAATTGTTTATATTTAATAACAAAGCTTTTAAATATCATCTCATAGTCCTCATTAACAATTTGTATAAAGTTTCATATTATCAATCTGATGTATATATATGCATTATTATCATTATTACTCATTTATTTGACTGTAAGTATTATTACTCCATTTTATACATAATACTCTAAATTTAACTAAATTTAACTTAGTTTTTATTATGATCTTTCATTACATCATCCTGTGTCCTTCCAGTAGTAGTGCAATCTTCTATCTCTTGCCATTTGTAGTATTAGTGTTCTGGTTGCTTTCTTGGTAAGTCTTGTATGAACTTCTCTTAGCAACCTGTTGCTCATTGCATATCTTGTAAAAACTCAAAACCCTCCATCTATTCCTTCCATCAGCTTGCCTTTGGTTATTACCGATGCTTCTGCCAAAATTTCTCTCATTACTTCTGTCATTTTTCTCCCTTTTCTTCTTCTATACTTTAAGGTCTGAGATAGAGTTCCAATCCATCGATCTCCCCTTTCCATATTCCACTCTTGCCATTTCCAAGCACGCTCAGTTTACTGTCAATATCAAGAATTTTCTTATCTCTTTGTTCATCTTTTTCTTCAATTTTTAGAACTCTGTCCTCAACTAAGTAGTTTCAATTTTTCCATCTATTTTTCCTGTTCTGTGTTCTATACTCTCCATTCTCTTCTCAATATTCTCTGTTGTTACTAATATTTTTTTGAATTTCTAGCATAATCATTTGCAATGTTCATGTTTCTTTTTCATGTTGCGCCATTCTTCCAACTTATAAACACTGCCACTATAACATCCAAGGCTTTTTTGTTAAATTCCAAGCAAGTTCATTGTAATCTTTCAAGTCAAGGCTTTCTCTTCATTCCAGTCCAGCTACTGATAGTACTCCAGAAGAGCACCTGTATAAACAACCCGTGCTCTTCCCACTATCACTTTCAATAAACAAACTTTTAAAAAAACCATCCCATTCCCTCCTCCCATGACAGCAACAACATAATTAAAACAGCCACTTGACCATGTTTTTAGAGCCTTTTGGAAAAGCAACAAGGTAGGAAACAACCATATCATAATTTTCCATAAAGAAGAGACCACCGCTGAGAAGGTTTTTTTCATAGTTCCACCACATGGCAAGCTCTTTGATGAGACCTAAAAATCCCTGTCAGTAAAGAATTCCAGATAATGCATATCACCAAACAAAATGCTCTTCCATGACTTCTAGGAAACCCCAATGCAGAAAGTCATGGAATTTAAATGTAAAATAAAACTCATTTTTTTTCAATAGGTATAATCCCAGAAAAAAATAAATACAGTAAATAAATAAGAAACTTTAATAAGATATACGCTCACAGCAAGCAGGAATAAATTTAGTCTAATACTGGAAGAAAGATACAATTCTGACAATATATGATTGGGAAATTAAGTTGAAAACATGCAACAATGGCAACATTAATAGCATATATTCACATCAGAAGTTTAACCAATTTTAATTAAGAATGGCAAGTATAAACACATATAGTCTGGCTTTTAAGAGGTCCAAATGCTTAAAATTATTGTAAATTAGCAAAAGCACAAAAGAGGGAAGTTAGAGGCCAAATGGTCTTTTTTTCTCTTGCTCTTTTCCTTTGTATTTTAATTGTTATCAAATTTGCTTTGTTCATTTTTGCACCTTTTTCCCCTTCAACATTCAGAGATAATATTAAATAACAATACAATAAAGACCTTAATGCTAAGTAATCAGCTCAAGACAGAATTTTATTGTACTCTACAACAAATACTGTGATGCAATCAGGAACAGCTTTTTAATAGTGCATTCAGTTTCAGATGAAAAAGCTAAATAATCTTATGCTCATTAACACTGACAGTTTATATCATAATATTGATATAATGCTTCTCTCTTTTTTAAAAAATAACGGTTTAAGCAAACAAAACCATATTGAAATAATATAATGTATTATTCAAGTTTTACAATAATATAATAGAGATTTTACACAATTTAAAAAAATGTAAAAAGGTGTTCCTGTTACTATGTTTTGAAATGTAGGAGCATATGAAAACCATCATTTTGCATATGCGAAAGAACCATTTGTATTGGATTCTGTGGGAATGCATTCAGCATATTCAGCATATATGCAGATGGACTAATGCTTTAGTTAACAATGCCATCATAAATTATAGAAAACAAGTCTAAGTAATCCTCTGTTCATATCTTAAACTGGGTTTACATAACCCAGCTGCAATCCTGTGCATCATAACAAATGGGGCTTCTGACTACATTTATGTAAAAAATGTAAAAAACAAACAAACAAAAGATCTTCAAGCAAGTGAAATATAATATTTGCTTAAAAATAAACCACTACAAAAACGAAATCTTACCCTTTAAATTGCTTGTGTGAAATAACATACTTATTAAGTGTAAATAAAAACAGAATCTGGGCTTTCTTTGCCTACTTCTCTCATTCTTTAATTTCTCTTATGCTGATTTGTCAGAAACAAGCCTCAATATCTCCTCTTACACATTTGAGAACATAGAATATCCATCAGTCAGTCGGGGGTCAGATCAGAGGTTGATTGCTCCCGGTTTGGCCCAGTTCGGCCGAACTGGTAGTGGTGGCAGTGGGAGGCTCCGCCCACCTGCCCTTACGCTTCTGCGCATGCACAGAAGCATTGCGCATGAGCACAAGCGAACCGGTAGTAAACCGGTTAGCAACCCACCACTGGGTCAGGCATTGCCCTGTTGCAGGAAAATTAATTCCAGTTCTCTAGAACTTCATTCTTCTGTGTTCCACTTTTCCGTACCATGGGCCAGCACCTTCCTGTTCCAAGAGGAACTCTTACTATAGATAAGCCTTGACCATGCTGATATTTACATTTCCACATTATACACAAGTTCCATCCCAATGCCATAGGAAGAGCCATGGTTCTGTATTAATCACGTAGCTGGGCATATGCAGCTGACCTTGAAGAAAATGTGAAAGAATGATTTGGGCAGGGGTGAGGACTGAGGGAGACAGCTTGAACAGTCAAGAGACAGAAAGGAGAAAAATAGCTCAAAATACCTCCGTCTTGATTTTGTTCAGTATATGATGGGGTAGAGAGAGAAACTTGGACAAGCTTTCAAGATTCTGTAGTTCTAGCCTACATCCATAGGCTAGAACTACAGAATCATTCCTAGAATTCGCATTCCTAGAATCCCTGCAGGATTCTATGTATTGACCTGGCCTACATTGAAAGGCTGACATTCTGCCTCCTTGGGAATAAAGGATCCTAAAGCAAAATAAGCACATGGATAGGGCACCAAGGGAAGGGGGACACCACAGTTGTTCCTCCTATCTATAATGCTACACCTAACTTCAGTCTTTTTTTGTTGTTGTTGTAATAGTCCTTGACTGGAATGTTCCATTTTATTTTATTTTAATAATTCAATTTCTATTGCTGCCCAACTTAACCAAGTGTCTCTGGGCAGCTTACAGTTCTAAAATTATAAAATAGTTAAAACAGTTTTTAAAAACAATAAAAATAACATTGTTTACATTGCTGAAACATGTTTTCTTTGTCATGGTGAGTGACTAAAATTTAAAGGGTTGGTTTGAAGGTGTCATCAGATACCACATTTGTTTCCATCTCTTGGCATGAGAATGTTGCTTCCATCAAGGGGCACCATTATTGGGCTCTGTTTAGGGCATCAATGGCCCTAATCCAGCCCTGCAATATTGGTGGTAAGAAGCTCTAATTTTAATGTCTAGGTTCTCTCTGCTTTCCTCCCTATAGTATTTTTTTCTTACCTGATTTTCAGTAATGGAAGTCTACCCAGCACAGATAGGATGCCTTGCAACATTTAAGCAAATTGATGACAGCCAGGTAACAGGAAATCAGGAAGGGGGAAGGCGGGCACAACAAATCTTGATGAGTGCCCCAAATCAGAAAAGCAACAAATTTTGGCTGCCAGTTCCCTGTGAATAGCACATACTGGCAGAGAAGTGAACTGTCCATCCCAGTAACATTTTACTAATGTCAAATAGTCAGAACAGCCTGCTGTATCTCTTGTTTTAATGCTATTGTAAAATCAGACAGCTTGAATAATGAAAAGCTGATTATCTGAAAGTGCCCTTAGCCCGGGAGAGCATGCCATGCAATGGAGATGTGGTTTCTCTCAACTGCTACCTCATTTCTTGTCAAAATGACTGCCCCACCCCTTGCTTTATGCCCAATCAAGGAAACACAGACTTAGCCACTTCTGCTTCATCTACTCAGGGATAGTAATTTCATAGCAGGCAGTTATGCAAGCACTAAGATATGTGCTAAAGCTGACCTATTTGGGAGGAGGAGGTGCACAGAGCGGTAACTCAGGGAAGAGCTGGGTATAATAATGAATAGTGTGGCTTTTGACCATTCCTGTTGTCTAATTTGTTTCCCTGCCTCCTTTAGATCTACCTATCGTGGAAGAGTGGACCAGGCGAAGTAAAGCACTGGAAGGATATGATTTCACACCCTCGCCAGGCGGTGGCACAGTGGCATCAGCTGAAGGCTTGAGAGGCAGAAGCCAAGGACTTGCTCTGGGTTTCGGTGCACCAAGTCAGCATTTATTGGCTACACTCTCATGACATGACTTTATGCACAGCGGCTGCACTGAGGTGTCCTCGTGAGAGAAAAGCTTGGGGATGGATGAACAGAGGCTAAGAGAGTAAACCTGATATATGTACTTTAAAAAAAAAACTCTGGGCGTGGGAAAGTAATGTCAGTGCCCCTTATGCTGGTTCAGCGGCACATACTACTATGAGGAGCATTGTTACCACCCAACCTCCTGCTTTAGCCTGTCCTTCAGACTCCGTTCTTAGCAAGAACAAGCAAGAGGAAGAGCTGGAACAGAGAAGAGCCGCACTCCAGGGGCTTCAGCCCAGAGAAGTGAATGGGGCTTCTTCAGCCCTAGTTTGTTTGAGTATGCGGTGTGGCACGGACCTTGAAGTAATGGGAGAAGAGGAATCTGTGATCGCCATACAAGACTGCCTATGCGTTCTTCCAGCCAAAGGCCCATTAGAATGGTAGCCTGCCCTGCCATGAGAAAGCTAGCCCTCATCTGTGGGTGCACAGACTTGAGAGGGGGAATGGCAAGATCACTTGCTCTGTTTCAGTGAGGTGGCTTCATTATAATTCAATACAACTTGTAATAGTAATAATATAAATAACAAGGATGGCTAGACCTCTATCCTAGCCAGGCCTCTCAGCAAAGCAGAGAGGAGCCATGATGCTCCCATAGCCCTCTGGGTGCATTTTGTCTGTGTGTGTGTGTGAGAGAGAGAGAGAGAGAGAGAGAGAGAGAGAGAAAAGGAGTGGAGGGAGACTGATTGTGAGTGTGTGTGTGTGTGTGTGTGTGTGTGTGTGTGTGTGTGTGTTATGAAGAGCATTTATGTGTCCCTTGTGTTTTCTTTCCCTCAGCCCCAGAGAAATTGTTTTTTCTAAGGGAATGGATTGTCAGCCTCGCAGGGATCAACAAGAATTTATGCCATGTGAGAAAAGAAAGCAGTTGATTTCCAGGCTTGGAGTCAAAGGGAAAAGAGAACAGTGAGAGGCAAGAAAGCTATTTTGATGGCCCACAGGTCTGGAAGGCCGGAAGTACATGTCACAAACTAAAATTTCTTAGAGGGAAACTAATGTTTATTTATTCCTTTGATCTGGTAATGGTGAAGAGACATGTTAAATACTGCTGAATTTTCTCTGGCAAGCAGATCCCTCACAACTTGTTCCATCCAGTCAGCTGTAAGAGGTTGACCTATTTCAATCTGCACTGGTGCCATCTTTCTTCTCCGTCTTGGTGTCCAAGGCTGGCATTTGCCCAGACCAGAGTCTTGCCACTGGAACAAGCGTGCAGCAATACGATTAACCAGTCAATTTTCCACTAATTGTAAGATAGATTGCCTCGTAATGAACACCTCATTAACAACTTGCATCACTCATGAGTGTATGACTTTTTAGAGAAACGTACACCTCCACTCAGTACATCTCAGGATATTATTTTATATACTAAAATTACCCCCTGCTTGCTAATCAGATGCTCTAGATGTCCTTTAGTTACCCAGATCTTGACTGGGTTTTTTTCCACCAGATGCTAGAACATCTTATGGTCTCCTAATTTTTTCTCCTGATATCATTATCAGGAAAAAGTTTTTGAAAAACCTCATTTTTCCAGATACCTAGTCAGCATAAAAAGATCTAAGACAAGTGTGTCAAAGCAGGAATGGAGGTACTCTGAAAGTGAATCTCTGTAGCTAATTTATGGTTAATCCAGTTCAACATAGAATGTATTAAAATCAGCAGGTGACCCTATCGCCATCACAAATTTAGCATATCCTGCGTGTAATAATTAAACAAAAGTGAGGCTGGCTGCAGTCCACAACTACTTTGTACATGTTTGACAGCTTCTCTACTTTCCACCCCAAATCAGGAAGGCTCAGTTAAAAAAAAGGATTGTCTAAAAATTGTTCATCATAAAGCATATAGTGGTAATCCTGCAATCCACCCCACCCTACCCCAACTCCTGAGGAGTGCAGTGGGGACTGAGCAGCATTGTGATTTTTAATTGCATATTCACATAACTGATGTGTTGTGTTCAAAACTTAAGCTGCTATGGAAAATGGATGCCTTGATATATGTACAAAACAGGTTTGTGATCAAAGGTGGCACTTATTGAACATTTTTAGCATCCATTAAACAAAATATACTTGGAGGACAATTAATTTCTGCTTTAATATGTCATAGACAAGACTGCATGAATCAGTTCTGAAATGACATTTCCAGATTACTGCCAGGTGCTCTATCAAATGACAAAATGCTTCAACTCAAGGCTTTTATCATGCAGTGTCACACTGATTAACCCGCAGAATTCCATGGAAGGTACAGCTGATTACGTCTTCCTTGTCTCTTTTCCATGTATATTCCCCCCACAGTTCTTCCAGGCTTTTTCTTATCATGGGAAATCTACTAAGAAGATAAAAAAATAGGATGTCATAGCTCCAAAAATAGAGCTGGGACCCTTCTTTCAGTTTGCAATGATGTGGCTGGAAGGAAACTCAAAATCATAGTGTACTCAATTACTTGAGTAATAATTCTACTTTTGGTTTATACCTTATTAATGGTCACTTCATTTCTCTTACATGAGAAGAAATTATATGATCTTCCAAAGCAGTCTTCTCACTTATCTAATGATCTATATTCTTAGGAGTTTTCCGGTAGTCATCTAAAATCTCCTTCACTTTTTAAAACCATGATTCAGATCTTCCTCTCTAGCACAACAAAAACCAAAGTTGTTTTGCTGTTTATGAGTTAGTTGCTTTAAATGGTAAACGACAGTTATCATAACATGTCTTGAATAATTTACTTAGGATAAATTATTGCTAGACCCTTTTCCCTATCTTTATTGAGTTAAGGTTGCAAAAATTGCAGTCTGGAGTCATGTGCCCTGTATGTAGACTTCTTTTTTGATCTAAGAACCCAGATTAGGGTAAAGCAAAACTTGATCTTCTTTTGCATTGTGGGGGGGGGGGCAGCCTTAAGGAACAAGATACCCAAGGCATTAACTTCAAATAATAGTTTCTGCCCACTTTTGCCATACAACTCTCAGTGTCCCAGCTATCCCTCGGTATAGCCCTTGAACCAACAGAAGTAGCACACTGCTACCTCTAGACAAAGACAGGATCGTTGGTTCAAGAAAATTAAGGTGGTGGTTTTGGCTTCTCATTCTTTTCTTCCATCAAACTATTATTTCCTTGAATTTGAAAAACAGCCCTATGAAACTTATTTGGGAAACCTGCCTTAAAATGTCCGTGGTTGGTTCATACCCAAGGCAAGCAGTTGCAACTGGTAGATTTGGGGCATCAATAAAAAAAAGTAAGTTTTATCATTTTGCTATTACGATAGTGTTAGTTGATTTTTGTCCCCTATAATGTTTTTTAAGCTGTCTCTGCACACAAGAGAAGTTACCTCTGCTGCAAGACAGCATTCTGAATGCATGTTTTTCTGCAGGAACCACAGGCAATAGTGACTTCAAAGGGGGAAGATTCAAGGTTTAGGTTCTCTTTTGATTATATTTCCCTCAGATATTACCCTTATGACAGAATCTTCACTTGCTTCCCCTATAACACAATTTTAACAAATACACTACCTGGTCCCCTATGAGGGTAGATGGGTATTTTTAATTCAGCACATTCCTTATCTGAAAATGATGCCAAGTCTTCAGATAATGCATGTGGCTATCACTGACAGCAACATAGATAAAAACAATACGTTTAAAGCCTTCTGCTCTTCTATGAGCAATGAGAGATGAGATATAGATAAATCTAGGAAAATGGAAGGGAGCATAATATTTGTTAGATGGCACTAATGTTCCATTTTGATTTTTCTGAACAATTTTATTAGAACCAGCGGGCAGATTGCTAGCCCACATTAATCCATTTCTTCTGAGAATATAAATGCCCAAACTGACAGCCAAGGTAGCACTTTTACAGATTCTGATAAACCCCAAAAACTAACAGAATTAGTTAAACATGATGGGCAAATGACAAGATCATTTTGCCAATGCTGTCAAGTTCTAAGGAAAACATTTCTCAGTGATAACAGAAAGGATAGTAGTAGAAGGAGGATGCTCAGCTTGGTGATGTGCCTGCAATGAGTACCAAAGTCAATGGGTAACAGGATTCTTGCAATTTCTAGACTTAATGCCAGCGAAGTAGGCTAAACCAAATTGTGGTTTTGGAAAAGAATGGATGATGGTTAAATATAAAATAGCTAGGTCTTCATTAACTCATTAATTTTGGTTGAAAGGCTAGGAATTGTTTTAAAGCTGCCAGCTTGATTAGTTGGACTAAATTAGGGAAATCATGGGGGTCAATGGATATTAATTTTGATGCCAGTATGACTGCCTCTGAAGGCTACCTTCCTTGTATAATTGGTTGATCATTGTAAGAATAGACTGCTGGACTAGATAGACCAGTGGTCTGATCCAGAAAGGCCCTGCTTACATTCTTCTGTTGTTTCCTGGCCAATTAGTTTTCACAATCTTAGTGCAATTTCATAATATCTGCTTCTTCTCCAGAATGTTGTCCATCACCTCTCAGGTATATTTCTACAGACTATCACCTCTGTTCTACACCTCTGTCCACCTTCTCTCCCAGTCCTTCACTTAAACTACCCTATGTCCTTTTAAGTCCCCTCCTCACATTCCTCTCATTTCACACACAAAATTTATTCAACTGTTTCCCTTCCAAAAAATGACTCCTCCAAATATAAAGTTTATAACCAACAGTATTGCAGCACCTTGCCTTTGAAGTCTCTTCGGATAGGTTTTGTATAGAAAAAGATTATCAGTTTATCATAGAGCATTTAACACCCCTCTCCAGTCTTGGCCATTGATCATGAGGATCCACAAGCCAACATTTCACATGTCCCAGTTTCTTCCATCATGTGGCTAATCCATGGATCTGTTTTGTCAAGGTATTTGAGCAGACTGACTTTTACAATGTGCATAATATTTGTGATGGAGTTATAGGTATGTATTGTGTAGATTTAGTCAATGTGATACTGAATTTTCCCCATGTATGATGTACAAATGCTTGAATTATATTTCTGGCAGGCATATTTTTATACATATATCAAGACATTGCTAAGAATAATGAAGGCATGCAGAAATAAGAGAAAGACTCAAAATAATCAGAGAGGGTTTCAAAAAAATCAGGAACCAGGAACATTTGAATTGTAAAGTGAGTTTCCCACCCTATGGCTTTGTGGGGGGGGGGGAGATGGCATGCTCTCAGCTGGGCCAAGAATTTAAAATCAAAGCCCCCATTTTTATATATTTATTATTCTGTTATTGAGGGAGCAGTGATAGTAAGGCATCAACTGGCATTTGTTTAATATATCTTGCTAGAGAAAGAGAGTATTGAAATGGATACGGCTTTATTTTTCTATTTTTCTGCCTTACCTGTATAGCTGTCATGCACTCAGATACAAAAACAAAATATTGGCTACTGAAACAACAAAAAGAATTTTTATGTCAAAAAAGGAACTGGAATATAACTAACTTCCTGTTGCAGTACTTTTTTTCCCAATCCTGTTTCCAGTACTTTTTTCCTCAGCTTCTTCTGACTTCAAAGTAAAATCATTATCACTGAGCTATTTTTAAAAGCAATTATATCTTCATCATAGTTGGTCAATTTTGCCCAAATAACTTTAATTCCATCTTGCTCCTTTACAATTCATAAAAAATATATTGGATGAGCTTCAAAACTCTATCAGTTGACCATATCAGGCTATTTAATGCAAGCAAAAAAGATAATCTAAACATAAGCCATTGACGGAAGCATTAAAAAGCTTCAGTTTGGAACAAAGCTATGTTCCAGTATATGTTTACAAAAAAAAACTTCAGATATCATTTGGAAGGTGCTTTTATTGGAAGTTGCCAGGATTGCTCCAGACAGGCAGAAATTGCAAAGTTTTAATTAATTTGCTAGATTTATCCATAAGAGACTGAAGTCATCTGTTCTTCTTTGTAACTGCCTCATTACCATTCACTCGATAACATTTCCCCAAAAGGAAAGCTTAGACACTGGACAATATGAAAAATTAGCTGTATCCAAAGAGATCCTTTGATCCTTTACCACAAGCTTTTTTTAAGACTTCAGGTGTCACTAACCTTTGTAGGGACCATCTCCCAGATCCTGGTCCCTCTTGCCCACCAAAGGAGGTAATCCAATCCACAGATGAAACATAAAATTTTAAACCACACTCTGTCCATTTCTTTTTTTTTTTTTTTTTTTTTTTTTTTGAGAACTTTTTTATTTTTCTTTAAAAAAAAAAACACAAATATGTCATCATTTGTCAATCATTAAGACATTGAAGTACAATTTTTTTTTTTGTTGTGTATACCCCTCCCTCCCTCCACCCCCCCATCCCCCCTCCTCCTTCCCCCCCCCCCCGACTTCCCAGAACCCGTACACGGTATGGATTTTTAACTAACACAGTCTAAAATCTATTGAGAAAAAAGAAATAAAGAAATTAATGACATTCTAGATTGAACTTAGCTTCTTCTTACTGAACTGACTTTTAACAGTTTAAATCATTTCTGATCTTAAGCATAGGCTAACTGGAATTTCTTAGTCCCGTATTTATTTTGTATATAGTCAATCCATTTTTTCCAGTCTCGTTTATATCTCTCATTTGAATAATCTTTGAGATATGCCGATATTTTAGCCATTTCAGCTAAGTTTGTTACTTTCAATGTCCATTCTTGGATTGTAGGCAAATCTTCCTTCTTCCAATATTGCGCCACCAACAACTCTGTCCATTTCTTCAGAGGTCATATACAGTCCTGGATGACATACCATACCAGATTTTCAGTTTCATATCACTGTAAGCTCCAAGCAACATAACATTTATCATGACATTACAGCTCTTCATTTTAGATTCTCCACTACTTTCCACAATGGAAAGTATAAGGAGTAATGGAAATGGGACACCTACAAGTGGGAAGGTTAAATAGACTCCATTAGTGGAAATAGATTCACCCAATGACCATTAGAGCACATACAGATATATGCTTTTCCAGATCAACAAAGTCAACAATTTGGCTTGCTCCAAGCTAGTATTCTGTTCCCATCATTTTTGACTTAATGATATTCTTAAATAAATTGAGAGAAATATGTCAGTTCTGCACAACTTGTAAGCCACCACGGAGGCAGAATTTGCTGATTATGTGGCAGCTTTTCAAATACTGTATTTGAGGGCCTTTAGAACCCACGTCTGAGATTAATCAAGCACTTTATTAGCTGTCAAACATTAACAAAATTAAAGGCTGTGGTGGACCCCGTAGCTTGAAAATAAACTTTACAGATACACTATTCACAGACTCATCTGTACATGTGGAGCATTTCCCCCTAAATCCCTCTGCCAGTTTGAAAGCAGCTCCAGTCTTCAGTGAACCCCACAACCTCATTCCTGCTAGGTAGTCATGGTGAGGAATTCCCCATTCAACAATATGAAAAATTCTATCTTCAGCAAATGACTGTTGAGGATTATAATGGTTGAGTATAAAATGGTAACAAGAATTATGTAAAGAAGCTCACCTTCCAGCGTGGGCATAAACTTTCCATAACTCATAAAGCATCATCATAAATCATTTGTTCATAAGCTTGCATTTAAAAAAAAATGGGGGTGGAGTGGCTTAATGGGGAATTGAGGGTCATACAAATATAAAGAAGAAATGTATGTGTGTATATATATATATATACATGTATATATGTTTCTCTCTGTGTGTATGTATGTGTGTGTTTGCATGGGTTGGTGGAGTTTGGCAGGACACTGGGTCTTCTTTCTATTTCTGCCATGGAGACAATTGAGGGGGAGGGGAGATTATCAAGCTTCTCATTACCTCAGTTTGTCCATCTGTATAATGGGAATAATGTTTCCACATCTCACGGGGGATGATGATGATGATGATGTGAGGCTTCCACTATCAAGGCTCTGAGTGTGTTAAATAAAAACCTCACTGCTCAAGATCCCTTCACTTTTTAACAAGGCTTTAATGGGTATGGAGTTTCTTTAGTTTGTGTAAAATTATCTCCAGCTGTTTCCCAAATGCTAGAATAGCCTTTGATTAAAGGTGCTACTACTATCGACATGCAAAGTATTATGATCACTTTTGACAAACTGAGCATCTGCTCCAGCCAGCCTCCCTACAGAATATCTTTACCCCTCACCTGCCACCACTCATCACTCCTCCTCCCAAATAGAAGTGGTTTCTTTCGTACAATTGAAATTTTAAGAGTTGTGTTTATTTTTAACTTGAGCTCTTAGCTGTATCTTGTTCGGGTATTTCTTCAATGTGATGATAACCATCTAGCATAGTATGTGCAAACAGAAAAAAAAAATAGAAAAAAAAATATATGAGTACATTGTAGCTGAGTTTGTTACTAGCAAGGAGGGTGGCCATCCAGCTAGGCTCTTTCGCTACCTTCTTTCTATTGTGTTTGGAGATGTTAAAATTCATTGAAGCAGGTGTGCTTTATAATTTAAAAAAAAACCTGATGAAACACACAAAAAACGGGGAAGGGGGACAATCTAACCTTACTGTTATTGCTATTACTACTAATCCAGTGTGACTTGAAAAGCACTGATAACTACAAGGTAAGGACCGTTTCCTTTGCAGAACCCTATTTTTGGAGAACCAGGCCCCTTGTTTTGTAGAGAGGCCCCTGATCCAAACAATAAAGGAGAGCAAACCAAGCATCCCTTGCATTCGTTCTTCTGTCTCAAAAAAAAAAAAAACACAGAGAGGAAAATAACATCATGTAAGCCGGGGATAAAAAAAAGAACACCTTTGTTTCACAAAATTCCAGCTCCACTTAGCACATCACAACCTTTAACTGGACCATCCTGGGAAGTCGACTCTGTTTCCACTCCACTGCATTTCACCATGATGTTTAGCATTGTCTCTAACTCTCCGGTCTTTAAGGGGGGGGGCAAGGGAAAAGACCTGTGGGGCCCATGTGATGCCTTGAGCGTGCTTAGAATTAAAGCCAGAAGTGTAGGATGGTGCTTTGCTTTGCAGAATGCCAATGTCCTTTCCTTTTAAAATATTTCTTTAAATTGAGCCCAATGGGAAGTTTTAATTGCTAAGTTCAAAGAAGGTGCTATGGGTCCTGCACTGGAAATTTCTGTGCTGCCCATCTCACTCTTCAAAGCGACTCTTTTGTACCAGGTCAGATTAAAGTAAGTGCTGTGATGAATATTTGGAGTGCTTTCAG
Source organism: Thamnophis sirtalis (assembly GCF_051295495.1). Taxonomy (NCBI): domain Eukaryota; kingdom Metazoa; phylum Chordata; class Lepidosauria; order Squamata; family Natricidae; genus Thamnophis; species Thamnophis sirtalis. The sequence goes on along the minus strand of NW_028261381.1, from coordinate 67,885,024 downwards.
TTAAACATACATTTTATTCCCCAGGATTTACCATTTCTGAAGTACAAAAAGGTATTTTCTGGCTTCTGTCTTAATTTTCCCTCATTTTTATAGCACTGGTACTAATTGTCTCGATTCTGCCACCCCTGTAGCAAACAAAGTTTAACCACACAGCATGCTGGTTAGAGCTATGAATGTTTGGAAAACATATTGGATGAGCTGATATGCTTGCATTTCTACAATTAGCAGGTGAGTGAATTGTTCCTCTAGGGCCGGGATGGCAAACCTATGGCACATGTGCCACAGGCAGCACGCAGAGCCATTTGTCAGGGCACACGAGGTGTTGCCCTGTCAGCTGGCCAGCATGCATGCGTGCACTGGCCAATTGAATTCAGCCTTTTTGTAAGCCATTTTTCTCCCTCCCCAGGTTCCAGAGGCTTTATAGGAGCCTGGGGAGGGCGAAAACAGCCTCCCCTGCCCCCCCAGAAGCCCTCCGGAGGCTTCAGGAGCTTCCCTGAAGCCTCTGGAGCGCAAAAAAATGACCCAACAGACAAACCGGAAGTCACAGCTCATAGTGCTGTTTTTAGTCCTCCGGAGCCTTCAGGGAAGCCTCCAGAAGGTCCCTGACGGACTAAAAACGGCCCTACGAGCAAACCGGGAGTGACTTCTGGTTTGCTCGTAGGGTCGTTTTTCATCCGCCAGAGCCTTCAGGGAAGCCTCCGAAAGGTCCCTGAAGCACCGGAGGGATTAAACGGCCCTACAAGTAAACTGGAAGTCCATTCCCAATGGGGCCAGTTTTTTGCACTCCAGAGACTTCAGGGAAGCTCCTGAAGCCTATGGAGGGTCTCCGGGGGGGCAGAGGAGGCTGTTTTTACCCTCCCCAGGCTTCTATAAAAGCCTCTGGAGCCTGGGGAGGGCGAAAAAAGCATGCAAAAAATGTGGGAAGCACCTGTCATGCATGCATGCGCGCTGGGGGTGGTGGTCGTGCATTGCATTATGGGTTCAGCACACCTGCACACGACCCCCCCCTGCGCTCCCCCTGCTTATAGCACCTGAGCCAAAAAAGGTTCGCCATTGCTGCTCTAGGGAATAGGAGCAAGAATGGCTTTGACTTTATCCTTGGTCTGAGGTAGGGAGTGGAACTGTGCCAAGTTTTCAAAAAATTGATGTTGCCACACTTCTTGGCAGAAACTACTTTACAACTGAATAAGCCGTCCACATAGCAGACACACATAAGGCTATCATGGGGCAGCTCAAGAGGAAGTTGAAACTTTTCTCATCTAATCCAAATCTATCAAAAGTAAAACATTAACCTGAAACCCAAAGGAGCTCTCCCACATATGCAAATATTGAACCTAAGGAGTGAAGCCAACTTTTCTGGATCATAATACATTGTTTCCCTTTCCTTGTGAGGTCAGTTGCAAAGCACTGAGGGGTGGACAGTGAAAATAGAGGTTATACATGGCATTGGACACTTCCTGATTTTTTATTCTTCTTCAAGAACTGCAAAATCAAGCCAATTGAGACCAAAGCACCAAGAAATAAGTTTTAGCAATGTTTATGTTTGAGAATGTGTTAATACTTAACCGTAGTACTTGAATGATTCTTGATCTTCATGTATATTATATTTCTCCTCTGTCTATAACAAGATGGTAAGCTTTATGATGGGGGTGGAGAAAGATAGATGGTGATTGAAAATTGTAAACTAGAAAATAATAACCGAAGTAGACTGCCCATCAGTGGAAAGCAAAGTTTTATTTAGCGGAACATATTATTTCCTTCTCACTCGAAAACATCCTTTATAAAGACAACTTTGCATTGGTAGTTAAATAGCTTTTTCAATTGTTGATCACAGAAGATGGGAAAAATGCTAAATGAACAAGAGAAAGAAGGACTTTCAACATCAGTTTGCATGGTGGCAATACCTTTCCCCACATGCTCTCAAATGTGTTTCACAGAGGCATCAACTGGAGTAAAATTTTAATGTGAGCCAAGAAAAGGAAAAGCATTTTGCCAATAATATCAATTCAGCTACCAAAAACCAGCTTATTTTACTTGATTTAAACCTATACAAATCTCTTAGAATAGGGCCAGACATTTTTTTTAAAAAAATTGAGGAGTGGACTATAGATAGTTCTCAACTTATGGCCACAATTGAGACTATAGAATTTTTACTGCTAAGCAAGTCGCTTCTTAAGGGAGTTGCACCTGATTTTGTGACCTTACTTGCCACAGTTCAGCAAATCATTGGTTGTTAAGTGAATCGTAGGTTTGTTAAATAAATCTGGCTTCCTCTATTGCTTGTCAGAAACTGACTGGGAAGGTCACAAATAGTGATCACATGACCCGGGGGACACTGCAACCTTCATAAATAGATGGCAGTTGCCAAGCACAGGAATTTTGATCCCATGACCATAGGGATACTGCAAGGGTTGTAAGTACAAGAAGCGATTGTAAGTTTCTTTTCTCAGGGCTTCATAATTCTGAATGGTTGCTAAATGAATGGTTGTTAAGTCAAAGACCAGGTCACTGGGCAGTGATAAAAATCAGGCAAAGCTAACGGCCTTTCCCTACTTGCATTGCAATACAATTTTTTCCCGGAAATATCTTTTCATTTGCTTTATATCCCAAGGATGCTGCCTTCAACTAGTCCTCAGCTCATGAAACATGACAACCTGAACTCATGGTTAGCTGTATCAGTGTTTTCCACTTGCACAATAGCAACTAGTGGCGGCGTAAAAATAAGAACAATCTGCTCTCCATGCTGACTCATTCTGTCTGCAGTGCAGTCGGGCGACTGGGATGGGGAGGTGAGGGATGAGCCTGTCCCTAGTGTCACTTTAACAGTCGCTACACAAGGACTGATTGGGGACATGAGGCTACTGCATGAGAAAAAGAACCAAATCACTTGGTTGTTGCTGAGGTAGCCCTGTTCTCCCACAGCGTTCTGCATCCCCCTTCAAAAAAAGCTGTCGCTCAAGCTTGCTTTGAGATTGAACAGCTGATAATTGGGTTAAGGTGCAGCCCTCCTTCTCTATCCTCAACTCGCATATCAACTACATAGTCCACTTGTTTTATGGTCTATTCCCTCCCTCAAGAGAGTGCCAAATTATACCTGATGAACATGTGATTATAAAGCTAGGGAAACTCCCTCAAAAAATGGAAAGCATCTACCATTTTTGTCTCAAAGGTGCTTTTTCAAAAGACAACTGTTTTTTTTTCCTTGAGGAAGAAGACATCTTGCTTCTTGTCCAAGAAGTTTCATCAGTTCTGGAAGGATGGGGGAGGGACTATGGAAGAATGAATTCTGACAGGATAGTAGGGTGGGGTTGGAAGGATAATATTTCTCTGCAGTCATCTCGTTTTAGCACTCTCCCTGAGAGCTTTTGACAGGACAAAGTAATATAGCATGTCCTCCACATTGCATTTCATTTTTGGCAACTTCGCAAAGCTGTCTGAGCAGTTTTCTTGGCAACAGAAAAAAAAATGGCAATTGCCTTCTTCTGGGTTGCTTTTTGACTTCATGGTTAGCCTACAACCTTGGTATTCCCTGGAGGACTCCCATCCTCATGCTATCCAGATCCTACCTCACTACGTTTCCAAGGGGCAGAAGAGTATGGAGGTAGCCTTGAAAAAGAAATCCCACCATTAAGTAAATGTCAACTTAGCCCTGAAAAGGAAAAGGGGATGAGGAAAATACTCCAGATAATGCAGCTTTGGTTCTTTTTGGTAGAAAAGGGGACATAGAGACTTTCTGATAAATTTTAAAGATTATGTTATTATACCCCACAACAATAAAATAAAGTGCCAGTAGTTCTTGGAGTTTCCTAACTTGGCCTATCTTGAACATCAGCCTGGAAAATGACAATTAGGTACCACTGTCTGCTGGTTTTTAACTCACAAGTGACTTTAAACAGCAGCCTATTTGCTATGTTTTCATTATATTTAATGAAGGGAAGGGAAGCCTAATAGTCCCTATCCAATGAAAAACTTTTCAAGGATTTCAATATGCTCACTCCAATGCTGAATGCATCGATACATCAGATATGAGTAGAAATATAAAATAACAATTGTACTAGTCCAAGGAATTCAATAACATATCTATCATCTCTTTGCATCTTTCCCGGCCTTTCTTTTGCCTTCTTTTTATGATAGTGGATAGTCTTTCAGAGTTGGGATTATTATCTATAGTAACTTATGTTTAAAAACTTTGATATGATATTTTAAAATGAATATCTATGTGGAATTAACTATAGCATGAGTTTCCCAGCTGGTTTATCACATTTCACTTAATGAACCCATTGCTACCGCTAGTCATTGATCAAGTTAGATCACAGCTAATGTAGCCCAAACTACAATTCTGTACTAAAGGTTCAGTCAACAATAACCCCCCAAAAAATTTCACCCTAGTTTCACACACTTATTCCTGTTCCCACATTTGTAATATTTGTGTCTCTTAGCCATGTTCTAAACACAAAGTCTAGTGTACTATTCTCTTCCTTATGTCAATTTATTCTCCATAGCACCTGAGGGCAGGACAAGAAGCAATCGGTGAAGCTCAACAGAGGGAGATTCAAGTTGGAAATAAGAAGGAATTTTCCGTCAGTGAGAATGATTAATCAATGGAACTGCTTGCCTCCCAGGATAATGTGGCTCAATCAAATATTGCACAAAACTAGGATGTAAAAATAAAAGTGTAAATACGTATTATCATTATTTCTTCAAATATGGGTAGATGACCATTCCAAACAAAAAAAAATCACCAAGAAAAGAGTCTGCAAAATACCATTTGTTAAGATAATCACAAACACTGCAATGTTTAATTATAGTAAAATGCTTTGCAGCCCCAAACTATCCTGATGTAATTTATTTCAGTTCCCTAATGTGCTTTTTGTTTCCAGATCTCTTTTTGGTACCTTTTCTGCTGCTAGTATTTTTGAGTTCTAGTGCTGCTTAACTTTATTCCAGCAAGGAGGATCTTTAAAGTTATAGAATCCGTTCTGCAGCTTTCCCACCTTTCCATTGGAGCTGAGAAATGTGAAATCATTGCAGACAAGAAATTTATATTTGTCCTTCATTTCCTTTTGATATTTTTTTTTACTGGATTTTTTTTTTCAGGCCTAGGTACCATTGTATAAAAGCAAATTTGTAAATAGCTTGCTAACCTTCTAAATCTAAATGGTAACCATTTGTGCACAAAGCCAACCATATCTCTGGTTATGTAAATAAGTAATGGATATTACACCAGGTTCACGAACTTGTGAACATGGAGCAAAACTAATACAATTCAACCTGTGTTATGAATGCAGGTCTGGGAATATCCTACAAAGAGGCCTTTACAGTATGCAGTGTTTTAGGTTTGCAATGACATTTGGCTTGATTCACAGAAAAAGTATGGGAGATGCTGGAGTGATATGCCATTTCTTGTGGTGGTTGCTCCCATAACACCACTTTTTTGCAGGTCAGGCTCAATAATCCAAACAGTGCAACTGATCAGATCCCAACCCAACAGGGGTTGAGGCAGCTTGCATTGTGTATTTCCACTTGTGTAACATCTATATTAATTTGATAATTTACAAGGTTCACACCTTATGTTGGTCAGTAACTATAGACAGGCTTCTAAATGCTGGTAAGATGGCATTTTTTTCAATGTTTCTTAGCCTTCTATTTTTTATCATGTTGAGGCACGAGCCACCATAAATTCCAAAAAATGAAGGTTATTTCTTTTCAGGTTTGTGAGCCACAGACATAAATGGTAGAGTAATATATATATAATATCAAGTAGGTCAAGACCTTGAAATATGTCAGGATCGCCTACTATTCCTTGGGCATTTAGAGTACATCAATAAAAATCTGAAATAAAAATAGCACAGAAAGGCACCTGGCCTACCTAGCCTCAGCTTCTTTCCTACTAAGGATGATCTTTAGATATTACAGGTAGATCTCATTTAGTAACCACAATTGGAACCAGCAGCTCCATCATTAAGCACCACAGTCACTAAGCAGAAAATCATGTGACCACAATACATCACTTCCCATTAAGTCATTAAATGAAACATCATGTGATCATGACTTAGACTGTAATGGTCATAAATATGTACCAACCACAAGGCGTCAAATGGCAATCACATGACCATGGGATGCTACAAGAGTCATAAATGCAGGGATTAGTCACAAAGCTGGTATTTTTACATAATCATAATTTTGGTTGCTAAATGAGAAAAATTCAGCAAGGAACATTTGTAATGACACTTGAAACTAATTTATTGGTTCAAAATGTTATTATATGGGTCTCAAATCTGTATAAGGCCTGTTGGCCACTAGCCGAAATTTTATGACCTGCATTTAGGATACCCAAATATTTTCCAAAGGTTTCCCTGGATCTGGAATTAGGCTCATTTCTATCAAGTCTCTTGCTTGGATACAAAATCAGTTGATACATCATTTTTAACACATGCAATGAACAGGCCAGAAGAGGTACATTATTTTTCAGACTGGTATATACCAGTAGAAGGCGCCAGTAACATCATTACACATTGTTTAATAACTACTTACTTTTCAAAGTACTGCTAAAAATATTAACACTACATTCTTTCTCTTATTTGATTAAAGATTAGGTAGCATATGTTTTGTAGCTGATCACAGATTGTAATAAAGTATTACCTACCACAGAGCTATGATTGTGTGGGTAAAAAGGCTGGCTGTTATCAGGATTCTACTGAAGCCACATAGAAAATCCTATTTATATCAAACCCCAAAGGTAAGTGCAAAAAGGACAAACCAGCCCTTAACAGATCTAATAAGAGAAGAAGGGCCTGCCTCTCTCTAAGAAACACGGGTCAACCTAGAAAGCAGAAAACACTATTTTAAAAAGGATAACATTATTCAGAAATAGATATTGAGAGATAACAGGGCAAGCAGAATAGCGAGAACAATGAATTGCACTGGAATGAGATCTATTGAAATCCCAACGTAAATCTTTACTGGGCTGATATTGCATTTGAGCTGCATTGTATTTAAAATCACATTAGCATCAAACATAGTTTCAACATCTCATGAGTAGAGTTGGGTCTCATGAGTCTGCTGCCAGATGAAAGCCACTTTGACAGGAGAGAAAAGATCTCCATCATGATTCTCACCTGTGAAGAAAGGTCTAACAGACCTGGGAAGACCAAGAAGAGAGCACTCCCATTATAGGAGGGAGCAGGGTTGTTGCAGAAATGAATCCAGGGTCCAGTGGAAGAGAATGTGAGAGAGTCTTACTCCTTAATTATACTAGGTATAACTCAAGCTGGAGAACTGCTTTGGCAAGTTTTCTGTTACCGTACCTTATTAGCAATAAATATCTTTCAAATATCCTGGTGTGTTGCCTCCCTCAAGTGCTTGACATCATCATCATCTAAAATATTGCAAAGGAAATGCAGGCACCTAAACATAGAAACAATGTAAGCATAATTATAAGAATTACTTGTTACGTAAGACTGGAGGAAAGCATGCCCACTTATTGGATAAAAAAAGATAGAACATCTTTTAATGACATCTGGGAACTTCAAAACCAGGAAGTGCTGCTTTTTCATTTTTCCACTGAAGAATAAGTAGCTGTGAGAATAGGGCTATCAAGAATGGGTAGCTGAGAATAGGTCTAGCAAAACTTGGTTGCAAAAAATCCATACAACTACTAGGTGGCAATAATTTTTTTTAAAAAAAAAAATCTGCATCTAGTTAGTCATCTGTATTTTTACAACTTTTGTTGTTAGTTGCAAAGTTGTATCTGACCCATCGCAACCCCATGGACAATGTTCCTCCAGGCCTTCCTGTCCTCTAACATCCCCCGGAGTCCATTTAAGCTGACACTAACTGCAGCCACTTCATTCTCTGCCATCCCCCCTTTTTTGCCCTCAATCGTTCCCAGCATTAAGCTCTTCTCCATTGAGTCCTTCCTTCTCATTAGGTGACCAAAGTATTTTATAACTTAGATCTGGTCAATCTAGTTTGTGATCTTTACTATTGATTTGAATATTAGGTGTGCTGGAAAAGTAATTGCAAAATCGTGTGAATTCTGTAGTTCCTGAAACTTTGATATAATTAAACTGGCATCAGTGACAAGGAAACTTCAGACAGTGCTGGAAGTTACAGGATAAGTTATTAAAATGTGTTTCATATTTACAAATACATTTGTAAAAATGTATTCCTGTAGAACAAAGTGCCTAAAGAAGCAATGCATTAATGCAGCTTCTTCCCAAATATTCTTCTTTCAAAAGATGGACTTGTCCTGCTCAGGACTACCCGCTGGTCATAGTTATTACTGTACTATTCATCCGAGAATAGTCACAAGCCACATATTTTATAAAGAATATAAAACTATTATCTGAATCTAAAATAATCTGCTAAAGAATGGTTGTGACAGATTGCAAAAGCAATGGGCTTACTTTATAGCAATTTTGTTGTCATTCAAAGCACATTGATAAAGCTGCCTCAAATGTTCAAAACACTGTATTTATATAGATTTCATTGGATTGGAGCCAGTTTAAATTAGCTGCATTTGAAACACATGGGGGATTGTTATATAATTTCCAACTTATATTACTCGTTTCAACATAAATACCACTAATTTTTGAGTTAGATCCTAAGCATATGCCATTTTCATTTGTTTTGTTAATTACAGGAATATGTCAAGTCATACATCAAAAGCTAAGTGTCTGCCCTATGAACTACATAATAGAGAATGGCAGATGGCATTAATTTGTGTCATTTCCCACTTATTTCACAGCAGATTGGGCTTCTTTAAGAAAAAGCAGAGGGATACCAATATTTTTAACTACCTGTAAGTTCATTGTGATAAAGAGATGACTGTAAGGCAGCAACATTTTTTAAAATCTGTTTTGCGTCTGCCTTCCTTCAAAAAGGAAATTGAACCCTAGGTAGTCATTGTTATGTCAGTAAGGGATTAACAAAACATACCGTAGATAAACAAGGAGGTAGTAGATAAGAACTACCTGGAATTAAGTCTCTGGAGACACATGTACTATATTACAACCTGGAGTCTGAAGGAATTAGCACAGATAACAGCAGAACCAGCCTAAGTAGGTTCAGAACACACAGAGAATTGATGGGTTCCCAGAATATCGGAGGGGATCAAATGTAATTCTCTTGCCCAAAAAGGGAAATGAGGAGGGTGTGAGAAGCTCTACATCTGTTAGACATCTCTATTGGATAAGGTCCTTAGATTAAGCAGCATCTTTATAAGTACTTGAAAAGAAATGCTATAATTAACAGAAACCAGCATGGGTTTGTCACAGACAAATCATGCCAAACTAACTTTGTATCATTCTTTGTTATCTGCTTAGCAGCTCAATGGAATAGTGTAGATCAGGGGTTTCTCAGCCTCAGCAATTGCAAGATGTATGAACTTCAACTCCCAGAATTTACCAACCAGCACTGAGAAATTCCGATGTAGACAAAGCATATTCATCAAAGTCTTTGGTAAAGTACCAAACATAGGGAAAATATACAGCAAAGGTAAAGGATACCCGATATAGAACTAGTACAAATGGAAGATATAGATGTGCATGTCAGTTGTAAGTCATATATGTCCTAGCAGTGTGTAACAAGTATTGTCTACTTGCACATTCAACTGATATCTGATTTCAGATGTGACAGCCAGTGATCACATTCTCTACCCTAATTATTTAAAATTTCTTCTGGTAAATATGTATCTTCCACCAAAAAGATTAATAATCCAAACTAGTAAATGTTGGGATTGCTTAAAGGCATCCTCTTAAGTTTACTTATCAAAGTGAATCAGCACATACACTGAAATGAATTTACCTTCAACCCGGATCATCCTTTCCCTAAACATTTGCCAGTTCTGAATTAAAATCCTTCTAAGGTAGAATTAGTCAATTCTAGCTCATTTTTTAATGATCAGGAAAATATGAATGAATGAAGTTCATAATTGTACAGTTTTGTTGCTGTAACTGTTTTATGTCCCCAACCAAGCTTTTTGAAGATTTATTTATTTATTTATCATATTGAAGAACTGCTCATCTTCCTCACAGAGGGAATCAGAGTGGTGTACAATAAAAAAAACTAATATAAAAATATCATATGTAAAATTTAAAAGAATTGTATTCTTCTTCCACTTTCTTTTAATGGTGAACTCAGATGCTGTTGCCATTCCACTACAACCCAATGTTCTCCATGTTGTCTTCCTATCTTCTGCAGGTGTAAGTAGCAGCATTTTAAATCAGTTAGAAAATGACAATAAAATTAATTAACACTGATTTTTTTAATGAATAAAACACCACCACATTTTTCAAGATAAATTTATTTTTATTTTAAATAAAAGCTTCTTCTAGTAGCTGTAGCCACTAATTATTTCCTGTTCATTGTGGTCAGAGTGTTACTGATTTTACCTTTTTATTAGTCAATCCTAATTTCTATCAGCACTATCATTTTCTTTTAATTATTTTCCCTTTAAATTTTAAATTTAAAAGTAGCATGATTCCATGATATTTTTTCAAGGAAACCAAAAACCAATAGCTTAAAGCTCCTGTTGGGAAAGGCAATTAATTAAGGGATAGTTAGGATGCTATGAACAGATCACAATTAGAGACTGACGCTACACCTGGGAAGCTTCTAATTAAAGTTAGAAATGATTCTTTGTTAATCAGAATCTAATTGGAAGTATCACAGAAGGATTTTTGCTAGTCAATCTTCTATAACTGCCATAAGAAACAATATTTAATTCTACGTCTAGCTAACTGCAGAGAACCAGTTCTTTAGTATTACTAAAGAGCCCTGGGTCACAGCCACTTGAAATAAGAAAACGTGCTTAGAGATTACTGTGGCTCTCACAACCCTTCCTGGGGCTACAGTTGGACAATTATTGTATAATTTGTAGTGTATTGCACAGTAGGCCACCTGCTCTACTCCGGCAGGATGCTGGTTGCTGCAAAGACCACTCTCCAACCTCTATCAAGGCTTGAAAATTCCCTGTCCTAATGACAAAATGCATTTGCCTGAAGTGCAGTAAAACCTCAGTTTGATGCTAACCCAAGACTCAGCTACTCAAGGCAAATGTTAAGATGTATGAATTCGTTTAGCACATGAATACAACTTTAATACTGGTAATTGAGTAGCACCTGAAGGTAGCAAGCTAGTACAGGAATGAAGAACAAGCTAAGTGGTGCAAATGTTTTTCAACAGAGGGAATGGCAGAGGGACAGCTCTGTCTCTGACAGGGACAGCCCTAATTGTGTTTTTCAAAGATGACACAATTCCACCCATTCCTCATAATTACATTATATCATCAAGCATACTCAATATTTTTCTAACAGGGACCCTGCCAATTTAGCTTTTCATGGCTTAAGTATTTGTGTTCTCTACTGCATTTTTTAGTTGCTAACCAACCCACTACTTTTTCAGTGTTTGCCAAGTAAGCAGAACTTTGCCAAATGTGAACCCTTCTTAATGCTGAATGACACATGTTATGAACCATCACCAGTTTGTAGTCAGCATGTTTTTTCAATTCCTCTGGCATGCTAAATAGCATTCTAGAAAGGAAATATTCATGGAAGATTAAAACCAATCCAGCAAAATTTTTGGTCTATGAGGTCCTGTTTCTTAAATACTGAGAAAAAGTTGTCATGAATTATCTGAATGTTTTCAAGTTGCTGTGGTTAGCACAGAACTACAGAGTTCGTTACAGTCATGATTAAAATTCACTTAAAAGTGAGAAATGAATTCTTTTCCCCTTTTGAATTCTTGTAATGAATACAGAGACAATTACTATACGGAACCTCTTAGAAGAAGAAAACATCAGTTTGGTAAATACTGACCTAGTTCGGGTGGGAACCTATGTCATGCCAAATCTATTGTTTGCTTTGACAAAATGTTGAACAGTTCAATTATCGAACTAATATTTCAAACATACGGCCTCACTTACTGCAGTAAACACTGTGATGCTAAAAATGGATATGGAAGCCAACAAAAATTGCTACTGTGTACTTCAATTATGACAGCACCATGTGGCTATGAGGCAGAAGCTGCATATGAATGACTTAGGTGTGGGACTGAACATCCATGATATGAGATTTCACACACCAAAAAAGGACAGTGATTAGGTGGTTAGCCTAACAAGGGTGTGAAAACATCCCATGTAAAATGGTTGCAACCAATTAAAAAGGAAAAAAGGTGAAGCTGATAATTGCACTCAGTATCACTGTACTACACTGAAAGCCTTTCTTCGTTTCTCTGTCAGAAGAAAACAACAGTGAGAATGAAGGGGGGTATATATTTCCATATATGTTAATGAAAAATTAATGAAAAATAAACTATAATAAGACAACATACAGCATAAATGTTCATTATAAGGCTAAAATTAATCCAAGAAAAAGACATTAACTTTGTTGATGCTGGCTACCATATTGTGCCAGGACAGATATTGAAATTGAGGCTGAGGAAAGTGCTATCAGTCCAGAGAAAGACTGAACTCAGTTGACAAAGAAATGTATTCTGAAAAGGGAGGCAGGGAAGGACAGCAGCAGATAATTATGGAAAAAAGGAAATCAGAAAGGGGAAGCAAAGAAATCTCAGAAGCAGGAAAACAGAGAAAAGTGCGCAATCAGATATAGCAAAAGCAGGATTTCTAATATATGTAACAAGGATGCCTGAGAAACATGATTCCATTCACTAGGTACTGTAATTTCGTTTACAACTCTCTTTAAAACAGCGATACCTCACACCTTTGGTCTCCTGCTTTTGTAGCAATCTCCCTGAGAATGTGTGCCCTTCCCTCCTTCTCTTTTCTAACAGGCTTTTATTGCTTAGATTTAATACAAATCTAGCCCAAAGGACCCCAGGAGAATGAACCTGTCACACTCCCATACAAGAAAAAGTCCTGTGGCCGCCTCCCTCTTCGGTTCTATATCCATGCAAATCTGCAGTGGCCAAGGTCATATCAGTTTTGCTTCTGTGCCCCTTTAAGGGAATAGAAAGTCCAGGAAAGCAACAGAGTAATGCATGACTCTTTTTCCTGCTGTAAAAAGAATAGAAGCAAAGCTTTTCCAGGACAAATAGCTCTATGCACAAACAAGGATTTCACCTGAGCTTCTTCTCAAACCTAACAGCTGAAGGAATAGGTTTCCCTCCAAGTCTAATTCCAGTTATGGGATTAAAATTTTGACAATGAAAGTTATTATGGGGATGGACTGGGGAATAAACCAAAAAAATGGCTTTATCCTGTCTTGCTTTTGAGATTCACTTTACAATGCCAGGCAAATAGAATGTCAATCTGAAATTCTGTTTCTGTCAGCCATATGTGGTCATTATAGATACTTCAAATTAGGGAGTTGTGCCCTAGGATTAGACAGAACACAAAATTACCCATAAAGCACTACAGACATTTTGGCAGAGGCTGCCCATGATTCCATTCAGAATAAGAAGACAACAAGCTTTCTGATGAATAGGTGATCAATGTTCTTTACAAAGGGCTATCAACTATTGTAGTCATCTGCTACCCACAATCCTGCCTCTGACTGCAACTTTTGAGACAAGGGGGAGTGCCCAGCTCTTAATTTTCTACAAGTCAATTGCAGATTTGAAAACCTATCAGTACCTACTAGATTTCTTTAGCAGCAATCATGCCATTACTAATATTTCATGTCTCCTCAGGAGAGCATTCCAGAGCAGAAAAGCTTCCCTCCTCCTCCAATACAGTGGAATCATTTTTCATATTGGGTTGTAAAACTTCAGATTCATTCTCTTCCTGCTCTTCTGCTTTCTGCTGTCGAAGAGCCTGGAGACGTTCCTCCCTAGCCTCCATGAATTCCTGTGCTCCCTCACCCACTACAAGGACAGTGTCAGCCACACTGGGCGGTGCTTCCACTGGATTATGGTCATAGGAGAAAAGTCGGAGCCTCCGCAGGTGACTCAAGTCAGGGAATTCAGTCAGCTTGTTACGGTCCACATCAAGAATGTGAAGCTGACTCATGCGAAGTAAAGGTTTTGGAAACTCCGCAAAACGGTTTCCATACAACCAAAGTCCTCGAAGACCCTTCATGAGTGGCAGGCCACTTGGTAAGGTTTTGAGACGGTTGTCTCCCATCTGCAAGGATTGCAGTTCGGGCATCTGGAGGAGAACCTGGGGAAAGTGGTACAAATAATTGCTCTCAATCCACAAGCAACGGAGAGTCTTGAGCTGACAGAATTCCGCAGGGAGGGCAAAGAGGCGGTTGCTGCCCAGATAGAGCCGAGTCAAGTGGGGAAGGCAGCACAAGGTTCTGGGCACTTCCTCCAGCTTGTTAAAGTCCAGGGCCAGGATGCGTAGCTCTTGCAATCCCCCAATCTCGTCAGGCAGCTGTGTGATCCCCGTGCCACTGATGTAGAGCTTCTGCAGAGTGCTCAGGGCACATACTGGCGTCGGCAGCTTCCTCAGGTAGCGCCCAGAGAGCTCTAGCATCTGATCCCCTCCACTCAGCTGTTCTTCAGCCACTGATGGCAGCCGCTCCTCCCTGCCTGAGGAACCACCACTGCCCATCCTCAGAGACAAGGGAAGGTGTGAGCAGGATGAACACTGCCACCGCCACCGCCTCCACCGGGAATCCTCCAAGGCATGGCAACCGGCTAAGCTCCACCAGCCCTTGAGACTGGGTCCTTCCTGGAAGGAGTCTCCGGAGGAAGACGAGCTCTGCCAGGCCGGCTCCTCTTTCAAATCCCTTCCTTGTGCCCGAAGACTGGGGTCCTCCAGTCGTCGGCTGGACTCCGGGGTGTGGCTCCTGGGCTCGCCATCTGTGACCCCCGGACCGGAGGGGGGCGGAGGGCGTTCCCGGGCATCGGGTGGATTAAGCTCCAAGAGCCGGGTTGCCTGCCCGCCTCCGAGGACCAGCCCAACCTTTAACCTCGAAGGCTGGGCTACCGCGCCAGCTGCCGCCCATCACCAGGAGCCTCAGAAAGGAGCCGCCAGCTCAAGCTCTTCCGAGGACCGGTTCCTCTAGACGGCGGACGGCTGGCCGGTCCGCGGGTCCTCCGCCTCCCGGGCTTTCTCCCTCCCGGATCCCCGCTAGGTCTGAGCGAGACTCCCACACATGAGCCGGGCGCCTAGCGACTCGGCGTTTCCATGGAAACCCCCACGCGGGATCGTTCGCCTATGGCGGAGCCGAGCGGATCGGACGGGGCGGGACTAAGAATTCGTTCTTCCCTCTCTTTCGTCTACTACGCGCTTCCCCTACCCTCGGCCTGCCACGCCCCCTCCGGGGGAGAGGACGGGGTTAGGCAAAAAAAAACCCCACAAAGGCGCGCCAAAAACGCCGCCCCCGCCTTTTTTTAAAAAAAACAACAACAACCTGGGCTTCAGTTTCCCGGAGTCGGAGGAAAAGACGACGAAATGGGCCGGGTCCTCTTTGCTCGCTGATGTGCAGCGCCGCGAAGGACTCCGCCGCTCCCCCCGAATGCGGAGACCCACCCGGCCAGCCTCTTACGCCCCTGCCGCCGCCAGCAGCTTCCCAGATCTACCTTTGCATCCGGATAGGCAGCCCATCCGTGTGGGGGATGCCGTCCTTTTAATCTGCTGCGAGAAGGGCAGCATCTCCGTAAAACAAAAGTTTGGGTGGTTCTTCTTTGCCCCTCGGAAGACATAGACAAGGGGACCACTCTACTTTCCAATTCAAATGTTCATTCATGCTTCGACTTTAAATGTTTCCAAGAGGAGAGGAGACTGCAGAATGCAAGAACAGTTGCCTTCCAGAGGCTGGATTTCAACTTCTATCAACCCCACCAATCAGAGATTTCTTTTAACAGATTGTTAAAAAAAAATTCAACAAAGCATGTAATATTTTTTAAATAAAGAACAATGCCCTACACTGAAACTATGCTGTTTCCATTTCACCAAATTTGTTGAGAACTGAAATCTAATACAGCTAGTTCTCGACTTATAACTGTTCATTTAATGACTGTTCAAAGTTACAATGGCACTGAAAAAAGCGACATGAATGTTTTTCATATTTATGACCTTTTTAGCAGCCCCATGATCGTGTGATCAAAATTTAGATGCTTGGCAACTGGTTCATACTTATAAATGGTGCTGTGTCCCAAGGTCACATGATCACCTTTTGCAAGCAAAAATCAATGGGGAAGCCAGATTCACTTTACAACCATGTTGCTAACTTATCCAATGCAGTGATTCATTTAATAACTGGCAATATAGGTCATAAAACAGGGCAAACATGTTTCACAACAGACATGATGGACTCAATTATGATTGTAAGTCGAGGATTATCTGTATCTGAAGATTCAAAAGATTTATTTGCTGTTACTTGACAATAGTCTGGGGAGGGGGGGAAGCCAAGAAATATTTTGCCAACAGGAAACAACATTTTAACAATGAATATTGTATTCACTTAAGGAAGTTGGAGGAGGCACATCCTCAAATCTGTTCAAAACAACATGTCAAGGAAGCTTTCTGTCCGCATTTCAAACAGATCAATTAGCTGCAAAGTTGAAACCTGTTTCATTTTGTAGCAACAGTACAGTAACCGGAATCCCTGAAGAACAGATCCATCCTTCCAGGTATCTCTGTGAGGGGAAGTTCAAAAATCAAAATGGGGCCACAAGTATGCAATCAAGTGCTACCCCTTATGTCACAACACATTAAAAAGGTGAATTTTCAGCTATATGGTTCTGGTCACCATCTTGACTTTTTTGACTTTGCTTATGGGCACTCCTCCATCCTTCCCTCTAAAAATACGAGGAGGTTGTACGCACACGTCAAAAGCACATTCAGATTTCCACATGAACTGACTTGACATAGTACTCTGCTTAACCAATCTGACAAAGCATTTCTACCTGCTTCAACAATCTGGAAAAAGGCAATATTTACAGCCTACTGTGCATGACATTGTTCTTCCTATGATTTTAGCGTGAACCATCTGCTGTAACATAAACACTGGACTCTAGTCTTGCTGCCTTAATACAGGAAAACACTATTTTATCACAGATACCAACACATAAATTACTTCTGTAGCTGTGAAGCTGCTGCTACAACATTTAGAGAGGCCGCTAGCAGTCTATAGTATCTGTTATACTAATATAAAGATATGGAACTAGCATAACCCAGCAAATAAAATGAATAATGAAGCGTCATTATAATGTGTTCTTGCCTAGGGTTCTAAGTAATGAATCAACCCTAAATAGGTGCTTCTTTGGGTAAATGTTACCTTTTACTTATGGAAAAGTAAACAAATATCTTTACATCTGCCTAACATGCAATAGTAGTAGCAGATCATAACCATAACCATAAATGAATGCCAGCATTGATGGCACATTCAGCAACTGAAACAAATACTGGAGATCCTTAATTAGCTCCCACAGAAATGAGCAATTAATTCATTTCTGAATTACCGGTAACTTTAGTATCATACATTGTACTCTGAGAAGACTATACCCAGAAAGATACTTATCTCAGTCAGTTCACCCACCCCCAGGAGCTTTCACCCTAACCCCACCAAGTTATTTTGGTACCAATCCCCACTGGTATTCTAGCTATTTTGGTACACACATACACACACACACATACATACACACACACACACACACACATACAAACATCATTGTAACATCATTGTGACACCCGCTCTGCATTTATTTCACTCCAGATGGTTCAGAAAAGGTGAAGTGGATTCTTTCCCCACAATTATATGCCTGCATCTCTCTGTTGAGTCAATTGCCAGTTAGTAATATAGAGCTGATCCATATGTCTATGTTCCTTTTTGGGCTCAACAACATAATCACACATCAAATATTCATTCTGTAGATAACCATAGCATCATCATATTACTTTTATACAAGCTTTTTCCCAAAGTGGAAAACATGCCAGCCTATCCACTCACTGGACAAAAACACAATTTGGGACAATAACCCCCTACTCATTTAGTGACAGCATGGGCTGCTTATCTTCAGAAAATACAGCTAATCCATCTGGGAAAATACAAACACAGATATTCAGTGGGAGGGAAAAAGCAGAGAGAGTGTGTCTCAGACAGAACAACATAGCCAAGAGTACATTTTTGCAAGGTGTATGAAAAGATGATAACGTCAACATGGTGGAGGTGTGGCCATGAGCTAGCTGACACACGATAAGTGAGTAGCAATGTTCTCCTTTTCTTGCAATACTGATACAGCAGATGGAATTTATCTGACAGTTTCATTAAGAAAGGGGCCGCATTAGATAATAAGCAATATAAACTTATTGCAAGGCCTTAAAATTGTTAAACATTAAAAACAAAAAAGTCATAAGAATGGTTCCTGAAACTTTTTAAAAGGGAAA
Source organism: Thamnophis sirtalis (assembly GCF_051295495.1). Taxonomy (NCBI): domain Eukaryota; kingdom Metazoa; phylum Chordata; class Lepidosauria; order Squamata; family Natricidae; genus Thamnophis; species Thamnophis sirtalis. The sequence goes on along the minus strand of NW_028261381.1, from coordinate 67,866,723 downwards.
TATTAAAAACCATATTTTGAGACTACAAAATCAGCTGAGGCATAACGTTCATGGAGACTGCATTGTTTTAAAAAGAAATGCACAGTGTTTTCTTTCCTAATTCCAGAATCCCTCAAACCAAACCAAACCTAACCCAGTTCTTACATATACCGAATTGCAAAAAAGATAACTTCTAAAACAAGAGCATGGGGTTGGCTAGGCAAACGGTACAACCGTTGTAAGCCATTTCTCCTTTCTCCAGTTGGAGTGATGTGTTATATTAATCCAAAGTCCAGTAAAAAATTGATGAGGCCAGATGACCCCACACTGAACATATAGCTGCTCTGTTTTCCAGTAAGGCAGCAGCAATACTACCAGCTTGTGAAACAGACACCAGAGTGAAAACTCATCCACTGGTAGAAATGTGAGAAATGGATGGAAATAAAAAAGAGAGAATACAATATGACAGCTATTATTACTGGACAGAAAACTGAGAACAAAAGGAGAATTGGTGTGCATTACACCTAACTGGTAAAGTAATCCACAGTTTCTGTTCCTTGCTGAAAAGGAATAATTCAGCACACAAGATAATGGGGCTAGCATTTCTGTGTCTTTAGTTTTCAAGTCTGCAAAGAAGTAATTTTTTCCTAAGAGTCACACAAAAAACCAGAAGGAATTCTAATTCCAGATGTGCTTTCTGCAACTTCTGAATGTTTACTCCATCAAATCTGAAATCAACAAAGTCTTCTTAACTCTATAGACAGGTTTGTCAGTGTGTATATCACAAAGAGGAGTAGGTAAGCTTTACAGAATTATGTTTCATCATACCCTGCAGAGAGACAAGAGATCCTTCTACCTCTGTATGCTGTACATGCATATGATTGAGATCAGGGAGTTATATCCTTAGTACTTCAATGAATCTATATACTACTGAAACTCTTGTGTTTATCTGTTTGTCTGTTTGTTCCCTCAAGTTAGTTGAAATGGTCCATTAAATTGCAACAATTCTTAAATCGAGGTATTTAAAATCTGCTAACTTAAAAAATATGTCTAAAAAACCTAGGATTCATTTCTCCTGTGAAATTGAAATTTCTACAATATTCAGACCCAATCTACTTGCAAAATTGTAGATGTGGTAACATCCACTCAGTCAAGTGATTGTGATTTCTGATGCTTGCTGCCAGCTTCTCACAAGGAAACTCAATGGGGAAGCCAGCAGGAAGTTGGAAGTAACTCCTGCTCTCACTGCCTTTTTGCTTACCCATGGTCATTCTGGTCATTTGTTTAGATTAGTAAATACTGATATATTATTGAAGTTCATTTGCCACTTCAATTATTTTTCTACTTATGAAAACGTACTCTTTTTAGATAGTTATGGGACCATGCAACATTGAGGTAAAACAATATATGGTTGGCTTAGCATTTAATGTTTATTCTGGTTACATCAGACTGCATTATCTTTCTCTCAACAAAGGCCCAATGGGGTCACAGGTTAGGTTCAACTTGTAAAGGCACATTGCATTAGCTCTAACATTCCATCACTTTTCACTTTTAGCAGAATAGGACCACCATTTCACTACAGATGACAAATGAAGCCCTCCAGGATAGAAGAAGTGTGATAGGAGAAGTCTCCTAAAAGAAAATCTCGGTGTCTGCCGTCCATTTCTTTCTGGTTTTGTGACACTTACGTATATGACTAGGTCACAAGCATCACCTACTCAATAGCTAGGCTTGTGACTCATGCTATACTAAAGACCAAAATTTATAAATAATAAAGTCTGAACCAAGTAGAACACATAGTGGCTAAGAATAATATATGAAGTATGTCACAGATAGGTGGCACTTTTATCTTAGATATTGATATTCCCTAACAGATTTTAGAAAAGATTGCACAAATGTAGTGATGGGATATTTGGAAATGGAAAAGAAAATGTTTCCCAAACCAGAACATCCCGGCATGTTGCAAGCAGCATATGCATATTAGGTGTTCTTTGTGATTGCATTCACATGCATTTTTCCATTTCTTAAACTAGCAAAACATATGCTGGCATAATCTGTGCAGCCCCAACTCCCAAGCCCAAGTGAGCCTCCATCACAAGATCAAGAACTGCCCTTAAAGTTAAAGAAAAAGATTGGTAGATTTTCCCTGGATTCATCTCCTCTCCTACCAAGCTTAACTTGCCATCAGGAAAAGGAATCATAATCACCTCTTAATATGCATTGAGACAAGTGTGAATAGTGATCTAGGATGGAGGGTTTAGATAGCTTTAAAGTTACTGGGTTGGTGGCTCACAGATATAGAAGTGCTCCATGCCTGTGCCCAGCCAACTGTTTTTTTTTTAACACAGGTGACTCCTTTTCAAAATAGTCCAACTGATAGGTCAAAGGAGGATTGCAAGTATTGGAGGTGCTATCTTCCAGTACACAAAGCACTCCTCTGCTGCATCTTTTGACCTGTCAATTAGTGGGGGTAGAGGAATCTGTGGATCTAGCATACTTTAGGGTACTTCTGTAGAAACCTGTATGTCCTGGGTTCCAAATCAAAGTGCCAATGGAGGGCCACGCCCAGCAACCAGTGGGAAAGGGGCTATGTTCACAGCAACCTCCAGCTGTACCATCAACCATGTAACCAAAAAAGCATGAAAATATACAGCTACAACAAAAGTTGTCCCAGAAGGTGGAAAGTATCACTTCAAAATTGGAAGAGCTAAATATAAATTTAAGCTTCTTCTACTGTGAATTAAGGATGAAATAAAAGCAATGTCATGGGGACAGGCCCTTATTTCTTGGTATTTTTACTCTGTAGTTAGAGAGACATTAAGAGCTCTCAGCTAGTCAGATGCTCACATTATGCCACCAAGTTTTTTACAGCTATAGAGATGCAGAAACTCTATAAAAACCATAACTATCCCAAATATTTTTTAATCCATTTCAAGGTGCTAATCTAGGACAGGAGACACAGCTTGAATATATGTCTTAATTTCTTTAAAACAATACCACATAAAATAAGACAGATTCATTATGACAGTACAATTCGTGACGCTCCTTCCTTAGCATGTAGAGTGGTTCCTTGAAGTCTAAAGACATCACTGTGCTTTTCACTTCTGAAGAGAGGCTGGAAAGAGGCAAACATATAAAATTAGGATAAGATTTTATGCTGAACGGAAAAATAAGGATGACATGAATGTGACAATAGTCTCCATTTATGACTTGTGAGATTCCCTCCCCTGCAACATTGATCTGTAGCAAGTTCCTAGAACTTTTCTTGAAAAGAGAAAACGACTTGATGGTTCTGTGTCGTTTTGCTGTGTGTTGAGACCAGTGGTCAGTTTCCATTTTTTTTACTACCGGTTCGCTCATGAGTGCGCACAACACTTCTGAGCATGCAGGCAGGTGGCTGGAGCCTCCCGCTGCCGCCACTACCAGTTTTCCCAATCCGGATCAAACCAACAGAAGCCCACCTCTGGTTGAGAGAGAGAAATATCAAATATCTGCATTTTCTTCTGAAACTGGGAAATCTTGAGTAGACACAGGAGGAACTAAATTGAGCTTTAGTTTCTCAACAGTAGTTGAATTATTAAACTCATACAGTGTACTACTATAATCTTACATATCTTAACCTGATAATACCGTCATATTTTGCCCTGCTTTTGGAGTGCCTAAAAGTGCAATGGACCAAGTTACTTACTTAATTGGGGACAGCTGTCTGATGAAGAGCAGCAAAGCGCCGATCATGGGGAGAATCGCGATAGAATGGGTCAACAGTTGTGATCGTCCTATAACGGCAGAAGGCAAGCAGGGGGGGAGATAAATAAAAGAGGGTAGAAGGCACCTGAGGGAAAGAGATGAAATGGCAACAGGCACCAGAAATGACTTGATGGAGCAAAAGAAAAAGAAACAGCCCTGCCCCTATGATGTCACCTGCCAACATGGGGATGAACAGTCCTCAAGGTTTCTGTAGCATTAGGATCACTTCCTAAGCCAGTTCCGTGATTGTTCGTAGCAAAGCCACCTGCTTGTTGAGGCTGGATACCCCCTCGGGTCCAGCCCTCCCTGTCCACTCCCTTTGAAATGGTTTCATAAAACCTGATAAAGAGAAAGATGATTAATGCCTGGAAGATCCAGCAACTGCTTCTTGTGATCTCACAAATAGAAATCAGAGATACTGTATGTCTTTACTATGGCACTGCTTGCCTCTGGCACTGCAGACTTGCAGTTTGAGAGCTTACACTAGGGTACGAATATTTGTTTTTCTACAAATAGCAGGCCCACTATTTTTTTCTGCCCTCTCCTCCCACTATCCATCCTCCAAAGTCCTTGCTTCAAATAACTTGACCCATACAGATAAAAGAATCCTATACAGATAGGAAAAAAATATGCTTTAAGAGAGCTTTGGAAATTTACTATCTCCCTCCCCCCTCCTAGCATTTTCCTGCAAGTTCAGGGTCTGCTTTTATTGGATCAACCTATTGTGACAGGCATTGAATGAGCAGAGGGAGAACAAGTGGCCCAAAGTCACCCAGCTGACTTTCATGCCTAAGTCAGAACTAGAACTCGTGGCCTCCTGGTTTCTAGCCTGTTGCCTTAACCAGTAGACCAAACTGACTCCCTGAATGTTACTATCCTAATATGGATGGTAAACTACTACCAAACTCACTTGGAATTATAGCTTGTCAAAAACCTGTTGGGCAGATTTGGGTCATACGCAGGTGTCACATAATTAAGGTTGTTGGTGCTGAATCCCGATGACTCCTATATGGAGAAAGGCATGAAAGCGGAACTAAGGATGCCTCAAAAAAGTGGACAAGAAATATGTGATTATGAAAACAATTCTAAGATCCCCAAATAACTCCCATATTATACATCTGACATACCTTGTTGCCTACATACTCTCGTCCTAGAAGATTGGTTTGTGTTTGAGGCTGTCGAAAAAGGCCTTGGAACTGAGAATGGCTCAGTGGCCCAGATGCTTCTGCATTGGGTGGAGGTCCCTGTGAAAATGAGAACCATAACAAACAAAGGAATTTTAAGGAGTTGGTGAAGTATAGAAGTAAGAAACAACAAAAAAATAGGAATCAGGATAAGAAAGGTAATGGAAGATACATTTATTAAAAAGTATAAGGGAGTTTGGGAAGCCCATGCACAACTAAAAAAGAAGTGGAGAAAAGAGAGGTATCTGTTTGCAGATGCTGATAGGGAAAAATGTAAAAGAACAGACAAAAAGTGGTAATGAAAGCAGTCAGCGAAACATAGCAGATAGAAGAACTACAAACATAAGGATAATTCAAAAATAGCTGTGAAAAATTTTGGACACATTTCTCCTGTGTATGAAAGCAGAAGTTCAAAGCAGAGAAAAATGAAATGGGGGGAAGGGCCTGTTCTGTCAACACAGAGCTGTCACTTACTGAAGAACCAAGGCGAAGATCCTTCTGCCGACTAAATCCAGAGCCTCGCTCAGAGCCTTTGGAAAGGACTGGTAGAAACTCATCCCCCTCTCAGGAAGAAAAAATAAATAAAGATGTGTGGATAGCTATGGTATACATATACAGGGGTAGATTTTGAACAATAAAAATGGAAATAATATTTTCTTCATCCCAGGGGTGGGCTGCTATGGGTTCCTCCAGCTCCCCCGTAGCTAACATTATGGCCGGTTTGGAGAACCTCCAAATCCCATCCCTGGTTGGCCCATTTCACCCCACCCTGCCTTTCCCAGGAGTCTCCACACGGCCCATTTTGGATGCGGGGTAAGTGCAGGGCCCATGCAGAGGCTCGGGGAGGAGGAAAAATGGGCTTTAAGGAAGTTCCGGAAACGGGCCTATTTCTGGCTTTGAGAGCATCCAGAGCCTGGGGAGGCTGTTTTCATCCTCCTGGAGGCTCAAGAGGAGCCTCTGGAGCCAAGGAAGGCGCAAATCCTCCCCCCGCCCCGCCTCGTGCAGGAGGCCAACTAGGCCACACCCATTATGGCCACACCCACTCAGCAACCGGGTAGAGAAGCCATTGCTGAAATTTTTGAAGCCCATCCCAAATCCAGCCCCATCCACACCAGTAGGTGCACTTCTTACATGTGGAAAAGAAGATGGTAGATAATCTGCCTTCATAATGCTGATTCCAGGATTGCTGTTCTACAAAGCAAAACAAATGAAAACAACTACTTAGACCTAGAGAGAGAGAAACAGATTGGATATAACAATTATTTTATTATAGCTTTTACTATATTGGAGGGGGAAACCCAAGGAGCCAGGTTAGTAGGAGACCCTACTAATACTATCTAATTATCTGAACTAATACTGGTGGTATCTGGATCAGCTTAGGCAGGGCATAAGTAGTAGTAATTATTATCACTACGGTAGCATTGTTATGATGGCAGGGCATAAGTAGTAATTATAACAACAGTATTTAGTGTATTTAAGTTTCCAGCCAGACATACCCTTTTCCATAGTACTCCATTCCATAAGGTTGTTTCCCCCAGCCAGAATTTCAAACCAAATAAGCATGCTCAGATATCATTGATCTTAACTGGGATCTTTTCTCCTTTATTTTCATAAAGAGTTTTTGTGTGTCTTCAAATCTAGGGGTTCCCCCAAGCTTGTAGTCTTTTAGCCACATATGGGTAATGAAAATGAGTTTGATATTTGTATGGGAAACCCTACACAAAATAATATTCTGGAACCTTCAGTCTGGGAATTTGTGCCCTGATTTGTTGCGATTTGTACCCTTGAAAAATGTGCTGGCAAAAATAGCTCCTGAAAGATATAACAAGCTAGAAGTATCAAATTATTAGAATGCTACCGGCCCCTCTTCTAGCTTCGGCTCCTGTGTATGGTACCTCAGCATACCTTGCTTGGACCTATTACTGGCAGGTGGGCATATTTCTAAAATAATCCAAGACTAAATCCATCCAATTTTCATAGAAGAAATATAGTGTCTGTGTGTGTGTGTGTGTGTGTGTGTGTGTATGGTGTGTGTGTAGTATATTTAAAGCCTATTGGGGTAGGAACTAGCAGACAACATTGGAGGGCCGTAGAGTAGACACATTGGTATAAGGGAAACAAGAGCATTTATAAAAACTTATCAGAAAATAAAAACAAAATCCTACAGGGATTCTGGAATTTTTCTAAAAATAAGGAACAAACATTGTGACTAAGGGTCAATCAAGCAGGATGTTATTTACATTTTCAGAATTCTAATGCACTTTCTTTTAAGACGAGGTGGCTACATTGCCTTAACATCAAATATGCTATCTCCTAATCTTTTAATAATATTTTTAATGGTGGATTGTTTTTAATATTGTTTATTTTGTTGCTTGTTTGTTGTTTTCTGCCTGAAGTCAGGTTTGCGAAAAGGGCAGCTATGATAGGATGTATAATATACATACAAACCCTGATTGAAGAGAAGACAAATTAGACTGCAGTGTGCAGGGGAAGGCATTAGACGTTTTGCCTTCATCCCTAATATCACTTTTGCCTTTGTCATGTTTCAGAAAAAAGTCACTCACACCACACCTTTTGGCTTTTAAAGAGAAAGCTCTAAGGGAAGCCAATCAGGAACACAACAGTTCTAAGACTAAAAATATCTGCTTGCTTGTCTTCTTTTGTCATCGTGCTGGTTTATGTATTATCTTGTAGGTCAAAGTGAACATGAATAATTGTTACAACCTCTCAGATTTATGCTTGTGGGCAATAGAATACCATGTCATGGTATACTACTACTCAATAATCTTAGCCCAAGGGTTTAGATGAAGATATCCGGTACTTATCCTTGATTTAAACATGTCTCTCTTTAAGGTTTCCCTTGCAGCTCACAATCCCTTTTGTACTACAAATCAAAGAACTGCTCTCAACCTCAGTTGGTTTTGCAAAACACTCTCATTAATTCCATGAGGTAAAATAATTCTGTGCCTTACTTTTTCTTTAATGGAGATTTTTCTTCTTTTTCATTTACTTTCATTCCCAAAAGAGGTAAAACAGTTGTTACATGTTTCTAATGGTGATGCGTCTTGTAACTAATTATTCTTATGCTCGTGAAGGCAATATTCTTAAATTTGGTATCTGAGTTCCATAAACAGGTATTTTTAGCCTAATTCGACAATTTATTCCTACAACTTGAATTTATTCTCTTTTAGATATTTGCTGAACTACTTGAAATGTACCCAAATTATCTATTCTAAAAAATATTGTTAGATCATATATGTTTTGTTCAAGTTATTTTAATACCATTTTTGTACTCTTTTTATTTTCACCATTATCCATCTGTTGAGATGGATAAAACCTCTTTTACTGGAATGTGAGATTCCTCTTTTCTCTTTTGTTTCACAAATTATCCTGCTCCTATAGTAAACAGGAGTCCTTGCTGGAGATGGTCAAAAAGTTAAGATGGTGGCTACAACCATGCCAGGCCCATTTTTATGGGCATTGTGATCTAAAAGGGTAAACTTTGATAAGATGATTGTGGACACCATCTTCATTTTTTGAGCCCTCCCTGCAGACACCAGTGACAGAAAGGGAGCCCATGTATTGAGGGAAAGCAATTGTTGAAACTCAAGAAAAACTGGAGAAGAAGGGCACCATTTTGCCAAGTCTGCTTTGCAGCATCTTTAATATGATGCTTCATCTGCCCCTTGGGAAGAACAGCAGAAGAAACCAAAGCTACTGTGAGGACCTGAGATGCTAGTTTCTCCACAATGGGGTTAGCAAGGCAGCCTTCAGTAAATCCTGACTCTTCTTTGGCTCCAATTGTTTTGTTTTGCAGGAAATCTGTATGGAGAGAAAAATAAAGATGTCCACTGAGGGGGGGGAAGGGCATATACAGTAAATGACTTCAAAAACATCTTGGGAATCTGGACTGATCTGTTCAGTTCTCACAAATTAACACCAGTGAGTCATGCAAAACCTTGTGAGAGCCCTAGCTTTGAATATTAAGTTTAAAAGGGCTTAAATTGCTTATAGTACTAACCTTTTCTGGATGCTTTTTCTTTTCAATTGCTATTCGGAGGTTTACTTTTTCTCTGATTCTGGAGGTGATGCCTAGCCAATTGTGATTAAAATTGCTTCATTTTCTATATAAACCTATTGTAACGGAAGCCATTATAATTTGCTATTTCCTCAAGCTCCTTTCATCTTACTCAACAGTGAAATCAAGGAAGGGAAGAGGGAGATGCTACACTGTGCTTACAAAACCTTTGGAGGTTGCACCTGGTCCCCTAACTCAAAGATCTGTTGCTCTTAATATATTCAAAGAGAGCCAATAAGCCTTCATTAGTTGCTCTTTCTTCTTTGATGTTCACTCGCCATATGACAGATATCACATAATCTGCAAGCTACATAAAACAGGATGCTTTTTTTAAAAAACTGCAAAATTGTATAGCAAAAATCTGGAGTATGCAGAAATGTTCCTCAAAATAGATGCATGGATTTTGCATGGCTGCTACCTGTAATGTGAAGTTATTTTTTTAGACAGGGCAGGGACTTGAGCATTTGTATGTAACTTTCATACTGTGAGAAATTGTCCAGGAAAAAGATTTTTCCAAATATCTCACAGTTCTTGAGATGTTTTAAAAATGTTGCACAGTTCAATTTCTTTGATCTCCAATTTTAAATTATGTAAGCAACTCCATAATTATTATTTTTTAAAATATATGGCTTAAATGCTAAAATCACCATAGGACAAGAAATAAAAACAATAAAAGACAACCCTCTCCAAACAAAATTGAAAGAAAATAATTATTGAAATGTATATTTAGTAATCTCAATGGTTCCTTTCTAATGGTTGTGAAATTATTGTATTGGTTATGGAAAACAATAGTATTGGCTGGTAGATTCTTATATGTCTCTCAGTGATTAATTATGTGACATCAAGTTGGTATCAACTCTTAGTGACCTCATAGATAGACCTTCTCCAGGATAATCTGTCCATACCTAACCCTTCAATCTTCCAATAGTATACCAACTGCTATTGTACATATTTCACCCATTGACCTTGCTACCGATTGTCTTCTTCTTCCTCCCATTTTTACCAGCATTGTGGGTTCTTCAAGGAAATTGGATCTTTGGGCCAAAGATAACATAATGGACCAAAATATTATAATTTGAACTTAGTCACTTGTGCTTCAAGTAAGAATTCCGCATTGATTTATTGTATGAATGATTTGTTTTTGTGGCGCTCCATAGGATTCTGAAAAGTCTTCCCCAAAGTTCAAAAGCCTCAATACTTTCTCTGTACTGTTTTTTCAAAGTCCAACATTTATCATGGGGAAACCATTGCCTGCTTGGTTATGATCTTTGTAGATGCAGAATATCGTGGCAAGTTAATTCCTTCTGAATTTGGAGAATTTTTGGAAGACTTTTCTTATATTTCTAAATCTGTTTCATCTCTGATATCTTCACAGATGTTGTTATAATATTGTTTGGGTTTTCTAACAGCTGTGTAAGAAATTCTCTGTTGAGATTCTTTCCAATATCTTTGCTGTCTTCTCTTGTTACAAGAGAAATATTTCTGCTGTATTGTCTTCTGATTGAAAGCATCTACCTCCAGTACATTTCAAGTGCTGATACCTAAGATAGATTTCTGTTGTGACCCAGCAGGAGCCATTGGAGCTGCAAACAGACTCCGACAGCGAGGGGCCCTATGAGTCGGCTTTGGAAGATGTGGAGGACCCTGGACAGGGTTCAGACTCCGAGCAGGGACCAGAGAGGCTGGTTGGCCACCAGGAGGCGCCTGAGGCGTGGAGCAGTGGTGAAAGCCAAAGGGAGTTGGTTCCGGACGCCAGGCAAAGGCGGGCAGATAAACACGGAGAGCAACTATGCAGATACAGAAGATAATTGGACCCAGGTGGTTGTAATTAGGCTCCTCCCAAGAGAGTATATAAGGAGAGACTTTGGGAGGAGGCTGTTTGCAGGATTCAACTAATATACCAATGCTGGAGAAGCTCTCGAGTGTATTTCTTATCTTGGAAGTCTGGATTGCTGTCCAGGTCTTGTCAGTGTATTAATTTACTGTGAATAAATTGTCTAGCAGTAATCTTGTCTTGGAGTGCCTTGGCGTAGGGAGGGGGGTCAGAACAGATTTCATATTTCATTGTGTTAAGCTTTCTTATGTTCATGCTACTTACATTCCATGTTGCCACCATAATTTGGTCTTTACAGAGACAGTGGTTTCCACCAAGGTCCTCTGTTCCAGCGGGAACAGAGATTTAAGCCCATTGGTCAAAGGGTCTGACAGATCCCTTTAAAAGGGCTGCTGTCCAACCCTTCCTCAGCCAGATGTTTACCTTACTTGCAATAAAGAGCTGCTGTTACTGAAGCCTTTGTGTGCTTCTCCATTACCCGATCTAACACTTCTGATGTTCCTCGTTCTATCCTCTCGGTACTTTCCTGCCTTACCATTTTAAGGCAGCAAAGCAGGATCTCGGAGAGATGGAGCTGTTCCAAAGTAAGCTGATGCAGAATAAGCCAGTGAAAGGCAATCCTGGAGGGCCAAAGACCCAGCTAAAGCAAAATTGTGAAGCTCAGGGGTGGCCTTCAAAAATTTCAGCAACAGGTTCTCTGCCCTTGCTGAGTGGGCGTGGCTATGGTGGGCATGACCTAGTCGGCCTCCTGCACCATGGCAGGAGGCGAAGCATTTTCACCTTCCTCTGGTTCTGAAGGATTTCCTCAAGCCTGTGGGAGGCCGAAAACTGCCTCCCCTGGGCTCCAGAGGCCTTCTGGGAGGCCTGTTTTTCTCCCTCCCTGAACCTCCATGCGGGTCCTGCACTTACCTTGCATCCAAAACGGGCTGCATGGAGGCTCCTGGGAGGGGAGCGGGGTGGACTGGGCCAGCTGGAGTAGGATTTGGAGGTTCTCCCGAATCCAGGTGAACCCATAGCAGCCTACCCCTGGTTTAGCTACTCCAACTTAAGAATTAAATGTGACATATAGTGTTTTGTGGATCTACAGTATTTCAGGTATACTGATATAAAACCACCGTGGGTAGTTTCAGATGTTGTGATAATCCAAGTCCCCCCCACCAAAAAAAAAACAAATTATGCTTTAATGCATAATAGTAGCATAAATATAGCAACTATTATGTTGCATTACATGCATAGAAATTATACCTGGTTGCCCTGGAATGTTGAAGCGGTACTTAGAGCCGTACTCCGTGGACATGAACTGAGGTCCCTATAAATACAACAAAGAAGAAGACCATGTTCTCTGGAATTAACCCACCCTTATCTTCTCAATATATTTTCAGTCTCGCTAAGCTACATCCCATCCACCTTTCTCTCTGTGAGTAAACCAGTTATTCTTGCTATATTTCATTAGTTCTCTTGCTCTTTTAGAAAACATTGCCCTTTCTCCTCAGCTGCCTTTCATGTCTGGATTTCATGTCTAATTCCTTTGCAATGCCAGCTGTTATTTCTATAAATCACTGTTATTTCTATAAATCACAAGCTCATATTTTCTATGGTGTCTTTGACACAACCTCTTAGTCGAATTCTCAGCTGTAAGGAAGCCTAAGCAAGTAGTTGGAAGTGTTTAATTTTTATAGCTACTGTTAAGCTTCCAAGTCCAATATTGGTTATAACTTAGAAAGCTAGAGCTTGCTCAAAATGTTTTCCTGTTTGAGCAGAGCAACAAATGCGTACCCTGACCAATCTTTTCTTTTTATATTTAAGTGTTGAGTGCCCAGGTTTATCCAAATTGTTCTGACATTTGAGGCAGAAAACCCTATAAGTGCTTCTCCTTCAATATCACCACCTTCACCACATATCAAATCCCCAATCCTTTGCTGCCTTCTAATGGCATCTCATTCCAATTATTGGAGCCCACAGACTCACGTGTCTTGCATTTTCCGCTTCAACTGAGCCTTTTCCATATGTATTGTGGAGTGCAGGGACATGTCTGGGCTCCAGCCCTATCATAGCTTCAGCTCCCTGGTTGGCTGTGTCAAAATGTACCTTTTTGACCTGTAATATCAAACCCAGTTGGCATCTGAGAAGAGCAATGAGCTAAAACATAATGGGATGAAGGGAATGGAAATGCTGCTGGACTTGCTCTAGGAAAGGAAGAGAGGAGAAGATCAAGGTAGACCATTCCAAGACATTTTGCTGCATGATAGAAAACACAATGGCATCCAAAGTCCATATTAAGGCAATGTGTTGTGAGCTGCTATCACAAATTTAAATAAATAAATAAATAAATGGCTTATTCAAAAGCTGCTCAAGTTCCTTTGGCACCTGGGGCAGAAAATGTACAATTTCTGATAGAGAAACTCCAATACATTTAGATAACTATTTGCTGCCTTTCACGGTATACAAAATCAGTTGCCTGGGGCATATGCTTTCCTCCATTGATAGGACAAGTCTTGAAAGCAATCAGAAAGGCAGAAATGCCAAGAAAACATTTTCTATGTTTCCTTAGCTGAAATTGTGACCTGCATTTTATCTATGGCCAGGTCTTGGTACCAGAAGACAAGAAAGCTGTGAAATAACGTATGTTATACCTCTCCATCTCATACTTTTTTCTATTTCTTATATACTTTAAACAAAGTAGTATGAATTGCAGCATATAACTTTTGAATAAACGTTTAAATCTCTGTTGTAGTGAACATTTTGAAAAATAATGTTATGGTGTTTTTCTAAAAGCCCACAACATAAAAGGTAAATTGCATTTTGCTCTTACAGCAACACTGTAGTAAAATAAGACCATAATTATGAAGCCATTGCATTTGGCAAAACTAGGCATCCATTCTTTTCCTGTCTAGGTAGAATATAAGCAGTTGCATATTTACAGGATAACTGGGTTCTTATTAAAATTATGTTTGGGTGTTTTCAGGAGTCATATTAAGATACAGGCTTACTCAAATAGCTCTCTTCTATTACAGCAGTTTCACTTGAAATCTTATCTATATTGACTGGATTAAGTTCTAAAACGTGATGATGATTCCTTAATGCCTTAGTATTTATTTATTTTGACAAGAAGAAGGGATGTAGAATGAACTTGGGGAAGTGGCAGGGCAATGCAGTCTCTTACTAACCAGCTAGCCAAGCTATGATTGGCAGTGCCTTCGGTGCACTCGACTCTTGGGGGTGGATAAGTGAGCAAACAAATAAATCTCCTTCCATGTAAACAACTCTGTTTTCATAGAATCCCAATTTAGATCCAGATCTGAAAAAATCACAACAGTCTGAAACAATATCATCCTGGCTTAAAAAAAAAAGAGTAAGCAAGTTTGCGGAAGATTTAATGTTATAAAACCCTCCAGTGGCCACTTTCAATAATCAGGTGCTCTGCAGGTATATTGGATTTCCCCAGAATCCCATTCATGATTGTTGACCCATTTAGAAGAACCACTCAGAAGACTGTAGAATTGTAGTTTTGGTAAATGAGTTTCCCAGATGTTATTTGAGGATGCACATATGGACACTGTTTCTCCTCATGTATACCGAGACGCACACATACATTCAACCTACACAAGTCTCAGATATTTTAGAAATGTTGTCCCATTTATCTATTGTACACACAGTACATTAAAAGTGAACTGAGTAATATATATATATAGGATTGTGCTATACATAATCATTTGTGCTGCTCTGTTTGCGACATCAGATTTTAACTCTCTTAGTCATCTTTGTTCATTCTGAATCCTGACACATTCTCACCTGATCTTATAAATTTAGCAATTTTGCTTCCACAGTCTTCACCTTGCTTGGCAGTAGAGTGCACTAGATCTTGTGACCATGCAGAGAGAAGCTCAATTATCCAAAGATTCAATATTCCTCCTCTCAATACACACACATTATCTTTCAGCATTGGTCCATATTTACAGTGCAGGGAACCCTAATAGAGTTGGAATGGTCCTTGGAGAACTTCTAGTTCCAACCCCCTGCTTAAGCAGGGAACCCTATACTATTTCAGACAAATTCTTGTCCAATCTCTTCTTAAAAACCTCCAGTGTTGGAGCACCCATAACCTCTAAAGACGAATCATTCCACTGATTAATTGCTCTAATTGCCAGGAAATTTCTCCTTAGGTCCAGGTTGCTTGTCTCTTGATTAGTTTCCATCCATTGCTTCTTGTCCTACCTTCAGGAGCTTTGGAGAATAGATTTCCCCCCCTTCTTTGTGGAAGCCCCTCAAATATAGAAATACTGCTATCATGTCATCCCTAATCCTTTTAATTAAACTAGGTATATCCCATTCCTGATACTGACCCTAAGCCAGTATCAGTGGACATTGTTACTACCATTCTCAGGAAAACATGCATCCACAAGAGAAAGACAGAATGTAAAGTTAGGATACTTACTGTTTTGGTTGTGGGAAAAGTTAGAGGCTTTTCTCGAACATACCCACTGCCTGGCTGATGTACACTCCAGGGAAGAGGATACTTCCCATCAGGGAGCTGAAGGGGCTGGAAATGTGTATTGGTTGTGGATTCATAGTTATCTTGGAGGAGTTTCCTATTTAGGCAAGACAATATACAGCTTAAGAATACTTCTGCTTTCCAGCCCAAAAGCATTTTATGAAGTTTGCTCATATCCCAGATTTGGAGAAGACTCCTAAAGTTATCATAGACTGTCAAACAAAACAAGCAAACAAGCAAACTAGAGTTCCCATTTAAAGCAAAAGACCAGACTTAAATTATTTCAGATACATTAAACAAAGACCCAGCTTTCTAGAGAAGGCTCTAATGCTGAAAAAGGTAGAAGGAAAGAAAAAGAGCACAATTAGCAACAGATTGGATGGACTTAGTTACAGTGATGATTAAGGTGCCATTGGAAGACCTGAAGGACCATTGTCGTGGAGGAAAATTTATTAATGTGCTTCCTAAGCTCAACAGCAATTTGAGGGCACTTAATAATCAAGGATCTCCAAAAGACAACTGACCAGTGGCAGAGGATATGTGGAAAATGTATATTAGTTACCCAATTGTTCAACATTAGTTCTAAGGGAATTCTAAGAGAACCCTTTGAAAACTCTTGGTTGTCAATCAGCAACTGTTCAACTCTACTGGCCTCCAATAGAGACTCTCTACAACCACCCTTCTCACCACTCAGTCAAGAAAGCTGCAGGTGAAGATCCTGGACTGGATGACTCAATTCTGGATTTGAAGAATATGGATTTAGAGAATATACTTAAATCTTTTACAAAAGTCTTCTGCAGCAAATGTTTTAGGGATCCCCTGCATGATTGTACTCACAGTTTGCAGACTATGTGAAAAATGCAGTGGTTGATTTTATCCTGATTTTGCCTGAGCATTCCAGCACAAATCAGTGTACCTTGGCCTCATAGTACTTTAGTGTAGAAATACTGTTGGTTGTACAGTTCTGAATTCTGAATCCCACTGACTCAGAGACAATCTACCACATGGGAGAATCCAGACTTTCATTATCTAAAACACTCTGGTTTCATAATATCTACTTTAATGTTGTCCTCTTGAGACATATCATTGATTTTACAACCTCAACATTGATGTCCAGATGCAAATAGGTCCGTATTAGTCCACTTTCTATATGTAAACAGTTTAAGAGTTTTTCCCATGTTCACCACACATCACTACATTCACTTTTTGAGAACCTGGAGTGATCTCTTTTGCCAACTTAGTAAAAGTCATATGCAACACACTGCTCTGAATGAGAGTGATCAAATACCCCCTTATCAGGTATCTGTACTCAAGATTGCCTCTGTTTTTGAGAGCACCCATCTCTTACTAGTTTTGGTAATTTAATATGCTTCTCCCAAAGCAGGGTAAACATAGCTGCTTGTGCCCTTTTAGCAAATGGCACCTTCTATTGAAATCATGGTTATTAATTATTATGACTCTGCAGAAGTGAGCAGGAAATTATTTTGGATAATTTCTGCAGAGGGATTGCAAAAGCACTCTTAGAGACAGGCTACAGAAGCCATCTGTTTCAGAAGCAGGTGATGAGGTCTACCTAAGCAGCCCCAGATCTTTGGACAATGATTTCAAATGTTGATGCTCTAAATGCTGATCAAGGTGGGTGTGTTATCTTCTTGAAAAAAATCCAGTTGAGAGCCCAAAACAAATACTAACCAGAAAAAAACTGAATCCTGTAATGCACTGCCATAGTATAATTTGTAGTGGTGTGGATTATGTTGTACAAAATGTTAGTCGATGGTTATATTTGTAGAAATGTGCTGCAGAAGCAATGTGGTTCGCTTTGGTGGAGCACTTCACATTACTTCATTTCTCCCTGTCTCTCAGCTATTGCTTGCCAAAACAAGAGAGCTACGCAGTCACTGCAGAGGCAGAAGCTCTTTGGACTCTAACAAGGGAAAACTAGAGAAGACAGTGCTGGTTTTTGCCACAGCTTGCCAAAGCTTCTGGAAAACAATGCTGGAAGGCAGAGGGAATGACCTTGAGGGAGAGGAGGAAGAGTCACTTACCAAGGCAATAGTCAACTGAAAAAGGCTGAACATGGCCAAGAAATTAATGTGAGTAAATGTCTCAGACATTTCCCTAGTTCATACAAAGATAAAGGGAAAGAAGAGTGAAGTACATTCAGACTTCCATTAATCTGGGCATTTTATTATATATTATTATAGGTAGCTTTATAATACAAGTAATATCAATCTTCATGGCATTGGTTTTGTAGTCTAATATATCTTGAAGGGCTGACATTATCCAGAGGAAGCAAGGAGGGTATCCTCTGTAGTATTCACCAAAACTTTGGCAAGCATTGCCAGAGGAGGCAAGCAGAATGTCATCTGCCTTACTTGACAGGTCTGGAGGATGAACAACATCTTTCCCAATAGGTCTTGTCAAAGCTTGGTAAGTATTGCCAGAGTGTGTTGCACAGGAGAGCACAACAAAGCCGGGTGGCTCCTAACAGTGAAGTGACTCTGTTGCTTCATGAAGCAGTTTCCAGAAAATCTTTATTTATCTAAGTCAAGCATCCCCCTAGAAGATTTGCATAGCCCTACAATATCATGCCCCTTCTGTCTGCAAAGAGGAAGTAATGGAGGATGAACACGCTGAGTTTGTGGCTGTTCTCTGGTCACAGACTTTGTAGTTGCACTTTCTGGCAACATTAGAGAGACTTCAGAAAAAAGAGCCATGCTGATGAAGAGATAGAATTATGAGAGTCTAGACAACCTGTGTCGTGGTTTCAGAGATATTTCCTTGCCTACACAGAGGAATAGGCAAGGATGGATAGATGATGGATGGATGGATGGATGGATGGATGGATAGATGATAGATAGATAGATAGATAGATAGATAGATAGATAGATAGATAGATAGATAGATAGATAGATAGATAGATAGATAAGATACTGGTAGATGATAGATAGATGATACATAGATTAAAGAAATGTACTCATGTTATAAAGAGGGTGGCTGAAACATCCCAGTTACTCTCTCTCAATCTGAAACATTGTACTAATTGCCTGAAAAAGGAGATACTGACCCCACAGCTGGATTATCTATTTTATCCAGGTTTGGGTTGTATTGGACAACAGGCCGGTAGTTGCTTTTATATCCTGCTCCAAAATGGAAGCCATTCCGAGGACGAAAGCCTTCCTGACCTGAGGGGGAAAAGGTTTGTCAATATTTTTCTTATTACACTGCCAGCTCAAATCACCTTTCCATCAAAGCACTGTAATAAACTATAATACAAAACAGCAGCTGAACAAGACTTCTAAATGCTGAAAACATGTTTTGATATCTTCTCAAATGGTTATCACAGGGGGGCTTGATTGCTGCTTCCTCACAAAATGGCAGTCTAGTTGAGAGTGACCATTTTATTTGGTGAATTTGCCCTCTGCCAGCTAGGACCAGCTTACTGTCATCATTTTGTGGGGAGGTCTACAGATTGCATGGGGGGAGGGACTATGTTTGGGATACAGAAGTTTGTGAAATAAAGATATTGCAGGTTACTACTTTGCTTTCTGAAGAGGAGGAAAGGGAGAGGGGAGGGGGAAGGGGAAGGGGAAGAAGGAAAGGAAATAAGGGAAGGGAAGGAAATGGAATGAAAGGAAAGGATAGGGAAGCCCAATATAATCATTTAATTAAAGCAAAAGCACCAGTAAAGAGACAAGAAAATAGATAATAGTAATAAGCATTTTAAAATACAAACTTTTACATATCATTATATGAAATATACATTTATATGATATAACATGGAATGGTTGCTGCATATAATATAATGTGGCAAATTTACATAAATTTTATTACTTTCATATAGAGGTACTGTAGCTTTGATTATATTACTTAATGTTGGTATTTTTTCCATTTCTTCCAAATTTCAAGCATTGCAGTGTATGGATGTAGAAAAAAAGAGAGCAGCCTATAACAGAAAGATATATAAGAGCAATATACCTAAGAAAGGGACACAGGTTGAACAGTAAAGCAAGAATAATGATGCATGGAAAGCAAATATAACAAGCTGGATCCCACGGAAGTCACTCCTGATCAAATATATTTATAGACTTAGCTGTTAATTCTGTGTATTTCTGGATATAATTCCCAAGCATATTGTTGACGTTTTTAGAACAAATCCTAAAGAATCTCAAATTTGTCCTTTCCTCTCTGCTCATGTGCCACAGTTACCAACTTCTAACTTTTCATCTGGACAGATAAATTATACATTGGACATTCTTGCAATCCAAAGTAAAAAAAGCAAGGTTCAAATTCTAGTTTTTAGATTAATTGAGGAGAATACATTCTTTTCTACATTTCTTAAAGTCTTACCATAAGCTGCCCCATAGCTGGTACAATAGAATTTCATGGGGTCCATACTTCCACCAGAGCTTGTTTTTACATAGGGAGAAACTGCACCTAAGGGGAGACGTCCCATCTTCTCTGTGGATACAGGAAAAGATTTTGTGGTACAAGATTTTCCCGGGGAAATAGTTATCAGAGAAGACTGGCCGCTCATCATTTTGGAGAACTAGAAAGCTTCTGAGTACCAGAAGAAAAAATCAGTTTGGCCTAGGGTTGTATTTATTTAGACTGTTTAGATCTCCTGGAAACAGAGTGAGCTCATACACAACTCTGTGACATCATAGAATCTTAAGATTTAAAGAAAAACTTAATAAAACTGAAGTGGATTGTAATTGAGATACCATAATACAACAAAATGGCCATAGCACTCGGGTTTGACAGTATATAGCATAATACTGATTTCATTTATTTGACTATTCAACATCATTTCTATTTCTCCCCAATTGTATGGATGGATGGCTTGCAATAATTACTCCATTTCAGTGGTGGGATTCAAATATTTTTAATACTGGTTCTGTGAGCGTGGCTTGGTGGGTGTGGCATGGCTTGGTGGGCGTGGCAGGGGAAGGATACTGTAAAATCTCCATTCCCTCCCCACTCCAGGGGAAGGTTACTGCAAAATCCCAACTTCCTCCCGATCAGCTGGGACTTGGGAGGCAGAGAATAGATGGGGGCATGGCCAGTCAGAGATGGTATTTACCGGTTCTCCGAACTACTCAAAATTTTCACTACCGGTTCTCCAGAACTGGTCAGAACCTGCTGAATACCACCTCCGCTGCATTTAAAGCCATAAACATATAACAGAAATTATAGAATACAATTAATAAATAATCCCGGTGAATAAATTTTAATAACAACTCTCAGTGGGTAAGAAACTGTAGCTTTGCAGAAGATATTCATTTATAATTTCTTCTTAAATGTCTACCCCCTCTGTTTATTTACTTCAAGGGGTGCATTATTCCACAGCCCTGAGGCAGTAACAGAAAAGGCATATTTTTTCTTGTCTCCACCTCTTTAACTTCAGAAGGAACAGGAACCCACAGCATTCCTTGCTGTTTTAATCACAAAGGAAAGGTAAATCCAAACTAGAACAAATTATTCCTCAGTAGCCAAGTATCCAAGTCATAAAATGATTTATAGGTAACAACTAGCACCTGGAACTGTATCCAGAAACCTAAAGGTAGCCACTACAATGACCAGAGGAAATGTGTTATCAGCCACATTGAATAGCTGAAATTTTGGAATGTCCCTAAAAGATCAAATAGAGTATGTATTGTAGTAGTCCAAGTACGTGGCAATGAGACCATGAGTAGTTGTAGCCAGCACACTAGCTGAAATTAGGTAAGAATTTATTGGCCATAGTTTTCACTAGCTGTTCCAGCAGAAGCTCAGGGTCCAAGTGAATTGTCAGATGATATACCTATTCTATGAGGGGGAACACAACCCCATCCATTCTAAAAAATAAAATCCCTGAGTTTTGTCTGTTCATTTCCAGTGGTGGAATTCAAAAACTTTTACTACCGGTTCTGTAGGCATGGCTTGGTTGGTGTGGTGTGGCTTGGCGGGCATGGCAGAGGAAGGATACTGTAAAATCTCCATTCCCACCCCACTCCAGGGGAAGGTTACTGCAAAATCCCCATTTCCTCCTGATCAGCTGGAACTTGGGAGGCAGAGAATAGATGGGGTGGGACCAGTCAGAAGAGGTATTTACCAGTTCTCCAAACTACCCAAAATTTCTGCTACCAGTTCTCTAGAACTGGTCAGAACCTGCAGAATACCACTTATGATTCATGCCAAGACAGAGACGTATGGCTGAGTATCATCAGCATAGTGATGATAGTCCAAAGGTGCTTTTTCAGGAGGCGACTGGAGTTTCTTGTTTTTTTTCTTTTGAAGACGTTTTGCTTCTCATCCAAGAAGCTTCTTCAATTCTGACAGGATAGTGGGGAATGGATTTATATTCCTTGCAGACAGTTCATAATCTGCTTCCTTTTAGCAGGTTGTTGAAGCCCTTGGAGTTTTATCTGTGTCCTCAGGGTCACTTGAGTAGTGCTCCTGATTCCTGTAGTCTGCATTTCCCCCCCTGAAAATCCATTCCTACTCCCACATCATTCAAAGGCTGTTCATCCCAAATTGTATAGCTAAAAGTCTGTAAACTATCTTCAAAATAAAAAAAACAAGGAAGTACAGTTGCCTCCTGAAAAAATACCTTTGGGACAACCATGACCTGGATGACTGAGAATCTCTACAGACTCATAGTGATATTTTAATAATGATATTTTACCTCAGATCAGCAGGTAACATCTCATGATTTCAAATAGTTGTTAAATAGGATGGTGAAAAAAGCTACGGTTGTCCCAAGCACTCCATGGAATAGGCAAAACTTTGATCTTTCTTCCCCCTCAATATTGAGTAAAACCATCAATTTAGGAAGGAGTAGAATCAGTGTAAAATATGTACTTTCAATCCCCTAACCTTCACCCAGGAAGATATTATGGTTGATGTTATCAATAGGTCCTGTGAGATTCCTGTGAATCTAACAGGATCAAAAGGGCAGCATTCCTTCCATCCTGATTCTGTTGCAAGACATTCTTAAGCACTACTAATGGAGTTTCTATCCAAGTTTGAACCTAGTATCCAGAGAATCCACTTCTGCCATGATATTCTGCAAATAAACCCACACTACTTTACTCCAAAGTCTTCTCCCAAAAGGGAAAGATGAAGATGGGGTAGAGATTGTCCAGATTTTCTGGATTTAGGGATCTCCCATTTAGAAAGAGACATAATGCTTCCTTTAGTGCAGAGAGCACTATCTACTCCCATAAAAAGGAATTCATGACTACCCCAATCCAGCTTCCAGGCCTCTCATTAACCAGAAAAGCCAAGATTCCAACTCCTACATGACATAGATTGAGAACCTTGTCATATACTATCAAGAATCTTTCCATTTATTTGGAGTCCACAGCATCAAACATATCAGCATATTCCTGATAACCCACTAGATTAGAACTTAGTTCCATGCTCCTTTTAAAGTTCTCCATAAGTATCATCAAGCACCCAAATCTGATTTTTAAAAGTACTCACAATATGAGTTTTATCAGGCTGTTGGCTCATTTGAATGACGTAGTCTTCAAAGGAATTATTGTTAATGTGAGCATATACCAGGTTTTTGTACTGTTTCATTTTTCATTATTTTGTTTGCTTTGCTTTTAATATTGTACAACACCCAAAGTTACTCTGAATTGGGTGGCCTTACAAATCTAATTTATTTATTTATTATCAATAGCTGCCCGAAACATTTAGTCTTCCAAATGCTTTGCACAAAGGCCACAATGACTGAAGCAAGTAGTATTGCTAGCCAATCCTCACCCTTAACAGAAGTGTTGGAGAGCAATCTGAAGATATAGTAGTTGCCACCCTAATACATGCTTCTACTATGTTTGGTCAGTTATTTTCATTTTTTTACCATTATCACACTAAAGAGCTCTTCTGCTGTGTCATGTCCTGAAGTTACTTGGTAAATTCAGGAGTATATTACTGAAACCTTCTTATTCTTACTGCAATTACTGGGGTGAAACCAATTGAAATAGGGAGATTTATAAAGGTAAGTCTGTTTATATTTTACTGAGCTTTGTAGAAATAAAATGCACAATTTATAGCTCAGAATTTATAGCTTCCAGTTGATAAGGTAGACCATAACCTACCACTACATAAAGTAGAAGAATGTGGGTTGGACAGCATCACCACCAGATGGATTCATAACTGGCTGACCAACCCCACTCAACGTGTAGTCCTCAATGGAACTGCATCTACATGGAGGGAAGTATGCAGTGGAATACCCCAAGGCTCTGTTTTAGGCCCAATACTCTTCAACATCTTCATCAATGATTTGGATGAGGGAATAAATGGGGAACTCATCAAATTTGTAGATGACACCAAGCTGGCAGGAATAGTCAACACTCCAGAAGACAGGCTTAAGATACAGAAGGATCTTGACAAACTTGAACATTGGGCACTATCTAATAAAATGAAATTCAATTGTGAAAATAATAAGGTTTTACATTTAAGCAAGAAAAATGAAATGCACAGGTATAGTATAGGTGGTACCTTGCTCAATAGTAGTAACTGTGAGAGGGATCTTGGAGTCCTTGTGGACAACCATTTAAATGTGAGCCAGCAGTGTGCAGCAGCTGCCAAAAAAGCCAACACAGTTCTAGGCTACATAAACAGAGGGATAAAATCAAGATCACGTGAAGTGTTAATACCACTTTATAATGTCTTGGTAAGGCCACACTTGGAATACTGCATTCAGTTTTGGTCGCCACGATGTAGAAAAGATGTGGAGACTCTAGAAAAAGTGCAGAGAAGAGCAACAAAGATGATTAGGGGACTGGAGACTAAAACATATGAAGAACCGTTGCAGGAACTGGGTATGTCTAGTTTAACAGCAAGAAGGACTAGGGGAGACATGATAGCAGTGTTCCAATATCTCAGGGGTTGCCACAAAGAAAAGGGAGTCAAACTATTCTCCAAGGCACCTGAGGGTAGAACAAGAAGCAATGGGTGGAAACTAATCAAGGAGAGAAGCAACTTAGGAGGAGAAATTTCCTGATAGTTAGAACAATTAATCAGTGGAACAGCTTGCCTCCAGAAGTTGTGAATGCCCCAACACTAGAAGTCTTTAAGAAGATGTTGGGTAGCCATTAGTCTGAAACGGTATAGTTTCCTGCCTAGGCAGTGGGTTGGACCAGAAGACCTCCAAGGTCCCTTCTAGTGCTAGTGTATTATATATATTTATATAACTATATATATATATATATATATATATATATATATATATATATATATATATATATATATATAACATATATATATATATATATATATATATATATATATATATATATATATATATATATATATATATATATAAACTATATAACTATATATATATATATATATATATATATATATATATATATATATATATATATATATATATATATACTTAAAGTCACCTTTATTTATCAGCATAAATATAACATATATATATATATATATATATATATATATATATATATATATATATATATATATATATATTATATATATATATATATATTATATATTATATATATATATACACACACACACACATACATACACACATACACACACACACACAGACACACACACACATATATATATATACACACACATATACATATACATACATACATACATACATACATACATACATATTCATCTGACATCTTAATTATGTGGCCACTAGTTAGGCAGTCGTTCATTGATGCTCACTTAACACAATCATTTTTGTCATTTTATAGAATATCTCTTTGAAGCAGATGTTGAAATTATTTGAAGTACTGAAAATCAGAGAATATTGCTTGAAATACTACATATAACTTGGTCTCAGTGCTATATAATAAATCCATGAAATTTTATTCAAATTTGCACTATTCAAAGTAATATTTCTGTAGAAAATTGAGAAACTGGTTTCAATTCAACGGAAATAAGCAACAAAAAATTTTAAAAGAGAAATGTGTATGTAACTAAAAATGTATTTTTAATTTAAATTTATAATAAACCATGTCACAGAGTTCTCTTAGAAAGAATAAAAACAAAAAAACTTCTAAATTTCATTCCTAAAGATAAACTTACCTAACAAAAATGTACTTATTGTCTCTCAATCTCCTTAAAATGCAGTATTTGCAAATCTTAAAAAGATGCAATTTTATTTTTATTTCCTCTGAATTTTTATAATATTGTGCCCTGTGATCAGACATTCCAACTGGTATTTTAGTATTTCTTTGGTTCATGTTGTTCAATTACATCAATTTTTTGCTCTAATGTAATGACAAGCCTCTTCTTTTTTTGAGCTTGTACTCAAACTTGTACTGTTGGAGTTTGATTCCTCCAAAAGAATCATCCTTTTCATCTTTTTTTATCTATTGTGCACAAACATTAGCAACATCTAAAACTTCAACCACAGAACTTTCCAGTGCCAAAATATCCAATATACTGATAATATATAGACATAGGTACTTACTCTTCTGGAATGTGTAGGCATTCTCTAATGTATATACGTAGCTAGGGGACAAACCTAAATCAGGTTTTAAGTAACATAGCCACTTTTAAAGAGATGTTGTATCTAAAGATGTGTAAGCACTAACATTTTCAAATGCACTACGTTCAACCCTTCAATAAATTACTCTGAATTTACAGTTCAGTGCTCAAAGTTCAGTAGCAAAGTACACATTTTAAATAAAAGTTGTCTCTACAATATTATCCTTAAAAGGAATCAAATAATATGTCTAGCAAATCTATGATAAAGTGGTCATCACAAGTCTGAATAGAATTTGGTTGGTATAATAAACAGAAGGCAAACCACATACAAATTCGAGGCAAAATGCTCCTCTATCCTGAAAACTTGTTTCATGAAGCAATGTCAAGATCTTGCAATACCATGTCCTTACCTGCCAGTCAAGATATTGATTGGTTTACTGCAGTAAGCAGAATCCTTGTAGTATCCCAGAGGACTAAATTATTCCCTTAAGTTAGGAACTTGGAGGAATGTGTAGAACTGAAGTAACAATATGTATCCTAGCAACTAGCTCGTAGCAACCAGCTCAAGAGAACCTGTCCACAAGACAGTCACATTTATAGAATCCAGTGGAAAAGCCAGTGGAATCAGTTTGGGGGCTTTTTAACATGGCAGACACATTACAGATTCTCATCAGGTGTGGCGGGGATGTTCAAAGTTAACCTTCAGAGTAATGAGAAATGGGAGTTTTCCTAGCAATATTCCAATTATAGCTTCAATCCAGTGTCACACTAGATTCACAGAAACAATTAATTTTACGGTTATAATGCTATTCCATTTGTGAGACTTGAAGCAATACTGATAGCACAAAATGGATTTATATATAGGCAACATGCTTTCTACAAGTCTGCACATTTAAGTGTCAGCAAATTCCAAGTGCAGATTTTTGTATCATAATCATAGCTGTTTGAGAATGTAAAACTATCTTCTTGGGTCTGTATATTGGTTGATTTAAGAATCTGTGAAACCTGGATCAAATCCCTAAACAAGTCCTAAGACATAAAGCTACATAGTGTATTAGATCAAACCTGTATCTAAAATCTTCATTTTCAATAGCATTGAGAGTAGCACCTATATGCATATAATGACACCTTGTGGTAGTTCCAGGCAATGCCACAGGAATATTGTGGCAACAAAAGGATGTACAGTAAATAATTTCTTTAACTCTGTCCTGTATGTTTAAAATACCAGGAAAAATAAAACTTTGGATACCTGTCATTTACAAGCTTCTCTGAAAATTTATTTCTGTCTATGAATCATCAGTCAAAATAGTCAGGGATGATGGGAGCTCTAATGCAAAACTCTCATGACCACTAAGACAGGGACAGATGATTTGATTACAATATAGATCACTTACTCCCAAGTCATTTTTTAAATCCCTCTATCTAGGTTCGAGAACAGAGCAGCATCTGAATCCAAAAGCAAAAAATGCCTGTGAAATCTCCTTTACAAAAATCTGATACTTGCCTGAAAAAACCTAGAACAGCAACAGCTGTGCCAGATAGATGCCAAAAATTGGCCAAGCAGGAATAAAGTTGCTGCATACAGAGTAATATTTGCACTGATATATCTGAATATAATTTTGTTCACATGGTATCTCATTGCACATTATTACTCATCAGTTGCTATCTTGTTAAAAATGCCACAATTGTCAATAAATAGGTAATAGACAAGTTAATATAAATGCCAATAAAATCGTGGTTATCGTGTTTGCATATTTCTGAGTCAAAATCCTCAACATACATGCAATATTAACCTCTGCACAGAAAGCCTGGAATTGGCAATACCCAATGGAATTAACAGAAATATTCCTTGATGAATCAACTATCACTGACAGCTTTTGTTTCCATCATCCACTATGTCAGATAGCTTTCAGGATTTAGATCGGGAAAAATGGGCCACAACAGAACTCAAGCAAAACAGAGTTGTTGTCTGTACACGAAAGTTCTCCCAGTTGTGGGTTCTCTCCTATAAGGGTACCATTGCCTTTGAAAGGGGAATCCAAGACTTAGGTGGCTAGTACTGGACAGATACTATTAGGTAGGCAAAAGGTAGTTCTCCTGCCTTGGGAAGGGGTTGGACTAGATCGCCAAGGTTCTTTCCAGCCATATGATTCTTTGATTCTAGTGACAGCCAGGAGGTCCTTAACCCAGTTGCCGCTAGGGTGCCAGTTGTGACTGTCTGGAGCTGGGAAGATAGTAACTCAGCGACACATTAGCCAATTGCAATTCGCTCTATATGGAGTTTGCTTTTAAAAGCTATTCTGCAACTGCAGAGGCACAACATACAATGGCCTGCATGCTAACTGGCACTGATGCCATGAACCCTGCCTTGAAAGCCAGTAAATCTCCATGCAATCTGAAGTGTTCGTTTTAACCTGTTAATGTCTTATATAGCTAGGCATCAGGCCTACTGTCTTCATTCCTCATCTTAATCTCTCATGGGAGATTACAGGGTCTACAACAAGGAGGTGCTTCTCCATTATGATTACTGCCAGCTAATAGATATAGGTTTAGCCCCATCCTTTCACCTTTGGGGAGCAGGTTAAAGGGCCTTTTCAGTAGTTAAAATTGTGCCTTAGAAATTACACCCACAAAAACACACACAAATATATATGTTACAGTTTAAATAATTTAAAAAATATATATTACAATTATTTCAACTTCTGTTAAATTGCCAAGATCTGCATGACTACAATGGTTTAAAAATTTAATAAATAAAATACATTTCTAAAGTGCAGTAGTGATCTCATCACTACTACCCAATCTGTGTTTCAGCCCTTCTTTTGAGAAGAAAAAACAGCTTTATTTCAGAGCAGTACAATACAGGAAAAAAATAGCTGCTTATATGAAAATTCACAGATTAGGTATATCATAGTTTAAGAGGAGCCCACGAAGCACAAATATGATTCTACATTTTAAAGGATTCTCTAAACTGGGCATTTATGGAAATGCACACAAGATCAGTGGGAGCTTTCAGCAAGATATTCGAGATCTGGTTGTCGTAGTCTCTTCTCTCTGTGCTTGTTTTTAGTAAACTCTCTTAGCATCTGTAGGATTTCATTCTCAAAGATTTCTGGAGCAGGCTTTGTTTCTTGAGAAGAAGAAAAAAAGAGTGAGATTTTCCACAGATCCAATCATTTTTTTCCAAATTTCAATCAAGTTTCAGATAACAGGTTGCATTAGTTTGCTAAATATAAAAAATGAAACATCAGCTAATAACCATTTTAGGGCTTTCTAAAGAATATTACTTTCATCTTCTGAATACCTTCACTGCAAATCTTATAATAATCATGCACTTCAATCCTGTGTATAGGTGAAACTTGAAAAATTAGAATATCGTGCAAAAGTTCATTTATTTCAGGAATGCAACTTAAAAGGTGAAACTAATATATGAGATAGACTCATTACATGCAAAGCAAGATAGTTCAAGCCATGATTTGTCATAATTGTGATGATTATGGCTTACAGCTCATGAAAACCCCAAATACACAATCTCAGAAAATTAGAATATTGTGCAAAGGTGCAATTTTCTGGGCTCAAATTGTCCCACTCTAATCAGCTAATTAAGCCATAACACATGCAAAGGGTTTCTGAGCCTTTAAAAGGTTTCTAACTCTGGTTCAGTAGGAATCACAATCATGGGAAAGACTGCTGACCTGACAGTTGTGCAGAAAACCATCATTGACACCCTCCATAAGGAGGGAAAGCCTCAAAAGGTAATTGCAAAAGAAGTTGAGTGTTCCCAAAGTGCTGTATCAAAGCACATTAATAGAAAGTTATGTGGAAGGGAAAAGTGTGGAAGAAAAAGGTGCACAAGCAGCAGGGATGACCGCAGCCTGGAGGATTGTCAGGAAAAAGCCATTCAAAAGTGTTGGGGACTTTCACAAGGAGTAGACTGAGGCTGGAGTCAATGCATCAAGAGCCCCCACACACAGACGGATCCTGGACATGGGTTTCAAATGTCGCATTCCTTGTCAAGCTGCTCCTGAACAACAAACAACGTCAGAAGCGCCTTACCTGGGCTAAAGAAAAACAGATCTGGTCTGTTGCTCAGTGGTCCAAAGTCCTTTTTTCTGATGAGAGCAACTTTTGCATCTCATTTGGAAACCAAGTACCCAGAGTATGGAGGAAGAATGGAGAGGCACACACTGCAAGATGCTTGAAGTCCAGTGTGAAGTTTCCATAGTCTGTTTTGATTTGGGGAGCCATGTCATCTGCTGGTGTTGGTCCACTGTGCTTCATTAAGTCCAGGGTCAACTCAGCCGTCTACCAGGAGATTTTGGAGCACTTCATGCTTTCTTCCGCAGACGAGCTTTATGGGGATGCTGACTTCATTTTCCAGCAGGACTTGGCACCTGCCCACACTGCCAAAAGCACCAAAACCTAGTTCAATGACCGTAGGATTACTGCGCTTGATTGGCCAGCAAACTTGCCTGACCTGAACCCCATAGAGAATCTGTGGGGCATTGCCAAGAGAAAGATGAGAGACATGAGACCGAACAATGCAGAAGAGCTGAAGGCCGCTATTGAAGCATCCTGGTCCTCCATAACACCTCAGCAGTGCCACAGGCTGATAGCTTCCATGCCACGCCACATTGAGGCAGTAATTGCTGCAAAAGGGGCCCAAACCAAGTACTGAGTACATATGCATGCTTATACTTTTCAGAGGTCCAATATTGTTCTATGTACAATCCTTGTTTTATTGATTGCATGTAATATTCTAATTTTCTGAGATTGTGGATTTGGGGTTTTCATGAGCTGTAAGCCATAATCATCACAATTATGACATATCATGGCTTGAACTATCTTGCTTTTCATGTAATGAGTCTATCTCATATATTAGTTTCACCTTTTAAGTTGCATTCCTGAAATAAATAAACTTTTGCACGATGTTCTAATTTTTCGAGTTTCACCTGTATGTCTTTTGGGAACTAAGTCTCACTGAATAAAATATTGGTTACTTAACATATATAAAACTGGATTGTGATTCAGTTATGCTAGGAATAATATTACTAAATTTAGTAAAGCAAATTAACTGTGCTCTTACCAAGTTTTTTCATTTTAGCAGATATACTTTTAAGCATAAGGAATCTTTTAGTTACATTCCTAGACTTCTTAACCTGGAAAAAGCTCTAAATAAACCCAGTGCACCTTACAAAGATAAACATCTGTGAGCATTTCAGTTCTATCTATAATCCTGAAGTTAATATTGTAGATCACATAAAATTGTAAATAATATGAATAGTTTTAATGGACTCACAAACTATTTCCATAATTGTACTTTTTAATAGGATTGTAGTGTCTCTTAGTCAAAATAGCAAATGGTGTTCTTAATCATTTTACTGTATGTATTCCTGCTCCAAGGTAATATTGTATTTCAAATTTCCATAAAATTTCAAGGCCCATGCATATCTTTTATAGTTTTTAAAGGTCTGTCTACAAATCCCTGAATTGGAATAAAGATAAAAACAGAGACTCAAATATCACCTATATTGCTTTTCTCACTATTGTGAGATTAGAAATATGTTGAGAACTGTAGTCTGCTGGCTCCAAAACACACATTACCTGTTGCCCAGGAGTATATGTCCCAATCATTGCTTGGCTCATTTATTAGGCGGTCATAAAGGTCCAGTTGTTGTTCATTCATTTGATTCAGATTCTCTTTGGCAAATAAACTATTAAAAACAATTAAGAGTACTGTAAAATGCCAAAACACTTAAAAGTGCTAAGCTCAAACAAAGCTAAAACACACAAAATGAAAAAAGAATAAAAAACACACCTCAAACATACCAACAGGAATAAAACCTGAATGTTCCTAGAAGAATAGATAATCTTCTCTTATCTCTCTTAGTAGATTCTAATTAACTCTATCTGTCCATTATAATCCAAAGAGGCAGGAAACAATTCTACCTCATCTGAAGATACCCAAGTAATATTCAATTTGCAGAGGCATCTACGCTCACAACAAAAACATCTGTACTAAGGATGTCTTTGTGCACAATGCATGCTTCTGTGTTGACTGGGGAGACAAAATAACAGATTATGTCAGACAGCACATATTTAATACAATATCTTACAGGGAAAATATATGGTAATGGCTACTAGTTTAGATTGCTTTACAGGACTAGTCCTCCACAGGTAGGATTTAGGGAGTTCCCACAGTAAACTTGATGAAACAAAACTTGGTAAGAAAAACTCTAGCCTTGTCAGGAAATAAAATAAAATAAAATAATGAAAATCTTCTCAAGTTGAACTTGATTGCTAACCTATGTCCATATAGAAGCAATATGCATATGCCATTGTGGCATTTACTTCCTATTCTTGTTTACAGTTCTGCTATTTCCTGGTGGTCTTCCATCCAAATATTAACCACATCAGACCCTGCTATCGCTTTTCAAGATTTGTTAAATGCTGCTCCATGCTCTGCTGAATATCTCAGAGCAGGAGTCCCAGTAAAATTTATGAAGAGTGATGCTTAGTACAATATTCAAACATGGTTACTGTATTATTAGCATTTAGCTTGTCCCAAAAGGGTCTCAGCTAAATAATACAGTAGTAAAAATTAAAATAATGGAACCCTAGACTAGCAATTCTAAGTACAGATAATCCTCAATTTATGACCACAATTGAGCTCAAAATGTCTGTTGTTAATTATGCCCCATTTTACGACCTTTCTTGCCACAGTTATTAAGTGAATTACTGCAATTGTTAAGTTAGTCCAACAGTTGTTAAGTGAATTTGGCATCCCCACTGATTTTGCTTGCCAAAAGGGGATCCCATGACCTTGGGACACAGCAACTGTGGTAAGTATGAACCACCCGCCAAGCATCTGAATTTCGATCACTGACCATGGTGCTGCCTTAAAGGCGGTAAGTGTGAAAAACGGTCATGTCACTTTTTTCAGTGCCGTTCGAGGACTACCTGTACGCTGGCTGGGAAGGAGAGAGGCAAACTCGCCTACCTGAGCAGCAGGCAGTTCTCCAACATGCCTCTCTTGCGGCTCTCGTATAAGAGCCTGGCGCGCTTGTTCGCCAGGGGCTCGTGCGGCCGAGGCTGCCAGGGAGGGAGCGGGATCTCCAGCAGGTCCTTCCCGGAGTCAGACGGAGAATCCCCGCGATAGCCATACTTGGGCGAGCGGGAGAGGCAGCCGGGCAGCAGCAAGACGCGCTGCGAGGAGAGAGAGAAAGAGAGAGATGCGAGCGACCGTCCTTCAGAAATAACGACCCTTCCTCGGTCCTTCCGGTCCGCCTCCCACACTCACCCGAATCATTAGAGCCGCCATCCTGCTTCCTCCCCGAGCTACTCTATCATTCGCTCTCGACCATAGACGAACAAGGTAACGCGAACCAGAGTGCGCTTGCTTTCCTCAGCTAGCCATAGAAAGCTCGTTCGCGCGTGCGTCTTAATCCGGTCCCGTTCGAAAACGGCCACCCGTGGAACGCCGCCGGGAAGGGAGCCAAATAGGAAGTTTTGGGCTTCGCTGCTTTCTTGCGCGTAGAAGCATTAGAAGACCGGAACAGGCGGGACTCGGCCAGCCGGAAGAGGAGGGGCGGAGGAGGCCCTTACTGTGGTGGAGTGAGAGAGAGAGAGAGAGGTTCGCGCGCGTTTTGGGCCTGCTTGGGATTGTGGGCCTTTACGCGGTATAACGGGGCCGCCTAACATTGGGGAGAAATGAGGTTTTTCGCCGACTGTGCGGTGGCGACCCTTCGGGGAGCAAGGGGAAGGGGGAGAAAGGGCGGGCTCTCTTCCCAGCGCGGGAAAGCGGGAGGCGATGGCTGCCGCGAGCGAGCGGCCGCAGTTATGGCGCCGACGTGGGTGGGTGGGTGGGGGATTCTCCATTTCCCACCTTTTTGCTCCCCGACCTCCTCCTCCTGCGGAGCCCTCAGATGCGCGCAGAGTGAAGGGGGGCGGGGTTGCTTTGCGGTCCTAGGCCCGCCTTGCTGCCGGAGGAGGAGGAGGTGGGCCGGGCCCGGTTCGTAGCCGCGCCAGAAAGGTTATCCGTGTGGTCCGCGTTAACCCGGTTCTTTACTTTGACCTGCAGTGCCGCTCTTCCCCCCCTCCCCCCGATTCTCTCCGTGGCGCTCCTGAAACTATGTCGGAAGGAGTAGACCTCATTGATATCTACGCCGACGAGGAGTTTAACCAGGTAAGTGTTGATGCGGCCTCATTGGGAGAGAAGGAAAAGAAGGGCAAAGGGGCACAAAAATGCGATCAGATCTTATTGAAGCTTCACCTCGTTATGTATTTGGGGGCAACCGTGGCTGATTTAACCGAACTGATTTTTTTCCCCAAAGAGATTTTAACTCTGAAGAGGATTTAATGCCAGGTAATGGTTGTTAAATTTCATTTGCAATTCCAGTTGAGACAAACTTTTCATGCAGTGCTTGCCAGTTGGTTTCAAAAAAAGTTTTCTTTTAATCTGCAAGGAAGAACAGTGCAGTTTGGAAGAAACACTTTTCTTTTTTCAATAGAAAAGCCAATTTGTGCATGTTAAACTTTTCTTTTTAGTGGGAACTGAAAACAAAGCAACATGTCATCTG
Organism: Thamnophis sirtalis; assembly: GCF_051295495.1. Classification (NCBI taxonomy): domain Eukaryota; kingdom Metazoa; phylum Chordata; class Lepidosauria; order Squamata; family Natricidae; genus Thamnophis; species Thamnophis sirtalis. The sequence continues at coordinate 67,832,360 of NW_028261381.1, read as the reverse complement.
CAGTGACAAATTTACACAAAAGTATTGCAATTAGCTTAGTTTGTATTTGAGTGTGCTTTTCCTTTTTGTGAGATTGTATCTATTAAATGGCGTTGGATCTTTGTTTTGTTTTAGACTTGGATGTTGCATATGAAGAAGGGGTGCAGGATTTGGGTATGTCTAGTTTAATGAAAAGAAGAATTAAGGGTGGCATGATAGCAGTTTTCCGATATCTAAGGTGCTGCCACAAAGAAGAGGAGAGCAACTTATTCTCCAAAGACCTGAAGGCAGGACAAGAAGCAATGGATGGAAACTAAACCAGGAGAGAACCAACCTAGAAATAAGGGGAAATTTCCTGAGAGTTAGAACAATTAATCAGTAAACAGCTTGCCTTCAGTAGTTGTGGGTGCTCCATCACTGGAAGTTTTTAAGAAGAGATTGGACTATCACTTGTTTGAAATGGTATAGGGTCTTCTGCTTGAGCAGAGGAGGTTGGACTAGAAGATCTCCAAGGTCCCTTCCAACTCTGTAATTCTGTTGCAGTTTCACCAGTTTATGTCAATATAGGTTAAGCAGTATAGGCAGTCCTCAACTTATGACCACACTTGAGATCAGAATTTCTGTTGCTAAGCAAGGTGGTTGCTAAGTGAGTTGTGCCTGATTTTATAACCTATTTTGCCCTGGTTAAAGAAATCACTGCAGCTAAGTGAATCATGCAATTCTTAAGCGAAACTAAGTTTCCAAATTGACTTTGCTTGCTGGAAGCTGATTGGGAAGGTTGCAAATGGCAGTCACATGATCCCAGGATGCTACAACTAACATAAATACATTCTGATACAGTGGTCGAATGTGATCATGTGATGCAATGCCAAATGTCATCATCACTTTTTTCAGTGCTGTTGTAATTTTCAGCAGTTGCTAAATGAATGGTTGTAACTTGAGGACTGTACTCTTATCTCACTACTGATGCCATACTGATATAGCAACAAAATAAAGCTAAATAAAACAGTGACAAACCATCAATCATGCCATTTAATCCAGACTCCTTTTATCATCAGCAAAAGGAAAACAGAGTTTTACAAGCTGCTATAATTATAGGTCATTTTGAGTATATGAAATATAAAGGAAGAATAAATTAAAAGACAGGAGACACCTTATAATCTATTTAATAAAAAGTATATTGCTTTAAACTTTGAAAGAGGGGAGATCAGTCTTTGTCATTCCTGTTTAATTTGAATCTGTGCAAGCATGTTGCAAAGTTATACATTATTTTAAATAAAACATTGGGAAGTCAGCAGAGCAATAATAATTTGGCAGGCAAAAGATTTGGAACCAATCTGTCATTAAAAATTGCTTAGTACTAACAAACACTATCATTTAGTTTTGGAAGCACCTCAGATCATTGGTATGTCTCATGATATACAAGCAGAAGATGCCATGTTCTATTGCTTATATCTCCTGGTAGAATTACTTAGACTTGTTTCTAAAACTCTGGAGAGTGCCTGTTACTATAGATAGTATTAGAAGGAACAGGTTAATAATTTAAGCAAAGTTCTTAGAAATGTTAAAAGTTTAAGGTTCTGGGTTCATACTTGCATTTTTTTAAATCAAATAACTTCTTGTAACAGGATTCAGAGATGTTTGCTTGGTATTTGAGTTGAGATGTAGGTCAATTACCACTATTAAGTAATGTGCCTCTGATTTGTATTCTAGAGCAAAGCAACTTTATATCTCCTAGGTAGTCTTGCACTTTACTTAGTAGCAGCAACCCACAAAAAATCAGGATGGATAGCTTCTGGATATCTGTATCTGAGGTACAGTCAGCAACCTTTTTGAATAATTAAAATTCATTATCTGGAAATCAGTTTGAAACTTCCTTTCTGGAGCCACAAAAATGCCAAAGACACTGTCCATGTTGTAGCCTCAAGTTAGAATTGTTTACACTTTCATTCTGGTCGGTAATTTTTCCAGCGTACTGGGAGGTTTGTAGTATAAGAAGTTTTCATGGCATGCTACAAAATCTGCTGTACTAATTATTATATGGTGTTCCAAAGATCCAAGAAGTGATATTAAGACATAATAAGACATGTTTTCTTGTGTTTGTTTTTAAAGTTGGATTACAACAGTCAGGAAACAATGCATGCCATTCTTTCGCCTATGCATATGTTAATTCTTTATATTTACATCTCTAAGTTAAATAGATGCCTGAGAGGATTACATCAATGATTAATTATTGTCCATTATGTCTTTCATATTATCATAGTGTTCTGAATTTACAATTATTTGTTCTTTACAATCAATTTATTTATGGAAGTCTTCTGTTCCAGGCAGGTTTTAATTGGATTTATTCTCTGATATAGAATTACTTGTATGCTTTTTTTTTCTCTAAATCTTGAAGTTGGAGAGGAAAAACAAAGGAAATAAGTATTACTTCAAAAGTGTTCTGTGATTTTTGGAGTCCTACATTATATATATATTGTTTTACTTATGCATTCACTCATCCATTTCATTGCTAAAATGTAATTATCTATTTGTCTTAGTTTATTTTTTTGAGGGAGAAAAGCAGCATTTTGAAGCTACAGTATATATTTCCATATGTGCATCTTTGGGTTCCTCTATAAGACTGATTTAAAAAGTAGTGGATATATGGATTTGCATTTGTCTATAATTTGTGTTACTTGATATACACATCATAGGAACTTATATGTTTGCATTTGTGAACATCAACAGGAATACAGATAAATCCTCAAAGGATTTTGGTTGCTTTTGTGATAGATCATTTGTTATTATGATTTGTTGAATGGATTTTGACCTATAAGCTAAGATTAAACTGTCTACAGCAAGTGGCAGTGTCCAACAAATATTGGCTACTTCCAACAAAATTAAACAAGGTCAGATCAGATTGATATTTAGATAAGAAACCATCAGGATTTAATTTGGGTGACAGTATAGGTTGGAACATTGAAAATAGTACCCTGGAAAAAAGGAATGTTGAGCCATATCCATATCACCACTAGGAAAATGGACTGTTTTCAAGAATGACGTGAACTTGTCATTGCCTGTGAACCTGACTTAAAGGAGCTTTGAGTTTTAGCCCTAGGTCCCCATAAACAGAAAACTTAGTTGTCTCCGAGCAAAGAAATGAGAAGCTATGAAAATCTGGAAATTGAAGCATTGCAATACTGCTCTTCCTATAAATGGGCAAATGAGTGTTTTACTACTACATGATTACATTGATTACTACATCAATTATTTATTCTGTGTGCTTGTAATATAGTTTTGCATATATTGTTTTGTGAGTCCTGGTCTTTTTCTCTTCAATCTCAATCTCCCAATTTCCATATGCTTTAGTTTTAATATTGCTATTACACAGGTACAATCTAATATTAAATGATTAGAGTAAAGATTCCATGCATTTTTTTAAATAATCTAGTGGTAGAATCATTTCCATGGTCTAAGCAGACTGCTTTACAATATCATTATTTTTCAAATTTCAACTCTGGAAACTCTCGAGTTGAGGGCATCTCTATGTTTTAAGTAAGACACAGTACATTTTCTGAATGGCAAGATAAGTTACAACAAGTGACCACAATCATGAGTTACAAGTAAATTTAAAGAACTTAGGTCTTGTAGAGATAATTCACTAAACTTTCTAAATGTTTTGCACTTAAGTCAGATGTCTTCATCAGCCAAATACTTTTGCATTTCAGCAAATTGTTTCTTCAAAATATTCAAAGAACAGAAGTTCGGAGGTTCAAGGAAAAAATATTCTGAGAATGCTAACATCCCCTTTTCATTGTAAATGTAAGGGAACATATGCCATGGCTTGGATTCAGATTTCCTATCAGCAGAAGCATAAAATATTCACATAGGAAAGAGAAAGGGCAGTTTTTACTATTTTTCCCCTCAAATAAAGGCAAAACTCAAAAAATTGGGGTTTTAATGAGCTGTAAGCCATAATCATCACAATTATGACGAATCACAGCTTGAACTATCTTTCTTTGCATGTAATGAGTCTATCTCATATATTAGTTTTACCTTTTAAGTTGCATTACTGAAATAAATGAACTTTTGCACGATATTCTAATTTTTTGAGTTTTACCTGTACTTTCTTGAAGAAGTAGGATATTTTCTCATCCTTTTATCCAGTGGAACTCTGTGCCTTCTTTTCCACAAATAAAAGCTTGCCCATTTGCGAAAGCAATACTCTGGATGCATTCTTACCTATTTAATTTTTGAAAGGGAAAAAGATATAGAACTACAGATGGTATAGAATGCATGTGGTAAATGATGCCAAATATGCAGGACTCCTTCATGAGCTGCATTAGTTACTGGTGTGCTTCCAGATGCAATTCAAGGTGCTGGTTGTCGCCTTTAAAGACCTACCGGTATATGGCTTGGGACTGTGCCTTTTTCCAAGAGTCTACCTGTCCAATTCGATCGAGCACATTGGGCATGTTGCATGTCTGCCAAGGAGTGTCGATGAGCACAGACTAGAAGGCAAGCCTTTCTGCAGTAGCCCATAATCTGTAGAATATTCTTTCCTTGGAGATTAGAATGATCGCAGCCCTAGTGCCCTTTTGAAAGGCTTTAAAAATTTGGTTCAGTTCCCACATCTGGGGCACAGAATAGAAAATATTAAGCCCCCCCCTTTCTTGCCTTCACTGTTAACTGGCCAGGTCTCAGCTCCTATGTATATTTATTTTGCATGATGTTTATTGTTTTATACTTTTGGAATTGTAAACTGTTCAGTCATTGATTGTGGTGGGTGGCTATAGAAAATGAATGAATGAATAGATAAACTTTATAAAGATTATAAAAAGATACAAGTTCAAAATTTAAAATGCTGTATATTTATGTTAGATATTGTGCCACACAGAACTCATGTTTTTGCTAAGAGATTATATAGAATCATGGCTTTTGGTTCATCAATAGTATATAATGGCTTTATTTACTTTTTACATTCCATTAAATATGGCAAAATACAGAGTCATTAAGCAGGCAAGTAGCAACTGTATGAATCCTGGGTTTGTGACTGTAAGTAAAATAAGAATACACAGCTACCTTGAAAAGGCCATGAGGAGTAACAAGTGATATTGGGAGTAAGATTTTTTTTAAAAAACATCATGAGCTTGAAAAGATAAAGCAACTGTTAAGGCTGCCTGGTAGCCATTAAGTGCTAAAAAGCAAATATTGAAATGTCTTGAGAATCTTAATATTCAATAAAGAAATGACAATATCTTTAAGGTAATATTTAATGTGTTCATACAGCAAGGATAAATAAGAATCCAATCACAGCAAATGGAAGAAGAAAGTGAAGATTGAGAAAGGCATATTTGAATGGAGTTTATTGAATGCTGATAGAGATGAGAAGTTTTAAGAACAGAGATTAATGCATGAAACAAAATTTATGCTAAAGCAGAACTGAGTTGCAAGTTTAAGAAAAAATAATGGAGAGGAAGATGAAACAGTGTTGGCGTTATATAGGTTTAGTGGCATTTCCCCAACCCCACCTCGACTTATTTAATTTCTTTGGTTTACTACTTCTTACTGATAGTCCTCACTTGACAACTACTCAAATGATAAGAGCACTGAACAAATGTTAGTAACAACCAGGTCCTTGAAGTTACAGACATTGCAACACCCCCACAATTAATACAATCAAAATTCGAGTGCTTGGCAGCCCACCCACATTTATGACTAACATGTACTCCATCTCCTCCCTCCATCTACCTATCTCCTATCTCTACACTTTTACCTGCCCTGCATACCTTAGTTGCGCTGCACTCCGCCTTAGCAGGTGTAGGAAGAAATGGATCCAGGTTGTAGTGTGCAACTTGACCAAAAGAACAGAGACGGTGATGATAGGCGGCTGGTGGGCATTAATGCAGAAATGAATGCAGCAAACCGGAAGGGCAAAGTCCCTATCATTGGCATGGTTCTTGTCTAATGACTGCAACCATGATTACCAGAACTGCCATTGCTAATCAGAGTGGTCATGTGATGTTTCACTTTGCTTAGCAATGGAAATTAGGGATACTAAGCGAAGACCATATTCTTGTGTGTGTGTATGAGAGAGAGAGAATAGTATTCCCTATAGCAAAAGGGAATAATATGAGTGTTCCATCTCGATGTATATAGCTGAAATGTTGCATATTTATTTGTTACTCACAACAATCCATAAGAACAAAAAGAAAAACAGGTACCCTTCTCCTCTCCCCCCCCCCCCAATCCAGACAAACAATCTTCCAGCTCAGCCCCCATCCTGGGCCAGTGCTTGGGAGAAGACCCAGGTCATCCCACCCTGCCAAAGAGTAAAAGGGTAGCGATCCCTCAGGTGTGTTGTAAAGGATTGGGACAGCCATCATAAAAGGTCACATTTTCTATCAGGTGGCAATATTTAAGGGAAGGAACCTGGATACATATACATCATATAAACTACTACCATAGACAAGTACCCTCAGGAAGAGGCAGAGCTGCAAATAACATGGCCCTGTTCTATGTGTGAAATATGATGCTAGCACTATGAGAACTGATACAACAATATGACATTTTCAGTTATACTTAGTTCAGTCCCAACTTACTCAAAATTAAAATCCTACCACAGCTAATAATGACAATTAGGGTTATTGTTAACAAAGTAAGATTAATCAATTGATCTTTAACTAAATTGTGGAAGTCTGGTAAGAGAATGAAACAGAATAATCAATATGCACCCACACATTATTGAGATGTATTTTTAAATGTTAATTTTTAATCATGTTCTGAGAAATTAATACCATTTTAGAGGATTTGTATTATATTATTTCTCTCTAACGACTGTGTAATTTATTAGTTCAAAATTTGTTCAGTTTCAACGCCAGCAAATTCCAACCAATTCTGGATTGCTCAAAAATAAAGAATATAAAAATAGTAACTAAAGATACAACAATCCCTAAAAAGATTTACAAAATAGTTATAAACTGGTAATCTATACAATACATTAATACAGGCAACAGCCTACCCCAAAGCTAAGGAGAACAGCTAGCATTTCCAGTCCTTTTGAAATACAGTAATGGGGAGCCATCCCAATCTCTGAACAACTTCATGCCAAAGGACAGGAGCTGATACAGAGAAGGAACAATTCCTGGGTTCCAGAATATGACATTGTTTAATCAAGGGGACTTGGAGCGCATACACTCAGCCAGGCAAAAACCATAAATAACTAGACCTAAAAGCTCTGTAGGCTTTATGGCTGATAACCAGCACCATGAATTTTACCTGAAAACACTGGCAACATGTGTAGATTATGAAGCCCATTATTGAACATGTCACTGTACAAGTTGAGGCTTCTAAGCAACCTCTAATGACAGCCCCATGGAGACCAGCATTGCAGCAGTCAGGCTATGAGATGACATGGGGCCGTGGGTCAAGTGTCTAGGATGTCATCAAATTCAGAAAAGGGCATACTGTAAGTGCACCAGATGAAGTTGTGTGAAGGCCATAATTTCTGCCTCCTCTGAGTAGGAGTTGAGTCTAAGAAAACTCACAGGTTGCTCCCTACTTTGAATGGGAAAGTGCAAAATCCTTGAACTTAGGTGTCAAGGTAACCACAGCCACTTTTTAATCATGGTGAGAGAGAGTTGGTTCCTCCTCAGCTAAACCTGCCTTCAGGTACTTGAACATCCTTACTTGGCTGCCCTTGACGTTGAAAGATCTAACGGAATATGATTAGCTGATGATATCAGATCCTGTAGATGTTGAACAAGAGGCAAGAGAGTTTAGGGCCCTGTTGCATCCCTAATTCCTAGCTCTTGGAGTTGGTTCAGAAGAATACTGTGGTCGACAGTAGCAAAAAATCAAAAAGCACAAGATGGATGTACTCTCCCATCCTACCTCCACATCAGGTCATCATCAAGTATGACCAAAACTCTCAATACTGAATCCTGGCCTAAAACATGACTGAAATGTGTTTAGATAATCCATTTCCCTCAAGGTCTTTTATAACTGCAGGACAACCATCTTAACGGGGTTGGAGATAGGATATGATAATTGTCTAAAACAGTTGGTTTCAACTATGAGAAGGAGACACACCATCACCTCCCTCAAGGAGACTAACATCACTGAATGGGCCCAACTCCAGAAAACAAGTTGCTGAAGGAAATACATAGGGAACCTCAAAACTCCAACTCAAATACATCCTAGGTCATAACACAAGACCCCTGGTACTTGGCCAGATGTGCCCAGTTGGAATTCATTCAGTCTAGATCTGATATTCTTTTATTTGCCAAATAATCATATATTCCTCACAGCAGCCCTGCAGAGGATCTAATAGTGTGCCACTCCCTAGCAGTGATCGCACCATCCTTAGAAGGGCTGCTGGACAACCTTTCATGAAAGCAATAAGGGCAGAGAAATACTGACATTTTGTTGTCCTTATTGCCACAAGGTCATCCCCATTATTTATTCTTGCCCATGTTCAGTCATAGACATTTGAAAATAAATTGGCAGTGATGGCACTAACTCAAAAGTAGATGAATTTTGTATGCCATTTCAGTATATTAAATAAATCCATCCCACTGGACTTTTTCCTTAGTTTTTTAGGAAGAAAGATCGGAGAAGTCAGTTTTACTGTAAGCTGTATAGCCCTTCAGGAGATGATATATGTGTATTTTACAAATATAATAAAAGATTTAAAAGCTCTAGGCCTGAAGATGCTAAGTGGTATCTTCCTATTTCTAGGACTCTGAATTTAGTAATACTGACCAGATGGATCTATATGATGACGTGCTAGCTGCCAGCTCACAACCTTCTGAAAGTTGCACTAGCAGCTCTGAGCCACCAGTTGAAAGCCGCCAAGAACAATCTCCTAAATCAAACAGCAAATCACCTGCTATTTTGAATACATACAGTGGACTGCGCAATAAAAGGGCTGCTGTTTATGTGGGCACCTTTTCTTGGGTAAGTATTCTAAATTAGTACAGGAAATAAATAGTATAGTAAGTTGACTTTTTACAAAATCCTCATTGATAATTTCAGAGAAAAGGTGCATTATGTGCTTTTGTCATATGTTCACTTTGATTTGGTATAAATTATCTATAACAGCCTTAGAGGCACTGATTGGTTGAAGCATTTACTCGATGCTACAAAACATAATTTTCTTCTGGTACAAGTGATTCTTTTTAACAATAGATAAGAGATACGCTGTTGGTGTATACCGGAGAAGAAAAATAGTTATCTTTCTGTTAGCATCAATTTGGACATTTGATGAAAAATTAATGTAGCTGGTTTAGAGGTTTTGCCTTTTAAACTAAGATTGCTATTTTGAAGATACAGAAATTTGGATGATTATTCGATGGCAGCGGAAGAGTATTTTGTGTATCACCTAGACTTTTGCAACTCAGATATGGTAATCTTATTCTAAGTTACAGCTGCTGTGTTCTCCCCCATCCCTCCCCCCAAAAAGAAAAAAAAACCTATTTTGAAGTAAATATATATATAGTAAGAGGATATAGTCTAGCTTAAAGAAATGTAATGAGAGTTCAGCAAAGGAAAATTGCAACATTGCATTGTTTTACTAATTAAGAAATAGAAATCTTACAAAGGTTTGAGATAAAATACTGTGGTTTTATGTCTCTTCATATACAGTGGACAACTGACCAGCAATTGACCAGAATAATCCGCTCTATAGGTGTTTATGATGTTGTGGAGCTGAAATTTGCTGAGAACAGAGCTAATGGCCAGTCTAAAGGGTGAGCAATGCAGGGCTTCTCTGTTAATGATTGAAACATGAAGGGCAATCATTATGGAAGATACTACAGAGTAATGTGGAGTACTTTATGACCCATCATATATATGAATATATGCACACAACATTCTGGCTTTTTCAATGTGGCTTTATTTTTAAAGAAGCTGAATGTTTTCCAATATGCTTGCCTGACAAAAATTTTACTTTGGTAAAATTTACATTTGTTTTGAATGCTATTCTAGGGCCACACTTCAGACAAAGATAAGACCATTATAAAGAAAAGAATGAAATAAGAACTGATTAACTTAATTTGAAAAATTAAGTAAAATTAGGCTTCAGAGATATACAAAATATTTCAGACTTGAAATGGATAGAAAAGGTGCTTCAAACACCTTTTTAAATTAATGAATTGTTTTTCTATTATATGTGTTATGAGTATCTCCTCTAAGAAACCTGTCTTTGCTACTCCTTCACCCTGCAGCTATGTGTAGGATTCCTGAAGGGGGGGAAAGGAAGAATTTGTTTGCAGGAAAAGCAGACTGCTGAGATCAGGAGTGTGAAAGGAATATCAGACTGAAAAGGAATAGAAAGGGGAGATGCATGTCTGAAATTAGCTAAGAGAAAGAATGGCCAAGTAAAAAAGAGGAAACAAAAAACTAGACAAATTGGGTCAAGTTATTTAACCTAAAATGTTTATCTCTTCTGGCACTAAGAAAATGTGGGCAATGGAAAGAAATGAAGATACTGTCAAATGGAATTGTGCAGGGATGATGAGGCAAAGCCCTTGGACGGAAGCTGCTTCCCCCCCACCCCACTTTTCACTCATTATAGTTAAATATGAGGAAAGCTGGGAATTTACAATTGTACAAGAAATGATTCTTCCCTTGCCCTTGTTTAGATGGTACACCTTATAAGAATTTCTAATAGTCTTCCAATGATTTTTCTGTGGCTCTTTGAACAGATACGCAGAAGTGGTTGTTGCTTCTGAGAACTCAGTCCACAAACTTCTAGAGCTGCTACCAGGGATGATTCTAAATGGAGATAAAATAGAAGTCAAGTTGGCTACCCGGCAAAACCTTGCACACTTTAAGGCACAAGCCCGAAAACGTAAGTTTAGCTGGATATGCTATGCTAGCTGAATAGGTAGCAAGGCAGAGAGGGAGGCATTGGTTAGTTTATTTAGGATTTTTAGGATTTTTTTTAGGATTTTATTGAAAATTTATATGCCGCCCTTTTCCCTGAGGGGACTCAGGGCGGCTTACAACAGTGAAGGGAAGGGAGTGCAAGACAAGACTAAAAGAAAAGAGTCGTGATTAAAAGAAAATTGATCATAAAAACACAACATTCACTCAACATTCGGGCGGGGTGAGAGTAATCCTATCCCCAGGCCTGACGGGATAGCCAGTTCTTAAGGGCTGTGCGGAAGGCCTGGACTGTGGTGAGGGTACGGATCTCCACGGGGAGGGTGTTCCATAATGTCGGAGCAGCAACTGAGAAGGCTCTCCTCCGCGTAGTCGCCAGTCGGCACTGACTGGCGGATGGAATTCGGAGGAGGCCTACTCTGTGCGATCTGATGGGACGCAGGGAGGTGATTGGCAGGAGGCGGTCTCTCAAATAGTCAGATCCACTACCATGGAGCGCTTTATAGGTGGTAAGTAAGGCCTTGAAGTGCACCCGACGATCAACAGGTAGCCAGCGCAGCTCACGGAGGATTGGTGTTATATGGGCGAACCGTGGTGCGCCCATGATCACTCGCGCGGCCGCGTTCTGGACTAGCTGAAGTCGCCGGATGCTCTTCAAGGGCAGCCCCATGTAGAGCACATTGCAGTATTCCAGCCTAGAGATCACAAGGGCTCGAGTGACTGTTGTGAGAGCCTCCCGGTTCAGGTAGGGCCGCAACTGGCGCACCAGGCGAACCTGGGCAAATGCCCCCCTGGTCACAGCCGACAAGTGGTGGTCAAAACTCAGCTGTGAATCCAGGAGGACTCCCAAGTTGCGGACCCTATCTGAGGGGAATAAATTTTGCCCCCCCAGCCTGATTGGTGGAACGTTAGCCAAATTTTTGGGAGGAAAACCCAACAGCCACTCGGTCTTTTCCGGGTTGAGTACCAGTTTGTTAGCTCTCATCCAGTCTTTAACAGCCTCAAGGCCCCGGTTCATCACGTCCACCGCTTCATTGAGTTGGCACGGGGCGGACAGATACAACTGAGTATCGTCCGCATACTGGTGGTATTTTATCCCGTGCCTTCGAATGATCTCGCCCAGCGGTTTCATGTATATGTTAAATAGCAGGGGGGACAGAACCGAACCCTGCGGCACCCCATAGGTTAGGGGCCTCGGGGACGATCTCTCCCTCCCCACCAACACCGACTGCGACCTGTCCGAGAGGTAGGAGGAGAACCACTGTAAAACAGTGCCGCCCACCCCCACCTCCCGCAGTCGTCGCAGAAGGATATCATGGTCGATGGTATCGAAAGCCGCTGAGAGGTCAAGGAGAACCAGGATGGACGCATAGCCTCCATCTCTGGCTCTCCAGAGATCATCGGTCAATGCGACCAAAGCGGTTTCAGTGCTGTAACCCGGCCTGAAGCCAGACTGGAAGGGGTCAAGGTAGTTAGCTTCCTCCAAGGTACGCTGAAGCTGTAAGGCCACCACCTTCTCAACAACCTTCCCCAGAAAGGGGAGGTTGGAGACTGGACGATAGTTGTTAAGAACTGCTGGATCCAAGGACGGTTTCTTCAGGAGGGGCCTCACCACCGCCGCCTTAAGCGCGGTGGGGAGGTGTCCCTCCCGAAGAGAGGCGGTAACAACCGCCTGGATCCAGCCTCGTGTCACCTCTCTGCTGTTGGCAGTCAGCCAAGAGGGACACGGGTCCAGTATGCAGGTGGAGGAACTCACAGCTCGCATAGCCTTGTCCACATCCCCGGAGGCAACATCCTGAAACTCAACCCAGAGATGGTCTACCAAGTTATTCCCCTGTGTCTCGGCTGGATCTGCAGGGGTGGAGTCCAGTTCCGATCGAAACCGAGCAATTTTGTCCGCCAAGAACTGACTGTATTCCTCAGCCTTACCCTGCAGGGGATTCCCCGTCTCCCTCCTATTTGAAAATCTTGAGCAGAACTCTGTAGACTAGAAGCAAATTAATTTGCATTTGCAGAAATAGGAATACTTTTTAGGGAAGGGAGGCGACTTCATTACTTTTAAATATAATTGAAGCTCATTAAAATCTCTCGCTTGCCAACCTCCAAATTACATGGGCTTAACTCTGAAGATTGTTGTCATATCTGGAATGCTCCATATCCATTAGCAATTATACTGTTGTTACATTTTGCGGCTTTTGTGATTTGTCCTAGTCAGTGGTCAAGTTTCAGTACTGGAATAATTTAAAATGCCTGTTTCCATTGAATCAGATGCCTGAATCTCTCTAGTTTAAGCCCCATGTGAGCGCAAGAGCAGACTCTATCCTTATAATATAAGCAATCAGGAATTAGAACAAAATTGGATTTTATTTCTTTTATTTTGTTTTGTCAGTGATGTGACTAATTAATATTTATTGGACGTTTATGATATATGAAACAAAAATCCTGTATTACTCATGTGCTTAATATTTTTCCTTATTTGTGATGTCTAACAGGCCTGCCTCCAATGGATCACTCAAGGGATTCCTCAGACTCTCTTGATGGCCGAGCAGCTCCAACAGAGAATGCTATCCCACCACCACGCATTGAGAAACCTCCCGTTTTACCTTTCTTCAACCGTCCTCCCTCTGCGCTTCCTCTGATGGGGCTGCCCCCTCCACCCCTACCGCCCCCTCCACCACTTACTTCAAGCTTTGGAGTTCCCCCTCCCCCTCCCGGTATCCATTACCAGCACCTCATGCCTCCCCCACCTCGACTTCCCCCCCACTTATCTGTGCCACCTCTTATTGTTACTGCAATTACTGGGGTGAAACCAATTGAAAAAGGGAGATTTGTAAAGGTAAGTCTGTTTATATTTTACTGAGCTTTGTAGAAATAAAATGCACAATTTATAGCTTAGAATTTACAGCTTCCAGTTGATAAAGTAGACCATAACCTACTACTACATAAAGTAGAAGAATGTGGGTTGGACAGCATCACCACCAGATGGATTCGTAACTGGCTGACCAACCGCACTCAACGTGTAGTCCTCAATGGAACTGCATCTACATGGAGGGAAGTATGCAGTGGAATACCCCAAGGCTCTGTTTTAGGCCCAATACTCTTCATCAATGATTTGGATGAGGGAATAAATGGGGAACTCATCGAATTTGTAGATGACACCAAGCTGGCAGGAATAGTCAACACTCCAGAAGACAGGCTTAAGATACAGAAGGATCTTGACAAACTTAAACATTGGGCACTATCTAATAAAATGAAATTCAATTGTGAAAATAATAAGGTTTTACATTTAAGCAAGAAAAATGAAATGCACAGGTATAGTATAGGTGGTACCTTGCTCAATAGTAGTAACTGTGAGAGGGATCTTGGAGTCCTTGTGGACAACCATTTAAATGTGAGCCAGCAGTGTGCAGCAGCTGCCAAAAAAGCCAACACAGTTCTAGGCTACATAAACAGAGGGATAGAATCAAGATCACGTGAAGTGTTAATACCACTTTATAATGCCTTGGTAAGGCCACACTTGGAATACTGCATTCAGTTTTGGTCGCCACAATGTAGAAAAAATGTGGAGACTCTAGAAAAAGTGCAGAGAAGAGCAACAAAGATGATTAGGGGACTGGAGACTAAAACATGAGAACGGTTGCAGGAACTGGGTATGTCTAGTTTAATGAAAAGAAGGACTAGGGGAGACATGATAGCAGTGTTCCAATATCTCAGGGGTTGCCACAAAGAAAAGGGAGTCAAACTATTCTCCAAGGCACCTGAGGGTAGAACAAGAAGCAATGGGTGGAAACTAATCAAGGAGAGAAGCAACTTAGGAGGAGAAATTTCCTGACAGTTAGAACAATTAATCAGTGGAACAGCTTGCCTCCAGAAGTTGTGAATGCCCCAACACTAGAAGTCTTTAAGAAGATGTTGGATAGCCATTAGTCTGAAACGGTATAGTTTCCTGCCTAGGCAGTGGGTTGGACTAGAAGACCTCCAAGGTGCCTTCTAACTGTGCTAGTGTGTGTGTCTGTGTGTGTGTGTGTGTGTGTGTGTATTCGTCTGACATCTTAATTATATGGCCACTAGTTAGGCAGTAGTTCATTGATGCTCACTTAACACAATCATTTTTGTCATTTTATAGAATACCTCTTTGAAGCAGATGTTGAAATTATTTGAAGTACTGAAAATCTTAGAGAATATTGCTTCAAGTACCACATATAGCTTGGTCTCACTGCTATAATAAATCCATGAAATTTTATTCAAATTTGCACTATTCAAAGTAATATTTCTGTAGAAAATTGAGAAACTGGGTTCAATTCAACGGAAATAAGCAACAAAATGTTTTAAAAGAGAAATGTGTATGTAACTAAAAATGTATTTTTAATTTAAATTTATAATAAACCATGTCAGAGTTCTCTTAGAAAGAATAAAAACAAAAAAACTTCTAAATTTCATTCCTAAAGATAAACTTACCTAACAAAAATGTACTTATTGTCTCTCAATCTCCTTAAAATGCAGTATTTGCAAATCATAAAAAGATGCAATTTTATTTTTATTTCCTCTGAATTTTTATAATATGGTGCCCTGTAATCAGACATTCCAACCGATTGTGGTATTTTAGTATTTCTTTGGTTCATGTTGTTCAATTACATCAATTTTTTGCTCTAATGTAATGACAAGCTTCTTCTTTTTTTGAGCTTGTACTCAAACTTGTACTGTTGGAGTTTGATTCCTCCAAAAGAATCATCCTTTTCATCTTTTTTTATCTATTGTGCACAAACATTAGCAACATCTAAAACTTCAACCACAGAACTTTCCAGTGCCAAAATATCCAATATACTGATAATATATAGACATAGGTACTTACTCTTCTGGAATGTGTAGGCATTCTCTAATGTATATACGTAGCTAGGGGACAAACCTAAATCAGGTTTTAAGTAACATAGCCACTTTTAAAGAGATGTTGTATTTAAAGATGTGTAAGCACTAACATTTTCAAATGCACTACATTCAACCCTTCAATAAATTACTCTGAATTTACTGTTCAGTGCTCAAAGTTCAGTAGCAAAGTACACATTTTAAATAAAAGTTGTCTCTACAATATTATCCTTAAAATGAATCAAATAATATGTCTAGCAAATCTATGATAAAGTGGTCATCACAAGTCTGAATAGAATTTGGTTGGTATATAAACAGAAGGCAAACCACATACAAATTCGAGGCAAAATGCTCCTCTATCCTGAAAACTTGTTTTATGAAGCAATGTCAAGATCTTGCAATACCATGTCCTTACCTGCCAGTCAAGATATTGATTGGTTTACTGCAGTAAGCAGAATCCTTGTAGTGTCCCAGAGGACTAAATTATTCCCTTAAGTTAGGAACTTGGAGGAATGTGTAGAACTGAAGTAACAATATGTATCCTAGCAACTAGCTTGTAGCAACCAGCTCAAGAGAACCTGTCCACAAGACAGTCACATTTATAGAATCCAGTGGAAAAGCCAGTGGAATCAGTTTGGGGGCTTTTTAACATGGCAGACACATCACAGATTCTCATCAGGTGTGGCGGGGATGTTCAAAGTTAACCTTCAGAGTAATGAGAAATGGGAGTTTTCCTAGCAATATTCCAATTATAGCTTCAATCCAGTGTCAGACTAGATTCACAGAAACAATTAATTTTACGGTTATAATGCTATTCCATTTGTGAGACTTGAAGCAATACTGATAGCACAAAATGGATTTATATATAGGCAACATACTTTCTACAAGTCTGCACATTTAAGTGTCAGCAAATTCCAAGTGCAGATTTTTGTATCATAATCATAGCTGTTTGAGAATGTAAAACTATCTTCTTGGATCTGTATATTGGTTGATTTAAGAATCTGTGAAACCTGGATCAAATCCCTAAACAAGTCCTAAGACATAAAGCTACATAGTGTATTAGATCAAACCTGTATCTAAAATCTTCATTTTCAATAGCATTGAGCGTAGCACCTATATGCATATAATGACACCTTGTGGTAGTTCCAGGCAATGCCACAGGAATATTGTGGCAACAAAAGGATGTACAGTAAATAATTTCTTTAACTCTGTCCTGTATGTTTAAAATACCAGGAAAAATAAAACTTTGGATACCTGTCATTTACAAGCTTCTCTGAAAATTTATTTCTGTCTATGAATCATCAGTCAAAATAGTCAGGGATGATGGGAGCTCTAATGCAAAACTCCCATGACCACTAAGACAGGGACAGATGATTTGATTACAATATACATCACTTATTCCCAAGTCATTTTTTAAATCCCCCTACCTAGGTTCGAGAACAGAGCAGCATCTAAATCCAAAAGCAAAAAATGCCTGTGAAATCTCCTTTACAAAAATCTGATACTTGCCTGAAAAAACCTAGAACAGCAACAACTGTGCCAGATAGATGGCAAAAATTGGCCAAGCAGGAATAAAGTTGCTGCATACAGAGTAATATTTGCATATCTGAATATAATTTTGTTCACATGGTATCTCATTACACATTATGACTCAACAGTTGCTATCTTGTTAAAAATGCCACAATTGTCAATAAATGGGTAATAGACAAGCTAATATAAATGCCAATAAAATTGTGGTTATCGTGTTTGCATATTTCTGAGGCAAAATCCTCAACATACATGCAATATTAACCTCTGCACAGAAAGCCTGGAATTGGCAATACCCAATGGAATTAACAGAAATATTCCTTGATGAATCAACTATCACTGACAGCTTTTGTTTCCATCATCCACTAACTATGTCAGATAGCTTTAGATGGGGAAAAATGGGCCACAACAGAACTCAAGCAAAACAGAGTTGTTGTCTGTACACAAAAGTTCTTCCAGTTGTGGGTTCCATAGCCTTTGAAAGGGGAATCCAAGACTTAGGTGGCTAATACTGGACAGATACTATTAGGTAGGCAAAAGGTAGTTCTCCTGCCTTGGGAAGGGGTTGGACTAGATCGCCAAGGTTCTTTCCAGCCATATGATTCTTTGATTCTAGTGACAGCCAGGAGGTCCTTAACCCAGTTGCAGCTAGGGTGCCAGTTGTGACTGTCTGGAGCTGGGGGATCGTAACTCAGCGACACGTTAGCCAATTGCAATTCGCTCTATATGGAGTTTGCTTTTAAAAGCTACTCTGCAACTGCAGTGGGCACAACATACAATGGCCTGCATGCTAACTGGCACTGATGCCATGAACCCTGCCTGGAAAGCCAGTAAATCTCCATGCAATCTGAAGTGTTCGTTTTAACCTGTTAATGTCTTATATAGCTAGGCATCAGGCCTACTGTCTTCATTCCTCATCTTAATCTCTCATGGGAGATTACAACAGATAGATATAGGTTTAGCCCCATCCTTTCACCTTTGGGGAGCAGGTTAAAGGGCCTTTTCAATAGTTAAAATTGTGCCTTAGAAATTACACCCACAAAAACACACACAAATATATATGTTACAGTTTAAATAATTTAAAAAATATATATTACAGTTATTTCAACTTCTGTTAAATTGCCAAGATCTGCATGACTACAATGGTTTAAAAATTTAATAAATAAAATACATTTCTAAAGTGCAGTAGTGATCTCATCACTACTACCCAATCTGTGTTTCAGCCCTTCTTTTGAGGAGAAAAAACAGCTTTATTTCAGAGCAGTACAATACAGGAAAAAAATAGCTGCTTATATGAAAATTCACAGATTAGGTATATCACAGTTTAAGAGGAGCCCACGAAGCACAAATATGATTCTACATTTTAAAGGATTCTCTAAACTGGGCATTTATGGAAATGCACACAAGATCAGTGGGAGCTTTCAGCAAGATATTCGAGATCTGGTTGTCGTAGTCTCTTCTCTCTGTGCTTGTTTTTAGTAAACTCTCTTAGCATCTGTAGGATTTCATTCTCAAAGATTTCTGGAGCAGGCTTTGTTTCTTGAGAAGAAGAAAAAAAGAGTGAGATTTTCCACAGATCCAATCATTTTTTTCCAAATTTCAATCAAGTTTCAGATAACAGGTTGCATTAGTTTGCTAAATATAAAAAATGAAACATCAGCTAATAACCATTTTAGGGCTTTCTAAAGAATATTACTTTCATCTTCTGAATACCTTCACTGCAAATCTTATAATAATCATGCACTTCAATCCTGTGTATAGGTGAAACTCGAAAAATTAGAATATCGTGCAAAAGTTCATTTATTTCAGGAATGCAACTTAAAAGGTGAAACTAATATATGAGATAGACTCATTACATGCAAAGCAAGATAGTTCAAGCCGTGATTTGTCATAATTGTGATGATTATGGCTTACAGCTCATGAAAACCCCAAATACACAATCTCAGAAAATTAGAATATTGTGCAAAGGTGCAATATTCTGGGCTCAAATTGTCCCACTCTAATCAGCTAATTAAGCCATAACACCTGCAAAGGGTTCCTGAGCCTTTAAAAGGTTTCTAACTCTGATTCAGTAGGAATCACAATCATGGGAAAGACTGCTGACCTGACAGTTGTGCAGAAAACCATCATTGACACCCTCTATAAGGAGGGAAAGCTTCAAAACGTAATTGCAAAAGAAGTTGAGTGTTCCCAAAGTGCTGTATCAAAGCACATTAATAGAAAGTTATGTGGAAGGGAAAAGTGTGGAAGAAAAAGGTGCACAAGCAGCAGGGATGGCCACAGCCTGGAGAGGATTGTCAGGAAAAGGCCATTTAAAAGTGTTGGGGACTTTCACAAGGAGTGGACTGAGGCTGGAGTCAGTGCATCAAGAGCCCCCACACACAGACGGATCCTGGACATGGGTTTCAAATGTCGCATTCCTCTTGTCAAGCTGCTCCTGAACAACAAACATCAGAAGCGTCTTACCTGGGCTAAAGAAAAACAGACCTGGTCTGTTGTTCAGTGGTCCAAAGTCCTTTTTTCTGATGAGAGCAACTTTTGCATCTCATTTGGAAACCAAGGACCCAGAGTATGGAGGAAGAATGGAGAGGCACACTGGACTTAATCTTCGTAAATGTCAACGTTCATAAGGCAGTGACCGTTGCATTGTGAAGGCCAGGGGCAGGACGTCACGGATTACAGCACGCCATTGATCCCGATTTAGGGCGGCTTGTTGGGCATCGGTTATCGAAAAATGGAGTGGTTGAAGATCGTGAGCCACTTGGGATATCCACGTTTTCTTTGGGGCATTTCGTGCGATTTTCCACCCATCCGGTCGCAGCGAGTTAATCGATCGGTAAGGTAATCGGCTATTGTCCATACGGCAAACGTGTCCAAACCACCTAAGTCGTTGTCTTCTTAGGTAAAGTTCGATTGTAGTTTGGTTTTTACACAGCTGCAATACCGTTTCGTTTTTCCACCGGTCCCGTAGAGTTATGTGCAGAGTGTTGCGCAGGCATCTTAGCTGGAATCACTCTAATAGGTTCAGGTCGCTTTTAAGTAAAGTCCACGATTCCGAGCCGTACAGTAAGATTGTGTGGATGGAAGCATTAAATATCCTCATCTTAGTCGCAATCGTCACGTCATTTTGGCTCCACAGGCACTTCCTTAAAGAGGCGAATGCGGCTGTAGCATTGCCAATGCGGCTTTTGATGTCATTTGTAGCCACTACACGTTGGCTGTTGATGATCGACCCCAAATATTTAAACGTGTCTACTCTTTCGATAGGGTTGCCTTCGAGGTGCAGTTGAGCTGGTTGAGTGCCAGTGAAAATGAATTTGGTTTTTTCACCATTTATCACCAGGCCGAGCTTGTTAGCATTTGCTTGTAATGCATCCAGGGTATTTTGGGCGGTTTGGGCTGTTTCAGCAAAGAAGACGATGTCATCAGCATACACCAAGTCCGTGAGAGACAGCTGAGCCCCGATCTGAACGCCTGGTGTGTCTTTAAAAGTTTGTCTGAGGATCCAATCCATGGTTATATTGAAGAGCATTGGTGAAATAATACAGCCTTGTTTGACGCCGGTAGTTATTGAGAATGGTGGGGACACATTTCCCAGGTATTTTGTCCGGCTCATTCCACCTTCGTAAAAAGCTTTAAGCACGTTGAGTGTAGCATAGGGGATTGATTCAGCTTTAAGGGCGCACCACAACGATGAATGATCTATGCTATCGAAGGCGCATGAAAAATCCACAAATACTAAAAAAGTGTCCTTTTTGTAACGCAGGCGTGATTCGGCTAGTTGTCTCAGGGTAAATATTTGGTCTGTGCAACCTCTTCCTGGTCTGAAACCGGCTTGCTCTTCCCTGCAATTAGTTTCTCTGACTTTCAGTAGTCTGGATCGGATTATAGAGGTTAAGAGCTTGCCGGATGTTGATAGCAAACTTATTCCTCTATAGTTTTTGCAATTGGCTGGGTCTCCCTTTTTGTGGATTGGTACAATAATCGAGTCTTTGAAGTCTTGAGGCACGGCTCTTTGGTCCCAGATGGCAGAGTATATACATTTCAGTTGTTTTACTATCGGTTCTCCTCCCGCTTTCAAAGCTTCAGCAGGGATATTGTCTACCCCAGGTGCCTTCCGGTTCTTAAGTCTTTTAATTGCGGCACGGATTTCCTCCTCTGTCAGAGGGTGGTCGTTAATTGCGCTTGGTAATTGTAAGTCCGCATTCTCCATCAGACGTTGGTCTAGGCTGGTGGGGTGGGGGCGATTCAGTCATTGGCTAAAGTGTTCTTTCCACCTATCCAGTTTACCCATTAGTGATTTTATGGGGTTTCCGAGATGATCTTTGAGGTTTGAGCTCGTTGCTTTAAATTTTCCATTGCAGCTTCGCAGGATGCTGTAGAGTAAGCGTGAGTCGTGGTTTTTGCTGGCCCGTTCCATTTCTTGGGCTTTTGCATTCCACCAGGCCTCCTTATCCGCCTTAAGCTGCCTTTTAATTTGCCTGTTAAGGTAAAGGTATAGTTTGTGGTCAATGTTCTTTATTTTTGCGCGTTGTTCAACAAGATTTAGGGTATTAGTCGAAATCCAAGGTTTTATTTTCCGTCGTTTTTTTGGGCAGATTTCATTAAGTGAATCAATGATGGAGTTTTTTGTTGAGTTCCAGTTTTCGTCAATGTTGTCCGCTAACAGAGGAGAAAATCTGTTCTGTAGCAAAAGTTGAAATTTGGCTTGGCTGTTGGGGTCGGATAAATTTGCGTAGTCGAGGGTAGCTGTGGGCTGAGCAGTATTGGGTGCCTTTAGGTGCAGTCGGAATTTTGCCCTGACCAGATGGTGATCCGATCCGATAGAGGCACACACTGCAAGATGCTTGAAGTCCAGTGTGAAGTTTCCATAGTCTGTTTTGATTTGGGGAGCCATGTCATCTGCTGGTGTTGGTCCACTGTGCTTCATTAAGTCCAGGGTCAACTCAGCCGTCTACCAGGAGATTTTGGAGCACTTCATGCTTCCTTCCGCAGACGAGCTTTATGGGGATGCTGACTTCATTTTCCAGCAGGACTTGGCACCTGCCCACACTGCCAAAAGCACCAAAACCTAGTTCAATGACCTGAACCCCATAGAGAATCTGTGGGGCATTGCCAAGAGAAAGATGAGAGACATGAGACTGAACAATGCAGAAGAGCTGAAGGCCGCTATTGAAGCATCCTGGTCCTCCATAACACCTCAGCAGTGCCACAGGCTGATAGCTTCCATGCCACGCCGCATTGAGGCAGTAATTGCTGCAAAAGGGGCCCAAACCAAGTACTGAGTACATATGCATGCTTATACTTTTCAGAGGTCCAATATTGTTCTATGTACAATCCTTGTTTTATTGATTGCATGTAATATTCTAATTTTCTGAGATTGTGGATTTGGGGTTTTCATGAGCTGTAAGCCATAATCATCACAATTATGACATATCATGGCTTGAACTATCTTGCTTTTCATGTAATGAGTCTATCTCATATATTAGTTTCACCTTTTAAGTTGCATTCCTGAAATAAATAAACTTTTGCACGATGTTCTAATTTTTCGAGTTTCACATGTATGTCTTTTGGGAACTAAGTCTCACTGAATAAAATATTGGTTACTTAACATATATAAAACTGGATTGTGATTCAGTTATGCTAGGAATAATATTACTAAATTTAGTAAAGCAAATTAACTGTGCTCTTACCAAGTTTTTTCATTTTAGCAGATATACTTTTAAGCATAAGGAATCTTTTAGTTACATTCCTAGACCTCTTAACCTGGAAAAAGCTCTAAATAAACCCAGTGCACCTTACAAAGATAAACATCTGTGAACCTTTCAGTTCTATCTATAATCCTGAAGTTAATATTGTAGATCACATAAAATTGTAAATAATATGAATAGTTTTAATGGACTCACAAACTATTTCCATAATTGTACTTTTTAATAGGATTGTAGTGTCTCTTAGTCAAAATAGCAAATGGTGTTCTTAATCATTTTACTGTATGTATTCCTGCTCCAAGGTAATATTGTATTTCAAATTTCCATAAAATTTCAAGGCCCATACATATCTTTTATAGTTTTTAAAGGTCTGTCTACAAATCCCTGAATTGGAATAAAGATAAAAAACAGAGACTCAAATATCACCTATATTGCTTTTCTCACTATTGTGAGATTAGAAATATGTTGAGAACTGTAGTCTGCTGGCTCCAAAACACACATTACCTGTTGCCCAGGAGTATATGTCCCAATCATTGCTTGGTTCATTTATTAGGCGGTCATAAAGGTCCAGTTGTTGTTCATTCATTTGATTCAGATTCTCTTTGGCAAATAAACTATTAAAAACAATTAAGAGTACTGTAAAATGCCAAAACACTTAAAAGTGCTAAGCTCAAACAAAGCTAAAACACACAAAATGAAAAAAGAATAAAAAACACACCTCAAACATACCAACAGGAATAAAACCTGAATGTTCCTAGAAGAAGATCATCTTCTCTTATCTCTCTTAGTAGATTCTAATTAACTCTATCTGTCCATTATAATCCAAAGAGGCAGGAAACAATTCTACCTCATCTGAAGATACCCAAGTAATATTCAATTTGCAGCGGCATCTACGCTCACAACAAAAACATCTGTACTAAGGATGTCTTTGTGCACAATACATGCTTCTGTGTTGATTGGGGAGACAAAATAACAGATTATGTCAGACAGCACATATTTAATACCAATATCTTACAGGGAAAATATATGGTAATGGCTACTAGTTTAGATTGCTTTACAGGACAAGTTAGTCCTCCACAGGTAGGATTTAGGGAGTTCCCACAGTAAACTTGATGAAACAAAACTTGGTAAGAAAAACTCTAGCCTTGTCAGGAAATAAAATAAAATAATGAAAATCTTCTCAAGTTGAACTTGATTGCTAACCTATGTCCATATAGAAGCAATATGCATATGCCATTGTGGCATTTACTTCCTATTCTTGTTTACAGTTCTGCTATTTCCTGGTGGTCTTCCATCCAAATATTAACCACATCAGACCCTGCTATCCCTTTTCAAGATTTGTTAAGTGCTGCTCCATGCTCTGCTGAATATCTCAGAGCAGGAGTCCAGTAAAAGTTATGAAGAGTGATGCTTAGTACAATATTCAAACATGGTTACTGTATTATTAGCATTTAGCCTGTCCCAAAAGGGTCTCAGCTAAATAATACAGTAGTAAAAATTAAAATAGCGGAACCCTAGACTAGCAATTCTAAGTATAGATAATCCTCAATTTATGACCACAATTGAGCTCAAAATGTCTGTTAATTGTGCCCCATTTTACGACCTTTCTTGCCACAGTTATTAAGTGAATTACTGCAATTGTTAAGTTAGTCCAACAGTTGTTAAGTGAATTTGGCATCCCCACTGATTTTGCTTGCCAAAAGGGGATCCCATGACCTTGGGACACAGCAACTGTGGTAAGTATGAACCACCCGCCAAGCATCTGAATTTCGATCACTGACCATGGTGCTGCCTTAAAGGCGGTAAGTGTGAAAAACGGTCATGTCACTTTTTTCAGTGCCGTTCGAGGACTACCTGTACGCTGGCTGGGAAGGAGAGAGGCAAACTCGCCTACCTGAGCAGCAGGCAGTTCTCCAACATGCCTCTCTTGCGGCTCTCGTATAAGAGCCTGGCGCGCTTGTTCGCCAGGGGCTCGTGCGGCCGAGGCTGCCAGGGAGGGAGCGGGATCTCCAGCAGGTCCTTCCCGGAGTCAGACGGAGAATCCCCGCGATAGCCATACTTGGGCGAGCGGGAGAGGCAGCCGGGCAGCAGCAAGACGCGCTGCGAGGAGAGAGAGAAAGAGAGAGATGCGAGCGACCGTCCTTCAGAAATAACGACCCTTCCTCGGTCCTTCCGGTCCGCCTCCCACACTCACCCGAATCATTAGAGCCGCCATCCTGCTTCCTCCCCGAGCTACTCTATCATTCGCTCTCGACCATAGACGAACAAGGTAACGCGAACCAGAGTGCGCTTGCTTTCCTCAGCTAGCCATAGAAAGCTCGTTCGCGCGTGCGTCTTAATCCGGTCTCGTTCGAAAACGGCCACCCGTCGAACGCCGCCGGGAAGGGAGCCAAATAGGAACTTTTGGGCTTCGCTGCTTTCTTGCGCGTAGAAGCATTAGAAGACCGGAACAGGCGGGACTCGGCCAGCCGGAAGAGGAGGGGCGGAGGAGGCCCTTACTGTGGTGGAGTGAGAGAGAGAGAGGTTCGCGCGCGTTTTGGGCCTGCTTGGGATTGTGGGCCTTTACGCGGTATAACGGGGCCGCCTAACATTGGGGAGAAATGAGGTTTTTCGCCGACT
This sequence comes from Thamnophis sirtalis, assembly GCF_051295495.1. Classification (NCBI taxonomy): domain Eukaryota; kingdom Metazoa; phylum Chordata; class Lepidosauria; order Squamata; family Natricidae; genus Thamnophis; species Thamnophis sirtalis. The sequence continues at coordinate 67,806,795 of NW_028261381.1, read as the reverse complement.
GTGCGGTGGCGACCCTTCGGGGAGCAAGGGGAAGGGGGAGAAAGGGCGGGCTCTCTTCCCAGCGCGGGAAAGCGGGAGGCGATGGCTGCCGCGAGCGAGCGGCCGCAGTTATGGCGCCGACGTGGGTGGGTGGGTGGGGGATTCTCCATTTCCCACCTTTTTGCTCCCCGACCTCCTCCTCCTGCGGAGCCCTCAGATGCGCGCAGAGTGAAGGGGGGCGGGGTTGCTTTGCGGTCCTAGGCCCGCCTTGCTGCCGGAGGAGGAGGAGGTGGGCCGGGCCCGGTTCGTAGCCGCGCCAGAAAGGTTATCCGTGTGGTCCGCGTTAACCCGGTTCTTTACTTTGACCTGCAGTGCCGCTCTTCCCCCCCTCCCCCCGATTCTCTCCGTGGCGCTCCTGAAACTATGTCGGAAGGAGTAGACCTCATTGATATCTACGCCGACGAGGAGTTTAACCAGGTAAGTGTTGATGCGGCCTCATTGGGAGAGAAGGAAAAGAAGGGCAAAGGGGCACAAAAATGCGATCAGATCTTATTGAAGCTTCACCTCGTTATGTATTTGGGGGCAACCGTGGCTGATTTAACCGAACTGATTTTTTTCCCCAAAGAGATTTTAACTCTGAAGAGGATTTAATGCCAGGTAATGGTTGTTAAATTTCATTTGCAATTCCAGTTGAGACAAACTTTTCATGCAGTGCTTGCCAGTTGGTTTCAAAAAAAGTTTTCTTTTAATCTGCAAGGAAGAACAGTGCAGTTTGGAAGAAACACTTTTCTTTTTTCAATAGAAAAGCCAATTTGTGCATGTTAAACTTTTCTTTTTAGTGGGAACTGAAAACAAAGCAACATGTCATCTGCAGTGACAAATTTACACAAAAGTATTGCAATTAGCTTAGTTTGTATTTGAGTGTGCTTTTCCTTTTTGTGAGATTGTATCTATTAAATGGCGTTGGATCTTTGTTTTGTTTTAGACTTGGATGTTGCATATGAAGAAGGGGTGCAGGATTTGGGTATGTCTAGTTTAATGAAAAGAAGAATTAAGGGTGGCATGATAGCAGTTTTCCGATATCTAAGGTGCTGCCACAAAGAAGAGGAGAGCAACTTATTCTCCAAAGACCTGAAGGCAGGACAAGAAGCAATGGATGGAAACTAAACCAGGAGAGAACCAACCTAGAAATAAGGGGAAATTTCCTGAGAGTTAGAACAATTAATCAGTAAACAGCTTGCCTTCAGTAGTTGTGGGTGCTCCATCACTGGAAGTTTTTAAGAAGAGATTGGACTATCACTTGTTTGAAATGGTATAGGGTCTTCTGCTTGAACAGAGGAGGTTGGACTAGAAGATCTCCAAGGTCCCTTCCAACTCTGTAATTCTGTTGCAGTTTCACCAGTTTATGTCAATATAGGTTAAGCAGTATAGGCCACACTTGAGATCAGAATTTCTGTTGCTAAGCAACGTGGTTGCTAAGTGAGTTGTGCCTGATTTTATAACCTATTTTGCCCTGGTTAAAGAAATCACTGCAGCTAAGTGAATCATGCAATTCTTAAGCGAAACTAAGTTTCCAAATTGACTTTGCTTGCTGGAAGCTGATTGGGAAGGTTGCAAATGGCAGTCACATGATCCCAGGATGCTACAACTAACATAAATACATTCTGATACAGTGGTCGAATGTGATCATGTGATGCAATGCCAAATGTCATCATCACTTTTTTCAGTGCTGTTGTAATTTTCAGCAGTTGCTAAATGAATGGTTGTAACTTGAGGACTGTACTCTTATCTCACTACTGATGCCATACTGATATAGCAACAAAATAAAGCTAAATAAAACAGTGACAAACCATCAATCATGCCATTTAATCCAGACTCCTTTTATCATCAGCAAAAGGAAAACAGAGTTTTACAAGCTGCTATAATTATAGGTCATTTGAGTATATGAAATATAAAGGAAGAATAAATTAAAAGACAGGAGACACCTTATAATCTATTTAATAAAAAGTATATTGCTTTAAACTTTAGAAGAGGGAAGATCAGTCTTTGTCATTCCTGTTTAATTTGAATCTGTCTGTGCAAGCATGTAGCAAAGTTATACATTATTTTAAATAAAACATTGGGAAGTCAGCAGAGCAATAATAATTTGGCAGGCAAAAGATTTGGAACCAATCTGTCATTAAAAATTGCTTAGTACTAACAAACACTATCATTTAGTTTTGGAAGCACCTCAGATCATTGGTATGTCTCATGATATACAAGCAGAAGATGCCATGTTCTATTGCTTATATCTCCTGGTAGAATTACTTAGACTTGTTTCTAAAACTCTGGAGAGTGCCTGTTACTATAGATAGTATTAGAAGGAATAGGTTAATAATTTAAGCAAAGTTCTTAGAAATGTTAAAAGTTTAAGGTTCTGGGTTCATACTTGCATTTTTTTAAATCAAATAACTTCTTGTAACAGGATTCAGAGATGTTTGCTTGGTATTTGAGTTGAGATGTAGGTCAATTACCACTATTAAGTAATGTGCCTCTGATTTGTATTCTAGAGCAAAGCAACTTTATATCTCCTAGGTAGTCTTGCACTTTACTTAGTAGCAGCAACCCACAAAAAATCAGGATGGATAGCTTCTGGATATCTGTATCTGAGGTACAGTCAGCAACCTTTTTGAATAATTAAAATTCATTATCTGGAAATCAGTTTGAAACTTCCTTTCTGGAGCCACAAAAATGCCAAAGACACTGTCCATGTTGTAGCCTCAAGTTAGAATTGTTTACACTTTCATTCTGGTCGGTAATTTTTCCAGCATACTGGGAGGTTTGTAGTATAAGAAGTTTTCATGGCATGCTACAAAATCTGCTGTACTAATCATTATATGGTGTTCCAAAGATCCAAGAAGTGATATTAAGACATAATAAGACATGTTTTCTTGTGTTTGTTTTTAAAGTTGGATTACAACAGTCAGGAAACAATGCATGCCATTCTTTCGCCTATGCATATGTTAATTCTTTATATTTACGTCTCTAAGTTAAATAGATGCCTGAGAGGATTACATCAATGATTAATTATTGTCCATTATGTCTTTCATATTATCATAGTGTTCTGAATTTACAATTATTTGTTCTTTACAATTAATTTATTTATGGAAGTCTTCTGTTCCAGGCAGGTTTTAATTGGATTTATTCTCTGATATAGAATTACTTGTATGTTGTTTTTTTCTCTAAATCTTGAAGTTGGAGAGGAAAAACAAAGGAAATAAGTATTACTTCAAAAGTGTTCTGTGATTTTTGGAGCCCTACATTATATATATATATTGTTTTACTTATGCATTCATTCATCCATTTCATTGCTAAAATGTAATTATCTATTTGTCTTAGTTTATTTTTTTGAGGGAGAAAAGCAGCATTTTGAAGCTACAGTATATATTTCCATATGTGCATCTTTGGGTTCCTCTATAAGACTGATTTAAAAAGTAGTGGATATATGGATTTGCATTTGTCTATAATTTGTGTTACTTGACATACACATCATAGGAACTTATATGTTTGCATTTGTGAACATCAACAAGAATACAGATAAATCCTCAAAGGATTTTGGTTGCTTTTGTGATAGATCATTTGTTACTATGATTTGTTGAATGGATTTTGACCTATAAGCTAAGATTAAACTGTCTACAGCAAGTGGCAGTGTCCAACAAATATTGGCTAATTCCAACAAAATTAAACAAGGTCAGATCAGATTGATATTTAGATAAGAAACCATCAGGATTTAATTTGGGTGACAGTATAGGTTGGAACATTGAAAATAGTACCCTGGAAAAAAGGAATGTTGAGCCATTTCCATATCACCACTAGGAAAATACAGTATTGTGGACTGTTTTCAAGAATGACGTGAACTTGTCATTGCCTGTGAACCTGACTTAAAGGAGCTTTGAGTTTTAGCCCCATAAGCAGAAAACTTAGTTGTCTCCGAGCAAAGAAATGAGAAGCTATGAAAATCTGGAAATTGAAGCATTGCAATACTGCTCTTCCTATAAATGGGCAAATGAGTGTTTTACTACTACATGATTACATTGATTACTACATCAATTATTTATTCTGTGTGCTTGTAATATAGTTTTGCATATGTTGTTTTGTGAGTCCTGGTCTTTTTCTCTTCAATCTCAATCTCCCAATTTCCATATGCTTTAGTTTTAATATTGCTATTACACAGGTACAATCTAATATTAAATGATTAGAGTAAAGATTCCATGCATTTTTAAAAATAATCTAGTGGTAGAATCATTTCCATGGTCTAAGCAGACTGCTTTACAATGTCGTTATTTTTCAAATTTCAACTCTGGAAACTCTCGAGTTGAGGGCATCTCTATGTTTTAAGACACAGTACATTTTCTGAATGGCAAGATAAGTTACAACAAGTGACCACAATCATGAGTTACAAGTAAATTTAAAGAACTTAGGTCTTGTAGAGATAATTCACTAAACTTTCTAAATGTTTTGCACTTAAGTCAGATGTCTTCATCAGCCAAATACTTCTTTTGCATTTCAGCAAATTGTTTCTTCAAAATATTCAAAGAACAGAAGTTTGGAAGTTCAAGGAAAAAATATATTCTGAGAATGCTAACATCCCCTTTTCATTGTAAATGTAAGGGAACACATGCCATGGCTTGGATTCAGATTTCCTATCAGCAGAAGCATAAAATATTCACATAGGAAAGAGAAAGGGCAGTTTTCACTATTTTTCCCCTCAAATAAAGGCAAAACTCGAAAAATTGGGGTTTTAATGAGCTGTAAGCCATAATTATCACAATTATGACGAATCACAGCTTGAACTATCTTTCTTTGCATGTAATGAGTCTATCTCATATATTAGTTTTACCTTTTAAGTTGCATTACTGAAATAAATGAACTTTTGCAAGATATTCTAATTTTTTGAGTTTTACCTGTACTTTCTTGAAGGAGTAGGACATTTTCTCATCCTTTTATCCAGTGGAACTCTGTGCTTTCTTTTCCGCAAATAAAAGCTTGCCCGTTTGCGGAAGCAATACTCTGGATGCATTCTTACCTATTTAATTTTTGAAAGGGAAAAAGATATAGAACTACAGATGGTATAGAATGCATGTGGTAAATGATGCCAAATATGCAGGACTCCTTCATGAGCTGCATTAGTTACTGGTGTGCTTCCAGATGCAATTCAAGGTGCTGGTTGTCGCCTTTAAAGACCTACCGGTATATGGCTTGGGACTGTGCCTTTTTCCAAGAGTCTACCTGTCCAATTCGATCGAGCACATTGGGCATGTTGCATGTCTGCCAAGGAGTGTCGATGAGCACAGACTAGAAGGCAAGCCTTTCTGCAGTAGTCCATACTCTGTAGAATATTCTTTCCTTGGAGATTAGAATGATCGCAGCCCTAGTGCCCTTTTGAAAGGCTTTAAAAATTTGGTTCAGTTCCCACATCTGGGGCATAGAATAGGAAATATTAAGGCCCCCCCTTTACTGTTAATTGGCCACGTCTCGGCTCCTGTGTATATTTATTTTGCATGATGTTTATTGTTTTATACTTTTGGAATTGTAAACTGTTCAGTCATTGATTGTGATGGGTGGCTATAGAAAATGAATGAATGAATAAATAAACTTTATAAAGATTATAAAAAGATACAAGTTCAAAATTTAAAATACTGTATGTTTATGTTAGATATTGTGCCACACAGAACTCATGTTTTTGCTAAGAGATTATATAGAATCATGGCTTTTGGTTCATCAATAGTATATAATGGCTTTATTTACTTTTTACATTCCATTAAATATGGCAAAATACAGAGTCATTAAGCAGGCAAGTAGCAACTGTATGAATCCTGGGTTTGTCACTGTAAGTAAAATAAGAATACACAGCTACCTTGAAAAGGCCATGAGGAGTAACAAGTGATATTGGGAGTATGATTTTTTTTAAAAACATCATGAGCTTGAAAAGATAAAGCAACTGTTAAGGCTGCCTGGTAGCCATTAAGTGCTAAAAAGCAAATATTGAAATGTCTTGAGAATCTTAATATTCAATAAAGAAATGACAGTATCTTTAAGGTAATATTTAATGTGTTCATACAGCAAGGATGAATAAGAATCCAATCACAGCAAATGGAAGAAGAAAGTGAAGATTGAGAAAGGCATATTTGAATGGAGTTTATTAAATGCTGATAGAGATGAGAAGTTTTAAGAACAGAGATTAATGCATGAAACAAAATTTATGCTAAAGCAGAACTGAGTTGCAAGTTTAAGAAAAAATAATGGAGAGGAAGATGAAACATTGTTGGCGTTATATAGGTTTAGTGGCATTTCCCCAACCCCACCTCGACTTATTTAATTTCTTTGGTTTACTACCTCTTACTGATAGTCCTCACTTGACAACTACTCAAATGATAAGAGCACTGAACAAATGTTAGTAACAACCAGGTCCTTGAAGTTACAGACATTGCAACACCCCCACAATTAATACAATCAAAATTTGAGTGCTTGGCAGCCCACCCACATTTATGACTAACATGTACTCCATCTCCTCCCCCCATCTGCCTATCTCCTATCTCTACACTTTTACCTGCCCTGCATACCTTAGTTGCGCTGCACTCCGCCTTAGCAGGTGGAGGAAGAACTGGATCCAGGTTGTAGTGTGCAAGTTGACCAAAAGAACAGAGACGGTGATGATAGGCGGCTGGTGGGCATTAATGCAGAAATGAATGCAGCAAACCGGAAGGGCAAAGTCCCTATCATTGGCATGGTTCTTGTCTAATGACTGCAACCATGATTACCAGAACTGCCATTGCTAATCAGAGTGGTCATGTGATGTTTCACTTTGCTTAGCAATGGAAATTAGGGATACTAAGCGAAGACCATATTCTTGTGTGTGTGTATGAGAGAGAGAGAATAGTATTCCCTATAGCAAAAGGGAATAATATGAGTGTTCCATCTCGATGTATATAGCTGAAATGTTGCATATTTATTTGTTACTCACAACAATCCATAAGAACAAAAAGAAAAACAGGTACCCTTCTCCTCTCCCCCCCCCCCCCAATCCAGACAAACAATCTTCCAGCTCAGCCCCCATCCTGGGCCAGTGCTTGGGAGAAGACCCAGGTCATCCCACCCTGCCAAAGAGTAAAAGGGTAGCGATCCCTCAGGTGTGTTGTAAAGGATTGGGACAGCCATCATAAAAGGTCACATTTTCTATCAGGTGGCAATATTTAAGGGAAGGAACCTGGATACATATACATCATATAAACTACTACCATAGACAAGTACCCTCAGGAAGAGGCAGAGCTGCAAATAACATGGCCCTGTTCTATGTGTGAAATATGATGCTAGCACTATGAGAACTGATACAACAATATGACATTTTCAGTTATACTTAGTTCAGTCCCAACTTACTCAAAATTAAAATCCTACCACAGCTAATAATGACAATTAGGGTTATTGTTAACAAAGTAAGATTAATCAATTGATCTTTAACTAAATTGTGGAAGTCTGGTAAGTGAATGAAACAGAATAATCAATATGCACTCACACATTATTGAGATGTATGTTAATTTTTAATCATGTTCTGAGAAATTAATACCATTTTAGAGGATTTGTATTATATTATTTCTCTCTAACAAGTGTGTAATTTATTTGTTCAAAATTCGTTCAGTTTCGATGCCAGCAAATTCCAACCAATTCTGGATTGCTCAAAAATAAAGAATATAAAAATAGTAACTAAAGATACAACAATCCCTAAAAGGATTTACAAAATAGTTATAAACTGGTAATCTATACAATAAATTAATACAGGCAACAGCCTACCCCAAAGCTAAGGAGAACAGCTAGCATTTCCAGTCCTTTTGAAATACAGTAATGGGGAGCCATCCCAATCTCTGAACAACTTCATGCCAAAGGACAGGAGCTGATACAGAGAAGGAACAATTCCTGGGTTCCAGAATATGACATTGTTTAATCAAGGGGACTTGGAGCGCATACACTCAGCCAGGCAAAAACCATAAATAACTAGACCTAAAAGCTCTGTAGGCTTTATGGCTGATAACCAGCACCATGAATTTTACCTGAAAACACTGGCAATATGTGTAGATTATGAAGCCCATTATTGAACATGTCACTGTACAAGTTGAGGCTTCTAAGCAACCTCTAATGACAGCCCCATGGAGACCAGCATTGCAGCAGTCAGGCTATGAGATGACATGGGGCCGTGGGTCAAGTGTCTAGGATGTCATCAAATTCAGAAAAGGGCATACTGTAAGTGCACCAGATGAAGTTGTGTGAAGGCCATAATTTCTGCCTCCTCTGAGTAGGAGTTGAGTCTAAGAAAACTCACAGGTTGCTCCCTACTTTGAATGGGAAAATGCAAAATCCTTGAACTTAGGTGTCAAGGTAACCACAGCCACTTTTTAATCATGGTGAGAGAGAGTTGGTTCCTCCTCAGCTAAGCCTGCCTTCAGGTACTTGAACATCCTTACTTGGCTGCCCTTGACGTTGAAAGATCTAACGGAATATGATTAGCTGATGATATCAGATCCTGTAGATGTTGAACAAGAGGCAAGAGAGTTTAGGGCTCTGTTGCATCCCTAATTCCTAGCTCTTGGAGTTGGTTCAGAAGAATACTGTGGTCGACAGTAGCAAAAAATCAAAAAGCACAAGATGGATGTACTCTCCCATCCTACCTCCACATCAGGTCATCATCAAGTATGACCAAAACTGTCAATACTGAATCCTGGCCTAAAACATGACTGAAATGTGTTTAGATAATCCATTTCCCTCAAGGTCTTTTATAACTGCAGGACAACCATCTTAACGGGGTTGGAGATAGGATATGATAATTGTCTAAAACAGTTGGTTTCAACTATGAGAAGGAGACACACCATCACCTCCCTCAAGGAGACTAACATCACTGAATGGACCCAACTCCAGAAAACAAGTTGCTGAAGGAAATACATAGGGAACCTCAAAACTCCAACTCAAATACATCCTAGATCATAACACAAGACCCCTGGCACTTGGCCAGATGTGCCCAGTTGGAATTCATTCAGTCTAGATCTGATATTCTTTTATTTGTCAAATAATCAGATATTCCTCACAGCAGCCCTGCAGAGGATCTAATAGTGTGCCACTCCCTAGCAGTGATCGCACCATCCTTAGAAGGGCTGCTGGACAACCTTTCATGAAAGCAATAAGGGCAGAGAAATACTGACATTTTGTTGTCCTTATTGCCACAAGGTCATCCCCATTTACTCTTGCCCATGTTCAGTCATAGACATTTGAAAATAAATTGGCAGTGATGGCACTAACTCAAAAGTAGATGAATTTTGTGTGCCATTTCAGTATATTAACAGAGAATTGTTACATATGATCTGCTTGCAATCCTGTTAGTATAGGGTTAAGTATAATCAGTATGCCATGGTAGTTATATATCACTACCCCAAGTCATCAAAGTGTTTTCCCAGTGAGGTGAGGATCAGAATAGGTAAGAACAAGCATGCCTCAAACTTGACAAGTCTTGAATAGAATCAGTCCTTAATTCCAGATGGGGTGCCACTCAGATTTAGTGCAGAATCTGGAGATATTCATGGTTCCTGCTTGAAGTAGCAGCCATGACCAGGAGGAAATACATCTTGTATTACAGTTGCATGTTGTCTGGAGGCACTCCTCACAGACTAATCACTTCCCAACTGGATTATAGCAATGCATTCTATATGGAGTTGTCCTTAAAAGGGCATGTTGAAACACCAGCTGATTTCCAGTACAGTGGAAAAATGCAGTATGAGGGGCGCCTGCATCACACTAATGCGACATGAACTGCAATTCAAGGTACTGGTTGTTACTTTTAAATCCCTACATTGCATGAAGTTAAGTTAATCTGGGACATCGCCAGTGGTTTCTGCCCATTCCACTTGACCAGCGTAGTGGCTATGCCTCAGGTTCCTTTGGTGAAAGAGCATTGCCTGGTGGAGTCTAGGAAGTGTGCCTTCTCTATTTATGTTTCTTGCCACCCTCCCAACACAGATTCCTATAGCTTTGAATCCACTAGCTTTGCAAAAGGCAGTGAAGACCTGATGAAGTTACTTCCCTCAAGTAACATCCACTGGATGTTAATGGAATTCTGTGTAATGTGTGTGACAAACGTGGATAACATTACGGTGTTTCCATGAGATTTGTTTATTTTTGTTCACTGCCCAGTGTTTCTCTAGGCCAGGGGTGTCAAACGTGCAGCCCATGGGCCAGATACATCACATGCTGGCCCCGCCTCCATCTAGTTTAGTGAAGGGAGGGAAATCCTGATATGTCACGTGACATCACTGTTTACATCGCGAGTTTGACACCCCTGCTCTAGGCCATATCAGCAAATGTATAATTTTAACAGTATATATACTGTTAAAAGATATGTGCATGTGCCCATGCATACGTGTCTGTGTTATTGATCAGTGTGTGTTATTGAGCAGTGAGTTGGATTTAGATGAAGTAGTTCTCATTAAATTCAATGTGACATCTTTTAAATGGTTTGACGGAATTTAAGCTAAATTCTAGTCCAATCAATATTTGGTTTGTTCTTCCAAACAAATCAAAATGTGGTCTTGGTTTCTCAATACAGCAGCAAATAGAACTTTTCATCTAATGTAAAATTTGCTGAGTTTCAAATTTCACTTTAAGGAATTTGTCAATGGTATCAAGGGAAATAATGGGAAATTGTCTTTTTGTGAGATAAATTTCCATCTCTTGTTTGGTTGCAATCTCTTGCTAAATCAGGTTATTACCATCATTGATTAGGTAACAGGGAAATATTTAGAAAGAGCCTGATTGAGTTACCTGTTTTTCGGTGCAGGAATGAGAAAAAATAAGGCTGTTGATTTCACATTTGTAACAATAGTACAGGAGAGCATGGAAGCCTCAAGCAAAAATCTTTATAACAGTGACAACCGTCAACTACGTATTCATTACCTTTGGAAAGGGACATTGGGGACTTAGATGCATCAGTAAATAAATCCATCCCACTGGACTTTTTCCTTAGTTTTTTAGAAAGAAAGATCGGAGAAGTCAGTTTTACTGTAAGCTGTATAGCCCTTCAGGAGATGATATAAGTGTATTTTACAAATATAATAAAAGATTTAAAAGCTCTAGGCCTGAAGATGCTAAGTGGTATCTTCCTATTTCTAGGACTCTGAATTTAGTAATACTGACCAGATGGATCTATATGATGACGTGCTAGCTGCCAGCTCACAACCTTCTGAAAGTTGCACTAGCAGCTCTGAGCCACCAGTTGAAAGCCGCCAAGAACAATCTCCTAAATCAAACAGCAAATCACCTGCTATTTTGTATACATACAGTGGACTGCGCAATAAAAGGGCTGCTGTTTATGTGGGCAGCTTTTCTTGGGTAAGTATTCTAAATTAGTACAGGAAATAAATAGTATAGTAAGTTGACTTTTTACAAAATCCTCATTGATAATTTCAGAGAAAAGGTGCATTATGTGCTTTTGTCATATGTTCACTTTGATTTGGTATAAATTATCTATAACAGCCTTAGAGGCACTGATTGGTTGAAGCATTTACTCGATGCTACAAAACATAATTTTCTTCTGGTACAAGTGGTTCTTTTTAACAATAGATAAGAGATACGCTGTTGGTGTATACCGGAGAAGAAAAATAGTTATCTTTCTGTTAGCATCAATTTGGACATTTGATGAAAAATTAATGTAGCTGGTTTAGAGGTTTTGCCTTTTAAACTAAGATTGCTATTTTGAAGATACAGAAATTTGGATGATTATTCGATGGCAGCGGAAGAGTATTTTGTGTATCACCTAGACTTTTGCAACTCAGATATGGTAATCTTATTCTAAGTTACAGCTGCTGTGTTCTCCCCCATCCCTCCCCCCAAAAAGAAAAAAAAACCTATTTTGAAGTAAATATATATATAGTAAGAGGATATAGTCTAGCTTAAAGAAATGTAATGAGAGTTCAGCAAAGGAAAATTGCAACATTGCATTGTTTTACTAATTAAGAAATAGAAATCTTACAAAGGTTTGAGATAAAATACTGTGGTTTTATGTCTCTTCATATACAGTGGACAACTGACCAGCAATTGACCAGAATAATCCGCTCTATAGGTGTTTATGATGTTGTGGAGCTGAAATTTGCTGAGAACAGAGCTAATGGCCAGTCTAAAGGGTGAGCAATGCAGGGCTTCTCTGTTAATGATTGAAACATGAAGGGCAATCATTATGGAAGATACTACAGAGTAATGTGGAGTACTTTATGACCCATCATATATATGAATATATGCACACAACATTCTGGCTTTTTCAATGTGGCTTAATTTTTAAAGAAGCTGAATGTTTTCCAATATGCTTGCCTGACAAAAATTTTACTTTGGTAAAATTTACATTTGTTTTGAATGCTATTCTAGGGCCACACTTCAGGCAAAGATAAGACCATTATAAAGAAAAGAATGAAATAAGAACTGATTAACTTAATTTGAAAAATTAAGTAAAAATTAGGCTTCAGAGATATACAAAATATTTCAGACTTGAAATGGATAGAAAAGGTGCTTCAAACACAGCATTTTAAATTAATGAATTGTTTTTCTATTATATGTGTTATGTGTATCTCCTCTAAGAAACCTGTCTTTCCTACTCCTTCACCCTCCAGCTATGTGTAGGATTCCTGAAGGGGGGGAAAGGAAGAATTTGTTTGCAGGAAAAGCAGACTGCTGAGATCAGGAGTGTGAAAGGAATATCAGACTGAAAAGGAATAGAAAGGGGAGATGCATGTCTGAAATTAGCTAAGAGAAAGAATGGCCAAGTAAAAAAGAGGAAACAAAAAACTAGACAAATTGGGTCAAGTTATTTAACCTAAAATGTTTAACTCTTCTGGCACTAAGAAAATGTGGGCAATGGAAAGAAATGAAGATACTGTCAAATGGAATTGTGCAGGGATGATGAGGCAAAGCCCTTGGACGGAAGCTGCTTCCCCCCCACCCCACTTTTCACTCATTATAGTTAAATATGAGGAAAGCTGGGAATTTACAATTGTACAAGAAATGATTCTTCCCTTGCCCTTGTTTAGATGGTACACCTTATAAGAATTTCTAATAGTCTTCCAATGATTTTTCTGTGGCTCTTTGAACAGATACGCAGAAGTGGTTGTTGCTTCTGAGAACTCAGTCCACAAACTTCTAGAGCTGCTACCAGGGATGATTCTAAATGGAGATAAAATAGAAGTCAAGTTGGCTACCCGGCAAAACCTTGCACAGTTTGAGGCACAAGCCCGAAAACGTAAGTTTAGCTGGATATGCTATGCTAGCTGAATAGGTAGCAAGGCAGAGAGGGAGGCATTGGTTAGTTTATTTGAAAATCTTGAGCAGAACTCTGTAGACTAGAAGCAAATTAATTTGCATTTGCAGAAATAGAAATACTTTTTAGGGAAGGGAGGCGACTTCATTACTTTTAAATATAATTGAAGCTCATTAAAATCTCTCGCTTGCCAACCTCCAAATTACATGGGCTTAACTCTGAAGATTGTTGTCATATCTGGGATGCTCCATATCCATTAGCAATTATACTGTTGTTACATTTTGCGGCTTTTGTGATTTGTCCTAGTCAGTGGTCAAGTTTCAGTACTGGAATAATTTAAAATGCCTGTTTCCATTGAATCAGATGCCTGAATCTCTCTAGTTTAAGCCCCATGTGAGCGCAAGAGCAGACTCTATCCTTATAATATAAGCAATCAGGAATTAAAACAAAATTGGATTTTATTTCTTTTATTTTGTTTTGTCAGTGATGTGACTAATTAATATTTATTGGACGTTTATGATATATGAAACAAAAATCCTGTATTACTCATGTGCTTAATATTTTTCCTTATTTGTGATGTCTAACAGGCGTGCCTCCAATGGCTCACTCAAGGGATTCCTCAGATTCTCTTGATGGCCGAGCAACTCCAACAGAGAATGCTATCCCACCACCACGCATTGAGAAACCTCCCGTTTTACCTTTCTTCAACCGTCCTCCCTCTGCGCTTCCTCTGATGGGGCTGCCCCCTCCACCCCTACCGCCCCCTCCACCACTTACTTCAAGCTTTGGAGTTCCCCCTCCCCCTCCCGGTATCCATTACCAGCACCTCATGCCTCCCCCACCTCGACTTCCCCCCCACTTATCTGTGCCACCTCCAGGGTCAGTGCCACCTGCCCTGCACCTCAATCCAGCTTTCTTCCCACCCCCAAATGCAGCCATGGGGCCTCCACCAGATGCCTACAGCAAGGCTTCTGCACCATATAATCACAGCAGGTGAGAACGAGTCCACTCTTAAGAATCTGCCTAAAGTGGAAGCAGCACAAAGAAGGGTGTCTAGGTCTAATTCAAGATTTAGTTGGGCAAATTATTTGTTAGGATAAAAATGTCTTTTAGTTGGGCAATACAGAAATGCCAGGAAGTGCCTTCAATCACAGGGAAAGATTTCAACAGTCTTACAATTACTATAATATCTGCTATGGTGGGAAATAAGAGATACATATTGAGCAACACACTTCCTTTTTGCGGGGGAGGCTTTTAATCATGCCTGGTGGCCAAAGTAGTTCTGCTGAATGATGGGTGCATTCTTCTGTACTGCAGCAGGGAGTTGGGCCCATTACCTCCACCTGTTGGTGATTCAGAATTTGACGATATCATGAATAGGAATCGAGCAATTTCCAGCAGTGCCATATCTAAGGCTGTATCTGGGGCCAGTGCAGGTAAGTGCAGTTGCTTAATGCTGTCTTTTCTTTCCTAGCTCAGACCTCAGTCTTAATATCTGGTTTATGTTGTTATGCTTCAGGGGATTACAGTGATGCAATTGAGACCCTGCTTACAGCCATTGCTGTAATTAAACAGTCCCGTGTAGCAAATGATGAGCGGTGTCGGGTCCTTATCTCTTCGCTTAAGGATTGCCTTCATGGCATTGAAGCTAAGTCTTACAGCATGGGCACTGGTGGCAGCAGCAGTTCCTCGAGGTGAGTTACAACAAGCAAACCTATTTGTGTTTTATCTGGCTGGTTTTATTATATTCATGACTCAGTCCTATTGTTTGGGATTCATATATCCATATAAGCAATGTGTCCTTTGGTAAAACAAAAACAAAAACCTGACAGCAAGTTTAACCTATTAACCACACTTGATATTTCTGTTATTTTCCAGAAAAAGACATCGATCACGAGATAGGTCACCAAGTCGGTCACGTGAGAGCAGTAGGAGGCACCGAGAGGTGGTTCATAATGAAGATCGACATGAGGACTATTTCCAAGAAAGAAGCCGGGAGCACGAGAGGCACAGAGACAGGGACAGAGAAAGAGATCGGCATCATTGAGAGAAGTGAGAACACTTTTTAGATGGGGCAAAGGAGTGTTAATATACCTGTCTGTTTTTATTATGTCTTCCTCCCTTAAAAAAAAGGAAATCAATCTGTCTCTTCCCTCTAATTGGGTATCATAGTCCTTATTGTTGTCATCAGAATCAGTGATAGACATTGGGCAGGAAAAGTGATGTTAAATTAAGACTTGAACCCTGGTTGTTGTTTTTTTCGTGTATTTGTGGGCATTTAATTTTCAGTGTTTTTGTAAAGTTCAGTTATTTCAGATGTTTGGGTGTCTTGAAGGATTAGAAAATCAATAACTTTGTCAGTACTGTTCTTTCTGTTATTGTCGATTCCTTTTTATATGAAGCAGCTTCAAGAACAGATAGTCCTCAACTTACAACCATTTGTTCGGCAACCATCCAGAGTTATCACAATGCTGAACAAAGGGATTATGATTGGTCCCCCAAGTTATGAGTGTTGCAGCACTCCTGCAGCCATGATTGTGATCTTGGCAATCCATCTACAAGGGCCTCACAGTCAGGTGATCACCATTTGCAGTTTTCCTTGCCGGCTTTACCAACAGGTTAATGGGGAAGCTGGCAGGGATGGTCGCAAGCTGCTGACACCTGCTGATAGGACTCCCTCTTGTCTCTGGAGGCTGGTTGAAAAACCCCTGTGCTGAGGCAGGATTTTGGCATGAGGTGTTTTCAGCCAGCCCTCAGAGTTGTATCTCTGAGCGTTGGCTGAAAAAGCTTCATTATGACGTTTTCCTGGTCCGATAGTTCACCTCTTAGGGCGATTGAAGGAAAGTCTAAACCCTTTCAATGGTTTAGTGCAGGACCAGTAACTCAGCAGAGTTGCCCACTTCCAAATAGAGTGAGAGCAAATGGGATCTTCCCCATTATGCTCGTTAATTCTCCTGTGGCAGCCACAACCCATAATTTGATAATTCTCGCCTTGAGTTTGCAGGGATATAAGGAACCATAGCATCACTTTAAAATATTAGCACCTTCTCCAAAATTAGGCTGGTTTTTCCTGTTTTGTTTTTTTTTCAGGGAAAATGACCACATTGCTGGCCATGCCCCCTGTGACCCCAAGGCAAGGCAGGAAAGCGAACTGTGGCCCCTGGGCCCAAAAGGATTATCCAGCACTGCTGTAGATAATCAGACCAGAGCTTCTAATTTAACTACTTAAACAAGAAGGAAATCCTGAAGTACATTTGTGCAGAATCTTCTTTGTTCTTTCCTGGGTGAAGTATATGCCTAAATTCATATCTTATTTCAGAAGGGGAAATATCAGTAAAATATTTTTTTCTTTTTAAAAAAATCTCAAATTTAACTGTTTATTGCACTGTAATCTGCTCTGAGTTAAAGGGAATTGGATACTTCAAAAAAAAATCTAAATTACAACCTTTTGATATCCATCTATTTCTGAATGGTTGCATAAGACCTGAGTGGTGGTGGTCTTTTGGTAGGTACCGTTCTGTGATGGGAAGAAAGTTGTTGGATTATGCTAGTCTATATAATTCAGTGGCAGAATAAACCTGGCTTCAAATCCTAGTCCAGGTCAACTATTCTCTAAAACAGTGTTTCTCAACCTTGGCGACTTTTAAGTCCTGTGGACCTCAATTCCCAGAATTCCCCAGCCTGCTGGCTCTGGAATTCTGGGAGTTGAAGTCCACAGGACTTAAAGTCGCCAACGTTGAGAAACACTGCTCTAAAACAACCCACAATTTTCAATTTCCTCTTGAATATAGGAATTCACTCTTGGAACTGCCCTTTTCTAAACTATGCTCTCAAAAATGCCTTTTAAAGTGACTAATATTTTATGTTTCTTTCTTTTTGCAGGGATGCTGGAAGCATACAGTGTTTTTATGGACTTATATCCTGTCCTTAATCAAGACTAAAGGATGGGGGATTCTCCACCCACTCCTTCCCGCTGCCCTCTGCTCTTTCCAGACCCCTTGGAAGTGACTTTGCCTGTAGGACTCCATTTGGCACACTATGGCACTAAGACTTGAGTTCTTCCTAAGTGTGCTGCTGCTGCTGTTGCTTGATGGAGGAACACTGAATGACTTGGAGTTTGGGAGGGGTTGTCTGAGCCACTGTGACCAGGGGGCCATTTCAATCCATGGATTCTTGGACCCAAAGAGAATGGTGCTTTCCACAGAGGTCTGTCACCTCTTTCCTTTCCATGGCGTTTTAGAAACTCCCGGGGAGGAATGAATCCAGCTTCTCTCCTGTAGGAAGACCTCATGCTTCAGCACAGCACAAGGTATATTACCATAGCCTCACTGGAGCTTATGTTCAAAATTCAAACTGCATTGTCTTCTTAGGCATCAGTGCATAGAGTCCTCCTTAATTTTTATCCTTTTTCCAAAGCAGCTTCAATCTTGCACTCTTAACAGCTTTGTACACAGCTTAGAAAAGTTTTGTTTTCCTTTTCTGGGATGAGAACAGGCTAGTTACTGCTTCCAGTCAAGCCTCTTCTTAATTCCTGAAAGTTGTCATACCAATTTAACCTAACTACTTTTAGGAGGGGCTGTGCTGTTAAGCTTGCCCACAACATTGAGTCTCCCTTAAAAAATAAATCTGTCTTTCGCTATTGCAGGAGCTCTATCTACAGATGATTTCCTGACAAATTCCTTGCTTTGTTTCATGCATTAGCTACTCTGGTTGTAATTTCTTACACACACATTTGTTTTCAAGGCCATTCTTTCCCAGCATATCACCTTCCTTGTTGTAGAGGAAGAGTTGTGACTAGATACAGAAACATGGAATTGGGGCAAAGTCAAGCTGACGCTTCTGGACATTATTGATTAGAGCACACCTTGAGCATTTTAAATTTTGTGTGATGTAAGTGTTGAATTAAGGTCCAAAACTACCCTTGCTCTTGTTCTCATTTGGAATTTTCCCTTTGGCGGGATTCACTCACATGTTTGCTTCAGTGACATAGTAAAACCTTAGTGGTCTCTGGCATGCCAGCCTAGGGAAAGACAAAGTTAAATTTTTATTATGTAAACTTAGAACTAGGATTCCTGAATCCAATGAGCCTTTCAGCTGGCAACCAATTGAAACTCGAAACACATTACATGGGGACCCTTATGGAAAAACAGTGGCTGCAGAAATCTTGATTCAAGTGTCATCTTTGAGATGGAACTTTTTGAGGTATGCATTTTAGTTTTCAGTGCTCCATCCTAGCACCCCAGTTACACAAAATCAAGTTACATACCCTGGATTTCTTTAGTAAGACCAACCATCCATTGTGACTATCCAACTGCATGGCAAAGCCCTCCTCATAGAAGGATCTGTCTTTTTCTCAGAGAACAATTGGATAGATTAAAGAGGATGACTGTGTCACCAAGGGATATGATGCCTCCTTTTGTGCTGTTGATCCAAGAGGGTCTACGGTCAATGGTTTTTTAAAGAGAAAACAAAGTTAATGTAAGCCAGCGGAGAGAGCTTAAACTGTAAAGTATACAATATGGATTGGAAACGTTGCTTTTTACCTAATGGGACATTTTTAGTTTGTTTTGAAATAATGGAAGAAAAAGAAGAAGAAAAACAGACAACAGAAAACATAACTTCAGTTCCCTTCAACTCTCCCACTCCTGTTCTTCGTGATTTGATTTGTTTGTCTTTTTCTGATAGGTTGGAAATTGTGTAATAAACTTGATGATATTGTCAATCTTTTATACTGCATTGTATTGTTTCTTTTCCTTTTGTAAGTTTTAAAAGGGAGGGTGAGTTGTTTTTTAGAAATCTCCATTAAAAAAAAGATTGTAGGGGGAGGGATTGGGCTAAATGTGACTTAGATACGTCAGTGAAGATGTATAAATAAGGCAGGTGCCATGTTCTAGCTGGGTGCTAGCCCTTGTACAACCATGGCTTTATGTAATGCTAAATTAGTTCAAAAACCACTTTGTGTACAAAAATTAAAATGCCTTTTTAAAAGATAAAACTTCTATCTCATCATTATATTTAATTAATCATACTTCAGACTGACAAAATCCCTGAGAGTATTGACTTCTGGTTAAACTTAATAATTTCCAGTATGGGAGGGGGAAGGTGTTTTTACCTGGATTTAGTTTTTGATCATGAATTTTTTTTGTACCTAATTACCTAAAGGTAAAGGTTCCCCCGCACATGCATGCTAGTCATTTTTGGCTCTAGGGGGCGATACTCATCTCCGTTTCTAAGCCGAAGAGCCAGTGCTGTCCGAAGACGTCTCTGTGGTCATTGGGCCAGCATGACTCAACATTGAAGGCGCACGGAGCGCTGTTTCCTTCACACCAAGGTGGTCCCTATTTTTCTACTTGCATTTTTTACGTGCTTTCAAACTGCTAGGTTGGCAGAGGCTGGGACAAGTTAACGGGAGCTTACTCCGTTATGCGGCACCAGGATTCAGACCGCTGAACTGCCAACCTGATCAACAAGCTCAGTGTCTTAGCCATTGAGCCACTGCATCCCTGCTACCTTAGACATAGGAAAACATGCTGGAGCAGGGGATGTACCTACACTCCTATATTTTATAGGAAAATTCACATTATTGGGGGATTGCTATAAACTGGGCATAAAATGTATTTTGCCACTGCATAAAAGTTTTCACTTCACTAGCTCTGTATAGAGTGAGACATCTTAAGGATCCCTACCAGTAACTTCTAATTCAAATTGGGCAACTGGTTGTCCAGAGAACAAGTTTTTGCCAAAGGGTAGAACGCCTTACATTAAAGGTTTAAAGCAAAGCAATTGGCTAAAAGAAAATCTGTTGTCTTACTGTATGTGAACAGTATTGCACTAAACCTCTGGTTTGCCATAAAAGGGTGCCATCTGCAAGTAATCAGTGATGCGGCTTGAATGATGTCATGCTTTCAGAACATGGTAGCTTGAATAAGGACTTCTGTGGGTGGGGCTTAGCTCTAAGGGGGTTGGGTTTACCTAGTTGCTAGGCATCCATTATGATCTTGCGCATCAGACACAGTCTCAAGTAGGCCAAGCAGTTAACTGACCTGAAGAACTGGTGCCATTTGAGCCTTTCCACCATGACATACTCCCTGGAGTTCGGACTTGTCAATGCTGCAAACAGATACCTGACTGCCGAACCTTTCCGTTTCCAGGTGACAGCCACAGGCAAGCAACTGAAGCCTCGCCAGGTGTGGGTGCTGCAATTTGTGACCCCACATGGAGCCGGAGCAGCTGGCCCCGGAGAAGGGGCTGCCCAGAAAGTTCACCTTATCAGTGCCCTGAAACGCTACTTAGCAGCTGACCCAAACGGCAAAGTCACCTGTGACCAGGATAAACCGGGGCCTCAGACGTTCTTCCTGCTGCATCAGTATCCAGATGGCAAGGTGCAGTCATTCAAGGCCAAACACGCCTATTGATTATATATCCCAAGCCACAGAATGACGGTCAAGTTACGTCCAGTAGAGTGGAATTGGTGGGACTGGGTTGAGGTAAAAGGGTGGGAAGGAAAGGATGGAAAGGGGGGGAAAGGGAGTTGTTTGCTATGGAAAAAAGAATAATTTGTTTTCTCCCATATGTGGTGAACTTCTTATGTTTGCAATGTATTGGTCTCTATAAGTAGCAGAAGTTACAAGTGTGAAATGCTGGGAACAACTTGATTCTCAGTTTGTACCTAGACCAAAATAAATCAAGTAGCCTTCGATGTCCTACTGTAGGGCATACAGTATACTTCCCTCAAATCCTACCTGAAATCCTTCATAAAATAGCTAGTGGGCCAAATACATATTTTGTTCTTACTACCTAAAATATGCTGGTCAACTATAGTGTATTGTTGAAAAAGAATCTGGATCTTTACAGCAGAAGGGTCTGGATCAGGATGTACCACAGGATATATTGTTGCTGAAGGGCAAGTTTCAGATAAATACACATTCCCTAATGACATGCAATGCTGCAGCTGACATTTAGCAATACCTGGAGAGCTGTTGTAGCTTTTCCATCTTAGTGTGAGTGTTTCATTCGCCACCTCCACCCCCTTATCTGATGAGGTTGACTTGGTAACGTTTCTTTCCTGGCAGGTATGTCTGCAAAATGAGCAGTCCAAGCGTTACCTGGGTGGGGCAGAGGACAATGTTACCTGCTTTGCCCAGGCTTCCAGTGAAACAGAAAAGTGGACCCTGCACCTGGCAGTGCACCCCAATGTTGCACTCTATAACCCCAACAGGAAGCGTTATGTGCGTTATGATGAGAAGGCTGAGGTATTGCGCTGTGATCGTGATGTGCCTTGGGGGGCGGAATCAGTCATCAGTATCTACTACGATTTCAAAGGTGGGGAAAAGTGATTTTAGATGTCGTTATTATGGATAAGGAATTTTGGAAGTCCAGAGTCTTATTTATAGCTCTTCTTTAAGGTGGCTCAACATCTAGTGGGATACATAAATAGGACTGGTTTATGAATAACTTTGCTTCATTTCCAACATAGGCAGCTGTCCTCAAACTAACACTTCAAACTGTCGCAAGAAGCAGGATGCAATTTTGAATTCTGAGATAAAACACAAATCTTACAATATCAAAATTAAAGGCTACATGCATACACCTAAATTAAGCCATGATTAAGATAGAATCCTAAATATGTTTGCTGCAAAGGTATTTCACTGAATTGAAGAGTTGCCTGAATAAAAAAGAATAAGATTATAAAATAGATATAATTTGGGGGAAAAATGAGATGAATTGGGGACAGTTCATGGCTACCTTTCCAAGAGTTTCCAAAAAACTGAAAAATAAACACTGAAGGGACAGGACATGAAGTTGATTGTTAAATCTATGCATGCATGCATGCATGCATGCATACATACATACATACATACATACATACATACATACATACATACATACATACATGCCAACTACCACTCACTCATCACGAAATCTCCAGAGCGGTAAAGCCTACAAACTTGGAATTTGGCACCTATGTTCCTCTTGGCTTCTAGGTGCTCGCTAAGAAACAATTTTTCGAAATGATCATGAGATCATCAGTATTCCTTATACAGTATTATATTAACGTGCGTCAATGCCAAAGAGTCAGATATTCTACTCCCCCTGGCTAGACTGGGCATGGGCTTGGCAAGCACGTGACTCATCCAGCCTGTGGGTTCTACATGTCAATTTATCAAGCCCGATCACATAGTTTCATAGCAAAGCACGGGCATCCAGCTAGTACATGCATATTTTCAATATTTTTGTATTGGGCCACATTGTGTCTAACAAGTTACAAAAAAATAATGGTTTGCTCAGATTTCTTCCATATTAACATTCTTCTGTGATGTGGTTGTTGATGACATGCAATCCAACATTTCTCTCCTATCTAGAATATTGCCAATATAATTTTGAAAACTTTTCAGAATCAAGTTTACTTTAAAATGTTGTATTGTTGTTGTACACAAGAAGAATCATGTACATCTTAGAAGTAATCATCAACTTATTGAAAATGTAGGGTCATTTCTTCACCTTACTCTTTTCCCTTATGATTCCTTATATTTTCTTCCTGGTGCTTCAAGATTTTGTCCTGTTTTATCAAGCAACCCTTTAATTTCTCTACAAAGAGGATAATGTGCAATTTTGAAGAGCAGAATTAAGGAGCAGAATACCACCTTGATGCTAATAGAAATAAGTCATGGTCTAACGACCCTGAATGAAAAAATCTTCAGAGACAGATAGATTGCATCATAGTATACTACAGAAAGAACTACGGAGAGAAAGGAGGATCCAAGAAACTACAAACCAGTCAGTCTGGTATTGATTGTTGGGAAACTTCTAGAACAGATAACTTTAGAAATCTGTACATGCGTGTTTGTTTTGTAGAATTTGTAAATTTGTAGATCAGTTTGTAAAAATTTTGAAAGTAATGCAGTTATTATTGCATATCAGGAGGGATTTGTGCTCAGATTAATTTTATCAGTTTTTATATGGTATTTCATTAGGAGATTGCGGGAAAACCATGATTTTAATATATGTTGATTTCAGCAAAGCAGCTGATGAGAAAATACCCTATATTCTGATTAACAAACTGTTTTAAGTTAACAAACTGTTTTAAATATGTGTGTAGTTGACTCAAAAACTACATTTATATACATTTGCATTAGTGGTGAATATCTGTAACTTGGGTGTAGGATGAGGGTGAAGGTTTGTTCTCCGAGCTTGTGGGTTGGTTTCCGAACATTTCATTACCAGGGTAGGTAACAACTTCCCCCAAATCCGTTGAAGTTGTTACCTAGCCTGGTAACAAAATGTTTGGAAACCAATCCACAAGCTGGGAAAATGAACCTTCGCCCTCATTTATATACAGTACATCTATAAAATGTTTACAATACAGTCTTCACTGTTAATGAATCATTGAACAAATTTGTTTGTTTGTTCATGTATTTACTTATGTGTTTATTTATTGGATTTAGAAGTTGCCCAACCCTCTGGGTGGCTTACATGTCAAAAATAGAAAACAATAGAATGAAATAAAAAAGACCGGTTCATTGGGAACAGGAAACTTAACACACCAAAAGAAAACTACAGGGGACCAAGAGTTACCCTAACTGCAGCCCTGGGAGCAAAGCTAAATTCCACAAGCAAGGCCAGTGGAACAGCTGCAGTGTAGGAGCCTTATGAATCTCCAGGGAATGCAATTCCAGAGGGCAGGTGCCACAATAACAAAGACACACTTTCTAGGTTCCAATAGGTGTTGTTTTTTAATTGAACAGACTTGGAATATGTCTACTATGCCCAGTCTCATTAGGTAGACAAAAACTATTGGAGATAGATGTCCGTCAAATAACCAGCCCCTGCGCTTATCAGATTTGCAACTGAAACAAACCTATGTGAGATAACCAATAGCCTAAAAAGGGAAATGATAACACTGATAGGCTAATGAGGGACTAAATCTGCATAAAAGTGAACAGAAACAAATTACAATTTTATCTTTTAAGAAAAAAAAAATCAAATGAATAGATAATAGATATAGAGTAGGTCTGCTTTGATAATCTTCCATATGAGAAATAATCTTATAATTATCAGCTGATGTGGCTGTCAGAAAGGCAAAAACTATTAGGCTGATCAGTAGAAATATTTATAAATTGTGTAAAGTAATAATTCCACTGTATTTTCCACATCAAACTTCATTTGAAGTACTATATCCAGTTGTATCAGCACAAACAGCAGCCTGGTGGACTGGATCTCTGGGCCATCCATCAGCCTTGACCTCAAAGTGGCCAACCATCTGCATAGGAATGCTAATCTCCCATCAGTTGGATTTCTGAGCCAACCACAGTGCTTTCAAGGCTAATTGATCCACACAACTTCCATGAACTGGTCCAGTCCCTGAAGCAGCATCACATTTTATGGCAACAAATTCCAAAGTTTAATTACCTGTTGCATTAAAAAAAGTTTTATTGATCTTGCTTTTTCCAAGATTGAATTTCATTGGATGACTTCTGGACTGTTATTTTCAGACAGGTAAAATAGCTTCTCCTTGCCCACTTTATCCATACCATGTATCATTCTGTGCAGCTCTATTATGTTCCCTTTCAGTCACTTCCTTTCTAGACTAGAAACTAGAAGTGGAGACTAAGCCCTGTTAGGAAAGACCAAGAAATCTGGGTATTTTGTCTTGGAGAAAAGAAAATTAAGAGGGGAAATTATATTATATTTCAATCATGTCAAGGGAGCATCATAATGAAGAAGGGTAAGAGATAGACTGATGATCCTGCTTGAGTAACATTGCCATATCTGCTAATATCTTATCCAAAAGCCATTAACATAGCCAGACAAACTCCTAAAATAATCCTCTGTTTTAATATGTGAAAAAGTTAAGCTTGAGTCATTTGCATCTCCTCAATAGGTCTGGATTCCAAGGCACACAATGCTGACAGGAAGCAATTGTCCCCATTTATACCAGGTGAATTCAAATTCTGCTTACCCAGGAAGTCACTATGGATAGTGCAAAGTTTGATTTCCTTAACAGCATTTGTTAGGTAACTTGGATAATACCAATTAGACAGTAATACACGCACTGCACTGAAGCCAAAAAGGAGACTATGTTAATCAGGGAAGATTCCATGGCCAAATTCAATCATCTTTGTAAAACATTGCAAAGATATCTTCACTTCAAATTCTTTTTTCTATCAAATGCAGTCCATCTGGTCCTACTTTATAATTCAGATGGGGACAAGCTAGTGATGTGAAAATTGATTTCCAGTTCCTAACTTAGACTATGTGCCTTGATACATCTGATTTTACTGGAGTTGGGGGCCATAGTCTTTAGCTATATTAAGAATCTAGGCATAGAAAGTCTCAATACAGTAACTGGAAAGAAAATAAGATTGATAAGAAAACATGCAATTTTAACACCTAAACTGGGGGCAAAGCTAAAATCAATGCATTAAAACAAAACTGTTTCTTTCAAAAATATACTTTTACTAAGCATATATATTTTAAAAAAAGCAAGGCACATTGTCCACAAAACAAAAACAAGGAGAAAGCATCTTTCTTAGACAGACTGAAGAATATACATTATAGTTGCAAGCCGTAATATTTCCAAGCATTCTTTATCAGGCAAGATATTTAGAAAGCAGGGAAAATTGGGGGGGATGTGCAAAGATGTTATTTAGTATCATGTCTATACAAGTTTCCATTCTTAGATTGACTGGCCCGAAGTCTCTAAGCAAGTAGATTATTTAAGAGGTTATTTTGGGTATACTAAAACTCTTGCTAGTGTTGGGAAGAGAAAAACAAAGGCATGCAAAATATTTCAAGGTTGAAATGTTCCAACCCTAAAATGTCTCATTGTAGCTAGATGTACGCTATTCTGATCTATGTTCTGCATTAGATTCAGGACCGTCCATTTCTAAGTTGGAAACCAAGGTGGAAAAAATTCAGAGCTCTCTAGATAAGATCAGAATAATGTTGGGATGAGATACTGTATATTGGAATCAGATTTCTTAAAACATCTCTAGAAACATATCTCTACAAATAGGTGAATATGAGTTCGAACCGCTAAAATGAAAACTCTTTCCAACCTTCATGAGATGCACAGATTCTTTGGTAGAAGGAAAACAGAAAGTAGATGAAGAGGTTTGATACTTTAAAAAATGTAGGCAATTTCAGCTATTGAACTAGGAAGCAAACCAATACAAGAGAGAACTATTTAGTACTGCACAGAACACAATCCCAGTATAAGTCGTTTAAAAATCCTCCTCTTGTCCTGAATAGAGTTCACTTAGAACAGTTCACTTTGGACTTTATATCTGATTTTTTTTTTAAAGTACACAATAGTAAATTATAAATATGGGAAACTGGGATAATTTGAAGGTGGTGAGAACAAAGATGTTGGAAACAGGGGCTGCATGTGGAAAACCTCTGCTGTCATTCTAGAATGAAATGAATAGTTGCAGCGCTGCTTTGTAGTCATTCCTTTTTGAGATTATTTTCCAGGACTGAATACCAAGCCCCGTCAACCTCTTTTTTGTTCCCTTCTCCTGCTCTATCTCCAGTGAAGAAGTATGGATTGAGAAATGGGGCAGGTAAACTCTTAGCTTCCAATGGTTCACTGGTATCTGAAGTTACTGCACAAACCATGTACTCCTTGGAAGTCCATGGTGGCTTGGTTGCCTTCCGGGATGATGAGGGAAAGTACTTGACTGGGCGAGAGGGTAGCATGAAAACCCTAAAGATGGACAGACCTGGACGGGATGAACTTTTCAGCGTGGAAGCGAGCCCTGCCCAAGTTTCACTGCGCTCTTCTTCTACCAACAAGTTTGTCTGTTGCAAGCCTGGTGAGTTGAGTGAAAGCAACACTATCTGTCTAGATATGAGTGACAATCATGGCAATTGAACCTCTAATCATAGCCTCTAAGAGTAAAGTTATTTTGCTTAGTCTGGTGAGTGGAATTACTTGCCCTGGGAACAAGTACAGTCCAAAATCTGCAAAAATGCAGAGATTTTACAAAGGCAATCTGGGGGAGACCCAAAGCAAGAGGGCAAAGATTGGTTGAGTATCGATTGTTATTAATTATTATGTCACCAGGCAGCTTTAAGAGCAAAGGAAAAGAGGAAAAACAAAAGGGTTATTTCATGCTTTAACAGATTTCCCTGCACCTTTCAAAGGCCTGGATTAGATCAGTGTTCTTCAAACGTGTCATTAAGATGTGTGGACTTCAATTCCCAGAATACCCCAGTTCACACATTTTAAAATTGTCAAGTTTGAAAAACATTGGATTAGATAATGTTTGTGGCTCCTTATAACTCTACAATTCTACATTTCTGTAAAAACTGCATGATAGAATTGACCATACATAATCCAAGCATCTAGCTAGCTGTCATAATAGCAATATTGGGTTGGATTTAGTCATTCAATGAGCCACTGAATTTAAGGCAGATTTGATCTAACCCTAATGAGTACTGTAGATTAGTTTGAGAAAGCAGCAGACAGAAATCTCCCCTATCCGTGCCCTCTCTCTGCTACCCATGGAGAGTTGTACTATAATTGCACCATTCTGGTTCCATACTGAGAAATGTATATAAAGGAAAATGTCTTTATCAAACATCTAAAATTTGGTTAACTTAAGCAACAGAGGTTCCAAGAGAAGGTCATGAAGATCAGATCATTAGCGTTTTCCCAAGAAGGACAGGATTTTGGAAGTATTACATATTCTTTCCCCGTTCTCTTGTTACTATCCTTTTGCAATACAGTTGAGCACTGCTTTAGCTTGACTTTAGACAACAATGGACAATAGTCTTAATTTATTGGGCTAAAACCATGAGTCTCAACTTGCTTTACTGCTCTGCAGGTGCTGACCTCTATGCCACTGCAATGGCAGTAAGCAACACAGAGATCTTCCAACTGATGTTCGATGACACTACAAAGAAGGTCTCCTTCCGTGGCCATAGTGGCACGTACATGTCCTTGGTGAGTCCATTTGCATAATGCAAGAATGGGGATAGACTGGGAAAGATCAGCTACTTCCATCTGTTACTAAGTGTGCCATGACATTTGCCCTTTTGGAATGAAAGGTAGGCATTGTCAGTAGTTCGTCTTTCTTTCCCTGCTTTACAGATCGTTCTCGACTTGCAACCATTCGTTCACCCCCTGTTCAGAGTTACAACAGTGCTGAAAAATATGGACTTAACTACTGGTCCCTGAAGTATTGGCTAATGCAGCCCTCCTGTGATCACATGATCAAAATTTGGGCTTTTGGCAGCCTGTGCTGCATTTGGACCACAGGAACACTTCAGCTCCCCCACCTGATCATCTCCCTGCAATCTATGCTATTTGGCCGTCTGTGCTCCACGACCCCTGCAGCTCTAGCTGACCTTCACCGTCTTCTTTCTCCCGTTGCTAATCAAGCACGCCCTGTCTAGCAGACAGCTGCTGGCTGCATCAGGCCTTCCAGAGACTGCGTGCAGCCTTGTCCAGATTGCGAATGGCCTCCCCACAAGGCTTGGAAGCCTTCCAAAGCCTCATAAGAAGTCTGCATGTAATTTGGACAAGGCCATCATGCTTTTGGAAAATAGGGACAGCAGCCTTGGGCAGAAGGCCCAGTGTGGGCAACAGCTGCGTTGCAAAGGGCCAGGGTGGCCTTGTCTCCTCAGCAGTGGGACAAAGTCAACAGGGGTGGGGGTGGGGTGGAGTGGAAGGCAGCAGAGGTCTCAGAATGCAGGGCAGTGAGGGTGGCTGGGTTAGGGAAAAGCTGGGGCTCCCTAAGTGTTTAGCACTTCCCAGGATGCGGTGGCTTTGCGCTGTGCTGCTGAGCTAGCTGGGGCAGTCCCGGCTTCATGTTGCGCTGCAACTCAGGAGCTTCTTGGAGCCCCAGGCCCACAGGATACCAAGACGTCCTTAAGCTGTAATGTATTCTTTCTCTGCATTCCTGTTTTATACGATCCCCCTCAACTCATGCATGGCCTGCACTGTGCCTCCCAGGTCCTCTCCCATCTCCTTGCAGCCCCCACAAGCTCCTTATTGTGACTCCTTCTGCTTCCAGCTTAATGACCTCCACCTCTGGAGATACAATGGCAAATGGAACTGAACTGCCAGGATTACTTTCGCTAAACGATGCAGTCACCTGTTGTTGTGCTTTACCACCCCGTCACTTAGCAACAGACATTCTGGTCCCGATTGTAATCATAAGCCAAGGTCTACCTGTACTCATGCAATTGGCTCATCAGATTATACTATTCAAATTCTCCATATGAATGCTCATTTATAACTTCAATTAAGTAACGCAATTGTGTATCCCAGAACTTAGAATTCCATTTAAAGTTTAATAGGGAGACTTAGCTATTTTTGTCTGAGTTTCATGAAAGCAATCATAAAATTGCTACTGTATGAAAACCAAAAATTGAAAACATCCTAGATGTCAAGAAATTCTGAGATAAGAGAAATATCTTCCACATATGTGGCACACCATAACAGGCATAGATGTCTTTACTAGTTATCTAATCCCAATAATCTAAGCAATTCCCAAAAGGATCTGCCGCACCCAACCCCTTTCCTGTTATGGAAATTCTTTTTTCCCTTCTGTTATTTCTGGTGGAATATAAATAAATTATTTTAATGTTTGAACAAAGAAACAAATTAATTTTTTTTTATCTAATCTTAAAAGAGTGGTAAACAAATTCCATTAAGATTGCACTTTAGATCAACTTCTTTACAGTACAGTCTGACAGCAACGTGGCTGCTAGTAACTTATATTGTGGGTACTAATTCCTTATTCCAAAACATGTCACTCTGATAGATTGAAGTTTTCCTACGACAGGGCATTTGAGGTTTCTCTCAAAAATGTCTTTCCATTCAGAACTGAAACTAAACTAGGCAGTAATACCCTATGTCAGTGACACCCAATCTTCTGGACACCAGGGACTGGTTCCATGGAGAGAGGTTTTTCCACGGATTGGAGGGGACGTGGGTTCATATGTTGTCTGCAGCTATGTTTGTGTGGACCGGTTTCTGGCATACTGTGGACCGGGGCCAGTCCACAGACCGAGGGTTGGGGACCCTTGCCCTATGTTACCATTTTTTGATTGACAGTTCTAATACATACTGTAGATAGTAATCACAGAATGTATATCAGTATTTGTGTGTTTGCACAGTATCACAATGGCTGGATCATGCAACACGCTAACATAGACCACAATTTCTGGGTTCATGCAACACGTTAAACAAAAACTTGTCAAATCACATAATAGAATATCACAAAGTATAAACCTAGTGATTGTGTGCACTCTGCGCCAAGTTATCATGTCCTGATAGCAATGAAATCATGGAAACCATGACTAAGGTTACACTCAAGTAGACTGAAGTTCTAGATTTGGACAACACAGTAGGTAGATCAAATGCACTGCAGGTTAATGTGATGCAAACACAGCCATTATCTTCAATCATCTTACAGTAGCTGAACTTGGGACTGGGTCATGACATATATAGAGACAGACTGACATGTAAAATCAGCATTTTTAATGCAGGGCCCAACAGCTAGGATTGAAAGTTAAGTTTCAACCTCAGGGTTGGGAATGTTTTTTCTAGATTAGGTAAGGCAGAATTTCCTTTCCAGTAAAGCCACTCTTTCTCCTGCAGGGACCCAATGACTGTATCATTAGCAGCACCAAACAGGACAAAAATGCTTGGTTTGAACTCCAGTATCAGGATCAGAAAGTGTTGCTTCACATGGGAGACAAGTATGTGTCTATGCGGCCCAACGGACAGCTCCTTGCAGTCCCCAAAGCTGCAGGTATAAGTTGGTCAGTAGCTTTCATTGCAATTACCTGGCTTCAGTATGGGCAATATTAAAATATGGGCAAATTGTGGAAAGAAACCACTGATGGCCAACTGAAAATTAATGTTAGAGCTGAACTTATAACATCAGAGCTCTTCTTAGACTGTTGATTGCCATTGTCAATATGAAGCCTTTCCCTCTCTTAAATCCATTAAGTCAACCAAGTTCATGGATCACAATCCTAGGTTGATCTTAGATTTAAAAGTAGCACAGGAAACCAAGCCCTGTGCTTTTTTTAATGGTGTAATCTTCGTGAAACAGTAGGACATGGATCTCTAATAGGTCCCTTCTTTGTTCTTGGAGCAGGTGACAAGATGTCTGCTAGTGTTGGGGTATGACATTCCCTCCCGCCACCAAAAAAACTTGTGTTTAGATACTTATAGCAGAAGCACTTTTCAAGTTATCATTTGACAATTAATTTAATAAAGCAAGTGCACTAGGTGTATGAAAATGATGATGCTGAAACTTCTGGGGACAAGTGCCTTTGAAATGTGGACACCCAATGATTAAAGGCTTTCTAGGCCAGTGTCAATACTGTGGTTGGTGTTAGGAAGACCAGGGAAAGGAACTATCAACCCAAATAGTCCCAACAGTCAACTTTCCTACTCATTCTAGTACTTTGGGTATTTTTATCCAAAGTAAAAGGCATTTTAGCAAATATCAGCAGGTGGTTACAGACCAAGATGAACAATATCAAGAGGATTATGTTGCACTTACAGGTAAAAGTGAAGATTTTCTGATAGTTCTGGTGAACCGGCCTCTACTGATCCTGCACAGTGACGCTGGTTATGTTGGTCTGACTTCTGACATGAAGCGGTTGGAAGGGAACTGTTCTGACTACGTGCTCAACAGCCTGTCACTCAGTGAAGATGGCTACTATAATTTCCAAATTGGTTAGTATATTGTAGCTGATTAAGCTCGTTTACAACAGAGACCCCCAGATTATTTGCATTATGAGGGAAAACTGACATACAGTACTACTATTTCATGCACATACACCAGAGGTGGGTTATTGCTGTTTTGGCCCGGATTGAGCGAACTGGTAGTAGTGGCAGCGGGAGGCTCGGCCCACCCATCCAGATGCTTCTGCGCATGCACAGAAGTGTTTTGCATGCGTGCAGCACATGCGGAAGAGCGCCCAAACCGGTAGTAGAAAAATTGGCAACCCACCTCTGACATACACCCCTCTAGCCTGGCCAGGTTATGGAAGGAAACTCCATAGAGATAAATGGAATCAAGGCCATAACATATCCCCATTTCCTTTACCCTAACTTGAAGGAAGAAAAGAAATGATTTTGCCACTATGCTTCCCTCCCTCTCCCCACCCAAAAGAAAGATATTTTCTGGGCCATTTATGTTTACTTAAATATTTTCTGAGTATTGTTCATATTTTCCAATTATATAGTCCTCAAATTAGACCACTGAAGGCCCTAGGGTTCTGCCCAATTTTGAGCCACAATTTTAGCGTTAGGCATTACATGTTCTTCCTGTTAAATGTTTAGGACTGCTGGGAATGCAGAAAGATGAAACTTAGTATTTATGGAAATTCTCAATCATCCAAGTCATGGTTGTCCCAAAGGTGCTTTTTCAAAAGGCAACTGGACTTTCTTGATTTTTTCTTGAAATATTTTACTTCTCATCCAAGAAGCTGCTGTACTCAGAACTAGTCCTTCCCAAACTCTTTCTTGGTGACCTTGCGTAAGATTATTGAAAGTGGCATGTAGGAAGTCATGTTCCTTAGCAAGAATTGATAAAAAGCAAAGACTTTCTAAGGATGGGTGTGTTTGTAGTTCCCAATCTAGCCACAGATGAGGCCCAAAAAGGTTGCTCACTCATCTTTAGATCAAATTTGGCGCTTATAAGAAACATGACTGCAACCTATGATGCCTTTACTCATCGGAATACCCTTAAAAATCAAGAGAACAGAATACTTTGGTT
Source organism: Thamnophis sirtalis (assembly GCF_051295495.1). Taxonomy (NCBI): domain Eukaryota; kingdom Metazoa; phylum Chordata; class Lepidosauria; order Squamata; family Natricidae; genus Thamnophis; species Thamnophis sirtalis. The sequence continues at coordinate 67,773,747 of NW_028261381.1, read as the reverse complement.
TGTCTCACTTGTCTAATTTTATACTTTCCTTCCACTAACTCTGCTAGGTGGCAAATATTGGTCCTTGGATAAAGATGGGCAAATCCTGGTAACCAGTGACCGTCCTGGCAATTTCAGCCTCCAGTTTGTATCCTCCACCAGTCTTATAATCAAGGCTTCCAACAACAAATATCTTATGGCTGATCAAGGAGGCCGAGTATGGACTGGGTCTACTGATGCATCAAGTGCAACTCTGTTCCATTATTGAGAGGTTCTGACCTCCATTAAACTTCTGTTGTGTGTCTTATTTAATGCCTCCTACTAAAGATACATCGTTATGGAGAAAATCTATGTAGTTGTAAGGGGTCAAAAATGACTTAATGGCACATGATCTATCAATCAGGCAATCAAAAAAAAAAAAATTGAACCTGAAGATGCACTTCAACAATAACAGTTAATATTATTACCAAACTGTACTTAAAGTACCTTGGACAGCTACTTGTCTGAAATGATACAGGCAGTCCTTGACGTAGTGACTGTTTAAAGTTGCAATAGCATTGAAAAAAAAGATTTATGACCATTTTTCAGACTTAAGCTCGTTGCAACATCCCCATGGTCACATGATCAAAGTTCAGATGCTTGGCAACTCATATTTATGACAGTTGTAGGGTCTTGGGGTTATGTGATCCCCTTTTGTGACTTTCTGACAAGCAGAGTCAATGGGAGAGACAGATTCCCTTACCAACCAGATTATTAATTTAACAACTGCAGTGATTCACTTAACAACCATTAAAGTTGTAAAATGGGGCAAAATTCACTTAACAACTGTTTGTCTTAGCAATGGATATTTTGGTCATTTGTAGCCATAATTCAAAGACTAACTCTATCACAATAACCCTGTTTCCTCCCAACCTCAATGCAAAATAAGGGAAGTATGACATCAACAACTACAAAAAAAAATGCCGAGTCATGTGTGAAAGGTACGAAATTAAATTGTTGGGGCTGGTCCAGTTCAGGACTCCTTCGTATAAACCTGGTTAAATCAAAATTTTCCTTGGACTTAAACACATGACTGAAAGTCTTAAGCCACCATAACACATGTGTTTGTGTGTGTTTGTGTGTGTGTGCATCTTTCATTGGTTGTAGATAGGAGATAGCTGAGCCTATCTCTACCACTTAATTACCATCACATATTTACAATAGTTGAAAAATAAGTATTTATGTCAAGGGTATTGTAAAAAAAATCAAGTATCAATCACAAATTACCAATACACCACAATAACAATACTGATTTCTAGGGAATGGACATCCCTCTTAAGAGCAGGACATCGGCTGTAACAAATAGAGTTGACAAAGGCATCCTGACAAGAGTCATCATACAAATGGTAAAGACTTGAGTCAGTGTTAGAATGTTTCCATTTGAAGAATCTGAAGAGTACAGCATTCGCAGGCAGAATCTCTGCACTGGCTGAAGTCCACGGATCCAGAGTCTTGAGGCCCTGCAAAAATCAGTCTTGAATACTGCCAAGTCCAAGTGGGTCAATTGTTATGCTCTAGGATGGGATACAAGGATGGTGACGAGGATGTGCTGAAGCCATCCAGTCTAGGATTGGAAACTCTACTCTCAGGACAGTACCTCAGCATATCTGAAGCAAAGACTGGAACTATATCTTCTTTCATTTTGCTCAAGAAACCAGCTTGCCAACTTCATCCAGGGCTAGATGTGGAAATGGTTTCATGCAACTTCCTTAATCACAAAGTGTTTCACATAGTGCAATCCACAGAGATTCTCAATATGAATCCAAACTGAAAGGATAAATAAATAAAACAAAAAAGAGGTAACATAAGGATATTAGTCATGACTACTCCAAACACTTCTTACCTTACCCAGGGTAGATGAGAACCAATCAACAAAGCAAATCTAGTTTATGTGCTGACAAAAATGTTTACAGCCACCGGTCGGAAGAAGACAGTGAAATGCAATTGCCACTGTGCAGTAATCCTCGACAGTTCTAAGACTTCATTTTTGATGTGACTATATTATGATGAAATTTAATATATTGCTGAGATGATTGTAACCCTTATATTTGGTTTTACTTGGTCTTTATTTGTCCATTTGTTCTTGTCAATTCATCCCTCTGGAATTGATCATTCATTATTCTCAATCATTTATCCTTATTTCAAAACAGCCTTGCCCCTCCATAACCACACTCTTTTTATTTCTCTCTCCTAAATTGTCTAAGAAGACCATTTCTGTTGGATTCTAAATAAGGAAGGATTATATTTTCTTCAAAGCCACAAGGGAGGGAAACCAATCATTTGGTTTTAAAATGCAAAGGCAACCTACAACCAAAACTTTGATTTCAAGAATTAGAATGATTATTTTTTATTATTTATTTATACCTCCTTTTTTATTTTTACAAATGCCTCAAAGCAGTGAACCTATCCAACACGTTTTTCTCCTCCTATTTACTCCACAACAACCCTGCGAGGTGAGTTGGGCTAAAAGAGAAAGTGCCTGGCCCAAGGTCTTCCAGCTGGTTTTCATGGCCTAGGCAGGACTTGAATTCACAGCCTCTTGCTTTCCATTCCAGTACCTTAACTACTAGACCAAACTGACTCTTCCAATAAATCCCAGATTTACAAGAAAATTACCTGGAAAAGGAGGCTAATGTTAGAATGCCCAGTAATAGCTCAACTGCATAGAAGAAAAGCAGGATGGCATTCAGAATGGCTTCCAAACGCAAGGCGTAGGTCTGCAGAAGTAGGTAATAGGCTGCCATCACTGCTGCTGGAAAGGTTAGTGCCAGGCTGACAGCAAGTGGCACTTTCCGCTGGCAAAGGTTACCTTTGGAGCCTGTGACATATGGGACACAGAACACATGGACCATTCAGCACAAGTCGGAAACAATCCAGTAAATTCTTTCAGATATTCATATGGGAGAATGAACTAGAGAAAGAATCCCTTCAATCCTTTAAGAGAAAGAATTGAGCTGCAGAACCAAAAGGCACTTCAATTCATGCTAACTTGAATTTAAATCTCTCCTCACAATTTTCTCTGCCCCTGGTTTTATCTGAGTCAATGATGCCTCAGATATTGCAACCTATATTCATTTGAAAACAAACAGGACTCTCTTTCAGACTTTTTTCAACAAAGGAAAGTATGGGGAGGGGCACACAAGTTTTGAAGTGTAGCATGTATAGCACTGTGCTCTGCATATCCTACTCCTATTACCCTTTCATGACGTGAAAATGACCTATTGGAAACAACCTTTTCTAAAATGAAAATGGGTTCTGAACTTTACAGAGCCTCAGAATCTGATTTCATATGTCCACAGATCAAGAGGAGCAGTCTGACTGATCAAAGCTTACAGTTCCACCCCCATATATCAAATTGTACCATGGTTCCTAATTATTATCAAATAATTGTAACCCAAACTACACAAAGAAGGAATGTACACTGCTATCCACAGTACACTACCACAGTTGAGTAGGAACATTGAGAAGGTGTGGTAGGATAATTCTGCCAGCAACTATATATTTAGATCTGCCCAGGGTCACTTGTCAAAATCTCATAAATGTGTTGTTCTTAGGGAGTCAGGATTTATTTACTGATAATTTGGTGAACAACCTGAGGATGGGGAGAGGAGAGCATCTGCTAAGTTTAAATGTCATCAAAAAAGCTCATGTTTAACTGACAAATGCATGTGCTATTCCTTTAAGTATCATTGTGTATCCTTTAATGCTTACCAAAAAATATCCTTGTGACTTCAATTCCAAGATAGAGAAAAAGCATAACCAGGTCCAAAGCCAGATTAGCACTTGGATAAGGCAACAAGAGACCTATAAAAGTACACAAATGGCCACATGAATTGAAGGGAAAGCAAGATGCCCCCCTTTCCGCCATTTCTCAAAAAAGAACTGTTTAATGTTGATAAAGATCAAATGTAAAAAGAGACAGTGAATCTTTGGTAGAATCGGTCAATCTCATGCCAGATGGTCAATCAACATTCCCTCTGAGTAAGGCATGGGTTTGAACCAAGACAATAGCAAGCCACTTCTGAAAATCTTACCAAGAAAATTGTAAAGATTCATCTAGACAATCACTAGGAATTAACATTGACTTGAAGGCACACGTGCACCTTCTTTGCTGGAGATGGGAAAATTTCTATATATGTAATGAAAGCTGTAGACCAAGACTGAAAAAAGGGCTGCAGTTCTATCTATTCAGCAACCTCAATAATTAAATTATTGAAATCTCCAGGATGAGGGAAGCCCAGGAATAATAGAAACTGGAGAATATCTGCTGAGGAACCTTAAAGTTGGTAAGACATTAATAAGAAATGTTGCATTAAGTTTAATCTTTTACTGTAATATGCTACCAGCTCTTTATTAAAAAGCTGGAAACATTACATTATCTTTCATATATATATATATATATATATATATATATATATATATATATATATATATATATATATATATATATATATATATATATATATATATATATATATATATATATATATATATATATATATATATATATATATATATATATATATAAACATCTTTGGGTTTTCTTAAATTAGCTGCTGTTTTCCAATAATCTGCTGTGTTATTTGATACCTTTTATGCCAAGTTTGGCACTCTTAATATCTTTGAATATAGAAGGCCTGAAATCACCTGTCACACACATCTAAATTATATGGCCAGGAAAATACAATAGAGAAATTATTTCAACTGTTGGATTTTTTAGCTTTAATCACCAGAAATGCTGCACAAATTCCAAGAGTTCTTGGGGTGGGGGGCAGGGATTGTGTATGTGTGCATTCCAGTGGTGGGTTTCAAAATTTTTTGGAATCTCTTCTGTAGGTGTGGCCTGCTTTCCGGGTCCACTGGTGGAATCTCTTCTAACCGGTTCGGTAAATTTGACGAACTGGTTCTACCGAATAGGTGCGAACTGGTAGGAACCCACCTCTGGTGCATTCGGATCAGGGTGGAGGCTTCCAGGTAAGCTATCTTCAGGAAGATAGCAGCAGGAAGCATTACCCCAAAACAGGATGTGGAACCAGGTGAGAAGCTCTAATGGCTTCTGGAAAGGGATATCTGAAATCTACCAGTATGTAATCTTCCATTGTTTGGTTTCAATAATTCTACCATAAAGAATGGTTCTGCAAAGACCTTGAATTCTATACAATCAAATGTTAAGTTACAGAATTAATGGGGAAATTAAAAAAAAACACTTTTCTATGTTTCACTTTCTTCAGGTAAGTCACAGATACCTCAAAAGAACAAAGGAATTTATGCAAAGAAGAAACTTACGGTAAATATGAAACACCCCCCCCCCCAATGTCCTGTACTTTAGACTCACCTTTATAGACAAATATGAAAATCTCCAGCAAAAAGTATGTGGCATAATACCAGCCATTGAGGAACAGCAGAATTTCCAGAGGTGTAGAGGAAAGCTGACGATCTAGGAGGTACAACCAAAACCTTAATATGTCTGGGATTACTTTTTATCTTTTTTCAAAAAGAAATGGATTTAACTTACTCAATGTTACATTGAAAAGAATAGTTTCACATACTGCAAAGCTAATGATAATAATCTCTATTCTGTCATAAACTTAAATTGATATTCCTAAAGATTATCTCATGAATGTCTATATGTAAAGGGATATCAGTTGCTGGAGGAACTGTGATATATATGGGGCTAGAAAAAGGCACAAAATGTTTTGTCTTGCTCTTCTGCTTGTTGCAACCTGATCCCTGTATTTAAGATCTGGCTAAGATCTTCCAAAGCACTAGGACTAATTACTATCAACCTAATCTTTTCTATTCCATTTTATTGTCAGGCAGGTATCCTCATTCTTCTTTGCAAATTTGACTCAGAGCAGATCCATGTTCAAACACTCAGACCATACTCAAAGCGTCCCTGTCCTACTGTCCCCATTCATACTCATGTTTATTCTTATACCCATTACCTTGTAAACGATTGACAAATAAAATAAATAAATAAATGCAATTAAAACCTAGGTCCCACTGCGAATTGCCCGGTATCAGAATCCAGCCTTCCGCCACCCGATTGGGTGCAAATCATCCGAAAGATGATTTAAAAGAAGAAGAAGAAGAAGACCGGTTGCCTTGAAATAAGGGATTAAACCGGGCATCTCAAAGTGATGCTCCCAACAGGAGATGTGCATCCAGCCTGCTTCCGAGGGATGCCGGATTGACTGGCTTTTTGACGGCGGGGTCTTCTTCCTTTTCCTTCCCTTTCCCTATGAGGAATCTCCTGCCACGGCAGCGTCTGGAGCCCCGGGGCCAGATCCCTCCACCCCCACCGCGGCGCCTGCATCGCTCCCTGCCCGAGACCGGAGCCTCCGAACTTGGAACCTGGAAGCGCGAGGCACCGCATCGCCCGTCCCCCCTCCCCTCCCAGGCTTCGTTCGTCATATGACCTCGCCGTTCCTACCGGCACCCTGTCAACCCGCCGAACCTTCCACTTACGCCGAGGTGCCATCTTCCGTCTCCATGGACACCGCTACGCAAAGAAGAAGAAAAAAAAGGCCACTTCCGATCGAGCTGACGAAACGGAAGTCAAAGGGGCAGATTCCCAGCTCCCATAGAGAGAGTGAGAAAGACACACGCGGCTTTGGCTGCGGCGCCCGACGCAAGCTCAGTCTGGGAAGCTTCGCGCCAGTCAGTTACAGAGTAACAAGAGCTGTAAGGGATCTTGTAGGTCATCTAGTCCAACCCCCCCCTCGCCCAAGCAGGAGGCCCTACACTATTTCTGGCAGGTGACAATCCAGTCTCTTCTTGAAGGCCTACAGTGATGAAGTTCCCACGACTTCTGAAGGCAAACTGTTCCACTAGTTGATTGTTCTCACTGTCAGAAAATTTCTCCTTATTTCCAGGCTGAATCTCTCCTTGTTCAGTTTCCATCCATTATTCCTTGTCTGGCCTTCAAGTGCCTTGGAAAATAGCCTGACCCCTTCCTCTCTGTGGCAGCCTCTCAAATATTGGAATGCTGCTATCATGTCTCCCCTGGTCCTTCTCTTCACTAGATTAGCCAGGCGCAAAGCTAAACTGAATAGCCAGAGCTGCAAGGGAGTTCCACCTTGGGTCGGTCCTGGAGCAAGGCAATGCAGAGGCCGTGCTGAAGTTGTATCCTGTGTTTCAACAGTAAGCCATATTGCCCCTTTTCCAAAGAACTTCAGGAGAACGAAAGGAGGAGCTTTCTCTGATAGGAAACCTATTGTTGAGTCGCACATGCCTATTGGATAGCAATAGCAGTTAGACATATACCGCTTCATAGAGCTTTCAGCCCTCTCTAAGCAGTTTACAGAGTCAGCATATTACCCCCAACAACAATCCGGGTCCTCATTTTACCCACCTCGGAAGGATGGAAGGCTGAGTCAACCCTGAGCCGGTGAGATTTGAACAGCCGAACTGCAGAACTGCAGTCAGCTGAAGTAGCCTGCAGTGCTGCATTTAACCACTGCGCCACCTCGGATGGCCCCTGTGCTTGCCCACTTGCCTTTCATCAGTTGACCTTGCCTTTCATCACTTGGATTTTCCACCATTTCCCTCTAAATGTAGGTACAGGTAGTCCTTGACTTACAACAGTTCATGTAGTGACCGTTCAAAGTTACAACAGTACTGAAAAAATGACTTATGACGGTTTTTCACACTTACAACCATTGCAGCATCCCTTTGGCCACATGATCAAAATTCAAATGCTTGGCAACTGGTTTCATATTTATGATGGTTGCGGTGTCTCACTTAGTGATAGAAATATGGGGCTCAATTGTGGATATAAGTCAAAAACTACTTGTACTGTACTGAAGTTGCAGTGAAGGGCTTTGATGAGTTGCCATTTCCACCTAATTCTGTCTGCAACTGGAACAACTGTGGATTTGTGCAACACATGGAATATACAGCCCTTAGACTAGTTTAATGTTACTACCTTCCAGTCTATGAGGCTGCACAAAGTATAGACACATAAGTGTGCTCTGCAAGGTCCTTTTAGTTTATTGTAAGGCAGTTTAAGCAATTGGTGGTAGTAGGAAAAACCCTCTTAGGGCTTTTCTTAAATGGGCAGAGGGAAAGAGAGGGCTAGACCAATAGATTCAGCCATCTTGTCAAAGCCTGCTGCTAGTGGGGGACTTTCCGCTTCTACTTTACAAAAGTGGACACTCCTGGATTGTCTGCTATATTTACACCCTAGTGTTGGGGTGTCAAGAGCTGCAGCCTTCATTGTTCTACCCCTATGCATCAAAGGGATGGGTGAGAGAGAAGGACAGAAAGAATCTCAAGGGACTGGAAACAAAGCCTTAAGAAGAAAGATTGAAGGTATTATGAGTGTTTGACCTGAAGAAGACTGAAGGGAAGGAGAATACAGGTAGTCCTCAACGTATGACCACAATTGACCCCAAAATTGATGTTGTTAAGTAAGAACTTGTTAAATGAGTTTTGCCCCATTTTACAACATTTCTTGCCACAGTTAAGTGAATCACGGCAGTTGATAAGTTAGTAATCTAGTGTTAAGTGAATCTGGCTTCCCTATCGATTTTTCTTGCAAAAAGTGATTACGTGACTCCAGGACATTGCAACTGTCATAAGTATGAACCAGTTGCCAAACATATGAATTTTGGTCATATGATCATGGGGATGATGCAAAGGTTTTAATTGTGAAAAATGGTCATAAGTCACTTTTTTCAATGCCTTTGTAACTTTGGATGGCCACTAAATGAACTGTTGTAAGTTGAGGATTACCTGTAATACCGATAGAAGAGAACCATAATTGAGTTCAAAATTTTGGTTGCTAACTGAGACAGTTGTTATGTTATGCTCTATTTTACAACTTTTCAGTTTAGTGAATCACTGCTGTTAAGTTAATTAACTTGGTTGTTAATTGAATCTAGCTGCCCCATTGACTTTGCTTGTAAGAAGGTCGGAAAAAGTGATGTCATGACTCCAGAACCTTGCAACCATCATAAATATGAACCAGTTGCCAAGCATCCAAATTTTGATCACCTGATCATAGGGATGCTATAATGGTTATAAGTGTGAAAAACAATTGTAAGTCACATTTTCAGTGCCTTTGTAATATTGAACGGTCACTAAACAAATGATTTAAGTCAAGGACTAACTATTTGTAGTTCAGGTGTCATAGCACTGATGATGTTATCTAGTTCGGTAATGAAATGTCTGCAAGGAGGCCACCAAGCTCAGAGAGTAGCAAGGACCTCACAAATAAGAGTAGTGCCCTTCAAACTCTTGAAAGAATGTCACATAGAGGATTACGATTTGTTCTGTATAATTCCATAGTGCAGAACTAGAAGAATGGATTTAAGTTACAAGGAGGCAGATTCTACTTAAAAGTTAGAAAATAAATAGTTACAGACAAGAGTAGTGGAACCAACTATCAAGTGAGTTATAGATTTGTTTTCACAAAGTATGTTCAAACAGAGACTAAACAGTTAACTACCAAGGTATTTGGATTCCTAGTACTAACACTCCATAGAATTTCAATCTGTAATCTAAAATATAAAGGTGGATTTTCTGTTTTAATATGAATCTGAACTATACCCAACTCGGGAACTTGTTGAACTAATATTCAGATAACATACACTTTATTTGTGGCTTATTATATATGCAAATAACCAAGGCTAATTAAATCATGACTTTGCATATTCAGTTAACCAAGTTAAATATATTTCTTTTTCTGATTCTGTTTATAATGAAATATTACAGTTTGATTCAATGTCAACAAAATGAATATATACACATAGAATATTATTCCAAAGATTAAATTTGCATGACCCACCCATTGCTATTTGAGCCTATAAAAAAAGCCACAACCCTGAATCACACTATGATTATTGCAAAATGGCAGGTTTATTTTCTCATAACTTATAAAATATACGTACAAAAGAAAAAAAAAGTCAATGAGAATACATACATTTGCCTATTGTAAAGGTTTGGAACTAATCACATTGCTCATAATAAAAACAAGGGAACCTTTTAAGAGGCAGCAAACAGATTAAGGGAATATTTGCAAAAATAAACAGCAGTACTGCTACTTGAAAGTTCTCAGCCAAACCAATTTGGCACTTCATATATATTCCTCAAAAAAAATTGTAACCAATTCCTGAAAGTGCAGTATGCAAACCCGAGACGATATGTAGAAACCTGATAGTTATGTAGTGATAAAGACTCCACAGAAGAATAGTACTGTGGATTAAATCATCATATAAAGTTAATATCCAGACTATTAAAATAAATGAGAAGAAAACTTGCTTCAGGATACTGATTGAGGTCTCTTTAACATTTCAGCAGCTCCATATAATTCAGAAGTAGCACTCAACTGCGGGCATGAGCAAACTCTTTCCGTAACCATACAGAGTCTTGATAGAAACGTGGGTCTCCCAGATGAACAGCTGTTCTCTTGTAGAAATAGTAATATAGCACAGCGACTGCAATAAAAAAAAGGATTGTGTTATCGAAGTTTTCAATTCCCCACTTCTCTTTTTGTCTGTGTCTTCAAGTCATTCTTGATTCCTGATGACTCTATGGAGAAGTCCATATAATTTTCTGGGAATCATTTTTCAGAAGTGATTTGTCACTATGTTCTTTTTAGGGCTGAGAGAGAGTGACTGGTCCAGACTTACCCAGATGGCTTTATACCTAAAGCAGGACTAGAATTCACAGCCTCCCAGTGTTTTACTTCAGTACCTTTAACTACTATGCCAAACTGGCTCTCCAACTTCCTCCAGTTAAGAAAATGTTACCATTGCTCCAGAGGGGATTTCTAGTTTGGGGGAATATTCCAAAACCCTCTACAAGTATTTAGTAGCAAATCTGTGAAAGAGCAGATGATTTGCATGCAAAATCCAGCATCTTCAGAGAGGGCTTGGAAAGGCTTGCCTGAAAAGTCAAAGAATCATTGGCTGGTGAATATACATATGCCTAACATATGGTAGATATCTGACACAATTCCTACATTTTTCATATGCTGTCCCGTTTATTTATATAGGAAAAATGCTGACCACACCATCTTCATTAAAAAGTTCAAAAGTCATGACACAAAGGGAAATGATACAACTTAATTCTTACCTAATCTCTGGAAAACAAACAGAGTCTGCATCCCATCAGTCCATACAAAGACGTTTGAATTTTCCCAGCGGTAGTTCTATTTAAAAAAGAAAAATATAAAATATTTTATAATCCATAATTTCTATAATGGGAAAGTAGCATAAGGTTTTCCTCTTGACATGTCAGCAGAGTTTATCATCAAATTAATTAAACATTCTACAAATGCAAACATGCAGTATAGTTTAATGTGTACTAATCCCCATGTATTGCTTTGTCTTCAAACACTACTCATGCTAATAGTTCAAATTTCTACTGTTTGGCCAAAGACAAAATGAAGAGTTTCCAAAACAAACATATACCTATAGTAAGTCCCCGTAAAAGTAGCATCTTCTTTAAGTAATCATGCACTGGTTTACACACTGATCTATACTCGTTCGATTGTAACAGTTCTGTTATATATAAACATGCAATTAGGATTTAATTTGATTTTATCCAGCATTTTTATTTATCTTTTAATATTGATTCCCAATACTACTTTTCTAGCTGGACAGTTAACTAACTGACAGATAGTTCTAATGATTTTTTTCAAATCTTGGAAAATCTATAGCTAAAACTTAACATTTACTTAATGTCAGTTCCCCCAATGATTGCATACTCCATGCATTCAAGTTTCATAAAAGAGGAAATAATTTTTTAAATTCTGATACAGGAGTGAATAAAAATGGGATAATGATCCCCCCATTAATTTATTTTGATGGACTAAGTTGGTCTGACATGTAGACTTCAAATTCTAGATTGTCATCCTGTTTTAGGCTTTTAAATGTCTGCAATTCCTGCTCACTGAGGTCTATTTCTTGGATAAGATCCTTTCTCTTAAATTGATATACATGTCCAACTGACAATATGAACTGAAACAACTACCTTTGATAATGTTGCACTAATGCTCCACTCAATATAATTTTGTTAATTGCCCATTGCAGCAATAATCATGCAGATTTCCCTCCAAGGAAAACATCTTTCAGCTGCCTTGATTTCAAGAAACTGGATTGCTTGGAGATAGTAATACCTAGCCAAGGAGTTTTCCCTGCCCCTCTGGAACACCAGGAATGTAGATACCTGTACAGTTTATAGCCAAGTTAATCTTTATTCCTAAGAAAAAGCCATTAAAAAAGCAAGAAAATGGGATGCCTAAAGAAGTATGTAGCAATTGAGAGAAGAAAAATGAAATCTTGTAAGGCTATCTCAAGCTATCTCATGTCAATATGGAAGTCACAACAGCTCTGAAAAAAGCCAATTTAAGAGGCCACCAACAACATTCAAGATTTTTAAAGAGAACTGGAGAAGCTCTGCCAGCAAGCAAGAATTGCAGCAGTCCAATGATGGATGCAAATATTGCTGTGATGTAGTAGCTACAGTTCAAATCCCATCCAAGTAGTGACTTTGGAGAAATCTCAATCTAATCAACAAATAGAACAGAAAAGGGTCTGAGTTTCTAAACCTAAAGAAAAAACTTGCTCTATAACATCTCAACCTTTTTTCTAGAACTTCTGTAAAATACAATAGAGGGTCTTCACTTTTTCCATTAAAACATATTGAAATATAAAATGCAAAGCCAGAAAGTAAAGTATATTACATAATTCTCTTTAATTCATAAATACCTGAATCAACTGGAAAATTGTGTATCTGTATTGTTCCTTCCTCTGAGAAGCCCTAGAACTCATGTCTCCACTTTGGTTATAATCAAAGTAAAATACAACAAATAACTAAAACCACCCCTTCCTTCGCATTTGTTTTAAGGATTAAGCATTCAGATACCATATGGGAAGAGTGTGAGCACTGGAGAGAAGCCGAGGAGCATAGAAAGGTTAATCGGATCATCAGATTTATAAAGCATGTCAAACTTATTCTAGCTACCAACAATAAATCTCACAAAATCCTCTTAAAATCCTGACTAAGCAAGGTTTTGGCCCAGTCTACGTAACTGAACCTAGACTGTTCTCCAAGTGGGACAGCTTTATCAAACTGGATGAAAAATATTAGTTTCAATATAGGAAGAAACATAAAAATCAACTAAAGAACACATGCAGAACAAAAGGCTGAAAATAGGAGATGACCAGACACAGATATGGACTCTGTTATCTGATGAGACATTTGCTAATTAATTAAAAACTAGACATATTTTTGGGCCATCTATATATTGTACTTACAATTAATGTGTCATTGTTTATAAAGTATAATAATGTCTCTGATGTGATTGGCCACACCCTTTAAAAATTTCAATAATAGTTACAAAAGTGATACAATTGCTGTTGAGTATTTATATATTAAATTCATCTCATGAGTTAGTTGTGCAGTTGTTGTTGTTGTTGTTATTATTATTATTATTATTATTAATAATTATTTTGTCCTACCTTATAAATATATTTGACTCAAGGAAGTAAATGCTGCTATATTCCAGTCTATTTTCCCAACTTTTTTACTTTTTGATTACTAACACAAACTAAATATAAAAAGTGCAGGAAAAAAGGAAGAAGTAAAGAAAATAAACAGTAAAGAAATAGAAATATATAAATTATATGACTTCTAACCTATAGTACATCAAACAAGTACTATAAACAAATTTAGTAACTCTTCATTCCTTACGAGATATCTCTTCATCATATATACTATTCATTATCTATAAGCAAAGCCATAAAACATCAACTTTTTCAATCCTGGAATCAACAAAAACCCTTAAAGGATTGCCAGAACATTGAAAAAATAAAGGCTTTATTTTTAAGCTTGATCAAATAAACTATGTTCCTTCCTTTTACTTCTAAGAGTTCTAATGTTGACTCAAATCAAATATTGTTGAGGGATTTGATTTCTCTTCAATTTTTCATCACACAAGAGTTTTCTAATAAGCCTCCTTTACAGATTACTTTTTTGGTTGATTATTTATATTTCCTTTTAGTTTTAAAAACTTCAGCCAGTTTCTTTTGTACATCCAATAAAGTCCTTTTGCAAATAATTATTTTAGCTTGCCATTTGTAGTTCCACTTTTGGTACTTTCTCTGTCTTGTCAAATAAAATTTGTTCCATATCCGTCGTTGTTTCATTAACATCTTTTAAACGTAGTCTATCCATAGAAGCAGACATAATTACTGGCAATATTGTTATTATACTTACTAATTTCAGGATCCAATCTATAAAGAACTCCTTTAATGTTTCCAATGTTATAATGTTTTTTTTAATCATTCTGTAAATCCGATTATTTACAGGTTTTGTATTTTTTTCTTGAACTTAAAATCTTTAGTCCCCTCTAATGTCCAGTTTCTAAAATCATCACTTATATTTTGTTATGACTTGCAATTACCAGGATAATCAAAATAAATCTGTTAGCCATGAGATGTTGGTATAGCTAATTCCAAAATCTTATAGCAAAATCAGTATTCGAAATTTATCTGGACCCGTAATCCATTTATAACTTTGTTCATGAAAATCTTACGTAGCTTTTTGCTGTTTATTTCAAATTCTTTAATTTCTTAACTTTTAATTAATGTTTCTTTTGTTCAGAGATGAAGATAATTTCACCCACTAATTTTCCATACTGTTATTCCAAAGGTCTTTAATAGCTTTAAAACAATTAATAGGTGATTTCCAAAAGAGATTAGAAAGTGAGACTGTAAACTTAGTGTCCTTTAAAAGTTTCCATTGCAGTTGCAAGCCAGATGGCTGATCCCTTCTTCTTTCAACGTTCATGGAAAACCACTATCCTGTGATCTTGTTTGGAGCATAGTGGATGATCTCCCATGCATTCCTTATATGAATAAGTAGGTTGGTCTACTCACTGGTTCTTTGACAGTCGCAGACCTCAGCTCCACTTTTGCAAAGATGTCTTAAGATCATCATACCTCCCCCAGAAGTCCCTCATAATGGCAACCCTGTGAGGTGGATTGGGCTGAGAGAATGACTGGCCCAAAGCGAGCTGGCTTTCATGCTAAGGCAGGCCTAGAAACATGCAATCTCTTGCTTTTTAGGTCAGCACATTATCCGCTATACCAAATAAGTCCACAGGTTTCTGTAATGGTAAATAAAATTGTTACATTGCTATTAAGATTTGTTATATCTTAATAAGTGTCATTAGAGAGCCACAAAACAAAAGAAGCAGCGTAGATTCTTCCTCAAGCCAAATAAATATAGACTGACTTTAGGAGTGCAAGACCTTCATTTTTTTTATTAGAATACTCTATTTCTTGTACATGTTTTATGTCCAACAATACTGCCTAAAAAAATCAACATTTATAAACACTGCAAGGGAGAAACTCACTTAGAGGATGCAGTGTATCAATAAGAATATATGATGTTCCAATTTACTAAGCATAATATTGGAACATTGAGAATCTGTAATAGGGCATTTATGGACACAATATACAACCACTGCTAGATCTCTCATTCAATTACTTTAGATAGCACATATTTTAAGGATCACAGAAATCACCAACATAAATACCTATAGCAAGTGAGAGACATTCCCCATTATAAATTATACCCACCAATAATAAAAGTTCTATTTATTTGAAATTACTAGAAAATACTTGATCAATGCAGGTGTATGTGACCTACGGTATGTGAGATGAAATTGAAAGACTGAACTGTAAAAAAAAAAGCATCTTGCATGAAAATTTACAATGGAAAATCAGTTGAAAGTCTTCTTGGGTCTAACTAAATATGTCAACTGAGTCAATAGTAATAAAATGGTAGATTTGTCCATGTTTGCCTAAAATGCACATGGTGTCATGAAAGCATAGAGTGGCTATTTTAAGGTTCAGTGGGTTTTGAAAACCTAGCCACCTGGATTAATTCAGGAAACCGTGGATTAGTATATGGTGTAAAAAAAAGCAGTAAAATTCATTCTAACTTAAGACTATATTTTTTAAAAATATAATGAAATTTCCTAGATTATCTAAACTACTCCCATCTTAACATATCTTAGTCACACATGCCACACTAGAGTTTATGCCACTGATCAACTGGAGAGAGGATGCTAACCTAACACTTGCTGTAGAACAAAAGCAATAACATGACTAGTTCCTGCTGATCCACAAAGGAAAGGATAACATAATACAGTAATCAAATCATACAATTAATTCTTTAGACTTCAAAATTCTCTAATCCAACCTACAATTAGTTTCTATTCTACAAATTATGCATACACGGATTATGTACAGAAGTGGTCACTGGCATGCACTAAGTTCTTTGTTTGAGGGAGATCATAGTACTGTAGGAGAGCTAGACATGGAAATCTACAAGCAGTATTTTGAAAAATATTTCAGATATTTCATATTTTTATCTATTGCACGGCATTTTATAGTATCCAATTCATTCCCCCTCCTAATTACTAAGTTAGTCACAAATGGAAAAAAATATATTACCTTTAACAGGCTCACATGGAAAAATCACATTCTTCTACCCACCTTCATTCTTGCCAGCATTCCTCCAATAAAATTATTATCATAAGTTTAATGCAAAGAAAACACAGCAACCCATCAGTGTGTATTGAACAGATGCATACTGAACAGATGTGTATTGAATTAAATGAAGGGAAAATAAACTACTCACACACAATGGATTGCAATATAAATTTTATCTAATTCCAATATTCCACATAAGTAAACTTCTTTAAAAGCCAAATATAATCATTTCTTACCATGACCCATATATGAAAAGATATACTCAAAGCAAGATATGCTGCTGACAGGATAATAGTTCCTTTAAATTTGTGAAAGAGAAGATTGACCAGGCCGGCTTGAAAAACAAAAGTGTTGAAGAACATGAGAAAGATGATGATGATATTGAAGAGGATGGTAATATCTTGAATGCTGTAGGGAAAAGATCATTTTTTTAATGAAACAGAGACTAACATAGTCCCATATATCCTACAAAAATAGGCTTGCTTTTTACAAGTAGGGAATACAGCAACAGGTCTGCTGAAATCTCTTTTGCCTATTTTTCCACTGGGATATTACTGTTTCATTAATAACAAGAAAAGGAGATCCCAAAGCTCTTGTTTAAAAGAGTGCCATGGAAATAAGAGTCACATTGAGCTCTCTGCTTCCATCAGTTCCATTTTTCTCTGCTACTCCCTAAGCACAATGATCTGAATAATATACATCATGCGTATAGCAACATTTTAATACATTGTTCAAACCAGCACACATTGCCAGTAATCTATACAATTCGATGTTAGATTTTAAAAATATTTTATTTATTACTTCACAGCAATCAACTTTTGTCTGGCTTTCTCTGTTTTCCTGAATGTAAGTAACTCAGGAAGAGCAGAAACTAAAAATACAATTCTATGAATGTTTACCCTAAAATACATTCTAATCTACCCACAGACATTGTTCTTTGATAAGTGGTTTGGGGGAGGGTCTGAGTTAGTCTTGATTTCTGGCAAATGGGCAACTGGACAAGTTGTTACAATTTTCTGTGCAATATTTTTAAAGTCAGTTTGCTTTCCTCCTAGGAATAGTAGAAAGTCACCAGCTCCAAATCATGGCTTGACTGCTTAAGGTGGGACTAGAACTCAATCACCTAGTTTGCAGCCTGGTGCCTTTGGCCACCATACCAAACTGGCTCTCAAGTGTTTTGTTTCATAGCATAAAACTGCAGGCCTATGCATATGGGATCAAATGGCTTGTTTTTATGGCTTTAAAAAAATATTGTATACTACCTAGAGCAGGGGTAGTCAACCTTTTTACACCTACCGCCCACTTTTGTATCTCTGTTAATAGTAAAATTTTCTAACCGCCCACCGGTTCCACAGTAATGGTGATTTATAAAGTAGGGAAGTAACTTTACTTTATAAAATTTATAAAGCAGTTACAACAAACCCCTATTGCCCACCATAAAAGCTGGAACGCCCACTAGTGGGCGGTAGGGACCAGGTTGACTACCACTGACCTAGAGTCACATTTGTGAAATATGATTCATTAATTAAAAAGTCAGGTGTAGACTGAAACATTTCTCTATGAACATAATCTTATAAAAACATCTACAGTTCCCTTCATGGACCATTTTGGTCTTGATAACAGTTTTAAAAGCCACAAAACCCTCTTTCACTGCTTTCACTTTGCTGCTGTTATTATGACAAAACCAAGTAATTCTGAAAAGAATATGTACTAAGCAGCATATGCAAGTCTTTACTACTCACATGAAAAGCACAAGCTGGATGACAGGAGCTATGCGAAGCAATTCTGAGAAGGAGTTGACAAAGAGATCATAGGACAAGAGAAGGAATTGCAAAGACAGCACCAGGCTGTAATTGCTGGTCTGGAGCATCTTTCTTCCCTAAGACTCTGGGATCTCAGCACCTGCATTCCAGGCAGCAGAAACAGCTTATACTCATGTTACAAAAGAGGCAAGCTTCTTCCTCCAGATAGTTTTGCTGGGATGGAAAAGTAAAGAGAAACAAAAGTAACAATGAAAGATAGAAAAAGACATCTTATTAATTGCTGCTATGGGTACCGAAAAATGATCAAGCACTATTCCTTGAAGAAGGGCAAAAAAGATCTCTGGCTAAATCAAAGAAAATCCCTTTTTTTCTTTTTTTTCCTCTTTCCCTTTCTTTTCCTTTCCTTTTCTGTTTTGGAATCATTGACGACTTCCGGTGATTGACTGGACTAATCCCTGCAGGGTTTTTTCGGCAAAGTTTTCCCGAGGTTGGTCACCCTTGCCTTCTTTTTAGGGCCGAGAGGGACTGACCTAAATTAGCCCCTCTAAGCGACTAAAACTCAGGGGTCTCCCGTTTTCTGGTATCTTAATAGCTGCAGCAAATGGGCTCTTTATTTCTTTTCTTTTTAAATTGCCAACAGAATGTTTATACTTGGCACGGAACAGAATACTACATTATTTTTGAAACCGAAAACATGGCCTATAAATCAACCCGCAGACCTGGGACAGGAGACCACGGGGGTTTGGGGTGGGACAGGAGACCACGGGGGTTTGGGGTGGGAGACAGCTGACGATCTCCTCCGCTTACGTGGGAAAGGGGGAAACGCCCACTTCTAAGATACAGGACTTCAATAAATGCGGGACTTACCTGCGTTACACAAGCCTCTCTCACCCGGAGATTACGAGATCTCTCCTAGGAGTCGAGTTTACACCTTATCGGGAATCGAACACAGCTCCGCGTTATGTTTAGACACGAGAAACCGAAGGAAGCGCAGTCGCTGCGCCGGGGCAGCCCCCAAAGAAGAGCAAACGATGCAGGACAGTTACTTTGCGCCGCCACAATCGGTCCCCATGGCGATAGCGCAGCGGCTCGGAGGAGGCGCCGAAGCCAGCAGGCCCGGAAGTGCAGCCGGGGCCGCAGAGATCATAGATGCCTTAGAGGTCGAGGCCGAAGTGTAACTTCGGGATGGTTGGGCGCTTCCCGACCAAACAAACCATCGCCTGGATCCTCCAGCAACCTAAGGAAGGGGGTGCTAGTGCGCTACGGCGTGGCATGAACTCCCCGCTTTTTCTCCCTCATTAAGCAAATGGGCTGTGGAAGAGGAATGTCATTTATCGTTCCTATTGGATGTTAGCTTTGTTCATGTACCTTCAAATCATTTTCGAATCCTAGCGATCATATGGGTTTTCTCCAAGAGGATACTGAAAATAATAATATTTGGCCAATGCAAATAGTTTTCCACATGCTTACCATCTTTTATCTATGTTTATGTTTTGTTGATTGTATTGTAATTTTAATACAGCAATAATTATGTGAGCCATCCAGAGCAGTTGGAAATTCGGGGGATACACAAGTTTAATAATAATAATGCAGTTCTGTAAATGTGTTGTTAGTTGCGAAGTCGTGTCCGACCCATCGAGACCTCATGGACAGTTCAGCTTCTGGACTTACGCACATAGTGAATGAGGCAGCTAATAATTCGTGCTAGGAATCTTAATCTTTCAATTATTGTGTGAAAAATATTTTCATCGATGTATCAACTTGTTTGCATTAACATGTGCATGGCAGGCAATTGAACGCAGTGTGGAGGCGTGGTTCAAGAAGCTTATGGAAAAAAGGCTAGATAGCTTTAAAACCTTCCAGAAAAAGGAGATTTCTTCCAAACTGCACGTGTGGATAAGAAAACCACATTTCCCAGACATCCAGATAATTCGGAAATCTTCATTGGGCGGAGTTTCCACTGTAAGTGCGGACAGAGGTGCTTAAGTTCTTCGTCCGCTATGAGCGGCACGGACTGTGTTGAAGGGGCTGTTGAGGACTGGAACTACTTTTCCCGACTCTCTCTGCGATTTAGGCGGAAGCGAGGTATGAGTGGTGTGCGTTTTCGTTGTAATAGGACTGAGGAAGGGAGTAATAATATTATTTAATATCGGCAATCATTGTGACTTTCAGTCACCCACACACTCATTCTTGTAAAGGAGCAATAGCATACGCTACTGGTATTTTGCGCAAGAAGATTTTGCTGCTGCTGTTACTTATTTTTTCTTTTTTGGCAATATCCTGTGGTTTTGATTGGCGAATCGACAAAGTTCCTTTATTTTCCCTAAGGAGAGTGCCGCACACTTGCTTGTTCTTGGATCTGCTGTTGCACGCTCTGCTTCTTTAGAAACCATTAATACAATTGGTAATCTCTATGTTCTTGTGTGGGTTTTATTATTCTGTCTTTTACCAACACAGTTAATGTTCTTTAGGCCAGTTAATCTCAAAAATGGCTATGCATTTTTCTTAAAATGTAGCATGGTGATGCATTTTATTGTTTACTCAATAAGATTAGTATCTGTCCCTCCAGCGATATAGAGCAGGAACATCCTAAAATTTGTAGCTCTTTAATAAAGCCCAGCTTTGAAAGCTTAGCCTTTAGTGTTAAGTGTTTTGCTATTGGTCAAAGAATAAAAAAGGAAATATATCTAAACTATTTATTTCTGTTAAGTTTGTTGTTGCAAAGCACCATTCTTTCTATTGACATGGACAGATTATGATCCAAAACACTTGTGCAGTCCATTTTAGCTTTTCTTTTTTCCACATCTACTTCCAGCTATAGTGCTTTTGTGAGTTTGTATACCTAGGTGGTATACAACCCTGACTGCTCTTTAGAAGGCCAGATCCTGAAGATGAAACTCAAATAATTTGGCCACCTAATGAGAAGAAAGGACTCACAGAAGAAGAAAGGGACGACAGAGAATGAGGTGGCTGGATGGAGTCACTGAAGCAGTAGGCGTGAGCTTAAATGGTCTCCAGGATATGGTAGAGGACAGGAAGGCCTGGAGGAATGTTGTCCATGGTGTCTCAATGGGTCGGACATGACAACAACAACAACAATACCTAGGTGGATACATAATTAAAAATAACATTAGTTTTATGGTCACAGTTGCATATACCTGGTTGATTCTGGGAAGAGAGCAGAAGTTACCACATTCAGAATTGGGTTTTATCTGACTTACCTGAGCTGGTAGCCCATATGCTACTATCTATGTGCCTTTTTTCTTTATTTCACCACAGTATTTAGGTGACACAATGGGCAAAAATATATTTCTGGTAGACACCTGCAATAGATGTGCCATATTTTCCTTTTTCCTAGAAGCCAAAATGGTTCAGTGTCTTTTTGTAGAATTTTGAAAGCAAAGTTTATGTATAACAGGCCAGAATAATATGCTTGCACCACATTTCTCCCTAAGGAGCACTTATTGAATAGTAGTGTAGATGCTGCAAGTAGGAGAGCAATGTAAAGTTTATATTTTACCCAAATGATGGAAATAAAAACAGCTGACAATAAAGTACTATCAGATCAAAACAACCACAAAGCTCTTTTCATTCTCTAAACTTTGGCACCCAATTTCAACCTCTAGCCTTCAAAGAAATTCCTATGTGCGTAAATCAGCTATAAAAGACTCACGCAGCAGAAACCCTTGTCACTGGATCCAAATGACAGTCATCTGTCACAACTTATTGAGAAGAAACTGAAGACTGTTATTGCAGCTGACACTTTCTGAAGCATTGAACCTTCCATTTATCATCTAAATCTTTCACCTTGTCATGTATAATGTCTCCCTCGTGTCCAGATATGAACTGTGATGAAAAGACTGGTAGGATTCATACAAGCTGCTGATCACAGACGCTTTGTGCTCAACTATGGGGGCACAAATTATGCTGCAAGTCATAATCTCCAGCATATCAAGAGTGACTTCATAGTTTTGGGTGAAGGGTAAAGGATATTGGGTTTAAGATGATGGTATCATTAAAAAAAAACCTTTTTGAAGGCAAAAGTCCAGGAACAGAAAAGAAAAGGGAAAAAAAGAACTCATGTTCACAACATTGGTGCAAACAATGTAGTGAATAAGCTGTTGTGTAGAGATAGAATTCATCTCATTGAACTGAGAAAGTACATTTTGGGATGATGGAGAGCTAATCTGACTAAGAAGTTGTTAAACTAGTGAGTGGAAATTGTAAGACCACTGATGAGTAAACCACTGCCAAGTAAATGGCGTGAATACAGCAGCAAAGTGAAATAATTTGGGAATTGCCAGTTTTACAAAGCAAGGTAGACATGAAGGAAAAGGAAACACAGGGAAGCTATCCCATTATCTGAAATGTCCCTACACCAGGTCTGCAGAATTCTTGGAAGACAAAAGTGGTAGATTAATACATTTAAAGTAACTGCAGGCCAGAAAGAAACAACTGGCAGCACAGTGGCAGTGATGCAACTAGCAATGTATATAAGGCTCGGAGATACTGTCTTTTGGGCTGGAAGTTATTGCAACAACCTTGGTGGAAGCTTTGTTTGGCAGCAGTGGATTGGTTGTTTTTCCACAAACTCGGGCACAAAGCAGCTTGGTGGGCTGCAAATTGTGCTCCATGCTAATGACAAAATATGGTTTAAAAACATGATCTGGATCATGAGGCAGAAAGACAAACATGGTGCAATAGGGATTACAGAAACGGTGGAATGAATCCCATCAGTGGAACATTGATCTTGATAAGTATACTTTGTTTTAGAGGAACAAGCAGTACAAGACTGGACGTGGTTATATAGTCAAAAATTAACTTAATTAGTTTAGTTTAGTTTTAGTTTGCCTTTATTTGTATGCCGCCCTTTTCCCTAAGGGGACTCAGGGCGGCTCACAATTCAAAAGGGAGGGGGAAACAACAAACAATAAACAATACAATATATTAAAAGAGAAAAAATGCAACAATCATACCATTCGAGTGGGGCTATAATCTTAGCCCCAGGCCAGCCGGGACAGCCAGATCTTTACAGCAGCGCGGAAGGATTGGAGGGTGGTGAGGGTCCGAATCTCCACGGAGAGTTCGTTCCAAAGTTTACAAATTAGTTGTAAATTAACTTTATTTAGATCATTTGGATTGGTAACAGCCTGAGCATGGACAGTATCTGGCAAGCTAACAGAAAGGAAAGCTTTCATGTCAGCTCCAAACCAGTCAGAAGAGATAGAGCCTTGCCTGTGAAATCAGATTAGCCCTGACCCTGCTGGACTTCTGTAAGGCCTTAAAGACATTTTATTCAGAAAACAGTTGACAAGTTTTGTATTGCCAAGACACTAGAATCAGAAGTAATTAACTGAGTTGCAGCTACTTAAATTGTGTTTAAAAAAACAGGAAAAAAAATCTTGACAGTAAATCTTTACAGCACTGAAGCATATGATGGTTTCAGATTCTCAACTCTGGATTCCACCCCTCCCCCCCAATAGTGGACAACCACTTTTCACATTTGGTTTGTGTTTTTGTATTTTGCAGAGGGCTGGACTATAGGATTATTGTGGTTTCTTCCAATTCAATTAATTTATAATTCTATCAGGAGAAGAGAGTCAGTAAACATAAACCAGAATGTGTGTAGGAGCCGAGCCAGATTAATTTGGCTGCACTAGAATTTTGTTACCTAAATTCATTGCCATACAAGGCACGTATAAGTGGCTTTTATTCTAATTAAGGCTTTCAGTGTTATACTCCCTCACTTTGATACAGATGCTAATATATTTGATTGGGTGTCTGCATATATGTACACAGATACCACAAACATTATAAATACAAATTTCAATACAACTCTCAATTTTTAGGAAAAGTATTGAAAAGTTGCCTAGCAATTTGGAGAAAGCACTATGTTTAAAGAAACTCTTCAAAAAGAGCAAGCAAATCCATTTCCTTTCCCCATCTATAAAGGTACTTGTGTGTTGTGAAGAGTGAAGTTTCGGTCAGCATCATGAACTATTAATGGACATTTTCTGCTATTTATTCAGCCTCAACTTCTGCTTGAAAAGCAGAAGTGAAGTCTTGACTGTTGCCTTTCTCAAGAAGCAGTGGTTGCAGGTGCAATATCTATAGAAGGCTTTCCCCCAGCATCCTTTGTACAATAAACTCATCGGTTCCTCTATAAACTATATTTAGTGATATGAGTACATAGCATTTCTGGACTTTAAAAAGATGATAATCCTATTAATTAAACTGATGGTAATGATGGAGCTTAGAACATATTGCCTCCCAGGTAGAATATGATCTACTTGAATCAGCCTAGACATTGTAGAGCCTTTGTCTTCTGAACAATAAATTTTAACAGGTAAACACATTACAATATTTTCTCTAGCCCTTTCTCTCTAGCTCCTCCTCCTTGGGTGATAATGATAAAAATAGTAAAATTGAAGCGCATGTGGCATACAGCAGAAAGCAATGCCATTTGGAGGTGGGTGAAGGCAATATTGGCTAAGAAGAATAGAAAGCTGAGAGAGGAGATTTGGAATTTAATTTCTTATCAATAACCTGAACTGTTTGTTCAGTTTCTGGTATCTTACTTTATTTTCTCAGGTGTGCTTCTAGGTAGCATTGAGATGCCTACAATTCCATTTCTACCATATTCAATCCTTATGGGAAATCTGGGCATCCTGTGTTTGGGGCTTACAATATATTGGAGTCAGCACTGGCTTGGCGGCTTGGCCTGGGATGGTTCTCGTAAGATGTTTAATTGGCACCCAGTTCTCATGGTGACAGGCATGATGGTCTTATATGGTACAGGTAAGTGGGGGAAAAAACCAGTTTCTCTGTCCTTTCCCCCTCCTTTTGGTATGTAAGTGGTGATAGTGTCAGAGCACATCTCGCTCTGATGGTTTCCCCCTTTTTCCTCTGCAGCAGCACTGGTGTACCGTTTGCCCTTTTCCCAAATGGGTTCCAAGCTTCCTTGGAAGATGCTGCATGCAATCCTTGCTTTGATAGCATTTATCTCTGCCATTCTGGGATTGGAGGCTGTCTTCAAGTTTCACAATGTGCAGAAGATCCCCAACATGTACTCACTACACAGCTGGCTTGGGCTCTCTACTGTGCTACTTTTCTCATGCCAGGTAGGTAAGAACATAGCAATGGATTGATTTATGTCAAAAATATATATCCCACTAGTTTCCCAGAGAAGAGATGAAAGGCTGGAAACAAACAAGATCAGCAATATTCACTGTAACCCCCAATCTTTTATTTTTACTGTAACCTGCCTCCAATAGTTGATCTTCAGAAAGGATTAAGAAATCCTGCCTGAAACTCTGGAGACTCGTTGCTAGTCAGTAGTAGTGGGTGAGAAAAATCAATGCTCTAGTTTAGTGTAAGGCAGTTTGTAAGACTCTGAGGGATAGTTAATTAGGCAGAGATGTGAATAGTTTGTCTTTTAATATGTAATCAAATACTGCTAAGCTTTTTCTGAAGAAAGGTTTGATGGTACTATTACATATCTTGTGTGTCCTCAGTTTCTTGTCACCAGAAATTAATTCTATAAAGAGAGAGATTACTTTTCTCCTACTGGGCAAGTGGCTATCTCTTTTGAAAATAAACCAAAGAATTATGCATACGAATCATGCATTACCTACAGAAACATGTAATGTGTTGCCTCCCAAACACGTATTGTGAGAGATGGAATCACATACAATAAACATACTTTCACAAATGTTGTGTCCATATGCGCTTGAAGAGCTAAAATTATTATTATTATTTTTAAATTGAAGAGATGAGAGGAAAAAAGAACTGTTGGCTGCGTTATCACACTGGCATTGCTAATAATGTACAAGTACATTTGTATAGGCTCAGGTACAATTCAGCTACTATAATGTAGTAGCTTTATAACTTTCAATTCATGTCTCTCCTTTCCAGTGGTTAGTGGGGTTTGCTTCTTTTTTGTGGCCTTGGACGCCCATCTGGTTCCGAGCAATCTACAAACCTGTCCATGTTTTCTTTGGTTCTGTCATCCTTGGCTTGGCTACTGCATCCTGCATCTCAGGCATTAATGAAAAGTTATTCATGAGAGGGTGAGTAATGGAATTTGGTTATCAGGACATAATGAAAGAGGTCCTTGTGTTTTGCCTTTGATTCTGAGGTAACAAGTAATGTCTATAAAAAGTTAATGATTTGGCTTATCACTTTCAATCTAGAAGGAAAGAAAACTCAAGTTGATCTGGACTGAAATTGTTATGGATTTTGACAGTAACTAAAATACTTCTAAATATGAAGGGGGTGTTCCTAAAGATTTATCAGGCACCCAGAATCCAGCTACAGGGACGCCCTTAGGAATGAGTTCCCAGTGGCAAGTATTTTTCTTCAAATGTCTACATCAGTTTCTTCCAATATTGCACTTTCCATATTTAGAAGTTCCAGAAAGGGAGGTTTAACACCTCTTGGTGACCTAGGGATCGGGAAAGCTGGTATAGAAATATTTTCAACATTTGTATATTTAGTTTTTCCAACATAGCAAGTAAAGATGTGGAACTAAGTATGGAGATCTGTTGGAAAGAAATACCATAAGCATGTCTAGGTTTTGTATTATGACGTCAATAGCAAAAAAAGCTGGTAGATAAAGCCCCAGATACCACAGAAGAACCCATGGCGTAAAATGTTTATTAATGTATTCCAAGTATTCCCTTCTTTTTGCAGAAATATGTGAATTTAACTAGTTTTCATCAAACACTTTGTTTGACTATCCTCATAGAAAAAATTCAACATCGTATTCCAAGCTTCCTGCAGAGGCTTGGTTTGCCAACGTTCTGGGAATGCTGATTTTGGTGTTTGGAGTGTTAGTGTTGCTGGGTCTTGCCATACCAGAATGGAAACGTCCAGATGTGAATTCACAAGACTTTAGACAGGTGAAAAAGTATGCTACATTGAATGATAGAAAATGAATATGGTTTTTTGTGTGCTTTGAAATGTGTTTTTGAATGCTACAGAGAAAACACACACACACACACACACACACACACACCTTATACCAAAACCCAGATGCGACTATATTCCAAAGAATTGGGGCAGACACAGAGAAGGCTTGACTCCAGGTCACCCATGTGACAAAGGTAACCAAATCTTCTCAGACAATCTCAGTTGAAGGGTGTTGGTGTTGGGAATCAAATAGAAGGAGGTGTTTTCTCAATCTGTTTCAACCTCTAAACCACATTGGGCCTTGAAGTTAATATTCTGTACTTTCTATTTCACCCAAAAAGAAATACAAAACAGAATTGGGAGGAGGTTTGCAAACCCTTCTGGAGAGAATTCCTTAGAAAAGATATAAACCTGGTAAAGTGAGAATTAAATATTTAATTGATCAATCCTTATCCCATGGATCACCTATGGCCATGATGGTGAACCTATGGCACGCATGCCACAGGTGGCACACAGAGCCGTTTGTCAGGGCACGTGAGGCTTGCCCTGGCAGCTGACCAGCACGAATGCGCGCACTGGTCAGCTGACTTCAACCTTCTTTTGAGACCATTTTTCGCCCCCAGGAGGCTTCCCTGAACCCTCTGGAGCGCAAAAAACCAGCCCTATGGGCAAACCAGAAGTTCAGGAACAGATTTCCGCTTTGCTCATAAGGCCGGTTTTAGCCCTCCGGAGCGTTCAGAAGCCCTCAGGAGGCTTCCCTAAAGGCTCTGGAGGGCAAAAAACGACCCTACAAGCAACCTGGAAATGATTTCCAGGTTGCTCGTAGGGCCGATTTTAGCCCTCCAGAGCATTCAGGAGCCCTCAGGAAGCTTCTCTGAAGGCTCCGGAGGGCTAAAACCAGCCCTACAAGCAAACTGGAAGTCTGTTTCTGAAGTCCCGGTTTGCCCATAGGACTGGTTTTTCGCGCTCAGGAGGTTTCAGGGAACTCCTGAAGCCTCCGAAGGGCCACCAGGGGTGGGGGAGAGGCTGTTTTCGCCCTCCCCAGGCTCTTATAAAGCCTCTGGAGCCTGGGGAGGGTGAAAAAAGCATGCAAAAAATAGGGGGGGGAGCGCTGGTATTGCGCACATGCGTGTTGTGGTCATGCACATAGAATTATGGGTGTGGCATGCCCGCGCACAACCCCCCCTGTGCTCCCCCCGCTTTTGCCATGTGAGCCAAAAAAGGTTTACCATCACTGACCTATGTGTAAATGCTTGGGTAAAAATTAGTTCTGGCAATCTGAAGATTTTAAAAACAAATAATTGCATGATTTTAATTTTATTCTACTAATATATAAACAAAATGCTAAAATTGTATGTATTAATCTCATTCTCCTGCCATGTACATTTAGCCACCATTCTGGCTAAATTTCAGTTTAAATGGAGTGGGCCAATTAAACAGATTGTCACCTTGAAAACTGAAAGGTGAATTAATATATGGTAAACAGCTATACAACCATTGAAATAGGAATTTGTGACTCTAAATCAGGGCTGTCAAACTTGCGGCCTGCGGCCGGGATGCATCTCACGCTGGCTACACCCACACATGGTTTCACGAAGTGGGAGGGAAATCCCAATACGTCACATGACACCGCTGTGATGACACCCCTGCTCTAGATATAATTAAAGAATAGTTTCCTACCATTATTTTCCAGTGTACATACTGATTGAAGTTGTTAGAAATTGTAGCCTAGCAATACTTAACAATACTACTTATCACTTATAGTTGAAGCCACTCATTTCTCAATACGTAGGCACAACTTTATTCGAGACTTAGGACACAGGAACCTTCATTATATAGACTGTCTCTCTATTTTTCTGTAAAATGAGACAAACGACTTAAGATTTCATGAATTTTGCTCTCAGAATTTAACATGTGAATACTAATCTTAAAGATAATTTAAGCTACCACTTCCCCTTTCACTTTAGGAAAATAATGTTTTATTGAATCCAACTTCTGATTTGCTTCCTATACAGCCTCTATTACAAGATGCCAGATGAAGAATTAAAGAGCAGCTGTGTGGTGCTACCAGTAAAGGGTTTGTTCATTAAAACTTGAAGCCTTGCTTGCTGCTTCTCGTCATGAGTACAGCAGCTCACACCATGAACTGATTCAGTTAAGAGAAGGTTTTTCGGGTAACAGACATCCAAATTTGCTCTTCTGGGGTCTGATTTTTAAACTTGAAATGTTTGTACTATCAAGGATTGCTGGACATTCAATCACATTTGAACAAATCTGTTTGCTAGCGTGCCATAAAGTTCAGAGATTTTTGTGCTTTTCATTAGCCAATTAAAATCCTAAATAATTAATTAAAGAAAAACTGTCTTTTTCTGATACTTGGGTGAAAGGATGTACTACAATACTTTGGGTGTAATCTCAGTGCTGCATTTTTTAATTGAATATGATATAATTTTCTGTGTTTTTTTAATATGAATCTGTTCAGATTCCACATATTATAGAGCATAGTTTGTTAGTTTTCAGTTTAACATGTCAGTAGAAGCCAGCTAGTAGAGAGGGCCTTCTCTTAATTGAAAGGGAAACATTTTTTATTTTGTGCAGTAGTACCCTCAGGTAGACACCAAATCTTTTGCAAGTTCACCTACAAAAGTTGTGTTTATATAACACATTAAGCCATAATTTAATGTTGGTTTACCAGATAAACAAATGACTGGGTTCCCATAATATCTTAACCCTTGGTTTACAAAACACATTGACTGGATTCATATGATTGGACAAATAAGCAAACCAAATGTGGCACAGTGCAATAGTTTTTAAACATTTTGGTCTCGGGACCACTTTATTTTGTTGAAAATCATTGAAAACTCCAAAGAACTTTGGTTTATATAGATTATATCTATCAATATTTACTGTGTTAGAAATTAAAACTGAGAAAATTTAAAGATATTTGACTTTGTGGATCCCTTGGAAAACTGCTGGTATAATGTTTTATGGAGATGCAACTATCTTGCTACCTTTTTATGATTTCCATTTACTTGAAATGGTAGGATATCAATAGAGATAATATTTTTCCAAGCACTTTTTTGATTACTGTAAACACTTCTGATCTAAAGAAAACATTGAGATTTCATGGCCTGTAATTAAGTATTCAGACATGCTAATTAAATAAGATTTTTTTTAAAGTATTTTTTCCCCAAATGGTCAAAAAACTGAACTACATATTTCCCACCCACAGTGTTCTTCTGTATCTATTTGTGTCAGTGGAACATAATCTTACTTTTGTGTTAACAGTAGTGTGGCTACTGAAATCCAATTGATAAAACATAATCATTAGTTAGGCACCTTTAAATAGCCTGTGTTTGCTACAAATTTATTCTCCGAACAGTAAACTTTGTGCTTGTGTTAGGGGGAACAGCAGACTACTACATATATTTGATTTGATTTGATTTGAAATTTATTTGTATGCCGCCCTTTTCCCTGGGGGGACTCAGGGCGGCTCACAATCAAAAAGGGAGGGGGGAGACAAACTTTTAACATATAAGACAATACATAATTAAAAACGCAACATTCATACCATTCGGGCGGGTTACAGTCTTAGCCCCAGGCCTGATGGGATAGCCAGATTCTGAGGGCTGTGCGGAAGGTCTGGAGGGTGGTGAGGGTACGAATCTCCACGGGAAGATCGTTCCATAGGGTCGGAGCTACCACCGAGAAGGCTCTCCTCCGCGTAGTTGCCAGTCGGCACTGACCGGCAGATGGAACTCGAAGGAGGCCTAATCGATGAGATCTAATAGGTCGCGTGGAGGTAATTGGCAGTAGGCGGTCTCTCAAGTACCCAGATCCACTACCATGTAGGGCTTTATGGGTGACAAGTAGCATCTTGAAGTGCACCCGGAGATCGACAGGTAGCCAGTGCAGCTCGCGGAGGATAGGTGTTATGTGGGTGAAGCGAGGTGCACCCACAATCGCTCGCGCAGCCGCATTCTGGACTAACTGAAGTCGCCAAATACTCTTCAAGGGCAGCCCCATGTAGAGCACATTGCAGTACTCCAGCCTAGAGGTCACAAGGGCCCGAGTGACTGTTGTGAGAGCCTCCCGGTTCAGGTAGGGGCGCAACTGGTACACCAGGCGAACCTGGGCAAATGCCCCCCTGGTCACAGCTGACAGATGGTGTTCGAGAGTCAGCTGTGGATCCAGGAGGACTCCCAAGTTGCGGACCCTGTCTGAGGGGTATAATGTTTGACCCCCCAGCCTGAGAGGTGGAATACATGCCGAATTGGTGGGAGGGAAACACAACAGCCACTCGGTTTTATCTGGGTTGAGCACGAGTTTGTTAGCCCTCATCCAGTCCCTAACAGCTTCAAGTCCCTGGTTCATCACGTCCACCGCTTCATTGAGTTGGCACGGGGTGGACAGATATAGCTGCGTATCGTCCGCATACTGGTGGTATTTTATCCCGTGCCGCCGAATGATCTCGCCCAGCGGTTTCATGTAGATGTTGAAAAGTAGGGGGGACAAGACCGAACCCTGCGGCACCCCATATGTTAGGGGCCTAGGGGTCGATCTCTGCCCTCCAACTAACACTGACTGCGACCT
Source organism: Thamnophis sirtalis (assembly GCF_051295495.1). NCBI lineage: Eukaryota > Metazoa > Chordata > Lepidosauria > Squamata > Natricidae > Thamnophis > Thamnophis sirtalis. The sequence goes on along the minus strand of NW_028261381.1, from coordinate 67,741,952 downwards.
GTCCGAGAGGTAAGAGGAGAACCACTGCAAAACAGTGCCTCCCACCCCCACCTCCCGCAGTCGTCGCAGAAGGATACCATGGTCGATGGTATCGAAAGCCGCTGAGAGGTCAAGGAGAACCAAAATGGAGGCGAAGCCTCCGTCCCTGGCTCTCCAGAGGTCATCGGTCAATGCGACCAAAGCGGTTTCTGTGCTATAGCCAGGCCTGAAGCCGGACTGGAATGGGTCGAGATAGCTAGCTTCCTCCAAGGACCGCTGGAGCTGAAAGGCCACCACCTTCTCAACAACCTTCCCCACAAAGGGGAGGTTGGAGACTGGACGGTAATTGTTAAGGATGGCTGGATCCAAGGATGGTTTCTTCAGGAGGGGTCTCACCACCGCCTCTTTAAGTGCGGGGGGAAAGACTCCCTCCCGAAGGGAGGCGGTAACAACCGCCTGGATCCAGCCCCGTGTCACCTCCCTGCTGTTAGCAACCAGCCAGGAGGGGCACGGATCCAGTACACATGTGGAGGCACTCACAGCTCTCATGGCCTTGTCCACATCCCCAGGGGCAACATCCTGAAACTCAACCCAGGGGTGGTCTACCAGATTATCCCCTTGTGCCTCGGCTGGATCTGCAGAATCGGAGTCCAACTCCGACCGAAACCGAGCAACTTTGTCCGCTAAAAACTGGACGTAGTCCTCAGCCCTACCCTGCAGGGGATCCCCCGTATCCCTCCTATTTAGGAGGGAACGGGTTATCCTAAACAGGGCGGCTGGGCGCGACTCAGCGGAGGCAATCAAGGTGGCAATATAAGCTCTTTTTGCCGTCCTAATTGCCCTGATGTAATCCTTGATGCACGATGTTAAAAGTGCTCGGCTCGATTCGGATTTGTTGGACCTCCATAGGTGCTCTAGGCGTCTCTTCCGGCGCTTCCTCTCCCGGAGTTCCTCCGTGAACCAAGGCCTCCTGGATCCACTGCCTCGGAGCGGCTGTAGTGGCGCAATCCGGTCAAGAGACTCCGACGCTGCCGAGTTCCAGGCAGCAACCAGAGTCTCCACCAGACTGTGGGCGAGAGTACAAACATGTTACAATAATGTGACTCTAGTTAACTTTACTTTTTTCTTAGAGCTGTAATCTAATCACCTTATTTTAAGCTGTCTTTCATTAGAATTTAAATATAAGACTTTACATTGGATCACATCTGGCCTAACAAGATAGATCACCTTATATGGCTAAATCATAGGATTAGATCTTATTAGAAAAAAATATTAATTGCCCCTTGATGCTTTTCTTATTTCTTTTTTTTTTGAATTTTTTTAAATTTTAATTGAGCAAAAACACAAAAAAGAATCATCCTTCATTACATCTTGTAGAAAGCGTGTCGATTGGTTACAGATAACTTTCGTGCATTTCTTCCACAGTTATTATTTATAGTTCATATTAGATTATACACTTTAAGTCAAAAATCTTTGTATATCTTACTATCAATGTACCACAATTCTCATTTGACTACAATTATTTGAACATGCTTTTACCTCAAATCATTCATACTTAAAGACATAACTACATAATGTCATTCATTAGTTATTTCAAAAAATCCTCCAATAACATTACACTTTTATAGCATCTTTTAAGTAAAAGTCAATTAATAAAGTTTCTAAGCCTTTCCCCCCTTTTTTTCCAACTCACTGACTAAAATTTATATCCAAGTTACTTTAGCCAATACCATAGCATGTATCTATTGTTAAACAATGCCCATTAACATTTCCTTGTTGTTATTGTAATTGGCTAAGAATCATTTATTTATGCCCCATCTCCTCTCATCAGGGCCCCTACCCCCCCCAAAAAAACCTTACACCTTTATACCAAGATCTAAATGAAAATTTGTTAATAAAATTTATAGGTCTTTTTCCCAAGTCACAATTTACAATTTTTTATCCAAATTTCTTTTACTAAATTGTCAATATATGTATATATCATTACACTGTATTCATTATCATTTCATTATTATTATTATGGTTAATTAATTGTTAGCAATAGCAATAGCAGTTCGATTTATATACCGCTTCATAAGGTTTTCAGCCCTTTCTAAGCGGTTTACAGAGTCAGGATATCGCCCCCACAGTCTGGGTCCTCATTTTACCCACCTCGGAAGGATGGAAGGCTGAGTCAACCTTGAGCCGGTGAGATTTGAACCACCGAACTGCAGTTAGCAGTCAGCTGAAATGGCCTGCAGTACTGCACTCTAACCACTGTGCCACCTCAGCTCTTGTTATCGAGTAACAATTTAATAACAATCTAAAACAATCTAGGAGTTACAAAATTCCTACTTATTAATCACCAATAATAAAAAAACTAATTTTTTTATTACCAACTTTCATTGTCAACCTGTATCTTTCCAGTAACAAAACAGTCTTATCTCTCTTGCCAGTTGTGGAGTCAGTCTTCTTTTTATCTCCTTTATAAGGTTTTTATAAGCTTCTCTCCGCACTTTGTGGCTTAAAGGGTCTCTCAGATAATCTCCTTGCCCACCAGCTGCTACTAAAGTTAACTTGTCTTTGTTTGTCAATCTTGCTTCTGAAAAAAATTCTCTTTTTATGTCTATCATCATTAGTATTTTTTTCTCTTCTGTGTCCTGGAATCTGGGGTAGAGCTCCAATTCGCAGAATTCCCTTTTCCATATTCCCTTCTTTCCATTTTCACCCACATTTGCTCCATTAATAAATTCATCTATTATCTTTATCTTCTATATCTTCATTCTCCCCTTTAATTTTGGGGGCTCCAACCCCATCATCTTTTGCTGTGAGAAAGACTAGTCTTTCCAACTTCTTCTCAATTCTCCCATATCCTTCCAATAGATTTTGAATTCCAGACAAGATATTTTGGAATTTTAAGGTTTCCTCATCTAAGTATTGACCCATGTTTCCAAAACAGAAGAAAAAGGGAAAAAAAACTAATAATGACTGCCACTCTAGTCTTCCAGGCCTCTCTTACTTTTATTTTAAATTGACTTGAACACAAGTTCTTTTATGCTCTTCAAAGGGGAAGGGTTCTTTCTTTCTTTCTTTCTTTCTTTCTTTCTTTCTTTCTTTCTTTCTTTCTTTCTTTCTTTCTTTCTTTCTTTCTTTTCTTTCCCTGCCAAAATAATTCTCAGAGGGACCTGTGAAAACAATTCGTGCCCTTGGTTCTTTATCAGTTTCTGTAAACAAGTTGCAAACCCTTCAGCTGCAAAGTTAGTGAAATCAAATAAAAAGAGATACGTTGTTTCAAAAAACTCCCAGTGACAGTTAATTTTCACCTTCTGTAGGAAACAAAGTTCTTTAGATTTCTTTTAGTGTGGTTTAATAACAAGTAGTAGGAAGAATTGTTAAAATAAAAAGGAAGGTTTTAATCCAGAAGTCAAAAAATAAAGCAACAAGCAGAAAAATATATATCAATCCATTCACTTTAAGAGGAGAGATGAAGAACGTTACGAGCATTTCAATCCACAAAAAATAGTTACAATGACAAAGGAGAAAAAGAAACTTTCCACAGTGATCCCATTAAGATTATTTTCGCCGCTCAGTTCTTTTGTTTAAGGATCTAATTTGGCTTTAAAGAAACATTTCTTTGGGCAGTCTTTAGCAAAATAGAAAAAATACCTCACCAGATGGACTCACTTTCTCTTTTCACTTCCTTCCTTCCGGAGTGTCCCGATTTCATTAGCCTAGGGGCTGCCTGTTTACCGCAGGCTTGAAGCACTTCCCTTGGGTCTATCAGGGATTTTGTGATATCCCTGAGACCAGCAAGGCTTTGTCTTCCTGATCACCATCTCTACGGGATGGTTTAGGTCTCAATGGACCCCCCCCCCCAGCGGCAAAAGTGTCAACTGAGGTCTCAAGAGTATCGAGACCGCACATTGTAACATCATGACGTGGCTCATCCATCTCCTATGCTTTTCTTATTTCTAATATATCTGTGTTCTATGTTGTTAATGTGGAAATTGACCCTGTTTCTTCTTATTTGGGCTAAATCACTTTCTTAATAATGCTAATAGATTATGCTGTTCTCCATAATCAACAATAGAGAAATTCCTGAATTTAATCAAGCAATTTGAACTGAACACACTCAAGGACTGGCCCTTGATATATAATTAAAATAATATGTTGAGCTATTTATAGCATATAGTGTTACCTATTTCTGTTACTTGCAAGCTACATTTACTTAAAGAACCAAAAACCAAACCACTATACAGGTAGTTCTCATTTAGCAATAATTAGGATTAACAACTTAGCCATTACACAAAGTGCTTGCTAAATGTAATCATGTTTCTGGTTATGATGTAACTTCAGCTTTACTTTGTTTTATAGATCTGCAAACCGTTTTAAATATGAGGACTGGTTGTAAAGTTATTTTTTCATCACAGTTGTGACTGCAAATGGTTGCTAAAGGCGGCAGTTACCAAACAAGGACTACTTGTATCTAATGTATCTAGTATGGGTTAATTACATGCATTGCAATGTTAACTCCTCAGTATCATTGTATTCGCTCAAGGTTGGCAGATATTTATTATTTAGAGTTACACATTCTGGAATTCCTTTCTATGGCTGAACATAACCCTTAAGTCAAACATCAAAAATAGATGCTTTCTTTGGGTAATGTCTTGGACGTACATTAGCTTTCCTTTCATTCAATAGAGTTCTCATCTAAAATTGTCCCAAATACTTCCAAAAAAAACAAAACTTTCTCAAGCTTATCAATCTGGTTTTTTACAAATTTGAGTTATAATATGGATCAACTAGGTTCAATGGGTTCACTAACATTATTGAATTACTAAGAGTTTACTTATGATTCTTGATTTACTATGTTCAACTCTGCCCTAAGTCTCTCTGCCTTTCACATGCTGAGCTTAGTTTATTTAAACTGAATCTGTGCTATGTTTAGAATAAGAGGTCATACATTATTTACCTTGTTTAAACCTTAGTAGGGTATTTCCCTTTTTTTTTACATTTTAAAATAAGATGCTTGGCTCCAAAATAGCTGAAAAATGTCTTGAAACAAAGTTAGTTTAAAGGCTTTATTTGGAAATGAATAAAATCTTACGTATATTTATTCTTCTACATTCCTTTTGAAAAATTTCCTTAACCCCATTAAGGTTTTTTTCCAATTTAAATACAGGTAATTTCACTTAATTATAGCTATGCACCTAGCTTTCATTCTGGTTATATAGAATGAGTTCTTGATCATATAATTAGCAAAATATTTAAAATGGTGCCTGCAGTTACCTGGATGAAATAACTTTGGGGTTTTGAGGCAGATCATATGACAAAAGTTACCTTTACAAACATAGATCCTCGGCTGGCAGAGAAATATACCTGATAATTTCTTTCAATCTAAACTATAATGCATTCTTTGTATAGCTGCTCTTGAAAATAACACCCACCTCCCACCACATAAAAGATCTAATGTGTTAACCAGCATGTTACCTGAGTAATTCTACTCTACAATTCTGAGTGTTTCTTTCCAATCCTAGCTCAAAGTGCTTAAGTCCCAGCTTTAAGGATGCTAAATTCTATAAAGATGAATCTTTACTATCATCCGAAGCAAAAGAGACAATCTTGAAAAACTCACCTGTAAATAATCCCATTTATGACGTTCCTGAAAGAGAGGTCTGGTTGCCAAGCTTTCTTTCATGTTATCTAGGTACTAGCTAAACATTTCTAGTGGGGTACATTTTAATTGGTTGTATTAACACCTAAAGCATATTGCCCAGAGGGTAGACAGTTCAAAAATCCTGATCTAGATTTATGATCCCTTGTACCCAAAAAGGATACTGTAACTATGAGAATGGTGAGTTACTGCCAAGGCTAAAAGGCAGATTATTTCAATTATGATTATATAGCAATATTCTTCTCAGCATCTACATATATAAAGCTAAGTTAGATTGATGTATTCCATATTTATAAAAGCTATATTGCATACAAAGAAATATGAAGTAGTTTAACAAATGTGATGATTGCACTTATGAAATTATGGGCTTTCTGTGCTCCTGGGTCAGGGAATGCGATTAACTAGTCAAGAATCTTGTTTCATTCAGTGGCAAGTGAGATCTCTATGTGAAATCAACAGAGAAGGAACAAATGTATTAATTGCAACAGCTCCAGTTGTTTTTTTTAAAAAAAATCCAGACTATTAATCGTGGTTTATGAAGTATTTTATAAAGTTTCTGGCATATTTATATACCTGGTATCTACAGTTAGAAGATCTTTGCATACATTTTACTTAGTTGTTCAAGCTATATTGCTACAATATTGTTTGAATGTACCATTACATAACTTCAGCAAAACTTAAAACACCTCTTGTATACAGCGAAGAAATGCAGTACATAAAAACAACTTGAACAACTTGAAAAGAGGATCCTGCAATCACCAAAATCCAAAAAGCATGAAAAAAACATAGACCCCAGACAAACATAACTCGGTTCTCAAGCATGACATTTCAAGAACAACACCAAATGATGTGCAAGAAAGCTTTGTAAGTTAAAATAAACCTTGTCATGCCAAAAGTACCAGGGTTTAGTAAGGCCTGCACAGCAGGGATAGAATAGTGATGGGACATTTAAGCTAGTATTAAAATATGATTTCTATTAAGGAAGAATATCATGAAGTTACTATGGTTTAGCCTGTAGCCCTTCCAACACTGCCCGGAGAATGGCCGCAGTTGCTACAGCACCAGGATCAGGCTGTTCTAGGTGAGATGAACTGATATAACTCGCTCTGCCTGCGGAAGCTTCCATATTCCTTGTAGATTCAGCAGCAGCCTCTGCCTTCTGGAATAAAAAAGCAACATAAATGTATACTACAAACTTGTTCTTTATACAGATAACACTATATATAATACACAAAGTTTCACATATCAGTTTATAAACACATACATCATTTGGAGTTTAGGCCTCTTTTTTGTTGCTATAGTCTGTAATGTGTTAATATTTATAGTTTTTGATTATTGGTTTTAAAGGCTTGAGGACTTTAGGTGATTATAACCCTGGAGACAAGAAGGATCTTTAAAAACGTCTCTTTTCTATGAGCTGGCAGAAAAAAATGCCAATTCATGCCTTGCCCGACCTGGACCCCTTTCCAAAAGGCTCCAAAGACTTTTAACCTCATATCTGTTTCTATGCCTTGAAGAAGCACTTCTCCAATAAAGAAACAGAAAGAAAACTTCATGTTTCTCATCTTTGCTCTCATTATGCAAAAGTTACTAACTTGGAATTTCACGTATGCTAATAAACTCACATTTACAGCCTTGGACAGAACCTCCATCAGATCAGCCTTTGGGGTCTTCAAAGCTTTGAGTTCTTTTGCAGCAGCCCAGAGTGAATCCAGCTAGGCAAGAAATGAGGAATATTAGACAAACCATAGTGGCAAGAACTACTATTCTTTACTGGACAAGAACTGAACCTTTGAAGGAAATTTCCAAGATTTGTTATAATTGATAAGAATTCCAAACATTTTCAGTTGGAAGTGCTGGCTCTGACAGACAGAGAAAATGCCAACTAGAAGGGAAAGGGGGAGAGAGAAAAACGCTGTACAGGTAGTCCTCAGGTTACAATGAAAAGTGGGACCATGAATGTCCTTGCTAAGCAATGTAAGTGTAAACCATAACATCATGTGAGCATATAACTTGGTTATAATCCCAGGTCTGTGCAGGTCATTAAGCCAAAAGCAGAGGAAGTCCCAAACGAGGAGCATGGGTGGCCTTGGGAAGACTACTCACAGGTCCAGAGAATGCTGTGGGCAGGAGAAAAAGCATCAGGAGTGCCCTATGAACTTCCCTGCTGGTTTCCCTATTGACTTTGCTTGGCCAATAGGGAAGGCAATAGGGAAGATCACAAATAACTTGGCCTGCCTTGGCAGCAGTGGGAGGAAGATGTTAAAGGTCAGCTGGGGTGACAGGTAGATGACAGTGAAGGGCAGCCTGAAGAACAGAGATGGGAGAAAGATGGGAAGGGAACTGAAGCACATGCTATGGTCATAATTGCAGGTGAGCTGCTAAGTGCCCAATTTCAATCATCTAATTTGGGAGCACTGTAACAGAACTTTGAGAACCAGTCATAACTACCATTCCTTCAGGACTGTTTTAACTTTAAATGATCACTGAATTAATTATCATAATCCAAGGACAACCTGTACATATGTAAAATTATTTATATGAGGCAATACATACAAAAGTATAGAATATTACCCTGTAGATTTAATATTCAGCATATATTTAATACAGTCTTGCCATGTAGAATCTTGGCAAAAATATAACTGAAAAAACAGTACAGGGAAATATCTGAAATATCCATTGCCAGCATAAATATTATGCTCTGCATAGTTCAAATGTACAGTTTGTGATATATAGTACCCAGAACTGAAATGCTGTTCTTTTATATAGATCAAAAAGGAACTTGGGAGCCTGAAAATGTGACTAAAAAGCAACATGAGCATTGAAAAAGAGAGCACATCTGTATTAGATAATGTATTAGAAACATGAATCTTAGCTTTCTATAAGAAAGATCTCAAAAGCAGCCCTAAACTCACTTAAGCAGGCAGAAATCCATTTCTGACATCCAAACTAGTTTTCAATGTTAAGCACACTCCAAGGAGCTGTAGTGGTGCAGTGGTTACAATGCAGTATTGCAGGCTAATTCTGTCCACTGCCAGGAGTTCAATCATGACTGGCTCAAGGTTGACTTAGCCTTCCATGTTTCTGAAGTGGGTAAAATGAGGACCCAGATTGTTCGAGGCAATATGCTGACTTTGTAAACCGCATATAAGTGGGCTGTAAAGCACTATGAAGCAGTATATAAGTCTAAGTGCTATTGTTATTGCTAATCCTGCAGCACTGATCACCCTCCCCAATGTCAATAAAGCCCTCTCACAGCTGTAAATAATCCCATTAGTAATTCTACTAGCATTAAATACATCACATATGTTATTATCTGCAATTAGTATAGCTAGTGAAGGAAAGAAAATAGGGCTGCCATCATGATACTAACAGAAGAAACTCAAAGACAATAAGGATAATGGGATAAATTTCTTACCATGGTTCTGTCTCCTGGTACAGCTCCTCCATATCTGTCAGAGGAAATATTTAATAGTATAGTTTCTACAATATGTTGGCTATACATCTTCACAAATCTTGTACTCCATGGGTAGTTCTTATAGCATATTTGTAAAAACTGGCTTTGCTTATGCAAGCAATTAAACAAGTGGTAGAAAATATTGTAGTTTGGAGGAGGAACTGAGAGCCATAAATAACAAGATGATGCAACAAAGTTACTGGGATCACATCATGTACATAAATGCTATTTTCTCACAGTTGTCTTCCTTTACATTCTATAAAAATGATGCCACTCTTACATGTGAAAACACATGAAATGTTATCAAATAATAAAGGAACACTTCATCAGCTATAATTAGAGTTATACTCACCGCATCATAGCACTGATTCCAGCATCCATCGCTAAAGACCAGGCTGCTAAGTCATCATCAGTCCGTAGAGACTGAGCAGCTGCTGTCAGAAATAATCCATAAAGCTGCAAATGAAATAAATTTGAATACATTTATTTGCTGATCTCACATTACATGGCTTAAATTAAAAAATAGGAAAATTGCACATGTAAAATTTCATGATTACAAAATATAGTATGTTGTTCTGTACATTCTTCCATCTACCTAATATCTTTAGATCTAAGAAGTCCTCAGTTTTTCCAATTTATAAAGTAGTATGTTGTTTTATTGTAGTCTATTAAACTAGTCTGACTGAACTATACATCTGAATGTTTCATTCTTCTGCCAGTTTTCCTAAAAGGCGACATTATTATAAATGCATATTTTCATGTTTATTTGATTATATTTCTTAATCCATAAATTAAAGCTTGATTCGTAGTAATTTGGGGAAATCTATTTACACTTCTATGTACATAACAAAATAGAGTAGTTTGATGTTGCCTTCTTTTGAGATATTATTCCAATTTTGCATATGAACTGAGATTCATCTTGAGGTTTCTTGGAAGTTCCCCATTCAAGTACTACCCAAGTCCTTTTTTTTTTCTTTTTTGAGAAAACTTAGCCTGGTGCTGTCAATTAAACTAATAACTGAAAAACTAACCGCTCTTTTCCAGATCTAGTAATTCTATTTGCCTTTCATTTTTAATTAACAGCTAATCCACTTGGCCAACACTCACCGCTCCTGAAGAGCCTCCCATCGTTTCCAGGAGCAACTTGGCTAGTGAAGAGAACAGTTGGTAAGGTCGCTGAGGCAGCGGTTTAGCATCTAGCCAATTCTGGATTGCTGTGAAGGAATAGTTATGGTTAGACATGAGAATCCTCCAGCATATTTTGGGTGCAGACATCCTTTATGCTGACACAACAACTACACCATATCCTAAGAGCAAGCTATGCAGTTTATAATTAAGCAAAGACTCATATTATGAGATCCAAGTTTGGTTCAGGCTTGAGGTCTATTCTGGTCAAGCTAGCCACCTTACAGCTGTCACTCATTTTACATTTTTCTTAAACCCTATTTTTAAGCAATGTTCCAAGAAGTGTTATTAAACAGGAAACTTAGCAGATTTATAAAACAGCTGTCCTGACATCCATGATTTGGTATGGTAATTTACAGTACCAGGAGGAAAGATGCAAAATTACTCCAGAAGCAGGGAACTTTCCACTGCCTTTTTAATCCCAGATTGTATTCAACCACTGACATCCTTGAGAATTCTATTAGCAACAGAATCAGAAAAGAATTTATGGAGCTCAGGATTGAACTGTGGAGTCTTTGATGGTCTCTGAGCTTGATTATTTACTTCCAGATGTTTCACTACCCAACCAGGTAATAGGCTTAATGATATTCCCTAATTGGATGATGAAACATCTACAAGCAAGCCATCAAGCTCAGAGAGTTACAAAGGATTCCAGAATCAGTTTTCTTTCAAACTTTCAAATTATTAATTTTAAATGTGTCCATAATACAAAATTCAGAAAATATATAATCTCCAATGCTGAGAGAGGAAGAGCAACAGCTCATATTCACCATATTGTTTTTGTTTTAGAGAAAATAGTAATAATACCCAAAGCTAGTTTGAATTATGAATAACACAACAATTTGTTTTGCTCACTTGCAAGATCAATCATGTTTGGTCTGATCCCCATATCTTCATCCTTCCATCCCAATTTGCTCTTGATTTAAATACAGCAAACACACAAATTTGATAGTGTTTAGGCTCCATTTATGACCTTTATTACTTCTCAACCCCACCTCCCAAATCTAGTTCATATTTTGGAAGAAAGCTTTACTCTTTTGGGCATGCAGCTTAAACCTTAGTTAAACTTTTTATCAAACACACAAAAGCCAAAATTTGTTCACACTGCACGCTATACACACTAGGGTATTTCATGCTTTTATTGCTCTGACCAAAAATGAACCAAACTTTACAAAAGAGCTCAACTGAATTCAACACTGGATTTTTAAAGAAAAAGTGTGAGGTTGTCACATGATATAAGTTGACTCCAAGGCTTAGAGTATGATAAGAGAACTAACCAATGGCAGCCTGTGCATGTGTGTTTCCACAATCTCCATCACCTGCAGCACGGTCAAGTTCATTGAGTTGCTCCTGTAGGCTAAGCATTTTAGAGCACACACACTCCAGAATCAATCTCATGTGAGGAGAAGATGGCACTAAAAAGAATGGAAACTATTAGTTCTTTTGTTACAATAATGGTGAAGTTTCATACACTCTGTTTTACAGAAGTACCAATGCTGCTCTTCACCTGTGTTTCTTGTGAATATATGTACAGAAATATAAAATCAAACTACACAGATCACTTAGCCAAATCAATCACTTTATCAGAAAGTTGTTAAAGAAATTTAAGTCTGTACTGGATGGCTCATAAGTTATTTACTTGATGAATGATGAAAAAGTAGAACATTTGTGATAATTCACTAAAACATTATTGGGTTTGAAATGAAGTAATCTGAATATTCTGCATGTTTGTTCTACTGGCAAACCTGAAGCTGCTTTTGGCTCTCTTCTTCCCACAGAAGATAAAAATCACAGACCACTGTTTTCTCCCTTTCCTTTTTCATTGTAATTCCCTCTTCAGAGTGAGCATCAGTCAGCAATTTGGATATTAGCCTTATGCTCTCCAGACTGAATTGCAATTCTTTTGAAAGGAAAATGTGGTGTATAAAAACAAAAACCATTCATCCAGAGCACTGGAACTAGAGAGATGCAAGAAAAGTACTCTGGCAATTCTCTATCTATTGTCCCACAAGCTAATATATATGTAATCTGTCAGTTCTATGTCACAAAAATATTAGGAGACTAGGCTCAAGCAGAGATGGAAAAGAGAACAGAAATCAATGCAAGTCTTAGTGACTTGCTCTTAATTACCATATTTTTTGGAGTATAAGACACACCGGAGTATAAGATACACCAAGGTTTTGAAGAGGCAAATTAAAAAAAACAGCCAGTTTTTTGCGAAAATGGGCCCATTTTGTTTCAAAAAAAGAGCATGAATAGCCTTTAGGAAGCATTGCAGAGTGCTGCTGGGGGTTTGGAGGGGCAAAATTGAGCAAAAAACAGCCCATTTTTCATTCATTTCTGCCTTTCCCATACCCCAGGAGCACTCTACAAGCCTCCTAAAGGCTATGCACGGCCATTTTGGTGAAGGGATGGGTTTCAGGAGGCAAAAAATGCTGTATTCAGTGTATAAGACACACCCAGATTTTCAGCCTCTTTTTTGAGGGAAAAAGGTGAGTCATACTCCGAAAAATATGGTAAGTCCTATTTGTCCAATCATGATATAATGATGCCTCAGATCTTTTATCCCCACTCTGTGTCTCAACCATTACCTAGAAGCCTGGATCAGTCTCAGCTGTTGACATGAACCAGGCAAAGCAGAAATTCCATTGCAGCTATAACAGATGTTTCAGACTGTACCTTTTGTTGGCTCAGGCCCTTCTTCTTTAGGACACTCTTTGGGTGCTGGCCTCTCTCTTTTCTCTCTTGTCACAGACATCCTGACAGGTTTTGACCAGGCAGCAGCTGTAGTATCTGAATCTAGGAATTTAAATACAATTGTGGACAACAATTGAAGATAGTTTCACATTCACGAAAGAACATAAACAAATGAATTGTTGAGAATTTCCACCATTTTTTTCAGTGTAAAAGAGAAACATATTTGGGAACAATCCCTAAATAATCAAATCCAGCATAACAGAAGTGGAGAGCTAGCTAAGATACTAATTAAAATAAAAAGATACAGTACACCATTGAACATGCTAGTTACGTATCTGCATTATGCATTCCCAAAATGTCAAAAACACCATCTTGAACTGATGGTTCCACAGACATATTCTGAATAATTAATACACAATATGTTTTCCCAATAAAACAGTGGGAAGAAAACCAACATCTAAGAAAATTACCAAGGAGGAACAAGAGTTCTTCATCCACTTGAAGAAGGGTAAGGGAGACACCTGCCATTTCCAATGCAGTCATAAAGGAACCAACGTAACACCGGGCGATACGAAAACCTCTTCTCTCTGCAATGATGAAGCAAAGAAAACTTGAAGAAGAACCAGGGTGAAGAACCAAAATGAGAAGGAAAAAGAAGTAACTGTCATGAATGAACCAGAGTAAGAAAAATGAAAACTAAATCCATTTTAAATAATGCAACGTTTGGGAAAACATGAGAAGGTTAATCTTATATAAGTAACTGAAAAATAAAGAAAACAGTCCATAAAATTTCAAAAGTGATGTCACTACAAGAGGAAATTCAATTCTTGGGTCTTATAAGATTCAAAGACCTCATGAATGGAATTGATTATGAAATTTGGGGTCCTTGGTGCTTTCTGAGTTTGGTTGTTTTCTTGCAGATGTTTCATTACCCAACTATGTAGTTAGACGATTATGGTTATGATCATGGAATATTTTCACTATTTTTTTTTACAAACGCCTCCCTCACCTTCATCTTCAGAAAATAAGGAGGGCTGTGTGGCCTTTAAAACAGTCTGGTGGTATCAGAACTGCATCAGTAATTGTTTCTCATTTCATGTGAGCCTGAGCCTCTAAATTTTTCCTCCTTTTCCAAATAGGAGTAGTCGTACCTGAGACAAGACAATATCCATGTCAGATCTATTTACTAAGGCTTTTCCAACGGAGCTGAGAAATCTTGGCATTAAAAAAAAATACTACTACCAAGATCCCTCATGAAGAACTTGTGCTTAAATTTTGTTATTTGTTTCTGAAGCGTGAATTCAAGTTACAAACATCAATTCATTATGAATATACCGTGTTAAGACGGGGTCTTATTTTCTTTTGACCTACGGAATAAGCACTTGGCCTTATTTTTGGTGAAGTCCTATTATTTTTGAGGTGCAGGAGACGGCGAGCTTAGTCACCTAATCACTGCTGCTGTGTTGCAATATTTTCAGGCAGGGCTTATTATCCATGGAGGTCTTATTTTGGGGGAAACAGGGTACAAAATTCCCATCAGAGATTATCATAAAAGTATCTTTAGACAAAAAACAAGTAAAGATGGTATCATTGACAAAAGTATCATAGTAGTATGGAAGAGAAAAGTAATGTATAGATATACAAACAATTGCTTACAAAGTAGACATTATGAAAATTTGCAAAATTTTAAAAGTTCTAGAAAACTATTTTTTTTTAAAGCAGAGAATCTCGCAATAGCAAACCTGAAATTTGATGGTGTGATTTTCAAGTACAAAAATATGAAAATAAAATTGGGAATGAAGTCACTGGACAAAAGCCTTACCCTTTCTCAGTATTAAAGTCCTGTCGAATGGAGCCAAAATGCCTCCTCCCCCAAACAAAATTCAGAGCAAAATTTTAACTGCCCCCTTCTTGGTAATCATCACATCACTGAATAGACTTTTGCAAGTTGAGAGGATGAGTTTCTACCCCCATACCAAGGGAAGATGTCTACTTTTATTCTAGTAGGATATGAGTTTTGGTGTGGAAGCATCCAATTGTTTTTCTGTGAAAGACAGTTTGAAGAATATATTTTGCTCATTCCAAGTACTGCTGTCTTGGTAATATAATTAACCCCGGGCCAAAATAACAGTTCCTGTATTTTCTCCCTTCCTCTATATAGATATTCAATTATTTGCCTGGAAACAACTTGTCATGCTGATCTAAACATTACGGGTTGATTTCTGCCCAGGTTACATTTTAATTACTATCAACGTTACCTATATGCTACTAAATTCCTGTAACCTTTAGTGGGGCAAAATGATGTACTCTAGAACAAAATGTTATGTCCAAAATCTGGGACCAATGACTTCCATGGAATTGAAATCTGGCAATTTTTATAAAACATGTTATGACATAAACATTATCAGAAAGTAGTTATGATGTAATAAAACATCATAAAGTAGTGAGCCATAGTGGCACAGTGGTTAGAGTGCAGTACTGCAAAGTACTGCTGACTGCCGACTGACTGCAATTTGGCAGTTCAAATCTCACCAGGCTCAAGGTTGACTAAGCCTTCCATCCTTCCAAGATGGGTAAAATGAGGACCCAAATTGTTGGGGGCAATATGGAGGCTGTGTAAGCATCTTAGAGAGGACTGTAAAGCACTGTAAAGCACTGTAAAGCAGTATATACGTAAGTCTAAGTGCTATTGCTATTTCCCATGCTGATATTTGATTGTGTAATATAGTTCAACATGAGCTATTTTCAAGACAGATACACTATCTCTGAATGTATCCCAACATTTCCAATTAAGGGAATTCACTGGAAGTCCTGAGGAATCTGGTAAGGAAATATCTCTGAAATGCGGACCTGATAAGGCACATTGTCTAGCTATTTCAAAATAGGATTTGTGTATTTATTAAATTAAATCTTACATGTTAGGTTAATAAATGTACCCAAAAGATCTGAGCTGTTTATATGACAATGAGTTTAATCCCAAGTAATTAAAGCGGAGGTATGCAAAGCATTCAAAGGCATGAATACTTTGTTGGTAGTTGGATGTTTATTTTCATTTACCTTACTTTCAATTAAAAAAAACTTACCAAGAGAGCAAATAGCAGATCTAGCTACTATATTCAACTCAAGATAGGATAATCCACCCAGGTTGTTCACTACCAAGACCACAGAAGAATCTGAAAGCCAAAGCAAAGATTGATATAATTGAAAGGTGTTTCAAAGGGCTGAAAGCCTAATATAAATAAAATCTTCAAATATTAATACAGAGGATGATTTAAGTACTGGATTTGTAAATGGTAAATTATCACAACAGTCAAAAATACCCCTAGGATTGCTGATCACATAAATGTAATTCTTGACTTACGAATTTCACTTTGTGACCATTGAAGGTACAGTGAAACTCCCAAAAGGTACTTACAATCCAAATTCAAAGTTCTGATGCCTACCCCCTGCAGTAATGTGATTGCATTTGGGCTCTTAACATCTGGATCACATTTATGGCCATCTGCAGAATCCCACGCATTGGGTATGACATTTTTTTGCCAGAAATTAGCATTTACTTCCATTCCAAAACAGCAGGTGTGGACAATGGGCTTGATTATTGACCACAGTGTTTGCTTAATGATAATGTTCATTTCTCATTAATCAGTTCATTTAATAACTGCCACAAAAAATGTCATAATATCAGTTCAGTCATGTCGGTGCTTCGACTTGCAACCATGGTGACATATAGACTCCTTATGAGTACTGATAATGTTAGTTAGTTTGGGTAATGAAATGTTTGCAAGAAAACAAGCAAGCTCAGAGAGCACCAAGTATCCCTCATATCAACCCTGAGCTACAAATATTCTCCTTTAATTGGTATGGTGACATATAATAGAAATTCTGGGCTCCAGAATTCTTGTAAGTCAAGGAATATCTATAGTAAATTCACCAAAAAATTCTGTTCAGGTAAAAATTTATTACACTAATTACATTAAAAAAAATCGCACCAAAATAGTTACCAGTATCCTTTGAGAACTTTGGGGAATAAGAGGTATGTCAGTCCAAAGTTACTCACTAGGCCTGAGTTGCACATGAGAGGCATTGGAAGGGTTGGTCATGTGATCCAACATTATGTTGACTATCTGATGTGCTGTTGTCATCTGTGAAAATGATACGTGTTAGTGGACAAGCTTACACTTCTAGGTATGTAAGATGGGTCACAGTAAACTTACCTTCATTCTGCGCACACCTGCTTCCCCATGGATTCCTGCAGATAAAGCAAAATATCTTCAGTTATTAGTTTCTTTTTTAACAAAAAAAATTAACATACCATTCTAAAGAAGGGGGATAGACAAAAGTGATATACACGTTCTTACCTAAACCCAGCTCAAGTTCATCATCTGCAAGTTGGAAGGTTGGTCTGGATCCCGGGACACTGCAAGGGGACAGACTTATCCCAAGAGTGCCTATGCAAATAAAATATATATTAAAAAATGCAGCTATACCAGGTAGCATTCAGCATCAATGTAAGAAAATAGACTAACAAATATATTTATCATGTTGGAATATGGCACAGAATTCCAAACAGTACTCTAATTTTACTGTGTAGCATGGAATTAGGAGAAACACCACAGTAGAATACTATTCATACTATAAGATCAAGTATATCTTTTAACAAATGTATTATTCTTACTATTGCTTTATTCTATTCATCTCAAGAAAAGATATGCATAATATTTACATTCCATAGTTTTCTCATAAGCCTTCTGTCAGAGAATCTAAATCTAAGAGATTATGTCTAACCTAAAGCCATCTTTTAATTAATAACATTTGTAACTGGAATTTAAAATCTGGAGTGAGTTATTTCCTCATTATAATTGCTACTTACTATACATTATCCTTGCTTACCAATCATTTGGTCAGCAACTGTTGAAAATTGTAATGGTATTGAATGAGTGATACTGTCCTTGAAATTATGGCTGTTGCATGCTCCTGATTCCTGTGATTGTGATTGAAGTGCTTGGCAACTGGCTTGCACTTATGAAAATTGCAACGTCCCATGGTCATCTGAATGCCATTTGCAACTTTCCCTGCTGGCATCCCACAAAGCAATGGGGCAGGGAAAGTCACATGTTGTTTAGGATGGATGGATGGATGGGCAGATGGATAGACAGATAGATACAGGAATGATTTACATTCAATCCAGAAACTTATTCTCAAAAAACATTTACCCATTGCTCCTACAATAGTAGTAATTCTACGAGCAATTTCATTCAGACCAACACCTGCCTCAGCTAACGCTCCAGCCATCTAAATATAAACAAGAAAAAATGTTACATGGACTCAACATAATGGCTTTAACGGGTCATAATTCAATATTCTACCCAAAAGAGTATGAGATGCTTCTTCCCTAAAAAAGAAGGACAATGCTTGTGAATAAAGTATTAAGCTGTGATTCAGTGAATGCACTATCCGCTAGAATTTACTTGAAGTCTCCACACTTTATCTCTACAATAGTATAATAATTTGCAATCTGAAAATTTAATAATTCCAAGACAGAATGTTGTCATTTCAGGATTATATTTGTTAAAACATGGATTTATTATAATGAGCTTTGTTTCCACATACTGCCCCATGACACTGTTTCAATTTAGTTTCATCTATATTTAGAAATAAATAAATTGAGTTCATAAAACTATTTCCTATTACATATGTGTAGAATTGTAATATAAAAGTTTATGACAAAAACCCATTACAATTATTAAAATTGTTTTAAAATGTAAAAAAGTAATTAGTGCAATTAAATTATGGTAGATTTCTTTTCCAATGTACTTGCCTCCAATTTCATTGCTCATTACTTCTTACTCTTTTTCTGTGCTTTGTACAATGTTGAAAGGAAATAGCATGATAGGTGTGTCTATACCTAACTATGAAACATTAAGTTTTATTCAGACAAAAAAGAGCTCATATAAAAAGTAGATGAAATACAAAACTAAAACATTACCAGAAAATTATGATTTTAATTTTTAAATTTCATATTATATGCATTTATCCTCAAAATAATAATAGTTGGTGATAATAATATCCTGTTCAGAGTTTTAGAGAGATTGATAGTTATATTTTTAAAAAATGATATGATATACTCAGTTACATAATCAATTACTGAAATACTGTATTTTAAATATCACAATTGTAAACTCTGTTTATTTACTGATAATATATTTCTTTACCCATTACTTTTCTTTTTTTCTATAGTTATTATTCAGTTTTTCCAAATGCTTTAATAAAATAAAAATAAGAAAAGCTTTGCTAAAGATGTATGAATTCTTGTAACTATAAGAAACATCAGCAGAAACAAACAAATTAATACTTCATGTATATTTTCTGAATAATCTCTATCTTTAAATCTAGACAGAACTGTTTGCAAATTTTCTCCATATTCTCAAAGCTAAACTTAGTGATCAGTCATCAAATACTGATGCTGAAAGGCTGCATGTAATGAATAGCAAGCACAAATAAGACAAAGTACTTGGGATTATGTAACATTTTTCAATAGAGTGTATAGTTTGATATTGCTCCTGTGCAATGAAAGCATAGCCAATGACAATATTTGCCTTCAGAGCAAAGATGGACAACTCTTACCTTATGTACAAGCACTGTGCCACATAGGCCTCTCCTGCCAGTCTTCTTCTTGGTGGCAAAGGCAGTGTCATCACCAATTATCACCATCTGCACAGCGATCTCTTCTTCCTGTGCCTGTTCCAATGCCAGCCCAAAATTCAAACGGTCTCCTGTATAGTTCTTCACTATTAGCAATGTCCCAACTATAAAAGAAAGAATTGAATTGCCTTCTGTTCCTTATCCAGATAGGATGTTAGTCCACGAAAAATGCGACCATACCTGCTCCAGCTTGTTTCACAGTCCGAATTGCTGCTAAAATGCTACCCACTGCAGGGGAAGTGAATACTGGACCAGCGACCACTGCAGTGAGCATTCCTTTTCCAATGTATCCTGTGGAAAAATGATAGACAGGATGGTATCGTATCTACACTTGGAGTATCTTGCATCTTAGTTTTTCTACAATTTTACTGAGGCTCAATATAAATCAGACAAATGAATCCCAGTTCAAGTCTTCACTTCTTTGTATTCAAGACTGAAAAACTTTCCAGAAGCCCATTCCACTAACCTGCATGTGCAGGCTCATGTCCTGATCCACCGCCAGAAATAAGTGCAACTTTGCCCTCTATGTTCTCTAAGTCAGAACGTAGTGCCACTCTATGCCCATTTAGAAGTTGAAGATTAGGATTGCATGCGACTATTCCAGCCAATGAATCATCTGCACAACTCAGAATTGTGTTCACTAGTTTCTTGGAGCCCTAAAATAAGGAAACATAACAAGAGATATACTCGCCCTTCCACAGAAAGCAATTCCAAATAGATAGCAGCTTTAATTTTTAAATATTAAATCGTTTACTTAGATGTCAAAGTGAATTATGATTCTTCTGTGAGATCTGAAATATAATTTCTACAAAGACATATACAAATTGTATATGCTACTTGAATATCACATCTCTTAATGATTATTTTGCATTACTAAAAACAAAACATTACACAGTAATACACACATATAAACCTTGGAAATTTCAGGATAGAAGAATTTCAAGTTTTTTATCACTTGTATTTGGACTTAGTCAGGATCTTAGAGACTATCCATAGGCATGATATAAAGAAGAGGTGTTTGATTCTGCGCACATTCATGCCAACATGGATTCCACAATCATCAGTATCAATCAATACCCAACAGGACTTCTCTTCCCAAATCCAAGATAATTGTATTTATAAGAACACAAGAGCCTTGCTAGATCAAGCCAAACCATCAAGTACAACATTCTATACCTATAAAATCCAATTAGAGATATGTTAGAAGCTCATGAACAGATGGATAGTATTCTTCTGGCACTGGCAGCTGGTAAAGCATATAGTTTGACATTCAGGAGCTAGCCTATAGCCATCAAGACAAATGACTCTCTTCTCAATAAACTTGCCTAGTTCTATTTTAAAATGGGTTACAGCGCTGTCCATCATAATATCTGATTGTACAGCAAATCCCACAATTGAATTCTGCACTTTTAAAATTAATATTGCATTTTTAATAACTAGATCTTTCTGAACACATTTTAATATATGATTTAGCATTCCATTATTTTGAAAGAAATTATTATCTCTATCCCCATTTTCCATACTACTCATGACCTTTGTCTTTATCTGATTCATCTTCATTTTAAACTAATATCCTTAAACATTGCAATCTGTCCTTTTAGACAAAGTTATTTTAATTTCCCAATCATTTCCCTCTACATTTACCTACTGTGTGAGATATGGTGAACAGAACTGCCCACAGAATTCTATCTCACAATTATTTTAATTCAATTTTCTTTCTAATGAAATTCAATTCGATATTTTTGCTGGAAGTAAAATGGAAGCTGCTTACTATTTCCACCCGCAAAGGCCCTCAAAATTACTGAGTTGCCAATAGCAGCTAAAATACAATGAACTTGCTCTCCTACAAAGATGGTATTCCATTTCTTACCAGCTGGTGACTAGTGCAGTGTTTTTCAACCACTGTGCCGCGGCACACTAGTGTGCCGTGACATAGTGTAAGGTGTGCCGTGGGAGAATTACTTTATATATAGTCAATATAGGCACAGAGTTAAATTTTTTTAACATTTTCTAATGGTGGTGTGCCTCGTGATTTTTTTCATGAAAAAAGTGTGCCTTTGCACAAAAAAGGTTGAAAAACACTGGACTAGTGAGTAACCTGTGATTATTGGAAGGAGTGACAATTGCTTGTTGCCACTGGGATTGTAGTAGATCATTCATTGCCAAAATTGCATGATATACTGTGTAACTGAAACAGTTAAATGCATTTCTAACATATGTCAACAAACTCCCACTGAATAATCAGGCATATTACCTATTAGAATAAACTAAGCCTGCCTTTAACAGTATTCTATGTATAATCTTTATCAAACCCTTTCCTATCTCTATCAAGTGTACATGCAAAGAGAATGCTTAGTTTAGACCAGGGGTTCCAAATCTTTTCTATACCCCGCACCCCTAGAATCTTCTGATATATTCTCATACCTCCTACAAAAGTAAATAATATGCATATAATTATGCATATACACAATAGTTTTGAAACTTCTAAACCCAAGTTTTCGTACCCCCTGGAATATTGTCTCGCACCCCAGGTTGGGAACCCGTGGTTTCAACATTAATTTAAATGCTTTTAAGGGAAAACAAATACGGGTGTGTAAAGGGTTCTGTGCACAGGTAGGATTGGATGATCTGTTTCTGAACTAAAATTCAAGTGTTGGAGTGAAAACTACTAATATTCTAGTAGTGATGCTTCACAGAACATAGGAAAAAATCACTGTCAATGTCCTTGACTTCAAGCAGAGCATATCCAACTGGCCCATTCACCTATTAGCCTTCCCAGCACTTTCCTTCTGCCCCTTAACCACCAATATTTTAGCTACAAACACTGTAAATCCAAAGAGGGGAAGCTGGGGAGGGACAAATGTTGTCCTACTTGAAACTGAAGGCAGTAATTACAATGGCTAAGAGGACACTGAAAAATGAAGAAGCTAGGAAAATTATTGGGCAGACTGATACACAAGCTGTGTTGAAGAGTAAGATACAAGGTTTGTCAGTCTTGCCCTGCTTTCGCCTCTGGATTTTGTCTTTACTAAAATCCAGGGCAGTCAAAATGTTCTGGTTCTACTGAATTACTCTCTATTTAGATCTATTAGGCAGAATGTCTGAAACACATTTTTGTACAGAAAATGTTTCACAACTTATGTACAAACTAGAAACAATGCATGTAGCCACTGTATAAAGGAGTACAGAGACAGTTTTGAAGAAAGTATTTAACAGCCATCACATAAACATTAAGTTGGTCTGAAAAGGGGAGGAAGAAAACTCATGTTTACTCTGCCTTGAGCCTCTTTGGTATAAGACTGGGGGAGGGAGAGGGGGGGGAAGGAAACTTTGTCAGGCTTTCAAGATTCTGTTGTTACACAAGGACTTTATACCTTTATATTAGAAGACTTCATAATAGTCCTAATGAGTCTCTTTCCTGACTTTGCCAATTTAAAAGGTTTATAGTATGCATATCAGTGTGAACAGCAGCTGACCGGTGATATCAGCATAGGAACTGCATGACCAGAGCTGTTTTTTCTCCCATGGCTGCTTCATGGCACAATCCTCCTCACATTTTCAGTTGCCCGGTTGATTTTGAAAACAGCTTTGAGTATTTTTCTGGAAAAGTGCCAGACCTGTGTTCAAAAGCAGCCTACTTATCAGCTAATAATCAGGCCATTTTAGGCATGGATTTATCATTACTGTACTCAATATCAGATGATAGTCAGATGTCCTTTGAATGCACCCATACAAAACCAGAACTAATTTGATGGATGGTTAAATAGTGTTCTAACTGCTCCAAACTCATCTTCTTCTTAGTCATATTAAGGAGAGCAATTGTTAAGTGTTTTCCTGCTGGCTGGCAATTTGGTAATAAGGAAAGAAACAGAGCTCCATTCTGATGTCAAGTAGTTCATAAAATCTCAAAATGTGTCCTAAATTTTATAACAATTGGTTTGTGAAGCATGTGCTTTTTTGGTTACTTTTATACAACTGATCAAAATACTATTATTTCAAGCAAACATACAATTTGGATTAATCACTGTGTTTGAGATCTGACAACAGTACTCTTTTTCCAGTGCTTCTGATCTTCCAAGTGTTTTGTAACTGTTGGTTAAACAGTTGGTAACAACATGAACCTGACCCCAAATTGTTGCAATATTATATGTTCCTGTTCATTGTATGGTCAGCCCCACCTTGATTTATTCCATTTTTATTTTACCTCCTTAGATCACCTTATCATTTGTTTTTTACCTGTCATTTTCTGATTCCTTTAATATTGCCTCTTGCTGCCAGTTTTCTTATTATTTTGCAGTTAACTGCTGCAAAAATATTTTCATTAATAATGGAAAAACAGACAAAGCAGAATACTGTATTGGAAAAAGCAAGACATACAAGTACACCAGATGAGCTGGATTTCTAGTAATTACTAATATTTCTGTTTTTTTTAATTTATACACTGCTCCAAGGAAAGACTGGCTAAAGCAGTGGTTCTCAGCATGGACCAGATGACTCCAGGGGAGCCATGTCATTTTTCTAGGGGCCAAATCAATATATGTGAAATAATTCAGATAGCGAAGTCTTTTTTATACTAATGCTAGGAAAGGAGTCACAGAGGCAATGAGGCTCATAAGGGGGCCATGAGCAAAAGAAGATTGAGAATTCATGGACTAAAGCAGAGAGAATAGAATAAACAAAATTGGAAGGGACCTTGAAGAATTTGTAGTTCAACCCCCAGCTCAAGCAGGAGACCCTATACCTATACTATTCCAGACAAGTGGCTGTCCAGTCTTTTCTTCAAAGCCTCCAGTGATGGAGCCCCCACAATCTCTAAGGCAAGCCTGGTTGATTGCTCTCACCGTTAGGAAATTTCTCCTTAGTTCTGGGCTGCTTCTCTCTTTGATTAGTTTCCATCCATTGCTTCTGTCTTGCCTTCTGGTATTTTGAAAAATAGGTTGACCCCCTCAAATATTGGAACACTGCTATCATGGCACTCCAGTCCTTCTTTTCAGTAGACTAGACATACCCAATTCCTGCAACCATCCTTGGCATGTTTTAGCCTCCATAAGTTTTAGCATCCCCGTCTTCTCCCTCACCCCAAAATATACCAGGTCTCTCACCTGCATGATGCCTCAGGTTTCAGTTCTAAAAGCCAGCCAGCAAAGTACCCGGGTGTCACAATAAGAACCACTTTTCCGACAGAACGGATGGAAGATGAGACCGAGCTGAGCTCACTAGGACCCTCCGCGGACTTTGGCCAGGAATGCAAATGTTGCTCTTGGACCAGAGTCTGAAACAGACGCGCGCCACCTGCCAAGGAACGGAGGAAGAAGCTGATTGGCAGAGCCCAGCGCGCGCTCTGGCAGTTGGCCGCGGGGGTCGCCGTGTCGTGCACGTACTCTGAATGAGCTACACACTGCTAAGTAGGGAACAAGGAGGAGCTCGCGCTGGAGCCCAGAGGGTGGATGCGCTAACATATTAGGAGCATTTTGCCCCTCCTCCGCCACCAATCCAGCTGGCGCACCACAACTCCGTTTCCTACCGTGCTTTGGTTGGATGCGCGCGCGCGCACGCGCATGAGATAAGGGCAACAACATCCGTCCTCCAAAATTCGCTTCCTTCCTTCGGGCCGGAAGAGGGCGCTCTCGCACCGGTACAAAAGATCCGCAATCCTCTCGGCTTGCTCTTTCTCCCCCGTCGTGCACCGCGCGAAGCGGGACGCCGGCGCTCTGGGTGCTGGCGGTTTCTCACTGGTGCCATTGAGGGCGGTAGTGGGCCTTCAAGGCTGCGCTCGGCACCGACGGTCCTCGCCTTCCGCCTCGCTCCCGGTCTCGCCATGTCGTGCAACTACGTGGTCACCGCACAGAAGCCCACAGCCGTCAACAGCTGCGTCACCGGTAATGGTTTGGGAGGAGAGGGGCCTTTTCCCGGGATCAGTGAGCGGGCGCGGCGGGGAAGAATGAAGGGAGGAGGTCGCGAGGCTCTGCTGCGTTCCTCCGGTTTCGGGCTCTGCCAGTCGGAGCGCCCTCACCCCCGAGGCCTTTTCTCTTCGCCCCAGGTCACTTCACCTCCGCGGAGGACCTCAACTTGTTGATCGCCAAGAACACCCGCCTTGAGATCTATGTGGTCACCGCAGAAGGGCTGCGGCCCGTCAAGGAGGTGGGCATGTACGGCAAGATCGCCGTCATGGAGCTCTTCCGCCCCAAGGTGAGCATCGCCCCCTCCTCCCGAAGGGGAGCGCGGCCGCTGGGCTCCCTTTTGCTTGGGCAAGGTAATATACGCCTCGGATCCTTTACGGCTCTCTTTGCCCGGGAAGGGATTCCTGCAGCGGATCGGGTTGGGCTTCTGGTTTGAGCGGAAAAGTTTCGTTGGTTTTTTCGACGCTCATGCTGGTTAAAACCCCCGTCGTTGCGGGGAATCAATGGTAAATGCGAACTGGGTGGAAAACGTGGCCTTGTGGTTTGTTAGCCAGGTGGAAGGGTATGGTTTTGTTAAAATTTCAGCCCGGTGTTCTGTTTATACTGGGAAGAGGCCTTTGAAAAGTTCAGGTATGCAAAGGCTTTATATTTTTAGGACTGGTGGCCTGCTGGAATTTAGCACGTTGTGATTCTTGTGCGCAGCCAGTCTGTTGTGAGTTAATTGTGTGGACCTGTCATGTGGACCAAGTATTTTCTTCTGGGTGATTCATTTCTGATATGGTCATGATGGGACTCGGAAATTTGCCATATTACTCCAGTATGTTGTGCTTTGCTGCTGCTGACTCAGCAGTGGTGAGATTAAGCCAGTTCGCACCACTTCAAGAGAACCTGTTGTTTAATTATTCACCACTGCTCTGGAGTATCAATAAAACTGAGAACTTGGTCTTTTTAAGGGTAATATTTGAAAGAAAAAACATAACGTGTGTTAAGCTGTTCTCAACAGTAATCTTCTCAACCAACTTTTGTAAATCTATTTGAAAAACAGGTATGCTGTCTGGCCTGGCCATTTGAATAATATTTGAGGTAAAATGTTTGCATTTGTTTGTTTCAAGTCTCCCTTGAACATCAACAGCTCTGGTGCTTCTCATGTTCTTTGATGAATTCATATTGTGTTTCACATGAAACTAATTAATATGCTTTCTGATTAAATGTTTTTTGGAAGAGCTTATTTATATGCAGGTACAGAAGAAAATGCTTAATGCAGCATTAATACCGTAGAAAGTTGTGATAAGCAAAAGCATATGTATTTCAAACATTTTTCATTTGAGATACACATTTTACAAATGGAATAATATCTTGTTGCTAATATGTTGCAGAATGTGGAGTGTTTTTTCTTTTCTGGCTAAAACTTTTTTTCTCCTCCTTAGGGGGAAAGCAAGGATTTGCTCTTTATTTTGACAGCAAAATACAATGCTTGCATTCTTGAGTATAAACAAAGTGGAGAGAACATTGACATCATCACCAGAGCCCATGGTAATGTGCAGGTAAAGGAAAATGCATTAAGTGTTGTAGATATATTATGATTCAGGACCACACATCAGTTTTCTGTATGGTTTGTAAACCGAGTTTGAACTTTTGGATAATATATATTCCAAGTTAAGTAATGTAAATAATATAATTTTATGTGTTGAAATAGAACAATTTGAGAATTGAGACTATGCTTGTCTTTTTCTTATCAAATTATTGGATGGACACTGTTAAATTCTTCCTACTTTTCCACTAAGTCTTTGTTTCCTTCTAGAGATGTGCAATTAAAAATGAATTTGTCATTGTTATGAGATCTAAGTAGCCTTGTTTGTTCAGATAGCTATTTTATATTCTTGTGATCTCCTGCAAACTCTCATTGAATATGTTTCAAGAAAAAATATTTACAATCTCTCAGTTCTTAGAATCTTGTTCTACATAAAACATTGCTATTCTTCATAAAGGCAATTTATAAACAAGACATTTTTATATGCAGCAAAAATCATTTGAGAGGTTAGTTGTCTTGGTTTCCTGCTTTTACACTCCCCAAAGGCATGTCATTGACCACTGTGAAAAATGGGTAGCTTCATTTATCTGATCTCTATCTCACATAATAGGGCTTTTATTTTAAGCATTCACTTATTATTTAAAGGCCTTTTCTTGGAAAAATCAGGGTCAAAATTTAAAAATGTAAACTATTTTTAGTAACTGAACAAATCTGTCTTCGTTTCTTTTCTCCCAATTCTATATTGTACTTATTGGAACTTAGTCAGACTCTTCAGTTGTCTCTTCCCTCCATCCAAATGTGACTGGGGGAATGGATTATTTTTTATGATTGCACTGCCCTTGTCTGTTTGTAGTTCTTAAAGATATGGTCATTTATCATGTTTGGAGGAAGGAGGGGATTAAATTAATAGTTTAGTTATGTTTCAGATACTCCTATCCCACCATTCACCTTCCATTTCCAAATTTAAGTGAGATTACTTATTTTATATTAGCCTTCTGAAGTTCCTGGAAGCCATTCACTGACTATGAGGATAATAGCCCACCTTTTCTCCAAGACTGGAGAAAACATGTGCTAGCTGGCAGAGAGGGATTAAATATTTATAAGTTGTATTAGGAACCTCTTGTGATTTATATAAAGGCTAGGAATATTTATTCTAATTATTATTATTTTTAAAACCTACATTTAAATAGTATTTAAATACTATTGACATGTAAAAAATAACCATTGCCTTTACTCCTAAATTGTATTTTAGCTAGTTTAGAATATTTTTCAAAGGGTAAAACCTGCAGTCTTGCCAGAATATGTGTTCTTCAGACATAATTTCACCCAACGAAAAGCAACAGTGTATGTATACAAGCTTTATAGTACAGGTAATTCTTGCTTGATTAGCACAATTGGGACTGACAACTGCTAAGTTTGTTAAGTGTGTTGTGAGGCATCACATGACTATGATGAGCTTATGACATTACCTCTGGTGGTTATTAAGCAAGACATGTCTGTGACTTGTAATTTTACTGCTGACTTCTTCCTTGATTCTGTTATTGGAAGCCATTATGAAGTGTGCAAATGGCGATCAACTCACTGCAGGATATTGTAATGGTTGTAAGCACCCGCCAATTGTGAAGCATTTGGGTTTTGATCACGTAATCCAGGCCTATCAAACTGGCGGCCAGATGTGTTCCATGTGGGCCACGCTCATCCCCGCTCTGCAAAGGCAAAAAACATTGCAATACATTACGTGATGCAATCGAGTTTGACACCCATGATGTAACCCCAGAGAAGATTATGACAGTTGTGAGGTCCTATGGTAGCTTTTCAGCACCATTGTAACAGTTGCAAACCAGAGCTCTTGTCAAGAGAGAATAATATAATGTAATATGTATATATGTAATGTTAATACAATATGTACATATGTAATATAAGTCCTGCTTGTTTATTACTTTAAGATCTTGATCTTGGGTTGTTAAATAGCATGTTTCCTGTTCAGTTTTTAAAGGAGAAAATTCCACACTCTTTATTTCTGTAAAATTGGATTTTTTCCGTTAGCTGTCAAGCTCTAAAATTACTTCTGCTAAAGTATGAAAATCAAACTCATGTTTTCCAAGTAGATCTACAAATACATATGTAGGAACTACATATCCAATGTAATATATAATTGAAAGTTGTGGATTAAAATACATAAATGCATAAATTTAATTTTGAAATATATAGATTTGTCAACTGAGATCCATGAGTTATTTACTGTGGTTTTGAAATGGCAGTGAAGGATTCATAGTAATTATAAAATATGGATGGACACACAAAAAATGAGAAATGGCTGCTGTTTGAAAGTCTAGGCGTACATGAACAACATAGCATAAATTAGAGTATTCATCATGAATGAGTCAACTATTGGCTAATGCACAAAAGACAAGTTAATGGATTTTAGAAGATTTAACCTTGCATGTTTTTATTGTTGTGACAAAAGAGATTGTACTAAGAATATTTGATTTTTGTCTTGTCCTGTAGGATCGTATTGGTCGTCCATCGGAAACAGGTATAATTGGCATAATTGATCCAGAGTGCAGAATGATTGGACTAAGACTTTATGATGGCTTGTTCAAAGTGATTCCTTTGGAGCGAGAAAATAAAGAATTAAAGGCCTTTAACATTCGACTAGAGGAGCTACAAGTTATTGATGTGAAATTCCTCTATGGCTGCCAGGCCCCGACCATATGTTTTGTTTATCAGGTAACTACATTGGATCTGAATGTGTGTTGTAAAAAAATTGCTGAGCTAGTGGGGACAGGGTCTGAACATTATTTAACATATCTGTTAATTATAAAGAATCAGTGAGTTGGTTCATGGGGGAAAAGAAATTCCAGAATCTTTAGTAAGGTAGTATTTATTTTTTCTTTCTTTCTTGTTAGAACAAACCAAATTGGTACCAATGTATTTGAATATTTTGGGACTTATTGAGTTAGGTGTTATAAAAAAACAAAGAAACAAAATGGGATTGGAAAGAAGCAGAAAAATCCAAAATCTAAACCAGGAGTTTCAGTCATGTGGTTTGCCATTTAAAATCAGTCTCAAGATGATGCTTGCAGACCAAATATGCTTTCTATAGACAGATGTTGTCAATCTTAGGTTATATTACCATTTAGGTAAAAAGAATAATATTTTGAAGGATTGTTTTCTTTTCCACAAACATTATTTTGATTTATTGACATTTTTGACTTTGTATTACTATAAGGGTTACTGATTTGATTCAGTTGTAATAGTTTCAATCTACAAACAAGTTTCTAAGGTTAAAATGATTAAAATAATACTCCTTTAATGTGCAAAGCTGTTAAGAACTTTTCTTGATTTGTTAACATTTTTGTTTGTCTGTGATGATCAGATAGAAAACTGGCTTAATCACCCACCAGAAGCCATGATTTGATTTTTGTAGCCATCCTAGTTTAAAATTCAGTTGTTCATTCCTGTCTGGAAATCACTTTTGGGACCGAAATATTAAAGGCCATGTGACCCAGCATTATTATTTTTTAATTCTTTAACCATTGCCCTTGAAAAGCAGTATTGCTAATCACCCTTGAAATTTGTTGCTTTCATTAGTTTTATGTTTGGTATTCTGAATTATCTATTAATACATAATTTTGCACTCAACAAAAAGGGAGAAAAATTCCTTTTCAGCATAATTGCCTTCAGATGAGAGATGGGCAACACATAAATCCAATACGTAAATAAATAAGAACCAAGCAAGTTACCTATAAGGAGTGCTTCTAACAACTAACTGCATTTCCATTCTCAAATTACAGGAGACGAGGTCCCCCCCATGTAGAACAAAAATAGCATTTATTTGTTTTTATTATGTTTATTTATTGATTATATTGTTTTTTAAATTGTTATGGTTGCTGTGATATCTATAGCAATTTAGGGATGTGTGTGTGTGTGTGTGTGTGTGTGTGTGAGAGAGAGAGAGAGAGGGAGGGAATGCGCAAAAACACATTAAAGCAATATTGAAAAGCCTTACAAAGGCAGATCAGATAAAATTCCAGTCTATAATTAGTTCAAACTACAATCATACAAGCTCCAGCTGACTACTAGACTTCCAAGTCTGGGATGTTGGGTTTCATTGCTAAATGCATTAAGGGTGAATTACTTCTGCAACTATCAGAGAAAGATGAGCTGATAGACAAGGGACAGAGCAATGTTTGTTCTTATCATCAGCATTGTCAGTTTCCCAACATTTCATGCTTTGACAGAAATACAATGTCCTGGCCGCAGAAGCATAAGGTGTTCTGAGCCTCCACATAATAATTGTTAGATATTTATTTACTTTTTGTGCACCTTTGTAAAAGTGTGGTATTGTGGCAAATAGCGAAGACATTTCATTTTGTAGCTCAAGGCTGAACTTATGGCGTCCTTGGTGCTCTCTGAGCTTGGATGTTTTCGGCAGGTATTTTATTATCAACTAGCTTAGCAAGTAAGTAAGTGAACACCGAGGATCCCACAAATTTAATTCTACTATTAGTTCTCTAAACTGTACTGGGTATAAGTCTTTTTTCTGGATAACTAGCAAAAAATGAAATTATCGGTGGAGATCTGGATCAACTATACTTGTGTTCTGCACAGTGTCTTAATAGGGAAAGTCTATTTTTCAGGGCTCACCAAATATCTTAATTTGGTTATAATTGCAAGATAGTTTCATATTAGTGATTTGTCCATTCTCTCTTGGGAGAGACACTGAGTGAAATTTTTTCTACATTAGTAAGAAACTTCATAGAATTAATTTGCCACAAGGCTTGCCTTACTAAATCAATCCAGAATATGTGCTGCTTTGAGATTTCAGCATCAGGAAAATTGGATTTTTAAAACCCACTTTGTTTCAAAAGGTTTTCATGAATGGAAGAAGTTAAGAAAGAAATCCGAAGGCTTTAGTGAAATAAAGCAAAATAGTTACTATTTGAAATAATGTATGGGATAATCATATAACTTATATAATCACTCCGTTAGCTGCATTAGATCACGACTAATATTCAGAATTGGGGAAATGCCTTATTTTGTGGGAAAGGCATTCCTTAGGTTTTGAAGTTGCTTTAATGAAAGTGCATCGCATCTATATATTTTTTCAATGCATAAACGTTATAAAAATAGAAATGTTTCAGGGAATATTTGATTCTTGAACATTCATATGAAAATGATCTTCTCATATGTTAAATGAATTTAACTAAACAATGATGGATTTGTGTTTAGTGGATATACTTTCCATCCCTCTAGGATCCACAGGGCCGTCATGTCAAAACATATGAAGTGTCTTTGCGTGAGAAGGAGTTTAACAAGGGACCGTGGAAGCAGGAAAATGTAGAGGCTGAAGCCTCAATGGTGATTGCAGGTAAGTTTGGGCCTAAAAATACACTTCCGCCAGCTAATAAGGTAACTATAGTTATTTAGATATAAAACCCAGCATTTTTTAAAAAAGCTCCGTAGACTGTTTTTAAGACACTGTATTAAACTTGCATCTAGAAAAAAAACCCAGGGGTGGGGCAGTTGATCCAATTCCAATTTGTATAAAAACTTTATTGCCCCAGGCTCTCAGGCTCAGAATAGTTATGTAACTTGAGCAGTGCCTATAGTGAAGGTAGTGCTGTCCAGTTATAACTAGTTGCCAGGCTAAGGTTGTCTTGAAATCTTTAGATTTGCACAGCTGCATTTTTAGACTAAACTATGCTGGCAGGAAAAGCTCAGGAATTAATATTCAAGGTGATTGAGGAAGATTGAGGATATAGTATCAAAGAAAAAAAATGGGATGTATTTTAAAGACAGATCTATATTTAAGTTTACCTGGTAGCTTTGTGAGAAAAAGACCTGCTTTAATTTCTTAGTGTTCATTTTTTTGTAACCCCTATCCAAGACAAAGTTAAATTGCTGTTTAAGAAACTAAAATTAAAATGCGCTTGCTTTTAGGAGTAAAGAAACGGAAAACTGTTTTCTAAAGTATAAAATAAAATACGGTTAAGATATTGACTATCTGAATTACTCCTAATAATCAGTAGAATATTTTCATGCTTTTAAAGTATTTTATTATATTGAAAAGTGGCTTTTTTCTGGTGAACTAGAAACTTTATTAATATAAACAATAGCTATTGAAATTTAATTTAATACACTTGGGTTGCCTGGTTTGTATTTCTTTCCTGTGTTGATTATTCTCTATGCACCCGAGATAAATATTCCCAACATATTCTTTGTAGTGCCTGAACCATTTGGAGGGGCCATCATTATTGGACAAGAATCCATTACTTATCACAATGGTGATAAATATCTGGCTATAGCCCCACCCATCATTAAGGTAAGCAGCAAAATACTTGGAAAGGTATTTGCTTAAAGCTGGAATTCTGTGCTTCATATTTACAGTTTGTTTAGTATGATGTAAGAAAGCAGGTACACTCTTAATATTTTATGCTACATCCCATAAGTCCCAAACAAATATGATTTTATGCAGCATCAGTTTGTTTGCCTCTAGTTTAAACATTTTGCTAGGTCATAAACTAAATTTACTTAGGTAAGTGTTGCATTTTTTTCTGTGTTTTAACATTCTGTGAGCTGTCCAGAGTTGTTGGCAAGTGGAAGGTTTTAGAAATCGAAATGAAAATTATAAATAAATGGGAATTTCTGTGGGCATCTGGTCTAGATTAACTGCTTGCTGCATTGTCTGTAGTTTTTTAGAATAAGGGTAGACAAATTTGGAATCTGGAGAATGTGTTTCATGTGCCATTAAATGGCTGTTCTGTGAAGTTGGCTAAACACAAGTATATATGTTCATGAAGAAGAAAACTAGGAAACTGTTCCTTATATCCTGTAGGGTTGGTTTTTTTTTTTTTTTTTTTACTATTGCAGCTTACTCTTACTAGAGGAATAATAAAATTGTTTGGATCAATGTTACGGCCATCCTGCCTTTTCAAAGACTTCTGACCTTTCCCCCCCTGAAACAGCAAAGTACAATCGTATGTCACAACCGGGTAGATCCAAATGGGTCCCGTTATCTATTGGGAGATATGGAGGGTCGGCTATTCATGCTGCTTTTGGAGAAGGAGGAGCAGATGGATGGTGGAGTCAGTCTCAAGGACTTGCGTGTGGAACTGCTTGGTGAGGTAGGTTTTGTTTTCGCCTCCATTTCTGGAGCATCTGGGGTGTAATGTCAGCTGGAAGAACTAGAAGAGTGGGAAAAAATCCTGCAGGTACCAGAAGAAACAGAGTCCTTCCCAAGTACTACTTTTTTGTAATTTTTGAATATAGGGTTTAGAATTATGCTGCATTAAAATAAGCAAAAAACTGATGTTCAGCAGAATTTTAAAATTTTGTAATAAAGGTTTATATTTCATGATTCATAATTGGAGGGTTATATATGTCATTGAATATTTTTTCTCAGATTTAAGTTATTACAAAATGTATTTCATTTATAACATCAATTGAATATACAAGAAGTCCTTGCCTTAAACAGTTAATTTAGTGACTGTTCCAAGTTACAACAGCATTAAGAAAATTGACTTATGACCATTTTTCTTAGTTACAATCTGTGTAGTATTCCCCATGATCATATGTTCAAAATTTATACACTTGGCAACTGACTAACATTTATGATGGTTGCAGTGCCCCGGGGTCATGTGATCACATTTTACAACCTTCTGGCAAGCAAAGTCACTGGGAAAGTCAGATTCATTTAACAACCAGGCTATTTACTTATTAACTGCAGTGATTCACTTAACAACTGTGGCAAGAAAAGTCATAAAATGGGGGGAAATTCACTTGATAAATTCTCATTTAACAACATAAATTTTGGGCTCAATTGTGGTAGTAAATCAAGGACTATCTGTATACCCTGTCTTTCCACTGGCTGATTGTCTCTTAGACGACACTAAAAATAGAATACTCATTGAATAAAAAATGATTCACCAAAAGCCACATTGGATACTTTTCCTCCCAGTGGAAACATGAAACAAAACAATCGTTGACTTCATCCTTGACCGGTTCAGAACTGGAGCAGAGCCATCTCTTTTATTCTCACATATGGCTCTCTGGTGGTGATAGCATCAAGAGAATGATCTCTCACATCTGGATTAAAGCCCAGACTATAACTTAAATACTGGCCTTCCTTCAAAGGAATTTAAAGAAAAGTGCTTAAATTGATGGCGATTTGATGTACCAAATAAGGCTAAGAGAGAATGTCATCTAAAATCACTTACAGGTTTTCATACTTGTAAGGGATAAATCCCTACTTATGACTAAGAGATATTTAATTATATTTTGTTGTGGCAATGTATGTTCATTGGATACTTTTTAATATGTCTTCTAATGTATTAGGTACATATACATGAGCATCTCCATGCCAAACTATCCTTCCTGCTTTGGGTTTAAATAGCTGTGCATCCCTATTATTATGTCTTTAAAATGCCTAATATCACTCATTTTGCCTTATTTGTTCCTAGACATCCATAGCAGAATGCCTGACATATTTGGACAATGGTGTTGTGTTTGTTGGCTCTCGTCTAGGGGATTCCCAACTTGTGAAGGTAAAGTGTAGCTTTTAATTAATAATTAAGTTATCAAGAAATAGTAGTTTGCTAATCTTTTGATTTTTATATATTTAAATAGCATTGTTGTGGGACCGCTAGTTTTATTTATGTCATTCTTAGCAATTTTATTCTCTTGGTATTTGTTTATTTTATTTTGAGGCAAAGTAAGACAAAAACTGTAATTTTTAGTACATTTTTGCTCAAATAGATCAAATAAAGAAAAATTTAAGCAAACAGTTTCTTATTTTCACAAGAAACATAATATTATTTTTGTTCCTAGCTCAATGTGGATAGTAATGAACAAGGCTCCTATGTTGTGGCCATGGAAACTTTCACCAACCTCGGGCCAATTGTGGACATGTGCGTGGTAGATCTTGAGAGACAGGGTCAAGGCCAGGTAAAAGTTGATTCTTCTTTCCCTGCACCAGGAATAATGGATCTTGCTAATATAGGTGCTTTATATCCCCTTTGAAATACTGCTTTGCAATAATATATTTCCCCCCAGTTGATCTGTGTGATGTATATTAATCTCTGCTGTTGAAAAACCCAACCTATTGTCTCTCATCAAACTTGTGTGTTAGGAGGAAGGTGATAAATTAGCTTCTTGCTGTTGTGAGCTCAGGTCTGCCCATTTCAAGCTTGATGTATTTTTAGTATACGACACAGATTCTAGTAAATCTGATAATAGCTTGGAAAATTATTATTCTGTTGACTCTTGAAGTAATACAGTGCAAAGGCTAGTTCAGAGAGCTAGAAAGGCTACTTTTTGTGGCATATGCATTAAATTCTGAAATAATAATACAGAGTCATTTCAGGAAAGTTCTTGTTTCACTATAGGAATGGAACCGACTGCAGGATTTTGTCTTAATTGAGATTTTTGATTAGGTAATTTACTAAAAGATTGAGGAAAACTTCTTAAAGGGTGGATATGAATTACTATTCTCTATAATTATATTGCATCTTCCTTAAATTTTAATAATGTAATTGGTATATGCTAACTATACCTGCTTTTTACAGCTGGTTACATGCTCTGGTGCCTTTAAGGAAGGTTCTCTGAGAATCATCCGGAATGGAATTGGGATTCATGAACATGCCAGCATTGATCTCCCAGGGATTAAAGGTGTGTGCATGTCTCCATTAGAAACAGATGACGAACAAATGTTAGTCCATACTATTACCAAGGTTGTCAGTTCTCAGATTTTTTGGATGAGCTTTTTTTTTAATGTGTGTTAATCTTCATAAAATCTTAGAAAACTGAATATACTATTTAGGAAATGTTGGAATCCTTTCAGAAAAAGGATTTGGGTATTTTGTATGTGGGTGCATGCTATTCCTTCCCCCCACCCCCACCGGGGTATATTATTATGTCGTCTCTTTTTCTTCTTGTTATGTATTCTTGCTGTTATTTACCTTTTTGTTATATAACCTATTCTCAGAATCTTAATTTTTGAAAGTACAATATATTTTTCTTAGAAACAATATTCCCAGTTAGTTAAATATGTTGTACAAGTCCAATGTCTTTGAATTAGCATTGCGGAAACATTGATAATTCAGAAAGTGTTCGGCTGACATTTTTGTTTGTTAAGTTATGAAATCCCTTGAATTTTCCAAAGGAATTTAATAAGACTGCACTTTGTCTCTGAATTGCAGGATTATGGCCTTTGAGGTCGGACTCTCACCGTGAAACTGATAACACCTTAGTGCTGTCTTTTGTGGGACAAACCAGGTAGAGGAATAACACCCATGAAAGTGTTGAATATGGCTCTTGGTTATTAGGTCTTCTGGGGAGTTTGATTAGGCTTTCCTACATTCTGCAGAGTTTTGATGTTGAATGGGGAGGAAGTAGAGGAAACAGAACTGACAGGATTTGTGGATGATCAGCAGACATTCTTCTGTGGTAATGTGGCTCATCTGCAGTTAATCCAGGTAATTACATTTTTTTAGTGATAAATTTTTTTAGTAATAAAATGTAAGTTTTGAGTGACTAAACTTTTGGGGTGAAGAGCCACATTAGAACATGGAATATGTGTGGGTGTTATGTTTAAAACAGAATGCTATTTTGTCCATAGGCAACATAATTTTTCTTAAGATCTAATAATTTTTTTCATGATTTTTTCCAATTGGTTTCAATTCAGTCAATCTTAAAATTAAACATTTTTTTTTTTAAATGTAGCACTTGAAGAAGTTGTAGAAAATCTTGTATGTGTCGTGGTCACATATTCTAATGCCTAAAGAATATGTTACCTTTCGGTCAGGAAGAAATATTAATGGACGTTATTTGTTCCTTTAGATAACATCAGCCTCAGTCCGGCTTGTCACTCAAGAGCCAAAGGCTCTGGTGAGTGAATGGAAAGAGCCAAATGGGAAGAACATCAGTGTTGCTTCCTGCAATAGCAGTCAAGTAGTGGTAGCTGTGGGGAGAGTGTTGTACTATCTGGAAATCCATCCCCAGGAGCTCAAACAAATAAGGTCAGTCTGAACTAACTATTTTGGGGTTATTTTATGTCAGAGTTGAATATTGCTATAATGTTAACAGTTTAATATCTTGCTAGCTTTACAGAGATGGAGCACGAGATTGCCTGTCTGGACATCACCCCCTTGGGAGACACCAATGGCATGTCCCCTCTCTGCGCTATTGGCCTTTGGACAGACATTTCAGCCCGTATTCTTAAGCTGCCCTCATTTGAACTATTACACAAGGAGATGTTAGGAGGAGGTAGAAATTTCATTTGTGTGCTTGGTGTTGGGAAGGGCAAGCTAATTGCACGGAGTGATATTACAACTTGTACCCCCCTTTACAGAGATTATCCCACGTTCCATTCTGATGACCACCTTTGAGAGTAGCCATTATCTGCTTTGTGCCCTAGGAGATGGGGCCCTGTTTTATTTTGGACTGAACATTGAAACAGGTAAAAATGCAGTTGTCTGCCCTGCAGATTTTCTTTTTTGACTTCAAACAATGAACAAATTGCATGCCTGTCAGGTTTTAGCAGAACTCAAAATTCAGCAAATAGAGCTTGGCCCAATAATACAAGCAGTCGGAATAGAAGATGTGAACTCTAGACGTCTCTTTGGTGTAAATCTGAACAGAATTAAATCATTCCACATCAGATTTATTGTTTTTTCACTTCATCAATATATTGAGGCTGTAAGGAAGTGCCATACAGTAACTGTCACTTCCTGGTTCACACATTGTATCAACTTAATCTGGTTGGTTAACTCGTCTGATTATGACTTACTGATGAAATAATGATTATGGGAAATTAGACTAATAGAACTGGCCTATATCCTCTTACCATTTAGCAACCGCAATTCATTCCTTAAAGCGGAAGCAAGGGAGAGGGAGGGAGGGAGATGAGAGACCCTACGAAGATCACTGATTGCTGCCATCTCTTTCAGATAGTTTTCTTATGTAACTTTGCCAGCTCTGGTATGTAAGCTACCCAAAATTTGTCTAAGTGTGTACATTGTTTAGAAAATGAGTTTTTTTTAACCATCACATTTGCAAATAGGTGCTAAACACATACCTGCTGTCATTTTGTCTTTATTTACCATAAATAGCTCAAGTTAGACATCAGGAGATCCGTAATTAGATTTTTCAGGATTTAAGTGTTAAGACCAGCCGAGGGTATATGAATTTTACCTTCCTGAATCATTTTTCTGTTCTAAAACAATCCCACCCAGTATCCAGAAATTATCATTGGTTTATGAAGGAACTTGTATAGACATAGAGCTGTATTTTGGGATGTCCTCTGGCTTTCAGGAATAGTTTTAATACATTTAAAGTGCTACCGGAAATATGCTTCTCTAAAATACAAACATTTTCAATAATGAAAAGTAATCACAGCAGCTAATTTGCCCTGCTCCCCTCCCATCTTCTAGTCTCTCTTAGTGGGTAGGCTCTAATAATATCCTTCCTCTGGCAGGTTTGCTGAGTGACCGTAAAAAAGTAACTTTGGGAACCCAGCCCACTGTTTTAAGGACATTTCGCTCACTTTCTACCACCAATGTATTTGCTTGCTCTGACCGCCCTACCGTCATTTACAGCAGCAACCACAAACTGGTCTTTTCCAATGTCAATCTTAAGGAGGTGAATTATATGTGCCCTCTTAACTCAGATGGGTACCCTGACAGGTAAGTTTGTTTGGTTCCTTCCTTTCAAGTGACCAGTGGTTCCACAAAACATAGCATGCTCTCTTCCTGCTTAGCCAGTCTAGTCAACTCTTTTAATTAAGTAGCTAACTTGCCCTATATAAAGAACACAAAAATAAGCTATTTACTTTTGAAATATTGGGATTAAGAGAATAGGGACAAAATGTTAGGCAGTTCCAAAGTTACAAAATAATTGCTTACATTGTATCCTTCCTCTTCTCCCTTTTGATGGTGCATCCTGGCTAATGTGAGTTTGGAGAAAAGTAATTGTTATACACCCATTGTATAATAAATATTCAGCCTGCTTTATATCTTCCTGTAAGAAAGGACTCTTCTATTTCATCTATATTTGATATAATTTATTTCTGTGTTGAATTTTATGTAATAATACCTTAAGAAACTTTTTGAGGGGTCGTGAGTTTTATCTTCCATTATGCCAGTTGCCAAGTCACAAGGCAAGAAAAGTGGGATTTCCAGTAAATTATTTTTCAGTGTCTCAGGGCCCCTGTTTTAGAATAGGTTTGATTGGTCTAAAACAATGGTAGTCAACCTGGTCTCTACCGCCCACTAGTGGGTATTCCAGCTTTTAAGATGGGTGGTAGGGTTTTTGTCCGATACTAAAACACTTTCCTTTTTTAAAAAAATTAATTGACTTTTTAAAAAAAATTCATAGCATTATTTAAAAACATTTTCATTAGGTTTTCATAAAATCACCATTACTGTGGAATTGGTGGGCAGTTAGAAAATTTTACTACTAACAGAGGTACAAAATTGGGCAGTAGGTATAAAAAGGTTGATACCCCTGGTCTAAAATAATAACTCCAGAAATACGCTGGAGGTTCCTTGATAAAATTGGTGAAACGGTAACTTGCATTTAGGATTGTATGTGGAAACATAGTTATGAAGATAGAGATTGGTTGTGATCAACACTAGCAAACTTAGTCCATCTATAAGAAAGAGAAGATTTATTGAAGGTTAAAAATTTGAAAGAAGGTAAAAGCTACTTTTTTTGTACTGCAGAAGGAAGCTGTTGGAAATAAAATCAGAAATATACTGTACCCACCATAAACATACAAACTTTAACTCTTGTCTTTGTCTTTTCTACCAATATATGAGCTGTTTTCCATGTATATTTTCTCCCTTGTATCTCTTAATGGCCAGATGCTCCTATGTAATACTTGATAGTTCATGAAACAATACTGATTTTGACATATATTTACTGCAGGTTTTTTCTTTTTACATTTTCACTTCTGTCAAGTCTTGCTAAGTACTGTGCAAGTCCTAATATTGGATTATTTCTAAAACGTAGTAGGTAAAAATTGAAAAATATAGTGGAGTGATTTTTTTTCTTGAAAATGAAATACTTTTATTTTGTAGCTTAGCTCTGGCCAACAACAGTACTTTGACAATCGGCACCATAGATGAAATTCAGAAACTGCATATCCGCACTGTTCCCCTTTATGAATCACCCAGGTGAGCCGCGCTAAACTTGTTGTTGAGCATTCATCAGTTTTTAAATAATGTAACTAACCTTCCTTCCTTCCTTCCTTCCTTCCTTCCTTCCTTCCTTCCTTCCTTCCTTCCTTCCTTCCTTCCTTCCTTCCTTAATTGTGAGGTTCATAGATCTTTTCAAGGAAACATGCTTTTTGGAGCATTTTGAACTTCTTAACATGGATGTTTATGAGTGAGTTGGCACCTACCGTATTTTTCAGAGTATAAGATGCACTTTTTTCCCTCAAAAAAGAGGCTGAAAATCTGGGTGCATCTTATACACTGAATACAGCATTTTTTGCCTCCTGACACCCTGCCCCTTCACCAAAATGGCCATGCATAGCTTTTAGGAGGCTTTCAGAGAGCTCCTGGGGGCTGGGGAGGGCATAAATGAGCAAAAACTGGCCCGTTTTTTGCTTAGTTTTGCCCCCCCCCCCCATCAGCGGCACTCTCTAAGCCTCCTAAAGGCTATCCATGCCCTTTTTTTGGTCACAAAATGGACCTGTTTTCACAAAATCAGGTCTTTTTTGCTCGTTTGTGCCCCCTCCCGGAACACTCTACAAGCCTCCTAAAGGCTATTCATATCCTTTTTTAAAAAACAAAAATGGGCCAATTTTTATGAAAAACGGGCTATTTTGGGGAGGTTTACAGAGTGCTAAAACTTTTTTTTTAATTTGCCTCTTCAAAACTTTGGTGCATCTTATACTCCAAAAAATATGGTAAATTGAATAAATTAAATATTGCTTCTATGATCAATGTTTCTTAGAGCATATGGATCTTATACGTATGAGTGTGTGTAGCTACCATGTGTCTCTTTCTGTCATGCAGAAAGATCTGTTATCAGGAAGTCTCTCAATGTTTTGGCGTGCTCTCCAGTCGTATTGAAGTTCAGGATGCTAGTGGAGGCACCACTGCATTGAGGCCCAGTGCAAGTACCCAGGTGAGAACCATCAATAATTGTGTTTAGAAATGCCTTGAAAATGCACAGATTTCAATAAAATGCTTAATGTTCTGCTTAACATTCTTTATGTTTGTAAATCATTTGGAAATCATCTCCATTTCTCATCTGATAATCTAAATTTAAAGATGGCTAGGTACCAGTGCTGGGTTCCGGGTGGTATGGCCCGGTGCGACCATATCTGTAGTAGCTGGGAGCAGCGGCCACTTTATCGGTACAGTGGTTCGTTTGGCCCACCCGCCCTCCCTCGTTCCTTACCTGTTCTTAAAGCCACTGGGCCAATTGCGCATGTGGACACAGTGTGCGGTGCCTGTGCGACCTCCGCCAAGCACCTGGATGTTGCAGGGCAGTGGTATGCGCAGCAGGCGTGCCCAACGAGGATGCCCAGCCCCATGCACAATGTACCAGTTGCACCGGGAGCTGGAACCCACCACTGCTAGGTACTTATTTTGGGATAAAAAAATATATTGTGGCTCAGTTGCATGTTGGGCTTTCTTCAGTGATTTAAATCCTTCTAGCATAGCTTTCCATATTTATTTTGCTTTCTGCCTATCTTTTACGAGGAGGTCTTAGAATGTATTGGTATTTCTTCCAAATGGACTGATTTTCAGTCCCTTCAATAAGCAGGAAATGTGGTAGTTTTATACTGGTACTTTAAAATAAATTATCTTCCATGACCTTTCTCAATCCAAATATGATTTTATTCTTCATAAATTTGGCATTTCTGATGCAAACCTTCCTCCAAACAGATTTTGCCACAAATTTATTTTTTTAGTTATTTCATTCTAGTGAATGTTTTTTGGACTTATTTCTGTTATCTCTGTGTCTCTAGCTTAAAATGCTTATTTTTCTCTCCATATTTTAGGCTCTTTCCAACAGTGTGAGTTCTAGCAAGTTGTTCTCTAGCAGCACAGCTCCACATGAAACATCATTTGGTGAGGAAGTAGAGGTACACAATCTGCTCATCATAGATCAGCATACATTTGAAGGTATCTGCCTCATAGGCTATATTTCACTGTTTATGAGAGAACTGTTTTGGGGAATCATGGGATTAGGAGAAGAGAGCCATCTAGGATACTTGCTGGCTTGGATCCCTTGAGGTTCCAAGGGGCCATGGATCATCTTGAGGATCATTTTATTGAATTTCTGTAGGTTTTTGCAGTTGCATGCTTTATCCACATTGTTCCAAACTCTATGCTGAAGTCGATATTTTGTTGAGCTCTTTAACTTTTTTTTTTTTTACTGTTTGTCTTCAGTACTCCATGCTCACCAGTTCCTGCAGAACGAATATGCACTAAGCCTGGTCTCCTGCAAATTGGGCAAAGATCCCAACACCTATTTCATTGTGGGAACAGCCATGGTGTATCCTGATGAAGCCGAACCCAAGCAAGGCCGCATTGTGGTGTTCCATTATTCTGATGGTAAAGACTAAAGCCTTTTGGATATCTTTCTCCTTAGAAACAGCTGAGTTGCATGGACTTGTTTCCTTTTATTAATTATTATTTTGTCATAGAAAAAGTGTGTTTGTTCCTAGGTTCTTTTACCCCAAAAGTTTAGTATATTCTTTTCAGTTCTTGAAGAGCCATCTTGTTTGCTGTATATGGGAAAAAAATAACCTGAACATCTGGTTTTTTAAGACTTTAGTATTTAAGTTATTTATAAGATGCTGAAGTTACCTGGATGACTTGCAGTAATAATGGTAATATTATGTATTATAAAAAAGACCTAGTGGGAGATGCAATTAAATCACTGTGACAGCACCACATATCAGGGTCTGCAAAAAAGGGGGAGGGGCAATAAAAGTTTTAAAGCCTTGGAAAATAGGGGGAAAGTGTTCATTTGACATTAACAAACCCAGTCATTGTTGTTAGCCATTCATTCATGTCCAACTCTTGGCTATACTTATGGATCAGCACTCTCCATGCCCCTCTGTCAGGCACCGCCTCCTTCAGATCCACCATGATTATTTTGGTATCATCCTTTATAGTGCCCAGCCAAGGAGTACTAGAGTGGCCCCTTCTCTTTTTTCCACGGATCATTCCCAACATGTTTGATTT
Organism: Thamnophis sirtalis; assembly: GCF_051295495.1. NCBI lineage: Eukaryota > Metazoa > Chordata > Lepidosauria > Squamata > Natricidae > Thamnophis > Thamnophis sirtalis. Next base: position 67,697,638 of record NW_028261381.1, on the reverse strand, counting down.
TTCAATTAAGCCAGCTTGCATGAGACGACCAAAGTATGATAGTCTTTGTTTGGCAATCTTGGCTTCAAGTGATATTTTTGGTGAGATTCAGTATAGGACTTTGTGATTTTTGCAGGCCATAGAATGTGTAATAGTTGTCTCCAGTACCATAATTCAAAGGTATCCATCCTTGTAATATCTACCTTTTTTAGAGTCCAGGTTTTGCAGCCATAAGTAGGAATTGGAAAAATTATTGCAATGACTGTGAAACTTGGAAAAGCACAGAATATTCATCAAAATAGCACTGTTAGCAATAGCTACCTATGTTGTATTGCTAAAAGGGAGCACAAGATCTCAAATGATAATCTCAAAGTATGGTTAAATGGTCAAATAAGGAGATATATTCTGATTCCTATTCTCAAGAGCAGCCTAAGCTTTTTGAGCTCTCCCATTGATTCTTTCATAGTGATTAGTTGCATGCTAGTTGAGCTAAGAAGTCTTTATTTTCACTTCATTTCACTTCATTTAAAAAAATGGATAGTTCAGGTGGAATTACCTAGACAGATTTATGACTATTGAAAATGATGAATAATATTTGGGGTGATATTGAGTAATGTTGCAGAATGACAAAAGAGCCTTCAGAAAAGTTGGTAGAAGTTTAAACTATTATAGTTGTTACAGATTAATTGTATACCTGGCTTTATTGTATGTTATGTTATTGTTACAGAAGAAGATTATTACATAGCACCACATACTTGCAAATAGACGGATAGTTTACCCTGATTTTGAGGGGCAAAATTAACTCATTTTAGTCATTATATCTATGTGGCTCCTAAGAGTTGATACCAGCTTGATGATACATAATCAGAAAGAGAGCCAAGGGGTTTTCTGTTCACTTCAACATTTAAAATTTCCTGAATGTTTAGAGTTCTGTAGGTGAGTCACCATCTTTATGAAGAGTTCCTGGCTGAGGCCAGCATAAAGAGATTGTAACTGTTAAAAGAAAGATAATTAAAGACCTCCCTGACATACACCAATTTTTCTATGTCATGCTCACGTTTAAGGTTGGGTATTGCAATATTTCAGAAGATAATTGGCGTTCACTTGCGGCTACCATTTACATTACTCTGGATCCATCGTGAACAAAATACTTAAATTAACTTCTGGAAGTTTTCATGATAGAATTTTAAAAATATTTTGTAATGTCATACATTTTATAACAAATTAACTTTATGCTGCAGAAAGCAAGGAGGGCTTCATATAATCCAAGGGGAAAACTTCATTTCATGGCATAATATTGAGATATTTTTAGGCTGTTAATTTTTTGTTGTTATTTGTAGCTACACCATGAAATGTAAGGAAGCTGTATATTTTTCAAGTCTTAATTAATGTATTAATGTGTAACCTAGGTAAACTGCAGAGTCTGGCTGAGAAAGAAGTAAAAGGGGCTGTCTATTCCATGGTGGAATTCAATGGAAAACTCTTAGCTAGCATAAACAGCACGGTAAGGTTTCCAAAGCTCTCACATCGATATTTCCTAAAACTGGATTTGCTTAGTGAACTGTGGAAGAGAAATGTTTTGGACTCTGCAGTATTGTTCCAGATCTGTTTTAGCCTTACCCTTACAAATCTGTCTTGTCCTAACAGGTGCGATTGTATGAATGGACAGCAGAGAAGGAGCTTCGTACCGAATGCAACCATTACAACAACATCATGGCACTCTATGTGAAGACAAAGGGCGACTTCATTTTAGTTGGAGATCTTATGCGCTCTGTACTTCTGCTTGCCTATAAGCCCATGGAAGGAAATTTTGAAGAGGTATTAATTCAGTTTTTACCTTAGTGTGTATAATGGAAATTGCAATACAGAATTTAAGAGAATAGAAAAATATTTGGTGGCAGAAGAATCTAATTGTGTGTGTGTTTTTTTAAAAAAAATCAGTGCCTAGGTTATCTTAAGTTGGCCTCTCCATTTCACTCTGCATTTAAAACTGGTAGAATTCTACTTCAGGCCAGAAAAGTCTTATCCTTGTGGAAAATAGATTGACTTAATTGGTAGATTGACTTGTATATCGTTACAGATTGCTCGTGATTTTAATCCAAACTGGATGAGTGCTGTGGAGATCTTGGATGATGACAATTTCTTGGGGGCAGAGAATGCGTTTAACTTGTTTGTGTGCCAGAAGGACAGGTGAGATGACCTTCTAAAAAGGTAGGCCAAAGTGAGCAAATAATAGGTTGGGACAAAGGGTTCACCCTATCCTTTTCCTAGTAAAAGTTTTGTATTGCAGTGCTGCGACAACTGATGAGGAGCGCCAGCATTTACAGGAGTTTGGGCTCTTCCATCTGGGTGAATTTGTCAATGTCTTCTGTCATGGGTCCCTAGTCATGCAAAATCTGGGTGAAACATCTACACCAACACAGGGCTCAGTGTTGTTTGGCACAGTCAATGGAATGATTGGTAAGGTTAGATATTAAGCCAGAAAATTTTGCCATCTCCCCATATAGTCTGGTTCTCGGGGAGGGCTTATCTGGCACTAAAATAATATCTATCCTTTGTTTCCAAAGTGATCTTAGAGTAAATAGATAACTTAGTTTCTTTTTAAAAATAATGCTCTGTCTTTATTCACAGGACTGGTGACTTCTCTGTCAGAAAGCTGGTATAATCTCCTGTTAGATGTGCAAAACAGGCTCAACAAAGTCATTAAAAGTGTTGGGAAGATAGAACACTCTTTATATCCTTACTTTCTTGTGTTTCTCTTTAACATACAGAACACTTGTGACATTAGTCATTATACAAGAACCACGAATGGTTTCTGCCTACCAGCTTATAGTTTGCAGCATAGAAACAAATGCGTATAGATCAGTAGTATGAATGTATTCATTCCTCTTACATCTTTAGGAAAAACTAGGGATAGGATACTGTATTTCTAGTCACGGTTATAATTTATGTCCTTCTTGACTCCCTTATAAAAATTGCTTTTGCAGGTTGAGAACTCTCTTGACTGGAATATTTATGGGCCTTGGAGAAGTGGTAACGCAACACCAAATTAAAATGAGCATATTGGTGCTTTAGCAGTGCCAGTCAAAATAGTTCAGCTTTTTTTTAGGAATTTATATACGCTATAGATAACATATTTTGCTAGAATTTAGTCTGATTAATTATGTTTATTAGATATAATTGACTGGGTTGACAATAAATTAAAATTATAAACCATTATAAACAAACTATAGTAGATGGGTAAAATAGCCAGTCTATTTTACATTATGGCTTAATATTTTGTGTGAACCAGATCAATAGCTACTTGCCAGACACCATAGTACGCAGGTGACAAATTCACTTTGTCATCACGTGATGTTTCACAAAGTTTTTCCCCTTCGCAGAGCTGGGGTGGACATGGCTTGAGTAAGATGCATCTGGCCAGTTCGATACCCCTGCTATAGTAACAACAAGCTAGTCTTCTATGAATTGTGGGTAATTTAAGGTAAAATTTAAAGGTGAATTCTAAACAACATAAACAAGTGGTTACCATGATACCGAATAATTAACTAGAAAATCTACACTCATTGGCATCTGCAATCAATCTACATAAAAAACATATGAGTGAAACATGCCAAGGAAAACTAAAACAGCATGAGAGAGGAAGATATTCATGGCATGATTAAAATATTCAAGGTGGTGACCAAAATTGAAGAACTATGCTGCATTTAATAACTCTTCATTTTATTAATTATTGTTAAATCAACAATAAGCAGGTATTGTTTTAGATTGGCAGAATTGTCATGTTTTGCTTTCAGGCTTACAGAATAAAAGTTTGAGACTTATAATGGAAAATATTTTTATCATTGAACCTCCATACAGTTTATGGGTTACATAGAGACTGGGCCAAATTCTGTTGATAATTATAATTCTCCAGGTATATACTTCATAATTTCATTAAATCAAGTTCTCTATCTCCTCTATGAAGTATTATTTTAAAAACTCAATATTGAAGAAAATTACTGTTTCAAGAGAATGTATTTTCTTTTCAGTTTTTGAAGTATTTATAGTCGTGTGTGTCAATAAAACACCTTTCATTGTTGATGGCCAGTTGGCCATTATTACATGGGTAATAAATTCAGAATTTATTTGTAGTTTAAGATGTGCATGTTATGCATGTCATACCATGTTCTTGCAACATTATCTTCTATGTAATATTCCATACATCAAATATAATAAGTCATATATAATACATTAAATATAATATATTTTTAAAAAATATAACCAGTAACTCTGAGATTTGGAATAGTACTATCATTAAATAGCAAATATTAAGAATTACTAAAATGTTTTCAATGTTTGCCTAAATTATAGTTAATATTGAAATTATTTTGTTCTCCTGAAAAACAACCTGACCTTTTGAAAAGGTGCTCTTCTGTCGCATGATAATACAATCTGTCATCTCTAGATGAGGATTACTATTATGTGGCGCTATGCACTACACATATGAGTAGGTTGCTGTAATATTTGATTTTGAACACGTAGGCTGAAGATTCTCAAGATTGTAGTTTGAACTGGTCTGCTTGTATAGGATGTGAGGAAGAGGAAGATTAAAGATTTACACTGCACTATTGGTTCTGTTCTGGGTGATAAGTTAGGGGACCGTTCACGCCACATACTTTTGTTTTTATGGGAAAAGTGGAGCCATATTTTGCTGAGAGTTTTATTTCCTTGATTCTTAATTTTACCTGGAGATCATTTCATACAGAACGCAAGACAGAACCAGCCACTGGATTTATTGATGGTGATTTAATTGAAAGCTTTTTGGATATCAGCCGACCTAAGATGCAGGAGGTGGTGGCTAACTTACAAGTAAGTTGAGAAAATTACCCATGTTGAGACAATCCTTGTTGTTGGCCATGACTTCGATTCTGTATATGCTTATTTGAAGTAAAGTTATGAACTTGGGCTTTGCAATATCAGGATTAAGAAGAGGTATATACGCTTGCCCTTCTGTCTGCCACATGACTTTACTTCACCTCTGCCTCTTGCCTCCTTGTTTCAGATTGACGATGGCAGTGGAATGAAGAGGGAAGCTACAGTAGATGACTTGATCAAGATTGTGGAGGAGCTCACTCGTATCCATTAGCTGAATTAGCTGAATGAGAAGATAACTTCCTGCACCTTCCTTCAGGATAGCATATGGAGTCTTTCCCAACTGGTTTCCTCGCCAGTTTCACTGTAATGCTAGAGCAGTAGCAATGTGCCTGAAGTGGGAAATCTCTGAACTGAAGCCATGTTGCTAAAGACTTGCAAATGCAGTGTTGGCAGTTGACGACATTGTATTCTGCTTGGATTCACCATTCATCTGCCACCTAATAATGGTCCCAGCAGGTTTTTCCCTCTGAGTAACAGCAGCTGGCAAAGATGTCCCTCTGCCTAGACTCTTTCCACACTTCATTTGCTGTTGTCTTAGAACCTCTGATTTTATTTTGTTCCCGGTGTTTTTAAGTGGAGGTCTTTCCCCATACCCCTCTTTGTTTGGATGAGAAGGTGGCTAGATGGCTGCAGCGGCTGTTGGAAAGATGGAAGTGACATTTAACTCTTATAAGGTGCTTTCAGGATTAGGGCTGCTTAATCTCGAGGAACCCAATTGTGGGTAGCAGCCTCTCTATTCCAACAGCTTTGCTGCTTATTCAGGGAGAAGAGACTAGATTGCAATTTTTTCTGTTATTGGTTTTGAAAATTTTACCAAATAAAAGTAGTCCAAGAGGAAAGGTTTGGCTGTTGTCAAAATCTTTTCATGCTTTTCTGAACTCCTTTACTGAGGAGGAAAGAAACTTTGTTCTCTCATGTTTTATATTTCAACACTCCCATTAGTCTATAAGAAACTAACCACTCACATTTTGTTTTTGTGTTTTCTGGTCAATTAGCTTGTAGACGTTTTTTAAGGGGATGACAATATACCTCGTTACCTCTTTTCTCTCTCTCATTCCTGCCAGTAGGAGGCAGACTTTTAAGAAGAGGGTGGTGGGATTTTGTTGTTGTTGGACTGATAAGCACAGGGTTCTCACTTCTCATTGTTCTGCTGTCACATATTAAGAATTTTCATTCCCTTCTAGCGTGTGAGAGTTAGAAAATATTTTTTTTGCATTGGACATTTTACTTAATTTTTCTCCCTTTTTTTTGGTAAAAGCTTGTCATGACAATTCTGTGATAAGAGTTTATGGGCTGGGGAAAAGGCTCTTCTTCAAATTCATCCCACAAATTCACATCATTGCATCACTAAATGCCAAAATTAGAGTGAAAATGCTTCACAATTCATTGATAAAAAGTTAAATGCACAGTGCAGCATGCCTCTACTGGATTTGGCTTCAACATTTTTTACCCATTGTCATGAGATCACTCCATTCTCTTTCTCAGTTGGAAGGACAAGAAAACCTGATGTATGGTGGACTTTCAGTTCCATCCGCAAAACATGGGTGCTTGTTTGATGTGCAGTTGGGAATGGGGTTTATTTTGTCCTTCAGGATCTTGAAAGCATTTGAGAAAAGCTTAAGGAATTGTAAAAATGGAAAAACAACCCATAGTTCTTTGATATGCTCAGCAGAGGACAGAATATTTGTTAGGTGTTTCTTGACTTATAACATTCAATTAATGATGGTTCAAACTTACGATGGCCTCAGAAAAATTGACTTATGATCTGTACTCACATTATGACCATCATGCCACCTCCACAGTCATGTGACTGCAATCCAGGAACTTAGCAACTGGTTCCTATTTACAAGTATACTTGCAGCATCCTGCAGTAACATGATTGTGATTTAATGAACTTTTTTTTGCAGTTTTCTAGCAAGAAAGGCCCATTGGGGAAGCTGGACTTGCTTGCCCATCAAGTGATTTGACTCACAACTGTGTGATATGCTTAATGATTGCCGTCAGTGGAAATTCTGGTCCCAATTATTTGTTGTAAGTCAAGGACTATCTGTAATATGTTGGAAAGGTCAACAACTTCTGGTACCTGCAGCATGTACAGTGTGAAGCAATGTCCTGTACAAATTTTTCTCATGTACTAGGTGATTGTGCTCTCCCATATTTTTTTAAAATCATGCCCCAAACATTGTTGATGGCATGATCTGTTTAGATATATTGCTTATGTTGCATTTCACACCTGCTTAGATAAGGTGTAAAGGCTTGTGACAAATGGAACTAGCTTTCTGTAAAATGGTATATTTTGCCAAAAGATAAACACTTGGGGGAAAAAGTACTTGGAAAAATATTTGAAAATGTTTTATACAACATTGAGGTTCTGAAATCATATCTTCAACCTGTGATATTAATGGCTAACCTGCTTGGTAAAGTAGAATACTATCAAAAAGCCTGTCTCTATTCTTGGGAGGAATGTGGACAGAAATGTGAGGTTTCAGCTATATTAAGACTAACTGCATTCAGCAGTCATTTAGACATGGCCTTAAATAAACTACAAGCATTTAATTGTTTTCATTACATTTGCTGTCCCTGCTATAGGAAACCTGCTATGCATGAATATTCAGATAACTGAGCGAGCATAATATTGGTGGCTTTTGTTAAAATTACAAAAACTCTTTTGTATGGTATACATACAAAAAGTGTGGTGTTGGTCTCACAATGGCAGAATGCTACTTTCATTATTTGTCCCACCCCTTGTGTGGATATCCCTGATTCTTATTGTGAAATCACAGTTGGAAAGTATCCCGAATGGAGGGCGGGGGGGGGGGACATGCATGCCAAAACTGCTATTAAAAGAAGGCGTCTATACATATTTTTGAAGCCCCTCATCAATCTATATTGTGCTTGCCTTATATTTCCAAATGAATATAAGAGGCAATGCAGTAATATGTAGTAAACATTGTACAGTGTATTGAAATATGTTCCTGTTTTAGTACATTGAATTTCAGAGTGCAATTGATAACAAAACATAGTCCTTTTTGATAGGATACTAATACACAACATGGGAGAAAGAGAGAAATTTCAATATTTGCATAGATGTGTGATACTTAGGGGGAGTATATTCATATAATGTTACAAGTGAGTCATTTCAAGAAAGAACTGCAATGTTCTTTTTCACTATTTTTAATAGTAATTTTATTAAATGTTACAATTAAAAACTAATACAAACTAAAAAAAGTTGCATATAAAAAAAGAAAAAGTATAGTGAAAAGTATAAAGAAATGACTTCACTTTTTATCATATCATGTAAATATTTTGGTAACTTATCGCCTTTTAAACTACAACAAATGAACTTTTCTTTCCATATCCCATTTCTTATCTACAAATGATCCTTAATGCCTCCTTGTTTAGTTGTGCTTAGCAAAAATCCATTAAGGGTTAACAGAGATGATAACATAACTTTAACCTTGATCAAATAAACCAACTTTATATTCTTTCTGTTTATTTTTAACAATTAACAATCAGATGACTGCAGAGAAATACAATCCTTCCACTCATGGCCCCCCCACCATCTTATCAAACCTAACCTTCCAACTCTCCACCATCCAGTCTAAACTGTCAATACCTATCCTTCCACGTGACCCGTCAAAACCGCGGAGGACAAAAGCGCGCTCGACGAAAGCGCGCATTTGACGTCATCACAGTGCGACGAAAAAAATAAACATTGAAATAAAAATAAAATTAAAGCAAGCCAATTCACATAAGGGTTAGGGTTAGGGTTAGGGTTAGGTTAAGGGTTAGGATTAGGTTTAGAGCGTTAGGGTTACGTTTAGCGTTAGGTTAAGGGTTAGCGTTAGGTTTAGCGTTAGGTTAAGGGTTACGTTTAGGGTTAGATTTAGGGTTAGGTTAAGGGTTAGGGTTAGGTTTAGGGTTAGGTTTGGGGGGTTAGGGTAAGGTTTTCGCTTTATTTTTATATTTTTCGATCACAGCGCGATGTTTTCATCGCGCTGTGATGACGTCAAATGCACGCTTTTGTCGAGCGCGATTTTGTCCTCCGCGGTTTTGTGGTGGAACCATCCTTCCATCCTACCCATCCACCCCCCATCAGAACTGATGAAGTTTCTTGGATGAGAAGCAAATTGTTTTCTTCCTCAAAGGGAAAAAAGTCCAATTGCCTTTCGAAGAAAAACACTCTTGAATTAATACAAAGCATTCTTAATATTCAGATGCAGTGAATCTGATACTGATGTTCAGGACTTTTTGATTCGAAGATAACTAATTGAGAGATTACAATTCACTGTAAAAAACATAAGATAAGGGCATTTGCATTGCTGAATGCTTATTAAGAAAAATATAAAAGTAAGGTTTAGTTCTTTAAGGTTTATTTCTAAATGTGCATATGCAAAACTCAGAAATCTTCCTGTTTTAGAAAGGCAGCATGCTATATATTCCTATCTGGTTTACTTAATACCTATGGAGGCCTTGAAAGCACAGACCTTAAAGGTTATTTAATCACCCAATTTTTAATTGATATTCCCAGGACCACTCCCCTGAACCTGTAGGTCAACTGACCAAAAAAATAGATTGTAGAGCATTACAAATAAACACCAAAAGGAGGTTTCTTGAAGGAATCTTGGTATCCTTTTTCAACACGAGCAAATGCAGTTTGAGCTATAGGGTTTTGTAGCCCAGGTAGCAACAGAATAAGCAAATAAGAAGTAACTTTCTCCTTGAAGCCATCAAACAATGAGGCTATTGTTTGCTCTCCTTCAAAAACTAGATTTGAATGTCAGATGAAATTATTAGAAGGTGGGGGGAACTGGAGAGGAGAAAGAGACTGACACATGGAACATATCTAGAATTCGAGAATCAGACTTTCCCCCCAAATCTCTGAGAATCCACATCTTATACAAAAAGCATCTTATACAATCACAAAAAAGCACGAAGGAAACAGCACTATGGCTATCGTTCTCATCCAAAGCACTTTCTGTCCCCATTCCACCCTTTACAGAGTGCTGTAAAGCACGGTGGGGTGACACATAGGTCTAAATGCTATTGCTATACTTGCATAACAATGACTCTCACAAGTCACATTATTTCACAGAGGAGGAGGAAAACAATAAATTCCCATTCCTGCCTTCTTAATCTCACTAGTGGAACCAGGAGGCAAGTACTGCACTATGCAGGTGAACATGACACATCCTAATTGGAAGAGAGCTCCTCCTGGTAATAAGAATCCAGAGTACATTTGATACGTGCAGTTTTATATTTGAGAAAAATCAACAGAAAATATGTTTGATGGATTAATCTTTCAGGCAGTGAAATAGAATAGATGGCCAAGATACAGTTTCATGAATTTGACCGCAATCTGCAAAAGTTTATTTGAGAAGAAGTCTTACCCTCTAAAATACTAAAAGACAATTGCTTTTGCAATAGGATTGTTAGTGCTTTGAACATTTCCAAGTTTAAGGGTTACAGAGGAATGTTCTGCATCATCTGCTAAGCATAAAAATAAAACTTGTTTACATTCCCCAAGTTGCATAACCCTGACGAAGGTTGGTACTGGATTGCTTATTACCTATAACAGTTGCCTCTGGTGATAACACTAGTTGAGCCAAGAATGGCTGTTTGAACAATTCCAAATGATATATTAGCAGAGGAAGGGAATCCTTGTTATTAGAGGTGGTGGTGGTGGTGGTGGGGATGCAATCTCTGTAGAAGTATGCTGCTGGTGTAATTATTGAAACAGCACAATAGTTTCCTTATGTCAGCTGAGCAAGACTTGCTATATTTCATTAAGGAGACCCAACTGCCTTGTATTTAGTATTTTTCCTTCCCTTGAGAGAATCTTTCTTAATTTTCATGCTTTTCTCTCTGATGAATTTCCTTCTTGAACTTCTGAACTGAATCATATTAATAGCTGGGATTATTTCTGCTATGTGATAAGTGTACTTAGAGTAAGGTTCTACATTTAGGCAACAAAAACGAAATGCACAGGTACAGTATAGGTGGTACCTAGCTCAATAATAGTAACTGTGAAAGGGATCTTGGAGTCCTAGTGGACAACCATTTAAATATGAGCCAGCAGTGTGCAGCAGTTGCCAAAAAAGCCAACACAGTTCTAGGTTGCATAAATAGAGGAATAGAATCAAGATCACGTGAAGTGTTAATACCACTTTATAATTCCTTGGCAAGGCCACACTTGGAATACTGCATTCAGTTTTGGTCACCACGATGTAGAAAAGATGTGGAGACTCTAGAAAGAGTGCAGAGAAGAGCAACAAAGCTGATTAGGGAACTGGAGACTAAAACATGAAGAACGGTTGCAGGAACTAGATATGTCTAGTTTAATAGAAAGAAGGACTAGGGGAGACATGATAGCAGTGTTCCAATATCTCAAGGGCTGCCACAAAGAAGAGGGAGTCAAACTATTCTCCAAGGCACCTGAGGGTAGAACAAGAAGCAATGGGTGGAAACTAATCAAGGAGAGAAGCAACTTAGAACCGAGGAGAAATTTCCTGACAGAACAATTAATCAGTGGAACAGCTTGCCTCCAGAAATTGTGAATGCCCCAACACTGGAAGTCTTTAAGAAGATGTTGGATAGCCATTTGTCTGAAATGGTATAGGGTTTCCTGCCTAGGCAGGGGGTTGGACTAGAAGACCTCCAAGGTCCCTTCCAACTCTGCTATTGTATTGTATTGCACTATTTTTCTTAGTGACAGCTATTAATGATTCTATTTAAGAGTATGTGCCGGCTAAGCTCTTTTTATGTTTTTATTCAAACACATTAATGTTCACTTCTTGATAATCTTCAGTCATGGAGCAGGCGTTAAAATCTTAATGTTGATTGCTTGGTTTTGACATAGCTTGTATGAATGACTGTCATTAGTAAACCAGGTTTAATGGCTGAGATATTATCAGGATAAGGCAAGCATCGATTTTTCAATAAACCAAGCTTATGCAAACGCTGCTTAACATGTACCGCTGGTATTTTGTTCACCTCCTGAAGCAACACCTGTTTTTTTTCACCAGTGGAAAATCCGAAACGGATAGCTGGGCAACAAGCGATTTTGATTTGGTTTGGGTTTTTTTGTTTTGTTTCTATTTTTTCTCTCTCCCCGCTTTTCCCCTTCCCCCCTTCTGGCCCCAGCTTTGCAGCTCCTCTCTGGAACAAGGCTCCCAATGTATTGCAAGGGCGGCAGCAGCCTAGTCTGTTATTCACATCGGATGCGCCTCGGGTCCTCATCCCCCTCGGAGCCGCTTGGAAGCCTTTATCTGGCGCGGCTTCTCTTCGGTCCAGACGGGAAAGCCGCCCAGGGAGGGGAAAGGGGAGGAGGGGACATTCCACATGCCAGATGTGGAAAAGGGAGACTCCTAAAAAAAGTATGGGTGGGGGGGCTCTTAGTGCAGCAACAAAGCTGCTGTGTTTTGAAGCCTGGGGGCCTCCCCTGTTCCTTTGCTCTGAGCCTCTCAGCCTCCCCCCCCCCGGAGGGAGGGGCGAAGCGAGTACCCTTTTGTACAGACGCACGCACGCCCTCGCACACAGGCAATGCTTCCCCCCTCCCCACTCGGAACACCCGACTGGGGAGCCCCGCCGCAATCTGAGCCTGCTCGTGGGGAGGAGCTTTCTCCCCACGCCGCCGCCGCTGCCCCCAGCTCGCCAGCGCTGATCCTCGCTCCCCTCCTCTGCCCTGAAAGCGCCCCCGGCCGCCTCTTTGGTGGGAAGAGTCCAGACAGTTCAAGCCATGCTGTAGGGGGCCTGCGGGGAAAGAGAGGGGCGGGGAGGGCAGGGAAAGAGGCTTCGGAGGGAGCAAAGCATCTCTGCGGACTGGGAGACGCTGTCATGTTGGCCGGGCTGCTCTTCCAGGCTGCTTGGGTGGCTGTGCTCCTTCACGTCGCTCAGGGCAGAGTCTACACGGGAAGGAGGAAGCTTGCCAACTTCGCCGTAGAGAGGTACCCCCTCCGCTGCCCTGGTCCGCCGCCGCCAATATCCGCCCACCAAACGGGGACAAACCTTGTAATAGAGCTACACTTTTCTCCCTCCTCCCCCAATTCCCGCCACTGAATCCCCCTGAGGCTGACTGGAGAACGAGACGACGACGACGACGCCTCGCCATCTCCCCGCCGCTCCCCGCGCGCCACACGAGCTGGGCAACGAGCGCTTCCAGCGCTTTCCACAGCGAGTGCTGAGGGAGGAGGAGGAGGAGGAGGCGGCGCAGGAGGGAGTCCGTGCCTTCTGGGGCAGCGTTGGTGCGCGTGCTGGGAGACGGCGGCGCTTGTTTGGGGAAGCGGGAATTAGTCTTTCCTTCCTTCGTTAGTTCGTTCCTTTTCCTTCCTTCCTTCCTTCCTTCCTTCCTTCCTTCCTTCCTTCCTTCCTTCCTTCCTTCCTTCCTTCCTTCCTTCCTTCCTTCCTTCCTTCCTTCCTTCCTTCTCCTTCCTTCCTTCCTTCCTTCCTTCCTTCCTTCCTTCCTTCCTTCCTTCCTTCCTTCCTTCCTTCCTTCCTTCCTTCCTTCCTTCCTATACTACTTGGTGTCTCTGTCAGCCATCTCTCTCCAGCTTGACAGAGTTCTGGAGGTGACCAAGCTGTTGAGGCGTGTGCTGTCCAAAACTGCCGTTCAGGACTGAATGTCCAGTTAAACCAGTTTGCCAAAACGAAAAGTTGGCTACACAACTGAGGGTCTGTGCTTGGAAGCAAAATGGAGGGAGGTGAGATGGTGTGTTTCCTTTACTGAACTTTCAGGATGCCAACTTGTCCCATGTTTCTATGCGTCTATGGCAATGGACAGCTTGTTTCCATAGATGTGCTTCTGTTCATGTTAGTGATGATAATTAGTTATTATATTTTAGTCTAAGGAAGAACTTCTGCTCCGATTATCCATGCCATGTGTCTGGATGTAGCCTTTCCTTCCTTGCCTGCTCCAAGCCCTCTTTTCTTTCAACAGTCTTGCTTCATTTTATTAATGCAATTTGTAAGGTGGGGGCTCCGTTTTCTTTTGTGTGAGAAGAGAAACTTATCCTGCAGGCCCACCAGGGCACTTTTCTATAGTTCATGAGCAACCTGAACCCAGCACAGGGAATGGTTGCATCACTATTCTATGCATGAAGATAGCCCAATTGAGCCTGTGCAATGAGCAAAATAACCATTAAGTGTCATTGAGTGACTTCTCTGGCACATCTTATGCAAAACTGTGACCATCTCTGGTCAACATCCACACTTTTGTGTCCCTTGCACACTTGTCACACTGTAACTTAATTCTTTTAGAGCTGGAGGTGTGTTATAAAATAGCAATTGGCACAAAAACAAGCTGGGGTGGGGGAGGGGGGAAGGAATGGGCTGGATTTATTGCTGGTATGCTTTGCACAGATCACCTTCCTGTCCATTGGGGAATCTCTTTCAGGGACTTCTGATTAATTCTCCCCCAGGGCTTTGTGAACACAACTGTCTCTTTCCTCCCTTCTTCCTGTCTTCGGTCATGGTCATCTACGAGGATGTTATCATTTCCCTTCCTTTCCTCCACGAAAGCCTCCTATAGACTTTTTTTCTCCATCCCCCTTCTGGGAATTGACAACTGCTTCTCACATTCATGTATCTTTGCTCTCCACCTTTTTTCTCCCCAGCCACTCTGTTTTGTAGCCCTTTCCCCCCTCTTTCTTTCGTCTTCAGCAAGCTTTCTCCCCAACTTTGGGTCATACTGCCAGCAGTACCCAAGCAATTGAGGAGATGGGGGTCCCCCCTGCCCCAGAGCTCTAGTCCACAACACCTATATAGTAGCCTGAACCATTAGGACTGTTCTCTCAACATTTCCTTACAAAAGCCCTGGCTAGCAGCCAGGTCAGCTCATCATCCTTCCTGACAGTGCAGCTGCACTGCAAGGCTAGAAAACGAGCTTCTTGCCCCCTGTTCTGTCTCCATTTGTTGGACTCATGCCAGCCCAACAGCAGCCATGCCAGGTCAATAAAAAAACACATGTCTCAGTCTCCACGATGCTGGCAGTTTCCCCCAACTTTTCAACATTGAACGGATTAACTTCCATCTTAGCTCTTACTCCAGAGGGAACTCAGTGAAGACAGTTTGTAACATTTATTCTGGTGCTGCAGGGTAAGAAATTTTGTACTGGTGAGAATTCCTGCCTTATCTCCCTCTTGGAACTTCTCCTACTCTCTCTGAAGCCAAAGCACCTTGACGCCTTGCATTCAGCCCCTTTCACAGTGATCAAAAGAGAAGCTGCTTTCCTATATATGAACAACCCTTCCCCCCCCCCCACCCGTATAATTCTATAAGCTGCAAATGCAGTCTGGAAATGATGAGATGGGGAGCTTTGCTGAAAAAACCGATTTGTTTGATCCCCCAGCTTTTCTGTCCTTTTCTTTCCCTGTCCTCATCTTCTGTCGTCCCTGGTTGCACAACAACCAGAATAAGAAGAATGAGGCTGGCGTGCTGGGTTGAAGTTTAATTTCTTAATTACTTAAAAACTTACTACTAAGGATGAAGAGAGACGCTTAGAATGTTATCCCTCTTGTGTAAAAATCACGTCTAGCTACTGTGGTCCTCTGACTAGGCAGGATAGGATATTATCTTTTGTTCTCCAAAATGTTTTGGACAGCCATCAAATCTAGCTACTATAAACTGTTAAATTGATAGCTTCTGCAAGTCTGTGTTCCCTCCTGCCAAGAAAGAATGGTTTCTCTGTGTAATTTGATCCACTGTACCTTTCATCCAAATAGTTTCGTTGTGTCTTGAACACAGCATCAATTTAGTCCAACACGCTGTTATGTTTTGCTTTGTGCCAGCACTGTCCAGCTAGAGAAGCTCTGTGGTTGGCTTAAATAGTTGCAAGTCAGATTGTAGTTAGCATTTTATCCACAGTATTTAAGTCCCGTTCTGCATAGGCAATGCTCAATTACTATGTACAAACAAAAAGGGAAAAAGAGAAGGAAGGAGGAGAGGGAGGGAGGTTGAATCACAAACTGCCTCTTCTATTGTAGACGTCGCATTGGACCACATATTTGTCTCTCTGGTTTTGGAAGTGGATGCTGTCCTGGATGGATACCATCTCCAGGGAGCGGACAATGCACACTGCGTAAGTTTCTAGAACCTGTGGCAAAATTAGCCAGCACTACATTACTTTTAATCCTTATTAGCAAACTGATGCTCATTAATGCTTTGCTGCAAGGGTTATCATAATCTTAAGAGAACACACAAGGAGTTCTAAAGGAAGGCAGCCAGGGAACAACAGCAACAGAAAGTCCTGCAACTGATATGAACAGTGATCAGCAGAGCTGCCCTTTATGAGGCAAGTAGGACCAATGTCCCACCATGCTATAGATGACTACACTCCAGTAAAGTACTTAGCACTGAAGCTGAGCTTATAGTTTTGCTTTTAGGGCATTTTCTTCTTCCAACTCATCTGGGAACTCTAATTTTACAATTATTCTATGGAGAGTCTTACCTACTTCTGATGAAGTGTTGCTTACTTTAGAGCTAGAAAACAACAGTCCTCCAGATATTGCTGAACTATAACTACCAGCATCCCTTACCACAGCCATTCTGTCTGCATTTCTACACACCTACACACCTGCCTACACACACACACACACACACACACACACACACACACACACACACACACACACCAAGTCTAATGGATGTTTTCTTGGTCCTCCTCCTAGCACTGTGTTCCTTTGGCTGTGGCAGTGGCTTCTGCATAGCTCCCAATGTCTGTGCTTGCCGGGATGGAAGGCAGGGCATCACCTGTCAAGGTAAGCTACATTTCCTGAAATGCTATCAGCAGGACTGTTTACTGATAGGATGGATGGTTCCTATGGAGGGTTTGCCTGGTACCACAAGATGAGATGCTCAGTTTGTGGCTTTAGGATGTATTTTAAAATCTGGGACCCATAACAGAGAGTCTATGGAATGGATTGAAAACTTTTTATTTCGTTCCATATCTTAGTTGTACATCATTTTCCCATAATAACAAAGTCAAAAAACAACCTGTGATGCAGTTCCTCCATCACTATAGCTCTCTAAAAGGAGAACTATATTAGGCAAAGTCAAAGATGACAGAACTGAAAAAACTGGGAAATGAGGAACAGTTTTCTGAGATAGGATGAGATCATCTGTAGTACAAAATGACCGGCAAAAGTTCTCTATATGTGTAGGAACATTTATCTAGCTTGCCATGGTGTAGGATCCTGTGCTACTTCTACGCCTCAGTATATATGGCTCACATGGACTCTTGGACACTTTAGACAGGAGGGAAAAACTTGGGCTTGTCCAATACTGTTAGCCTATAATCACCATCAATCTTAGTTAAATGTTTAATAATTATGGAGATACTTTATTTTATTGGTTAATATTGTTATATCTTATTATAATATAAGTTGTTGTAACTTTTAAGTTTGTATCTTGCCTTTCTGTTTATGCATTTAGAAAAGTAAAATATATAAAATGTACCAATAACATCAGTGCATTTAAATCTAATTTAAAGATTTAATTAAAATTAAACTCATTGTAACTTAAATCATGTAATTGATTCCTTGATTATGGGAATCACAGTTCATAAACTTGTGGCTGGCCAGATATTCCTAGACGAGAGCTAGTATTATGATGATCTCAGCAAGGGACACATATTCTTAGAATCAAATTTCCACCCTGTCCATTTTCAATGCTTAATGTCAGCGATCCAGTTTTATTGCATATTTGAATGCAAGTTGTGTTTTTATTATTTTACTTTGTTCACATATTGTTTATTTTTGAATTGCACCCCCTCCCTAATGATTGTAAGCCGCCCTGAGTCCCCTCAGGGAAAAGGGCGGCCTATAAATCCTAATAAATACAAATACAAATACAAATATTCATACTTTAATATGACAATACATGTAAATCATCCCTTGAAAGCCTTATACTATTTTGCATGTTCTTACCAGTCAGGAGTTTTCTACTGTTCACTATTGACTGACCAATTGGTTATACATCATCAAGTTAGTGTTGATTCTGGAACGTGTATTGCTTTCTTTTGTTTTGATAACCTATGTTAACAGTTTAACAGCTAAATAGTACTTGTTGTTTTCACTAAAAGCACACCCAAAACAGCTGAATGAAAATAATGCTCTTGAACTTAGAGGTTTCTCCTTTCTGTGGACTCTGCCAGTGCATCGAACCTTTTCCATAAGATCTTTTCCAGGACTGCCACTTCTGGGTTGCAAAACTGTAGAGGACCAGCAAAAGGATAACAGAAAAACCTCTTTGTGGGCTCCTTTGAGTTTGTTTGTTTTCTCTCTAGGCATTTCATTACCAAACTAGGTAACATTGTCAATTAGTGCATCATCACCACTGATTATGTTACTTAGTTTGGTAATGAAATGTCTACAAGAAAACAACCAAGCTCAGAGAGCACCAAGGACCCCATAGTTCAACCTTGAGCTACAAATGTTAACTTCTGTCAGAACCCTTCTTGCTACCATTCTAGTCATTCCAGGTTTTGCAGCCCTATTCATCCTGAGGATGCTGGAATAGACATTTCTGTTCATGTAGCAGTGAAACTGGGGATGTTTTCGTCTGCCTCGTCCCTTCTCACAGTCATTCTTATTACCTTACAGATTTTCCCTAATTGCAATCTCTCTGTAAAACTGTCCCATCTTGTTTTTTTACAGACCCTCCTGGAGCCTGTGGGGAGTATGGCTGTGACCTCACTTGCAATCATGGGGGCTGCCAGGAGGTGGCAAGAGTGTGCCCTCTGGGATTCTCTATGACCGAAACAGCTAATGGTGTACGTTGTGTGGGTAAGCCAGAAAATGGGGTAACTCCTGGGAGTCAGGAGAAATGGACTTTCAACACAAGAGTCATAGGGAATTTTTACACTTTTAGACTGAACAAGTCATTGCTCTTTAGCTATAGCTAGATTGGTCAACATCTGGCCACTCAGCTATGGCTCCAGAACATCCCCAGATCCTGCTGCTGAGATCTGGTATGAGCAATCATTTTCACTTTTTTGCCCACAAATGGGAAACGAGTCACCAGAAGGTCAAAATTTTCAATTCTAACCATTCTCTTAACATCATATGCCATATGAGCCGTACATATTTCAGAGCTCTTCCTTAGGGTTGGGGGAGGGGGAAAGGAGGGGAAAGGGGTCACCCTCATCCAAAAGATTGTTTGCACTTTAAAAGTTGGATCAATAATTGTAATTCATGTTGCCTTGTTTAGCATTTCAGTCTCCTGAAATGTATTTTTGAGCATAAGACTTGTGAAAAAGATAATTGGTTTGGCATTTGCTCAGTGGCATGTTTTCATTGAAAGACTTTCTCTGTACACAGACACATAAATACATCAGCAACAATGCTAAACCGGCCTTGACCAAAATAATAATATTGGAGTTGTGCTAAAGGGGAAATGTGTGGTAATAGGTTCAGTGTTCTAAAATGATTCAAAATGAACTAAAAAAGCAAAAGGAATCTCTTCTTCAAGTCAAGCTCAACTGCTGACATCACAGACATGACACTAGGAAAGTGATTGGCGCTGCCTTCTTTTGAAATGTTTTTTCAAGTTATCCATCCCAGCCACTACTCTTATACCTAGCCCGCCTTCTGATCACTCAGTAGGGTCCTCCTTGGGCACTTTGACTTAGGCTATTGGAGAGATTGGATTTCCACAGGCTACATCACTGGTCAATCACTACAGAGGTAACTTGTGTGCATGACTTTAACACTCTTTACAAAGAGCATTAAATCTGTTTTTTTTAAAATAAGGTTTTGGCATTCTTTGAAAAACAAAAACTCTAGCCCTCTGTTTAATAAGCAGAACAAGTATTCTCTTTTTCTACATGGCACAGAAGTTTGGTTGACACCAGATGGTGTCCTGCCAGCTTTAAGTTGTTAGTTCTGTCCCATATGAATGCATAAGAGGTTTCTCACTGATTTTGATTGTTTAGCTCCCCATTTTTGTCTTTTGGTGAAGCTGATCTCTTCTCCTGTCTTCATATTTGCTGATTCACAATATTTTTTCTGCAGATATTGATGAGTGCCTGAGTGCTTCCTGTGAGGGGCTTTGTGTGAACACAGAAGGGGGCTTTGTGTGTGAATGTGGCCCTGGGATGCAACTTGCAACTGACCGGCACAGTTGTCAAGGTGGGTCAGACTGGAATTGCAAGAAGGGAGTTCTGGATGAATTTTTTTTTTTTTAAAGAAATTGCAGAAGAAACATTGGTAGGATAGATTGTCATGGTCCAACAATGTTAATCATCTTGATCCCAGATACTGATGAGTGCCTAACAACACCTTGCCAGCAGCACTGCCAAAACAGTATCGGCAGCTATCAATGTTCCTGCCATCCTGGATTCTACCTTCATGGCAACCGACATTCGTGTGTGGGTGAGTGATTCTGCTTTTGTTGGCGAATCCAGCAAAGTACTTTCTTCTAAAACAAGTGGTTTACCCTAGCCTAAAAGCTCTGTGGGAGCTATAACTTTCTGGAGAACAAATTGGAACTGAATCATTTGAAGGATTTATTTTCTTTCATTTAAAAAAGGTTCAGGCAGTTATGTTATCATCCCTGCTTTAGTTTTGGGGAACAGCCTGTTTCGACTGTGACTCCAGGGCTCTGCAGTGTGGTTTGTTTTTCCAAATCAGAGTGACAAAACTATTTGGGCTTCTAAAACTGCACGGTTAAAAGGGGGCTGATTAGTTTCTTTGAATTCTTTGTTCTTTGTATCATACCTGACAGTCTCACATATCTAAGTTCAGCAGATATACTTTCCCAAATTGAGAAATAATGATGGGAAAGTTTTCCTGTTCAATATTGTGGTGGTACAAGGTACCCTCCCTACACACAGATACATAATCTGCATTCAGTATCAGAGCTATGAAATGTCCCCTCATGCATATGAACTGCTTAAACAGCAACTGGACTTCCTTGATTTTTCTTGAAGATGTTAAAAAACCTCCAGTTGCTGTTTGAAAAAAAGCACCTTTTGGGATGACCATGACCTGGATGAGTGAGAACCTCCATGACATTTTCTGTAAGGTGTCCTTATAAGGAAATATTAATAGCAAGCTGAATTGGTCCTGAGTGATGGCAGGGGATAAAATCTGTCAAGAACTTGCAGCTAACTTGTTTCTATTTTCTGACCATATCTCTGAAATAGTGCAGCTAGCATTCTGACCTAGTAGGAAGGGATATATAGATACTTAGATGACATGACCAGTATAGAAATTTGATAAAATAATAAACAAACAAATATAAATAATAAAGTCACTCAGATGGGCTTATCAAAATATTTATCAATGTCATACTATAATTTCTACCGTGTCTGACTTCTATTTTCTTTGCAATGTAGTAGGCCTAGAGTATATAATTTCTGACTTTCCTTTTGCTCTTGTCTTCTAGCAAGCTACTACTGCTGTGCTGGAAGCCTGTTTTATTGTTTGCATGCTAATAAAATGATGTTATACCTTTAAAGTGGCTAAGCAACAAAATTTTCTGCCCAGCTACAAGCTTGAGCTGAGCTGAGCTAGCTATGCTGTAAGCCCTGTCTGTCTGGTGCAGATGTGAATGAATGCCGCCGACCCAGTGAGAAGCGAACCTGCCAACACTCCTGTCACAATACACTGGGGAGTTTTATGTGCAGCTGCCATCCAGGCTACCGACTTAGTGTGGACAGATTGTCTTGTGAAGGTAAGAACTGCCATATAGTTCATTCTACAAGAAAGCCTTCTTGATCCTTTGCATTGCATCAATTATCTGTTAATTGTGGTAAAAACTGATCAACTAGTAAAATCCTGAGACTCTGGAAATGTGAGCACTGGGAGAACAAGGAGATGTTGGAAAATGTGTAATTCTATTCTACATCTGTTTAATAAGCCAAAGTGATTCAGCCCAGTAGAGACTGGCTTGCTGCTGTAAACTGCCTAAGATGGTGACTACATTTGTTCCTCTAGAAATCTCAGTTAGAATGCTGTTTCCACCTTCTTGCTCATCTCATCTATGTTGGTTAATGTCCTGTCGAGTTTCACCCGTGATAGTGCTTTTGCCAAATGTATACATTTGCCAAATGTATTGTTCCAATGGAACAGAACTATAACAACTATCAATTAAAATCCCTGTCCTTTTTTCTTGTTACTGAGATCCCCAATGGTCTTAGTTATACCTACTGGTTCTTGCCCAACTTAAAAAAAATCAAGATCAATTCAAAGAGGCTTTTAAAACAGGGCTCTCAGTCTGTTGGATTAAGTTATCTTCCCTCAGTACGTGAAGCTCGCCAGATCAGCTTTCTGGGGCAGAGGTTTATTTTTCTAAATAGGCAGGCAGGCAGGCAGGCACATCCCACCTTCCAGGATTTTTTTTTAATGTGCTTTAAAAGATCTGTAAAATAACTTGCAGCAGTTTTAAACAGTATCTTTTGTCATATAGACAAAATATACTGAAACCTTGATTCATATTATATAGATAATCATTTCCAAGAAACATTTTAATACAAATTTATCTGACCTTGTTTGTTACATAATTTTCCCTGAAGCATACTTTTGCAATATGTATTTTTCACTCTATGTGTTTGATTTTTTAAAATAAAAATAAACCTTTCTGTTTGCATCTTTCAAAAACATATTTTTTCATTGAGTGTCTCTTAAATGATGTTTATTGCATGTGAACTTTTTTAGCAGATGAACAGAAATTAGTAAACTCTACTCAAAATTCTACCTGCCCCATAAGCAGTTTGTTTTGACAGATGCTCTCAATTTTTTTTTTCCAAAATGGGATTTCGTTTACTCTAGAGAGACAGAATTTAGCAACCCTTTTGGATTCCATTAACAAGGGTTTTCAAAAGCCTCTGTTGTTGAAATCAGATAAGACTGGAGTCAAAAGCTGGGTAAAAGGCACAATTGAGAGCACAGTGTAAAAGCTTTGGGCAGTTAAAAGTGATGGCAGGAAGTCTGTACTTCAGAATTACCAAGATTCTGTTAATATAGCCTTATAATATAGCCTTGTAAAGTAGAATTTGTGACTAGATTATGCTTCCTGTCTGGTTTACCAATGTGGTCTGATAATTTCTCTCTCTCCCCCTCTCTCCCTCTCTCTCTCTCCCCCCCCCCCGTTCCTCCCTCCTGCTTCACAGGTTTCTCGAAGTCCAGCCTGGTCCCTTCTCCCATTTTGCAGTCTCTACAGCAGCCACAGACTCTGCTACGCCTTTCTCCAGAATCCATAGGACCTGTCTTGCCCCCCAGGGGTTCCCCAGACCTTGCTCCCTCGAGTGTACTTGAAACACCATTTCCTTTTCCATTTGTTCCCATTCTCTCTGTGCTTCCATCAACAGCTTCTCCTGCCTCCTCATCTCCTCCTCACAGCTCATCTTCTGCCACCTCTTTCTGGCCCAAAACTGCCAGGCCTTCTCTGCCACCCTTGTTACCAAAGAAGTTTAGCCCATCCATTCCCCCAAGCCCTTTGACTCCCTCAATTCCATCTGCCTGCTGGCATGGAGGGGTCCTTCATGAAGATAACAGCTCTTGGACAGAGGCACTGTGTCTGAATTGCTCCTGCGAGGTATATGACATATTTTGAGTTCTTATCTTACTCTCCAGCTTCAAGTGTTACATTGGTACGGTCTGTATTGTCTTATTTCAGGGTGGACAAGTGTTTTGTCAAACAGTGACATGTGAAGTTTCCTGCTCTCACCCAATTCCCCCAGCCCCGGGAGAATGCTGTCCTGCCTGCACAGGTGAGAGAAGTATCAAGTAGATCAATGCTTGTGTTAGATTGGATCATGTGGGTCTTCCCTTGTTCTAGCCATGGAGGATTTTCCCCATGTACCCCTTTCCCTCACAATTGATCAGAAGCAGTCCCTAATTTCTGAAACTCTACCTAGTAAGTCTCCATTCCTGTTTTAATTAACATTTTTGTTAATAAATGTTAATAGTTTTCAGATGCTCCCTGGAGCATCTGAAAACTAGGCAGCTGAATCTTTATTCAACAGGTGCCATGTCTTGTGCAACTTGACATTTTGTGTAAAAGGTAAATGCTCCTATGAGTTGAGCTTGACTCCTGGTATCCAGCTATGCAACATTCTGTATACAGTTAGCAAACTGTAGCATAGTTTTTTTAGACCATGTTTAATTGAAAACTAAAAAAATTGGCACTGTCCCACAAATTTTAAAATTAAAAAGTTTAATTGATCAAAATCTCATGAGATTTTCAGGTCTTATAAGATTTCAGTAATATCATCTGTTGATTCTAATATGGTTTAAACCTTGTAAGGTTTGGCAATTTCAGCCATTTTTAATGTAGTGAATTTATTTCTTAATTAGACTGATATCCCATCTTTTCTTCAGGAGCTCAAGGCAGTGTTCATAGCAATCCCTTCATCTATTTCACCCCACCAAAAGAATCATGTGAGGCAGGTTGAGCTGAAAGAGTAACCAGCCTAAAGACACTAGTTAATTTCTATGGCTAAGGGTGAACTGAGCTGAACTAAATCCAACCACAATGCTACTATAGCACTCAATCATTATGGACACCTTGTGCAGTATCACAGGTCTATCCTGATACATACAGATATTCCTTAATCTAGATTTACTTTAACCTTAAAAAATAATAGCTGTGAAGTTTTCAGAAAAGGAATGAACACAGCAGAGGGAGAAACGTTTCCCATCTTGGTGGCCTTCTTTAAGACTGTTGGGCCTAATAGAAGTGTATAGTGTAATATATAGGTAGCTTTGCATGTTGGACATAAGTGAAATAGAGCTTTTAACTGTGTTCAACAGCCAAGAGGTGCCTTGAATTATCTGTGACTTGCAAATGATGATATTGTTACATCTATAAGCATCTAACAAGTTTTTGAAAATATCTACATGTTGAGCACTGAAATTTTCCCAGTTAAGAGAAAGTGTAATGGGGCCTATTTCCCTCAGTTCTTGTCCCTTCAGAGAAGAATCTTCTCATTCCTGTTTCCTACAGGCTGTTTCTATTATGGGATGTCCAGAGTTGAAGGGGACGTATTCTCTCTCTCTGAGGAGAACTGCACAGTCTGTGTCTGCCTGGTGAGCCTCAGGGATTTGGGGCTGGTATTTCTTTGAGGACATGTAAATTAATACTTGCTAATACTTTGGATGAAAATAAATATAATAACTGTTGCTTTTGCTAGCAGCCATCTAACAACATTGTATTGAAACGTAAATGTTTTGATGGGCATCTGTTTTTTGACCAATATCCCAGAAAGTAGGGTTGAATTAAGAGATTGAATTATTCCTCTTCCTCCTCCATTTTACTTTATAGTACAAATTATTATACAATTTAACATGTAGTTTCAGACCCACATGATTTTATAATGTAGCCATATCTTGGGTCACTGATTTTCAACTATTTATCAAAGATGCCAAGTTTTCCTCCCCCCCCCAAAAAAAATACAGAAAGAGGGGAGAACAATACTATAGTGAAAGACAAAATATTTTCCAGCTTCTATCAAACTTGCATTTTCATGTTGCTTTCATGCCACCCAAACGCCTTTTCTGAACCTGGCTGTTCAGAGGGTTCAAGGAGGGTTTCCTTTGATTTTAAACCTGTACAAGGACTCCCTAGGCAGGAGCAGGATATAGTGTGTTACTATCCTTCTCCCATGCCCCTTACAATCCCCTCACTACAAGCTGTACTCTCTTCCTTTTCAGCCTTCATTGTTAGCACTCTTATCCACATAACCACTGGGATGCCTGTCTCCAGTGGTTGAAGTCTGCTATCCAGGAAGAGTGCATAGAATTGATTGGGTGAGCAGAGTTTTTCCAAGGGGTAATTTTATAGATGAGATGCACTGAGACTCTTTACCAGCCACATTATGGCTAGGAGCAATACTAATCCTACTGTTAAGCAGTAGGTGTCACGAAAGGAGAGCATATTCTCCAGTGTTAATTTAATTGGTATTGTATTTATTGCCAAAGAGATGCTTGTAGGATGCCTCCGTCTCAAAGCCGAAAATAGTGTTGGTGGCCTTGATACTAAACACTTGATGTAGAACATGTACTGTTTATCTGAGATGGCAAAATGCACTGAGGTGGTCCGAGTGAGGAGCATTTGGAATTTAATGGAGACAATGGGTGTGAGCGTTTGGGAGATGAAGGATTATATTCACAACAATCCGTTCATTCTTTGTCACAGTTTTTCTTACCTTGTTGCCTAGAAATTAAAGTGGCTGAAATCTAAATTATCCTGACGCCACAAGTTTATGGAACACATTCACAAATATAATCCAGATGTGTCATCAGGCTGAAACTGCATTGTAGAAAATGAAAAATCAAACAAACCGCACTATAATGTTTGTTTTTCATTCCAGGCAGGCAACATTTCCTGTATTTCTGCAGAATGTACACCCAGTCCATGTCCCAGTTCTGCTCAGACTGATTGTTGTCCCTGCCAGCCAGGTGATTACTTAATTATTGCCCTGAAGACATCTTGTTTCTTTTGAGACAGTGTAAAACAAGAAGGGTGGAAATGGTGGGAAGTCATTCTTTAAAAGATTTTATCCCAACAAGTAAGATATCCTATGAGTATATATAGGATTCACAGTATAAATTTTTTTGAATGCTTGAGTGCTTCCCTCTATAAGTGAATTTGGGGAGAGGGGTCAAAAAAGTGATAAATAAATAAAACAATAAATAATGGAAATGTTAAGTAAATATAATTATCTGTCCTTGAAATATTGAAATGTCCTCCTCACATGCAAATAGGGAATAAGTGATTATGTCATGATTTTATTAAGATAACGGTGGGTAATAACCTGCACATAGAAAGTAAATACATCAAAAAAAGTATAAGATCAGAAGTTTGTTCCTAGTATCTAGTGTTCTAAGTGGAAGGAACCTGAGTAAAAGAACATTTAGTCATAAAAGTAGAGAGTTGTATGCAGCAAGAACTCTACTGCATGATGTAAGGAAAGCAAAACATTTTCTACAAATCTACTGACCTGGAGGGCCATAAATGAAAAGAGCCTACATCGAAATTCTATGCTGTTTTCCAGTTTTAAAAATTTCCAAGGCAATTTACTACATTTAGCTAAAGTGAGAATTAGGGCAATGAATGGAACCTTTTAAGGGGCATGGAATAAGTAAATGAAAGATCTTTTTCTGTTGTGAAAAAATAAATACATTTGATATTACACCTTGTGGGAAGAATTTCAAGCAAGGATGCCAAATAAATTAAAATCTGTGCAGCATGACAAGACATGGTGGTATAAATTTACATCGTAAGAGATATGGGCACAAGATCCTTACAACTGTACATTTTTAAATGTGATACTATTGGCCCCTTATCTGTTCACCAATGCCTCTGTTTTCTCTGGAAAGATCACCTGTGCTGTAAATCTTCTATAGCAGGATTGACCTGTTGCTTTCCTCTGTAGCAGAATGTCATTTCCGTGGACAAATATACACAGAAGGGACCGAGTTCAACCCTGATGGTGATAACTGTACCATCTGTGTGTGCAAGGTATGTGTTTTATCTACCTTTACTCATCTACCTTTTTTTTAAAAAAATGAAATTTATTGTACTATAAATACATACAGACAAAGATAATTAAGGGATTAAGGAAGGAAAAAGAACGGTGCAAGATAAGAGGGAAAGAAACAAAAACAGTGACTTCCAATCTTTTTCAGTGCAGTGAAATATAAAATACCTCAATTTTTTACTTAATATGTTTAGTAAATACTAGCCATTTCTGTAACAATAGTATAATCTAATCATCAAAAGCCAGGATTAATTTTTTTCCTGTTTTGAGCATAAAGTCCACAAGTGGTTTCAGGTAGAAATAAAACTGTATACATTATTTCCTTTTATTGAAACTGTTAATTTTGTCATCTCTCCATCAATTTTTCCATTCATTCTTCCATTGTGGGAATTGATGTATCTTTCCATTATTGTGCATTTAAAATTCTCACTTCAGTCAACATTTATAATAACAAAATTCCAATTGTTTTTCAAGTTCTTTCTCCAATAGTCCGAAAAGAAAAACTTCTCATTTCCATTTTGTTTTTTTTTAAAGAATCTTCTGAATTAAAATATAAAACTGGCCCCAATATTTCTTTCTTTATCATAAGACCATCAAATTTGATAAAAAGTATCTTCTTTACAATTACATTTCCAACAATATTTCAGACATCTCTATACATCTTTTACAAGTTTCTCAGGCATACCTTTACTTATCTCAGAGGATGTTCAAATTAATTTTCTTTCACTTAGTACACAGTGTCTCTCTTGATTTCTCTCTCTCTTTTTCTTACATATACACAAATACACACTGTTATAGGCTTACATTTTTCTCTTTCCCAATGAAAAGCATATGATGAGTTATAAACATTGGCAGCAGCTTAAGTCTGTGCTTTACATCATTTTTACCTAAGAAAACATGCATTTCAATTATTTAGAAGGATGACTTTGATCTTTTCTTTCTGGTTATCCTTAAACCCTTGTAATTTTTCTTATCTGTTGAAGGAGAAACATTTTGTCTGCTTCACTGCAGAAACTTGAAACTATTACATGAGTTTTATTGGTATTCCAGAACTATATGTCAACTGTGAAATTGGCTAAATGAGGCCTCCGAAGGGAAATCCTAATAGTCCTCAAATGCTCTGTGGCAAAGAAGGGACCAGGTAGAAAATGTTGAAGCATTTTTTTTAAAAATCATGCCACATCTTTCTTTTGTCATAGCACTGAAATCTGTGACAAATAAAAAATACAAAAACAAACAAACAAACAAACAAACAAACAAATATAGTCAAACTCAGTCTAAAAATATAACAAGTACAATCACATGAGGCAACTCCTAGAGCATATTTCTGGAGATATTTTATCCTTTTTCTAAATATGGAGTTATTTGGACTAAGAATACTGTCATGTGGTAATGCGTTCTACAAATAATATCCCTTGTACATAACTGGAGTAGTCCTCAATGGTATTAAGAATGATGGTGCACAAATAAGACAAATAATAAGTACCCTGTTTCCACAAAAATAAGACCTCCCTGGATATTAAGCCCAATCAGGTTTTTGAGCGCATGCACTAAAATAATCTCTCCCCCCAAAATAAGCTCTCCCTGAAAATATTGCAACATAGCAGCAGCCATAAGTTAACCATGCTCACCGCCTCCTGTACCTCAAAAATAATAAGACCTCCCCAAGGCCTTATTATAAGGGCAAGTGCTTATTTCGGGGGGGGGGGGGAAATAAGACCCTGTCTTATTTTTGGTGAAACATGGTAGATGGCACCCTATTTTCATCCAGCTACTGCCAACAGCAGGTTGCTACTAATGTGACTATGGAATTCTCAGTTTTATATTCTAGTTCAGGGGTGTGAAACTCGTGATCCATGGGCCAGATGCATCACACATGGCCACTCCCATGCCCGGTTTAGCGAAGGGGGGAAAAGTTGTGATACCTTGCGTGACGACATGAGTTTGACACCCCTGTTCTAGTTGGAAGCCAGATTGAAACCAATCCAGAAAATCACTAGAGAAACTGCATAGCTTGAGAGATTTTCCTAATTTAAAAAGGGAAATATCTCTGTAAAAAAGAAATTGTGGACATCTGTCTTGATGACTTCCTCTCTGTGTCCTTTTCATTAATAATGTGCTTCTTCAGCAAGGTGAAGTGGAGTGCTCTTTCATTCCATGCCCCACCCCAGGATGTCCCCGTGAGGACTGGCTGTTGGCTCCAGGACAGTGCTGCTTCACCTGCCGAAAGACTGCACTCATGACAGGTGAGACCCCTGCAGCCAGCATGCAAGAACATATACATCTATGATGCAAAGATTCATGGAATAATGGAATATCATGTATATATTTTAGGGAATTATGTATTAATGTGTATTAATGTAATAATAATGTATACAAAATGTACGTTGCTAAGTGAAAAATTTGTCAAGCGAGTTTGTATGACTTTTCTTGCCACATTTGTTAAGTGAATCACTGCAGTTGGTAAATTAGTAACATGGTTGTTAAGTGAATTTGGCTTCCCTATTGACTTTGCTTGTCAGAAGGTCACAAAGGGGGATCCTATGACTCTGGGACATTGCAACCGTCGTAAATATGAGTCAATTGTCAAATTGAATGTACATTTTCAAGTCATAAGTCACTTTTTTCAGTGGTGTTGTAACTTCGAATGGTCACTAAGCGAACTATTGCAAGTCAAGGACTACCTGTATTTAATTAATATACGTTAAGATGTGAACGCAATGTTAAATTATATACCAAAGCTTTGGAATTTGATTCTTTATTGTGATTGCATTGAGCATCGAGGGAGCCAAACAAAATAATTATACAGTATCAAGAAACTGGAAAATTGATATTATTCCAGATGCCAAAAAATGGTTGTCAGAAATGTATATCTATGTGTTTTAGAAAAAGCAATATTTTCTACTAATCAAAGGATGCAGCACAGCAGCATGTTTTTCTGATGGGAGAGATTTCATGATATCTTACAATAATATCTTCTATTGTTTACACTGTAGTAGTGAATTCATTGGTAAACTAGTAACTATTGATAAATATAATATATAAAATACACATTTACCCTTCAAAGAGTCATTTAATTTACATTTTTAATTTTTAAGCTTTTTTGTAAGATATATTAAATTTAAAAAAGAAGTTCATAAACCAGAAGGCAGACTGACCTGACAGTTTTTCTCTAGATGAAACGGGATTAAAACACAGAATAATTTTCAAACATCTAGTATACTTTTTCTTTATCTGGTTAGTTTTCACAATGCAAACTTTATCCCTACTCCATATGGTCCAAAATTGCTTTAACAAGAGCATCCTATTCTCTTTCTCCTCCCTTAAAGAAAAAGTAGCATCACCAACATCCACACCCATGCATTCAATACCTACACAAAATGATAAGATACACACAGCAAACCAGCATCAATGCATATGCAAATATAAAGCCAAATAAAATTAGTAGACTATATAATCTTGGCTTCTGATCTCCCTAAGGAAAGCATTCTTTGGAATCAGTCATTCAGAAGTGGCCCTGCCTCAAGAAGAGTCCTTTATAGCTCTGCCTCAACCAGAGCCAGTGTAAAAGAAGGCAAGTAGAAAAACATTGGATCATAATCCCTAGAAACCTCTCTAGGAGTTCTAGCAAAATTTTTTTATAGTGCATTACTTTCTTTGTGGTTTATGACCCAGATAATACATCACACCCACAGAATAGGTTCTAAAATTTTTTTAAACCCATGGTCTATGAAAGCGAGGGCTGTGTTTATTATTCAATGTTATATGCCCCGGTCATGCACAGTATACATGTGATTGTATGAAATGAAATGGAAATGGAAATAAACATATTTTACATAAAAAAAATTTTTTGGAAACCCACCACTGCCTCAAACCAAGTATCAAACTACCCATCCATGCAGGTCTTGATTCTCTTTTACAACCATGGACATTTTGATGTAAATTGCTGATAATATTTCTCCTAGCAAGCATGCTGGTAAGGGAGAGCCTTTTACCTTTTCTGAGATGTTTCTTTTCATTGTTTCTCTTTTCTGGACCAGGTTGCTTTATCGATGACAATGGAATTGAATTTCCAGTGGGACAACTCTGGTCGCCGGGTGATCCCTGTGAGTTATGCATCTGCCAGGTGAATGATAACCTGCTCTATTTCACTTAGTTTTAACTTTCCAGTCTTCTATCGCATGATATTTTACTATCATTATCATCATCAGATTTTTATCCTGTCTTTGCTATAGTAGCTCTTAAGTAGCTCTGCGAAGACTCAGATGGATACTTTAAGGAATGTTGCTCAAATTCCAGTTGTGTTTGTCTGTGCATTCTGGGACACATTGGCAGAGACAGATCATTATATTAAATGCAGTTCTCCAGAATCTTGGTTGGGCAAAAAAATATGCTGGTGTATATTGTGTTGCCTTCTTTGACAATCCACAGTCTGCTTCAATAATGAGTCTGCCATTTTACTGCTTTAATGCTGGACAAGTTAAGGAAAGTGAAAGGAAACCACTTGGCTTAATTTCTCCTCACACTAAGTGCTCCTGTCAGCAGTGGGGAAAAAACAATTACCATACACTATTGACAGAACCAGGAATTCACAGCTCTCAGAGTCCATTGCTTCCTGGCTGAAATTGATTTTCTGCATAGCCCTGGTACTAATAAAGGAAAATATTTGTAGCTTAGAGCGACATGTGGGGTCCTTGGTGTTCTCTGAGCTTGCTTTTTTTTTCTTGCAGATATTTCATTACCCAAACTAGGTAACATCATCAGTGCTAATGAAATATCTGCAAGAAAACAAGCAAGCTCAGAAAGCACCGAAGACTCCTCACATAGCCCTGGACTAGGATTAACCCAACTTTTTAAAAAAAGTATTAGTATATTGCTCTTTCAAAAATCAGTCTGAGACTGACAAGTACCAGCTATGTATTACATGAGAAGATCCACTAGGAATCAGGGATCTGGTTTTTTCTGCAGTCTAAGCTAAAATGACTAGTGGGAGAGTGCACATTGCTTGGAAGCAATGCACACTCAAAGGTATATGGCATCCCTTGGTTGCCATATACTAACGATGGCGAACCTTTTTTAGCTCACGTGCCATAAGTGGGTGGAGTGCAGGGGGGGCATGTGCAGGCATGCTGCACCCATAATGCAATGTGCGACCCCCCCAGTGTGCATGCGTGCACTACAAGTGTGACCCCCCCAATTTTTGCATGCTTTTTTCGCCCTCCAGAGGCTCCAGAGGCTTTATAGGAGAATGGGGAGGGTGAAAACAGCCTCTCCTGCTCCCCCGGAAGCCCTCCAGAGGCTTCAGGGACCTTCAGGAGGCTTCTCTGAAGCCTCGGGAGCAGTCAAAACGACCCTCTGAGCAAACTGGAAGTCACTTCCGGTTTGCTTGGAGGGTCGTTTTGAGTGCTACGAAGGCTTCATGGACCTTCAGGAGGCTTCCCTGAAGCCTCCAGAGCAGTCAAAATGACCCTCAGAGCAAACTGGAAGTGACTTCCGGTTTGCTCGGAGGGTCGTTTTGAGTGCTACGAAGGATTTAGGGACCTTCAAGAGGCTTCCCCGAAGCCTCCGGAGCAGTCAAAATGACCCTCCGAGCAAACAGGAAGTCAGTTCCTAGATTTCCGGTTTGCCCGTAGGGCCGGTTTTGTGCACTTCGGAGGCTTCAGGGAAGCTTATGAAGCCTCCAGAGGTCCTCCAGGAGTGGGGGGACTCTTTTTGCCCTATAAAGCCTCTGGAGCCTGGGGAGGGCGAAAAATGGCTTAAAAAGGGTGAACTCAGTGCAAATCAGCTACCTGCTCATTTGCTATGATGTCCCCATAGGCTTCATTGGGTAGAAGCAGTGGTGGGATTCAGCCAGTTCACACCACTTACTAGTTGTTAACTTTCTGAACAGTTTGGCGAAGTGGTTGTTGGAAGAAATCATTAGGGCAAAGAACCAGGTGTTAAATTATTTGAATCCTATCACTGGGTAGAAGTGATGACACCTTCTCTGTTATTACACTGATGCCTCAAACTAGCCATTTCTGGGCTAATCCTGATTGCAGAATGCAGGCAGAACACCAGTGAGGCTCTAGTGTAGGATATGAATGCTAAGATTGTAATCAACTCTCCCAAGATGATACCATCCAACATTCACCATTGGCGGGTAAAAGACCTCTAGAACCTAATAGAAGGGATGGAGGCAATGGAGGGTCTGCCTGCCTACAACAGACCAGCATTTTGTGCTGTGGGTTTCTGTGAAGTTCTTTTCTGTTACAGGCAGATGGTTCAGTGAGCTGTAAGAGGACAGATTGTTTGGAGATGTGTCCTCATCCAATCCGAATCCCTGGACAGTGCTGTCCAGATTGCTCAGCAGGTAAAATCTTTTCAGAAAGCTGTTTTCTTCTCAGGAAACCAAATATTTCATTTGATCACCCACATTGTAATGAACATGAATACAGCTGTTTTGAAAACCAATGCATACACAATTTTTAAGATTTTATATCGAAATTGTACAGAAAATGCACGCAGCGGACATACCATTTAGTTCTGCCTCTTGCCTCTGCTTTTACTTTTAAAGTAGACAGAATATTGTTCTGATCATGTATAAATGTGAGAAATCTATCTCAAATGAACATTCCTGTTTTTTAAAAAAAAATAAAAAAAAAACTTTTAAAAATGTATCCTGGTACTCATTATGAGAAGGCAGTATTTACAGGCAAAGGCATTTTAAGCCGAGCAAATAATTTCCAAAACTATTGCTTTTTGTAGTAATTTTTTTTCAATAAATACTTAACAGCAGCAGTCTACTGTCCATGTTAACACGTGAGTACTTTCAGATAAACATTTCCTAAGATTTTCATCAAAAGGCAATTATTTTGTCCACCTACCCCAAACAAGCATCATCCATATGATGTCTACCTGTCTTACGCTTTCTTGAAATCTTTTATATAGGCCATCTGGTTCAAACTGACCAAATAAATAGTTTTTTCTCTTTCACAACAAAAGGTTGTACCTATGCAGGGAAGATCTTCTATAACAATGAAACCTTCCCCTCTGTCTTGGATCCATGTCTAAGTTGCATTTGTTTGGTAAGTCCTCTACTTCTCTTACCCCAGGCTGAAAAAATGTGGAACCCTGGTAATTGTGAGCAAGCAAGAGTTGTGAGTGAGTAGATGTTTATATAAATTTTCTAATCAATCAATCAATCAAACAATCAAACAAACAAACAAACAAACAGTCCATCACATTCTTTGGTTAAGAGTCCACTTCCTAAAAGCGAATGGTCTCTCTACTCCACTCTCCCATAACCTTTCAGAGAGATGCAGATGTAAATTATGTCATGCTTCTATGCATGGGGTTTTACATGATTTCATGTAATAATGTCAGTGGTGGGCTGCTGTGTGGTCATGCGGGTTCGGGTGAACCCTTAGCTTTGATCATTGGTGGGGTCCGCCCACCTGTCCTTGTGCTAAGCTATCCATTTATAACTAACTTTCTGGCTCATTTCCTCTGCTCTCTCTGCCCAACTGAGTTTCGCGCCGCCCCTGCTTTACCCACTGGAGCTGCCTGAATTGATTACCTGCTTCTTTGAAGCTCTGTTTCACTCCCAAAGGAGCGTGTGCTCGCTCACAACCAGCGAACCACTTGTGAACGCAAGTGCAGCCCACTTTTGAATAACATCCCAGGATATCCCAAGAGAGTAGGGACATGCAAAATTGGATAAGACTAAAAAAGGAAGAATTAACCCCCTGATATTTCTTACTGAAATAATAGGACTTGGGTCAACCCAAGAAGGAATAATTTGAAAATTGCTCATAATGTTCCATTTGCCCTTTTCTCCTATACTTAACACAACTCTCTTGAATTTTCCTGACTCTTGAAACACATCTTCTTAATATTGTTGTGTAACATTATTTTGTAATACTACAAGAAGTGTACCCCTGACTACAACTATTACTAAGGAGCTATTGGGGGAGGGCAGGGGAAGGGAAAGAAATAGAAATAAGGGAGGGGAGGAAACCTAAAAAAATGTGTTAGGAGATGAAGATTTTAAATTGCAGTATAATAATATTGCTTTGCCATTGATATAGATTCGTGTGTGTGTGTGCATATTCTTCTGCATGTGTGTGTACATGTATAACTCTATGTATGTCTGTGCATGGACCTTATAGCTGGGCTCTGTAGCCTGTTCTCCTGTGGACTGCGTCGTATCCTGTACCTACCCTTTCCATCCAGAAGGAGAGTGCTGTCCAATTTGTCACGGTAAGCATTACAGCAATGTGGCTTTTCTAAAAGACTATTCCAAATGTAATATATATACTACTAATTGCGCTTTTTGCTATTGCTTTTCAGGAGAATTTGTGTCTTGGTTTAGATTTAGATTTTTAGATTTTATTAACATTTGTAGGCCGCCCTTTTCCCTGAGGGGACTCAGGGCGGCTCACATAAAATCAGGGAGGGGGAACACAAACAATGACATAGACACATATAATAAAAGTAATAAGCAACATACATTCATCATTCGGGAGGGGCGGCTATCCTTGTCCCCAGGCCTGACGGGCTAGCCAGTTCTTAAGGGCTGTGCGGAAGGCCTGGACGGTGGAGAGGGTACGAATCTCCACGGGGAGCTCGTTCCAAAGGGTCGGGGCTACTACTGAGAAGGCCCTCCTCCTTGTAGTTGCCAGCCGGCACTGGCTGGCCGATGGAATACGGAGGAGGCCCAATCTGTGAGATCTAATTGGTCGCAGGGAGGTAATTGGCAGGAGGCGGTCTCTCAAGTTTGCATTTGAAACACAATTATTGACTACAGTTATTTTGCTACTAAGATGAAAATAAAGAAACATGATGGAGAAAATAAATGGCCTTATTTTAGCATTGTGGCATCTGGCTTCTCCCCAATGTACATAAGTTACAGGAGAAAATTTAATAGAAATGCCCCTTCTTTTTTTACTAGTAAAGGGCACTAAAAAGCCAGAATAATGCTTTTGAACCAATTTTTGTTGGAATGGTGCAGGAATTGAAATTTTTGGCCAGTCCAGAAGTAAACAGTGCTACAGATCAATTATTGTGAAAAAAAACAATATTTTAAAAAAGTGAGCAATCAAGGGACTGCAAGTCATTTTTTAAAAAAAGTGTGCTATATATAGTTCTTTTACAAAACTATATCACAAGTTTCGTTTTCTGTGTACTGATGAAGAGTTTTGCATAATTTCTGGGTTTCATATTTTCATCCAGTCAGTGGTGGGATTCAGCCAGTTCGCACCTATTCCGGAGAACCACTTGTTAACTTTCTAAGCAGTTCAGAGAACCAGTTGTTGGAAGAAATCTCCTTTTGTTTTTTCCCCACTTTACAGGGCTAATCCTGTAAGGAAGGCCGGAAGGAAACATTCTGGTGTTGTTTCTACCCTAATCTTTATTGACCTGCTTACAGAAACTGCCTCTTTGATTAACCCTTATTACATTGTAACAGCTAAGGTGAAGCGCCCATTAACCTGAGTGACATTTAGTTGGCCACACTCACCCAGTCACAAGACCACCAAGCCACGTATACCTAGCTGGTCATTAGGGCAGAGGACTGGTTGTTAAATATTTGAATCCCACCACTGCATCCAGTGCAATTTATTTAAGACAGGTCTGTAGATAGTATGTTCATTGTTGGAATTGTATATCTTATGCATTCTTTTTCTGTAGACTGCAATTACAGGGGAAGAAAAGTAATCAATGGACACAACTTTGTTCCTGAAGATGAACCCTGTGTTTATTGTACCTGCCAGGTGAGATGTAAAGGTTTTGGAGAAGAGAGACTTCATTCCTTTACCTCTGTTGTTTCCTTTGAAATCTTAAACAGGCCTCAGCTAAGATGTGGTTGATAATCTGTCAGACTCCACTGACAGTATTATATGTCAATCATTTCTTCTTTGAGTTCTTATAAACTCCTACATCTGCCACCAGTTGCCTTGTTTCCTGCCAGCCTCTTTCTTGATTACCTCTGATTTTTCCAGCCGTGTGTTTGTGTGTGTATTTCCTCTCATAACTTTTGCTTTTCCATTATGTATCCAATACAATGGCTTTAATTTCTATTGAATAGTCTAGAGGGTAGGTAGCAGAAACTGCAGTCTCTAAACAAACATTTATTCATAGTAAGCGCAGCAAATAATTGAATGAACCTATAGTAGGCCAAAAGAAAAAGAACAAAACAAATGTGATCAGTAGCAGTAGAAATCCTACTAAGCAACAACCCTAACTCCTTCTGGCCTAAAAACAACAGAGATCCTGTCTTTGAACAATATAATTGTAACTCTTCCCACAACACGCAACAGCTTCATTCTTAGTGCTTCCAGCAATCAGTTTGGTATTACTTTTCCCAGTATTACAATCCATGATATTGAGCATGCTATCTCAAGACCATAATTTCTTCTTTGTTCAGCCTTTTTGATGACTCAGCATTCACAGCCATGTACCACAAAGAGAGCAAACTGTATTCAAGCTCCCAACTATGCCATGCAATAATAGAAATACTAGAAAACTATAGAACATCCCTAGGACAGAAGGCAATGGATTTACCTGCTGCAATCAGTGATTTCTTGCTGGGTTTGAACAATTCTTTGATTTTCTCTCCCTTCAGCTTGGGGAGGTGAGCTGTGAGAGGAAGACTTGTACAAAGACTTGTCCAGAGTCCTTTGGTCCTCTGACTCATTGCTGCATGGACTGCCAAAATAATGAAGTTATGGGTAAGTATTTTTTGTCACATCTGTCTGAAGAATCTATTGCTCTTTGTTCCATCCTCTCAGATCTACAAGAAGGATGCAACAATTTGGGGAGCAGAAAAAAGTGTGTGATGTTATACTACCTCTTTTAAGGAAATATAAAAGTATTCTATGCATAGAACTGTTTACAGAAGCTGCATTAAGTTTGTCATGCAAAACGCAATTGTCTGGGATAGTCA
This sequence comes from Thamnophis sirtalis, assembly GCF_051295495.1. NCBI lineage: Eukaryota > Metazoa > Chordata > Lepidosauria > Squamata > Natricidae > Thamnophis > Thamnophis sirtalis. Next base: position 67,659,341 of record NW_028261381.1, on the reverse strand, counting down.
TGGAGGTCAGAACAGAGGAGACATTGTATTTGCAATTATTATTATTTGAGAGTCTGATGAACAAATTCTGAAAAAGTCTGCCTTCCATGTTCTGACAGTCACTGGTGTGCAGGCACTTTTCTATTAATTCTGTTGCTCTATCTATAGCAGGACTACTAGCTTCTATAACAGCTTTGTTCTTTATACCATCCGTCTTGTAAACTCACAGGATTCTTTTTTATTTGTATATGTATACGTCCAAACTAGACTGTGATGTTTCCCTGTGTTTTATATATATGTGTGTGTATGTGGATATATGCATAATGGTTTCTTTTGAGAGCTGAATGCAATTTTAATGTAGCTGATTAGTGTACATTTAAAGTGACAAAGTTCTATTCTATTCTATTCTGCAGGTTTCTTAGCATACTCAAAGCTGCAGAATGTGTTACAATGTACTATCTAGGTTTCCCAATTATGCTCTGTTCAACCTGTATGAAATAGTCCTTTGTTCATGAGTGATTACGTTCTCTTTTGTGATCCAGCAGGAAGGGACAGTATTTGTACATCTTTGTATATGCTAATCCACAATCAAGTTCACTATGGATTGAGATTTGTACAGTCTAGAATACAGGTAATAAGTAATACATCTGCCACAATGCTTCAGATCAATTAATATTCAATCCAATTTGCTTTCTTCCACGTCAGATGATTTGGCTTCCCTGGAGAATAGACTAGCCAACCCTGTCTTGGAAGATGGAGCAGCAGAGAGACCCTTGCAACCTCTTCAAAGAAGTCCCATGGCTCTGATGTCTGACAGCTCTACCCCTAACATTGCCTCACTTACTCCAGATGATCCTCTTGAAGCAAGTAATGCAAATGATCAGGAGACTGTACTTACGAGCCCAATTGCACTAGGAAATGTTGGACTCCACCAAAGCAGACCAGGAGAGGCCACTAGGTTGCATCTCAATGAACCACCAAGTATCATCCCTCCTTCTTGGCTAAGCCACTCAGCGATTCCTCAAATAAAGCCAGAGTCCACTGTATCACTTCTAAATAAACCAGAGAGCTTTGGGGATCCTCCTAGAAAATCAATTGGGTCCTCCATGACTCATTCCAGCCTGTCCTCTCTTTATTCAAGATCAAGCAGAACCACTCCATCTCCCCCTACAGCTCATATTTCCAATCCATCCACTCCAGCTAACCTCAAAAAGTCCGTAACTGCCTTATTTCAGGATTCAAACACCCACAACATTCCTTTGCAACCTCTGGCTGAAACATTTTCTTCCTCGGCCAGCTCTAATCTAGATTCTCTTCAAGAGCTTCCTAGCAGCCCAACTCACATCACATATTTTTCTTTGGACCAGCAAAATGCGGGAAACGGCTCTAAATTAACCTCTAGTAATGAGAATAGCCTCACTGATATATCTCCATAGACTGGAGAATAAGAGGGACATAATTATTATGGATAAGGGGAACATAACCACTTTAATCTCATAAAAACAAGAGCATCTGCCTATGTGGTTGCTGTTTGCTAGATTTCTCACTATGTATTCATGGAAACTATTTCTCACTATGTATTCATGGAAATAATCTCCATTATAATTTCTGGTTTCTTAGAAAGCAGATCCTCTTATCGGGGATATCACTTCAGCTCTTGATTGTATTGAGGTTCTTACTTAATTAATACCCCATTGGACCTAGAAGATAGTAGAAAAATGCCTTTTGTTGCAATATCAGTACAAACATTCTGGTAAAACATAAATATTTCAGAACGAAAGCATGACAAATAGAATCGTAGGCTAATTCAACCTCTTGTCTTGCATGTTGTATGACTGGCTTAATGCCAGCAAAGGAAGCAATAATTTGTGCCAGGAGTCACATAATAAATTTTCTCACACTATGTCTAATATAGACATTCTGTTGCTGCTTGCAGTCTTATATGGACATTTCAGGACTGATTATACATATTGAAGAAATGTGGCTAGCTTTCCATGAAGTCAGAAATGAACTAAGCATTGCTTTATAGACAATGTACTGCATACTGGTATGTACAACACTGACTTTAATAGTGGAAAACTTCCACTTTCTTGTTCTGGTGTATATAGTATTCTGCAATTCAGATTATAATATGTTGAAATATATTTTATGAACACTAAAATCATAGCATCATACCTAAAGGTAAATGTATTTTTCTATGTCACAGTTAAAAGTATGTTTCCAAGCTAAGCTGATGAGAATTTTGTTTAACATATCTTGGGTGAAATTTGCCAGCCATTAAAGTTTTCAGGAATATTCAGTTTCTTGAAAGGCTTTGAAAGTCACGTGCAGTCCATTCATAAAATATGCAGCATGACTGAATTTTGTCAGCTACCTCAAAGGAATGTCTTGTAAGAGCACATCAACTTTTCATAATTGAAATTAGAAATACTGCCATTGTTTTCCTCCATTTCGATCTCTGGGAATTCTAATTTTTTGAGATGTCCAATAAGTCTTCATTTATGTAACTTTTCCGCTTCCTAAAACTTAATAGCTAGCATCATTGCTCCTCAGAAGGCTTGAGTCTGATGTAAATGTGCAGGAGAATGTACTGAACTAGAGCAGAGCAGTGAGTCTCTTTCAAAGCCATAAAGGTGCTACAGACAGCACAAAAGCAGGAACATGGTACCTGCCTAAGGCTTTATAAAGCAGCAGCAACTTTTCCCTGTATCACATGATTGTGCTTTGCAGCTATAATAGTATTTTTGGAAAAGGACATTTGTTCCAGGGCACCCTTTTTCCTTTGAATTCAAAGGCAGCACAGCCACATGAAATATAACTTTGGAAACATCCAGTGGCAATTTGAAAAGTGATTTGAAGTATATCCACAGTTCTTCCATGGCTGGCTGGCTTGGTCAACTTCTGTGAGGCAGATAGAGCCAATATATCCTCAGCTCTAGCTTTGTTGGCTTCTAAGCCTTAATCGTGTACTCAGAATTTTTGCAGGTGAAAACCCAGAAAGTGCAAAACAGTAGAAGCTGGACAGGCAAATGCACATATTAAGAAGAAGCCAGTATAGGAGTCTGCAGTGTTTTATACTTTATGCCACAGGCATTCTGACTGACTTTGCTAAGGGTCTCAAAGTGTTTCAGTTTATGGTCTGTCAAAACCACCCTACCTCAGAGGGCTTGTAATGGCTTTATGCTGGGTTAAAGTTGGTTTCCTCCAAGGAATCTTGAAAAAAAGAAGAGACTAAAAAATCACTGGTCCGGATTTTAATTTTCTTTCATGGAACTACATTTGTGGATGGGGGAATAAAGACCTGTAAGGCCTCATATCTCTATACCTTGAACTAACAACAGTTTATGGCTTAAAGTGACCTTGTCTGGTTAGGGTTAGGGTGATTCATAGCCATTCTTGCCAATATTTCCTTATTAGGGCAGCTTAGGGCACATCAGTTGATGCCATCTATTGGACAATACGTCCAATATGCAAGCAAAGTTTTATTGGTAGATATGGTAAAGCCCCTTTCAGATTGTCACTTCAGACATGCATGTGTTCATTTGATCAGGAATTAGAGGACATCTCTAGGTGAATTTACCTTGGTATGTTGCCATGTCAAACTAAATGCCTATATTGTGTTTTACATATATTGATATAAAAATTGGTATTACACTGCTGTGAACATTTCCATTTAAACAAAATGGTTGGTTTTAAAAACTGAAATATATATTATAATAAAAATTATGGAAAATAAATTTAATCTGAATATTCTCAAACCATATTTTTCAATAACTGAATTTGATAAAGTTCATTTTTAAAAGGCTTGTTTTGTATATAGACAAACATAATCTTTGGAAAGTATGTTGATTGACTTCTTTGCTAAATGCAGGAAAGTTAAATGTTTGTTGAATGCTGAGGAAAGCTTCCTAAAATTAAGAGTAGTTTGACAGTGATATCCATTATCCACAAAGTTGGTGGGTTCTCCTTGGTTGGATGTATTCACTTGGGAAATTTCACTTGGAACTAATTAACTTCAGTTCATTAGTTGACCTGCAATCAGTGTGCAATGAATACAAAGCCATTTATTTTTATATTTATTTATTGTTGCTGATATTGAAGCATGGGGATCAGGAGCATAATTACCAAATTTAATTCCAAAGAGTCAAGATTATCCTTAGGCTAGCATAATATGACTAATAAGATGTTGCTATTACTGTGCCACAGGAGCCAGGCCAATCTGGTTGTTTGCTCGGTCGAATACACAATAGTATTGACGAATGAAGATATCTCCAAGGATCCAAAGATCAGACTGGAAGGGCATATCCTGGAAGCCACTTGTGCAATAACCTTGGAACTGAAAGAGAAGTTCAAATATATGATGAATTTGAATGACATAACTCGAGGACCTTTGCAAAGCATCAGGAAGCTGACATTCCTTTCCTCCTCCCGTTGAGTGTTCCTTATACATGTTGGAGTAACAGAAAACCATATTTGCCTTGAATGGGCTATCTCCATTGTCTACCTCTAACTTGCTTCTTGTTTAAATCTGGAGTCATCTGATTTCCCTCAAAGATGATGGGTGACAAACCCTTACATATTTTGCCTACCTTAAGCATGCTGTTGGGTTATGTTGGAGTAAGTGGAAATGCTATGTCCATCCTAGTATAGCTACTGTAACACTGACTAAAACATGGACTGGAGAAAAAATGAAGGCAATGCCATGGAGGAAAATAACCGTAGCTAGAATATGATTGTATCTTAGTTTATATGCAAGAGAAAGAGCAGGATGCTGAGAATCATGTTTGGACCCTGTATGAAACTTTCTGAAGAGCCCCATGGATAATATATAACAGTGAATCATACATGTTTAACAGGGCTTGCTCTTTAACTGTGTTTTCCTAGAACATTTGTACAATCCAACAATAATGCCATAAGGAAAGAATCACTTTACGTGTATCTTCCATACTATGAACATTAAGTTTATATTGCAATATTTGTGACTAAACACAGTAGTTATTCTTGAGTCCAAAATGATAAACTGATACAATACTCTTTCTTTAAAATAATCTCTATAGCTTTCCTCATCCTGGTTCTCTTTAAATGTGTTGGATTTCTAAACTGATAATCCCCCCCCAAATAGTCCAAACACTGATAATTGAAGTCTAACATATTAAGGATGGTCTACTATGGAGAAATGACATCTACTAGAAATGAATATGATCTACATGAGAATAATCTTATCACTAAATGTGTTGCATTTCATATTCAGAGTTGCAGAATTCAATACTTCATGCATAATGAAAATACTGCTATGCTAAAAATTATCAAAAACATTTCAAATGTTAGAAAATGTCTCCCACTTGAATATAAGTGACTGAGATTGTCTTGCTATAATTCTTTCAGGTTCAGGTTTCTTTTTCTCTAGAGGTTTATTGTGTGAGTATGACCTAAATTATTTGAGATAATTTTTTGGATAAACCACAGATCTTACCTGGCGAATGTAGGCACTGGCGGGCACAGGGTATTCAATGCCATTGATGGTGAAAACAATGTCAGCCAATTCATTGATAGCGTTGCAGTTGATCATATACTGATATGAAATAGGATGAACAGAAAAGATATATTAGTAGCCCCATAACATTTGAGAAAGGGGGAAAAAGCTGGGCGTTATGGACTACAAATTGTCCAGAAAAAAAATCATTAGAACAAACTTGAGCATTTTACACACACACACACACACACACACACACACACACACACACACACACACTAAAAGCCACCTCTGACCCTTTGGCCCTCTCTTGATTTTTGTAATGGTTCTGGACAGTGGTTATCTTACCTTTTAAATGTTATTTACATGGATTAATTCTAAACAAAACTTTCTAAGCTTTTATTGTGCGGCTGTTTGGCTTAAGATCTGATAAGATTTTACAGCTGTCCCTTTGAAGTCTGCTTTTGCTTGCAGAAAGTTTGCGAGTGAGTGTTTTAATCTTGCTGAGCTTCTAAGAAAAAATACAACTGCATTTAAACATGGCGTCTCCTCAAGAAATACTCTTAGCTCTGGAGAGGTTGTTGGAGAAAGAGGAAAGAATTGAGAGAAAATTGGATTATTTAGTGCATTTGGCAACGAAATGTGAGGGAAAAATTGAGGATGTTTTTCAAACACAAAATAAGAAGATTGAAATTCAAAAAATTGAAATGGAAGATGAATATAAAGAGACTGAGCTTGTTGATATTCGTGGCAATTGGTTCATTTCTGAGGGAAGAAAGAGTGGAATATTGGAAAAGGAACTAAATGGAGAGAAAATTTACTTCAAAGGAGAGAACATAGAAGAAGAAGAAAGCAGAAAAGAATTTATGGACTATGAAATACTTTTTGCAAAATATTTGATAACACTGTTGAGAATTAAAGATAAGCTGAAAAAGGAAACAGAAGGAGGGCGTCAATATTATATGAGAAATACTATAAACAAGGAGTTGCAAAGAGGAGTCCATAGAGATTTGTTTAAGAAGATGTTTGGAGGTCTGGATCCACAATTGGCAGAAGACATAAGATTGTTTTGTTACTGGAGAGATACAGGTTGATAGATGGAAGAGTATAATTTAAAACTAGCTTAACTTAGTTGAATTTAGTGATAATAGGTATAGTTAAATAAAAATTGATAATGATAGTAATGTATACAATGTTGAGTTATTATAATAAGTAATAATTGGATATGAATATTGAATGTTACCCGTGAAGGGAAGGTTAGAAATATTTTTGGACTATATATAAAGGCTATTAATAACAACAATAATAAAAAAGAATAAAATTAGACACAGCTAAGTTTTAACTAATAGGGGGAAATGTTATGATATAGGATATAGTTAAATAAAGAAAGGATAATGATAATAAACTATATATATGGAGGATTAGAAAATTTCGGTATTAAATATTATGGATGTTTAGCTAAAACAAGATATGAGGATATAATGTTAATGGAGGATATTATAAATAAGTAAATGAAATGCCAGCATGTGGTTATGTATTAAATCTTGGTCTGACCAGCACTGCCTTCCATAATGCTCCACTCTATTCTGCATGGCCATTATATGAGTCTGCTGATTAATTAGGGCTGAAAAAGGCATTTCCCTATCTAAATCACTTTAGGAAGCTAGGGCAAACCAGGAATCTTGCATAAGAATTGGAATAGAGGGAGAAAATGGATTGTACATAATAATAGCAAAAAAAATAAAAAATAGAAATTATCTGAAAAACTTATTAAGATTCACAAAGTCATTGAACCATAGATCTCTAAAGATCTCCTAGCACAATGCGCTTGGTCCATCTTCCTATCTCAACCTTTAAGAAGAATTACCGTATATATACACAATAATGTGAAAATCACAGCTGCCAGTTCTTTAGCTAGTATTGGCCTTCATATGCATTGAGTTCTCAAGAATCTAGGATGCCATAATGTATCAGTGTAACATATGGGTGGATCCAAATAGTGTCACCTTTTGCAATTGTCAGATGGACAGATTTTCTAAATGTCATCCAAGATTTTTTTGGTATAGCATCCAGGGTACTGATAACCACTGGAACCACCACAGCTGCATTATGCTATAACCTTTCAATTCTGATTTCCAGATCTTCTTTGTCTTCTACTATCCCCTGATACTACTGCATGAATTATCCATACTTTCTTCTTTTCAACAATAGTAAAATCTGGCGTTTTGTGAGTCAAGACTTTATCAGTTTGTATTTGGAAATCCGACATTTAAAACTCCTCACTTTTTACTACTTTCTCAACACTATGTTCCCAGCAATTATCCATTACTGGTAATGATTATTTATTTATGTATATTAATTATAGTTTATCTCATTATTATCAAGCTTACCTGACCATTGGAATTTTGGCTAGCACCAATGTAGTTCTGAATGCTAGCAATGCCATTGGGGGGACCTGCCAGGAGGGAGGTACCAGTGTCAACAATAGCTTGGCAGCCACCGGAACAAGCAATGACTTGACCATTGAGGGTGATGCTGAAAAGAAATATTCAGGTAAAGATGAGAGAAAGAAAAGTGCCACAACTTTTGCATGCATGTCTTTTCAAATGATAAAACAACTTGGGCTATGGGAAAGGAAGAAGAATGAGAAAGATTCAAAATAATCCACCTTGACCTTTTTTCCCCTATAAGGGGGAGCAGAAGGAAACTCTGGCAGGTTCTCAAGAATCTATTATTATATCACAATACTAAACTACATTCCTATAATTGTTAAAGTGTCTGTTTCCTAATCTGGCCTGCTTCGTGGAACTGGTGGGTATCTTCTTTTGCCATTATTTTGCATTTGGTTTTTGACTGCATCTTTGTGAAGCAGGGATGTGAAGGCTGAAGGTGTAGAAGTTGGGTTACCTGTCCACAGTGATCTGCCAATAGAGTTCAGCAGAAAGAGGCACCCAGTTTAGACTTCCAGTATAGTAGGAGGAGTCAATGCCACCAAACATTACAAAGCTCCCGCTCTGGTCATCACTGAAAAATGAACATATAAGAACATGCCAATTAGAGGAACTGCAAATATTTTTTCATTTATTTTTTTGTTTCCTATTGATCCATTGAAACTTTTAAAAAACAATATCCTTAAAACGATGGGTTAATTAGTTGGTTGCTTCCCCTATAAGGTACTGGCATATTTTGGCTGCTATCTAGTGATCATATGGACAGGGGTAAATGCTATTGAAGAAATGGAGTTTAGCTCTGAGAATTGGTATATGAGCTGTTAAACTGCAGATTCTTTCAGTCCATTCCCTTCCCTATATATTCAGAATATATCCTAACCCAGAACTTGCAAACCTTTTCGGCAGTGAGTGCCAAAGAGGGAGGGAGAATGGCGGCTCATTATGTGTGCTCGTTGGGGCTGCAACCCAGAAGAGGAGCTGCCTGAGGGCATGTGTCCCAGGGTTTCCAGTGCACAGTTGCCAGCCGATCTTCTGCTTTCTGGCATGCATGCACACGTGACGGCAGTGGTTTATCATTTCCTTTACCATACAGTAGTATGAAATGATGCCTTAGCCATTGTCACTAAAGTGATCAGCTGCTTCCAGTGTCTTTCTATATTGCTACCCAAAATAGGAGTTTAATGACTGTAGCCAGGCAGCTACGATAACCCATTATATGCCTTGGGTGACCTGCTGGGAACCCACAATTTATGACAGCAATTGGGGCCAGGTGTGATGCAGTCATTAAGCAAGTCATACTTGTGGACTTTTTTTGCTGCTATCTTTAAATGAATCACTGCAGTTAAACAAATTGTATGCTTGTTAAGTGACCCTGCTACCCCCATTTGCTTTGTTGGTCAGAAGCCTCCTGGGAAGATCACTAATGGCAATCACATGGCTCCAGGATGCTGCAACTGTCACAAGTACATGCCAGTTGCCAAAAGCCTGGATTTTGATCATGTGACCATGGGGATGCAGCAATAGTTGTAAATACAAAGGGAGTCATAAATCACACTTTTTGGCCCCTCAAAATCTGTTGTTAAACTAATGGTTGTAAGTTCAGGACTACCTGTAGTGTACATACTCCTGGAATATACCCCTAGTATTCTTCACTCATCCCTCTCAGAAATATCCCTGCTGCTATGATGACGCAACCTAGCAGAACTCAAAGGGATAAAAATAATTTACCATTGATTTGCTGCAGGATTTTTGATTTAAACAGTTCCTATTCTAGCCAACGGTCCTGGATTTTTTTTATAGTTCCCCATCCAAATACTAAACAGGTCTAACCCTAATTAGACTTTTGAGGATCAACCACTGTCACCTACATGCCACCACCTGCCATTCATGGTGAAAAGTTATTATGTATACCACTTTATAGGGATATTGTTATTGTGTGTGCATGCTTTAAAAAAAACCCTAACTAGAGATTTTTCCTAATATTTGACCTCTTGCAGTAATGCACTGAAAACATGTAAAACCGGAAAGTATTGTCTATTGCTGAGTTTCTCCAGAAGTAATATGGTTGGCACCCATGCCCTCTTTCTCTTCTAGCAAGAGATGGTAATTAGTCTATTCAGAAAAATGTGCACAAATCATTGCTACTTACGCACTCAGGAAGACGGAAAAGAGATCCTGGGATACTAAACCTTCACTCATCATGTTGTCAAAAACCGGAGTGGCACCAGAGGCAGACAGCCTAGGGTAAGCCAGACCCAGGATGCCATCAAAGGGGGAATAATAAAGGAAGGTGCCCGGCTCACTCTGACTCAGACCAAAGATTTGGTTGCTGACCTGAATACCTCCAACCTGTGCAGAAATGGTTATAAAATTCCTTTTTAATTTCAAGCAGTACTACTACATTTGTGTCGGAAGTACATACTGTGGCATCTTAATTTCAATTTCAAGCAGATTTATGCATAGATACATACATGTGTGTTTGCAAACTGACCTTGAATGATTCATATAATTCACTTGATTCTAGTTGATTCACCACTTTTAAATAAACTGCTTTGCAGTTTAATGTCTATCACATAAAATAGCCTCAAAGGAAATCTCTATTTATAGCCTATTAGTTTATCATCTGCAACTATTTCTCTCTGCCCAATCTAAATTTTGAAAGGAGTGTAATTGACACAGAGTTGAGATTAATCTCTTGGCAAAGTATTGGCAATGAGTCTCAAAAAAGACAGTGCTGATTATAGATTGAGCTTTAATCCAATAAATGACTGGATCTTATCCATTAGAATTAGCGGATATCCATTGATATCAACATTATATATGAGTATATACATCTCCTACAGATTCAATAGTGGACATGGATGAATTCTATGGATAATACAAGAAGTGCTAAGTGTAGTATCAGGAAAAGACATAAATCTTATAAATGGGTGTTGGAATGCTGAAAAAATATGAAGAACCCTGGAAATATAGGAAAGTCGCCCTGGCTAAATTAACACAATAAAGCAAAAATAGAATTTGGTAAAGATAATTATTTGTTTATTTACAAAAACTACTTCAAATACAGATATTATATTTGGATTTCACTTGAGATATAAGCCTTGAATCCAGTCAATTACATAAGAGGAAACAAACAATTGAAAAATGAAATCCTGTGAACCAGGATACTTCCAGCTGCAGATTATGGAGCAGAGACCATGAATTATTTCTGTTTAATAAATGGGTTAAAATCAGAAAAATAAAGAAAACAGGTACACCAACAAGATTTGATCAGAAGAACAAGGAAACAGAATCTGGGGCCAATATGAGGCATTTATTTAATACCTTTAACTTAAACGACAGGCAACTTGAGGTATTCTACGAAGGAGACCGTAACAATGGAAAACTGAAGGAAAACCAATACAAAGAGGAAAAAATCCTCTTAGTTTTCAAAACAAGACAGAGAAAGATAAGTAAATTAAAGCCTTGAGCAATATATGATGACTGAAATTGAGATTATTATTAAGTAAAAAAGTATAGGGAAAACTCTCTCAACGGAGGAAAATAACTAGAAAAACAAATATATTTGTTTTGAAAAAAAATCAGAGCACTCACAGGATATCTTATTGCTAAGGGAAGGATACCCAACAGTAATCGTGGAAGAGATCTAATAGAAAAAAATAGATTAAAGGAAGTTGACTATGCTATAGTGAAACCTTTTACAATGGGATTATAGAGTAACAGGAACATTTGTAGAGAAAGGGAATATATTCAGAAACCAACTCAAATAGCATTTGAGATAGAAGAGGAAGTAGACTAGATGTCAGATAGGAAAGCACTTTCATCCTGACAGATGAAAAATCCACTGAACTGTTCAAAACTGCAAGACAAGAAGGAAATCTAATTTTATTTACAGTTTTATTGACAGGAAATGTTGCGTGAAAAAGATAAGTGTTTATGGCCAAGAAGGGAGACCCAAGACAATATGCAATTATCAAAGCAGTGGATTAATTTCTCACACAAGCAGTGTTATTGAATAACTCACAAAAAAAGCCAGAGCACACATGGGGAAAGAAATGCTAAATGAACAGGTAAATGGCAGAAAAGGCAAATTTGTGTGTGGAGGGGTGTAGCTAGCTGACATCAGATGAATAATGAAGAGTACAAAAAAATAGAAAGAGCTACTACTTCACTGATTACAACAAAGCCTTTATAGGTCATGCCAGAATGTGGTATATATTACTAATGGGTCATTATTCTTTTGATAAGCCTTTATAGTGAAGAAGAAGTTACTATAGGAAGTGAATCTGGACAGTCAGAATGATTCAGAATTAAAAAGAGAATGTGACAAGATACATTTTCATCAGATGTGCTTTCACTGCAATCTACGCTGGAAACAGTTCGTGCAACTAGAATCTAAAAGCTCAGATCCATACTATGTATTAGATGAAAAATTAATCTTATGTCACAAGAATCTCAAGAAACATTCTACTTTCAAATGAGACATTTATATATAGACAATTTTAGGCTGCAAATGCTGCATGCTTCCTTCTGCTTTTTTTGGTAGGAGGTGGACATTTGCCTCTTTTATGAAGACAAAACAGAAAGCAACTCCTGGCTGTTGTCACAACTGTCAGCTCTGTTATCAGTTTTCACAATGTTATGAAAAGAACCTCCTACAGTATTGACCCTGTACCCATTTAACTTTTACAGCAATGTGTTTACAGAATAATAGGATGGAATGAAATGACAGCTGGAATCAAAATAAGCAGTGCTTCTTCTGAAATATGCTAATGACTCTGTTTTGCTAGGTCATAGTAAAAGAGAGCTCATTATAAAAATAAAAATAGAAAGTGAAACTACTGTGCTAATGTTCCAAATTTCTTAAGTTCAATATTAAGAAAGGAAACATAAGCTCAATCAGCAAGTTTCATGAATTTACAGCTGATGGCAAAGAATTGAAAATGGTACATGTTTCTGTTTTCTTGGGTTCCAGAAGAGATAAAAGTAGACAGCAGTCTATTATTTCCAGGGAAAATAGTTGGAAGCATTATTAAAGAGAAAACAAGTTGGTAGGAGGAAAAATGGGCTTTTGTGAAAACAAACCAAGATGGTTTCTGAAAATAATTCTCTAAGTTTCCAAACTTTTTGGAAGGTGTTAATGAGCATGTAAGCTAGGTGGCTCAATAGAGACTGTATTCTTGGACTTTACCTGGACAGTATCATAGCCTAGGTATCCAGTCATGCTTCCGGTGCCATAGGTGATGGATACGCTCTGGCTGGTGGATTGGAAAGTGGACGACTGTTGTGGATTGAATTTATGATGGTTGGCTGCAAAGATAAGCAATTGTAGTATGATGTGGGCATACTGAATATATAACAGAACAGAAAGAGCAATAGAGGGTTACAGAGATATTGGCATTTAACTCATCCCACTGCTATATTCTCTAATGTGTGAACTCTGTCCTGAGTCATAGCTAACAAGAAAGCTGGTTTATAATTTGGGCGAAAATAGTTACAATTCTCCTTTATGTCATGTGGAAAATAAAATATATAATTATTATATTGTTAGACATTTTGCTGTATCTGGCTTTATGGCTGTAATAAACTGATTGGATTATCCCTTACATTACATCCCACACTTCTATATCCAAGCTCATTCTTAAACATTTACTATGTAGGAACATGTTTTGTTATTCCATAATAATCCCCTTGAGTAGCAGCTTCCCAAAGCTGCCTCTAGCAGTCAATATGGCTGATACTAATATGATCCATGTTGAACAGTGGATCATATTAACATCATGTCCATCTATTTGGAAAAATAGATGGACACGAGAATCAAAAATTCTCCCTGATTTGGTCCCTTTCAAGTGTGTTGGAATGGGAATTCTGAGGATTTCCCCTCAACATGCCAACACAGATACTGTGATGGGGCTTGTGGTCCATTACATTTGGAAAGCACTACCTTGAGGATATCTTGAATTAAGAGTAGCCTCTTTCTGAAGACATCACTTATGGAGACTACTTACAACAAGCTGGACTGGAGCAGGACACAGAAGGGACCCACAAGTTGGAAGACCCAGTGTCAAAGAGGACTACGAACTCCTGTGGTGGAGTGCCAATGGAGATAGTGCCACTGTACTCGATCTGTGGAGGCAGAAAACAGAGCATAAAAGAAAATCCATCCCCAATATCTCCATAACATTTTTGAAGCAAGAGAAATGAACACTTCTTTGTCAACAAAAGCAAGTTTGACAGGCTTTTTAGACAATACAAATCTGCTCAATTAGTTACAGTAAAAGTAAAGGTTCCCTTGGCACATATGTGCTAGTCGTTTCCGACTCTAGGAGGCGGTGCTCATCTCCGTTTCAAAGCTGAAGAGTCAGCACTGTACAAGGATGTCTCCGTGCCGATGTGGCCAGCACTACTAAATGCCAAAGGCGCACAGAACACTATTACCTTCCCACCAAATGTGGTCCCTATTTTTTTACTTGCATTTTTACATGCTTTCAAACTGCTAGGTTGGCAGAAGCTGGGACAAGTAACTGGAGCTCACTCCTCGACGCGGCGCTAGGGATTTGAACTGCCGACCTTCCTGATTGACAAGCTCAGCATCTTAGCCACTGAGCCACCGTGTCCTATCTGTTACAATAGAATATTGTTTATGTTCCATGATCTCAAATCACTTTCAAACTTTAAAAGTATAACTTCCTCAATCCGTATGTCTCTTTTATTGCTCTCCAGGGCCAAGGGCTATTGATTTAAATCAACAGGTGTTGAGCTTATCTAGCCTTGTCTATAGGCTATATGCTGAGTTCCTCCTCCTAATATGGAATACTTACATCCAGATAATTTTGCAAGGGTTCAGAGGCAAATGCATTTTGCAGCCAGGGGAAATATTTTGTGCCAAGGTTATAAGGATGCTTCTTCAGAAAATCATCTAGCAGCCCATGCTCTTTAAGGATTTGCCTCACGGATTTTGTTTTCCTTAGGTGAACCCTAAGCATTGAATAATGGAAAGGAAATGATTAATAAGTGAAAATTAGCATTAAAGATAGAAAAAAATGCATTTTGGACAGCATTCTCTGATTCGACACTCTTAAGAGGGCTACAACCTTCAGAATTCCCAGCTAGAATGAGAGTTATAATTGCAACATATCATTGGAGGCCCTGGGGATGGGGAAGGTTATGTTCAGATTTATTTCTGCTGAGGAAGAAGGATTTGAAATCTAGGTATATTCTTTAGAGAAAGAAGCATCTTCTACCTGATGAACACACAGTACATTTGCAGATACAGTTATAAAAGGAAATAAAATAATACTGTCAGTGGAAAACCTAGGCAGATTCCGGCTTTGTGGCTTGCCCACCAAACACAATAGAAAGTTTGCTGGAAGAGTTTGTGGAACATAATTTAGAAAGAAAATTAGATCCTTCTGAAGAAAATGGTACATGTTTCCTTTAAAGAAAGCACAATGGTCAATACTTACTTTGTTGTCAGACACTGGGAAAGTGCCACCAGGCTCAGAAGTAAGAGGAACTTCATGATTACTCCTTTATCCCCAAGTTGTTAATTCAAATGAAGTGTGGGTCCCAGCTTCTAAGCAACACACTTAGGTTTGCTACACACATATATATAGTTCCAAGACTCTCTTATCGTATTTGCATATCATATAAAAAGGCAAACATTCCTGATATGATTATCTTTTTAAAAAATGTCCTTAAGAAGAACTTTCCATGTTATTCTTTTCATTTGCATTAAGTTCTTGACCTAGAAAACAGGCTCAGGTGTAGGTGACATTGGCAACCATTTCAAAGACTTTGGTACATCCCAAGCGCAGTAAAGCAATGTTTTCCATAACTTTTCAACATGTGAACCAAAGGTAAAAATGTACATTTTCTTTTTAAAGTAATCTGGATGGAATTTTATTTTTTAGAAAATAAACTATATAATGAATTAAATATAAATTTAATGTTTACAATCAGGGGCTTCAGATATAGTATACCCAGCATCGTTCAATTCATGGAAAGATATTTTAGGCAGGTTGGTAGCCTTTTCAAGACTGCAACATTCTGCAAGATCCAGAAGTTACAGCTGGTGCAAAATGCATAGGTGTAGGCTGATCAGTATATGTCACACGTGCCCTCTACAAGCTGCTCTATTAGTTTGCTTCTGGTTTTAATTAAAAATGCTGGTAATTACCTATAAAGCCCTACATGACATGGGACTGGATTATTTGAAGGAGCATCTCTACTCAGGTACATCTACCTGTACCATTAGGTACAGCAGGAGAGGCAAGTTTGGGGTCCCATCTACTAAGGAGCTTCATCTGAGGAGAGGGACCCTTTCTGCCATGGCAATCACCTTTAGGGGCATCATCCCTTGGAGATGAGAGACAGTCCCTGATTCTATTGGCCTTTCAGAAGATTCTGAAACATGACTTTATTCAGGGATTCAGGTGTGATGTGAAACCTGCCCAGTGGTTCTCCTGAATGTTATGACTGGTTTGTACTCAACTACTAATTATACATGTGCTTTAACAAGGTCTTCAATAATGATTTTTACTTGGGTTTTTATGTTATTTTTTGAGAGTTGCTTGATATAGATATGACTTACCATTCTCACTTCTCCCCGTGATATCAATTTCCACAATTAGAGAACTTTTCCAATGGAGGGTTTCTAGTACTAACACTACCAGAGAAAAGATTTGGTGCAGCCATTCTTTTTCACCAGAAGAGATATTTGGAAAGAAAAATGCCACAGGAAATGGCTGGAACAGAAAGTTACTGCACAAAGTTTCAGTCCTGGCTTTGACAAGAGACAAATCCTCTGGTGATTCAGAATCAGAGGTGGGCATCATATAATGTAACAACTGCACCGAAAATGTGAGTGCGTGCCCCAGTTCGCCCTAACCAGTCTGAACTGGCAGCAGTCTACCACTGTTCAGAATCTTGTGCCTGTAGCCAATAATTTTCTTTAAAACCCACCATTTGTTTTCTTTATAACCTCCTCAGGAAAATGAAACCAAACCAGAAAAGTTCTAGTCAATTTCACTTAGGCTTATGTTTCCCCCGATAAAGATTTGCTTGGGAAAAGTTGAAAGGAAAGTAAGGTGAGGAATGGATTGATAATCAATGAAAATAGCACAAATCAATCCTAGATGCATTTTATTTTGGAGTCAAATGAGTTGGAAGACATAGAGGCTGGGTGTCTGAAAATTCCTGAAGCCATTTGGTATAGGAAAGAAAAAAGAGGTTGCAATCTTCTATCCTTTGCAAAATGTTGTGCAATAAATGTTTTCTTTCAACAAGCACAAGCCTAATATTCTCTGCTTCCGTCTGGTCCATTTCAAATTCTGTCCAACAGGAAGCAGCTCACCTTCACTGTTTTGTTAAGATGTTCTTTCACAAGAACATCTTGTTAAACACGATGATAATTGCATGACCAGTGGACCAGATATACAATACACTCAAAATTTGATGTATATAACTATTAAAACCCAGTTGCAAAGATAATCAGAGAAGTCAGACTGTGAGTTACTATCAAGATGCTATTGAATCTAGATGGACAACTGCAAAACAAATAGCTTTATTGTATCCAAGCCCAAAGTTATCACTAATATCCTGTTAAGTTTAGGCAAGAGAATTTACTTTCCATTTAGAACAATTGGGAACTTGCTAAGACCCAGCAAATGCTAATTAATGTTGATTTCAATTTCTGTGTGACTCCAGGCAATGGAAATTTCCAACATCTGAAAACGACCTTTGTTAAAAGTCATTTTGCACTGTTATCTTCACATTCGTATGCTGGCCATGGAAGCGTATCTGCCCTCCTTTATCCCATTGTATGGAAATGGCATTTCAAATAACACTCATCAGTTGCTGCTTGGTACTCTGTATTTGTTATTGGGTGAAATCTAATTTTAACTTTTTTTTCCAACAATTTTTTTTTAAAACAGAGAGCCTGAATTACCAAGCACAAAAGGGCGAATCTGGGTCAGGGCTAAATTGTGCTTTTGGTAGTGTTCTGAAGTGACAACTATTAACCTTCCCCTACAAAACAGCAGCATAAGCTGTGCATCTCACAAGTATTCAAAGAAACAGAAAAATATACACCTGATCAATTCCATCTTAGACTACCGCAGGTTCCTGCACACGCTCCTGGATTCTTCAAAAAAGGCTTTTGCAACAGAAAATGGTCATAATGTAGTCATCTTTATGATAATGCAGTTTTTAAAGATGTTTATATATTAAATTTGCAACAAAGAGCAAATGATGCAGAAGTTTCTCTTAATGTCAGTTGAAATATATTAGCGTACTTCTTTTTTATTAACTACCTACTGCAAGTTTGTGTATTTTTTGGAGTATAAGACGCACCAAAGTTTTGAAGAGGCAAATTAAAAAAAAAAACTAGGTACATAGAGGGCTAGAGAGGGAGAGAAACAGAGAAAAATACAGTAGGTAGGTAAGGAGAGAGAGAGTAGTTAGGTAAGTAGGTAGGTAGATAAAGGGATAGAGAGAGGGGGGGAGCGGACAATGCACACTGCGTAAGTTTCTAGAACCTGTGGCAAAATTAGCCAACACTACATTATCATTACTTTTAATCCTTATTAGCAAACTGATGCTCATTAATGCTTTGCTGCAAGGGTTATCATAACCTTAAGAGAACACACAAGGACTTCTAAAGGAAGGCAGCCAGGGAACAACAGCACTCCAGTAAAGTACTTAGCATTGAAGCTGAGCTTATAGATTTGCTTTTAGGGCATTTTCTTCTTCTTTCATCTGGGAACTCTAATTTTACAATTATTCTATGGATAGTCTTACCTACTTCATCAAAAGCTAGAAAACAACAGTCCTCCAGTCCTCCAGATATTGCTGAACTATAACTACCAGCATCCCTTACCACAGCCATTCTGTCTGCATTTCTACACACCTACACACCTACACAAATACCTACACACACACACACACACACACACACACACACACACACACACACACAGACACACAAACACACACACACACACCAAGTCTAATAGATGTTTTCTTGGTCCTCCTCCTAGCACTGTGTTCCTTTGGCTGTGGCAGTGGCTTCTGCATAGCTCCCAATGTCTGTGCTTGCCGGGATGGAAGGCAGGGCATCACCTGTCAAGGTAAGCTACATTTCCTGAAATGCTATCAGCAGGACTGTTTACTGATAGGATGGGTGGTTCCTATGGAGGGTTTGCCTGGTACCACAAGATGAGATGCTCAGTTTGTGGCTTTAGGATGTATTTTAAAATCTGGAACCCATAACAGAGAGTCTATGGAATGGATTGAAAACTTTTTATTTCGTTCCATATCTTAGTTGTACATCATTTTCCCATAATAACAAAGCCAAAAAACAACCTGTGATGCAGTTCCTCGATCACTATAGCTCTCTAAAAGGAGAACTATATTAGGCAAAGTCAAAGATGACAAAACTGAAAAAACTGGGAAATGAGGAACAGTTTTCTGAGATAGGATGAGATCATCTGTAGTACAAAATGACTGGGAAAAGTTCTCTATATGTGTAGGAACATTTATCTAGCTTGCCATGGTGTAGGATCCTGTGCTACTTCTACGCCTCAGTATATATGGCTCACATGGACTCTTGGACACTTTAGACAGGAGGGAAAAACTTGGGCTTGTCCAATACTGTTAGCCTATAATCACCATCAATCTTAGTTAAATGTTTAATAATTGTGGAGATACTTTATTTTATTGGTTAATATTGTTATTATATCTTATTATAATAAAAGTTGTCAACTTCTGGCCACTCAGCTATGCCTCCAGAACATCCCCAGATCCTGCTGCTGAAATCTGGTATGAGCAATCGTTTTCACTTTTTTGCCCACATATGGGAGACAAGTCATCAGAAGGTCAAAATTTTCAATTCTGGGGGGAGGAGCCAATGTCATGACGAGATGGTTGTGTGGTCTCAATGCTCTGAGACCACAGCCAACACTTTCCCAAAGAGATGGTGAACAGGAAGAATATGTCTTGCTGAGCTTGGGGATATCGCAAAATCCTCGAAAGAAGCAAGAGAAGTCCTTCAAGCCGGTGACAAAAAATCCAGCCAAGGCTGACAAAGTTGGGGCTGCTCCAAAACGGAAGGATACGGAAAGAGAAAGTGTTTCCAGCTGGTAAGGAATTTTTATTGTTTTAAAAAAGAGACTGCCTATAAAACCTTAAAAACAAATTTAAATTAAAGAATGGAAGAATCAAGTGGTGGAATTGAATTTGGAATGGTTTTGGACAGTGGTTATCTTACTTTTTAAATGTTATTTACATGGATCGAATCTATGCAAACCTTTTGAAACGGATGGATTAAGTTTCTTCTTCTCCCTTCTCTTTGTGACTCTCTGTAATTTACAGACTAAAGTTTTCCTCTTTTATTGCTGTGGGTATTTTTCTAATTCATTTAAAGATTTGACCTTTTTTCTAATTTGATAAAAGGGAGGTATTGTTGATCGGAGTTTTGTGTATTCAAAATGGAACATTTTTTTTCCTTTCATTGATTGCTTTGACTTGGTGCCACAAGGTTTTACTGTTTGGCTACAAACTGATAAGAGCACACAGATGCCCCTTTGAAGTATGTTTTTGACAGAGAGAAGTGAGAGCAGCGTTCTTTGTGAATCTATGCTTTAATTTTGTTGATCTTTCAAGCTAGAGTAACTGTGTTTGTCAGAATGACACAATCCCAAGGAAAAATAGAGGTATTGACTTTGCAAAATATATTTTCAGAACTACAGAAATTATAAAATATAGAAGAGAAAAAACTGGAATACCTAGAGCACATAACAAGAAAATATGATGAAAAAATTGAAAATGTTCATCAAATGCAAAACGAGGTGATTGAAACTCAAAAAAACGAAGTGGAAAATGAATATAAAGAGACTAAACCTGCTGATATATATGGTAATTGGTTTGTTCCTGAAAATGGAAAGAATGGAATACAGAAGAGGAATTAAATGGAGAGGAAATCTATTTCAAAGGTCAAGATATAGAAGAAGATAAAATTAAAGAACATATGGACTTAAAGAAAGAAATTCCACTAGCAAAAGTTTTGATAACACTGCTGACAATCAGAGACAAACTGAATAAGGAAATAGAAAAAGGGCATCAAGATTATATGAGAGATCTTATAAGCAAGGAGTTGCTAAGAGGAGTCCATACAAAGCTGATCAAGAAGATGACTAGAGAATTGGTACCACAAATGGCAGAAGATATGAGATTGTTTTGTTATTGGAAAGATACTGGTTGATAGATGGAAGAATATAACTTAAAACTAGTTACACTTATTGAAATTTAGTGATAATAGATATAGTTAAAGAAATAATTGATAATGGTAATAATGTATACAATGTGTAATGTTATGATAAGTAATAATTGGATATGAATATTGAATGGTACCCATGAAAGTAAGATTAGAAATCCTTTTGTATTATATAGAAAGGTTAATAAAAAAGAACTAAGTTAGATACAGTTAGGTTTTGATTATTAGGGGGAAAATGTTATGATACAGGATATAGTCAAATAAAGGAGGGATCATGATGACAATATATATAAAGCCACACCCTTACAGGTTCGATTCCCAGTAAGGGTGTGGCTAGCTGATGAGAGCTAAATAGCTTGAAATAGATCTATACTAGTCTCCCTTTATTTATTTATCAGCATAAATATAACAAATGTAACAAAAAAGGCAACAGTAAAAAATATTGGGTTTCTGTCTGTATGGTCTCTTGTGACGAGCCTAATGACAGAGAGTGGAAGTGTGACCTTCCTCCCACACTTGGGCATACCAGGGGTTGTGACTTTAAGTATATACCTCCCACCCTGGCTGGCTGATAAAGGAGTCGCTCTCTGTAGCTCAAATGGTTAACTCCCTGCCTGGGAGGCAATAGAGCACAGGTTCGATTCCCAAAAACTTGGGTATGGCTAGCTGATGAGAGCTAAATAGCTTGAAATAGATCTATACTAGTCTCCCTTTATTTATTTATCAGCATAAATATAACATGTATCATAACATTTTCCCCCTAATAATCAAAACCTAACTGTATCTAACTGTATATATATGGGTACAATATAAGGAAACTGGGTGAAAATTGCAAACAGTGATCTGGAAAGGAGGATTAGAAAAGTTTGTTACTAAATATTATGGATGTTTGGATAGTGTAGGATATAAGGATTCAGTGTTATTGGAGGGTTTTAGAAATATTAAATGAAATGCCAGTATGTGGTTATGTATTAAATCTTGGTATATTTTATGATGAAGGACGTTTAAACAATTGTAGTCAAATAAAAATGGAGGTGTAAGGGTAACATGTATTGTATAAATATCTGAGTTAAAATACTATGGCAGAAGATATAAGATTGTTTTGTTATTGGAAAGATACAGGTTGATAGATGGAAGAATATAACTTAAAACTAGTTAAACTTAGTGAAATTTAGTGATAATAGATATAATTCAATAAATAATTGATAATGATGATAATGTATACAATGTGTAGTGTTATGATTGTTGCAGAAAATGACAGGCTTTAGATTTCTCAGGATACAGGAAAAGTTTATTTGGCAGCCAGGTTCAGAAAGCTAGCCCATGGCTTAGCATTGCAAGTTCTGAACAATCTTAATGTATACAATATGTAGTGTTATGGTAAATAATAATTGGATATGAATATTGAATGGTACCCATGAAAGGAAGATTAGAAATCCTTTTGGATTATATACAAAAGTTAATAAAAAAGAAGTTAGATACAGTTAAGTTTTGATTATTAGGGGGAAAATGTTATAATACAGGATATAGTCAAATAAAGGAGGGATCATGATGACAACCTATATAAATGTATAATATAAGGAAACTAGATGAAAATTGTCAACAATGATTTGGAAAGGAGGATTAGAACAGTTTGTTATTAAATATTATGGATTCTTAGCTAGAATAGGACATAAGAATTCAGTGTTATTGGAGGATTTTAGAAATATTAAATGAAATGCCAGTATGTGGTTATGTATTAAATCTTGGTATATTTTATGATGAAAGACGTTATGTATTAAATCTTGGTATATTATATGATGAAGGACGTTTAAATAATTATAGTCAAATAAAAATGGAGGTATAAGGGTAACATGTATAAGTATCTGAGTTAAAATACTTGAGTTAATATGAATTATGCTTGATGACTGTGGAAGAGATGCACGAAAGACCTTTTGTAACCAACTGATACACTTTCTACAGTATGTAAAGAAGGAAGATTTTATGTATTGTGTTTGTTTTGAAAATAAAAATAAATTCTATTAAAAAAAATCAATTCTAACCATTAACATCATATGCCATATGAGTCTTACATATTTCACAGCTCTTCCTTAGGGGTGCAGGAGGGGGAAAGGAGAGGAAAGGGAAAGGGGTCACCCTCATCCAAAATATTGCTTGCACCTTCCTTAAAAGCTGGATCAATAATTATAATTCATGTTGGCTTGTTTAGCATTTCAGTCTCCTGAAATGTATTTTTGAGCATAAGACTTGTGAAAAAGATAATTGGTTTGGCATTTGCTCAGTGGCATGTTTTCATTGAAAGACTTTCTCTGTACACAGACACACAAATACATCAGCAACAATGCTAAACCGGCACTGACCAAAATAATAATATTAGAGTTGTGCTAAAGGGGAAATGTGTGGTGATAGGTTCAGTGTTCTAAAATGATTCAAAATGAACTAAAAAAGCAAAAGGAATCTCTTCTTCAAGTCAAGCTCAACTGCTGACATCACAGACATGACACTAGGAAAGTGATTGGCGCTGCCTTCTTTTGAAATGTTTTTTCAAGTTATCCATCCCAGCCACTACTCTGTTATACCTAGCCCACCTTCTGATCACTCAGTAGGGTCCTCCTTGGGCACTTTGACTTGGGCTATTAGAGAGACTGGATTTCCACAGGCTACATCACTGGTCAACCACTACATAGGTAACTTGTGAGCATGACTTTAACACTCTTTACAAAGAGCATTAAATCTGTTTTTTTTAAAATAAGGTTTTGGCATTCTTTGAAAAACAAAAACTCTAGCCCTCTGTTTAATAAGCAGAACTCGTATTCTCTTTTTCTACATGGCACAGACGTTTGGTTGACACCAGATGGTAACCTATCAGCTGTAAGTTGTTGGTCCTGTCCCATATGAATGCATAAGAGGTTTCCCACTGATTTTGATTGTTTAGCTCCCCATTTTTGTCTTTTGGTGAAGCTGATCTCTTCTCCTGTCTTCATGTTTGCTGATTCACAATATTTTTTCTGCAGATATTGATGAGTGCATGAGTGCTTCCTATGAGGGGCTTTGTGTGAACACAGAAGGGGGATTTGTGTGCGAATGTGGCCCCGGGATGCAACTTGCAACTGACCGGCACAGTTGTCAAGGTGGGTCAGACTGGAATTGCAAGAAGGGAGTTCTGGATGAAGTTTTTTTTTTTTTTTAAAGAAATTGCAGAAGAAACATTGGTAGGATAGATTGTCATGGTCCAATGATGTTAATCATCTTGATCCCAGATACTGATGAGTGCCTAACAACACCTTGCCAGCAGCACTGCCAAAACAGTATCAGTAGCTATCAATGTTCCTGCCATCCTGGCTTCTACCTTCACCGCAACTGACATTCGTGTGTGGTAAATTGATTCTGCTTTTGTTGGAGAATCCAGAAAAGTATTGTATTTTTCAGAGTATAAGATGCACCGAGGTTTTGAAGAGGCAAAATTTTTAAAAAGTAGGTAGGTAGATAGAGGGATAGAGAGGGAGAGAAAGAGAGAGATAGAGAGAGAGAAAAATATAGTAGGTAGGTATGGAGAGAGAGTAGGTAGGTTGGTAGGTAGAAGGATAGTGAGAGAGAAATACAATAGATAGGTAGTGTGTGTGAGAGAGTAGGTAGGTATGTAGGTAGATAAAGAGGAGAGAGAAAGAGAGAGAGAGAAAGAGAAATACAGTAGGTAGTAGGGAGAGAGATTAGATAGGTAGAGGGATAGTGAGAGAGAAATACAATAGATAGGTAGTGAGAGAGTGAGTAGGTAGGTATGTAGGTAGATAAAGGAGGAGAGAGAGAGAGAGAAATACAGTAGGTAGGTAGGGAGAGAGAGAGAGTAGGTAGGTAGATGTTTCCACGTGTATTTATCCATGTGCTGGAGAAGGAAATCGCTGATAATCTGCAGCATCGAAGACTTTGTTTCTGCTGTCACAGCACTTGATCTCATCAATAAGTTAAAGAGCTTTCTAAAAGGAAAAAAAGTTTTTGCACTCTGCAAACCTCTGTTTTTTGCCAAAACGGGCCCATTTTTTAAAAAAAAGAATGAATAGCCTTGGGCAGGCTTGCAAAGTGCTCCTGGGGGGGGGGCAAAAACGAGCAAAAAACAGCCCATTTTTTGCTCATTTCTGCCCTCAGGAGCTTTTTGAAAGCCTCCATAAGGGTATGCATGGCCATTTTGGTGATGGGGTGGGGCTTCAAGAGGCAAAAAATGCTGTATTCGATGTATAAAATGCACCCAGATTTTCAGCCTCTTTTTTGAGGAAAAATACAGTACCTTTCTTCTAAAACTAGTTGTTTACACTAGCTTAAAAACTCTGTGGCAGCTATAGCTTTCTGGAGAACAAATTAGAACTGAATCATTTGAAGGATTTATTTCCTTTCATTTAAAAAAGGTTCAGGCAGGTATGTTATCATCATTGCTTTAGTTTTGGGGAATAGCCTGTTTCGACTGTGACTCCAGGAGGCTGCAGTGTAGTTTGTTTTTCCCAATCAGAGGGACAAAACTATTTAGGCTTCTAAAACTGCATGGTTAAAAGGGGGTTGATTAGTTTCTTTGAGTTCTTTGTTCTTTGTATCATACCTGACAGTCTCACATATCACAGAGCTATGAGATGTCCCCTCGTGCATATGAACTGCTTAAACAGCAACTGGACTTTCTTGATTTTTCTTGAAGATGTTTAAAAAACCTCCAGCTGCTGTTTGAAAAAAGCTCCTTTTGGGATGACCACGACCTGGATGAGTGAGAACCTCCATGACATTTTCTTTAAGGTGTCCTTATAAGGAAATATTAATAGCAAGCTGAATTGGTCCTGAGTGATGGCAGGGGATATAATCAGTCAAGGACTTGCAGCTAACTTGTTTCTATTTTCTGACCATGTCTCTGAACAGTGACGTGCGGTGAGGGATACCGTTGGTGAGGCAAGAGCGCGGCAGAGGCGAGAAGCAATGTTCCCGCTGCTGTGTCCGACAGGCGTCTCTCGTTTATGATGGACATAAACGCGAGATGCCTGTCGGACACAGCGGCGGGGGTGTTGCTTCTTGCCGCTGCCGTGCTCTGCCGCCTCGCCTCCCGTCTCCTCCGTCCCCGCTGACATTCTTGGGAGCAGGTCGGGTGGTTGGCTGGCTGGGAGGAGAAGAGTGGTTTGTCTTTGTGCCGGCTGGCCGGCCAGGCAGGGAGCAGGTCGGGTGGGGGTGGGTGGGTGGGTGGCTGGCTGGGAGGAGAAGAGCGGTTTGTCTTTGTGCCGGCTGGCCGGCCAGGCAGGGAGCAGGTTGGGTGGGGGTGGGTGGCTGGCTTGCTGGGAGAAGAGCAGTGAGTCCCTCCCCAGCCAGCCACAAGGGCTCACCGCTCTTCTCCTCCTTGTCCTCCCCGCTCGGTGCTGGACTGGCTGCAGAAGAAATGGTGGCTGGTGAAAGAAAAACCTCTCCAGAATCACCCTTGCACTTGCGCAGTCACTCAAGTGCAAGACATGATTCGCTGCTCCCAAATCAGGAGGCGGGAGAATCAGTGCCTCTTTTGCATATTAAATCTTTTGCTTTTTAACTCCGCCTTAACTTTTAAAAGGCGAAAAATTCCTTAAGCAAAAGAGGCCCCGAATTCTCTGGCCTCCTCCTAGTTAACACTGAGAGCAGACACCAAGCCACTGTGACTTGAAATCTGGTAACAACTATCCTGGCTTTAATTCATTAAAAAAAATATTTAAAACTCTTTCCTTTCTCTCAGGAGACTGGGGAGGCTCCGCCTCCCTTGCCTCTAGTGACTGCACGTCCCTGTCTGTGAAATAGTGCAGCTAGCATTCTGACCTAGTAAGGAAGGGATATATAGATACTTAGGTGACATGGCCAGTATAGAAATTTGATAAAATAATAAACAAATACTAAATAATAAAGTCACTCAGATGGGCTAAATTAAATATTTATCAACGTCATACAATAATTTCTACTGCGTCTGACTTCTACTTTGTTTGCAATGTAGTAGGCCTAGAGTATATAATTTCTGACTTTCCTTTTGCTCTGGTCTGTCCAACAAGCTACTACTGCTGTGCTGGAAGCCTGTTTTATTGTTTGCATGCTAATAAAATGATGTTGTACCTTTAAAATGATTTTGGTTGCTTCAGGTGATCCAGGTTTTGGCTGCCACAATGTGGTTGAACAATTTTGCATGGCAGCCTATTTCCCCCCTTCTCTTATGCTGTTCCTTGCTATCTCTGAAGCTGATTTTAAATATTCCAAGTTGGATTTCAGTGGGTGGGCCACAGGGCTGCCTTACTGCTGAGCTAAGGTTAAAGCAGGAGCAGATTGGCGCTTTGTGGGTCAGCTTGCCAATGGCTGCCTTTTCCTTTTAGAATATGCTCCCACCCCTCTTATCCCTGATCTTTTACTTTGCTTTCCAAGCATGTCTTTGTCCCACATTCTCTCCTTTGATATCAACACAAACTCTTTTTCTCCCCTCCCCCACCACATTTATTGAACCATTCGACACACTTTCTCATTCTGCTTTCTTCCTGTTTCAGAGCTGTCCCAACTTCAGCAGCTTCGTTAGCTGCGTTTTTGTCACCAGAAAAAAAGGCTATTCCTGGATCGTTCAGGGACTTTGCAGAGTCCCTGAGATCAGCAGGATGTGCCCTTCTCAATCACCGTCTCTGCGGGACAGTTTAGGTCCGAATGGACTGTCCAGCGGCAGGAATTCAACTGTGATCTCAGAGCACCAAGATCGCACATCGTGTCGTCATGCCATCAGCTCTCCTCTCCAAAACTTGCAAATGTTTTGATGGGCATCTGTTTTTTGACCAATATCCCAGAAAGTAGGGTTGAATTAAGAGATGGAATTATTCCTCCTCCTTCTCCATTTTACTTTATAGTACGAATTATTATACAATTTAACATGTAGTTTCAGACCCACATGATTTTATAATGTAGCCATATCTTGGGTCACTGATTTTCAACTATTTATCAAAGATGCCAAGTTTCCCTCACCCGCCCCCCCCCCCAAAAAAAAATACAGAAAGAGGGAAGAACAATACTATAGTGAAAGACAAAATACTTTCCAGCTTCTATCAAACTTGCATTTTCATGTTGCTTTCATGCCACCCAAACGCCTTTTCTGAACCTGGCTGTTCAGAGGGTTCAAGGAGGGTTTCCTTTGATTTTAAACCTGTACAAGGACTCCCTAGGCAGGAGCAGGATATAGTGTGTTACTATCCTTCTCCCATGCCCCTTACAATCCCCTCACTACAAGCTGTACTCTCTTCCTTTTCAGCCTTCATTGTTAGCACTCTTATCCACATAACCACTGGGATGCCTGTCTCCAGTGGTTGAAGTCTGCTATCCAGGAAGAGTGCATAGAATTGATTGGGTGAGCAGAGTTTTTCCAAGGGGTAATTTTATAGATGAGATGCACTGAGACTCTTGACCAGCCACATTATGGCTAGGAGCAATACTAATCCTACTGTTAAGCAGTAGGTGTCACGAAAGGAGAGCATATTCTCCAGTGTTAATTTAATTGGTATTGTATTTATTGCCAAAGAGATGCTTGTAGGATGCCTCCGTCTCAAAGCCGAAAATAGTGTTGGTGGCCTTGATACTAAACACTTGATGCAGAACATGTACTGTTTATCTGAGATGGCAAAATGCACTGAGGTGGTCCGAGTGAGGAGCTTTTGGAATTTAATGGAGACAATGGGTGTGAGCATTTGGGAGATGAAGAATTATATTCACAACAATCCGTTCATTCTTTGTCACAGTTTTTCTTACCTTGTTGCCTAGAAATTATAGTGGCTGAAATCTAAATTATCCTGATGCCACAAGTTTATGAACACATTCACAAATATAATCCAGATGTGTCATCAGGCTGAAACTGCATTGTAGAAAATGAAAAATCAAAGAAACCGCACTGTAATGTTTGTTTTTCATTCCAGGCAGGCAATATTTCCTGTATTTCTGCAGAATATACACCCAGTCCATGTCCCAGTTCTGCTCAGACTGATTGTTGTCCCTGCCACCCACGTAGATCTCTCTTGATTACTTAATTATTGCCCTGAAGACATCTTGTTTCTTTTGAGACAGTGTAAAACAAGAAGGGTGGAAATGGTGGGAAGTCATTCTTTAAAAGATTTTATCCCAACAAGTAAGATATCCTATGAGTATATATAGGATTCACAGTACGAAGACTTTTGAATGCTTGAGTGCTTCCTTCTATAAGTGAATTTGGGGAGAGGGGTCAAAAAAGTGATAAATAAATAAAACAATAAATAATGGAAATGTCAAGTAAATATAATTATCTGGAGTACAACTGTCCTTGAAATATTGAAATGTCCTCCTCACAAGCAAATAGGGAATAAGTGATTATGTCATGATTTTATTAAGATAACAGTTTGTAATAACCTGCACATAGAAAGTAAATACACCAAAAAAGTATAAGATTAGAAGTTTGTTCCTAGTATCTAGTGTTCTAGGTGGAAGGAACCTGAGTAAAAGAATATTTAGTTATAAAAGTAGAGAGTTGTATGCAGCGAGAACTCTACTGCATGATGTAAGGAAAGCAAAACATTTTCTACAAATCTACTGACCAGGAGGGCCATAAATGAAAAGAGCCTACATCGAAATTCTATGCTGTTTTCCATTTTTAAAAATTTCCAAGGACTAAGGAAGGAAAAAGAAAAAGGAAGAAGGTGCCAGATAAGAGGGAAAGAAACAAAAACAGTGACTCCCAATCTTTTTCAGCGCAGTAAAATAAGATACCTCAATTTTTTACTTAATATGTTTAGTAAATACTAGCCATTTCTATAACAATAGTATAATCTAATCATCAAAAGCCAGGATCATTTTTTTCCTGTTTTGAGCATAAAGTCCACAATTGGTTTCAGGTAGAAATAAAACTGTATACATTTTTTCCTTTTATTAATACAGTTAATTTTGTCATCTCATCTTCCTCATTGTGGGAATTGACGTATCTTTCCATTATTATGCATATAAAATTCTCACTTCAGTCAACATATATAATAAGAAAATTCCAATTGTTTTTCAAGCTCTTTGTCCAATCATCCTAAAAGAAAAACTTCTCATTTCCATTTTGTATTTTTTTTAGAGAATCTTCTGAATTAAAATATAAAACTGGCCCCAATATTTCTTTCTTTATCATAAGTCCTTCAAAGATGATAAAAAGTATCTTCTTTACAATTACATTTCCAACAATATTTCAGACACCTCTATCTGTTTTGCCTGGTTCGTCTATGGCCATGCAAGCATCTAACTCCAATACTATCCTTTCCTTTTCTTGTTTAAGGACAGTGGTGTGATTTACCTATGCATACAGACCCTCTATCTTTCCATCATAAATTTGTCCGAACCCAGTATATAAAGCAACAGTTAGCCTTTCCAGGGTTTCAGGTTTGTAGCAGGTTTCCTTACCCCCTATAGTACATAATGTATACATGGTTCCATTTCTCTGGCAAGTTTTTCCCGTTGGTTTACAATCTCTTGGGGCTTGGGTGAGATAGACTAAAGTGGTTACGGTAGCCGGACCTTCTTTTACCTGGGTGATACATTGTTGACAATTGTCAGATCCTTGTTTGAACGGTTCTGTTGTTATGGCTTCTCGGCGCCTATGTTTTCCAGGAGTGCCTTGATACCAAGTGGGGGCTACTAAGGATGGTTGTTTCTGGACCTTACACAACCCTGCCCAATCACTCTTCAATTGGAAAGGGCTAATTATTCACTCGATTACAACGGAAGGGGGTTGGCCACAATCCAAGGCCGCTAGGACGTCAGAAGGTGATTACATATCCCAACTCTGAATAACCTTCCTATATGTTTGCACACTTCTGAGTTCCTGGGCCCAATTTACATGCACATTATGGACACATGCAAATAGAATCCTCTGGGGTCATCACATGGCCATCTCTCTTCTCAATATGCAGGGTACTTTGTTAGTTTCACTGTCTACTCTCCCTATTGGTTCACTGAGAGCAATTCTATGGTTAGGACCCCATTCCCCTAAGTTTTCAATATACACGTCACCATATCCCAACTGGAGTTTACATTCTAATACCATAATTAATAATATAAATCTTGGCTCCATTCTTCCACCATGCATACAGGATCAGCTTCTGGAGTGATCCAGCAGAGTGTCTTCGACACTGTGTGCAGGGAACCTATTGCTGGTAAGGTTCAGCAGAGTGTCCTTTCAGGCGCAAACAAGAAAATCTACTACAGTTTTTTTTCTTTTCTACTGCTACTGAAAGGCAAAGTCACTTGCGCTTTAGTCGGAGCACCAAGGGTTTATCAGTGGATTGTGCTTCCCACTGGACGGGATCACTTTGAGCTGCTCCTTTCAATCTCGTCCAATGGATCCACGATTTGGATTCCAGAGATTTTACTGCCAGGGGAGAACAAATGACTACAATATATGGCCCTTTTCATTTAGCTTTTAGAGGTTCATTTTTCCAATACTTTACCCATATTCTGTCTCCTGGCTTAAAGTGATGGCATTTGGTAGCAAGTAAAGGTGGTGTTTGTTCTCCTACATATTTCTTTATGACCTCTAGTGCGTATTCAACCCCTGCAATTGTTTGATTAATTCCCTGTTACCTATTTCCCCCTTATGGGATAATTCCGGCATATATAGGAACTGGTGTTTCAGAACAGTATTCCCTAATTGACATATCGTGGGCTTAAGAATTGGTCTCCCTAAAACCCTTCCTGATACCCCTTGGATTTGAATTTGTCTGTCTGTTGGCGGTGCAATTGGCTTATTCACCACTGAATGGCTAGCCACTGTATCTAAAAGGAAGGTTGTTTCTGTATTCCCCACCAGTATCTTAACCAAGGGCTCAGGGGGTGGGTCGTCTGAGCCCTGTCCCCTTCAGTCAGACCAATTCATCTCCACTAATCCCATCATCTTTCTCGCCTCCTGCGGTAGCATTCCTCTTCTGTCTGTCTCATATCGTCCCCTTCCTCTGAATCCATGTCCTCTAAATCTTTGTCCCCTAGAGCCGGGGGGGGGGGGACAGCACCCTGCTTCTCCCCCTGAACGGTATCCCAAATGCCATGGGCATTCCATTTGCCAATGTCCCTCTTCTTTACAGAGAGCACATTGATTGGATCCGAGTGTGACTCCTCCTATGGCTGCCGCTGAAAGTACTGCTTTTTTCTGCATTCTATTGTCTTTCTCCCTTTTCTCAAACTTACCTTGGTTTACATACACTTTCCTGGTTATCTCAAGGAGCTGGGTGGTATTCCCAATGCTCCCTCCTGTTTCTGGAGTTTTTTCCCCTAATATCATCTGTACTCTGGGTGATAAATCTTTCATTTAATATTGCTAGATTCTAGGGCACACATATGTCAACCTGGGCATACTCCTCATATGCGGCAACCAACCTTTGGAAAAATGACTTGGGACTTTCTTGAGGTTCTTGAATAATAGTTGCAGGTTTGGAGAAATTTACGGGAGGTTTCCCTGCTTGTTTTAAAGCTTCCATTGTCAAAGCTTGATATTCTACTAGTTGGGTCATATGGACTGGATTATTTACGTCCCATGGGGATCCTGATTCACAGCTCTGATTCTCCTCTCATTTATATCTGCTACAGTCTCATTCGGAAATCTTTTTTTTAGAATTTTCTCTTTCGCTGTCCTCCACTTTTCCTTATCTTCGGGGCCGAGCAATGTCCCTAACAGCTGGACAATATCACCCCAAGTCAGGAGATGGGTCTGCATGATGGTTTGAACCAGCTCGATCACCTCTCTTGATTTTTGGGGAAACGGACCTTAGTGCTGTTTCCAATAAAGGAGATCAGACGTGGTGAATGGAGTATATTGGAAAATTGACACCAGTTGGGTTTGGTTTTGTGCATTTAAGACCCTTTGATCCACCTGCCTAAGTGGAGCCATTAAGGTGACTTGGTCTGCCTTACTTCTAGTCCTTCCTGAAATTGGGGATTCTAGACCTGCGCTGGATTCAGTCTCTGTCTTCAGTAGAGCTGATGCCCCTTTCTGTTTTGGCCTGACTGGGTCTTCCTTCAGGATCAGCACTTCCATTACCAGAGGTGGCTGATGTATTGGGGGATAGCAGGGGACATAAGGTCGGGGACACTCATCTTCCTCCTGCCTTCCTGTTAAGATCGTGGCTGCCCCCTTTGTTGTGAGTAAAATTTTCATTCTCTGGGCAGATTATTTACACATACTCTCAGCATTTCAACTTTGCACTTTTTAAGCTAATCAAGACTTTTTCCGACTGCAATTTGCCACTGATCAATATATTGATATTGATCTGGATGGCTAATCTCTGGGTCAGTTATGACTTGATGAACTAGGCTTATAATTCGGGGATCTAAGGTCCCTTCTGATGGCCACCCTACGTTGGAAGTGGGCCATTCTGATTCGTAAAGCTTCCTCAGCTTAGACGGGGTTGCTGGGGGGGGTCCCCATAATCTCCACCATACGCCCTTTTAAAATTCTTCAACATACACTGGAGAGGTGTCCTTGGGACACTCCCTCCCCCACCCATGTTCTAAAGACACTACCACTGACCCACGGTGCCAGACACTCAACGGTCACTCAACAGGAACTGCAGTGGTTTAACCTCTCACACAACCTAACAAGGACTTCTTTAGGACTGACATCCCGAGTCCAGGGCGATGATCAGGCACCCTTTTCTACTCTCAAGCGGAGTAGGTGCACAACACTATGTTATACTTGCCTTCCGGCAGGTTTTCCTCACCCTCTCATTTTGGCCAGGATTCATTCAGATTCTCTCCTTTCCCTTTTCACACAAAGGGTCCTTGGACTGACTGGAGGTGCCCTCAGCGGTGAAAGGCATCCTTTCCCGTTCCTCCAAAGCAAAGAGCCTCATGGTGCCTGAGGCATCTGGGGCTCGGATCCTTTCGCCGGCATGGGGTCTTAGTCATCTGGAGCGAAAGATTGCCTGGTAGTCCCTTTGTGGTCGCCAGAAATGTTGCAGAAATGAGACCAGACCAGCTCTTTGTCGAAGGGAAAGGTTTATTGCACAAGGTTCAGCAGCGATAGCTCAAGCAGAATCTGAACCCCGAAGGGCAGTTGGTTACAAGTTTTTATACTTTATCAGCCAGGATATTGATCATTCTCCTAAGTACACATTCTTCCCATGTCATGTATGACTCGTACACATTAACCCCTAGTGACAGGATATCTTGATTGCCTTATAAGGATATAATCTTACCAATTTCCTGTCTCTACCTAGTCAGGTAGATAAGGTATTCAATCCCCTGTGGAATCGATAAGGCATCGGGGCATTCTTATCTGGCTTAACTTTGCATTTATGTTAACCTTCTCCTCTTATTGGGGATATCACTTCAGCTCTTGATTGTATTGAGGTTCTTACTTAATTAATACCCCATTGGACCTAGAAGATAGTAGAAAAATGCCTTTTATTTGCAATATCAGTACAAACATTCTGGTAAAGCATAAAGATTTCAGAACAAAAGCATGACAAGTAGTAGAATCATAGGTTAATTCAACCACTTATCTTGCATGTTGTATGATTGGCATAATGCCAGCAAAGGAAGCAATAATTTGTGCCAGGA
The DNA here is from genome assembly GCF_051295495.1 of Thamnophis sirtalis. Classification (NCBI taxonomy): domain Eukaryota; kingdom Metazoa; phylum Chordata; class Lepidosauria; order Squamata; family Natricidae; genus Thamnophis; species Thamnophis sirtalis. The sequence continues at coordinate 67,624,603 of NW_028261381.1, read as the reverse complement.
GTCACATAATAAATTTTCTTCACAGTATGTCTAATATAGACATTCTGTTGCTGCTTGCTGTCTTATATGGACATTTCAGGACTGATTACTGTATATATATTGAAGAAATGTGGCTAGCTTTCCGTGAAGTCAGAAATGAACTAAGCATTGCTTTACAGACAATGTACTTATGTGTTATGTTGTGTTTATGTTTATTTCATTTGTATGCCGCCCTTTTCCCCCGAAGGGGAACTCAGGGCGGCTCACAACTCAAACCAGGGAAGGGGGATACAGACAAATTAACAACAACACAAAACAATACATAATTTAAAAACACGCAACAATCATACCATTCGAGATAGGGGCAACGGTTCTTTAGCCCCAGGCCTGTCGGAACAGCCAGGTTTTAAGGGCTTTGCAGAAGGCCTGGAGGGTGGTGAGGGTGCGAATCTCCATGGGGAGTTCGTTCCAGAGGGTCGGAGCAACCACAGAGAAGGCTCTCCTCCGGGTAGTCGCCAGTCGACACTGGCTGGCGGATGGAATTCGGAGGAGGCCTAGTCTGTGGGATCTAATTGGTCTGGTGGAGGTAATTGGCAGCACTTACTTGTGTCTTGTAAGGGCATATCAACTTTTCATAATTGAAATTAGAAATACTGCCGTTGTTTTCCTCCATTTCGATCTCTGGGAATTCTAATTTTCTGAGATGTCCAATAAGTCTTCATTTATGTAACTTTTGTGCTTCCTAAAACTTAATAGCTAGCATCATTGTTCCTCAGTAGGCTTGAGTCTGGTGACGTACTCTACTAGAGCAGAGCAGTGAGTCTCTTTCAAAGCCACAAAGGTGCTACAGACAGCACAAAAGCAGGAACATGTCACCTGCCTAAGGCTCTATAAAGCAGCAGCAACTTTTCCATGTATCACATAACTGTGCTTTGCAGCTATAATAGTGTTTTTGGAAAAGGGCATTTGTTCCAGGGCACCCTTTTTCTTTTGAATCCAAAGGCAGCACAGCTACATGAAAAATAGCTTTGGACACATTGAGTGGCAATTTGAAAAGTGATTTGAAGTATATCCACAGTTCTTCCATGGCTGGCTGGCTTGGTCAACTTCTGTGAGGCAGATAGAGCCAATATATCCTCAGCTCTAGCTTTGTTGGCTTTGTTGGCTTCTAAGCCTTAATCATGTACTCAGAATTTTTGCAGGTGAAAACCCAGAAAGTGCAAAACAGTAGAAGCTGGACAGGCAAATACACATATTAAGAAGCCAGTATAGGAGTCTGCAGTGTTTTATACTTTATGCCACAGGCATTCTGACTGACTTTACTAAGGTTCTCAAGCTGTTTCAGTTTATGATTTGTCAAAACCACCCTACCTCAGAGGCTTGTAATGGCTTTATGCTGAGTTAAAGTTGATTTCCTCCAAGGAATCTTAAAAAAACGAGGAGACTAAAAATTCACTGGTCCAGATTTTAATTTTCTTTCATGGAACTACATTTGTGGAAGGGGGAATAAAGACCTGTAAGGCCCCATATCTCTATACCTTGAACAAACAACAGTTTATGGCTTAAAGTGACCTTGTCTGGTTAGGGTTAGGGTGATTCATAGCCATTCTTGCCAATATTTCCTAATTAGGACAGCTTAGGGCACATCAGTTGATGCCATCTATTGGACAATATGTCCAATATGCATGCAAAGTTTTATTGGTAGATATGGTAAAGCCCCTTTCAGATTGTCACTTCAGACATGCATGTGTTCATTTGATCAGGAATTAGAGGACATTTCTAGGTGAATTTACCTTGGTATGTTGCCATGTCAAACTAAATGCCTATATTGTGTTTTACATATATTGATATAAAAATTGGTATTACACTGCTGTGAACATTTCCATTTAAACAAAATGGTTGGTTTTAAAAACTGAAATATATATTATAATAAAAATTATGGAAAATAAATTTAATCTGAATATTCTCAAACTATATTTTTTAAATAACTGAATTTGATACAGTTCATTTTTAAAAGGCTTGTTTTGTATACAAACATAAGCTTTGGAAAGTATGTTGATTGACTTCTTCTTTGCTAAATGCAGGAAAGTTAAATGTTTGTTGAAACCTGGAGAAAGCTTCCTAAAATTAAGAGTAGTTTGACAGTGATATCCATTATCCACAAAGTTGGTGGGTTCCCCTTGGTTGGATGTATTCACTTGGGAAATTTCACTTGGAACTAATTAACTTCAGTTCGTTAGTTGACCTGCAGTCAGTGTGCAGTGAATACAAAGCCATTTATTTTTATATTTATTTATTGTTGCTGATATTGAAGCATGGGGTTCAGGAGCACAATTACCAAATTTAATTCCAAAGAGTCAAGACTATCCTTAGGCTAGCATAGTATGACTAATAAGATGTTGCTATTAATGTGCCACAGGAGCCAGGCCAATCTGGTTGTTTGCTCGGTCGAAGACACAATAGTATTGACGAATGAAGATATCTCCAAGGATCCAAAGATCATACTGGAAAGGCATATCCTCAAAGCCACTCGTGCAATAACCTTGGGACTGAAAGAGAAGTTCAAATATATGATGAATTTGAATGGCATAACTAGAGGGCCTTTGCAAAGCATCAGGGAGCTGACATTCCCCTCCTCCTCCCATTGAGTGTTCCTTATCCATGATGGAGTAGCAGAAAAGCATATTTGCATTGAATAGGCTATCTCCATTGTCTACGTCTAACTTGCCTCTTGTTTAAATCTGGAGTCATCTGATTTCACTCCAAGGTGATGGATGACAAACCCTTACAGATTTTGCATACCTTAAACCTGCTGTTGGGTTATGTTGGAGTAAGGGGAAATGCTATGTCCATCCTAGTACAGCTACCGTAACACTGACTAAAACATGAGATGGAGAGAGTGGTGGGTTTCAAAATTTTTTAGAACCTATTCTGTAAGTATGACCTGTTTTGTGGGAGTGGCTCAGCGGTCATGTGGCCAGGTGGGCGTGGCCAACTTGGAAAATGTGGTGAAACTCACTTAATGATGTTCTTGCTTAGCAACCAAAATTTTGGGCTCAATTGTGGTCATAAGTTCTCTTTCTTTCTTTCTTTCTTTCTTTCTTTCTTTCTTTCTTTCTTTCTTTCTTCTTTCTTTCTTTCTCTCCCAGTTTTTTTCTTTCTTTCCTTCCTTCTTTCCTTCCTTCCTTCCTTCCTTCCTTCCTTCCTTCCTTTCTTTCTCTCTCTTTCTGTTTCTGTTTCTGTTTCTGTCTGTCTGTCATTCTCTCTGTGTGTCTGTCTGTCTCTCTTCCCTCTCCATCTGTCACTCTGTTTGTGTGTGTGTATCTGTCTGTCTCTCAGTCACCCTCTGTGTGTGTGTCTCTCTCTGTCTCTCTGTCTGTCTGTCTCTGTCTCCTTTCCCCCTTCTCTCTATCTCTCTGTGTGTCTCTGTCTCTCTCTCCCCTCCTTTCCTCTCTCTGTCACTCTGTATGTATATATGTGGGTGTGTGACTGTCTGTCTCTCAATCACTCACTCTGTGTGTGTGTGTCTCTCTCTCTGTGTTCTCTATCTGTCTGTCTGTCTGTCTCTCCCTCCCTCCTCCCTCTCCCTCTATGTCTCTCTCTGTATGTCTGTCTGTCTCTCTCTGATTCCTTCTCTCTGTCTCTCTGTCTGTGCCTCTCTCTGTCTGTCTGTCTGTCTCTCTCACTCACTCACACACACACACAGACACACATACTGTGGTCACCTTGTGTTCCAATCACAGGTTAAAAGTACCTGACAGCGGCGGTTTTCTCTTCAGGGACAGGTCCTCTTCAGAAAGACAAGGCCCCGCTGGTCCCCCTCCCATTCCTTGTCTTCTGGCTGCAGCTCCACGCCATGGAAAACATAGGTGCGTGCATGCCCAGCACAATTGCAGCCTGGAGCAGGACCAAAGCCCCTCTCCCAACTGTTTCCTGCCATCATGAAGTCTCCGAGGCTGTAATTTATGGGGTGTGTGCACGTGCCTATGTTTTCTATGGTGTGGAGCTGCGCCGAGGCTCTGCATGGCTGGCAATGACTCCGGAGCCCATCCAGAAGATGAGGAATGCGAGGGGGACCCTTCCCCCCACAGATGGGCTCCGGACCAGCAGAGCCTTGTTGTTCTTTTTAACCAGGCAGCTGTCAGAGAGAAGAGGACAGCGCATGCCCTTGGCTTGTGCAGCAGCCCAATTCTTGCCTCCTGTTCTTCGGCTGGTTTAACCAGGCGGCTGGTTAGAAGAGGGCAGCGCATGCCACGTGGGCTTGTGCAACCACCGTAGAACAGGAGGCGAGGATTCGGCTGCTGCACAAGCCCAAGGACATGCGCTGTCCTCTTCTATCTGACAGCCACCTGGTTTGCTGAATCCGGCACAGCGGTGGGACTCTTGCCTTCGCTGAGAGCTTCCTGGTAGCCACTTCTTGTCATTGCCGCCACTCTGGAAAGAAGCCAGTCTTTAGACAGAACCTTCCCCTTCAGAGAGCCCATGCTGGGAGACAAAAGGGGATGGGCTGGTTTGAATGTGGACAAGCGGGCCGTTTGGGGTCAGCACCTCCTTCGCTAATTCAGGCAGGCAGAGAAAGAAAGGAGGCTTGTGATAAAGCACCCCTGACACCAAGGGCAAAGGGGAGCACCTTCGCCTTTGACTATTGCATGCCTCCTTTCTCCACCCACCCGAATTAGCAAAGAAGGCGGACCACTAAACTATCTGCTCACCTGCATTCAAACCAGCCTGCCTCCTCTCTTTCGGCATGGGCTTTCTGGAGGAGGACAGATGTTCTCTCCCAAGACCTGCTTCTCTTAGGTCATGGCACAGTTCTGGGACACGTTCAGGCAATGGGGGGGGGGGCTTTCTCACACGCCTTTGGAGAAAGAAAGAAAGTGTGTGAGAAAGCCCTCCCCCAACAGCCCAAACATTTGAATGAAGGAGGCTGAAGTCTCCTTTGCCCTCGGCTATGCAATCTCCTTTTGTTCTCTGTTGCCTGAACGAGTGAATGAGGCAGATGGAGAAAGATCACGTTGATGGGGGGAGTGAGCCAAGCGTTCCGACCGGTTCTAAACGGCACTGTAGATTTGTGGAACCTCTTCTACCGAACCGGTTAGAACCGGCAGGAACCCACCCCTGGCTGGAGAGAAAATGAAGGCAATGCCATGGAGGAAAGTAACTGTAGCTAGAATATGATTGTATCTAGTTTATACGCAAGAGAAAGACCAGGATGCTGAGAATCATGTTTAGACCCTGTATGAAACTTTCTGAAAAGCCCATGGATAATATATAACAGTGAATCATACATGTTTAACAGTGCTTGCTCTTTAACCATGTTTTCCTAGAACATTTAAACAATCCAACAATTTGGATTATGGCATAATGAAATAATAATGCCATAAAGAAAGAATCACTTTACGTGTATCTTCCATACTATGAACGTTAAGTTTATATTGCAATATTTGTGACTAAACACAGTGGTTATTCTTGAGACCAAAATGATAAACTGAATGATAAACAAATACTCTTTCTTTAAAATAATCTCTATGGTTTTCCTCATCCTGGTTCTCTTTAAATGTGTTGGATTTCTAAACTGATAATCCCCCCCAAATAGCCCAAACACTGAGAATTGAAGTCTAACATATTCAGAATGGTCTACTATGGAGAAATGACATCAACTAGAAATGAATATGAGCTACATGAGAATAATCTTATCACTAAATGTGTTGAATTTCATATTCAGACTTGCAGAATTCAATTCTTCATGCATACTGCTATGCTAAAAATTATCAAAAACATTTCAAATGTTAGAAAATGTCTCCCACTTGAATATAGGTAACTGAGATTGTCTTGGTATACTTCTTTCAAGATCAGGTTTCTTTTTCTTTAGAGGTTTATTGTGTGAGTATGACCTAAATTATTTGAGATAATTTTTTGGATAAACCACAGATCTTACCTGGTGAAAGTAGGCACTAGCGGGCACAGGGTATTCAATGCCATTGATGGTGAAGACAATGTCAGCCAATTCTTTGATAGCATTGCAGTTGACCGTATACTGATATGAAGTAGGATGAACAGAAAACATATATTAGTAGCCCCATAACATTTGAGAAAGGAAAAAGAAGCTGGGCATTATGGAGTACAAATTCTCCAGAAAAAATGCATTAAAACAAACCTGAACATTACACACACACACACACACACACACACACACACACACACACACACACACACAGCAAAAGCGACCTCTGACCCTTTGGCCCTCCCTATCTGTCCCATGTGGATTGCTTTTATTTTGAAGGTGATAGCCATTTTTTTTCCCAATCTATGTGCGCATGTGCATGTCTATGCACCTTCACCGCCCTACTGGTTCAACCCTCCACAATAGTCTCAGTTTCTCCTGTAGCCCCTTGAGAAAATTAATTGCTCAGTCTTGCATTAGAATGATGTTTCCTAAAACAAGAATCAACAATGATGACTTGAGATCAGGATTATATTCCATTATATTCTATTTGCAGTGTGGAAGGCATACCGCATGTCAGCAGAACAATGAGGCTTTGGTCTGGTGTAATGGTCTTTGCAATCATTGATCTGACCAGCCCTGTCTTCCATAATGTGCCACTCTATTCCGCATGGCCATTATATGAGTCTGCTGATTAATTAGGGCTGAAAAAGGCATTTCCCTATCTAAATCACTTTAGGAAGCTAGGGCAAACCAAGAATCTTGCATAAGAATTGGAATAGAGGGAGACAATGGATTGTACATAACAATAGCAAAAATACATTAGAAATGATCTGAAAAACCTATTAAGATTCACAAAGTCATTGAACCATAGATCTCTAAAGATCTGCTAGCATAATGCGCTTGGTCCATCTTCCTATCTCAACCTTTAAGAAGAATTACCGTATATATACACAATAATGTGGAAATCACAGCTGCCAGTTCTTTAGCTAGTATTGGCCTTCATACACATTGAGTTCTCAAGAATCTAGGATGCCATAATGTATCAGTGTAGCATATGGGTGGATCTAAGTAGTGTCGCCTTTTGCAATTGTCAGATGGACAGATTTTCAAATGTCACCCAAGATTTTTTTGGTATAGCACCCAAGGTACTGATAACCACTGGAACCACCACAGCTGCATTATGCTATAACCTTTCAATTCTGATTTCCAGATCTTCTTTGTCTTCTACTATCCCCTGATACTACTGCATGCATTATCCATGCTTTCTTCGTTTCAATAATAGTTAAATCTGGCATTTTGTGAGTCAAGATTTTATCAGTTTGTATTTGGAAATCCGACATTTTAACCTGCTCACTTTTTACTACTTTCTCAACACTATGTTTCCAGCAATTTTCCATTACTGGTAATGATTATTTATTATTTATTTATGTATATTAATTATAGTTGTATATCATTATTATCAAGCTTACCTGATTAGCTTGGGTAGCACCAATGGCATTCTGAATGCTAGCAATGCCATTGGGGGGACCTACCAAGAGGGAGGTACCAGTGTCAACAATAGCTTGACAGCCACCGGAACAAGCGATGACTTTACCATTGAGGGTGATGCTGAAAAGAAATATTCAGGTAAAGACGAGAGAAAGAAAAGTGCCACAACTTTTGCATGCATGTCTTTTCAAATGATAAAACAACTTGGGCTATGGGAAAGGAAGAAGAATGAGAAAGATTCAAAATAATCCACCTTGACCTTTTTTCCCCTATAAAGGGGAGCAGAAGGAAACTCTGGCACATTCTCAAGAGTCTATTATTATATCACAATACTAAACTACATTCCTATAATTGTTAAAATGTCTGTTTCCTAATCTGGCCTGCTTCGTAGAACTGGTGGGTATCTTCTTTTGCCATTATTTTGCATTTGGTTTTTGACTGCATCTTTGTGAAGCAGGGATGTGAAGGCTGAAGGTGTAGAAGTTGGGTTACCTGTCCACAGTGATCTGCCAAAAGTATTCAGTAGTAACGGGCACCCAGTTGAGACTTCCAGTATAGTAGGAGGAGTCAATGCCACCAAACATTACAAAGCTCCCGCTCTCCTCATCACTGAAAAATGAACATATAAGAACATGCCAATTAGAGGAATTGCAAATACTTTTTCATTTCTTTTTTTGTTTCCTATTATATCGTTGACCCATTGAAACTTATAAAAAATAATATCCTTAAAACGATGGGTTAATTAGTTGATTGCTTCCCCTATAAGGTACTGGCAAAGAGTTGTAACTCTTGGCTGCTATCTAGTGATCATATGGACAGGGGTAAATGCTGTTTAGCTCTGGGAATTGGTGTATGAGCTGTAAAACTGCAGATTCTTTCAGTCCATTCCCTTCCCTATATATTCAGAATATATCCTAACCCAGTGATTGCAAACCTTTTCAGCAGTGAGTGCCAAAGAGGGAGGGAGAATGGAGGCTCATTATGTGTGCTCGTTGGGGCTGCAACCCAGAAGAGGAGCTGCCTGGGGACATGTGTGCACTGGTTTCCAGTGCACACTAGCCAGCTGATCTTCTGTTTTCTGTCATGCATGCACACGTGACGATCAGCTGGGCAGCGTGCATGAGCACACCATAAACCAGGAGACCAGCTCTTCCAGTTTTTGGCACTACCACACATGTGAAGGCCAACTTAATGTCATGCATGCATATGCGCCAGAAACCTGGAAGAGGAACGGGCGATGCCATGAGTGCCAGACAGATGGCTCTGCGTGCCGCTTTGGGCATGTGTGCCATAGGTTTGCCATCACAGCCCTAACCCTTTAATAAATAAGAGGGTGTATGGCTTATCTCAATCATTCACTGACCTGGCACCAATCTGTTCCACTATGTTCCCTCTGGACTACTGATTTCTGTCCCATGTATAAGTTTCATGTAAGGAGATAAGATGCTCAGTGGTTCCAAATTTCTGGAGGACATTCTTCTCATGGTCAACACAGTCAGTGAGCTTTCTATAATCTATAGAAGCTCACATAAACTCTTTTCTGCAGTTTTCTCAATTACCCAGCATGCATTGCAATAACATTTCTTATTCCTCAATCTTCTCTAAAGGCAGCTTGAACCTCTGGCATTTCGTCTTCCAGATAACCTTCCTTGCTTGATCTTAAGTTTAATTTTACTAGCATGTGAAATTATGGATATGGTATTATAATTTCCATTCAGTGCTAAACTTTCTTTCTTGGGGTTGGTATGATCTGGGTTCTATTGCAGATTTGCTGGCAGATTTTATTTTCCTGCCTGGCAAAATCAGCAACTAGACATCCCTGCATTTTTAATCTAGTTGTGTCATAAATAAACTGTACTCTGAAAGATCCTGAACTTTTCCTTAGTTGTATGTTGAGTATAATCAAACCTAAAAGGGTTATTATCAGGCTTTATATTGTCAGTCACTTTACACTGTCAACTCATGAGTTTACTGGATTTTGATCATGTGACCAGGGGGATGTAGCAATAGTTGTAAATGCAAAGGCAGTCATAAATCACTCTTCCCCCACCAAAAAAAATCCTATTGTTAAACTAATAGTTGTAAGTTCAAGACTACCTGTAGTGTACATACTCCTGGAATATACCTCTAGTATTCTTCACTCATCCCTCTCAGAAATATCCCTGCTGCTACGATGACGCAACCTAGCAGAACTCAAAGGGATAAAAGTAATTTACCATTGACTTACTGCAGGATTTTTGTTTTAAAAAGTTCCTATTCTAGCCAACAGTCCTGGATGTTTTTTTTATAGTTCCCCATCCAAATACTAAACAGGTCTAACCCCACTTAGTCTTTTGGGGATCAACCACTGTCACCTACATGCCACTACCTGCCACTCATAGTGAAAAGTTATTTTGTACAGTAATGCACTGAAAACATGTAAAACCAGAAAGGATTGTCTATTGCTGAGTTTCTCCAGAAGTAATATGGTTGGCACCCATGCCCTCTTTCTCTTCTAGCAAGAGATGGTAATTAGTCTATTCAGAAAAATGTGCACAAATCATTGCTACTTACGCACTCAGGAAGACGGAAAAGAGATCCTGGGATACTAAACCTTCACTCATCATGTTGTCAAAAACAGGAGTGGCACCAGAGGCAGCCAGCCTAGGGTAAGCCAGACCCAGGATGCCACCAAAGGGGACATAATAAAGGAAGCTGCCAGGCTCGGTCTGACTCAGACCAAAGATTTGGTTGCTGACCCGAATACTTCCAACCTGTACAGAAGAACAGGGAGAAATGGTTATAAAATTCCTTTTTAATTTCAAGCAGTACTACTACATTTGTGTCGGAAGTACATACCGTGGCATCTTAATTTCAACTTCAAGCAGATTTATGCATAGATACATACATGTGTGTTTGCAAACTGACCTTGAACGATTCATATAACTCACTTGATTCTAGTTGATTCACCACTTTTAAATAAACTGCTTTGCAGTTTAATGTCTATCACATAAACTAGCCTCAAAGGAAATCTCTATTTATAGCCTATTAGTTTATCATCTGCAACTATTTCTCTCTGCCCAATCTAAATTTTGAAAGAAGTGTAATTGACGCAGAGTTGAGATTAATCTCCTAGCAAAGTATTGGCAATGAGTCTCAAAAAAGACAGTGCTGATTATAGATTGAGCTGTAATCCAATAAATGACTGGATCTTATCCATTAGAATTAGCGGATATCCATTGATATCAACATTATATATTAGTAATGATGAAATATTTGTGTTTTAAAAGAAATAAAACTTTTGAATAAAAAAAACATTATATATTAGTATATACATCTCCTACAGATTCAATGGTGGACATGGATGAATTCTATGGATAATACAAGAAGTGCTAAGTGTAGCATCAGGAAAAGACATAAATCTTACAAATGGGTGTTGGAATGCAAAAATATGAAGAACCCAGGAAATATAGGAAAGTCACCCTGGCTAAATTAACACAATAAAGCAAAAATAGAATTTGGTAAAGATAATTATTTGTTTATTTACAAAAACTACTTTAAATACAGATACTATACTTGGATTTCACTTGAGATATAAGCCTTGAATCTAGTCAATTACACAAGAGGAAACAAACAATTGAAACATGAAATCCTGTAAACCAGGATACTTCTAGCTGCAGATTATGGAGCAGAGACCATGAATTATTTCTGTTTAATAAATGGGTTAACATCAGAAAAATAAAGAAAACAGGTACACCAACAAGATTTGATCAGAAGAACAAAGAAACAGAATCTGGGGCTAATATGAGGCATTTATTTAATACCTTTAACTTAAACGACAGGCAACTTGAGGTATTCTAAGAAGGAGACCGTAACAATGGAAAACTGAAGGAAAACCAATACAAAGAGGAAAAAATCTTCTTAGTTTTCAAAACAAGCCAGAGAAAGATAGGTAAATTAAAGCCTTGAGCAATATATGATGACTGAAATTGAGATTATTATTAAGTAAAAAAGTATAGGGAAAACTCTCTCAATGGAGGAAAATAACTAGAAAAACAAATATATTTGTTTTGAAAAAAAAAATCAGAGCACTCACAGGATATCTTATTGCTAAGGGAAGGATACCCAACAGTAATCGTGGAAGAGATCTAATAGAAAAAAATAGATTAAAGGAAGTTGACTATGCTATAATGAAACCTTTTACAATGGGATTATAGAGTAACAGGAACATTTGTAGAGAAAGGGAATATATTCAGAAACCAACTCAAATAGCATTTGAGATAGAAGAGGAAGTAGACTAGATGTCAGATAGGAAAGCACTTTCATCCTGACAAATGAAAAATCCACTGAACTGTTCAAAACTGCAAGACAAGAAGCAAATCTAATTTTATTTACAGTTTTATTGACAGGAAATGTTGCGTGAAAAAGATAAGTGTTTATGGCCAAGAAGGGAGACCCAAGACAATATGCAATTATCAAAGCAGTGGATTAATTTCTCATACAAGCAGTGTTATTGAATAACTCACAAAAAATGCCAGGACCTGGATATCTGGGAGACCACCTCCTGCCACATACCTCCCAACGGCCGATAAGAACTCACAGACTGGGCCTGCTCCGGGTGCCGTCGACCGGACAATGCCAGCTGGCGGCTCCTTGGAGGAGGGCCTTCTCTGTAGCTGCTCCGGCCCTGTGGAACGACCTATCTGTAGAGATCCGGACCCTCCCCACTCTCTCGGCCTTCCGAAAAGCCACTAAAACCTGGCTATTCCGGCAGGCCTGGGGCTGTTGATTTCAGGAATGAGGTCTAGCCCCACCCAGATTGAATGTATGGTGCATTGTTTTTAAATTGTTTCTTTTTAAATTGTTCTTTATTTTAACTTCTTATATTAACTTTTTCTGTAAGCCGCCCAGAGTCCTATGGGATTGGGTGGCATATAAATCTAATAAAAGTTAAAGTTAAAGTTAAATGCCAAATGAACAGGTAAATGGCAGTAAAGGCAAATTTGTATTGGGGGGGGGGGTGTAGCTAGCTGACCTCAGATGAATAATGAAGAGTACAAAAAAATAGAAAGAGCTACTACTTCACTGATTACAACAAAGCCTTTGTAGGTCATGCCAGAATGTGGTATATATTACTAATGGGTCATTATTCTTTTGATAAGCCTTTATAGTGAAGAAGAAGTTACTATAGGAAGTGAATCTGGACAGTCAGAATGATTCAGAACTAAAAAGAGAATGTGACAGGATACATTTTCATCAGATGTGCTTTCACTGCAATCTACGCTGGAAACAGTTCGTGCAACTAGAATCTAAAAGCTCAGATCCATACTATATATTAGATGAAAAATTAATCTTATGTCACAAGAATCTCAAGAAACATTCTACTTTCAAATGAGACATTTATATATAGGCAATTTTAGGCTGCAAATGCTGCATGCTTCCTTCTGCTTTTTTTGGGAGGAGGTGGACATTTGCCTCTTTTATGAAGACAAAACAGAAAGCAACTCCTGGCTGTTGTCACAACTGTCAGCTCTGTTATCAGTTTTCACAATGTTATGAAAAGAACCTCCTACAGTATTGACCCTGTACCCATTTAACTTTTACAGCAATGTGTTTACAGAATAATAGGATGGAATTAAATGACAGCTGGAATCAAAATAAGCAGTGCTTCTTCTGAAATATGCTAATGACTCTGTTTTCCTAGGTCATAGTAAAAGAGAGCTCATTATAAAAATAAAAATAGAAAGTGAAACTACTGTGCTAATGTTCCAAATTTCTTAAGTTCAATATTAAGAAAGGAAACGTAAGCTCAATCAGCAAGTTTCATGAATTTACAGCTGATGGCAAAGAATTGAAAATGGTACATGTTTTTGTTTTCTTGGGTTCCAGAATAGATAAAAGTAGACAGCAGTCTATTATTTCCAGGGAAAATAGTTGGAAGCATTATTAAAGAGAAAACAAGTTGGTAGGGGAAAAAATGGGCTTTTGTGAAAACAAACCAAGATGGTTTCTGAAAATAATTCTCTAAGTTTCCAAACTTTTTGGAAAGTGTTAATGAGCATGTAAGCTAGGTGGCTCAATAGAGACTGTATTCTTGGACTTAGAAAAAAAATCCTCAAAAAGTCTCCTTGTTAAAGCCAGTTGGCATGGAATCAGGAGCCCCATTGGACTAGGAGATGTTTAAAAGACAGGAATAAATAGGCAATTCTTGCATTAGCATAATTTGGTCTCCAAAGATCAGCATTTGAACTAATGGTTTTCACTTGGATATGAATGATCTGACATTAGGGCTGAACAGTGAGATGACCCTATTTGCTGTTGAGAGTGGTAAAAGTAAAAAGGGATTTTGAAGGATCTGCCAATTGAATGATGTGACATTTATATACATGTCAAAAATATTAGGTTGCCTGCCCTAGTATACATGCTGTCAGCTGTCACACATAATTATATCTAGGTCTGTTGCATCATGCTAAAAACAGGGAGACCGAGAGTTCTAATCCTATTTTAGAAGCAAAATCAGGTGGATGACTTTGGACCAGTCATTTTCTTTCAGTCCTAGGAAACAAGAAATAGCAAACCATTTCTGAAAACCTTACTAAGAAAACGGCAAGACTTGTCCAGTCAGCCTCTGAAAATTGCCCATGAGTAAATGGAAAAAAATGTTCATATCATAAATAAAGAACAATTATGGCACAACTTCCCAAGAGAAATGCTTATTGCTAATTTAAATCGCTTAGATCTTCTAGGACAGTGGTGTCAAACTCAAGGCCCGGGGCCCGGTTCCAGCCTGCAGGGTGTTTAGATCTGGTCCGCGGGGCTTCCCTGGAAACAGCAAAGATTGGCCTGTGGTGCCTCTGTCAGCAAAAATAGAGCTCAGGAGGGCTGCGAATGAGCTCCATTTTCACTGGCAGAGGGTTGCAAGAGGCTGTCACGGCCGAAAATGGAGCACAGGAGCCTGTTTTCACTGGCAGTTCGATCGGGCCCCCAACATGAGTGACGTCGAATTGGCCATGGCCCCCATCTCCCCCAGGGTCAAACACAACTCTAATGCAGTCCTCAATGAAATCAAGTTTGACACTCCTGTTCTAGTATATAACTGCATTTCTTAATTTTTTAATTATTTAGTCATGAGTGCATACATAACAAGGCTTCTTAAAGTTCCTTGTTCTTCTTGATTACCAAAACAAACACCACAGTCTTGGCTGCCTCTGAGATTAACAGAAGTTGGAAAAAAAGATAAAAACCTTTTGCCATAAGTAAGCTCTATATAGAATTCAATTAGGTCTTCCCTGTTTTTCCACCTGACCCATGCTGACTCAGTCTAATTTCCCAAAGGATAGTTCTCAGTCTACTTTCTTTAGCAATTTACCTGGACAGTATCATAGCCTAGGACTCCAGTCATGCTTTCGGTGCCATAGGTGATGGCTACGCTCTGGCTGGTGGGTTTGAAAGTGGACGACTGTTGTGGATTGAATTTATGATGGTTAGCTGCAAAGATAAGCAATTGTAGCATGATGTGGGCATACTAAATATATAACAGAACAGAAAGAGCAATAGAGGGTAAGAGAAATACTGGCATTTAACTCATTCTCTAATGTGTGAACTCTGTCCACAGTCATAGCTAACATGAAAACTGGTTTATAAATAGATGGACACGAGAATAAAAAATTCTCCCTGATTTGATCCCTTTCAAATGTGTTGGAATTGGAGTTCTGAGGATTCCCCCTCAACATGCCCACACAGATACTGTGATGGGGCTTGTGGTCCATTATATTTGGAAAGTACTAGCTTGTGGATATCTTGAATTTAAATTAGCCTCTTTCTGAAGACATCACTTATGGGGACTACTTACTACAAGCTGGACTGGAGCAGGACACAGAAGGGACCCACAAGTTGGCAGAACCAGTGTCAAAGAGGACTATGAACTCCTGTGGTGGAGTGCCAATGGAGATAGTGCCACTGTACTCGTTCTGTGGAGGCAGAAAACGGAGCATAAAAGAAAATCCATCCCCAATATCTCCATAACATTTTTGAAGCAAGAGAAATGAACACTTCTTTGTCGACAAAAGCAAGTTTGACAGGCTTTTTAGACAATACAAATCTGCTCAATTAGTTACAGTAAAGGTAAAGGTTCCTTTGGCACATATGTGCTAGTCATTTCCGACTCTAGGAGGCGGTGCTCATCTCCGTTTCAAAGCTGAAGAGCCAGCACTGTCCAAAGATGTCTTTGTGATCATGTGGCCAGCACTACTAAACGCCAAAGGCGCACGGAGCACTATTACCTTCCCACCAAATGTGGTCCCTATTTTTCCACTTGCATTTTTACATGCTTTTGAACTGCTAGGTTGGCAGAAGCTGGGACAAGTAATGGGAGCTCACTCCGTTATGCGGCACTAAGGATTCAAACTGTTGAACTGCCGACCTTCCTGATTGACAAGCTCAGTGTCTTAGCCACTATGTCCTATTTGTTACAGTAGAATATCGTTTATGTTCCACGATCTCAAATCATTTTCAATCATTAAAAGTATAACTTCCTCAATCCGCATGTCTCTTCTATTGCTCTCCAGAGCCAAGGGCTATTGATTTAAATCAACAGGTGTTGAGCTTATCTAGCCTTGTCCATAGGCTAAATGCTGAGCACCTCCTCCTAATATGGAATACTTACATCCAGATAATTTTGCATGGGTTCAATAACAAATGTATTTTGCAGCCGAGGGAAATATTTTGTGCCAAGATTATAAGGATGCTTCTTCAGAAAATCATCTAGCAGCCCATTCTCTTTAAGGATTTGCCTCATGGATTTTGTTTTCCTTAGGTAAACTCTAAGCATTGAATAATGGAAGGGAAATGATTAATAAATGAAAAATAGTGCTCATAGCATTAAAGATAGAAAAAACTGCATTTTGGACAGCATTCTCTGATTCGACACTCTTAAGAGGGCTACAACCTTCAGAATTCCCAGCTAGAATGAGAGTTATAATTGCAACATATCATTGGAGGCCCTGGGGATGGGGGAGGTTAGGTTCAGATTTATTTCTGCTGAGGAAGAAGGATTTGAAATCTAGGTATACTCTTTAGAGAAAGAAGCATCTTCTACTTGATGAACACACAGTACATTTGCAGATATAGTTATAAAGGGAAAGAAAATAATACTGTCAGTGGGAAACCTAGGCAGATTCCGGCTTTGTGGCTTGCCCACCAAACACAATAGAAAGTTTGCTGGAAGAGTTTGTGGAACATAATTTAGAAAGAAAATTAGATCCTTCTGAAGAAAATGGTACATGTTTCCTTTAAAGAAAGCACAATGGTCAATACTCACTTTGTTGTCAGACACTGGGAAAGTGCCACCAGGCTCAGAAGTAAGAGGAACTTCATGATTACTCCTTTATCCCCAAGTTGTTAATTCAAATGAAGTGTGGGTCCCAGCTTCTAAGCAACACACTTAGGTTTGCTACACACATATATATATAGTTCCAAGACTCTCTTATCGTATTTGCATATCATATAAAAAGGCAAACATTCCTGATATGATTATCTTTTTTAAAAATGTCCTTAAGAACTTTCCATGTTATTCTTTTCATTTGCATTAAGTTCTTGACCTAGAAAACAGGCTCAGGTGTAAGTGACATTGGCAACCGTTTCAAAGACTTTGGTACATCCCAAGCGCAGTAAAGCAATGTTTTCCATAACTTTTCAACATGTGAACCAAAGGTAAAAATGTACATTTTCTTTTTAAAGTAATCTGGATGGAATTTTATTTTTTAGAAAATAAACTATATAATGAATTAAATATAAATTTAACGTTTACAATTGGGGGCTTCAGATATAGTATACCCAGCATCGTTCAATTTCTGAAAAGATATTTTAGACAGGTTGGTAGCCTTTTCAGGACTGCAACATTCTGCAACATACAGAAGTTTCATCTAGTGCAAAATGCATAGGTGTAGGCTGATCAGTATATGTCACACGTGCCCTCTACAAGCTGCTCTATCAGTTTGCTTCCTTGTTTCAATTAAAAATGCTGGTAAATACCTATAAAGCCCTACATGACATGGGACTGGATTATTTGAAGGAGCATCTCTACCCAGGTACATCTACCTGTACCATTAGGTATAGCAGGAGAGGCAAGTTTGGGGTCCCATCTACTAAGGAGTTTCATTTGAGGGGAAGGACCCTTTCTACCATGACACCCACCTTCGGGGGCGTCATCCCTTGGAGATGAGACAGTCCCTGATTCTATTGGCCTTTCAGAAGATTCTGAAACATGACTTTATTCAGGGATTCAGGTGTGATGTGAAACCTGCCCAGTGGTTCTCCTGAATGTTATGACTGGTTTGTACTCAACTACTAATTATACATGTGCTTTAACAAGGTCTTCAATAATTATTTTTACTTAGGTTTTTATGTTATTTTTTGATAGTTGCTTGATATAGATATGACTTACCATTCTCACTTCTCCCCGTGATATCAATTTCCACAATTAGAGAACTTTTCCAATGGAGGGTTTCTAGTACTAACACTACCAGAGAAAAGATTTGGTGCAGCCATTCTTTTTCACCAGAAGAGATATTTGAAAAGAAAAATGCCACAGGAAATGGCTGGAACAGAAAGTTACTGCACAAAGTTTCAGTCCTGGCTTTGACAAGAGACAAATCCTCTGGTGATTCAGAATCAGAGGTGGGCATCATATAATGTAACAACTGCACCGAAAATGTGAGTGCGTGCCCCAGTTCGCCCTAACCAGTCTGAACTGGCAACAGTCTACCACTGTTCAGAATCTTGTGCCTGTAGCCAATAATTTTCTTTAAAACCCACCATTTGTTTTCTTTATAACCTCCTCAGGAAAATGAAATCAAACCAGAAAATTTCTAGTCAATTTCACTTAGGCTTATGTTTCCCCGATAAAGATTTGCTTGGGAAAAGTTGAAAGGAAAGTAAGGTGAGGAATGGTTTGATAATCAATGAAAATAGCACAAATCAATCCTAGATGCATTTTATTTTGGAGTCAAATGAGTTGGAAGACATAGAGGCTGGGTGTCTGAAAATTCCTGAAGCCATTTGGTATAGGAAAGAAAAAAGAGGTTGCAATCTTCTATCCTTTGCAAAATGTTGTGCAATAAAAGTCTTCTTTCAACAAGCACAAGCCTAATATTCTCCGCTTCCGTCTGGTCCATTTCAAATTCTGACCAACAGGAAGCAGCTCACCTTCACTGTTTTGTTAAGATGTTGTTTCACAAGAACATCTTGTTAAACACGATGATAGTTGCATGACCAGTGGCCCAGATATACAATACACTTGAAATTGATACGTATAACTATTAAAACCCAGTTGCAGAGGTAATCAGAGCAATCAGACTGTGGGTTACAGTCAAGATGCTATTGAATTTGGATGGACCAGAGGTAAAGTTCAACTTCTCTGGACAAAACAGGGAGGAACACGACGGAGTTGCAAATCTTGGGTAGGATGCGTGTCTCGCAGCCCAACTCCTCCCCGCCCAAGCTGCTTCCCTTCCCCACCATCTCTTTAGCCGATGACAGGTGAGGCGGGGGAGAAGTGAGTGGTGTGGAGCGAGACATGGCTCCTCTTGCTGTCACTTCTCTCCCCCCCCCCTCACTGGGCATGGCAGGCTTCCTCTGCAGCTTCCAGGCCAGGGCAGAGAGATGATGAAGGGTGAAACGTTCACCCCTGGGGATGAATCAGATACTTCACTGGAGAAACAGACCACCAGCCCAGGCTTCCTAAATCTCTTGCTCCCCAGATTGTCCGCCTTGCAAAGAAAGCCCAACCCAATGCAAACGCTGCCTCTAGCCACCTCTTCATCCTAGTGAAGCTACGTTTTGAAAGGATGATCTGCAGGGTGGGGGGGAAGGGGAGGGATTTCCTGCACATTGGCAGCGGCGTCTCCTCATAGGGCTTCTCCCGATGTCCCAGGTGCAAAGCAACATCCCGTAAAGGAAGGTATGGAAATCCATACAACTGGGGATGTGGGAAGAAGCCTTGTGAGAAGACGCCGCTGCCGATGTGCAGGAAATCTCCCCCCTCCACCTTCGGACAGTCTTGTGGGCTGGCCGGAGAGGTCTTCAATGAACTTCGCCCTGTCTGTGTCTCTGCAGGCGACAGTGTTGACAACATCTCCTCGCAGGGCTCATTCTTCCGTCTCTCTGGCTGATTCTCAAATATTTTCAAGCAAAACACTGCCAAGAGAGGGAAGTATCTCTTCTCCCTCCCTTGCCAAACTTTGCGTATAGGTGTAACGTTTCAAAAAGCTCCTTAATCCGCGGCTGTTGTCTCCCTCGCTTTGTGTTTTTTATACACATACCGACATCCCACCCTTCCTGGGAATGCCGTTTCCCACTCCCAAGATTCCGTTTCCAAGGAAAGAGCATTGGGACCGCACTGGACATCCCCCCCCCCCCGCCCTGACTCCTGTCAGCCTCAACTTTGCTCCTGAAACCGTGCGGGCCACTTCTCTGCTTGAGCTCAGCGGAAAGGGGGGGGGGCGGGCTGAGGGCAAGGGTGAGATGAAGCTGATTGCTTCCCTTTTGTCTCCTCTTCCAAAAGCAGTCTCAGGTGCAGCCACTTTTGCAGCAGGAGACTCAAGCCGGCCTTCCGACGGGTACTGTAGCAGCAGCTATCCATAATTTTTTAATCCTTATTTTGTCCTGATCCACATGGCTCACTGGGCCATGAGGGTCGGGACAAAATAATGATTAAAAAATTGTGGATAACTGCTGCTACAGTACCCTTTGGAAGGCCAGTGCAAGGCGCGTGGAGTGCACCACTTGGCCTCCTGATTTTTTTTGTGGCCGTAATTGATGGCAAAAGCAGCCACACTTGCTGGAGGCCGTGACCTGAACACAGTGGTGGGTTTCAAAAATTGTTCGAACCTACTCTGTGGGTGTGGCCTCCTTTGTGGGAGCGGCTTGCCACCCATGTGACCAGATGGGAGTGGCTTGCTGCCCATGTGACCGGATATGAAGATGCCGAGGACACTTGTCAGAACCACCTTAAATTACCTCACACACAGCACTGATAGGCATAAGAATATGATGTAAACTTGTTTTTTAAAAGGCATCTTTGGTTTGCGTTAAAACAACTTCAACACACGCAATGTTCTGATTGCACCACAAACGCAGTAGTCATCCTTACCTTTCACAGAGGCACAGAGTTTTATAAACATGAGCATGATAGTATAGAATAATCATATCCAAGGACCAGTGGTGGGTTTCAAAAAAATTCGGAACCTCTTCTGTAGGTGTAGCATGCTTTCCGGGTCCACTGGTGGAACCTCTTCTAACCGGTTCGGTAGATTTGACAAACCGGTTCTACCGAATAGGTGCGAACTGGTAGGAACCCACCTCTGCCTGAACAGCACCCGCAAATCAGCTGCTTTTTGAATGGCAGCCAGATCGGCTCAAGTGATCCAATTAAGGAGCTGAGAAGCCCTGAGATGACTGGGGAAGGGAAGGGCTTCCTCCTGTAGTTGCCACGGACCCTTTCACTAGGGCTTATTTTTGGGGGAGGGCTTATATTTACACCCACCTCAAAAACCAGGCCTGGGCTTATTAGCAGGACATGTCGTATTTTCGGGGAAACACGGTAGTAAAATTTTTTGAAACCCACCCCTGATCCAAGCCCAAAGTTATCACTAGTATCCTATTAAGTTTTGACAAGAGAATTTACTTTCCATTTAGGATAATTGGCAACTTGCTAAGACCCAGCAAATGCTAAGTAACGTTGATTTCTGTGTGACTCCTCGAAGTGAAAATTTCCAACATCTGATAACAACCTTTATTAAAAGTCATTTTGCACTGTTATCTTCACATTCTTGTGCTGGCTGTGGAAGCATATCTGCCCTCCTTTATCCTATTGTATGAAAATGGCATTTCAAATAACACTCACCAGTTGCTGCTTGGCACTCTGTATTTGCTATTGGGTGGAATCCAATTTTAACTTTTTTTTCCCCAAAGAACTTTTTTTAACAGAGAGCCTGAATTACCAAGCACAAAAGGCGAAATCTGGGTCAGGGCCAAATTGTGCTTTTGATAGTGTTCGGAAGTGAAAACTATTAACCTTCCCCTACAAAACAACAGCATAAGCTGTGTGTCTCACAAGTATTCAAAAACATAGAAAAATATGCACCAGATCAATTCCATCTTAGACTGCCAAAGATTCCTGCACATGCTCACTTTGGCAATAGAAAATGGTCATAATGTAGTTGTTGCAGAAATGAGACCAGACCAGCTCTTTGTCGAAGGGAAAGGTTTATTGCGCAAGGTTCAGCAGTGATAGCTCAAGCAGAATCTGAACCCCAAAGGGCAGTTTGTTACAGGTTTTTATACTTTATCAGGCAGGATATTGATCATTCTCCTAAATACACATTCTTCCCGTGTCACGTATGCCTTGTACACCTTAACCCTAGTGACAGGATATCTTGATTGCCTTATGAGGATAGAATCTTACCAATTTCCCGCCTAGACCTAGTCAGGTAGATAAAGTATTTAATCCCCTGTGGAATGGATAAAGCTCAGGGCATTCTTGTCCAGCTTAACTTTACATTTTATGTTAACCCTTTACTTTATAGTCACCTTTATGATAATGCCATTTTTTAAGATGATTATATCTTAGATTTGCAAAGAAGGGCAAATGATGCAGAGGTTTATCTTAATGTCAGTTGGAATATATTAGCGTACTTGTTTTTTATTAACTATCAGGCTTGACTTCCATACTGCTACCCCTCACTGCAGGGAGGCGGAACCGACTAGATGGTTCCACCCCAGGCGCCTGATGGACCCTGAAAGGTTCCTGATGGAGCTTGGGACTTTTCCTGAATCCCTTGCTCACAACTCGACCAAAGCCCTAGTGGAAACCTGGGATAGGGCGGCCACTGGGGTCTTGGATCGTGTTGTGCCTTTGCGGCCTCTGACCCGGTGTCGATCCCGGGTAGCTCCCTGGTTTACTGAGGAGCTCTGGGAGATGAAATGCTGGAAAAGATGCCTAGAGAGTGGTTGGAGGGCCAGCTGGTCCGAATCTGATCGAACACTAGTAAGAATTCATATTAAATCCTACTTAGTGGCGATAAAAGCAGCAAAACGGCAACATTTTTCTGCTCTTATCGCATCCCAGATAACTGCCCAGCTGCCCTGTTTAGGGTGACCCGCTCCTTCTCAACCAAGGAACTGGGAAAGACCCCTTGAAGGATAGGGCTGAAGAATTTGTCCAGTATCTGCAGGATAAAATCACTCAGATCCGGACAGGCTTGGACTCTGACTGGGTAGATTCGGGCGAGTCGATGGGGATGAATCTTGTGGAGACCATCTGGGATGAATTTGACCCTGTGACCCCCAAGGGCATGGACAGGATTATGGGGAGACTCAGTGCTGCCACTTGTGTGCTGGACCCATGTCCCTCTTGGTTAGCCTCGGCTTCCCGGGAGGTGACACGAGGCTGGCTCCAGGTGATTACCAACGCTTCGTTGAGAGAGGGGTTCTTTCCCATCACCTTGAAGGAGGCAGTGGCAAGGCCCCTCCTTAAGAAGCCTTCCCTGGACCCAGCTTCTTTAGCAAACTATCGTCCGGTCTCCAACCTTTGCTTTGTAACGAAGGTTGTCGAGAGTGCGGTAGCATGTCAGCTTCCCCAGTACCTGGATGAAGCTGTCTACCTGGATCTGTTTCAGTTGGGTTTCAGGCCTGGATACAGGATGGAGACGGCATTGGTTGCATTGGTCAATTATCTCTGGTGGGCCCGGGACAGAGGCTGTTCTTCTGTACTGGTCCTATTAGACCTCTCGGTGGCTTTCGATACCATCGACTGTGGTATCCTACTACGACAACTCAGGGGGTTGGGAGTGGGGGGCACAGTTTTACGGTGGTTCTCCTCCTACCTGTCGGATCAGTCGCAGTTTGTGTTGACTGGGGGGGCAGGAATTGACCCCGAGGCACGTCACTTGTGGGGTGCCCCAGGGGTCGGTTCTCTCACCCCTCCTGTTCAACATATATATGAAACCACTGGGTGAGATCATCCGTGGTTTTGGGGTACGGTATCATCAATATGCTGATGATACCCAACTTTTCATCTCTACTCCAAACCACCCAAATGATGCCCTCGACGTGATGTCCTGATGCCTGGAGGCTGTGCGGATCTGGATGGGGAGGAACAGGCTCAAGCTCAATTTCTCCAAGACTGAGTGGCTGTGGTTTCCGTCATCCCGATTTGTGCATCTTGTTCCATCTTTGATGATAGGTGGAGAAATTTTAGCCCCCTCAGAGAGGGCCCGCAATCTGGGAGTCCTCCTGGATTCATGGCTTAGTTTAGAAGAACACCTGACGGCCGTGACCAGGGGGGCCTTTTACCAGGTTCGCCTGGTACGTCAGTTGCGTCCCTTCCAGGATTGGGATGCTCTGTGCACAGTCACTCATGCCCTCGTCCTTTCTCGCGTGGACTATTGTAACACTCTCTACATGAGGCTACCCTTGAAGAGCACCCAGAGGCTTCAACTGGTCCAGAATGCAGCTGCGCAGGTTATCATTGGGGTACCTAGGTGCTCCCATGTTGTGCCTTTTTAGGCGGCCAGCACTGGTTGCCGGTTGTCTTCCGGGTGCGATTCAAGGTACTAATTATGACCTTTAAAGCGCTCCATGGCTTACGTCCAGGATACCTGTGAGACCACCTACTGCCACTGGTAGCCTCCCACCGTCCAGTGTGATCCCAAACAAACAATAAACAAACTACATATTGCAAGTTTGTGTATGTAAATTCTTACACCTAGTTAGAAAGAAATATCTTTTACTTTTGTTTATGTAATCTCTCTCAGAAGATTACCTTGAGAAATGACAATGGGAAAAATATGTAATGTGGCAGTTTTTTTCTTAATATATCAAGACACCCCCCCCCAAGTGTTTTGTACCAATTTATCTTTATAGGTTATTTGAATGGCTTTGCAGAACAAAAGAGCCGAGGTGGCGCAGTGGTTAAATGCAGCACTGCAGGCTACTTCAGCTGACTGCAGTTCGGCTGTTCGGCTGTTCAAATCTCACCGGCTCAGGGTTGACTCAGCCTTCCATCCTTCCGAGGTGGGTAAAATGAGGACCCAGACTGTGGGGGCGATATGCTGACTCTGTAAACCGCTTAGAGAGGGCTGAAAGCCCTATGAAGCGGTATATAAGTCTAACTGCTAACTGCTAGAAAAAGCAGTTATTATTGAGATTTTTTGTTGCTGTTCCTTCAGTTAGAACAATAATCAGTGGAACCACCTGCCTCCAGAAGTTGTGAGTGTTCTGAAGCTGGAGGTTTTTAAGAAGAGATTGGACAACTATTTGTCTGAAGTGGCATAGAATTTCCTGCCTGAGCAGGGGTTTGAACTAGAAAACCTCCATCGTCCCTTTCAATTCAGTTGTTCTATTAATCTCCCTCATCGACCATCAAAAATTACCTTCTACTGCCTGAAAACCATGACAAGATAAAATCAAATACCCCATCTTCATGCTATTCAGGTTTATAGTCTTTCTCTTGTTTGATGCCTCCATAACTAAATAGTAATAAATAGAAATAAAATAAATAGTATGGAAATAAATAATATGGAAATCAATGTGCTTCATATTTTTTCTCGGTTTATTTTACATGACTGTTTTCAGCTTTTGTCACTGTTTGCGGGGGAGAAAGGGATGAAAAAAAGGAACATTTTAAAGTCTCTAAGATATTTTCCTTCAAAGAAAGAAGATGTTGGAGGACAATGTTATCATTTCCATTTTTTATCTGACTGATAAAGGCAGATAAAGGCAGGAGAGAAACTTTGAAAGAGAAACAGGAGGTTGATGAAGTGCTAGTTTCCTTTCCACAAGCCCTGGAAAGATTACCTGTGGCTGGCTCCCTCTTCTCTTCTTTAGTGCTATTGTTCTCTCATTTGTGGGATTCCAAAATATTATAATTATCTCTGCAGGACTATTTTTGCACACATGATATTAAAATATTCTGTTACTTTTAACGCAATTAACACAATAGTGTTAATGTTCATTCCCTTCTTTTCTTTTTCTCCTTAAGTCAGCAGAAAGATATGTAATTATAATTTATGCTGTTCTAATGATTGTGCTCTCACCTGCTTCAGGGATGAGAGGAAGGAGCGTTCTTACAGCTTTACTGGGGAGTAATTTACAGAAAATGATTGGCGGATCTCTCTGGATTCATTTCCTAAATTCACCCAGTCAGAAAGATAATTCTCCTTAACATGGGGTTAAACGATTAGGAGCAGATGCCTGGATCTAGTCATTTTTCAGACTTCCCGAGTGAGAGGTTGCTAGCACAAAAATGCTCTGCAGCAGTAAACCTGTCACTTGTGCCTTTTCTAAAACAGCCTTGGGTGATAGGCTGTTGGGGTAGACTAGAGGAATCATGTGGAATGAAGCAAGAAGGAGCTTGCAAGGCACACCAAGAGACTTCTCCCCTGATGTTTTATATTGGGCCTCTATCTCTCATCAGATTAGATACAGAGGATATATGAGCAAATTGACAGAACTCTTGACAATTTTACCCAGCTTCCAAATATCCCAAATCTATTAATACGATTGTGGCTAGTAGAATTCCAAAATGGTGCTGGAAGAACCCTAAATGCTCCCCTCTTGTAGCAATACAAACACTAGAAAGCCAGCCACAAGAAACCTCTTGCCAGTGGAAGCAGTGGAAACCATATGCAATCAATTGGGATGGAACCAGCCATCCATTTGTAGGAAGTTAACACCTCCCCCTCCTAGAAAAATGAAATATCCTGGGAAATATTGAAAAGGCAGAATATTATATTTCCCTGGATCAGAAAGGGAGAAACATGTTTTAGGTATGAAAAAAACCTCACTCTTAATATCCCCCAACTTTGTCAATGGGCCATTAAAATTCCTAAGCCAGTCTATTCTACAGAACAAAGAACCCCTTCAGCTCCATGGTGATGGGATTAAGGCATGATAGTATTAGCCCTTTACCCATCTCACCACAGGGCACCTGGGAAGAAGCAATGCTCAACCAAACCTGGACGCAAAACACAGCCTAGAGAGTTGCCCCTGCATGGCCCCATGGGAGTCTGACAACCAATCAGAATACAAGATCAAGATCAAAGGCCAGAGAGGGCATAAAGCCAGGAACTTTCAGCATCTTGCTCTCTTTTTCTGCTTCACCCAACATCTGGACGCATGTGGTCCCCCTTTTCTGTTCTGGAGCTCAAGCCATGTGATTCTGTTACCATTAAACCATTCAAGCAACTTCCATGTTTCCAGTATCTTTTTCCCCACTTGGAACTGAACCAAGAAGGACATTTCTTCCAACACATTGTTGACGGAACCCAACCTTTTCCCCATTTTAATCAAACCTTCCATTTGACAGCTCAAATCGCTATTTAAAACACAGATGCAATGCTGTTTCAAAACACTGTTTAACATTGCTAAAATTGATCTAATGGTTTTCTAGAAGAATCCTAGACTCTTTTCCATAAGGAGCTCACATAATGCTGGAGTGGTAGTTTGAAAAGGCCAGTCAGGCATCATTCAGGCAGATGATTCTGCAGAAGCCAGAGGCCTGAATTTTCCAGCAGCCCAAGTCAAAAAGGAATATTGTATGAAACACTTTGTTTAGCAACTTGTGAGGTTTTCAATGGTGGAAAGCCCCCAGTAAGAACATACATGCAAGATTCCATCGCATGATCCATATTGTTAACAAGGCATTGTAGAACGCATGTATAAGAATGTAGAATCAGAAAAAAATAATAAAAATAGAAATGCTAAATATGGTGGACTGGGGGACAAGGCAAAAGCTCCATCACAAGCATGAGTCCCTTAAAAAGTCAATAGGGCATTTTCATGCTGTAGCTACTGGGGCTGAATCACTTTTTTATCTATAAATAACATGTGTGTTATTTATCCTGTGTGGAAAATATGTCTATTAAATAAAGAGCTAAAGCATTTGAAGATATTACAACAAAGTATAGTTTATTGGTATGCACAGACTTACAGGTTACTGAGTTCCTGGTCAAACAAATGTTAAAGAGTTGGCAGGTCTACAGGGTTATAAATTATAAATCTTTATAAGAATTTATTATACAATCTTCATACAAAGAATGCTATATCAGATTAGGTGAAGGTGCTGGCCTTATTGTGGCAGCCATTCTGGTGACTATAAATGTTTATAATTCCAAACATGTCTCTCCCTCTGCTCTTCTGTTCTGATACTAGCATTGGTTATCATAAACAATTGTTGTTATGTTCAGCAAGTGCCTCTTTTTTACATTGCTAGAAAATACAACAGCCTGCTTTATTCCAAAGGTAGCTTTCTTTCAGAAGGCAACTGGAGTTTCTTTTATTGATAGAAGACTTTTTGCTTCTCATCCAAGAAGTTTCTTCAGTTCTGACTGAATGATGTAGAATGGAAGGATTTATAGTCCTTGCAGCCATCTGGTCATTTCTTTCTGGTCATCTGGTCTTTGAAGCCATTCTCTCAGAAAGAGTGTGATTGCAAGGAATGGTACCTGTTCTTTGATAAGGATATCATATGGCCTTGCAGGAATTTTAGATCAAGGATGTAAGACCCAAGAAAATATCTAAGAACATAAATAAGCAAAATAAAGGGTTTTAAACAAAACAAAAACAAAAAACAAAACAAAAAAGGGAGCTTCTCTGGCTAAACTAGCTATATCAGAGTTACAATTTGAAGTATATGAATGATTCGCAAGCAAGGGTAGGCATGGGGAAGTAACTACCGTAGTTATAGCCGTTTCCTTTTGGTATCTTATGCCTTTCATTTGTATGAATTATATCCTATTTCTTTTCTGGCTTTTACTTTGAAACGCAATATCGTGTTGGGTATGGATGCGATATAGCACTAGAACTGAAGACTCAGGACTGTACTCAGGAACTGTACTTCCTGAGAATGCTAAGTAAGATAAATCTATCTCAGCATCTACTTCTGTCCTACTATCGCAGCACCATTGAGAGTGTCCTGACATACGGAATTATTGCATGGTATGGGAGCAGCTCTGCAGCGGACAAAACAGCTCTACAGAGAATTATTAAAACTGCCCAGAATATCATTGGGCTCCAGCTACCGGCCCTGGACGACATCTTTGCATCTCGTTGTTTGAGGAAGATGCATAACATCCTCAGAGACTCCTCCCATCCTACTTACAATCTTTTTAGACTGTTGACTTCTGGCAGAAGATACAGAACAATTCAAACTAGGACCACACGTCTTCTGAATAGTTTTTATCCCAGAGCTATAATTGCACTCAATAATGAACTAAAGGGTCACTCACCATCAGTGAGCTATTGGACAGCACTATTGGACAGTCTATTGTGTGGATGCTTGGGTGGTTCAGGGGTGGGGTGTGGGGTTTGGTGTGTGTGTTTTGGGGGGATTGTTACTGACTGGTCTCTGGGTGTTACGTGAATTTCATTGTATGTGTAACTAGATGGTGGCAAAGAGATACAGAAAATGTATCCTTCTTTGCTTCCATCCAATGATTGTCCGGAGTTTTGAAATGCGAATATCTTAACTCTACAGCAGCTAAAAATAAACAATGAGGTTAGAATGCCATGAAATGCAAAAGGACTGTCTTTCACAAATCGTATCTTGGATGCGATACATATTTTTACATTGCATTTTAACAGGCCTCTATTTTTTAAGACAAGAGATCCGCGGAACAGAGACCAATTTTCAAATTGTCTAATTCACAACGCGGCTGAAAACTAAGGCTTCTCAATTGAAAGAGCGCCGGTTCGTTGCCTCTGTCAGCGGATTAAACCATCTCCTTTCCGGGTAATAAGAAGAACCTTTGAATCACTCCCCCGCTCCTCCACACGTTCATGGTAGTAACCTGAACGGACCATTGAGCGGACGCAATTTCCGGCTTTCTCCCGGAAACTTCACTTGACGGCATTATAGGAGTTACGTCCCTCTGTTCTTCCTTCTCCCGGCTTCTCCCAGGTACATCGTTCAGGTCAGAGAGGCGAATCGCTGGAAGCCTTTCTCGCGAGAAAACAGGAAAGCCCCCTTCCCGCCCCGCCCTCCTCTTTGGAACGACCCTCTCAGCGGGTGGAGGGTCGCTGGGTGTCCGCGCGACGCCTCCCCCACCCCTCGCGCTTGGCAGTCCCGCGCGCATCAGCTGGCCAGGGGGGGGGGGAAGGGAAACAATGCTTCCCTTCCAAGCGCCGCGCGTCCGTTAGGGAGACTACCGGCATTGGCTCCGTTCTGGAAGGCCCCACCCTTGTGACGGCAGCCTCGGGGCTGAATCAAGGGGGGAACCCTTCGTGGGAGAGTCGGATTTACAATGAAACTCAATCTGGGGTCCTCCAGATGCAAGTCCAGGATTGAGCAGGCTGACTGGGAATTATGGGGGTTGTAGTAGATTGCTGTAATGCAGCAAGGTTGGGGCAAGGCTGTATCAGTGACCAAACAGTTTCCAGGGTAAATGTTTAATTTACATTAAAAAGGGGGTGGGTGATTGTGTTCTTTTGAGTGTATTGATAGGCTTGGGAGAGGTGTGCCAATTGTTTTATTGTACTGTAATTTGTCACTAAAATTATAGTGAAAGTGAGTATAATACTATGCTTAGTTTGTGATAAGGTCTCTTGTCATTTATCTCATGCAGCACCAAATTTATCTGCCCTTCATCCCCTGTTGGACCCCAGATGGGCACTTGAGATTTGGCAGTGGCACCATTCTGAGGTATTTGTGTTTGCTTCATATAGTATAAAGTATACTATAAAGAGCATATAAGGAGTATAAAGAGCAACTTCCATGGAAATTAATGTTTTGTAGATGTCATTTTGTCCTGATTTAATCCTATCTTTAATTTCTATTTTCATTTTTTATATTTTTATGTTTTTTATGGAATTTTATAACAGGAAAAATTTACCTGATTTGTGTTCTATGTAAGCCTCCAAGAGTCTTTTCATTGCAGTGGGCTAACTGTGATTAATAGTTAAATATCATACAAGAAGATCTGGAGATGTTAGCTAAATACTTATTCAAAAAAGAACTAAAAGAACTATTTCTGACTTACACATTTTCTTAAAAATATTAATTATATTATGCACGAACAAGTTGTCAGAAAGCACACTTTCATTTTCAAGTTATATGTAAAGCATTTTATTCATTACTCATAAACTTAAAGTAAGAATTAGTGTTCAATAAAGAGAGAACAACCCAATTATTACTTATATTAACTCCTTAGCCAGAGGATATTTAGTATTCACTTTGGGAACTATGGAAACGAATAGAAACTTTCCTTTTTTTCCCCCAGATACTGATGGTGACTCTTCAGAAACAAGTCTGTGAAACATTTTGTTTGAATCAAAGGTAGAACAATCAGTAGCAGAGCGTAAGATGCTGTGTGTGTGTGTATCTCACTTTAATATCTATTTAATATACATCTCAATTTAACTCCAATATCTCCGGCTTATATCTATCTATCTATCTATCTATCTATCT
Source organism: Thamnophis sirtalis (assembly GCF_051295495.1). Taxonomy (NCBI): domain Eukaryota; kingdom Metazoa; phylum Chordata; class Lepidosauria; order Squamata; family Natricidae; genus Thamnophis; species Thamnophis sirtalis. Next base: position 67,593,746 of record NW_028261381.1, on the reverse strand, counting down.
ATCTATCTATCTATCTATCTATCTATCTATCTATCTATCTATCTATCTAGTTTACAAGAGTTTGAGATGTTGGAGTTAAATAAAAGAGACTAAAGTATATGTGATCCATGATTATATTTTCATGGCTATTTTAAAAGACATTTTAGCTCTAATAGGATTTTTTATCTTTCTATAGTTAGTTTTCTTTCCTCATGTCATTTCCTTTTAAAATTAATGCTTCATAATAAGGATTTTGATTGCCAAAATATACAAGCAGGCCTCAAACTATGGCTGATAGTTTAATGACTGTACAAAGTTATGATGGACTTCAAAAAAGTTACATGACCCACCCTCAAAGTTACAACTGCCATATACATATGCCCCATTTCATGGTCATGTTATCACATTTGAGTGCTTGGCAACTGGCTCACATTTATGACCAGTATCAATGTCCTTCAGGCATGTGACCATGGTTTGCAATGTTTTTTGCTAGTTTAGAAAATGACAATAAATGCCTATTGGATATTCTGGATTTGCTTAACAACCAAATGGTTCAGTTAACAGCCACAGTGACTTGCTTTATGATTCATAAAATCAAGTTCAGTCACGTGGTGCCTTGACTTATAATCACAATGATTTATGACTGAAATTCCATAGGTGATCATAAGTTGAGGACTACCTATATTTCCTGAAGAGGAAAGTTACATTTTTAGGAATATTATTCATTTGTTAGAGATATATTTCCTCTTTTCTCAAAGAGCTTAAGTCAGTCTATATAGCGCTCTCATTTATCCCCATCCTGTGAGGTATTTTTTACCGGAAGCCTGGGCTCTATGGTATTGTTATGATCCGCCGGCGGCCTGCAGAGCTGGCAGCAGAATCGGCAGTGAGCAGGTTGAGGAGGAACATAGGCCAGTCATGGAGTCTGGGTTAGGCTCGGATGAGGGCTCTGGGTCAGAGGCAGAGAGGGGGCCAGGGCCATCTGGGAGTTATGTGCTTTAAACTTTAAACTTTAATAGAATTTGTATGCCGCCCACTCCCTAGGGACTCTGGGCGGCTCACAACAAGTAAAAGCATTTAAAATGTGCTGCCTCCGGAGCCTACAGAGTCGGACATCAGCGAGGCAGAGGAACAGGGGGAGCCTGTTCCCAGTACGTGCATGCGTAGAGCTGCTAGAAGGGAAGAACAGTTAAGACAAAAGGGGCAATTCAGGAGTAAGGCTTGGAGATGATTGGCCCCTACCATAAGACATAAAGGAGGAGCAAAGGCACATGAGCCTTTGCAGGAAGCAACTTTGTTCGTTCTGAGTTTTGACTCCATGCTCCATGTGGCCTTGCAAAGCTAATTGGCAGTTAGGTCTTTAGTATTGTTTCAAGGGAGATAAAGGTGAGTGCTTAGCAGCCTTATCCCAAAAGACTTTGGCAGACTTCTGTCGGACTCTTTACAAACTATTTGTGACTCATTACGGGCTGTGAATGACTATAATTCACAGCCATTGAAATAAAAAGAGGGTTTTGGGGACTAAGCTTGTGCTTTGTACTGTCTCAGGAAGGTCAGAACAGGTATTCAATCATGGATCTTCATGATAATCATACAAATAGTCATTGACCTATAATGGGAACCAGGAACTCTTATTATTAAGCAGTGCAGTCTTAAACTGCAACCACTTTGCTTAGCAACAGCAATCCAAGCAGTCCTGGTTGCCGTTGTTAAGTGAATGCCCTGGTTGTTAGATGAGGCAACTTCTTGCTGGCTTCCCACAATCAAATCAGTGAGGAAGCTGGCAGGAGATTGCAAATTCGAGACTCTGCTGGGTGGGATAGGGTGCGAGGAGATATGGGGAGAGTGTACAAGGTCCTCGAAACTGATTGGATTTTCAGTCTTCTGAAGTCTCTGAAGCTGAAAATCCTCATTGGCTGAAAATTCTGCTTGAATTTTGGCAGAGGGAGTCTTTTCAACTCAGGGGGATGGTTGAAAATGCTCCATGCAAAATCCTGTTTAGGCTTCAGCATAAAGTTTTTTCAGCTAATTCCCAGAGATGAGAGGGAGAACTCTTGGCAGGCAGCAGCAGCTTGCAATCTTCCCTGCTGGCTTCCCAGCAACTAGTCATAAATGCAGACAGGTTGCCAAGTGCCCAGATTGCAATTGTGATGGTGTGTATGTGTTTGTTTGTTTTTCTTCATTGGCTATAACTTCAGGTCGATAAGTCCCTTCATTCAGCATCTTCGTAACTTTGAATCGTTGCTGATCGAATAGTCAGAAATTGAAGACTTATGTATATGTGGCTGTGAGGAAAGCTGCTTAAAAAACTGTGGAAATAGAATAAGAAGACACTTTGCAAAATCTGTTTACATATTGCAAACATCAAATTATCTGGCCCTAGTGGATCACAAAAGACCACTTTGTCCAGGATCAGTCACAATTGGAAACTCCATTAGTTGCTTCAGTATAATTTTTATTGTACAAAGAAGCTGCTTATGTGATTATTAAACTATAATAATAAGGTTTGGAAAGATGTTGCAATGACATTAAAGAACTGATAACATATCAATGGGGAAAATAGTAGAAAGTAACAAGAAATTGAAGAATGTATTCTGATTTCTGCAGAAAAACCAAGGCTGGTTGTCTGTCTTGATTTACCTTAAGCTTTGTTTGTGCCTCAGTGAGTAATAATAATGAATCAAAAATCTCTTTTAACTGTTAAGATGTTCTTTGAAGCCATAATTCTCAAAATGGAGATAAAGATTTGTTTATTTTGAACATGAAATGGCAATAATTTTGTACATTTACAATTGTGCAATAAACAAGGAAGTTCAGCGAAAAAGATACTGAATTTTCTTTGTTCTAAAAATGAAACCAAAAGGATTCTGCACAAGAGAAGAGTAATTAAAGATTAAAAAACATTGGAAACAAAGGACGTATTACATATACAGATATTTATCCTAATCGTTTTGCTAAAGTTTTACTATACTTCTGAACAACTGGTTTTCTTATTTCTGCTTTTTTACCCTTAGCTTTGGTTGCCAAGGTTGTAATGTTATATTGAGCCAAAAGCCGAAAACCTCCTGCTGCACAGGAATGTTGTAAATTCTTAAACTGATCTTATTTGCTCTTTTAACAGGCTGGTGGATTAAGATGGCAAAATTCAAAAGGAGATTATTGTGTAAAATCCCCTTCCTGTCCTTCAGTCATTACATTTCCTGTCTAGCCACCATACAATCTATAAAGCTGCATAAACCATTACTAGATAGTTATTGGGTATTCTTCCTGAAACATACAGTAACTTGAAGCAGAGATTATTTAGAATATTTTAGTTCACCTTAGTGTCTTTTCATTTCTTCCTGTTACTTAGTTTTTGGAAGGTTTATATATTTTTTCCTTGCTCATCTTTAGTCACACGAAGAATGCTGTATAATATTCCCATTATTAGTGATAGATGCTGGAGAGATTATATTTAATTGTGTCTGTCTTGCCTTTTGTGGAGGTTTAAATCGTTAATTAAAGGTGGCTAAATTGTGAATGAAACCAGGCCTGCAATAGTCCTAATTAAATACAGGAGGCTGGATCTGATGATGCTGGAGGGGAAGGAAACAGATAACTGAAATTTGTTTGTCATCTTTCCCTGGTGTGAATGGAGACAATGTTACTCATAAATTAGTAAAGGTGTGATTATATGTGTGTGTGTGTGTGTGTTTGTGTGTTTGTGTGTGTGTGTGTGTGTGTAAATAAAATATTGTTTATGTTAGAAGTTGGCAGGAATGCAGAATTTAGAAGCATTGGGTCAGATCGTAATAAGCTCACCCCATGACATTATCAGTTGCTACATTCTGACTGTAAAGGTCAGGCTGTGATTTACAATATTTTCTTTCTCGTTTCTACTATAGATATAGCAAAACTGTATAATCTGCAATGTTGTTTGTTTGGGGCTCTTCTGCAGTGCTTTGGCAAAGAGCCCAAGGATCACTATAGTTCATGTATGCCAATGAATTATACTTTCTTGCATCTATCTCCAGTTGTTTTGGTCCCTCTTTTAAAGTGGATAAACAGTAGTTTGTATGATATATTTACCTACATATACAGTACTTCATCTTCTTTTTCTCTTAATCCCAAAGGAATTGATGAACCCTCCCAAAAGATGGAGACCTTCAGAGACAAGACTGTAGATGAATTGAAAGAACTGCAGGAAAACTTAGAAGAGATTGAACGGTTGGCATTGGAGTCAGATGAGGTAATCATTGATAAATATGGAAGTTATTGAAGAGAGAAACCATTTTTTTAAATGAACTCATCTGCCTAACATTTCATTCATTCAGGTCCAGAATGTACAGTTGCAAAGGGAGATGGCTCTAGCCACAAATCGTAGTCTTGCGGAGCAAAACCTGAAGTTCCAGGATCCCCTAGAAACAGGACGTGCAAACCTCTCCGACAGATATCAAGATCTACAAAAATTGATAGAGCGATGCCAGGAGCAAAAGTCAAAGCTGGGTAAATTTTCAGATGGCTGTGGCTGATAGGGATAGAAGTGGAATAGAATTAGCCAATAGATTTTATCTAGCCAAGATTTTTTTTTTTGCATTTCTTTCATCTTAGTCTTGGGGCATAGAATGGCAAGAGGGTATGGTTGACATTGTCTCATCTGGATGCATTTGTTGATACCACCCAGTGGTCAAGCCTGCACAGCATTATAGTGTCAGTGACCATCTGGTTACTCAAAAACTGCACTTGTAAAAGAGTTTTGGTTTTAATTGATCACCTTCCCTTCTTCTTCTTGGTTATGGGTTCAGATTCCATGACACTAGCTCTTAAAGCAGTGGATCTCAACCTTCCTAATGCCGCGACTAATACAGTTCCTCATGTTGTGGTGACCCCCAACCATAAAATTATTTTGTTTTTGAAAATATGTGTTTTCCGATGGTCTTAGGCGACCCCTGTGAAAGGGTCATTTGACCCCCAAAGGGGTCCCAACCCACAGGTTGAGAACCACTGTCTTAAAGCAACAGAATTCTTTTAGAAGTTGGTAGCCTCCATGTAAGGACCTGGTGCTTGTATTGAAATTAAAAGAAGAAGAGAGATGGTTTTTTTGTTTAATTTTTAGTGTGTATTTTTTTTCTCAGAGCAATTCTCAGCAGCAACAAAGCCTGATACCCTGTTAAATCTTCTGAAAGTGGAAGGACTCAAAATTGAAGAAGAATCTGAGGTTAGTCTGTTATTTAAATTCCAGAGAGAATAAATTATTTTAATTGTTTTTATTGACAGAAATTAAACTTTAAAAGTCAGTCTAGCTGAGCTTTTCCACATTTTGTCCTTGTTATACAACACAAGCAAATACCTGTGATATTTATATGGCCCTTAAATACATCCCTTATTTACCCTTGAAATTGATATCCATTATATCTGAAAATTCCACTGGGCTAGTGATGAAAGAAATGGAGTATATTTCCTCAACTTCTCCTCCTTGGGTCTGGTAAATATTTTCTTTGCAATAAATCAGTATTTTTACCAGCTTTTGATCTTTCACTATGTCCATAGCAACTAATTTACTAGTTTTCAAGTAAATTCAGTGAGGCATCAAAAGGAGGTGTTCCGTTATCTCATCTCAGCATTTCATCTATTTTGAGGGATTGTTTCACCTAAGCAAAGTTTTACTTGGGAGTCTAATTGAGGTTAGTCACCTAAGGATGAGTGGAGTGCAGACTAAAATATAGCAGGGAATGGGTTCTCTGTGCTATTTAGGAATGAAAGGAAATTTACAGAACTTGCAACTTTTACTCAAATTCTTCATGCATTTAACTTAAGTCTCAAGCTTCTTCCTTTTACTTTGTAAATTGGAAAAGAATAATCATTAGTTTTTTTCTTGCATTATCCTACAATTTTCAGGAGATTTTGAATAGCTTGGATAAGGAAGTCTTATCATCAGGGAATTAAAATACAGTAGTCCTTGGGGTCTGATGGTAATTGGGGCTGGCATTTCTGTTACTAAGCAATTCCACACCATTTTAGCTTGGGAGACACTTAGCCAAGCAACTTGTGACCTTCCCTGCTGGCTTCACTTATGGGAGCCTGCAGGGGAAACCACAAAGTAAGCACAAGCTGGTTGCCAGGTGCCCAGATCATCATCACGTGGCCATGAGGATGCTGGGACAGCTGAAACTTTGAAGCCTAATTGTAAATACCACTTCCTGAAACTTTGAACGGTCACCAAATAAATGGTTATCTGTATGTTCCCTTTGATGCAGATGGAAACATTGTTTTAATTCATTTTTCATTCCAGATGATGGCTGAAAAGTTCCTGGAGGGGGAGTTGCCTTTGGAGACATTTCTTGAGCAGTTTTCTACCATGAGGAAATTATCTCATCTACGACGTGTAAAAGTGGAAAAACTTCAAGAAGTGCTGCAAAAATCTCAGTCCATGCCAGAGCCAGCAAATGATAATGAATTTAACCACCAGACTCCTTCCCATGTACCTTCTGGACCTATAAATCAGCAGCCACAGAAGCGTTCAGCTGGGGAACCAGCTTTTCCTTTACCTTATGGTCTATCTCCTTGTGTTCCAACAGGCCCTTCAGCTCATGGGGCTCTCCAGCCAGGCTCCTTTGGAGGAGCACCAATTACAGTGGGACATGCTGCTTCCTCTCAACCAAGTGCCCAGCCCCCATTTCCATATCAACCATACCCATCTGTTCCTTCAAGTAATCCAGTACCCCAGCCTCAGACAGGTGATCTGGCTTCATCCAGGTACTCTTGGTCTCCATCCAGAACACCATCTTCTGGACCAGGGTATCCACAGCCTTCTCTCAGGGCTCCATCAGTAGCACCAGGATTTCCTCAGCCTATGCAGCCTCCCTATTTTCCATCAGGAGGAACGCCACATTGTCCTTACCCCACTCAACCTTCAGCGGCTGGCTTCCCTGTTCCCTCCCAGCCTCCATATCCTCCAGGTTCAGCTCCATCTTATGGGTATCTGCCACCACCTCTTCCCCCTCGGGGCCATACTTGGTCTGGATATTAGACCAGCTTTCCAGGCAGTATTTTACATGGTAGCTGATGAAATGGTGTCTTGCTAGCTAATGAACCCCAAGATGAAAATTGGGGAGGGGCATCCTGAGAAACATATATACATAAGCATTACACTGATGGAATAAATGATGGAATAATACTGTTAAGAACTGTAAAGGAAGGCCACTGTTTGATGGTTCTGTTTGTAAGTATAGGTAGGCAGCCTTAATGGAATCAGTATTGACCAGACATTCAGTTCAAGCCATAGTATAAAATACATACAAAAACCCAGAGCTCTTATCATGGCACTGTGCTTGCTAAGCTCTTTAAAGAAGACTTAATTGACAGCAACCTGGATCTGGTTTTGTGTGGGGGCGTGTGTGTGTGTGTAGTTTTCTAATTTAGTATATTAAAATATATTAAAAAGTTCGATATACCTATATTCTTACAAACAATCTGATTGAGAAATCAGTTAAGCCTTTCTGATATAAAACATGCTTTCTAAAGAAGTCTAAAGTTTCTCCTGGCATTAGGACGTACCTCCTTGATAGGAATAGTATGTTTTCTAACTCCACAAACAAAAAGAAAAGAGAGAGAAAGAAAGAAAGAAAGAAAAAGAAAGAAAGAAAGAAAGGAAGTAAGTAAGTCAGTCAGTCTTCATGTGATCGTAGCCACAGCAGATTACCAAACAATTGCTGCTGGATGTTCCCATACGGAAGCTTTGGAGAACCCTTGTCAGTCTAAGGGAGCATGTTTCTTCATAGAACTGCATTAACAACAATGGATGAGGTCAGCACCAAAGGCCAAAACTATTCTGCTCAGTTATGCTCATTGTCCACCCATTTTGCAATTTGTGACGAGAGCTTCCACAAAGTCCACAAGGTGCTTCTCATCCCACACTGCATTTTTTTAAAAAAAATCTGCCATTGTTTGGATTCTCCTTTTCTTCCATAACACTTAAATACCTTGCACTTTTTTGATTTCATACCATGAATCAAAACTTGCCATGACTTCTTCAGTCCATACGTAGCATGTGGACAATTGCTTTTATGATTTTGTTTGACCTAAGGAACTTGTGATCTTGGCATTGCTTGGCAGTTGGCTAGCATTATAGACTAATAGAAAGCCAAATCACTATGCATTTTTTATATTGGAGAATAAATGAAGTAATGTCCTACCTACATTATTGATTGTGACAACCTTCTCAGGAATTTGGATTTGTCGCTTCCATCATATCCAGATTCATTTCTTTAATTTAATTTTACAGGGAATGTAGAAAACGGAGGCATTTCCCTTCTTTTTGCTCATTGTTCCACTTTGGTTGAGAAGAAGAAACACTGGCTTTTAATAGAATGCAGGAGATGTAATGGAAAACAAAATAGTTTTGCTAAGCACTTTATCCTCTTGCTTGTCTGTAATTTATATTTTAAAAAATGAACAATAGATTTGACTGATTTTCAGGCTTGATGGAAGAAATTGCATATATGTAATTGATTACGATAATAAAATTTGATGAACTGTATAGAATTGTATGGCTATGGATTTTGGAAATAAGGTTGCAGCTAATTTATACTTGAAATTTCGCAACATGTTCTCTTTGATTTATATTGTATCAATAAGGCTCTTCATTTTTATCTCACAGGTTCATAACTCTTCTGCTAGCTGACCTTTAGTTTTCTTAAAGATATATTTTTGTGACCATATCCCCCCCCCCATAGACCAATAGATTTAACTCATCTCCAATTCTTTTAACATTGAAGCATCTCTATTCTCTAAATTTTAATTTTCATGATTCATGTCTTCCTCATTTATTATTCTGTTATTGTCTCCATTCTCTCTATATCCTTTCCAATATACATTACTGCCTAGCCAATAATAATTTAAATTATCATTTAACACTAGTTTTTCCTAACGTTGATCTAATATGTAATAACTTCATATCTATATATATCCATGACATGACACTTTCTAGCTAAGCAACCTCATAAAGTGTAGAAAGGAATAAGAAATGGAGGGTGGGGGTGGGGGGGGGAGACAGAAGATAGAAAAGGAAAAAGCTGCAATTTACACGAAAACTGCTCACCAGACTTCTCCAAATCTTTCTATCTTTGCATCTTTGGTTCCACTGTTCCCATTCATCTCTTCATAGGCAACTTTTTTCTTTTTACATTACATTTTCCCACATCCGTTTATTTGGACCATCAGCTTCCTCTTCAGCTTCTCATTTTTTTTTCTTTGTATATTTGATATTTGATTCTCATTCTCCATAAATAACCACATCACACAAATAACCAAACCATTTCACTTTTGCATTCAGTCCAAATGCACTCAACAACCCTAAATATTGACAATATTTTCCTTTGCTGCCTATACTTAAGTACCGTATCCCATTCTAGCTGCAACCAAGTTCTTATGTTTCTCCTAACATCCACCTCTCACCTCTATAACAAATTGGGCAGAAGCACATTTTTATACATAACAATCTCATACCAGAACTTTTTTGGGGGGGGGGCACTATTTCTGCCAGCATTTATTCTAAAAATTTTCTATTTCCCTATATGTAGTAAGCATTTCACCAAAGTACACAAATAGATTTGCTTGCTCTAGTTTTTCTCCATTTACAGTGTATATATCTGGCAGTCATCCATGCCATTTTCCCTGTCAAAGACAAACATCTTAATCTTTTGTACATTACTTTTCAGAACCAAGACCTTGTGGCGTCTTATAATTTAACAAACGTTGACCGCAGATCATTCAGGTGTTTAGTCAACAAATAACATGGATGACATGCCAAACACCCCCCTCCCCTTACTCCCAACTAATTCACCTATTAAGGTTACCACAAACATTCCATAAATGTCTATAAATATTAAGCAATCATATTAAGCAATACTGGTAATACAAGAAGATTCTATGGTATAATTTCAACTCGTGTCAACTTAATTGGTGTAATTCCAAGTCTAATGCTTTGTTCCCTAGTAAAAAAATGTACGCTCTTAACTAATTGGTTGATCAAACCATCAGAAGATTTTGCAATATCATCAAAGTCTAAAAGTCTGGGAGTAGTATATCTTATCATTTAGTTATTTATGGGCTAGAATTTATACCCTCGTAAATCTACAATAAACATAAAATATGTGAGTCCTACATCATCTATGAAGGCATTTTTAATTATTATGATATACCGAACCTTTCTTTGGGTTCTTTATGGAATGCATCATAAATATATCAATTTGTCACTTACTTTATATATGTTTGTATATTTTTTCCTCTTTTTGTAGGAGTGGGAGAAATACAGTGAAGTCCAAAAGTCCCGAACAAAGCATTTTGTAAATATAAAATCTATTATAATAATCTAAACCATCATGTAACTGTGAAATGGTACTTTCCCCAAAGTAATGGAAATATAATGGCCTTTTCTGAAAGTGTAATGAAATGATTTCTGCGATCCTAGCTCCTCTAGAAATTTATTGTAAAAAAACAATAAAATCTAAGGACTTGGGGATTTTGGTGCATGATTTTCAGTTCTGGCTATGCATTGCTGCAATTCATTTGACTTCTAATAAACTATACCAGTGATGGTGAACCTTTTTTGGCTCACATGCCATAAGTTGGGGGAGCTTAGGCCTTAGGGGGGGTCGTGCGCAGGCATGCCACACCCATAATGCGATGCATGACACCTCCCCAGTGTGCATGCGTGCATGACAGGCGCTCCCCCCCCATTTTTTGCATGCTTTTTTCACCCTCCCCAAGCTCCAGAGGCCTCCCCCGCCCCCCGGAGGCCATCTGGAGGCTTTAGGGACCTTCAGGAGGCTTCCCTGAAGGCCCCGGAGGGCAAAAAATGACCCTACAAGCAAACCGGAAATCTGTTCCCGAACTTCCGGTTTGCCCCTAGGGCCATTTTTTTTGCCCTCCCTCTGGAGGCTTCAGGGAAGCTCCTGAAGCCTCTAGAGAGGCTCTGGGAGGGGAGGGGGAGGCTGCTTTCGACCTCCCCAGGCTTCTATAAAGCCTCTGGAGCCTGGGGAGGGCGAAAAATGGCTTTATAAAAGGCTGGACTCAGCTGATAGGGCAACACCTTGCGTTCCCTGACAAATGGCTCCGTGTGCCACCTGTGGCACGCATGCCATAGGTTCGCCACCCTGGAACTATACCTTTCTCAATAAATGGGGAGGATTAAGGATCGTTCTTATTTAGAGGTTCAAACTGAGGCAGGTCTGACACAGGTCTTAAAAGCTTTCTAGACTGCCGAGGTGGCGCAGTGGTTAGGGTGCAGTACTGCAGGCCACTTCAGCTGACTGTTATCTGCAGTTCAGCGGTTCTAATCTCACCGGCTCAAGGTTGACTCAGCCTTCCATCCTTCTGAGGTAGATGAAATGAGGACCCAGACTGTGGGGGCGATATGCTGACTCTGTAAACTGCTTAGAGAGGGCTGAAAGCCCTATGAAGCGGTATATAAGTCTACCTGCTATTGCTATTGCTATTGCTAATGGAGTAGAACCTCACTGATATCAGGCACTGTGACAGAGAAGGTGCCACTCTTTAATAGGCAAGTGCTAACCCATTCAACTGTCTATGGAGATTCTCAGTCATCCAGGTCATGGTTGTCCCAAAGGTGCTTTTTCAAGAGGCAACTGGACTTTCTGGTTTTTCTTTGAAAATGTTTCGCTTCTCATCCAAGAAGCTTATTCAGTTCTGACTGGATGGAAAGATTTATATTCCTGGTCATTTGCATTCTTTTACAGAGTTGTTGAGGCCACCTGGAGGTTTATCTGTGTTTCAGGATCACCTGACTAGTGCACTTGGCTGTGAAGCCTTCTTGGAACTGTTGAAAGGACTGTGTTGTGGATTCAAGATAGATGTTGTATCTCTTCCCTTCTGTTGAGAGAGGGCTGTTCAATTTTCACATAGATGGTCTCTTTGACCCAGTGACGTGCGGTGAAATTTATGGCTGGTGAGGCACTGGCACAGGGGTTTCAAATTTTTTTTAGACTTGTAGACTTTAACTCCCAGAATTCCACAACCAGGCATTCTCAGTTCCGATTTAAAGTGACAGCATTTATTTTTCTCCTTTGCAAAATAAATTTTCCTTCATTCTTTTTCTTCTCCCTCCCCCTCCTTCCTCCCTCCCCCATCTCTCAAACAGACACACGCACACAGAGAAGTTGGATCCCACTCTCACTCACTCACTCTCAAACAAACACAAACACAGAAGTTGGATTGGATACATTTTCCAATGGCTTGAAAGCAGCTCCTCTGCCATACCCCCCCCCATTCCCCTGCTGCCTTCCGATCCGTGCAATCAAACTTTTTGAATTCCTCCCCCTCCCCACACATGTACCTTTTCCAGCTGTTTCAGAGAGGATTTCAACTCTGTTCTTGCCTGCCACCATGAAAAGAAAAAAAATATAAAAGGAAAAAGCCAAGAGCTGAGGCCAGGCTGAGCTAGTTGCTCCCAGAGCTTCTAAAAAGCCTCTAAAAAAACGCCCTCTACAGGAGGCAAGAGACGTACCTCATCTACGTCAGGAATTTTTTGGCTTTTAACCAGTGGTGGGTTTCAAAAAATTTTGGAACCTCTTCTGTAGGTGTGGCCTGCTTTCCGGGTCCACTGGTGGAACCTCTTCTAACCGGTTCAGTAGATTTGATGAACCGGTTCTACCGAATAGGTGCGAACTGGTAGGAACCCACCTCTGCTTTTAACCCTTGCTTAGCTCTGCTCGAGTAATCATAAAGTCAGACTAGGTGAGGCACCTTGTTCTGCTGCTGCCTCCTGTAGAGGGCACATTTTTTAGAGGCTTTTTTAAACAGTTAAGCACTAAGCAGAGTCATCCATGGTGATTCTGGACGCAACTAGCTCAGCCTTTTTCCTTTTACATTTTTTTTCTTTTCATGATGACAGTGGTGAGGCTCTGCCTCCCCTGCCTCCCCTGACTGCATGTCACTGCTTTGACCCCTCTTTCAAACCAGCAGTCCTCCCTGTCCAAAATGTGGAGTTCGCTGTCTTCAAAAAAGTGGCCTTTGTCTTTTAAATACAGATGGACTCTTGTCCTGATGGGTTTGTTCTCCTATGTTGTGCCATACGTTTATGAACTGGCTGTTTTATTTCCCCATTGTATAGATCTGCATATGACTCACTGCATTGTACTGCATATACTATGTTGCTCTGTTTGTGTCTGGGTAGTTTATCCTTGGGATGGACAAACTTCTGCATGTAAGTTGTGTTAGCTGAAGAGCCTCCTGAGCTTTTCCGATATTTCTGCAATATATGGAATAGCAACATTGCTTTATTTATTTTTCTCTTTGTTGTCTGTTATGGAGGAGCTCCTGTAGGGTCCTTTTTGAGATTTGATGAAGGCCCACTTGGGATAACTACATGTTTTGAGGGCTTCCTTGATGTGTTTTAGTTCTTTTTCTTTTACATCTTTGCTGATAATGTGACCTAGTTTGGTGATAAAACATCTATAAGTCAACCACAAAGCTCAGAGAGCACAAAGGACCCCACAATCCGACCCCATGCACCAAAAAGATTATCTTCTATCGGTAACACATTTTATTAAAAGATATAAGCTTTTGTAAGCTGCAAACCATCAGAAGAAAAAGTACATAGCTGTATCTGTGCATATGGTTATTTCAGATGATAGTGAACCGCAGCTCAAGAAAGCAAAAACATGGAGGCCATGTATTAACTACTGGACAAAGAATGAGCTTCTGTATCATTTAAAAAAAACCTTTCCCTTCCAAATGTAGAACTATCTATAGAGCTGATTGAAAATGTTTGATACAATCATTTGACCCACCAAAAATATATTAAATGGTTGGAGAGGCTACCTCCCTTTCTCCCTTTCTTAACATCATACCTCTGAAATGTACAGCAATTTAAATATATGAATAACACAGCATTAATTAATATTAGAAATAAGTTGTGAACCAGATGTGAAAATTGGAACTATGGAGCAACTTTTTGCAGTCACTAATGTCAATAACCAAATGAAGAATGGATGTCATCTATGCTACGTAAATGTTGCTGTCAAAGTCTTGGCAGATTCCCTAATTAATGAGCTTTGCGAGTTGACAGTTGATTGCAATAGTTCCCCCCCCGTCCCCCCACCATTCAAATTAAACTGGTGTTACTTGAAGACAATTCAATAGATCTAACAATTATTAAAGCTCTCACTAATTAGTTTCAATATTTATTTAATTGCAACATATTTATAACACAAAGACTTGCAATCTCTTTACATGTATATGTAGATTCTGTACACCCTAAAAAGAGGAACATTGATTTAAATGCTCTGGCCAAGAGACGTATGTTATTTGAACTTTCCAGCTAATAATTATTAACTCTTCTGACTTACTCTAATTCAGTACCTCAGTAAGGTGATAAACCGTGTATCCACATTTCTGTACATATGGCTTCTTCATATATACTGTAGCTTCTTGAAATTTTAATTGATGCATACATCTTTGTTATTTGACTTGCCAGTGATCGCCTAGCCTTATTTTGGATGGTCAGGTAGGAGGATGTTATTCCTACAAGTGGTCTATAATCCAAATTGGTTTTCAGTGACTGAAATTGGGAGATTTCTATTTATAGGAATTGAAATTTAATATAACTGGCTGGGAAAAACACACTAATGCTCAGTGTATGGGTAAGTTGGTGGACTGGTTTTGCTATCACTGTGGAGGTAGAGAAAATGTACATGTTCCAGAACAAGTGGATTTTGTGTTGGACAATAAAATTCTTCCTCCCATAAACTGTTTTTATTTTTACTGAACTTTCTGTATCTGCAAAGGAGAATATGAACTCCATGAATTATTTCAAAGTGTACTATAATTAATATAATTAAAGAAATGTTTTGTTTTCAGATGGTAAGTTTTGTCTTCCACATATGTCTAACAAATATTTTTTTAGAATTTTAGTACAAAAAATAAGGAAAGGGAAGGAAAAAGAGAAAAAGTCAACTCATTTTTTAAGCAAAGTATTAAACTTTGACCCTAGGGAAAACGATTAATCCATCTTTTCATTTTGTTGATAAAGAATCAACTCATAAGCTAAGGGAAAAACTCATCTATCCAAGATCTATATTACAAATATTACAAGTCCCTGGAATTTACTATTCATTCAAAGAATATTCCATTGTTAGATTTGTATTGATTCTTTGGCTCAGGAGCTTAAACCATATATATTGGATTCCCCTTCAATTTCCCCCCACAACCACCCTATGAGGCTGTTTAAGCCTGAGAGGGAGTGACGGGCCTGAAGTCATCCAGTGAGCTGAGGATGGAGTAAGGATCACTTCAGTGCCACCTTAAGCACCATACTTCAGGTGAAGGAAGGAGTGTCATCCATACTTCGCAGAGTTTACAGCTTCTGCGCGGAACATAAGTCATAATCACTGTCAGAGGAATTATCCAAAGGGCTGGAAGATCTGTTGGTTGCCCTTTCCATAGCTGGAACATGCAGGAGAAAAAATAAACAAACCAACAATCCTCAGTATGGAATCACATATGAAACACCAATTGGTGCCAATAGGTTACCCTTCCTATATGACTGAAATATTTGCATCAAAATGATTTCCCTTAGAGCTACAAAAATGCTTAAAGCAACAAAGATGATTAGAGGGCTGGAAACTAAAACATATGAAGAATGGTTGCAGGAATTGGGTATGTCTAGTCTAATGAAAAGAAGGACTGGGGTGACGTGGTGTTCCAATGTTCCAATATTTGAGGGGCTACCACAAAGAAGAAGGTATCAACCTGTTTTCAGAGCATCAAAGGAAAGACAAGAAAAATGGATGGAAACTAATCAAGAAGGGTAGCTGTGCAAAATATAGCAAAAAGTAAACTATGAAGAAAGATATTATTTATGGACACTAGGTGGAGCACGTGGCAAGTTATAGAAAGATGAACTCAGAGGATTTTGCTTTTAACACAAACCATTGGTTTATCTTTGCCATGTAAGGATGTCTCCAAGTCCAATCTGATGCCTGGTGACTCGAATCTTTGTCATTTTCTTAGAATGGTAAAGAAGAGGATTGTCATTGCCTTTTTTCAGAATGCTTTTCCCAATCTGACTTAGAGCCCTGGATTTTCCAAGGGGCAATCAATCCAAATATTGGCCAGGTACTGGCTTATTAATATTATCCCATAGGTTTAACTATACACCCACTATGCACAGGTAGTCTTTGTTTAGTGACTACCTTGTACTGTGACTTGCAGTCATGATGAAAAAGTGAGTTTGTAACCAGTCCTGACATTTATGATCTTTGCTGGTCTATAAAGCACAGGTGGGTTGCTCCTGGTTCAGCCGAACTGGTACTGTGTTTCCCCGAAAATACGACATGTCCTCATAATACAGCCATGCCACATTTTTCTGGTGGGCAAAAATATAAGCCCCCCTCCTGCATATAAGCCCCCTGGACAACCACCCACCTCCGGCCAGGCAGAGCGCCGCTCACCAACCTAGCAGTATCCCGAAGGTGCCAAGCTGTGGGAACCTGGGGGAGGCAAAGGTGACCGCGTTGCTTGGCACCTTCGGGATACTGCTAGGTTGGTGAGCAGCGCTGTGCCCAGCTGAAGAGGGGGGTTGCCTGATGGCTGCTGTCTTGCGAGCGGGCTTCCAAAGAGCCGGGCACAACCTCATGGGCAAATGGCTGTGTTGTGCTGTCACAGCAGCGCAACACAACAGCCATGAAGCAACCACATTCACAAGCAGCCACCCAGGAAACCCCCTTTGCAGCCAGGCACTAATTAGATCTCTCTCTCTTTCTCTCGGCTATCTATCTATCTATCTATCTATCTATCTATCTATCTATCTATCTATCTATCTATCTATCTATCTATCTATCTATCTATCTACATTCCTTGTCATTGTCATCTCCTCCTCCTCCTCCTCCTCCTCCTCCTCCTCCTCCTCCTCCTTCTTCTTCTTCCTCTCTCTCTCTCTCTCCTCTCTCTCTCTCTCTCTCTCCTATCTAATCTGTTCTTTCATAGGATCACAAATAATAACCAAAATTACAATTCTAATAGCCTTATAGTTTACAAAAAACATTTGCCTTCTCTTATGTCTGTCACTGTGATTACTTGCAAGAATCAGAACAAGTTTTTAAATATGGCACGGACCAATATTAACATCAGTACAGTTTTTGATTTTGTGCAAAAATGGAAAACTACCCATTCATAATTTGTTCACAAAGAATAATAACAAACAGAAGATTTCTACTGGCATAAAGAGAGTTGATTAGTTTACTTCATCTGGATCAGTGGTGGATTCCTACCGTTTTTTACCGGTTTGGCAGAACCAATAGTGGTTTGGCGGCCTGAGTCGCTGGAACTGGCAGCGACCCAGGCTTGGCACGCCCCCGGAACTGATTCTCCGGGTGGTGCAGTAGGCAATGCCATCTTGTTTTTTGTTCTACGCATGTGCAGAACAATTTTTATTGTATTATGCATGTGTGCGCAGCGCACATCAAGCACATGTACGTTACAGCACGCCCATGAGCAAACCATCAGTAGCAGCTGCCAGAAATCACGCCTGATCTGGATTCATCATAAAATATAGATTATTGAGAAACTGGCCCTCCATTAGGATATTGCTGAAAACACAGAAAGAAATTACACTGACAACAAAGCAAAATGTACATGTTGTAGTGTCCTGATTTGATATGAGGTACCTGAATATAACTTATGAATCAATTGCCCACAGTGGGGTTAAAATAATACATACTCATAGCCTGGTATAAAACTGGACATTATCATGGGTCAAGATGCCCTGCCTGTTTAGATCAATGATTTGGCTGGCATAGCTACATATAATTGGACTCCAATATATGGGGAAAGAAAGGAATCAAACTGGGATGAAGTCATCATCATATTTATTAGATTTACTATCGGATCTGTCCATCTGATCTGTTGTGAGACTAGGATGCCTTGGCTCAACATCTTTGGACCAATGATACATATTTTTTAAGAAGTGACATACACTTTTGGAACGAACTCCCCATGGAGATTCGGACCCTCACCTCCCTTCAGGCCTTCCGTAAAGCCGTTAAAACCTGGCTGTTCCGGCAGGCCTGGGGTTGACGAGTTCCCTTCCCCGCTCGAATTGTGTGACTGTTGATTGTTCTTAAAAATTGTTTTCTCTGTATCTGCTTGTTGTGTTGCCTTGTCTGTACTACCCCCCCCCCCCCCCCGGTTTGTTAGCCGCCCTGAGTCCCTCTGGGAATAGGGTGGCATAGAAATGAAATAAACCTATAACCTATAACTTTTAGTTTAAGTAAGAAAATGTTACCTGCATAGGGTGAGAGATAAGTCTTGGAGGCTTTGTTCCGTTCTTCCTGAACAACTGGGTTTTCAATATGTGACTGGAAGGCAGTGGAGCTCTTGCGATGGAATGAAACTAAAGAAAAACATAATGTGGCCTTACTTTCTATATATTGAATCCCGCTTATGTTACTATTTTGTTTGTTAGTTCCAATTCTTCATTCACTTGAGGAAACACATTTCCTGACTTTGTGACCAGTTGAAATTAAAATTATAGCTTGTAGGGAAAAACCCTGATAGAGCAGTGCTCTTTATGACACCTTTTAAAAACAGAGTATTATTCGGGAGCTGCCACATTCAAGAGAGTTTACTGAAAGAAATAATGTCCATGCTCTTGTACATCCCATGTTATTAAGAACTGTGGTGCCCCAGTGGTTAGAATGCAGTACTGCAGGCTACTTCTGCTGAATGCCAGCTGCCAGTAGTTTGGCAGTTTGAGTCTCACTGGCTCAAGGTTGACTCAGTCTTTCATCCTCCCGAGGCTGGCAAAATGAGAGCCCAGATTGTTGAGGGCAATATGCTGACTCTGTAAACTGCTTAGAGAGGGCTGCAAAGCACTGTGAAGCAGTATATAAGTCTAAGTGCTACTGTTATTGCTACATGCTAATACCAACCACATATTCTTAAACAGTTCTAGTTCAACAAAATACATTTTTGATTTGATTTTGATTTTATTGAGATTTGTAGGCCGCCCTTTTCCCTGAGGGGACTCAGGGCGGCTCACATAAAATCGGGGAAGGGGAAATACAGACAATAACAAAGACACATATAATAAAAACAGTAACCAACATGCATTCATCATTCGGGAGGGGCAACTATCTTCATCCCCAGGCCTGACGGGCTAGCCAGTTCTTCAAGGCTGTGCGGAAGGCCTGGACGGTGGTGAGGGTACGAATCTCCACGGGGAGTTCGTTCCAAAGGGTCGGGGCGACTACTGAGAAGGCCCTCCTCCTTGTAGTTGCCAGTCGACACTGGCTGGCCGATGGGATACGGAGGAGGTCCAATCTGTGTGATCTTATTGGTCGCAGGGAGGTAATTGGCAGAAGGCGGTCTCTCAAGTATCCAGATCCACTACCATGTAGGGCTTTATGGGTGATTAACAGCACCTTGAAGCGCATCCGGAAATCGACAGGTAGCCAGCGCAGCTCGCGGAGGATAGGTGTAATGTGGGTGAACCGCGGTGCACCCACAATCGCTCGCGCGGCTGCGTTCTGTACCAGCTGAAGACGCCGGATGCTCTTCAAGGGCAGCCCCATGTAGAGCACATTGCAGTATTCCAGCCTAGAGGTCACGAGGGCCCGTGTGACTGTTGTGAGTGCCTCCCGATTCAGGTAGGGTCGCAACTGGCGCACCAGGCGTACCTGGGCGAATGCCCCCCTAGCCACAGCCGTCAAATGGTGGTCGAATGATAGCTGTGGATCTAGGAGGACTCCCAAGTTGCGGACCCTCTCTGAGGGGTATAGAGTTTGACCCCCCAGCCTGAGAGATGGAATATTGGTGGAATCCTTGGGAGGGAAACACAACAGCCACTCGGTCTTTTCTGGGTTGAGCACAAGCTTGTTAGCCCTCATCCAGTCCATAACCGCCTCCAGGCCCCGGTTCATCACGTCTGCCGCTTCATTGAGTTGGCACGGGGCGGACAGATACAGTTGAGTATCGTCCGCATATTGATGGTATCTGATCCCGTGCCTGCGGATGATCTCTCCCAGCGGTTTCATGTAGATGTTGAATAGTAGGGGGGATAAGACCGAACCCTGAGGCACCCCATATGTTAGGGGCCTAGGGGACGATCTCTGCCCCCCCACTAACACCGACTGCGACCTGTCCGAGAGGTAGGAAGAGAACCACCGCAACACGGTGCCTCCCACCCCCACCTCCCGCAGACGTCGCAGAAGGATACCATGGTCGATGGTATCGAAAGCCGCTGAGAGGTCAAGGAGAACCAGGATGGAGGAATGTCCTCCATCTCTGGCTCTCCAGAGATCATCAGTCAATGCGACCAAAGCGGTTTCAGTGCTGTAACCGGGTCTGAAGCCTGACTGGAAGGGGTCGAGATAGTTTGCTTCCTCCAAGGACCGCTGGAGCTGAAAGGCCACCACCTTCTCAACAACCTTCCCAAGAAAGGGAAGGTTGGAGACTGGACGATAGTTATTAAGGACAGCTGGATCCAAAGATGGCTTCTTTAGGAGGGGTCTCACCACCGCCGCTTTCAGTGCGGCGGGGAAGTTCCCCTCCCGAAGAGAGGCGGTCACGACCGCCTGGATCCAGCCTCGTGTCACCTCACTGCTGCTGGTAACCAACCATGAGGGACACGGGTCCAGTACGCAGGTGGAGGCACTCACAGCCCTCATGGCCTTGTCCACATCCCCGGGGGTAACATCCTGAAACTCAACCCAGAGGTGTTCCATCTGATCCTCTTGTGCCGCGGCTGGAACTGCAGGGGTGGAGTCCAAGTCCGACCGAAACCGAGCAATTTTGTCCGCTAAGAACTGGGCATAATCCTCAGCTCTGCCCTGCAAGGGTTCCCCCGCCTCCCTTTTATTTAATAGGGAGCGGGTTATCTTAAACAGGGCGGCTGGGCGGGACTCAGCGGACGCAACCAAGGTGGCTATATGGGATCTTTTCGCTGCCCTAAGCGCTCTGGTGTATTCCTTGGTGCAGGTGGTTACCATTGCTCGGTTCGATTCGGACTTATTGGACCTCCATCGGTGCTCTAGGCATCTCCTCCGGCGCTTCATCTCCCGGAGTTCCTCGGTGAACCAAGGGGGTCTCCGGGATCCGCCGCCTCGGAGGGGCCGTAGTGGCGCAATCCGGTCGAGGGCCTCTGATGCTGCCGAATGCCAGGCAGCAGCCAAAGTCTCTACCGGATTGTGGGCGAAAGAATCAGGAATGACCCCAAGTTCCGTCTGGAACCTTAATGGTTCCATGAGTCGCCTGGGGCGGAACCACCTGGTCGGTTCCTCCTCCCTACAGTGGGGGTTTGGCCTCCGGAAGTCGAGCCTCAGTAGGCAGTGGTCTGACCACGACAGGGGTATGATGTCGTTACCCCTCAGACCAAGATCACAAATCCACTGCTCCGAGAGGAATACGAGGTCGAGCGTGTGCCCCGCCGAATGGGTCGGGCCCCGAATTACTTGGGTCAAGCCCATGGCTGTCATGGAAGCCATGAACTCCTGCGCCCCGTCAGAGTTTTCACCGAGCGACGGCAAATTAAAGTCCCCCAGGACCATCAACCTAGGGAACTCAATTGCCAGCTCGGCTACCGACTCGAGGAGCGAGGGGAGGGCTGCTGCAACGCTGTTGGGAGGCAGGTACGTTAACAGCAGACCCACTTGACCCTTGAGGTCCAACTTTATCAGCAGAGACTCACACCCGACAAGCTCCGGAGCAGGGACCCTACGAGGAACTAACGACTCCCGGATAACAACGGCCACACCCCCACCCCTTCCCTGGGCTCTCGGCTGGTGTAGCACCTGAAATCCTTCTGGGCACAGCTCTACAAGGGGGACTCCTCCCTCTGGGCCCAGCCAGGTTTCAGTAATACATGCCAGGTCTGCCCTCTCGTCTAAAATTAAGTCCCGGACGAGAGGAGCTTTGTGTACTACAGACCTGGCATTTAGCGACAGCAGCCTGAGTCCAGGGTCCTGATCACTTGCGCCATCTGGTCTCGGAGTGGGACTCATAGGGCCGGAAGGAGGGATCTCTGTAATGTAGCGAACCCTCCTTCCCCGGTAATGGCCTGCCCTAAAGTCCCCGCCGTATCTGCCCCTCCCTGTTACGACCGTAATACCCCGACCCTCTCCCGTGTATATAAGTCTAAGTGCTACTGTTATTGCTACATGCTAATACCAACCACATATTCTTAAACAGTTCTAGTTCAACAAAATACATGCTTTTGTGGCTCAGCCTTTGAAATCACGTTCAACAGCAGCCCCAATTCTGTGCACACATCTTTCAGTGCAAAAATGTGCACATACCCCTCTTCCTTTTAAAATGGAAGTCACTTGCACTTCCAACCCAGGATCAAAAGCACCCTCAATGGTGTGGAAGAAGAGAGTGGTTTCAAATAAGTGCTCACACATCCTGATTAAGGCTTTTCATTGTTGCTACTCAGTATTCTAAAATTAAAGATTAGGATTACAGTCACATAGTTAACATTATGTCCAGTCTGGTTCTTCAAAGGGTTTCTTGGCTGGATATCAGCAAAAGCAGAAGGTCTGCACTGCAGTCTTCATTGGGCTGCCAAGCTACTTCCCGCCTCTAGAGGGAGCCAAACCATTTATTTGGGACAGGGTCTGGACAATAACTGAACAGTACACATTTATTATTCCACCCACGTGTTTCAATGAAATTGTGATTATGACACTAGATCTCTGTTCATAATCAGAAGAGGCATTTGTGGCATTTACATTAGAATCCTCGTGTTTTCTAGGAAACAAATGACATTAGTCTTGCCTGGAATTCTTTTGCAGTTTCTCTCTGCCATATGTTTCAAGTTCAATAATGTTGCATCCACTGCAAAGACAGTGAGACTTTAAAAGGAGTGGCTGCTTTTCTTCCTCTTGTGAGGAATTTGAAACTGAGTCCTTTGGGAGCAGAATATTGACCAGGAACCAGCAGATCTGTCTTCGAATGTCAACTTTAGTTGTAAAATATATGGCCCAATCATAAATAACAGGGTGCTATTTAAGAGTACATTTAGAAGAGAATTATCACTCTTCCCTTAGAGGCTAGAATTACAGGATGACAGACTCTTTAAGCAGCCTGTAACTCACAGATATCAGTCAATGTCTTATGAGTCTGACAAATGTGAAGAACTGATCTCTTCCATCTTGATTTATTCAGGTAGATGGAAGATAAAGACTGCGTGATTGGGGTAGCATGAGTTTGCCCATCATCCAACAGGATTGTGCTTTACATTTAATGATGTAGATGTAGATACCGTAAGGTTGCCCATCTACTTTCCCAGAAGAGAGACTCGCTTTGGGATGGAGGGCAACTATTTCGCTCTTAATTCTGCTTGCCAGGTAGATTAAAAGTCCCACTATCCCAAAGTAAACAGTGGTTATTCTTTTAACCCCCCTCCAAAGTCTATTGATCGAAAGATAGGTATGGCCCCTACTTTTCTGATATCAAATCCTGCTAGGATCACAAAGCTGGGCACTTACATCCATTTATAATGAGAACATAAAACCTGCATCAGTAAAAGTGCATATTCAGTGTCCCTGTAAACGTTATGAGACATGCAAATGCCTACTTCCTTTGACTTACAGGAGAAATTAGACTGTGGATTCTTGTTCCCTGCTTTGCAGGTGATTTCTTACCATTTTGGTTCACCCCACTTGGGCCAATCCATTGTTGCTGTCTCTTCTTGGAATCTGCAGAGAAAGAAGGGACATGGGATTGATGTTATAACCAGGTAGGGCATAAATATTCTTCCTCCCAGTTCCAGGAATATAATCCTCATTACTTAATAACCACAAGCTTTTAATGTGTGAAGCAGGCAATGTGCATTAAGTGGCATTGGATACCTACAGGTTCATAGGAGCACCTTTGACTGAGTGGAAGGCGATTGTGGACAAGGAATTTATGGATGAGTTTGCATGACTTGATCATTCAAGTTGAGGAGAATGGAAAATGGTTACATAGCAGAATCAAACTACATGCTTTCCATTCCTGGCTATGCAGGAAGTCTGTTTTTTTAAAAAGAAGACAGTAAAGTAATAGACTCATTGCCAGTACAGTTATCACAATCTAGCTTTTTATATCTTTTTAGATAGATTTGCTTTTGACCTCAGTAATGACTTATGAAGCAGCTGACTATCACTGCTCAGAATAAATTCACTCTACTCTTTGCTGCAGGAACCTTTTAAACCTCCTCTGGATGGCCTTTAAATTTATCTTTTAAACAGCAGTAATCACTTCCAACCCAGACATAATTAATAGTAAAATAATCTGACGTGAAATGTAATATTAAGGAGTCACTGATATTTTGAAGTGATTAATGGCTGTAATCAGAAAGATCCTGTTTATTTTTTTTGGTAGAGCTGTATGCTTGCATGCTAATAAAAAGCATGAAGAACGCTCCCATTCATTGTTATTAACTACATTCCAAAAATTGTGATGAATAGAAAGGATTTTATAAAATCAGGTAGGTAGTATACTCAGGTAGTATACTCAGGTAGTATACTCAGGCTGTCAATGTTCCCAGAAGGTTTTGAACATGCATAGTATCCTTCCAGCAGTGTTGAAAAAAGCTATAATTCCATAATAGAAGAACTATTAATTAATGCCAGGTACTGCTAGGAAACATCTGTATAGTCATCATATTTTTTTTGACCTGCTGAGAAACAGGTGAGATAGAAACAATAAGCAGAGACAAAATGGGCCCAGCAGTATCCATCTATGGAGTTCTTTTTTGCTCTCCAAGCTTCATTATTTGCTTAACCACCTAGGTAACATCATTCCCCCTCCCCCCAAAAAAGGATTCGTTATGTCATCCAGTGGGGTAATGAAATGTCTGCAAGCAAACTACCAAGCTCAGAGAGTTCACAGTTCAGTCCTGAGCTACATATATTTTATTTTATTGAGAGAACATCTAAACCTAGAGGGAATCTGATGCAGGGATTAACATCTTTGATATTAATGGGGTTTATTTTCAAGACATTTCTAGATGGCAGAAGGTAAAATTTAAATGAAGGCGTATGGACAAAAATACACCATGCAAACTGGTGCCATCAGGATACCTAAAAAAGAAAGGGGTACACGTGCATAGAGTTGAGTAGAGAGTGCAATATAGCATACAGTGGCCCTAGAATGAAACCAGAAAATTCCTGGTGCAATCAATGGAGCTTCTAAGCCAGTTTCTTCAGCCTGACCTACCAGTCTCTGGGAAAAAGCATGTTATCATGCTTTTTTTCTGGAGTTCCACACATTTTTTTCACGTGGTTGTAAGAGCACACACAAACACACAAAACTGAAGCCCAAAACAGACTCTGAAAATCTCTTTATATAAACGATACATTCTTACTTACATTTTTTCATAACTTTTTTGTAGGTAGGAAGAGCGCAGATACTCAGAAGACCGACAATAAGAACAAGACCAAGCAGGATTCCTAAGACAGTCTCTGAACTGGATTTCTGGGACTTCAAATCTTGATCTGGAGAAACAGAAAATCCTATAGATTATGGACTTTTCATGTCAGCTAGGCTTTCTACTTCCCAACTTGTTGAAAATGTGCTGAAGACTTGATGAGGTTCTCTGGATTATTTGCAGTTCTATTTGGTTATCAAGATGCTATGAAAACAATCATATCTATAGGTTTGTGAGTCTAAAATTTGGAAAGAATCATCTACCAATCACTGATTTTTGCAGTCTTTTCAGGATGGCCAAGAACTGATTTAGAAGCCTTCCACTGTCCTTTAAGTTCCCAATGCTGGCATACTGGCAGTTCTGTTGCGACAGGATTCCCAAAAGGATTACATAGGGTGAGCCAGCATGGATCAAGTCTCCTTTCAAAAGGATTATAGGATTTAAGCACAGAGTGCAATACATTGCCCCTGCAGAAGTTACATTTCCTGCCATGAAACATTTCCTTGCCTACAAATACGATGTTACACAGAAATACTGAAATTACTTATAATTGCAAGCCCCTGCTAAGATGCAGATGATAACTCATTTCACATAGATCCTGGGACTGTAGTTAGATCTGAAAGAACTCTATATCTTCAATAGCAACAAGCTCATTTTCAGAGAAATACTATTGCTTTTAGGCCCTTTCATTCAATATTTCAGCACCAGAATGATTCCCATCCTCCCTCCTCCTTTTTGCATATCTTCATTCCTCCCCTCCTTCCAGCATTTAGCCTGACTGTACAGAAATAATTCATGTACTGGAATGATTCCACTATAAATATCATTTAGATACTAGCTACCAGATTCCATCTATCACCCATTAGGTTACCTCTGAACATCCAGGTTCAGAATACTAGGTTGACAGTTTTCTTATCAGTATAATTCAAACCTCCCTTTCAGATTATTCAAGAAACAAAGAGCTAACTTTCATAGTATTGGGGGACATCGTGAGCTTGCAGAATTCTGGATGTTACTGTTTGTGATAACTATGGGAAGAGGTAGACCCATATTTTTAGAATGTAGTAGATCCAGCATTTTAGGAACAAAATTCCTCTTCCCATAGTACAGGGAAGTTCTTTTTTGAAAAATGGGGATGGAAACTAGAAAATATAACCATTCCTTCATAAGCTGGTACAGTTCCAGAATTGTAGTGCATTACTCAACCACTTTGAACAAAATTGCTCTCCCATAATTGCACTGAAAGACCAATTTTGTATAATTTAAATGATGAGCACAAGTGAAAAGCAGCACAGGGATTGACGGTGCTCTCCTAGTAAGGTTTGCTCACCTGAGCATCTAACCAGGGTTAGATGTAAGCACTCTTGTGTGCTTGCTGAGCAGTTACCCATGCTAAGATTTCTTTTCTCACACTGCAGCTTCTCCCAGTGGTGCAGTGACTTTTCCCTGTTCTTATCCTTGTGTCCTGGTTTTTCACAGTTTACTCCCTGGCAGGTCCTGGGTACCAGTTTATCCCACCATCTTAGTAAACTCAGGCAAAGCATTTTCTCGTAGCCTTTAACATCTGGCTCCCGAATCCCTGAACACAAGGAGGTTCCTTCTTCAATGTTTGTCCTTGGGTGATCTGTGAAAGGTAACGTAAGGCACTGATCAATTAATGGAGCAGTAGTACGTTTAACAGTACAAGTGTCAAACTCAAGGTTTTGTGTTCGTATTTTAACTTTTCCAATGGAAATCATAAATACTTCCTTATGAATACTTTAGATATGATACATAAAGTGTAGACAGCTAATATTCTCCAGCTGTTTTGAATATTAACTCTATCAGCATTAGCCAATGTTGTCACAAGGCAGTTTTGATTTATAGCCTTGAGAAAATTTGACAAAATCAAGATATCTTAATTGAAGAATATTTTTTTTTATTCTGAATGTTTTTAGGGTGGGAACAACTGGGAAAGTTCTGCTGCCTTCATGTTCTTGTGAATGATCTAAAAATAACTACTCAAAGCTGTTGGAAGGTAGCATACAATTTTAACTTACTGTCACCATCAGCAAAGGTTTGGATTTTCCTACCAAAGGGTTTTGAGGAGGTTACCACTGGTGCTGTTGTAGGCTGGAGTACCATGGTGGTTTGCACAGGAGCTGAAATGATAAAGATAATCCAAAGTATTTTAGAAAGAAAGATTTCAATCCAAGACATGCATTTATTTTATTTAGCGTATAGCATATAGCATATACATGGACTAGCAGTCTATATTAACATTTCATCTAGATTAATAAAACAAGAGATAAAGTTTCTGGAACACCTCAACTTGTTCTTTAGTACTCAACTATGACCTTGACTTCACAGCTTGCTAGCAAGTTGAACATTAATTCAGTTATTCATTCTGTCCCTTTCATTATGCTTTAGTTAGACTTCAACTTTTTCAAAACATATTGAGATTTATTAACTGATATCCCTTCTTATTTTTCTCTTTTATGAAAAGATTATTGTATAGTTTTATTCAGCCTTTCTATGGGAAATGCCCTACATAAGATACATCTGCACAAGATTTTCATGCCACATCTAAATTACGGTAGTCCTCCATCCTGTGCTTTCTACTCTTTTCGGTAGCTGAGCCAACTTGCTTCAGACTCAACTGAGGAGGCAGGAGACACCTCAGAGAAAAGCCAGATGGACAGTTTTGTTCCTCTCCTTCAATAGTCTAGGCAAGTAAGCAAGGATACAAGTAAGAAGAGCCTTCAAGGGGACAGTCTGGGTCCCTAATATTGGTTGCATTACAGTTCTGACAGGTTCTGGAAAACTGGTAGCAGAAATTTTGAGTAGTTCGGAGAATCAGCAAATGGGCTGCCCCTGTCCCCGCTGCCTCCCAGCCTCCCAGCCGATCTTCTTTTGTTGCCCTGAACCGGAGAAGGGAGCTGGAAAGCAGGTTAGTGGGGTGGGGAGGGAATGGGGATTTTGCAGTATCCTTCCCCTGCTATGCCCACAAACCATGCCCACCAAGTCACGCCCACAGTACTGGAAGTAAAAAGTTTTGAATCCCACTACTGATGCATTACCCCTGTCCACCCTGTCTTTTTTTTCATGGTGCAAAATAGAAGAAGGATCAGCTGATGTGGTATTTGCCATCTCTATTCTTTCACTGTGTGTGTATATAAGAAAGATGACATTTAGCATCACCAAATATTGTTTTTCGTACAGTCCATGCTAATTGCCCACTGTATCATTTCCATTGTTCTGGGAAGCTCTGTGCCTTTTTGATATATAAATGCATGTCAATGTAGATTGTTGACATTAAGTCCTTTGCCTTTTTGTTCCTTGATCATATTTCATTCTCTCTGTTTTTGTTTTTCCTTTTGCTGTGTATTGCCAGTTAACTGTTTTTGAAGGATGCTGAATTTTAAAAAAATAAATGTCAAAGTATATTACATGCTAACTGAACTGAGCGCTGTCTGTGCTTACTCTGATCTGGGTATAGGGAGTCTGCTGGGTGCATAGTGCTGAAAATTACTCATACTTAATGTCTTTTCTTTCTATCCCTTCTGTGTTGAGGGGAATCATGAGGATTTTTATGGCCGCAAGACCAGAGGCAACATATTATGAGGTTGTGATTTGTTTACTTCCTACCCACAGTGCTCTCATGCTGGGAAGCTGCAAAAAAAACCCTCAAATCCTCTTCCAAATGTTTTTGAAGGATCAGGGAAGGGAAGCAGTGCCAGTGTGGAAGTGCTCCAGGGGTGGATTCCTGCCAGTTCTAACCTCGTCTATAGAAGAGGTTCCACAAGCCTACAGCGCCATTTAGAACTGGTTCCAGCTCCCTCTCCCCGCCTGTCCGCACATCATCAAGATGAAGAGCGAAAGGAGGAATTCTGGGAATTGAAGTCCACAAGTCTTAAAGCTGTCAAGTTTGAATACCCTGGGGGGGGGGTTTCTAAAGGGCTAGGGGTGCAAGGGTCTTTTAACTTGACAGCTTTAAGACTTGCATGCTTCAAATGCCAGAGTTTCTGAGCCAACATTTTGGTTGCTAAGCAAGAGCGTTGTTAAGTGAGTTTCACCACATTTTACAAGTTGGCCATGCCCACCCAGTCACATGGCTGGCAAGCCACTCCCACCTGGTCACATGGCCAGCAAGCCACTCCCACAAAGCAGGCCACACCTACAGAAGACGTTCTAAAAAAATTTGAAACCAACCACTGAAGTGCTCATAATCTCTGGTCCAAGGCACAAAATGCAGTAACCTTCTTGAAGCTGAGTGACTGTTCAAGATTCTTGCACTGAATTCCTAAGACATGAGGCAAGATCCATATTCGGTCCTCTGTGACTGGTTTCCAATTCAACTAAATCACAACATCAGTTTCTCAGAGGTTGCCCCCATGTGACCCAGACTTTGTTCAAAAAGAGCATGCAAATAGGAAGGGGGTTGGTTGCACATACCTTGTTGGCAAACTAGGAACACACCCACAGAGAAGAAATAATCGGAATCACAGTCTATGCAGTCCTTGAGAGCTGTCTCATTCCCTTGACAGGTCACCAAGCAAGTCTCGTGCAACTCCAACTCTTCAACATATGGTTGCAAGATCCCGAAGGGTAAGTGGCAACCAAGTTGTCTACAGGCAAGTTCTGCATTCTGCTGTGTAAAATTTCTGCTGTCAATCCTCTTCCATGTGGCTGCATGAAGCACCTCCAGCCACCCAGAACATCTGCAGCCTGTACCATTAAGCCTCAAATCCATTTCTGGATAGGAAGAAAAGAGGAATTATGATGACCCTGGCAGATACATTGCAGTGTTTTCTCTCTTCCTCTCAGGGCTGTTGGGACCACATGTGTATGTAATGATTGGTTTGCTTTAGGTTCAAAGAGATTTGTGGACCAATTATGGTTTATTTATTAAACCATGGTTAAACATGGCTAGGCAGTGTAAGTGGGATTTCAGAGTCCCTAACATTGGACATCTCATGCCTCTCCTTATTATGAAAAGATGAAAAGAAAAGGTACATACTGTATTTAAGAGGAGCTGGGCTTCACAACCATAAGTAAAAATCAAAAAGGAAATATTATTTGTCTTGAAAAAGACATATCTACTTGCTTCCCCCACCCCTTTCAGACAAATTGAAATCTGAACTAAGATTTGCCACAAGCTTACCAATCAACATATTTCCCATACTTTCATGACAATTAGATCCAAGTGAAGCTTATGCATATTTACATAATATAATTCCCACTGGGTTCAGACTTGCTCCTTAATCAGGATTTGGCATTTTGGTGCCTGAGGCAAAAAAATAAAATGGTGCCCCTTCCTCATTCCACACAGAGATGCTACGAAATTAGTAAATTTTATATTTCTATGCGTGAATTGCTTAAGGGGCTTAAGAAAAAGACATAAGATAGGCCTTGTGACATAAAGGGTATTTTCCTCTAGAGAAGTAGATACTGGAAGATGCTAACAGACTTTCAATCAGCCACCACTATTTTTCTGAGAAGTAAGACAGATGATCTTGATGGAAATATGAAAGATCTGTCACCCAGGATCTTGCCTTTCCCTCTACAGTTTCTCTCATTCTGCTGCCTACATGATATGCTTCCTTTAGCTCAGAGGAAAGAGCTAGAGGAACAGACTCTGTCCTGAGTCTAAAACTGAACCCAGTGATGAAGCAGATTACTAACCTTCAGGACTTCTACTTTGTCCACTGTTACAAGCAACCACTGAAAAAAAAGTAATATAACATTTAAAATATAAAACTGAAATAGGCTGAAGGCAAGAGTGTACTAACCAGTATGCATGTTGGTTTAAAGGTGGCATGTATGCATATAAGCATTTGCATTCATAAGTTCAGAGTACTTTACAATCCTAAAGCACCACAAAGAAACATACAAAAAGAAAACTTTGCCTCTAAAATTTTGATAAATATTCATGCAAAGTGGTTTTTCTGTTTATTATTACTTCCAAATTTATTTCTAATCTTGTCATAAGCATCTTGCTAAAATAATATTAAAAAAGAAATTCCCAATTATGTCATGTCACTGGCTAAGTTCTTTTTTTAATAGTAATTTTATTAAATATTGCAATAACAAAAAAAAACACCCTATGTTTCCTTGAAAATAAGACAGGGTCTTATTTTCTTTTGACGTCCAAAATAAACACTTGGCCTTATATTCAGGGAGGTTATTATTTTTGAGGTGCAGGTGGCAGCAAGTGTGGTCACCTCATGGCTGCTGCTGTGTTGCAATATTTTTGGGGAGGGTTTATTATCCGGGGAGGGCTTATTTTCAGGGAAACAAGGTACAAACTGAAAAAAAGATTAAAAAGAAAAAAAATCAAAGGTGGAGAAAAGAACGGAAAAAGAGAAAAATAGAAAGAATAATAGGAAGGAAAAATAAGGCTATTATAAAGAAAAAGAAAAACATGCCGAGAAGTGAATTAGCCTTATCACAATGCACAAACAATTTTAGTACCTTGTCACCTTTTCTGAAATACAACAAATGATTTCTTCTTTCATATCCCATCTCTTGTCTATAAACTAATCCTTAAAGCTTCATCATTTCAGTCCTGATGTCGGCAAACATCAGGCATTGCAACAGATAATAAACTATCTAATTTAACTTGGTTAAATACATCAACTTTGTATTCCTTCCCTTTACTTATAACAATTTTGAACTTTAGTCCCTTCAAATAATTTTCTAGTACAGTACTTGGTTTCTTTTCACTTTTTCTTTGTCCTTTTTCACTCAAGGTCTTCAAAGCTTTAACAAGTCTTCTTTGCAAATCTAACATAGGAAAGTTATCCAGATCACTTTGTTATTTGCCT
The DNA here is from genome assembly GCF_051295495.1 of Thamnophis sirtalis. Taxonomy (NCBI): domain Eukaryota; kingdom Metazoa; phylum Chordata; class Lepidosauria; order Squamata; family Natricidae; genus Thamnophis; species Thamnophis sirtalis. The sequence goes on along the minus strand of NW_028261381.1, from coordinate 67,561,553 downwards.
ATCCCTTTAATTATTTAATTAAAGCATTAGTCAGTTTGTTTTGTATGACAAGTGTAACATGTTTTTCCATACTTGAAGCCTGTCATTTTTAAATTCATTTTAAAAGCATTCTCAATCTTGTCAGGTAAAACTTGTTCATCTTTCATAACATCTATTAGACACGGCATATCTTATAGAGGCAGACATTCTTAAAATGAACTTCATTGGATTCATTGTTCAAAAATATCCTTCAGTATGTTCAATGTTAAAATATTTGGCTTCATTCTGTAATTGTGAGTTGAGTCTGAGTGTTCTTCTCCTTTAATTATAATCGTTAGTTCTCTCTACTACCCTCAAGTGTCCACCTTTTAACATCTTATATTATGATTATGGATAGTCCTTGCTTAATGGTCATTAGTTTAGCAACCATTCAAAGTTATGATGGCATTGAAAAAAAGTGACTTACAATCAGTCCTTGCACTTATTTCGTAGAGTCCCTTCGATCACATTATCATGATTCAAATGCTTGGCAACTGTTGTGCATTTATAATGGTCACAACATCATGTGGTCATGTGATCATTATTTATAACCTCTCCAGGTAGCTTCTGACAAGCAGAGTTAATAGGAAAGCCAGTAGGGAAGGTCTCAAGTCACAGTCACATGATATCTTGCCTAATGGCCACGGTGATTTGCTTAATGACTGTGATGTAGAAGGTCATAATATTGGGTGGGTCATATGAAGCCTACCTTAATGGCTCTACCACTTAATGATGAATTTTCCAGTCCTATTGTGGTGGCAAATTGACTACTTGTATTATGTTTTTGAAAAGGAATTAAAAACAAATTTCCCATGGGAAGGAGTTTTTATAATTAATTCCAAAACTTCATTTTAAATTTATCTGGACCCTTGGTCCATTAGTAACTTTTTAAAATCAAAGTTTTAATCGCTTTTTTGCCATCTATTCCATTTTTTAATGCCCTTAATCTTGTATTTAAAATTTATTTCATTAAGAATTGATGAAAATTTTTCACAGAAAAAGAAAAAGAGTTGGAAGAGGAAATCAAAAGAAAAATTCGAAATGTATCTAAATTGTGTTATAGAGGAAGGAGGCACAAAAGGAACAAAATTAATGGGTTTGGAAATAGTCAGAACAAAGCAAACTATTTAAATTTGTGTAATGGTGAGAAGCTGAGTTTAATGTATACGAACAATGTAAACTGCTCATTATAGGACTAAGAAACTCCAGATAGTTTATGTTTAACATTAGTAATAACTTAAACTGTTTAAAATTTGGGTAACAGTAAGAAGCTGAGCTCAATGTTGAGATATTTTAGACTGTGATTGTTAAAATGCTATACCGTGTACGGGCTCTGGGAAGTCGGGGAGGAGGGAAGGGAGGGGGGGTTCTGGGGGGAGGGGGGGAGGGGGGAAATACAATACGTGTTAAATTCTAAAGTACATGATTCCACTTGTATACTGTGGCTTTTTAATGTTAGTGTTAAAATAGAACAAGCTGAATATATTGGAAGGTAATAGAAGTAGCAATAGCAATAGCAATAGCAATAGCAATAGCAGTAGACTTATATACCGCTTCATAGGCCTTTCAGGCCTCTCTAAGCGGTTTACAGAGAGTCAGCATATTGCCCCCAACAATCTGGGTCCTCATTTTACCCACCTCGGAAGGATGGAAGGCTGAGTCAACCCTGAGCTGGTGAGATTTGAACCGCTGAACTGCTGATCTAGCAGTAGCCTGCAGTGCTGCATTTAACCACTGCGCCACCTTGGCTCTTTTAAGTACACCGAAGGGAGGAGTTGAGTGAAAGAAGAAGGAGAGTGGAGAGGGTGAGAGAGAGGAGGAAGAGAAGGAAGGGAGGGAATGGATTAGGAGAGGGAGTGATGGGGGGGGGGAAGTAGGTAGTAGAGGGGTATGTAAGAAGGAAGAATGAAAGTTGGAGGGGGTTGAAAGAGGGTGTATGGTGGGCCAAGGAGGTATATTGGGCTTGTATTGTAGACGGCAATTTCTATATAAGTGAGGGCTGTGTTTACTATTCAATGTTATATGCCCCGGTTATGCACAGTAAACATGTGATTGTATAGAATGGAATGGAAATAAAATTAAAAAAAGAAAAGAAAAGAATTGATGAAAATTCACCTGGCACTGTAAAAAACATGTTGAAGCCAAAGCTTTTCAATAGTCGGGAAGCAAATGCAAGCAATTTCAAAAAATGATTAAAAAAGGAATTATGCGGACTTAGTGTCCTTTCAACCATGGTTTGAGCGAGATGGCTATTCCCCTGATTTCCCAGTGCTAAAAACCCACTAGAGCAGTGTTTCTCAACCTTGGCAACTTGAAGATGTCCGGATGACAACTCCCAGAATTCCCCAGCCAGCATTCGCTGGCTGGGGAATTCTGGGAGTTGAAGTCCAGACATCTTCAAGTTGCCAAGGTTGAGAAACACTGCACTAGAGACTATTATCTTGCAGCTGTCTGGAGCACTTGTGGGATGTCTCAAGTCCTCTCTTGTCTAGAGAGGAATTATTGAAGAGTCAGTCCACTCACTAGCTCTTTAACTTGTCATTGGCTCCACTTTTTGCCAGAACATCACTGGCTAAATTCCAAGTTCTACTGAATGTGGCCAAATCCATCCAGGGCTTACCCCACATATTATAAGATGAATGCCACTTCTGGAAAGCTGTGATACTACCTTTCTAAGGTCCTTTTACAACATGACGATTGAAAGAGCCCATTCCCAAAGCTCATCACTCATTGCTTTGCTTCATAATAGCTCTATTAATGTGCTTTCTTTTAATCCTTGAATTGACATGAAAATATATAAGCATGAATTGTACTGTCCTGGCAATTGAATTCTATTCTGTCTGAGTAAAGAGCCTGGCAAATGGTCCTGTCCTTAATTTTTAATGCAGTATAATTTAAGGGCAGTAGTTAGTTGGAACTGCTCAGTGTGGTTTATACGTCTGTCCACATCACCTCCCGGTGGAAAATGCATCCAGCAATCAGTTTCCTTAATGTGCAGCAGGGGATAGTTGGGTGAATGCAAGTAGAATCCTGGACCAATTATTTCCCCATCTTTCAAATTGCCTATGGCCATTCCTTGTCAATTCGTTTTGAATATGGCTCTGGTACATTTTTAAAAGAGTATTAAAGGTGACCTTTGTCCAAAACTGACCCAGCAGACAGATCACAGGCGTGGCAGAGTATGCGGAATAAAAAAGCAAAGAGTTTCTTCGACGTTCTGCTCTATTTACCTACAAGCAATAAAAATCACTCCAGACATCCAAGTAGTTCTTGTTCAGTGAGTTTGCAATATAGGGAATCATGGAGGTGACCACCAAGAAACAACCCCAAAATATCTAGTCTTCTTGTAGAATCTGTTTCCTGTTCTGGACAACATTCTAGGACTGGGCTGAGAGCCAGCCTCAAAGGGCTTGACACCAGATCACACTCATGGAGGAAAGGTTGGGTGGAGCAGGAGGTATGGGAGACATTGCCTCCTCCAGCATCCCTCCTTCATCTTATTATCTCCCAAGAACAAGTAAAAGTGCTATAAAAGAAATGTGGCTGCATGAAATTCTTCAACACAGGGCCTGTTGTCTGTCTGTTGACATGCAGAATTGCACTTGTGGAATTCAATACAGTATTTCTTTCCATTGACAGGAATGAGTACGTGTAACAAAGGTATTACTGAATGTTTCTATTTTATGGTTTACTGCAAGTAGGGGACCAAGTGCATGCTAGTAGCAAATGGCCAATGATTGCATTGTGACCCCGCAGCCACAAACGCTCAGAATTATGCAAAATAATGTAGGAGTAGCTCAAATTCCTAACCTCATTAAATAAATATATTTTTAAAACATGGCCATGTAAAGTTCAATGCTGACAGAAGCTGTAGAAATTGCACATATCTATGACAGAGCTAACAAAAACAAAGCTGGCAGAACCTAGTCCTCATTTCTATTAAATTAGCCTTCTTCGCAGTACAAGACAAGTGCTGTCTAGCACTGTCTTCTGTCAGAGCCTCCTTTTAAAATACAGATCTAATGCTTTTCAAAAGAAAGCTATAATAAACCTTTGTGTATGAACAGCCCACATACTGCCTGAATTGTGGTTTGTGAGGAATCAGTGGCCAGGTAACTCTTTGGGCACCAGGTTCTGTAGTCCAACACAAAATGGTCATGGAGAGCAGTACTAGAAACAGGAGAGGGAAGGGCATGCTTGCAGAAGCCTAAAGTGGCCAATAGGTTCTTATCTTCTAGCTGGCATCATAGATCATGTTCATCACACAGAATATTGGGGGGAAATGAGATAAAGCAGTGTTTCTCAACTTTTGGGGTTAGAAGATGTGTAGACTTTAACTCCCAGAATTCCCCAAACAGATGAGATGCAATGAGATAAAGGGAACTATAGGAAGACATTTGCTTTAAAGAGAGTTCATGTAGCATCTTCATGCCATGGCTAGAGAGACAAGACGATGAGGCACGTAGATGAGATCCGAAAAGCCACATCTGCCAAGATTAGTTATGTGCATATAGGGGAGATTCACAGATTTGCACTTTGCTAAATCTAGCCTGAAATATTTTACTGCCTGGACCAAAGATCAGAGATTCTTAGGGAGTTTAGGACACGTGGTACACTGCACTCTCCTTCAAAACTTTACTGCCTTGCAGCATCCAGTATCTGAGGTAAAGTTTGCACTGTGTAATAATAAGATCAGTCCTTGCGTACTGCTTTGAAAGATGTACCTATTCTGAAGAGTATGTTTTCAGGGAATGTGAGGATCTACATATCTATGGAGATTCTCAGTCATCCAGGTCATGGTGTCCCAAAGGTGCTTTTTCAGGAGGCAACTTGACTTTCTTGTTTTTCTTTGAAGACCTTTCGCATCTCATTCAAGAAGCTTCTTCAGCTCTCACTGGGAATGGAAGGATTGATATTCCTTTCGGACAGCTGGTCATTTGCATTCTTTTAGAGCAGTGTTTCTCAACCTTGGCAACTTGAAGATGTCCGGACTTCAACTTCCAGAATTCCCCAGCCAGCGAATGCTGTCTGGGGAATTCTGGGAGTTGAAGTCCGGACATCTTCAAATTGCCAAGGTTGAGAAACACTGCTCTAGTGGGTTTTTAGCACTGGGAAATCAGGGGAATAGCCATCTCGCTCAAACCATTCGCTGGCTGGGGAATTCTGGAAGTTGAAGTCCAGACATCTTCAAGTTGCCAAGGTTGAGAAACACTGTTTTAGAGAGTTTCTGAGGCCACTTGGAAGTTCATCTGTGTCTTCATGGTCACTTGAGTAGTGCAAATTTGTGTGGAACCTTCTTGGTTGCAGGATGTTTTCTGTCCTGTGTCCCCTCAATGTTGAAGGCAGGTGCAGGCTGTCGGGGATGAGTCCGTGTTAGCTGCATCTCAAACTGAAGTGCAAATGGTTCCGGTAGTCTGCAATTTTTCTGAGGCTCTACAGTGAAAAATCCTAGGGGTATATGCTGCAAAATCCCTTGGCTGATACATGACAATGTGTGAAAGAATGCAAATCTGCCCTTTGGAAGGGAGAAGACAGCAATTAAGGAAGGAGAAACAGCAACTCATTCCTGAGAAAGTAGAAAGGGTGAGAAGGGATCATTTGAAAACCTTTTCAAGATGCTCATTGCCTACCCTTCACCAATGAAGAGGCTTCCTCTATTGCTTCAGTTTCTTGATCTTACTTACTCTGAAAGAGTGACATAGTTTATGAATTGAGCAAGTGGGTTATTCGAAAAGATCCGGTTTCAAAACCTGTTAATTCCTAGGTGGACCACTAGTATCATATTGGGTTCTCCTGCTCCATTGTTAGCTAATCAGTTATCACTGCCTAAAAATGTATATAGATATTTATATAACAAATGTGGAATCTGCCCTTCTCGCTCACTGTCCAGAGCGATTCTGGACAGTGTACAGTTAAAAACATACAAACCATACAGGGATGGGTTGCTGCCAGTGTTACTGCCAAACGTGTGCTAAATGCACATTCACTGTTCAATGTAAATTGTTCTTTGTGCATGTGCAGAACAATTTACAGTGAACGGCGCATGTGCAGTCACTAAAATCCAAAATGGCAGCCAAGCAGCAGCAAGGGAACCGGTTCGGGGGCAAGGCAGTCCTGGGTCACTGCCGGTTCTGCAACCCAGGTCTGAATTCCACTACCAGTTCAGCTGAACCGGGCCAAACCAGCAGTAATCCACCTCTGAAACCATATAAATATTATGTCCTACTAGAAGGCAGTTAAAACCAGAATAGAATGATTAAAGTTAAAGAGTGGGGAACAGTGGTGGGTTACAACCAGTACTCCCGAGTACGGACGTACCGCTGCCTGCCGGGAGCACCAGGTAGTGTTTCGGTACAGTGCTCTGGAGAGCCTGCCCACCCGCCCACGCTCCTTACTGGTATTTGAAGTTTTTGGGGCTTCTGCGCACGGAGTGTATGATGCCTGCGTGATGCTCCGCCGAGCAGCTGGAGCGTCGCAGGTGGTAAGTACGCATGTGCATGCTGCACGTGTGTGTGAGCATGCTGCACACATTTATGTGGTGGCCCCGTTGCACTGTACCAGTTGCAACAGGATCCGGAACCCACCACTGTTGGGGAGATGATAGTGAGTGAAGGCACTAACCAATTGCCAAAGTGTGTGCTCTTCTCACGAACTCCAAGCAAATAAACAGATCCAGGTTTCCAGATATTTCTGAAAGGCCAGGAAAGTGGGGCCCACTTCACCTCTGGGGTCAGAGAACTGGCGCTTCCTGGACTCTGCCAGTCAAATGCTTTCATTGGCAGGGTCAGTAAAATGCTAAACTCTTGACAAGTAATAACAAGAACACTTCATAGGAAACCCCTATTCCTGCTATTATTTCTGAAAACGAACAATGCTTTGTAATAGAGCAGAGTAAGGCGAGGAGGTATTTGTAAAACAAATGAGCATATGGGCTGCTGAAGGAATATTTCCAGCAATGATTTTCTTAGCAAATTCTTAGTGCCTGCTCTTTATAAATGTGAAAAAAAAATAGTAAAGAAAGGACTTCTGATATGCAAAAACACCCCAAAACATTCTTCTGGTCAATACCAGTTTTATAATACACTTGATTTTAGCAAGAATAATTTTAAATATTGTATATAAAAACCCTATTAGATGAGAACAATATTACTTCAACTAAAAGTAATAAGAAATGTGCAAATAAAAGATCAAGCTTGCAGTATTTTTGTAGATTCATAGTGTAATATGTGGAGGAGGTTACTTGAAGATGTAAATCATGCTATTTGTCTGTTTCACTTGCTCCAATTTCAAAATGTTACCTTTTTTGGAAGAATATTTTTAATTAAGGGGACTTTTCAGGGCATCGAGACAATAGCTTAAGAAAAATCACAATGAATGCTCTTATGAAGAGCTCAGATTAGATTTCACTGAAATGGCTTTGATTTGCATCCAATCTTCTCCCTCTATTACTATCTATCTATCTATCTATCTATCTATCTATCTATCTATCTATCTATCTATCTATCTATCTATTTATCTATCTATCTATTTATTTGATTTATAGGGCTGCTCAACTCAAAGTGACTCTAGGTCATTTTAACAACAACAACAACAACAAAAGAATAAACAAGAATAATAACAATACAATGTTTTAAAAAACCTTAATTACAACTCTACTTATTTGTCTTACTTTTTCTGTAGCCTAAAAATAAATTATTGTCCCACCTGCAGCATGCCACAATAATCCAGAACAAATATATGAATTTCAAAACACGTACCCATTTAAACAAGTGGGTTCAAACACCCCAAATGTTTTATGAATAAACAGAAGCATGTAAAGTGCTAAGGCAACAAGCATGGTTGCAAAGGCATCTATCATATGGGGAAATCCTTTAAGCAGTCAGGATCGACTCTGCCTCCCAATAAGCACCCATCCATGTGTTGGCATAACTTGATGGTCCCATGTATCTGAAACTATAAAACCCTGATGATCCCCAAACTTTACTTAATCAGAATGTTGCATAGTCAAATGTCCAGTCGTATTCTGAAGGATCTTTCCCAATCTATGCTCATGAGTGAGTTGAATTTCAACTGCCATAATCCTCAGCCAGAATGTTGGCACCATATATAACCTGTCCTCATGAAATCATTGGCTTCCTAATCAGGGGTGGGCTTACTGCCACTGCTGCCGGTTCGCTCAGGGATGTGCCATGCATGTGCATTGCAACAAAAATTGCTCTACGCATGCGCAGAAGGCAAGAACAAGATATTGACTCCCATGGTGCCGCCGAGAGAAACCAGTTCAGGGGCATGGCAGACCTGGATCACTGTCGGTTCTAGCAACCCAGGCTGCCCAGTTAGTACTGGTTTGGCTGACCCGGTCAGAACTGGTAGGAACCCACCTCTGCTGCTAATCCTCCACTAGTCTGGACATCCACTATCAGTGCAATTCTTCTATGATCCTCATTAGCAGCAGCAAAGGAGCCTCACAGCCAGCTTAGATTGGTGAACATACAGCACACAATGCGTGTTTTTGAATATTCTTCCTTGAGAGACTTGCTTGAATATAGCTTGTTTTTTGAGGCATAATGCGAAAAGCTTTTAATTCTATTGGGCAATTTAAAACCCTGAATATAATTGGTGTTTTCATCTGTCCTTTTAAACTTCATATGATTCTGTGATTTTAATTTTATAAACTGCTTCAGGTTTCCTTTTACAGGAAATAAGGAGGCATTTAAATATGTTTTTTAAAAGTATATTAAAACACGTAGAAGAAGACAAAGGAAGAGTATACAGAAAAGAATTGGAATTGGACAGAATTCTGGACATATAAACTTCGAATCCAACACACTGAATAATATAATTAGTTCCCATATTAATGTTGAGGGGAAATCAACAAAAAATGAAAGCATGATTTTTAGAAGAATACTAAGAACTTTTAATGCATGATTGATGTGAGCCTGGAAATCTACTGCACACACCGATTTTCAGAATGATCAAGTTTTTACCAAAAATACAAAGTTAATTAAACCTGGGTGACTTTTCATAGAATAGCTCTAGCCTTAGCATCAGCTATCTTGTGAGTGGCACAATAAAAAAAACTTATTGCACCTGCACTCCTGATATTAAAATGAATATGCCACGTACAATTGGATTTTGATCCTTTTGCTAATACTATTTCTCCAGATTCAATTCCTCTCCCAAATAGTTTTAGATTTTGCAGAAGGAACCCAAAAATGGAATGGGAAAATTCTATATATGAGAAAATGGGAAAATTTCTCATGGAGGTTGAAAGATTAAGTTACACTGTCCCCAGAGTCGTTGTTCTGACCTGACCTGGGCAATCTCATAATTTGATCTCTTTAAATACAGTAAGAAATCCATAGTCCTTTAGTGGTGGAGTTCAGTACATCCAAATCTTGGACTTATTGATCTGGTGGGGGGCCTCAGTTGTACGTATGTATGACTTCTCCCTTTCTCTACCATTCTATGCTCTATTGTTCAGCTCTTTCTAATATAATGGGGAAACAAATAAGTTACTGGATGTTTGCCAACTCTGCACCTGTGGGGTTCCACTTTTGTTAAAGCAAGCTTATAACTCCAGGAATAGAGTTGAAGTTTTGGTTTCTGAATTCTGACTCTAAACATATTTCCTCAGAAAAAGCCTCAGTCAGATATTGCTGGTGTTTAAAAAGGATGATATGATTTTAAAGTGAAAAGAATAAAATGTACACACTCACCTGGTCCCTTGTTCCATCTATCAATTATATTTACATTAAATTATAAGGAAAAGTGTTGCAATTAATAATTTCAGTCAGGTATGCACACACTGGACCAGAATATAGAGCTAGGTTTGTCTGCAGGGGCATTTACAGTGAGACCCCCCAAAATATTTTACCTGGAAACCATGATTACACAATCAGAACTCATCCCTTTTCCCCCACCTCATATGGCATGTTGCTCATATGAAATGGAGCAAGGCTTCAATGGTGCCATTGCCACTGCCATTCTGACTTTTCTGTGGACACAGCTACCGTTTTCTCCTCTCCCCATCCTCTGCCTGCATCTGCTTTATGATTACTGTCCCTTCTGTTGAGCCCCTGCAGACAGGCCCAGTTCTGGGTTAGCATGTGCTTGCTTGGCTGACATTACTCATTGTAGCATTTTTCTTTTTAATTTAATTTGCTCAACATGCTGTTATTTATAAGTACTGGGGACCCTATGCAAGACTGCCTTTCATCCACAGCTGGCATGGCTAAAGCCAAGACATTCAGAGTGCTTGTATTTTCCACTAGAGCCTCATTCAGTTAAAAGTGATTGAAGAAATCCCTTGTTTTTTTTCAAGCAGGAGAAGTTAGAGCTTGGAAGAGCTTTAATGAATTTTCTTTTTTTAAAGAAAAGATGAGCAAACCTGCTCCCAAAATGAAAGAGAGTGGGGGGGGGGGAGATCTCACTTCCACCAATGTGTGCTTGTGTGACTTGTTTTTCATGCTGTATCCCAAAGGTGCTTTTTTTCTGAAAGGCATCTGGACTTTCTTGTTTATTTTTCCTGAAGAACTGAAGAAGCTTCTCAGATGAGAAGTGAAATGTTTTCAAAGAAAAGAACAAGAAAGTCCAGTTGCCTTATGGCAAAACACCTTGAGACAAACATGACCAGGATGATTGAGAATAGAATAGAACAGAACAGAACAGAATTCTTTATTGGCCAAGTGTGATTGGACACACAAGGAATTTGTCTTTGGTACATATGCTCTCAGTGTACATAAAAGAAAAGATACATTCGTCATGAATCATAAGGTACAGCACTTAATGATAGTCATAGGGTACAAGTAAGCAATCAAATCATACTAGGAAACAATATAAATGGTAAGGATACAAACAACAAAGTTGCAATCCTGCAGTCATAAGTGGGAGGGGATGGGTGATAGGAACGATGAGAAGACTAATAGCTATAGTAATGTAGCCTTAGTGAATAGTTTGACAGTGTTGAGGGAATTATTTGTTTAGCAGAGTGATGGTGTTCGGGGGGGGGGGCTGTTCTTGTGTCTAGTTGTTCTGGTGTGCAGTGCTCTATAGCGTCATTTTTAGGGTAGGAGTCGAAACTATTTATTTCCAGGGTCTGTAAATCCCTATATGCACATATGTGCTGCATCTCCTCTACAAACAACACACAAATGCTTTTCTTTCCTTCCAATTGTAGACAATCACTTCAATTTTATGTGAAACCAAAAAAAAAAAAAAAAAAAAGAGGCAGGCAAGGAGAAGTATTGAAAGCGCCGTCTCTCACAGAAAGGGTTTAGAGTTTTTGCTGCGACAGCATTTGCTGAGCGTTTTTACACTTAAAACTGTATAATAGATAATTCTATCCAAAGTTATATCTTCTATAGAATTTAGAGTCTTTGGCCAAAGTGATTCTCCTACCACTGCCAACTGTATATTTTCTCATAATCTAAGTTTGATTTTTTTTAAAAATCTGGGCAGATTTAAGCCCACACAATGCATGTTCATCCACCCATGAAAATTCAGAGCTTTCTTCATGTGCTATAATTTCTATGGCATTAAAAAAAAAAGTATTCAGAGACATAACATGGGTGGGAATAAGATGAATTTTTACAAATGTGGTATGCATTTCCCAATAATTTTGTGTGTGTGTGTGTGTGTGTGTATACATACATACATATATATAAATTCTGCTTTTATGTTTTTGCAGTACAGTTCATCATCAGCCAGTGTAAATTTTAGAAAGATAGAATCACACTATCTGAGTTTCTATTTATATACAACTGTGTTCTCAATGAAGAATATATTGTGTGATAAATATACACATTTTAGTTATAAACATAAATATTCTCTAAGAAAATAAATATGTCATATATATATATTTTAGAACCTGTTGACTTCTTAGTGAAGTGGGATAAACTTTCTGCATTTACAAAACAACAACTAGCAGCTGCAGTGGAAAGGGTTTTTTTTTATATAATGAAGAGGTGTTTTTTTAAAAAACTTATTCAAGGATAGGGAGTTCAAAAAGTAATTACTTTAAATTTTATTATTTTAAATAAAAAGTGTAATGTTCAGCACCCAAAATGATTCACATTTTTAGTGTAATCATCCATTCTAAATACAATCACAAGAAGTTTTATATCTGGTAAAGAGAAAAGAAATATCTTGTGTCATGACAAAGTAAAGATGCAAAAATCAACATATGGTATCCTCAAACACATTAGTTTATTTGTAGAGAATTACAGAATACCAGAAGAACAGAACATTATGGGAACATTCTTTTCTTTGTGCTGAAGTAGGATGAACTAGGCAGTGATGTGAATTGAAAACAAGACTCTGAGTTTAAACATGAATTTTTGGCATATTTGTGTAGTGTAATATCTGACAGTAATAACTGCTTTTAATGATTGTTTTTATATATTTATTGTTTTATTTAATTGTTACATTTTCACCGTGAGAAATGGGCTGTCTTATAAATTTGATAGATAAATGTATGTATGTATGTATGTCTCTAACATGAGCTACTGCCCTGATTTGGTTCTCTTGTGTCCAAAAGGAATTAGAAAATAAATTTGTTTTTTCTTAAAAACATTATTATGAGAAACAGTATTTTTCTCATTCAATTCATCTCTTGGCTTTGGATAAGATCAGTTTATCAAATAATATTTTTGTGTTATAGTTGTATTCCATATACAAAACTGTTGTGGAACTTTGCCTGCATTAATATGAAAGGAAAGTGGCGAATGGGGAAGGGATAGGATATGATACGTTAGGATAGGATAGCATAGCATAGGATAAGATAGGAAAGGAAAACATTAAATGTGACCCATGGCAAGTATATATAAATTAACTTTTTTCAGGACATGTAGTGTAGGCACTTTGCTTACATTAGAACTGAAAAAAACTATCCTACTTTGCCCTCCCCCCTCCCACTGCAATTAATTCAAGAAGTGCCTTCATTTCCTTATTCTGATTTTCCACTTGTAGCTAAGATCACCCTTCCATCTTCAGTACACAGGTAATATTTTTTTTAATTTACAATTATTATATTCTGTGGATAGTTTGACTGACTGGTGCAGCCTTGTGCTGAAATACAGATTTTCTGCTAGTCCTGCCAATTTTCAGTAGAAACAATTCATGATCTGTAGTTAATTAAAATATAATGAAGGTGTGAAAAGATAAGAGTTCTTGATTAATGACCGGGTAGGGTGGATATATTAACAGGAAGACAGGTTTATATGGTTCAAAATGAATCAACACTTGATACAAATAAGTAGCAAGAATTCAGCAACAAATTTCTTCCCAGACTATATACATATTTAATTACAGCTCAATTTAGTAGCTGCAGTTATATGGTGGGTAGGTCTTCTGGAGCACTCACATAGATTACAACCTGTATTAACGTGCATTTTCACATCAGTTTTCCTTCTTTGGCTAGGCTGATTTAGGATGGCTTGTGCTTTTATATTGGAACCTAGATTTCTTTCACCTAGAAAGTGGAATGATCTGAGCATATTTTTCAAATGTTCTCAAACATTCCAAGTTTTTAGAAATATAATATAACTAATGCTTGATTAGCTAATAGCATTCAATATTAACTATTAAACAAATGCAGTTTCTCCCATTGTCTTTGCTTGGCTGGGAAGGTCCCAAATGGTGATCACATGATCCCAGAATGCTACCTGTACATAGTAAATACACCCTGGTTGCCAAATGTCCAAATTTAGATCATGTGGCTGTGGGGATATTGTGATGGTCCTATGAGATGGTCCATAAGCAATCTTTTCCAGTGCTGTTGTAACGTCAAATAATCACTAAATAAATGGTTGCAAGTTACCTATATGTGCTCAAGCCGAGACTCTGATATTACTAGCCTATTACTGACCCCACAAAATCACAGCAATCTCAGAGGCATTACATTCATTCACAGTGCCCTGAAGAGGGCTCTCTATAAATATAGGCGCCTCGTGTTTTGCCGGCTATAGAAAGCTATCAGCATTGTATAAAATATGAGCAATTAAAAACATAGTTTAAAACTTGTAGCAAAATAACAGAGGTCATTAGCAAGTTAGCCCACCAAGTTTGTGAAAAATATAGATAGCAGCAACAACAACTTCCCAGCAATTTAAAACACTTTATATGCATGAAAAAAATTAATCATAATCTTCTTAAAAAATGGAATATTTTAAGTAAAGCACATGGGGTACTTTGTCACACAAAAGAACATCAAAGATATAAACCCTGCAGTGAAAACTCCAAATCCAGCTGCCCCTAACCCCACCACAGTTGGGGAAGAATTGATGACGGAGCAGAACATATGCGACAAAGGGCCTTATGCAGAAGGGAATTCCTGGGTTTCACACAGCTAACCCAAATTTCTTGCCAGATGAAGCAAGGACATATGGGAACATTACATGCAAACCTCCCAGAAATGGGACAGGTCTGACAACTTTCCAAATGGAAGAAAACTGCAAGAACTCAGTGTTTTCTTAATCTTTCCCCCAAGTATTGAAAGGCCTTCACATACCCCTTGTTCGAAAAAAATATATTGGCCTCAACAGGAGTGTCTATCTAGTCTTTGTCTAATTAAGTTGAGGGCTGGAGCTTAAGTTTAGCAACTGGGACCTTATAGAAGCCTCTACGTGATTTATACTCCCTGCAGAGATTTGAACTTGTGCAGATAGCATAGTCTTGTAAAATTACTCACCCCACATCTCCACCAACATTAGTGGGATAAAGCCTAGAAGTTTCGTGACTCTCATTAGTCTGTTCCACCACATCCGATGCATACAAGCACCCCTTTTTCTGTCCTTGCCGTGGCTTTTCTGCTACCTGCTATGGGTGAAGGGAGGGGGCAGGGAAGTAAACTGAATGCTCTTCCTCTCTCTCTCCCTCCTGATGTGGGTTTTTTGCGTCATTTCTCAACGATGGCTTGGAGTGTGCTTCACTAGGTGCCTTTTAAAAGACTTAATGGTTTAGAATTGGGCCCCAGCTTCCTTTACAAAGGGATTCACACTATCAGACCACAAAAACACCCACCCTTATTCTTGGCTGCTTAGTGGGCGCAAAAGCACCCTATGGATATCTCTGAGACAGAATGGCCAGATTAGAAAAGAAGAAGAGACGAAGTGCAGCTAGCATAAAGGAAACAAAAAGTCGAATAGATGGGATCATGCTCAGCATTGCCTAATTTGGAAGGGTCCAGGCGCTAGATCTGTTTGAGGAAACTGATGAGGAAGGCCAAGAGTTAAAAATGAAGGTAACCAGAAAGGCATTCAGGCACATCATCAGTCTCTCAAGAACAGCATTCACTACCCAAACTATAGGCTTGTGTTGGAAACGTTTCACTTGTGACTAATGAACAGTTAACCACAGACAGGCTGCTCAATATTTCTGGTTGCCATGGGAACTACAAAAGTCAGATTTCAGCTCATACAGTGTATATATTTCTAGGAAAAGGACAGAGCTCATTGAGTTAGGGATAATAAGTGCTCGCGCAGGGACCCAGAGCAAAGCCTATTGCAAACAATCTCTGTACGCTCGGGGCATCTGTGTGTGAGATTCAAAAGCATTAAAATCCCCATAATGCCTAACAATACACCAGATTCTGTCCACCATTTTGTTTGTAGATCCTGTCCTGACAATTTTTCACTAATTTTATACTCTGTCCAATCCTTCATGATCAAGCCTGATCTGCAGATAATAATGGGGTGGCCCCACAGATTACCATTGTTTTGCTCCTGCAACGAGAACCAAGATAATTAACCAATAGGAACTCTTTAACAATGATACATTCAGTCTGCCGTTCGTTAAACACACAGGGCAGAAAGATACAGATATTGCATTATATCATGGCCTTAGGGTTACTGGGGTTGTGTGTGTGTGTGTGTGTGTGTGTGTGTAAAACTTCCAGCAAACTTCTGGAGAACCAGTAGCAGAAATTTTGAGTAGTTTGGAGAACCGGTAAATACCACCTCTGACTGGTGCCGCCCCCATCTATTCTTTGCTTCCCAAGTCCCAGCTGATTGTGAGGAAATGGGGATTTTGCAGTAACCTTCCCCTGGAGGGAATGGAGATTTTACAGTATTCTTCCCCTGCTATGCCGACCAAGCCACACCCACCAAGCCATGCCACACCCACTAACCCATGCTCACAGAACTGGTAGTAAAAAAGTTTGAATTCCCACCACTGACACTGACCTAAAATTTCCAGCTATCTGAACAAAGGAGGATACAGACAAGGAGGCCAAATTTGTGGTATGAAGGGAAGAAAAATGCCCTGTTTAACTTTCTTCATACCTACAATAAAAAAATTACAGCAAAAAAGCCTGCAAAAATCTGCTTAGGCTACCTGTATATGAAATTATTTTTTTCAGCCTCAGAAAGACTGATTATTCCATCTCAATGATTTTCCAACAGATCTTTACTTTCAGGAACATAGCTTAGCAATATTTTGGCATCAAGGACATGCTTTTCAAATTTCTCCATCAAACCATATGATGAGTCATGTGATCTATGGAGAGCAGTAGTAGATTTCAAGGTGGAAACTGCTGGAATCAGAAAATAAATTAAATGTCATAAATCTAGGCTACGAGGTCTTTTTACAATTTAAAAGGTGACACTATCAGAAAGTTTCAGTGACTACTATTGTGAAAACAATTCAAAATGAAAACAAACAAAACATTCAAAAAGCAGGCAGTGCTTGCCAGATGGCTGATATGAGGACAAAAAGGTGGACATATCCTTCTGCTGGGCATTTGGTAACCTTAAATCTACCTGCCTTCTGAAAGCCCATTAAAACCAACCCAACTGAAAGATTGGTGGGATGGAAACTGGGATAAAGTTGTTGCAGAGGGAATAACTTTCATCCTGCTTTATCTCAGATGTCCTTTCTATTTTTGAACACACTTTTTCAGTCTTCTGAAAGACCAATGTTCGAAGTAGTTCAAATGAATAAAGTATTTCTCCACTGGCAAACAATTAGCTAGGCATCTTGAAAGATGGCTGAGTTTTTTGTCCAAGGTCTCTGTGTATTTTTGCCCATGGCTTCCCTGTCACACTTTAAAGATAGCAATTAGTGATGTTTGTCCTACCAGTTATTCACAATGCATAGTAGAAAAATGAAAGCTGGATGAATCAGTGTAGCGAAATTGTCACCGGGTAAAACTCGAAAGACAGGTCCACTTATGAGTGAGTCTTGAGACTCCTTACTAATGAAGATTACAGCTCAGATGTTGTGGCAGCACAAAATATGCTGGGCCAAGAACTGGAAGAATGCAAATTATCATGCCTTAACTGATTTGCTAAGAAGGATAGCTTAAATTCAGTAACATTGCTATGGCTAACATTCTCTTTCTGCAGTTATAAGCACAGGATACATCTAGTTAGGCAGTGCAGTAGAGGTAATTTTTTTAAATTTTATTTATCATATTTATACTTAATTCCTTAGCATAGCCCAGTAGATTTCCTTAATTTTATAACACCAATCACTTTTTGTCAACTCCATATTCCCCTCCTCCTCTCCAAAGTGAAATACCATGAAGATTTGTGGCTGAAACCCACATTGTCAGTACCTCTCACTGTACACTTAATGTACAGTGTACACTTTGGTATAATGTACCAATGTTCCCATGATAGACAACAACAAGGCTGCAGCCAGCTTAATGGTGCACATTCCTCCTGAGAGTACTAATGCTTTAAAGTTATTAAAGCTCACCTTCAATTATATTAGCTCAGGATTAGAATTAGTGTTAGGGTTAGAATTAGGGTCCCAGGCCATTATATCTACTGAGGAAGCAAGCAAAGGAACAGCATTGACGCAAGTGTTGCCACCAAGTTGGCCATGCCTCCTGACAAAAATAACTTCCTTTGTTTCAATAAATAGCCTCACACTTCCTGTGCCTGCCTATGTGTTGTGTGTGTGTATATGTTTGGTTCCTTCTATATTTACTTCTGATTATCTCAATCTGTGGTCTCTGCTTGAGGCAAGGAAGGTTTTTGCTCAAAATGACAGGAAATTCACAGACAACACTGTCGGGACAGCTTACCTTTCAATCCAACTGCGCAGAACTGACTTCAGTCTTATCTGCCCAGCAGCCTCGCTCATCAACAGAGTATAGTTGCCAAGGCAAGCCGGAAAATCAACACTGTAATCAGGCAAAGCTACTAATGTGGCATAGAGAGGCCATTTCTAAACTGAGGCGCACCAGTTGGGTTAGTTTCATCTTGATCCTAAGATACTAAGCTCCTGAAAGGTCATCAGGGCTCTGCTGCAGGCTGCTCTTTCAAGTTCAGGCTGCTTTAATGCAATCAAAGCTCATCTCCCTTCAGAGACACTCACAAAGAAAGCGAGTCTCACTGAGAGATCAAGGAGATGCCTAAAGATCATAGTAAACATTCCAGGCCCTGCCTTTTCTTAGTCAACATAGATGCTTGCAATACAGATTGACTTGCCATCTCAGATGTGAGATGCCTCTTTTATTATCTCAGGAGACTGATAATGTAAAGTCAGGAGTTTTTCCTCCAAATGATACCCATCTTTCCCTCCCACATTCCCTCCCTCCTTCATCTTGCTCAGAATCCACTTCCTGAGATAGAAAGGCTAGGAACTCCAGCCTGAAAAAGTGCAATTCAGAAGTAACATTTCCATGTCCTCCTAGGCTTTTCAGGATGTTTAGAAAACTTGCTCATCCCCCCCAATTTTATCCATAATCACTAGGTCTTTCTGATATTGTTTTCTATGTAAACACCTTGTCTTTGATTATCTCCAGACTTTCACCTCTGCAGAATAAATAAACAAATAGCCCTCAGAATGCCTGTTTGAAAACAAATGGCTGCTAAAATCAGCAAAAGAGTCAATGTCAATTAACCAATTTGCAGCTGTTATCCCAAATGTCCATATTTAAATAGACTGCAAATCAGTTGTTTGGATGCAGACAGGAGATGGGTCTGAAGGCTAAGTGCCTAACATGCAGAGGTAGGGTGGAATCCCAAGTCATAAATAACCCTGGGGAGGTCTAGACTACCTGTTATCTTCAACAGAATTTTTATAAAATGCTATATCATTGGAATATGTCATGGGAAAAATTGTCTACAATGTATAAAGATACTTTGAGTTTATGTTGGAAAGGTGAACAGAAGAGGGGACACACAATGGACATGTGAAAAAGCTAAAAAAGCTTTTAACCATGTACACTGATCCAGAAAAGATTAGTATACAATTGAAACCAGAGGCTCTTACACTGGGATTGACACCGGGATCGATTGATAAACAGTTTTTTTTGGGGGGGAATCATGGAACTTTGTTTTTATTTATTATAAAATAATAAATAGAACTAAGGAGAAATTTCCTGACAGTTAGAACAATTAACCAGTGGAACAACTTGTCTCCAGAAGTTGTAAATGGTCCAACACTGGAAGTTTTAAAGAAGAAATTGGACAATCATTTGTCTGAAATTATATAGGATTTCCTGCCTAAACAGGGGGTTGGACTAGAAGACCTCCAAGGTCCCTTCCAACTCTGCTATTCTATTCTATTCTATTCTAATCTAGTCTAGTCTAGTCTAAGGCAAGGTGGCTGGATTGTTGCAAGCTGTTTTGGTTTTAAAAGGCTATCTTAGACAGGACAGGGCAAGGCAGGACAAGGCAGGCTAAATTAGAATAGAATGGGAAGGATAGGATGCTTAGAAACACTAATTGTACTAAATGCCACTAATAGTTTGCGCTGTCAATATATAGCATTGTTTCCTGACTTAATTGTCCCTCTGCTTAAAAGCAAGAGCAAATGACTAATTAAAAAGGGATAACAAGATAGCAACAGTTTACTCAGACATTTTCTCTTCAATAGGCCACAAGACTTTTATTGTTTTAAACTGCTGCAATTCTTGTGATACTAAAAACCTAAAAGATTGATAATATATGCCCATGCACTAATGCACTTAAATATTTATTTATGCTGTTATTTGGCTACTGAGGAGTAAGCAGAGGTGACAAATTTCATCAGGCCCTCATTTGCAAAGCTTCCATTGCTTGTAGGGTCTTTTCCTCACTTCCTATTTAAAAAGCGAGGAGTTAGGTTGGTAATAACAGATCTGATTGCAGGAATTAGTTTTATTGTTTTTAACTTTAAAATGCCATCATACTTAATCTGTAGTTATATAAAATATCTCCCACCATCTATGTTTTGCCGATTACTTTATTTGATGGTTAGGAATAAAAGATTTCAGTAATTGGATGCAGAGTTGAAAACACTTGATTGTTTCATCTTTTCCAATCTGAAGCACAAAATCATTCACTCAGCTGGGGTCCTCCCCAGCCAGCTTTGTCTGAATATGATGGATTATGCTATGCATGTATCCAGATAGTAGTGGTTGAATTTAAGGCTTGCCTGCCTTCTAAGAAAAACCAGACTTGTAGAATTTCAGAAATCTGAAATCGTGTTTTGTTCTTTTATTTTCCATCACTCCACTATCCTGGTTTCAGTGACATAATAATTGCTTAATTTCCCCCACCCTCCATTTCCTGTGTGGTGAGAAGCTCTGACCCACTTATAAGCTAGAACAGGGGTGTCAAACTAGATTTCATTGAAGGCTGCACCAGGGTTGTGTTTGGCCTCAGGAGGCCAGGATGGGCATGGCCAGCTTGATGTCACTTGTGTCTGGGATGCCTGTGGTGGCTTGAGTGCTCTGCCAGTGAAAATGGGCTCCCAAGATCTGTTTTCGGCTGCCACGGCCTCCTGCAACCCTCTGCCAGTGAAATTGGAGCTCGGGAGGGATGCACACAGCAACTCCGCTGGCCGATCCTTCACTGTTTCCAGGGCAGCCCTGCGGGCCAAATCTAAGTACTCCATGGGCCAGATCCAGACTCCAGAGTTTGCCTTTAACACCCCTGAGCTAGAAGATTCTCTTTAGAGTGGCTGTTTGAGACTTTCATCATTTTTGAACAGTGGTTTTATTTCAGTTCAGCTGAACAAAGATTTGTGTCTCAAGTTCTTCAGAAGAATCTGATGTTTACAAAAGAGATTCTGAACTCCCACTGCCTTCAGGGAAAGAGGAAAATGAAAAGAGCTGTATACTGACGTCTGAATAAACCCATGGAGATGTTTTTGTAGAGAGTGTGTGTAGATAAGATATGCACTTGTGTCTAGTTACAATAATGCAATTCTATAGGGTTCCTTGGTATTTGTAAGTGGCTGGCATTATTACTTTAAGAGACCGGAGCTTCTCTCCAGTCTGAGTTATTGATTATTTCATTATTTCCCATTTGGGGCCATTTATTATGGGCTTTACATGAGTTACATACAGCATAGACAGCAAGGTCATAAGGCACCAGTCCCTCAGACAAAGACCTAAAGAGAGAGATTTCCGGGCATCTTTCAGCCAGAGGTGCACTGATATGAGAGGGTTCAAAATGACCTCTGCTTCCCAGTGCTTGAACAAGATGGGAAATTGCATCTCAGACAGATTGCAAAGAGGGAAATTATACTTGGATCTGCAACTGACAAACTGAATTCATGTTGCCTTTCTGGAAAAGTTGGAGATCCTAACCAAATTAGGACAGCAATTTCAAGGGAATATCTCCAAATATCCCAAGATATCGCACAAATAGACCTCACAACTCACACTCGTACATAAAACCCACACATACATTAAGATGATTAGTATGTATTGTGGAACCTATACATGTACGAAGTCTTCTAGATCTTCCCTACAAAACAACGCATTTATTTATTTATTCACATAGGCACAGACGCACACATACACAACATGCCTTGAAGTCAGTTTTGATTCCTGACAAATGCCTAGACAAATCTGTGCAGTTTTTTTCCTGGAAAGATTTTCAGAAGTTGTTTGCCATTGCCACTTTCCTAGAGCTGAGAGAGAGAGAGGGGTTGGCCCAAGATTACCCAGTTGGCTTGGTGTCTAAGGCAGAACTACAACTCAAAGTCTTCCAATTTCTAGCCCAACACAACACATTAACCACCATACCAAACTGTCTCTCTAAATCAGTGTTTCTCAACCTTGGTGACTTTAAGTCCTATGGACTTCAACTCCCAGAATTCCCCAGCCAGCTCTGCTGGCTGGGGGATTTTGGGAGTTGAAGTCCACAGGACTTAAAGTCTCCAAGGTTGAGAAACACTACTCTAAATGCTTGTTTACTCAGGATTTGATTTTGTTTTATTTTTTTTAAAAAAACCCTCTCTGTGCAAGTTGTATAAAAACGTGTAAGTAGCACATTTTTACTTCTGTGTTGTTCTAAACTGTATGGGCATATCTCACTTGGATCTGCATTCATTTTATAATCTCCTGCAGTGCAACCCTTTCTGTTCCATTGTAAAAATGGAGCATTTTTTTTTGCTTTACTTGCATTTTCACATTATTAGAAAAAAACCTTTCTGACACAGAGTATGTGTAAGGTTGTTTTTTTTTAAAAAAAGCACATTACATTTATTTGGTCCCTTGGCATTCTTGAATAAGACCTTCCTTTCATTTCTTTGGCTGTTTCTAAATTTAGCACCAGCAGCAATGCTTCTAATGAAATCCAGTGGGGTCGCCAGGGCAACAGCTGATCGTAAATCATTTTTCATAGCAGCAGAACTGGGGCACAATCTGAACCGGCAGAAACCATCCACAGCCCTTCCTTCCGAAGCTTACGTGGAAACGGCGCTGAAGATTAAGTTTGCAATCCTTTAATATCCCATTTAGATATTCTCCCGATGTTTGCTGAAGTTCTCTATCGGCACCTAATCACAGCACTACCTACCCTAGCGATGACTTTTACACAAACAAAACGTGAGCAAGACAAGCTGAAATTGTCACAAGCTGAGCCGATGTTAAACTGATATTGTGTTTATTCTGACACTATCCAAGGACAGTCACAAGGGTGGATAAAATATATTACGCATTCTATTATAGGGAAATCAGGTGCCTGAAACTGACTTAAAATAAAAGCAATAAAAGCAGGATAGAAGCTGGCAGTGGAGGCAGCAAATTCATGCTAAAAATGTTGGCACAAGGATGGGTGGACATTTGCAGGGAAAGTTCCAAGGTAGGGCTGTATACGGAGATATTGAATAATGGAAGAATTATCAGATGAAAGTCTGATTTAATTAAGGAAATATGAATAACAAAGTAGGTGGAAAACACATCTTTGAATATTATAGCGATATGAAGAGGGGGAAAATTAAAATAGGGATAGAAAATAGGGGGGAATAATAGTAATCATATGTTAAGATATACAAAAGGACAGAAAGAAGGTTTAGAAATGAAGAGTGATAACAAAAGGCATGTATAAATAATATGAAATAATGGAAATGAAATGTAATGTTTAGGAGGAATACCATTACAGGTATGTTAAGTGTACTGAAATTTTTGATACCCAGATACCACAGCATTCATGCAGTGATATGTATAAAGAATATAAAAAAATAAAAATTTGATTGAAAAAAAAAGATTTTGGGGAAAGGCTCAGCTCTCCAGCTGCTGGTTGAAAGGGGCTGAATTTACCATATTTAAAAATAAGGAAAGTAATACACAAAACATAAGAGAAGTAATACACATTGACATCTACACAGCATCTCCCCCAAGAAGATAATTATATTCAAAATTTAAAATATTCTTTTAATGAAACAGAACCAACACAGTAGCACAAATAGCTGGTAGCACAAATAGCTCTTTAAAAAAAACCACCTTGAACTGCAATAAAGTCAGAGACTATCTCCAAATGTCTCCCCATGAGCACAAATGCCAAACACAGATAAGCTATTGTTTAGTTATCTCTCTTTTGATCACCATTTGTTCAAATGAATAAATACAAGTCAGCTGTGATAGCAGAGAGGTCGAGAAGGACAGGGCAAGCAGGGAAAAGTCTGACGATATTCTATCATTATCTGCCTATGGATTTGGATAGAATAGTACAGAATTGGCAGTATCCAGGTTCTAAACTGCAATTCCTGAACCATCAAAAATAGAAACACAATATATGTAAACGTTTCCCTGTCCAGTCATGTCCGATTCTAGGGTGCGGTGCTCATCTCTGGTTTTTTGGCCAAGGGAGCCAGTGTTGTCTGAAGACATTTTTCATGGTAATGTGGCCAGCATCTATTCGCATTTGAATGCTTTTGACCTGCTAGGTGGGCAGGATCTGGGGGAGGAACAGGAGCTCACCCCATTGCATGATGCTCGGGTTTCGAACCCAGGTTGTTAGCTTTGCAGCTGACAAGCTCAGCATTTTAACCACTGAGCCATCATGCCAACTGCAATATAATGTGCTGTAACAGAAAATAGAAGCTCATAATTTAACAGAGTCTGCTTTGACACTCATTATTATTTGATGCTCAGTGCCAGCAATACACATGATTCTGGCACTGGGGAGAAGCCAGGGGGCATAGAAATTTATCTTGCTGATATGCACTTAGTTGCCAGAAGAAGGTAGATGAAAGTGGGCTAATTTCAGACCTCCCCCCCTGCCCCATAGGCTGTAATCAGCTGAGAGGCAGGCAGCACAATGACTGACACAGTTTTGACCTCATCGATTTTTCCCACATTGCCAAACTGCATAGACCTGGCTAGAGGATGCTTTATTGATCCTGTTAATTCTTCAGTGTGTGTGTGTGTGTGGGGGGGAAGAGTGGTTCATAATATATATATGCTGCATAATTTTCCTAAGGCTTTGATGGAACTACGTAAGTCAGCAGGACCAGACGTTTAAAGAGGGCTCTGATAAATATATGCTTTTGAATACAAAAATGCATTTTCCATAGGCCAGAAAGGGAAACTATTGGGTTGCAGACCCAATAGAGAGGATCGTGTTCAGAACCATCTGAATTGATTCATGTTGACCGAGGACTAGCAATTGTTTTTGGCCCCACAGGTCTACTTGATCTTTGAACCGTGTTTTTGACAGGACTAGGACAAAAGGTAAATGTGATTAAATGCTAATTTAATTTGAGGCGGTTAATATAATTATTTGATTGTATGAACAAGGGAAAAAGCTTCACCCATGAGGAGAAGATTGGGAGCGGCTTCTGAAGCAGCTGTACCATACAAGCCTCACAAAAGATGCCGCTGTTTTAGGGATTTGACTAGATGAGTTTTATTCATGATAACACATGTTATGAAGTATCTCTCTTTGGAATGTTTTGCAGTCATATATCCTCCCTAATTCCTTCCTCCTGTCACATTAGTGGCCGGTTTTGGAAATCCTTTGTCGTTTCATCCAGTTTTGAAAAACTACATCTGGTCCCTGTGTCTGATTTTCTGCTCTATCCATCTCTTTCAAAGATCCCAGGCTGCCTATGATAGTTTTCTTAATGAGGTTTTTTTTAACATGGTGTTGATATTTTTCTCCTTGTAGCGAGAAGTGAAAAGATCAGGATGTGTTCAATTAGAAGCACGTACTTGAGGCAATCATCTTAGGGAGCTGATTTTCTCCAACTACATGTTATTTATTTGATTACCTGTGTTTTTAAAAAAATTACCTACTGAATAAGTGATGAGCATGTACAGAATAAAGGATGGGACATAATGACAGGGTTAGGAATAAAATCACTGGAAAATCTCAGTGCAACATTTTTCCAGATGGGACTTGATGAAGAGGAATGCCTACATTCAACAGACATTGAAACCAGAGCAAGGAGGGTAAACAGAAGAGGCAGAACTTGGACCATAAAACTCAGATCAAATATTGACAAGTTCATGGAAATATTACTGTGGGAACAGACTCTTATATAGTTCATTCTGCCCATGATAATTAGCTGGGGAAGTTATGGCCAGTTCTGTCCATGTAGGCAGAGGCAGCCATTTTGCTGTAGAATTCTATAGGTAACATTTAAGGCAGAAAGCCAAAGGTCTCCAGCCTTAGTCCTTGTAATTCATTGCATCCTTCAATTGAATCTTTTGTAGTAGGGTGAAGCCACATTGTGGAGAGGCTTATCTTCCAATGCTGGCCTTTCAGGAGTAGTGAGAAGAACTGCATTACCAGCTCCCTGCCAGAGTTGGGCAGCACATAAATTTAATAAGTAAGTAAGGTTTTACACCTAATCAAGAAAAACCCAAATGTACAGATTAGGTGAAGCCTGGCTCAATAGCAGTATTTATGAGAGGGATCTTGGAATTTTAATGGATAATCACTTAAATATGAGCCAGCAGTGTGCAACAGCAGCCAAAAAAGCTATGCAATCCTAGGTTGCATTAACAGAGGGATAGAATCAAAGATCATGTGAAGTATTGGACTGTTTTATAAAACCTTAGCAAGACCAGGCTTGGAATAGTGTATTCAGTTTTGGTCACCATATTATAAAAATGACATTGAGTCTGGAAAGACTACAGAGAAGAGCAACAAAGATGTTTGGGGGGCTGGAGGCTAAAATATATGAAAAGGTCACAGGAATTGGGTATATCTAGTCTAGTGAAAAAAAAGGACTAGGGGTGACATATCATTATTTCAATATTTGAATGGCTGTCATAAAGAAGAGGGGGGTCAACATATTTTCCAGAGCACCTGAAGACAAGACAAGAAGCAATGGATGGGAACTAATAAAGAAAAGTACCAGCCTAGAACTAAGGATAAATTTCTTGACAGAACAATTAATCAGTGGAAGACTTGCCTTCAGAAGTTATGGATGCTTCATCATTGGAGGATTTTAAGAAGAGACTGGACAGCCACTTGTTTGGAATGGCATAGAGTCTCTTGCTTGAGTAGGGGTTTGGACTAGAAGACCTCCAAGGTTCCTTTCAACTTTGTTATTCTAATAAATAAATAAAAATAAATAAATTGTTGTTTTTGGTTCACTTGTCACCAATCGTTTAACCTTGAAATGGGTTTGCAGTGGTGGGTTTCAATTTTTTTTAGAACCTCTTCTGTAGGTGTGGCCTGCTTTGTGGGAGTGGCTTGCCAGCCATGTGACTGGGTGGGCATGGCCAACTTGTAAATTGTGGTGAAACTCACTTAACAATGCTCTTGCTTAGCAACCAAAATGTTGGCTCAGAAACTCTGGCATTGAAGTGTGCAAGTCTTAAAGCTGTCAAGTTACAAGACTCTTGCACCCCTAACCCTTTAGAAAAAAAACCCAGTGGTGTTCAAACTTAACAGCTTTAAGACTTGTGGACTTCAACTCCCAGAATTCCTCCTTTCGCTCTTCATCTTGATGATGTGTGGACGGGTGGGGGGAGGGAGCTGGAACCGGTTCTAAATGGCACTGTAGATTTGTGGAACCTCTTCTATAGAAGAGGTTAGAACTGGCAGGAACCCAGCCCTGGTTTGTGATCTCCAGGATATAGTGCTGCTATGAAGCCATGTAATAAGTCAGATCTGTGAGGATATCTGGGAGAGCAAATGAAGGTTTTTCATAATCCTTATTCTTAGACACTGAGATGTATTGGTGGCCTGATCATTTGCTAGAATCAATTTTTTGTGACAGAATATCAGTAGCTACACGCTTTGAAATGCACATTTTCATTTTATTATTTTGAAAAAAATGGGAAGGGGGTGGTGGAAATGCAGGTATATTTATCTAACCAACAAGACACTTGCTGTTTAGATGTCTGTCTAGATTTTGTTGAACTGCATTGCAATATTCTCAGTGAGAATGAGGTCAAGATAGTCTGTTGCTTGTAATAGACTAGATGTCGCCTGTTCCTCTTTCTCTGATTAGAAATTGACTGAACTAGTAGTTTTCTCTTACTGCAATATAGTGATGAAAAAGCAATTTCCATGGAAGACAGAAGGCTGACTGAAAGGGTTTGGGCAAGTCATAGAAATTATTCTCTCTGATGATAAAACTAGTCCTGGAATGTGTATTTAGATGTACCTCTCCTTCTGTATTTGCCTCAGCTAGTCAATTACAATTAAAGAAAGTAAGGAAGTATTAGATAGCCTGCTGCTCTAGCTTTCAAATACTTGCCTTCTTTGCAAAACAGTACAAAAATCTAGACAGTTTCTGTTCTTAATATCTAGTATTAAACTCTTTGAGGTTTTTCTCCAGCATTAAATATGCAATGCTAGAGAACAATGGGACATGACAATAGAAGAAATGCTCCCCACCTTCACAATCTGAACTTATCTGGTTGGCCACTGACACCAAATGCAGAATGAAAGGCACTTTGGCCTTGATCTAACTTTTCAAGAATATTTCCAGTGGAACATTAGCCTGAAGCAAGAACAGAAAAGGGGATTTTGCAAATCATATTTATTGCTACAGCATTACACCAGTTTGCGCATGTACTTTTGGGGAACCAGACTGTGTTAAAATGTTTCTGAAAGATCTTATAAATTTTCCACTGTAACTTTTTTTTCAGCACCTGTGGCTTGAATTCTTCTGCTTCTTAACAGGCGGTAGTTGAATTCAGACTTACAGAAAGCATTTCAAAATAGCAGAATAACAGAGTTGAAGGGACCTTGGAGGTCTTCTAGCACAACCCACTGCTCAGGTAGGAGACCTTATAGCATTCCAGACAAGTGGCTTTTCAGTTTCTTCTTAAAAGTCTCCAGTATTGGAGCACCCACAATTTCTGGAGGCAAGTCATTCCACTGATTAATAGTTCTAACTGTCAACAAATTTTTCCTTAGTTCTAGATTGGTTCTCTTCTTGATTAGTTTCCATCCATTGTTTTTCGTCCTGCCTTCAGGTACTTTGGAGAATAGATTGACCCCCTCTTTTTGGTGGCAGCCCCTTAGATATTGGAGCACTTCTATCATGTCACCCCTAGGCCTTTAAACTAGACATACCTAATTCCTGTAACTGTTCATCATAAGTTTTAACTTCCAGCCCGCTAATCATCTTTTTTATATTGTGGTGATCAAAACGGGATGCAGTAATTCAAATCTGGTCGTCTTACCAAGGCCTTATAAAGTGGTACTAATACTTCATATGATCTTGTTCTATCCCTCTCTTAATGCAATCTAGGACTGTTGCTGATTTAGTCCAATGATTTAGGTCTGTCGTTTTGCCTGGAACAATCTTGCTAATATGTTTAGTGAATAGTTTCCTTACAGTTGGTGGCTGATGCACACAAAAGAAATCTGTCACTAGGAAGCCATTTTAAAACTGTTCTATTTTGCACTTGTTTTGTTCTGGGAAAAGCAATGGAATATTTCTATCTGGAGATTTGTAAATGCAGGAATTACAATCCCCATGTCAGTGTGACAAGACGTGACTCAAAGTGGCCGGCTGGAGAAAGACAGACAATGTAAAGAGCAGACTGAGCCTGCATCTATGGCAGGGCACCACTTTTTGTGTATTTAGCATGATGGTGAATGAGGTGACAGGATAAAAGGGGTGATTATTTTAACCGAATGAAAAGATAAAACTGAGAAAGGGAGGCCCTTCTTTCCTGTGCCTCTCCTCCGAGCAATGAACAATTTTACAAGTCATCAGATTGCTTAGAAGGAAACGGATGGTTTTTCGTGTGCTGCTATTTACAGGCAGTCCTTGGCTTACAATCACAGCCCAGCCCAAACCTTCCATTGCTAAGCGAGACAGTTGCTAAGTGAGTTTTGTCCCATTTTGCAACCTTTCTTGCCACAGTTGTTAAGTGAATCACTGCAATTGTTCAGTAAGTTACATGGTTGTTAAGTGAATCTAGCTTCCCCCTTGACTGCTTCTCAGAAGGTTGCACAAAATATGACCCCGGGACTTTGCAACTGTCATAAATACATGCCAGTTGCCAAGCAGCTGAATTTTGATTATGTGGTGATGGGAATGCTGCAACAGTTCTAAGTGTGAAAAACGGACGTAAGTAACTTTTTTCAGTTTCAGTTGTAACTTTGAATGGTCACTAAATGAATGGCTCTAAGTCGAGAACTGCCCATATCTAGTTTAATTCTATAACTCACTCACCAAAACATTTTTAACTGAAAGTTCTCGCTTAATTTGGACATGGGTTGAGTAATCTAATAGGGCACACTCGCCTTTTCCTTTCAGACAAGTGCAACCCTTCCCGGTTACACTATTGCATTTCATCACAGTCTCACTCATGGACACATGACACTTGCTTTCTCTGTCATTCTGCCCTCTTTTTTTCTCAAAAGCCAGTCTCCCTCCACCCAGCTTTGAGAAGAGTTCTTTGAGGGATTGATGGCTTCTGCACCCTGCCAACTTTAATATATTTAGGGCTGTAATCCAATCATCTTAGCTGCTGGAATGCTCCTGAAAGTCCAGCATTTACCTATATACTAAAACTATAATTAAGTCAAATTTGTAACAGTACATGTGGAGATTGTGTAATTCACCTACCCTGTAGGTTCTTTCCAAGCTCATAATTTATCTATTTGCTAAACTGTAATCCATATCAAGCATTTCATCTGCTATACTAGCCAGATCTACCCTGTTTTCCTGAAAATAAGACAGGGTCTTATTTTCTTTTCATCCCCGAAATAAGCACTTGGCCTTATTTCAGGGAGGTCTTATTATTTTTGAGGTGCAGGAGGCAGCGAGCGTGGCCACCTCATGGCTGCTGCTGTGTTGCAATATTTGGGGGGGGGATTTATTTTGGGGAGAGGGCTTATTTTAACGCATGCACTCAAAAGACCGATGGGCCTTTTTATCCAGGATTGTCTTATTTTCAGGAAAACAGGGGATGATCTTTATTCATAAAAATGTAGTCTTCTGTTTCTACTCCAGCTACCAAATGGACTTTCAAAATCCCAAATCTTCTGGTAAGTTGAAGTAGTTTGGCATTTTTAGAGATACCAAGAACTGAGCTGGAGTTAGGACTTTCCCATGAGTTGGTTCTCCACTATATTATGCTTTAGTCCATTTTGAATTACCAGGATGATCTTAGATACTCCCAGAGATAGTCCTACAACTAGGGGGAAAAATGAGCCCTTTCTTGAGCCATGTTGCTGGCAACTTTCCCTTGCACAGATGCAAACTTTCTTTCATTGCAAACTTTCGTTCATTTTTAGGATACAGCAAGCAATTAGAATTTTTTGGCCAGAACCAGGTCTGTTGGGACTAATTATGTTTGGTTTTTGTTTATTGACATGAATAAAAGACTGTTCCTACCCTGTTGGTTTTTACTCGTGAGTAAGCAGCTTATTACTACTTGCTAAGGCTGGGTCAGAACAGGGTTGACATGATGAGATGAAACGCACCTAGCAAAGCCATTGTGATTAGTTATCAGAGACACATTTCACTTCCTATGTTGATTCAGCCTTCCATCCTTCCGAGGTGGGTGAAATGAGGACCCAGACTGTGGGGGCGATATGCTGACTCTGTAAACCACTTAGAGAGTGCTGAAAGCCCGATGAAGCGGTATATAAGTCTAACTGCTATTGCTATTGCTATTTGAAACCATGCTGGGCAGTGCCCTTATCAGAGCAAAGGCCAATGTAATTTACAATATAAAGTTTTGAATCAAGACAGAATTCTAGAAGATCACAAAAAGAAAAAAAAATGGAACCAGGGGGACAAATGCTTTAAAACAGAGCCAAAACATTTTAAAAACATTTGAAAGGCAAGTGGAACAAAAAGAATTTTAATAGTCAGTCTAAAACTAGAGGAAGAAGGCTGCAGTGAGAGAAAAAGACCCGTCTTTATTTCCTACCAACTTGTAGTATCAAACAGAAAAAGCAACTTCAGGGAAGAACCAGGAGCATGAAATGGGTCTATAATCAATTGGCAGTCCATGCTATGATCAATAATGGTTCTTCATTTTCTGGTAAAATACTTTTTTCAGACTTGTGACCATCTGTATTTAAAGCAATATGAGTAGTAAGTTATCAGTCAGTGTAACACAGCCAGCTTTTGTTGTTTGGAATTGATTGAAAGTTTTGCCAATATCCACTCTTCAGCCTTCTAAACTGACTACTAGAAAAATGTGAAATTGTCTATTTTCAGTGCCTCTGGGAGTAGCTGATTAATCAAGTCCCATCTGAAGCTTTGGGGTACACTTTAGATGTACAGCATGCCACCTTTATTTCCACTGGGTAATGTGGCGTATAATGCAAAAGAAAATAAAGGGGGTAAGGAGAAATGACAACACAGACATAACTTTATTTCCTTCATTCCAGCAGTCCTTTATTCTGACAGGATGTAGAGAGTTAATAAAGTCTGTCATGTGTAAAGCTGCACACAAAACAGCAAGACTTTCAGGACAAAAACCTTAGGCATACTTTTCGAGGCAGCTTTATTGTGCTGCTTAATCAAATATTTGTGTGAAAAGATTGCTTTGGAAATTTGAAAATAAATATTCACGTTCCACTTTCAGTCCTGTTTATATGGGGATTTACCAGTCAGATCAGCAGAACATTGGAGACATGCTACAAGTGCATTAGTTTATCCTACGTTATAATCTGAAAATTGTCAGAACTGAAAACATCCCGTATTCACAGCCCGTAGGCAAGACATGGAATCTTTATTGATTTTCTCAGAGCTCCTGAGAAAAATAAACAGAGAAAGGATTGATGCTATGCTAAAACTAAAATGTGACAAGAAATTAATAAACTATATTTGCTAATTGCAGAACCCCCTCTGGCAAACTAGTTTAAATCAGTTTGAGTTAGGAATCTCAAATAAGTGTTTTTGAGCAGCGATGCATTTCTCTTTCTGTGTCTCACACTTTCGACTTCTTCAATGGGAATATTGAATCTTCCATCATCTGCCAGCAATGCCCCTCCAGAGTTTATATAGGACAAATGAGACAAACTTTGTGCAAAGAATTAATGGACAGAAGTTTGACATTGGGACTCAGAAAAAAAAGACATATCCAGACTGCCAGAGCATTATATAACAGACTTCAAAGTTTTTTGGAGGGGGGTGGCGGGAACAATCACTGAGTGAGAGATTGCAAAACTCATATACTGTACATCAAAAGATGCCATGCAAGTGGGTATTTAACACTTTATAATTGTTGATTGAAACAGTGCTTGCAATCTGGCTCACACACGAAACTTTCATCTGTATAATTACCTATGTGTCTCTTTCCCCACCCCCATCAAAAACCCCATCAAAATCTGATTGCTCAGGGCATCTGTTGAAGAGAGCTGCGGTTCGTGAAATCTTATGCCTTTCCAAAAAAAAAAAAAAAAATTGTCAGGAATGGTGGTATCAGACTCCTTTGGATACAGTTCTCCTTCTACACTATTTTCAATAAAATATTTTCCAATACTTCTCGGGAGGGTTTACTTCTTAGGGCTGCTTCGCACACTTAAAACATTCTACTTCCAGGTATGCTTTATTCTAAAATGTAGTGCTAGTGAGATTTATTGCTTAGAAGCGTGATTTTATCCTATGCAGAGCCAGGCAAATAAAGCTTAATCCAAATGTGACACTATTTATCAATTTGGCATAATTCAAAGGGTTGTGTTGAGAATAAATGAGGAGGGGGGAGGGCAGAAAAGAGATGGAAAGACTGAAAGATGAAAAACGGATGTGCTAGCTTGAGCTATTTCTTTGATTTTCTATTGTGTTTTATGTGTGCTAAATTCACTATGCATTATATTATACTTGATATGATTGCTGGGCTTTTGTTTATGTGTTGCTTTTCATTTATGAAAGCGATGGTAGACACCTGTATTGTTGTTAGTTACAAAATCCTTAAATAAACAAATACATATACCCTTTAAAATGCTAATACAAAACCTGTTCAGAAAGCTGATTTGCATTTTCAAATCCCTCTTTGGTGCTTCTACGGAAAGAGAGTTTAGCAGTAACATTTGGAGAAGCTCTGGAGCTCATACAAAAAACCCTGGGGTGCATATGAACTTGAGATGTAAGGTTGTACAATAATGAAATTGAGTCTTAATTACAAATGTTCTAAAGATTTTTCTAGCCCATATTAAGAATGTGATGATTGTCTTATTGTCATGCAAGATGAAGCCACATCTATTATCTTGGAAGGACTTGGAGGCAAATCACTTTATAAACATTGGAATGCAAATAGGGGAATATTGTGTCATGTCACTAGTTCCTTATTATTTTATTGAAGAGATTTGGACATTAGTTACACTGGCCAAAGATAGGACACTATTTGGCATAGTTTCTAGCAGTGGCTCTCCAATATTTTCCATAGGACAGTGTTTCTCAATCTCAACAACTTCAAGCTATGAGAACTTCAACTCCCAGAATTCCTTAGCAATACATGCTGGCTAGGGAATTCTGGGAGTTGAAGTCCTCATAGCTTAAAATGGCTGAAATTGAGAAACACTGCCATAGAACCTTTTTCTAAGCCATTTGGAAATGTAAACAAGGAAAACTGAGCCCTTTTGCACTGCAACACCAGTCAGTCAACTCATTGGGTGCAAATTATTGTTCAACCTCAAATAAAGCCACATGTAGTATGTTTGTTTAAGGTGTAGTAGTAGTTGTTGTATTTTTTAAAAACCACTACAACACAGAAGAAGTCAAGCCTCCTGCAATTTTCCTGGTGTCTTCATTTGCCTAGAATGCCTCTAAGTAACTTCCGGTGTGCCTAGGGGGTACGTTGAGGAAATTAAGATGCCAGACACGACTAAAGCTTTTCTTTGTAATGTGCCTGAGTCCATCTAATTACTGGAGAGAGAGATAAGGAAAAGCTACTGCTGCACAGGAAGGTGAAGTGAGCATAGGGAAGGCAGGAGAAAGCAAAAAGAAAAGACAGAAGAGATAAAAAGAGAGATGGAAGGCAAAGACTGAAAGAAGAAAACAAGAATATTAAGGATACTAATGTCATCTCATCTAGGGCTCCATTAAGCCTGGGAGTGTCACCATATAGCCTATTAGAACCTTTTAAAGGTGTAATTGTAATTTAATTGTAATTTAATAAATTTATATGCCGCCCAATCCCGTAGGACTCTGGGTGGCTTACAACGTACAAGGCTAAAAAGATAAAAAGTTAAAAAATAGGGAAAGAGAAAACGGATTTAAAAGCAACACACCATACACTCAATCTGGGTGGGGCTGGACCTCGTTCATGAGGTCAACAGCCCCAGGCCTGCCGGAATAGCCAGGTTTTAGTGGCTTTTCGGAAGGCCGAGAGAGTGGGAAGGGTCCAGATCTCTGCGGGTAGATCGTTCCACAGGTGCCTGTGATTATGGCATTACTGATATTACTATAAATAGTATTGAATTACGGAACTGTAAGATTTTGTTACCTGCCTTCCTCCCTTGTCTGAGCAGAAAGGTCTGCTATCAGGCAAATAAATAAAATAATAAATGGTAATTATGTCCTCCAGCATCAGTGTGGTCATTTCTGGATTCTTTGAATTCTCTGTGTTTCATCTCATCACTTCCCATGTTCCATTATTGTTTTGTTTTACACTTAAAAAGTAGCTTCTGGGTCGGAGTTTAGAGATCTCTGAGGAGGGTGGCAGAAAGGCAGAAACATGCATCTCTCTGTAATTCTCTTCAGACTGACAGACTGCAAGGATAGTCCTGTTCCCAGGGGGAAGAAGAGGGGATCACTCCCCCCGCCCGCATCTTCTCACTGTAGATGCTTGACTGTGTGGTAAACACACACAGCTGCTTTAGGGAAAAACAGTAAAACCTAAAAACATGTAAATTAATTATACATGCAAATTATTAAAATGTCTGTGGTAGTTTAGGAAAGAATCTGTGGTGCCTTATTTAGAGATAAGGCCAACGGGACTAACAATTCATCCTCTTCTGCAGCTGCCTGTATGGTATGAAATTCTCTTTCCTAGAACCAGTGGTTCAACAACAGGGAAATAGAGATTTTATTAAAGGATGGGTAGTAGGTGGCCTGATGTGGAGATTCATCAGAGCTCCCAGGGATTTCCAGACAACAACAAAATGAGCTAATTTGACTTTATTGTAAGCCTACAATTAAGAGAGTCTTGCAAGTCTGAAAGTACAAAGCTCCTGCTGCCATGTTTAACTGCCTGATCCATTATGATCAGGATTTCCTAAGTTTCTTTCTCTGACCATTAAACAACTGTGGGCTCCCTGATTTCTTGTCTGAGCGTTTCCTAAGCACCACCCATTCCTCTTGTTCCTCAAGGTCACTCTCACATGCTATTACAGCATTGCATTATTCATTTGCACAACAGCAATGTTTGAAATTTTTTTTAATGTATATCTGGAATCCCCAGAGAGTCGTATCTATATTGGTTTAGAATCTAGGTTTAGAACAGCATTTATCAAACTTGGCAATGTTAATTTGTCATGACTGGGAAATTCTGGAGTTAAAAGTCCACACGTCTTACCTTTGCCAAGTTTGGAAAAACATTGGTCCAGACTGTGCTTAGGAAAACCTTTTCACCACGTTTGTGGGAAACAGACAGTGGCTTAAGAATTTTTTTTTGTTTAGTACTTCAATTTTCAGAACAAACTATCTCAGTGCACAAATTATGCAGTGTAGGATGCAGCCCCATTTGTGACCATTTTAATCATGCAAAAGTCGTATTTCCACTGCTTCCACTGCAAAAATAGTAGTTTTATTTAACATTTCCCCTGGTCTGTGGCAACATAGATCTACATCTTGGACTGCTGTTGTTTGACTTACTAAAAGCAAAACCCATAATTTTAAAATTTGGTGAGAAAGAAGTTTTTTTTTAAAAAAAAATCCTTTCCAATTAATGAACTGTTATTTCAAAAATATACTACAAGCGGCACAAAGCTTTCTTTTTTCTTTTAGAACTTTGGATAATAATGATGAAAATGGAAGATTACAGAGCCGAACTGGCTAGTAATCTTTGGTTGATTGTCAACTGTAAAACCAATCCTCAACAGAACAAACCGTGCTTAAGGACAAGTTGTTATGTGTAAAGAACTGGAAAACATTTGCCTGGATCCAAATAACCACGCAACTTGTTCCATACTTCAATTGGAACATCTGTTTCCTTTATGCCGGGTGCCAAATCTCTTGAGAAATTCAAAAGCAGTTTGAGATCCAAAAAGGGCAATCTGTCAGTCATAAGACCTACATTTACAATTGTACTTGGCACACAGAGCCAACATTCAGTGAGCATCTGAAATACTTCTTTACATGTCATGGATGGGTGGCGGGCTTTTTTCTCTGGACAGCAACAGTACTTTATGGATAATTGGCGGGAGGAAGTATGTCAGCTGGTGACTAGGGTCAAAGCAAACAGGCTTGCTTCAGAGGCTGAAGGCCACGTCTTTCCTTACTCCTCTCACAGCAGCCTCTAACGGAGAGGGAGTCTGAATTACCAAATGCTTACAGAAAGATTTCATCATTACACTGGTAATTTGCTTATTTACTTACCGGTATATGCATTTATTACTGGATTTATATGCTGCTTTTTATTTTGTAGAGTGGTGCATTGGCTCAGTGGTTAAGATGCTGGGCTTGTTGGCTGAAAAGTCAGCAGTCCAGGTTCAAGGCTTGAGCGCTACATGATGGGGCAAGCTCCCATTCTCACCCCAGCTCCTGCCAAATTAGCAATTTGAAAGCATGCAAATGTAAGTAGCTAAATAGGTACCACTTCAGTGGGAAAATAACAGTGCTCTGTGAATCATGCTGGCCACATGACCCCAGAAATGTCTTCGGACAATGCTGGCTCAATGGCCTTGAAACAGAGATGAGCACCACCACATATAGACGGTAATGACTAGTGGAGTAAAATCCACAGGGACGCCTTTTATTTTGTACAACACAATGCTCCTACATTCTATTTTTCCCACAACAACATCCCTGTGAAGTGAGAGAGAGAAACTGTTGCAAAGTCACCCAAGGGATTGGACTTGATAATCTAAATCAGGGCTGTCAAACTCTCAGCCAACGGTCTGGATGCATCATGCACTGGCCATGCCCATACCTGGTTTAAGTGAAGGTGGGGAAGTCCTGATACATCATGTGATGCCGCCATGATGACATGAGTTTGATACCCCTGATCTAAATAGTCCCTTCTAGTTTTATATTTCTATGTCATTCAGACAAGGGCGGTGATAACCCAAAGGCTTGACTCCAGTGTTCACAGTATGAAAACTCCTCTCAGTGGAGAATGTATCTGT
The DNA here is from genome assembly GCF_051295495.1 of Thamnophis sirtalis. Taxonomy (NCBI): domain Eukaryota; kingdom Metazoa; phylum Chordata; class Lepidosauria; order Squamata; family Natricidae; genus Thamnophis; species Thamnophis sirtalis. The sequence goes on along the minus strand of NW_028261381.1, from coordinate 67,523,643 downwards.
GCTGGGAATCAGTCAGTGCAAGAAAACAAAATATTCCTCAAAAGTTCACAAGGTTAGCAATAGCAAGACATAATGAATATTGAACCAGCTTTCCTTAACCCAACATCCTCCAGATGCTTTGGACTACAGCTGCTTTTCCCCATCAGGCTAATTGACTGTGGATGATGAAAGCTATAGTGCAAGATGCTGACTGGGGAATTCTGGGAATTCCCCAGTCAACATCTTGACATCCTAAAGTTACCAAAGTTGGGAAACCCTGCTCTGAAGGCTGAAGCATCCATACATCTATGAGAAGCCATGAGGTAATCCCTTGAAGAAATATAGAAGGGGAGGCAGAAATATTTAGGACAAGTCACGTGTTACAGATATATTTGGTTTGTGTGTATGTGTATAAAAGGAGGGGAGGGAGCAAAAGTGCACTATAAAAATAACCTTTTAATATAACAAAACCAACAATAAGAATAGTATACCCTATTTCTGGCAATTGTGGGTTACATGCTGAGTTTTTGAATGGGCGCTTCCTATCCTTCGTTTCTGTACTTTGCATTTCTAGGCCACAGGTGTTCACTGTTTCTATTTCAATTCTTCCTGTAGGCACAACCTTCATTTTGTGGTTTGCTGCAACATTTCTCTCCCTTCCCCCCTCTCTCTTTGTGTTATGAGAACCTATCAGAGCCGATAAATAGCTGAGGATGTGGCAAAGGGGGAATTTTCTGCTAAAACTGGTTTGCACCAATGTTGCTTTCTTTGCAACCACTTTCTGCTCCCCTCCCTTTTGCCCTTTCATGCCATGGTTGTGAATGATCACACATTCACACAAACATGCATGCCTTCTATGTAGCAGTCCAATAGATGCCAGTGATTTAAAGATCGAATAAAGAGATCTGTGTGAAATGGGGGACAACAATGTTAAGGAAGCAAAGTGTGACCCACAGATAGAGTTGAGAAGAGTAGAGCAGGCTTGGGGAAAAAAATCTAGATAAGGCAGTTGGTACTCCAGTAATGTTGTGATTTAGTCTTATGTCCTTTGATTAAGCATCCTCAACATGCAGGCTGCTGACTATTAACAGAGCAATCTTTACTCTAAGTGCAACATCTGTCTTCTCACATCTTGATCAGACAAATCTTAGCACTGCTAGTTCACTGACTTTTAAGCCAGTCTGGCACTGGCTCATAAGCTAGCCATAGGATGGTTTGGATGTGCATACATTCAATTGAGTTTTCTTAAATAAATCAAACACAACCTTGAATATTATTATCTTGCATGGTAATAATTGTAATATTTTGTGTTGTGAATTCTGAAATGGACATTTGTTATAGGTTATCTAAAGACCGCATCAGAAATGGAAGACCAATGAATCAATTATGCCATCCCTCATTTTCTCATATACCGTAGAGCATCAGTTGCAATGTGTGCAGAGCTGGTGTTAATTCACAGTAATTCAGGAAGCTCTTACATTATGATTAAGAGTCTTCCCTCATTTGTATCTAACAGTGGCACAGACATGCCTTGGCAACATATTTTATGCAGTCTTCTTACCTGTTCTGGTTTTAAAGTAGTTCTTTTCCTCTTACATGAACATAATTTTTGTCATGAATATCATGGGGCACATTTCACTGACTGCTAGGTTGCTCACATGGTTAGGGGAACCCTAGGGGATAGGCTCAGCAGGGCATCTATTGGCTACTTTAGACAGGTGTGGATATGGTCCCTGCCCTCTGTTCTCTAAGCCTGTTCTCAGGGTTCATTCTAGTTTTGGAAGACAAGAGTTTGCATCTTTCAAACCGAGCTACACAATTGTATTTATAAGCAGCTGATTAGAACTGCAGGAAAAACAATTACTGCCAACCTGCCTTCCATTGAGGGCCTGTACACTACACAAGTCAAAAGAGGGCTGTGAAAATATTTACAGACCCCTCAAAACCTGGACATAAATTGTTTCAACTCCTACCCTCAAAACCATGCTGTAGAGCATTGCACACCAGAACAACTAGACACAAGGACAATTTTTCCCCGAACGCCATCACTCTGCTAAATGAATAATTCCCTCACTACTGTCAAACTATTCACTAAGGCTGCATTACTATTACTGTTAGTCTTCTCATCATTCCTATCATCCTCCCACTTATGACTGCATGACTATAATTTTCTGCTTGTATCCTTACGATTTACGTATATTGATACTGATTGTTTCCTGATTGCTTATTTGTACCCTATGACTATCATTAAGTGTTGTACCTTATGATTCTTGATAAATGTATCTTGTCTTTTTATGTACACAGAAAACATATGCACCAAAGACAAATTCCTTGTGTGTCCAATCACATTTGGCCAATAAAGAACTCTATTCTATTCTATTCTATTCTATTCTATTCTATTCTATTCTGATCGGCAGTGATGGTCATAAGCAAAACTCTGTATGACTTACTGGCTGTTATTTGGATGGCTTTTGAGCATAAGTTTAGTGCTCTTCAGGAATAGATCTAAGCCATGTCCAAAATAACGCACGCCCCCCCCCCTGGCAAGCATCAGTTAATGTTGGATAACATTCAAGCTTCCTTTAACTACATCCATAAACAACACTTGTACAAAGTTTGACAGATGGCTAAATTTGATAAACAACAGCTACCACTAGCTATCAAAATGTGCCTCCTCTCCAATCCATAGTAGGGAAAGTGAGGGATGAGTATTTTCCTCTGGTTGCAGATGACTTTGGGGAGGGAATAAAACTGGGAGAATCAACCAGTTCCTATCCTTCGCAAATTGCTACACTGTGAATAAGTAGAGCACTGTTTTTCAGCGTTGTTTGGGGTATAGGAATTGCTAGTGAGAGGAACTCATATCTCACTGGTAGAGTTTTCTGCTGGCTCAGGGATTGATAGGTAACGCTTTGAGAAGAATCCTAGGCAAGATAGTCTACTTAAGATCAATGCAGAGAGCCCCATATTCTCTTCCACATAACAGAACTGAGGGGGAGCTTGTCGGGCTGAATGGGAGTTTCAACCTTTGCAGTCTGACAAAAGAGCATTGTGTGGTCAGGCACTGAAGAAAAGGAGTGAACAGTTTCTGCAAAGCATGAAAAGGGAGGGTTTTTTTCCCTCTTCAGATGAAATTCTGTTGAGGTAGTTTGTACTTTGCTGTATTAAATAGGATAGTTATTCTGGTGTTCTAGCTCGTATGAGTAGGAATGTATTTATGTGCAATTTTCAGTATCAGAACAGTACAACAAAAATGTTTTCATTTATCAAAGCTGTAAACCAATGCAATCATTTAACACTCTTAGTAAGGATGATTGAAAGATGTGTCGCCAATTAGTAAAAATGTTACAGACTGCAGATTGCAGTATCCTATTAAAACTGAGGCACAGCATAGCTACTTTAGAATTTTCAAGCGTAATGGATATCTTAGCTACAAAAGAATAGTTTTCTAAAGGCTAAATATTGTGGTTTGAGGTATTGTTCCTATGTAATATCTACAACATGAAACAATAAATCATTGTGGGGGCCAGGTTATTGTATTTCCTTCCTGCGTATCAAAATCAGTAATGGCAAAAAACAAAATTTATTGAAGATTACAGAGAAACAGAGACAGATTATGAACAGATTTATAACAATAAGGAAGTTTCTGAAGCCATAAAAAAGATTAAGCCAGGAAAGGTACCTGGAGCAGTTGAATTTCCGCGTTTTTATTATAAATGTTTTGAGAATGAACTTTTGCAACCTTTACAAAACACAATGATTTCTACCTTTCAGGGAGGAAAGATGTGTAAGGGTTGGAAAGCAACCAACATAGCACTGATACCTAAATGTGGACAAGATTTGACTTTAAAAGGAAACTATAAGCCACCACCATTATTGAATACAACTATAAATTGTTCACAATGATTCTAGCTGATAGACTGAAATAATTTTGCAAGAATTCATGAGGAGCAATATGGGATTTTATCTAAAAGATAGTTAAAGGACAATATTAGAAATGTACTGGACATTTTGGAATATTTTTGGAGCAACATAATGAAAAACAAGTCACAATGATTGTCTTAGATGGAAAGATGACCTTTGGCAGCTTTAATTGGGCTTTCTTCAAATTTATGTTAGAAACGTGAACAACAAAAAAGGACATTTCATCATGTTTGGTGGATATGTAAAAAGAGCTAGAAAATTCTGTTACTGCCTATTTTAATATACAATTTAGACGACATGATTTTCTTTTGGAATTGATGGATAAACAGTTGAATCATGCAACTTTATTCTAATACACTGTAACTACAGTAAGATTATTGTATGAACGATGGAAAGATTCAGCACTACCCACAATGGAGGAATGATTGTTAAAGATGATGGAACTTGTTACATGCGGAATAACAGTTGAAAAGGACCTTGCAGGTCTTCTAGTCCAACCCCCTGCTCAAGTGATGGCTATACCAGCGATGGCTAACCTTTTTGTTGTTGGGTGGCAACAGGACCGTGAGCATGCAATAGTACTCATGTGTGCTGGCACCCATAATGCAAAGTGCCCCCCACATGTGCATGTGCACCCTCCCCAAATATGCATGTGCACACAACACTCCCCCATGCTCCCCCCCACGCACACCGCACTAGTTGCTTCCAAGCTGAGCTTGGTATTTCCTCTAGGGGGCCAAGGGAGGCCATTTTCACCCTCCTCAGGTTCCAGTAAAGCCTCCGGAGCCTGGGGAGGGCAAAAAACAGGCCCAATGGACTTATTGGAAATTTGGAAACGGCCTCCCCCCGGCCCTCCAGAAGGCCAAAAGTCAGCTGGCTGGCATTGGAGCTGACGGCTTGTGTGCTGGCAGATATGGCTCAGTATGCCACGTGTGGCACGCGTGCCATAGATTTGCCATCACAGCCCTATACTATTTTAGACAAATGGTTGTCCAGTCTCTTCATAAAAGTCTCCAGGGTTGGAGCATCCAGAACTTCTGAAGGCAGAAGTTCCACTGGTTGATTGTTCTTACTGTCAGGAAATTTCTCCTTAGTTCTTAGGTTGCTTCTCTCTTTGTTTCAGTTTCCATCCATTGCTTTTTGTCTTGCTTTTTGGTGCTTTAGAAAATAGATTGGCCCTCTCTTCTTTGCGGCAGCCTCTCAAATATTGGAACATTGCTATTATGTCATTCTTAGTTTTTCTCTTTACTACACTAGACATACCCAATTCCTGCAACTGTTCTTCATATGTATTAGCCTTCAGCCCCTACAATTATCTTTGTTCCTCTTCTCTACACTCTTTCCAGAGTGTCGTCATCTTTTTTTAATATTGTGATGACCAAAATTGGATGCAGTATCCCAAGTCTGGTCTTACCAGGCATTATAAAGTGGTAGTATCACTTCTTGTGATCTTGATTCTATCCCTCTGTTACTGCAGCCTGGGATTGCATTGGCAGCTGCAACACACTGCTGGCTCATATTTAAGTGATTGTCCACTAGGACTCCAAGATCCCTCTTTTAGTTACTGCAGTTGAGCCAAGTTCACCTACTCTGTACCTGTACATTTAGTTTTTCTTGCCTAAGTGTGTAAAACTTACACATTTTACAGAATACATAAAAAACAAACTTAGGATTTATGGTTTTGATACTTAGACAGGAGAGGTTATAGAAAGGGGAGATTATGTTATAATCATAAAATAAGAGGCACATTTATAATTGTGTTTATAACTGCTGTAAAGAAGATTGGAAGCTACTTCTTTGTATCTTTTTCTTTCTTTTCTATTTTTGTTTTACTTTTCTCCCCTTTCTTGCACTTTTAGCTTTCTATTTGATCTTTTTTCTTTTTCTTTCCTTTTTCTTACTTTATATTAGTTTTTTTCTTCCATACGTTTCTTCCATATACACTAAATTTTATACACATGCACACACAAATGGATATAAAAACTAATATAAAGTAACAGAAAGGGAAAAATACATGTTTATTTATTTATTGTTAGTTTGTCACTCATGTACAAGATAACAGGAATAAACATGAATAAGAACACAGGAAATGGGTGCAAATAAATGGAGACAGTAGGACAGGAATGTTAGGCATGCTGGTGTACTTATGTATGGCTCTAGATGTATGTGCATATACATCTCTCTCTCTCTCTCTCTCTCTCTCTCTCTCTCTCTCTCTCTCTCTCTCTCTCCCTCCCTCCCTCCCTCCCTCCCTCCCTCCCTCTCCCCCTCTCTCTTTCCATCCACACATACATACATACATACATACATACATACACTATATTGCCAAAAGTATTTGCTCACAACTGCTTCTGATTATGTGGATGGGTGAGCGAATACTTTTGGCAATATATTGTACATACATACCAGGGGTGGGTTTCTCGCCCCGTTCCAACCGAACCGGTTGGAACGGGGCCGGTGGTGTCCTCGTGCACGCGCGCGATGCACGCGTGCACGTGCGTGGCACACGCATGCATACTAGCGTCTGTGCGATGCTCCAGCTGCTCCTGGAGGATCGCGCAGGTGCTGTATGCGTCCTGCGCATGCGTGGAAGCGCAGAACTCATCAAAACTGGGTAAGGAGCGCGGGCGGGCGGGTGCGCCCTTCGCCGTTCCCGGAAGTTACTTACTTCCGGGTTCACCGACCAACTGGTTCGCAGGGACCGCCGCAAACTGGTTGAAACCCACCCCTGATACATACATACATCTACATTTATCTATCTCCCCGTGCAGTAGTTTGCACTGACATGGGTGGTGTCTCTTTTTAATAACTGGATATGCAAAGATAATGAAAGCTGCTGAACTGTCTGAAATGGTTGTGGTGTTATTTTCTCAAACTTCATTGTCAGCACAATTCTTCTGACAGCAAATCATGTCATCTCTCCTCCCACCCTCCAGTGCAACTTGGGGTTAGTGAAGTAGGTCCAGCAATAGCAGCGGCATCTGCAGATCAACTTTAATTATATGCAGAGTTGGCTGAAGAGCAAAGTTATGCTGCAGTGAAATCAGATCCAACTCTATACTTGTGTGGCCTTGACCACTAGATGGCAATGAGCTGCAGGGCATCTGCTTATAAGCGGAAGGACCTTTGTAGGCTGATTGTTTTGACCCTTCTTCAGCTGAAAGATGCAGGCAGTTCTTTCAACTTTTACCCATTTCATGAACTGTTTTCATGGTAATAAAATGTCAGGAGAAACACTAGAAAAGTTGTATATGGAAGACAGGAATCCTTTTCAACTTCATGTTTTCGATAGAATACTGCAAAATCAAAGTGCCTTCTGAAAATCTCACATATTCTCTTTCTTTCTTTTTCCACTAATGGGCAAAGAAGAACATTCCCCATAAATTCTAGCATTGGTCCAAATCTCAGAATTCCATTTTGTTCCCATTAAATATTGTTTGCAGGGTATCATGTTGATTTAAGATTTTATACTTTCCTAAGTGTAGTAATTATGTCGGTGACTATAAATCTATATGCATATAGTGACTATATGCATATTGAATTTATAGCAGTTGTGCAATTACAGCTTTTAGCTTAATTTTAATAGAGGCTAGTTCATGTCCCTGCAGGAGGGAGGCATGTTGTAAATTTTTAAAAAAGTTTTTAAGATACCGCCCCAAGAATCCCCATTCTGTGACCAATGACTATAAGCTTCAATTTTCTATTTCAATTCCTTCACATTCAGAGGCAGCATAATACCAATCACCAGATAGAATGGAGAACACTCACTCCATATTTTCCTGTGAGGGGTTAGTTTATGTCTGAGCAGGCTCTTGTTTGATCTAGCAAGTTATTCTCATGAGTCAAGTAGAATAAGTGGATATGGCAATGGTTGACCTACTGTAGCTTTGTGCTTCCTACTGTGCCTTATGTAGAGATCAGAAGCAGATAATGCTCAAATGATGCTTCCTTAGTTGAGTGCCCTACAGCAACAGAAATTTAGAGAAATTGCAGAATGTCTTGGGAAGGAGGAGGAGGGACATGTAGCCATTAAGGCTATTTAATTATTAATAGTCATTTTTGTTCGTTTGTCTGGTATGTGGTACTTTTTAAATGGATCTTATGAAAACAAATGCTATAGTTTTATTATGTCAGGAAGTCTTTCCTTTCCTGCCTGCTGAGTCTCTCATCAATTAATTAACCCACAGCAGAAAGGACATTGTTCATTTATTTGATTTGATTTATTTAAAGAACCGATATGGCTGCCCATTTCACACAGTAATCCTCGGCAGCTCAGAACAACCAATAAAAACAATATAAAAAGGCATCATTTTCTCTATCCATTTTTCCAAAGCATTATGCACATTTATACATACTTTGCTCCTGCCCTTGTCTCTGGCTGTTATTTTTTGAAGATTGATCAGTGCAGCAGGGCTGTGCAGCATTTTGGAAACAATTCCAAATACCTGAGAGAACGTCTCCTGCCAATTACCTCCCAAAGACAGATTCGATCTCACAGGCTTGGCCTCCTCCGGGTTCCATCGGCCAGCCAATGTCGGCTGGCGACCCCCCCCCCAGTGGAGAGCCTTCTCTGTTGCTGCTCCGGCCCTCTGGAACGAGCTCCCCGTGGAGATCCGGACCCTTACTACCCTCCCGGCCTTCCATAAAGCTACTCAGTCCTGGCTGTTCCGGCAGGCTGGGGGCTGTTGAAGTATCCAGCACCGCTTCAATTGTGACTGTTGTGTATTTTAATATTGTTTGTATTGTCTTATTTATCCCCTCCCCTGTTTTATTGTGAGCCGCCCGGAGTTCTTTGGGAGTGGGCAGCATACAAAACCAATAAACGAATGAACGAATTGGGAAAAGTTGCTTTGGAGTCCACAAAGGAAGGTGAACAAAGCATCTTTCTAAAGCTCTTTAGTGCAGTCATCTCCATCCTCCAGTATTGGTTTGTTTTCTTCACCAAGGTTCCTTTTGTTCCCAAATCCAAAACACCAAAGAAGCCAACAAAATAGACCCTGAATTTCTTCAAGGTGGAGTTGTTCCAAGTACACTAAATTGGTATGCCAGAGTCATGTCTAAAATCCTAAATTGCCAACACGTTCTAACCCCCTCTGTGGGGATTGTTAACTCCAGGCAGGAGAGAACTGTTTTGAGCCCTAAAGACTGTTTTGTTCAGTTTTCTCCATTGAATTATTGTACAACATTCGGATTGGTTTCCTCTGAATTGTACAAATCTTTTTTAGGCAAGAACTCGAAAGGCTTAACTGGTAGAGATTCTTTTTCTCTCTGTAGAGGGAAAAGGTGACTTTCAATATAAATAAGTTGCGGTTGAGAGGTGATGTGCATATTATTATTCTGTATGAGACCACAGTACTTCTGCTGGGTGGTAAAATATGCAGCTCCCTTTTGGGCATTGGTATTGAAAAACTATATAGATCTCTACTGACTCAGTATTCTCTCCCTGTCTTCAGAGTCTCCAATCTTCTGGTGTTACTGAACATTTCTTTCCTTTGAAGTAACTCTTCCTGTCAATCATTTACAATCCCTTATCATTTATATTGGGGTGGGGACACAGGAAAAAGGTGACTGGGTCAGATCAAAGGCTTCTTAAGTCTACTATCCTATTTCCCACAGTAGCCTCTAAGAAGACCACAAGGAAAACATCAGAGCACTCATCCATCCCAGAACCTTTTTTGGACTGGTGGGCATCCCCTGCATGCAGTTTAACAGCATGCAGGGGATGGGCACACAAAATGGCTGTCATAAGAGACTTGCCTAGACATAAAATGGCTTCAGTGAAGGAGATGGCCAATCTTAAACTACCTCCTTATCCAGAAATTGACTTAGCAGCCAGAATTTTGGGAGGCTGAAAGGGATTGGTGGAAATAAATATAATGACAGTACTTTGTTTTCTCCAGTATATGTATGTATGTATGTGTGTATGTATGTATGTATGTATCAGAGGTGGGTTCCTACCAGTTCGCACCTATTCGGTAGAACCGCTTCGTCAAATCTACCGAACCGGTTAGAAGAGGTTCTACCAGTGGACCCGGAAAGCAGGCCACACCTACAGAAGAGGTTCCAAAAACTTTTGAAACCCACCACTGGTCCTTGGATATGATTATTCTACACTATCATGCTCCTATTTATAAACTCAGTGCCTCTGTGAAAGGTAAGGATGACTACTGCGTTTGTGGTGCAATCAGAACATTGCGTGTGTTGAAGTTGTTTTAACGCAAACCAAAGATGCCTTTTGAAAAACAAGTTTACATCATATTCTTATGCATGCCAGTGCGGTGTGTGAGGTAATTTAAGGTGGTTCTGACAAGTGTCGTCGGCATCTTCATATCTGGTCACATGGGTGCCAAGCCACTCCCATCCGGTCACATGGGTGGCAAGCCACTCCCACAAAGGAGGCCACACCCACAGAGTAGGTTCGAACAATTTTTGAAACCCACCACTGGTATGTATGTATATGTGTGTGTGTGTGTGTGTGTGTGTGTGAGAGAGAGAGAGAGAGAGAGAGAGAGATTTGGTTCATGGAGCTATAGGGCATCAAGAGAGGTACCTAGAAACATCAGGACTACTAGGAGATCATACTGTTTGCCTGTCCTTTATTCTGTTTATGGTCAACTCTCAAGCAAGTGATCCTGAAAGGAATACTGTCATATTAATGCATAAACCAGTCTTTAAATAAACAGGGTGGAAACAGTATTGATGCTTTTGAAGTAGGTATTGAAACTGATTCTTGAAAACACTGTGAACAGCTAATGCAATAATCAATAATTGGATCATTTAGCAAACCAGTCCATACTTCTCATTTAAGTCACAGATGATCATGCTCAAATTATTCTACTATGGACACTTTATGCAGAAACCCAGTTCCTTGAAAAATGCTGGAAATACTGGGAAAGGTGGAACGGAAAAGAAGAGAATGATCAGCAGTAATGTGGATGGATTTAGTAATAGTGGGGATGGGTACACTGGTGTAAGACCTGAAGCACCAGACTAGGGACAGATCATCATGAAGAAAATCTCCCTTTGTCATGGCTAAAAGTCAATGCCAACGTTATAGTCCATAATCAACATGCATAGGCATCTTATTCCAGGGGTCTTCAGATCAGTCCAATAAAGAAAAAGCATGCTTAGTGATTTAAAAAAAACAACTGTGCTGGGATTAGGAAGCATGTAATTAGGGATGAGCGAATGGAATGAATCCAGGTGCCAATCATATTGCAACATTTTATTTGAGATCTCAGTGTCTTCTCTACTTGCTAAATTTGCAAAGGACATTAAAAAAACCCAAGGCAAGGCTTTCTCTTTCGCTCTCTCTCATTAGATAATTACACAAATGCAGCAACCTTGCTCATACTCCGAGAATGAGTAATAAGACTACATACAGTTTCCTTTAGATATATATATTATGCTTATGTTATTAGAGACTTCCTGTTATAGCAACTGTGCACCTTACTCTGTTTTGAGAGGCTTCACACTTGACATTCAAACAAATGCTTTTTGAACAGTGTTTTGTCCTACTTCCAGTTCATGAAATCACAGAGCTACACACATTCAGAGGAAAACAATGATCTTGCTATGAAGGGGCTGAACATCACTACCCAGTTCCGGTACACAAGAAAAGAAAGTTTTCCATATTATAATTACTTTGGCATGGCATGCCAAGTCATAATCGGTCAAAATATGGCTTACTGAATTAATCAAGGTAGGCTAGTTCTTTCAGTTCAACAAACCATAAACTATCCTTTCCAAGCAATAATGGCAAAGGTTACACAGCAGATAAGATACTAGGCTTACAAAATTACATTTTGTCTGCCATAATCAATATGACCCTAAAATGGCAGCAAAGAAACATAAAACTCTCTCTCTTTGCTGTCTTTTAGTGGTTTACTAGATTTTGTAAATGATACATGGTGGCCATAATTTTATTTGATGAGTCACTTAGTACATTTCCAAGTTGAGAGGAGTTACCAATAAAAAAGAGATTGCCTAAGCAACCTGTCCTTAATAGAACAATAGGTAGGGAAACAGAGGAGAGTTGGTGTCTGGATCCCGCCCCCTAGAATTCTATAAACAGGGAAAGTAGTGACACACTTGCTCTGCCTCTCACACAGATGCACAAACCCAATTTGGAAACATCCTAAACCTTCTTCTTAATAGCCATCAGGTACTTAACTATACATTTCCTTAATCTTACCCTTCTTCTTGTTTTTTTTTATTTTTTATGATTAGCACATTGGAAAATGTGGAAAGATAACAGCCCAAACATAGTAAATATCTTATACAAGGCAGTGCAATTTTGCATGCACATATGCACATACTTTGAATGGCTGACAGTTTCTGCCACATGTTTGGCATTTCATAGTGTAGCTACTCCAGGACTTCAATATAAAAACCTACACCCTCCTTTCAGAATCTCTTAAGAGACAACCAAACTTTCTTCAAGAGAAGCAGAATTGGCATCTAATTTCAGGCATGAGAGAATACTATTTGTTACCCCCAAAATCTCTAAGCAGTCTCAGGCTTTTAAGCTAACAATTTCCTCAAAGACAAAACTGGCCTCTTGGGTCCTGGAAGAGAAAGATGCCACCTCAAAAGGTGGCAGCAACTTCCTAACAAGGTGACATGGCTGGAACTTTCTGTCCCCCGGCTTATCTAGTATTTTGAAGCTGCATTTTGGTTTGATGGCACTTCACTGTGTGACAAAACGAAATCAAATGAGGGGAATCAAATGCAGAACTCAGTGCAAATCCTAATCCCCCACAGGGTTCTCCCATGGAAGGGCAGAGTAGAAATATGTGTCTTTATAAAGGTGGCATATTTCTCATTCAACCAGGGAGGGAAATGGTCATTGATGTGTCTTTGCAGTTGTTGAAGATCCTGAGATCATCTGGTCTATTTCTTCAATGCTGAGTCCTCAAGGTTGAAAAGGTGGAAAATGGTCTCTCTTAGGACTCAAGTTATTGTTGCCAACCTTGGCCATTTTTGTATGAGAGGCCAGGCCTGAAGCTGTCTCCCTTCAGCAGCCCAGGTCCTTAGGATCACATGTTATGATGTTCACTGCTGCCAGATGAATCATTTCCAGAGCCAGTCAAGCCGTTTGACCAAGGTTTGGCAAAAACTGTTAAGCCTGAAGCAAAAAAAAAAAAATGAGAATGATCAGCTCAGGATCCAAGAAACAAAAGGCAGTATCATAGAAGAAAAAGATTAGGAGGTTAGCTGAGAAATCTGGTGACCTAATTATCTAGCCAAGTAATCTTTTGGAATAAATGGGAGAAAAGTATAGACATGAGAGATGAATGCTCTGATAAGCCCTTCCTGAACATCCTTTCCCATTGAACTAGAATTCTAGGAGTTCTAGCCCCAACACATCTGGAGGGAAAGAGAAGGGCAAAGCTGCTTTAAAGGATATTTCACCCTGCTGTGGCTATAGCCACACGCAGAGGTTTGACCGAGGCTTACATGAGGATGATGACAATGACAAAAGATTTTGTCTGTTTTGAATATATAGAAAAAAATGACCCAATTTAGAGATTCTCTGCTCTGCAAAAATCTGGACAACAACTAGACAGAAACAAAGAGAGTGTTTGATGAACAATACACTAATTGACTAATTAAAGGCTGTGCACCTGCTTTTAGGACACCTGTTCTTCACCTGCAAAGGAAGGTTCATCTCCTTGTTGCTGCACCTGTTGCTGTGGTTTGTGGATATTCTCATACCAGTCTGAATCTCCAGATGAGGTGCTATCACTGTCTTCAGCTGTAAGATCTGATGGAGAAAACCACAAGTATTTGAATGGAATCATAGAGCTACATTTTTTGCCCTTCTGAAGCACCCATGCAGTGTCCTATGAGTGCTGCCCACTGGCTGCTAAAGAACTCTATGATTTTGATCAATGTTCCTCCAGCTGGTTAATAGGAGATTGAAAAAACAAAAACAAAACAAAACCAACAACAACAACCTGTGATCTGACCAGCATTCTTCACCAAAGCCCATTTATTTGGTAGCAAGGAAAACAATGATCATTGTGTGGGAATAGCTATAAAACTGTTCCTCAGATACATCTGAGAGAGTAGAATAAGAGCAAAGAGACATTGTCCCTTGATTTCAGGAGGGAGGGAAAAAATTCAGGATCCACGAGGCAAGAAAAAAAATAGGAGTTCCCATAAGTAAACTCCAGTTCAGAGAAAATGATGCAATACTGTACTTTATTTGGAGCACTAAGCCAGAGGTTCATTAACATTGTAGAGGCTTGCTGAAAAATAATAGTCACATGGGAATACAGGAGTGTAATGTCACTCCTGAATCAGCATAGCCCATAAGTATGTGTGGAAGGGGCAATTATTAATTTATTTGTGTTCCTTTACACCCTTGTCCCAAACTGGTTTTCTCCCAATATATTAGACTTTATTTTCCATCATTTCAATCCTACATGGCAGCTGAAGTCCCAAACGCTGGGAGGGCACTAACTTCAAGAGGGCTGTTGCACAGTCATCTTCCTAGCATTTGCGTGCATTTTCTTAATACTCCTGGAAATAGGGAAGTGAATGTAGAGATGATTGACTGTAATACGAAGGGGGAATGGAAAACAACAACAGATATTCTAGTCATGGTCATCCTCTTGGCAATTTCTATTGAGAGGTATGCTTCCTCAAATATTGATGAAGTAGATAATCACCATGATTAATATCTATTGATAGTTGCATCTAACTTCTACTACATTTCATCAAATGAGGATTTTATTTGATAGGGCAAATCAGCTGAATGAAGCCTGACTATGCTCAATAGCAAGAGAATAGTGACTGATTATTGTTCCGGGGTCATAAAAATGGAAGGGGGGCAGGGGGGGGGCAATAATACACATACAAGGATTTCTGCTAGTTGTCTATAAAAAAAAGCCAGTATCTGCTTAGCTTATTATTTGTCTTTACATGTCTTCTCTTGACAAAACAGTTACTAGCACCTACTTGGCTCAGATTATTCATTCATAGTTAAAATTGAAAAATCATCTCCTCCTCCCCAATAAACCTGAAACCCAAAATAATGAAGTCAGGGGCTTTAGCAATCTTTGGAAGTTTTTTAAAAAAATATTTCTCCCTAAAGCCTTTAAGTATTGCATGTGAGATCTGATTTTATTTGTAAATGATGGGGAAACCTGTATCAGCATTTCCAAACTTGTGTCTTTCAGATACATATTTGGACTGTGTAGACTGCAGTTTCAGGCAATATGGTTAAAAGCTGGGAAACTGAGTGAGCTCCAGTGTCTTAATGTATCTGAATGGCAAAGACTGGGAAACACAGATAACAGTATAAGGTAGTAATAACACCACAGCATAGATTCTCCCAACTGTTATATCAGAACCTGAACCAATCTGATCAAACTGGTGAGTTGCTAAGGACAGTTTTACACAGCTATTGTTTTTACTTTTCAAACTCTTGGACACTATTAGAAAGTAATCTATGAGGATTTTTGTTTTTACTTCTGCCCATTTGAAATGATGAAGACAAGAGATAGAAATCATTGTTCCATCCTAAAGTGCTTTGGATTGGAAAAATGTTGTCGTACCAAACACTTCACACAACAGAGAAGGAAAAAGAATTAAAATAATAATAATCCAGGAACTTGGAATTAGCTAAACTGGCCCAGTCCTGAAAAACAACCAATGGATCCTCATCCATCCCAGAGGGTATAAAATGTGGAAAGCTATCTGGATATAGTTACAGCCAAGAAGAACTGGATATGGTACAAAAAAATAAAAACTGACTCTCACCCGTTTGCCGATAATCCTTGGGACGTTTGGTTTCCTGGCGCATTGTCAGTTTGGGGAAATTGTGGGGTGGTGAAACTTGGTCGCCAGTTGCTTGATAGTGAAAAGAAGCTGAAAACAGAACCATAGTCCATTAAGCTCTTAGAAATAGACCTTGAATTAGGTTGTCACACCCTTGCTTATTTCCTTAAAAGTTTTAGAGCTGGGAGATAATATCACTTTCAGGAAATGAGCTATTGCCCAAGCCTTGTGATTGTACAGTTAAAACCCCATTTAACATCAGGCTGCTGTAGATCTTTAAACATATCAGATTTCTGATAACACTTGTCAATCTGCAGCATTTGCAAGGAATCGCCGTCCATCAGAATTGTCCTTTTCTGGTGAGATGTAATGCATTTTGTCTGCTAAGGGAGATATTGTGATGGACTACAATGAAGTGACAATTTCCCAGAAAGGAGGGAGCACATTCCAAAAAGGGAAACAAGACAACACAGCCTGGAGTGGGCAGGGAAAGAAAGGAAGAGATTTAGGATAGTCCCTTCATAGAATCTCCTAGAGTATATCCATTAGTGTTAGACTAGGATAGATTTAGCCTGGCAAGATTCTGTCTATTTGGTGTGAATCAATAAGTAAAGAACTGAATTTGACTGGACCTAGGTCCAGATTCTAGGTCACTTTGGGCTGTGCCTGACATCAGCAGATAAACAAAGAGATCTGGTGGCCAGCAAGGAGTGTCTTGTCATGCTCCTTCAGTTTTTCTATCTATAAATAAAAATAGAAAAACTGTTTGTGGTGCTCATCATGCTGACTAGCCATCAAATCCCCTATTCCACTAAGAGTTTTTGGTCACTCTATATGGTTGAAGGCAAGGCATGCTGGGTATTTTTCTTAAGAACTGCACACTGTAATCCATGCAACAGAACCTAATAAAACACTTCTGCAGCAAGTTATACTGTTTGCTTATCAGACAGAGTGCTCACAATTGGCACTGGAAATTTTGAGTAGTTCAGAAAACTCACCCACCAAGTCACTCCCACAGAACAGGTAGTAAAAAAAATTGAATCCCACCACTGGCGATATCTGATTATTATATTTAGGTATAATTTCTGCATCATTATTTACTGATGTCTGAAATATGTCTTAAAGACAGTTGTATAATTGCCAGGAAATAAGGCCCTTTCACATGTTTTGCTCTGACTGTGTGCACCCAAGATTGGGGTTAAAGTAGAGATTTGGGAAAGAAGCAATTATTTGGGAAATAAGGCCTTTTTTTCTCTAAACCCAGGAAGAACACCTTTAGGACTGAAAGAAAAATACTTCTTGTAGCAGTTTGAATAGAAATCCTTCCTTGGATCTTTTTCATCATAGGAACTACAGTGAAGGTTAAGCCTGAGTTTTGAATAAAAAGGATCTCACAGACTGCCTCAATCTTTGGAACAACACAACATTCAGGTGCATATAAGAGGGGAGAAAGATAGCCATGGGGGATTGCTCACTGTAGAAATTAGAGAAAGGCACAGGGGGCTTCTTGCTGAAATCATAGTCTTCGTAATCAGAATCAGAGTCTTCATGGGCTGCTGAAGGGGTCATGCCTGTTTATGGAAGAGAGAACAGAAACAATTGTCTGAGGAAACCAGCAGAGTTTAGAAAAGGCAGCACCTAATATACTCTGCTATGGTGTAAGACTGGAGTCATGATTTCAAAACAAATCTTCATTATACAGGTATAGAGGTATACAGATAGCTAAAAAAATATTTGTAAACCGCTTGGAGAGGGCTGAAAGCCCTATGAAGCAGTATATAAGTCCAATAAATAAATAAATAAATAAATAAATAAATAAATAAATAAATAAATAAATAAATAAATAAATAAATAAATAAATAAATAAATAAATAACCCTCGACTTACGACCACAATTGAGCCTAAAATTTATGTTGCTAAGCGAAACATTTCTTAAGTGAATTTCCCCCCATTTTACAACCTTTCTTGGCATGGTTGTTAAGTGAATCACTGCAGTTGTTAAGTTAATCACAGGGTTGTTAAGTGAATCTGACTTCCCCATTGACTTTACTGTCACAAGGGAGATTACATGACCATGGGACACCGCAACCGTCATAAATATGAGTCAGTTGCCAAGTGTCTAAATTTTGATCATGTGACTATGGGGATGCTGTAACGGTCATAACTGTGAAAAACAGCCATAAGGCACTTTTTTTTCCAGTGCCACTGTAATATGTAATTACCAAATATGATCATGGATAGTAACAAGACACCCCCCCCCCCGACGTGCTCATAAAACTAATTCATTTGAAGGAATTTATCAATATTGTGAAACATGGATTTCAAAAAAACTCTAAAAAGCTAGTTGGATTATCAAGGATTTTCTTTTTAGTGTTAAGCACTTTTACAATTTTTATGATCCAAGATAAAAGAGCCAAGGTGGCGCAGTGGTTAAAAAGCAGCACTGCAGGCTACTGCTAGATCAGCAGGTCAGCGGTTCAAATCTCACCGGCTCAGGGTTGACTCAGCCTTCCATCCTTCCGAGGTGGGTAAAATGAGGACCCAGATTGTTGGGGGCAATATGCTGACTCTCTGTAAACCGCTTAGAGAGGCCTGAAAGGCCTATGAAGCGGTATATAAGTCTACTGCTATTGCTATTGCTATTGCTATGATCGCTGGAGGGGATTTTATATATGTTTATTGTTATTGATTGTTTTATCAGATGCTGTTTGAATTCACATCAAAGGGTGTCATTTAACACTTTGTGTTTACTATTGTATTATGTGCTGTCATAGACGGATGTGTCAGGACAATGCAAATATACATTTGATATGAGCTAAATATCCAGAGGTTTTACGTATCTCTCCTATTTTTTTTTCCTTCATAGCATTTTTCCTGAAGATGCCGGATGCACGTTTTCGGATCAACCAAGTGGTGGTTCATTGATTGTGACAGGAATTGACCAACTTGCATCGCCTGAGTGTGATATTATCTCTGATAATATGTTGAAACAAAAGGAGACTTGTGGCATATTAACATTTAATCCTACTGAATCCAGTGAAACTCAGTAGATACCAAAGCACATATTTTCATGAACATTTCTTGTTCATTTTTTTGTCCACCAGTAATTTCAGGAGGTTATTTTGGCCATTAGCTATGCCTGTACTAGTGCTACAATCATAAGAATATCCTCAAAATCATTCTAAATTATGCATATGCACAGCTATGCATGTGTGCCTCTGAGATAGTTTCGGTTCCTGGGGAGCACCTGGGCAAATCCCTGCAGTTTTCTTGGCAATATTTCACAATAGGTTTGCTTTTGCCTGCTTCCTAGGGCTGAAAGAGAGACAGAATGGTCCCCCAGTTGGCTTTGTGCCTAGGGCAGCACTAAAACTCACAGTCTCCAGCTTCTAGGCTGGGGCCTTAACAATTACACTAAACTGGATCTCATTCTGCATGATATAACACTGCAGTATTCATTTAACAGTTTAGCCATGTTTTAATAGATGTTTGTGAGTCTCCTAGAGTCACAGTATGAGTTAGGTAAACATATATAATAAACAAATGGAATTGTTGGTTAATATTTATGTAATTGAGGTTGATTAAGAAAAGTTCACAGAATTTGCCTATATGAATTTGCTGTTGGGTAAATATTTTTTGACCAGAAATTGAATTTATATTTGGTCTCAGTTGTTTTGCTTGTATTCATGAATGTATTTCTTATATATTTCCTCTATTTATAAAAAATTCTCCTTGGATACATCATTGAAAATAGATGATTAAAAGGATCTTATGTTTTTATATTTGCTCTCCAGAATCACGTTGCCTATGTTAGGTAGCCATATCAGTGCTTCAAACAAACAGCAGATACGGATTTTAATAACAATTTAATCTGTGTAATTTTAATGTTTTAATTATTTTTTACTATTTTTATAACTTGCAAGTCACCCAGAGACACCTTGTGAAGGGAAATGGGCAGCATACAAATTTAAGAAGTAAAATAAAAAATGATCTGCTGCATTGTTTCCCCACCCCCACCCCCACCCCCACAACAAACATGCATAAAGCCGAGTACTCTAACAGAAAAGAACATTAAGCATTCTTTGAATTTAACATGCATGAGTTTTCAGTTTTTGCAGATGATGATGCCTGGAGTTGAGGATAGAGCTGAACAGTGGAGATTTTCTACCCAGACAAATGCTAACTTAAAAGGACAGATTTTCCCTAAGAATCACAAAAGTTGTTGGTTGGCTTGTTTGGCTGCTGGTGTCCTACAGCCCACTATGGATGACCAGGTCTGATGAAATTCTAGCTTAATTGATCAGAGCCAGAAAAAAACTACTTGTTTATAGCAAACAGAAGGAAAAAAGTGAGAAGAAAGATAGTAAAGATAAGGCAGGCAGGCAGCAGGCAAGAGCTTTTGATACCTTCTGTTTTGTGGACGCTCAAGGAGACATCCCCTCCAGTGGTTAACTTCTGCAAGGTTTGATTCATCAGGACAGGAGCTGATACTGGAGCAGAAGATATAACACAATCTGCAAATAAAATGCTCACTATATAAGATCACTGGGAAAAGCCCCCGCCCCGTCTCTTCTTTTACCCACAGCTTTTCTTGGTATCTGAGGACCCATCCGTAGTAAGATCATATTCATTACATACATCTGTCACAGATCTATGTATTCCACTCTGACTGTGCTTGCTACTTCACTATCTGCCTGCTTCCATTGAAAAGCACATGACAAGAGATGCCAGACACTATTAGGCTGAAGGTGATTACAGCTAAGCAGCACCTTGACTTTGATTTCCAACTGGAGCTTTGGAGCAGAAACGGAGCACCTGACTGCTTGCAACATGCTGAAGAAGCTGCGGCCCTTCCTGGAATATTAGGGCTATGTCACCTGGCTGCTTTAAGGTGGTCTGCATGGGTGCCTTTACACTCCCATAAGATCTAAAGCATCGTTTGGCAATTAAATCCAAAGTGTTGCACAACCTTAAGCAGTACTGATTTTAAAAAAAAAACCCATCTCTTTTATCTCTGTCTTCCAATACAAATAAATCTGATTGTGCAGATATGATAAACTGGGTAATATAAAGGACCCTGAGAAATAGTGACTGCATTAAGTAGATCTGTAGAAAGGCTCTCAGCCTCTTGACTAATCAAACCATATGCACTTTCTTTCAGCAGATTGAAATTTCCATTCTAGCCTAATGGATGTTTTCAGAAATGGCACACCTAACAAAAGCTCTAAGCTTATGCTGTTGCTTGTTAGCTGTAGGAATTCTTAGCAGGGAGCCTTCACAATTACTTTGTTTCTGCAAAAAGGGAATTGGTCTCGTGTTTCAAATCACAGTTTATCCCAGCTTATTTAGCCCTCTACATAAGCTGGCATTAAAAAACCCATCCCACCATAGCTCTGACCACATTTTAATATGTTGCTCTCTCCTTGCTTTTTAATCATAATATTAATTGGTTTGTTTTTATATTACTGTTCCATAGCAGTCTTTTTTTCTTGTAAGACATCCAGAATTATATTTTGTGAGATGTGCAGCCATATAAATATGACGAATGATTGAATGAATAAACAAAATATTTCTTCTAAGCCATTTCCTCCCCAGCACTTGTGATCCCCACTACATGAAATGTACCATTTTTCTTCTGTCTTTTCAGCAGAAGGATAATAATAATCACAATGCTCAGAAAAAGGAGAAAACCCAGAATGATGCAGGTGGTCTGCAGGTTCCGATCTGGTGATGTTGGTTTCAGGTCTTCAGGAGTTGTAAAAGCTGCAAATGGAACATTTGATAGAAATGAGAAAATGGAAGAACAAAACTGCTTTCTGAAGCCGTTTAGAGGTAGTCCTTGACTTACGACCATAATTGAGCCCACAATTTATGTTGCTAAGTGAGACATTATTTAAGTGAGCTTTGCCCCATTTTTATGACTTTTCTTGCCTCAGTTGTTAAGTGGATCACTGCAGTTGATAGGTTAGTAAGCTGGTTGTTAAGTGAATGTTGCTTCCCCATTGACTTTGCTTGTAGGTAAAGCACATGACCACGGAGATGCTGCAATGGCCAAAAGTGCTCTTAATGGTCATAAGCAGGAGTGGGTTCCAGCAGTCACTACTGCCAGCTCTCTCGTGGCTGCTCTGCGCATGCATGTGCTTGATGTGTGTCCTGCGCACATGCACAGTACAATAAAATTTGTTCTGCGCATGCGCAGAAGCAAAAACCAAGATAGGCGCCACCCAGAGAACCACTTCGGGGGCGTGGCAGGCCTGGGTTGCTGCCGATTCCAGCGACCTAGGCCGCGAAACCACTAGCAGTTTGGCCAAATCAGTCCGAAACAGGAAGAACCACCACTGGACATAAGCCATTTTTTTCAGTGTCGTTGTAATTTCAAATGGTCACTAAAAGAACTATTGTAAGTCAAGGACTACCTGTATGTGTGTGCATGACAGGGGAGATTGGTGCAAATCTCTCTTCCAAAAATATTGTTTTATTTTTCTACTTCAGTCCCAGGGTGCTTTAAAAAGTATTTAAAAGGTCTTTGGGTGATGTTTTAGAGCTTGCAAGTTATCCAAGGATGCTGAGGTGACAGCATCTTTCAATGCATACCTTCTCTATCATAGCATAGCATAGAATTAGCATTTACAGCCCTCTCTAAGCAGTTCACAGAGTCAGCCTATTGCCCCCAACAATCTGGGTCCTCATTTTACCTACCTCGGAAGGATGGAAGGCTGAGTCAACCTTGAGCCTGGTGGGATTTGAACTGCCAAGTTGAAGGCAGCTGGCAGTCAGCAGAATGCAGTACTGTATTCTACTCATAACATTCCTGATCTGAAAATAGTTAGTGGCAATACTCTCATATATATTTTCCTTTGCAATTTAGCTGGAGCATGGGAAGATAGGGACTGCCAGTTGTCAGAATTCAGACCGAGGAAGCAAATTCAAGTCCACTCTTAGCTATGGAAACTTTCTGGTGTGGGTAGCTGAGCCATTCACTGCTTTTAGCAAAAACCAATGGCACAGGGGGATTTTACTGCAGAGAAAAATAAGGGGAGATTCTGTAGGTAATCAGTCTTGGAAGAGACAGGATAAATATTTTTTGCTTGTTTTCTTTGTACTTCACCTTTATTACAAATTTAAATCATTTTTACAAATGATTTAACACACTTTACTTCTCCTATTTTTTTTCACAACAACCCTGTGAGGTGAGTTGGGCTAAAAAGAGAGTGACTGGCACAAGATCACCCAGCTGGCTTTGATGGTTAAAGTGGGACTTGAACTCATGGTGTCCCGTTTTCTAGCCTGGTGCCTTAATCACTAGACCAAACCGGATCTTTTTTTTCTTTAGTTTCTATTTACCAGTAATATAATAAAACTATTACTACCTTTCATCTCATATCTAAGGTTAGTGTAAGTCAGTGTTACTCTTCAATCATGAGAATTTCTCCAAATATTTCCTCCATCTAAAAAGAAAATCTGAAAACAATTTCTTTACCATCAGATTAAATGAGAAACCAGGGAACAGAAAATCCAGAAGGAATCTCTAGTACAGTGTCAAAAAATGCAGTGGGACTGCTTTTATTATAATAACATACCCAACCA
The DNA here is from genome assembly GCF_051295495.1 of Thamnophis sirtalis. Lineage (NCBI taxonomy): Eukaryota > Metazoa > Chordata > Lepidosauria > Squamata > Natricidae > Thamnophis > Thamnophis sirtalis. The sequence continues at coordinate 67,500,366 of NW_028261381.1, read as the reverse complement.
ACCAAGCACACAAACCAATATCACCTTGAAGATAATTAAGTAACAACATCACTTTGAAGATATAGATTAAGAATGGGGTTGGGTAAGGGATGCTTTGAGAGAAGTCTATTCAAGAAGTAGCAATAACTTTTATTTGAAAAAGAATATGGAACACTATAGAAAAACCAGCAAATTATTAAAGAACATTGATTTCATCAGGACATCCTGAAAGTACCCATGAATAAGACCAGACAATTTCACAATTATTCACAAGTATTTCCACCTGCGGCACCCACAGAAAGCCATGCTGAGACCAACAGGATAGGCACACAATGAAATCATATGCACCGTGACATATCTGCATTGTGATATCTGATGCAAGTATGCTAAACAGTGGCATTTGTATGTTCTCGTGCATGGGCCATCATATGCTTTGCCTGCAAACTATGCTGAAAACACTTTCAACAACTAGAAACAGACAAGCCAAACCACAGCAGCCGAAGAGACACAAGGTGTTTATCCCACTCGTTTCTCAGTTTATCTTGGCTTAGAAAGGTGTCTATTACAACTGAAATGCTACATGGGAGGCTAACACAAGATCAAAAGGTCACGTTCTCCTAGACTGTTGGGCAATATGTAACCCATACTGTAAGTTCATTTTTGTTCCTCCAAAATTGTTCATTTCTATTTTATCTTACATTGCGCTTGTTTGGACATGGATTAATGAAAACTATATGGTAGAAAAAGTAACATTAAAAAGAACATAGGTTGAACAGTTTCTCCTTATTCACTTATTGCATTAATATAAATACCTTTAGCCAGATATTCAGCTGCTGCCTTCAGATGAATATATGAATTATACAATCAGATATATGATTGTTAGCCACCCAGAGTTACCCTGAGTAAGATGGGCGGCCAATATATTTTACAGATAAACAAACAAATGAGTTTTAGCTTTCCTCAACTTTGAAGCTCCCGATTGGGCTCTTCTCTTTTCCCCTATCCTTTGTTTTTTCATATGTATTTTTTCTTTGGGAGAAAATCAGTTGCCCTTCTCTTTCCAGGACTCTTATAACAAAAGCTGCTCAGTTAGTGGCAGCCAAGCATCATCCTAACTCTCTGATTCTCTGTCTTCATGGGAGTTTAACCAATCAGAGGTGAGGTTTTGCTTTCTTTCAAAATGCATCAGTGAAACATAACTTCTAGGGAATGTTTCCACCCATAAGTTCTGAGACTATGGGTTATGACCCCATGAGAAATAAACAAATTAGAGCCATGGGTCACAATTAGATTTGAACAGAGTGGGAGGTCAACATTTTTAGTTATTATTATTGATTATTGAATAATTTTAATTATTGAAACTAAAATGGCATATTTATTTCTTGTTTAACCTTAAGATCAATTAAATGAATACAGGTGGTCTTCAAGTGAGGACCACAACTGAGCCTAAAGTTTATGTTGCTAAGTGAAACATTTGTTAAGTGAGTTTTGCCCCATTTTATGACTTTTCTTGCCACAGTTGTTAAGTGAATCATTGCATTTGTTAAGCTAGTGGTATGGTTGTTAAGAAAATCTGGATTCCCTCATTGACTATGCTTGTCAGAAGATTGCCAAAGCTGATCACATAACCCCAGGACACTGCAACCTTTATAAAGATGAACGGTTGCTAAGAATTGGAATTATCATCATGTAACCATGGGGATGCTGCAATGGTTGTGTGACAAACGGCCATAAGTCACTTTTTTCAGTCCTGTTGTAACTTTGAACCGTAGCTAAATAAACTGTTGTAAGCTGAGGACTACCTGTATATTGATTTAGGGAGTTGTACACATGCATTTATTATTCTAGGGATCATTGTAATGCAAATTTTATGAACTACTGATTCAGTCTACTGCCAAATGTCAGTCAGATTGGAATTTTGCTTCTGGCTGTTTATATCACTAAGATGAATTGGGACTAAGCCAAAAGATATAGTTGAGAAAGAGAAGAATAAAAAACACTGCTCAAATTGAATTAGCATGTAGTAAGCTCTTAGTAAGCAGACAATCTACAAGGACTTTCTTTAAGCAATTACATGGTGTGCAGATGAAGTACTTTAAAGAGATTTTACTTACTGAGACTAGGTAGATGGGAGACTGAAGTCACAGTTTCTCTTTCTGTTGAATCTGTAGGCGTCTGGTTAGCCAGTGAGCCTGAAATTATAAAAGGATACAAAAAAATTAAAAAACAAAATCATTTAACACCGAAGAAGTGAATCAATGTCAGGTTTTTATTGAAATTTTTACAATGAGCATAAAAACTAACACAAACCAATAACAGGTAAAGACAGACAAGCAGAAAAAAGAAAAAAGTCAAAATGCAGAAAGAAAGAAATAGAAAGCAGAATTTTCTGCAGCAAATAGAAGTATAAATTATCTCTTACTCCCAATTACTTTCTTTCTGAAAAGAAAGTTCACTCTTTCCTATTATTTAAATTTGTTTTTTTAATCCACAAATCATAAGTGATTTTTTTTCATTTTTATTCAAAAAGTCTATAAGGGGTAAGAAATGTAGCCACGGTTTACTTTCTTTAATCAAATAAGTTAATTTGGCGGTCTCCACAAGTTCCATCATCTTCACCAACTAGTTTCAAATTCAGATCAATAAGGATATGTTGAGACTTAGCTTGCCAAGACTGTATATTCTAAGATAAAAATGTGTGCATGAATAAGAAGCAGAATTCTCCTGGGGAAAGCAAACCTTAACCCCAGCCCATATCTCAGAGACTCAGAATTACAGAGCGTGCATGGGTTTTGCATCATGAACATTGTTGTAAGATCAGAATCAATAAAGGAATGAAGCACATCAGAGATATGGAAGAAAACAACCTTTCCAATCAAAGCCAGCTGAAACCTCCTGCAGATCACAATAGCTAATAGGATAGCAGGTTTCTCACTTTCCAAACAAGCTACATTGGCTAACCTGTCACACAGTTAGGACATCTGCAGATGGTGATGGTAAGACAGTTGCCAAGTGGCATCTCAAGTGCCCTTTCCAGAAAAACCAAACAGCTTCATGGTATGAGTTATATACTGTAGCCCCCCCCCCCCAAATCATAATTATCCTCCTACAGCACTGATAAGCAAGCAGCCAGAAGAGAATGCATTGATGCCTCTGCTATTTAACTTAATCCTTGCCATTTGCCCTTATTTTATCTATCTGCTTCTATTAATCTTCCCTGCTTTTGTGTTCTTCTCTTTTCCTTTTCTTTTAAGGGCACAGCCACGCGTCCCCTGTTTCCTTATGCCTTTAATTCTGCTAACCTGAAGTGTGGAAACAAAGAGCAAGAATGAGCATGGATACTCACAGGTTCTGCAGTGGCAAAAAATAAAATAAAATTTAAAAACACCCCGCTTCATATTATAGGTAAAGAAAATTATTTACCTGCACTCCTCCAGCCCTATTACTTTACATTTTATTCGTCTGACTGTCTGCCAAAAAATCCTGTCAGTTCCTCTGAGGGCTTAAGAACTGTCAGGCCACCTTTCCTCTTGAAAGGCCCGCTAGAATGGCTGCAGCCTAAGTGCCAAGTAGTGGGATGAACAGGAATGATGCCACAGGGACACAAAGCCAATACGCAAAACAATGCATGTATTGTGCGAAAAGATACCTTAAGTGCAGGATGGACAATATTACTGTTAGCAAAAGACATGGTTGATTGAATTGCCATTATCCCCAAATGCTCAACACATGCCTCAGCTTGTATCACTTAATAAATATCAGCTTGCATCAACGCAAGTAGCATGCCAAAGATCTGTCTTAGGTTTTGTGTTGTATTTAGACTTGAAATAAAGCAACCTGGGGACATTTATCAAATTCGCAGATGACATAGAACTAAGTGACTAACAGTACAAAATGCAGAATCAAAGACAGAATTCAAAACAATTCTGACAGATGGAACTCTGGGCCCAAAGCTATCCAGATGAAATTCAAGAGAGAAATGTAGAGTTCTACAACCTGAATAATAAAATATCACAACCATAAGGCCAGCAAGGATACAATAAATGTAAAAGGAATGTAATTTTCCTGGAGGCTTACAAGTTGATCATGATCCTTTTCAGTCAGGGTTGAAACCTGAGCATGGAAAGTTGGGAACTGAACCCACATTGTCACTCTTGCAGGTGACTGATGAGGAGGTTTTAAAAGGGGGAGAGTGACCCTGTGCTGCCTTTAATACCATTGACTATAGTATCCATCTCTGTGATCAGTTGAGGTGGAGGGGAACTAGATAAGCTGCAGAGCTCTTCTAATGGGTGTAGAGACCTGGAGGGGGTGACCTTGAAGCAAATATCCAGAAACCATCACATAAACAAACAAACAAAAGGACAGAAGCATTCTTTATGTCCTGGGAAGGGAGAGAGTATTTAGAGGAGGCTTACTACTCCCCAATTCACTTGAGCAGTGGTCTCCAACCTTGGCAACTTTAAGACTTGTGGACTTCAACTCCCAGAGTTCCTCAGCCAGCAAAGCTGGCTGAGGAACTCTGGGAGTTGAAGTCCACAAGTCTTAAAGTTGCCAAGGTTGGAGACCACTGCACTAGAGTATAAGTGGAATGGGAAAAAAAACACAATCAGACTCTCAAGATTTTGTTACTAGAGCCTACCTTGATAAAAAAATAGTTTTAATTTTCCTGTGGTGTTACTTTCATGCCCTGGTTTACCTTGAAATGGGCTAGTAATGAGATGCCGCAGGCTCTCTCCTATTTTATGTAACATAAAACCACTGGAAAAGTTGTTCAAGTATTTAGAGTAAGATATTGCAGTGACCATAGAGACGATCTTGGAGAAACTAAGCTGAGATGATGGTTTCAAGAACATGTTTCCTGAGAAAAAGAGAAAGCGTGAGAAAGAAACTGAGACTGACTACTCACTAATTCACTAGTATAAAAGGGAGGGAGAGGAAAACTCATTCAGGGTTTCAAGATTCTGTTGCTATAACCTATCTCAATAAAGTCTAGTTCCAGTCATTCGTGGAGTCTTTTTTTTTCTGTCCTAACTTACCTCAGAGATATCATCAATATGCAGATGATACTCAGTGTTACATTTGTACTTCAGAATGTGTGGGTGATGCAATAAAAGTCTTGACCAGTGTCTGGAGGCTGTATTGGTCTTGATGTAGAGAAACAAGTTAGTAAGATAAGGCAGTTATGGCTTCAGAAGCAGGGAGACAGGGTGCCATCTTTTGCTCTGGACAAAGATTTGTGGTGAAATATCACTGCTTAAAATGGCAATGTGGTGTTTGGCTGTATCTAATAGCAGCATGGTGTACACGGTCTTAAGAAGAAATTATTTACTTCTATTCTGCACTGGTCAGGCTGCAGGCAGTTTGCCAAGTCCAGTTTTAATGTTACATTTTAAGAAGGATTTGAAGAATCTGGAAACCAAATTTTACAAGTAGTGGCCCAAAGACCAATATATTTTTAGTCTTGAGAAGAGTATACTGAAAGAAGACATGCTAGTCTAGATATTTATTTATTTAGAAAATTTATATGGCCACTGAACTCGTTCATGCTGGCTTATAAAAATAAAAACTAATTTAAAACCTGAAGTATTAAATCAAGCAGAGGACAGATCAGATGCATCTCCTATTGCTTTAGAAAGAAAGATTAAAAGCATTACAAAGGAAACTGAAGATTTTGCCTAAGTATTAAAGGAAACCTCCAGATAATAAAATGTATCCAGCACTACTTCAGAAAACGAAGGTTTTTCTTCAGTGGACAATCTACTATTTTCCCCCAATGATTAAAACAAAGTCACAAAACCATTTTGTAATAATTCATATCAAACCTGGCACAAATCTTCCTCTAATTTTTAATTAAAATAGCTACAAATCTAATTTAAATAATCTTCTGACTGCTAGTTGGTGTTCATGGACATACTCTGTTAGTCTTCTGCCTGCTTGTCCTATTTAGTGTCTGTTTGTCCTTTGACTCTAAGTTATAGATGGCTCCTGTTTTTTATTTTAGGGCTACTGGGTCTTTTGGTTTACAAGGTATTTTGGAAGCTTTAGGTAGTGTGCTATACTAAGCTGTCTGTTGGTTGATGAGATGATTTTGACATATGACAGTGTTATCCTTTTTATAGTTTGCATTGACTGTGTCGTAATGGGTTGATTGGTCAGGCATTTTTTTGATAAAGTTATATGTGTATCCATTTTGTTGGAAGATGTTGTATTGATGGTCTGTTTTACTTTTTCTGGTGGTCTGGGTTGCTCCAGTGAGTTTGTGTTCATCGAATAAAGTTCTTACACAGCTCCTCTTGCAGGAGGTTGAATTGTTACTTTGACAGTGAAGCACTTCGTTAGTGTGGGTGAATTTTTGATAGAGATCTGTTTCTAATTTTCTGCCATTTCCTGTGCTGATGAGGACATCCAGTAAGGGAATGTGTTGTTTTCTTCTTCCCTTGTGAATGTAATCCTTTGAAGACCATGCTGATTGTTTCATGTGTCTTCTCTAATTATTCCTTTTTTTATTACTACAAAGGTGTCATCTACATACTGGATCCATACTTTGGGTTATATGTGTGGGAATGCTATAGTTTCTAAACTGCATTACTGTCTCTGCTATGAGTCCTGAGAGCGTGAGCCCAAGGATGATCCTCTAATTTATTGCTGTACTTATCTATCAAACTGAAAATAGCTAGTGAGGCAAAAGTTGATGAGATCTATGATTCTGGGTTTTTCAATCTTAGTATATTTGGTTAGATTGGATACATTGTGTAGTACTGCTGCCATATATTATTTAATAAGAATTATTAATAAGAGCCAAGGTGGCGCAGTGGTTAAATGCAGCACTGCAGGCTACTGCTAGATCAGCAGGTCAGCGGTTCAAATCTCACCGGCTCAGGGTTGACTCAGCCTTCCATCCTTCCGAGGTGGGTAAAATGAGGACCCAGATTGTTGGGGGCAATATGCTGACTCTCTGTAAACCGCTTAGAGAGGCCTGAAAGGCCTATGAAGCGGTATATAAGTCTACTGCTATTGCTATTGCTATTTTGCTAGTTCTGGGTTTATGGATGTAGAGAGTGATGTAACATTGAATGACACTATAATCTCATCTTCTCCTATTATTAGGTCTATGTCTTTTCTGAAGACACTTTAGTGGGGAATTGATATCAATGCTTATCTCCTGGTTGTCATGGCAGAGAATCTTCTTTGTCTCCAGCAAGTCTCTCCATAGAGCTGCACCCACATCTAATTCAAAGCCACTATCTTTCCTCTTTAGGCCTTCTACAGTATTTGAATCTTTGAAGAAGTGAATGTGAGGCTCCTTTGATGACCCATCTCTGTTGAGAGTATCTTCAGACAAATCTCTGAAAAGGATTTTACCTATGGGTTAAGATGACATCAGTACACGATGGCTTATTGATAAAGTAGTGCAGTTTGAACTCTAGGGATAGTCCTGGATTTACCTTGGTTTAGGAACCTACATCCTCCCTTTTGCAATTCATGGAACAGGCAAATTCTGTATAGTGCATGCAGTCTCACAGATACAAAGATTCTGATCCATGAAAGGCTTTAAAAGTGATAGCCAGCAGCTTAAATTGCACACAATAGCATGTTGATAATTAGTGCAGCTCCTGTAAAGGAGTTATGTAGAGGCAATGAGTCAAACTGGTTACAACCTGGATTGATGCATTTTGGGCCAGCTGAAGTTTTTACCTGTAGATGGTCTTCAAGGACAATTCCATGGATAATGAATTTTTCCAATTATCCATTATCCAATTCCATGGATAATGAATTTCTTCATGTAGTTGTTAAATAATTTGGAGATGAGGGTAGAGCCCTCAGGAACCCACGATACAGAGCCTCTACACTTGACTCTCATCCATCCACAAGTGCAGTGGTTCCCAACCTGTAGTTGGCAGACCCCAAGGGGCCACAAAGGCTTGAAGAAATATTATGATTTAAATCTTGAGTCTTTGTGGTCCATGGCCACAAAAGGTCTTTTAAAGGGGGGTCTGTGGTGAAGAAAAGACTAAGAACCACTGCACTAGTGGAAGTAATGAAACCAACTGCTCAGGGAAGAAAGGAATCCATGTAGAACAGTGCTCCCCACACTTATCCCCCCGTAGGCAATCCAAAAGAATATTATGACATATGGTATTGGATGTTGTGCAGAGGGTGGGGAGAGTTACACTTCTCCTATCCTTTCCTGCCATAGGTCACCAACATAAGCAATCGGTGCTAACAATAGATACAAACTCAAGGTTAACTGCTCTAAACTTGATTGTAGAAAATATGACTTCAGCAACAGAATGGTCAACCCTTGGAATGCTCTACCTGACTCTGTTGTTACATCCTCAAACCCCCACAGCTTCAACTTCAAACTATCTACCGTGGATCTCATCCCATTCCTAAGAGGTCCATAAAGGGGGCGTGCATAAGCGCACTAGCGTGCCTACCATCCAGTGGTGGGTTTCAAAAGTTTTTAGAACCTCTTCTATAGGTGTGGTCTGCTTTGTTGGAGTGGCTTGCCGGCCATGTGACTGGGTGGGCATGGCCAACTTGTAAAATGTGATGAGACTCACTTAACAACGCTCTTGCTTAGCAACCAAAATGTTGGCTCAAAAACTCTGGCATTTGAAGCACGCAAGTCTTAAAGCTGTCAAGTTACAAGACCCTTGCACCACTAACCCTTTAGAAAAAAACTCAGGGGTGTTCAAACTTGACAGCTCTAAGACTTGACACTGTAGATTTCTGGAACCTCTTCTATAGAAGAGATTAGAACTGGCAGGAACCCACCCCTGCTACCATCCTTGTCCTATTGTCCTCATTTATTTGTACTTATTTCCTTTTATTGTCTGTAAACATTATCCATGTTTATACTTATACCGGTTATCTTGTACATGTTTGGCAAACCAAATAAAATAAATAAATAAAATAAAAAAATCTGGGTCCCATTTCCATGCCTGAACCCCAATGAATGAATTAATTAATTAAACATCAACACAAACAACAGAAATTTAGTTAAGTTCCATTCACAAACCTAAACAAATCACACCAGCATCTTCTTTGTGTCCACAATCATGGCTCCTCTTGAACAGACAGTCCCATAGATACAATTCGTGCCCTGAGCATTTCACTTCATACATATGGGTCCCATTTTGGAAATGAGTGCCTCTGAGAGCCTGAGAGGCTGAACCACAACCAAGCTGCCGACACACAACTTCAGCACTAGCAAGGTCCCAGTTGTCACCACATACTGTGCCCCAGATGCCTATCACTTCCAACTCGACTCTGCCTGAACAGTTGCTTCCTCCATCCATCAGACGTAATTTTGGAATTTCTGCAAAATAAGAAGTTGAGATATTAAAGACAATCAGAATTTGTGCAACTTGAATTGCAATGTAATAGTCTTAACAATGTCAATCAAAAAACCCATAGTGAAGCTATTCTGATTTTCCTTTTCTTTGACAGATTTTTGGAGACGGGGAAGGATGGAAGAGCTGCGGGATCGTTAGAAAGTTTCACCTGGAACCATCTCAGACTCTTGTAAAATATATAATATTTTGAGGATTTCTGAAATAAATGGATAAATGCCTAAGAACAGAAAACTTATTTAGGGATCTGTGGACTTTTTCCCCACTGCTATTTGAAACTATCAATCCTTGAGATAGTGTAGAACAACACAGGCATGACATTTGCTGTCCCATTTATTAATCTCTGTTCTGCCTGTACCACTTTTGTTTCATGTCGCTGTCAGTCATCTGCCTTCCCACTAAGGCAATAGAGCACAAAGCCTAATATATTTCATACATTCTTGATGGTGTAGGACTAAGGGAGGAAAACACAATGTTAGTAACAATACAGCTAAGGAGAGTTTAAGTATGCCCCACTCACGAGCTGGGGACAAGATGGAGGCTCTATTGTAACAAGAACATGTTGCAAGGGTATATTTGTGCCACAGTTAGGTACAAGTGGAAGAAAGCTCTAAATGACTATTGAGAGAAGATAGTAGATTATCTTTATTCCACTTCATATTATCTTATAAGCATTCACTGCAGGATGAATGATCCATAAGAGACTTTCCTTTTCTAATTTCCTATTTGCAGGCAACTATTTGATAGTGATAGTTCCATTTATGCAATGATGTACTACTGCCTGCCCCAGTAGTAATAGTATGGTGCTAAATTTATCACGCTCAACAACATAAGTTTAATATTCATTAATCAAGATCAACATCTGCACATAACAGCAGAATGAAGTGACTATCTGATGATAAGCAGTTGACTTTTTGATTGCTCTATCATGTACCAAAGTTCCTGCTAATAAAAAAAACCTACTCATTAGAAAAAAATTATTTAAAGTTGACTCTATTGCAGGGTTTCTCGTCCTTGGCATCTTTAAGATGTGTGGACTTTAAGTCCCAGAATTTCCCAGCCAACATAAGTTACACATCTTAAAAAGTTGCCAAGGTGGAAAAAAACCTGCTCAATTTTTTTTAAAAGACCAGAGAGTGTAGAGAATGTGAAATGCTGCAGCCCATTGTTTCTCTTTCAGGTATCATCATCCACTTCATTCTGTGCTGATTGTGTCAGCCATCTTAAGTACAAAGAAATCAATCGCTTTAACCGCACAGGGGGATCCATCTAAAATATGTTCTGATAGCAGCAGAATCCAATTGTCGAGAAATCTCTCCAACCTGAATTTTAGGTGAGAGACATTCTCGTGATAATGTAGCGCAGAGGATGGCAAAATGTCTTGAGGATTTGCAAGGGTTTTGTCCCCTGTTCCACTTAAGAGCAATATGCAGAAGCATACTTTCTACATTTCTAAAGAAGTAAACAATTGTTTAAATGCTTAAAAAATGCTTTCCCTTACATTAGATGGCACATTGAGCACAAAGCAGCAAGTGACGATCAATTTTGCTTTCCACCAGAGTTTTTAATAGCTAAACAGATATGAAACTACTGTGGAGAAAAGGCATATGTATGTGGGAATTGTATATTATGATTCACTGCCCTTCTATCACATATACACACACTTCAGTTGGATTGACCAAATGAATGCTCCCAGGTGGATTAACTATTAGGGAGTTCACAATACAGGTAGTCCTTGATTTACAACAGTTCGCTTAGTGATCGTTCAAAGTTACAACAGCACTGAAAAAAAGTGACTTATGACCATTTTTCACACGACCATTGTCACATCCCCATGATTAAAATGGAGACACTCATATTTACAACGGTTGCAATGTCCTGGGCTCATGTGATCGCTTTTTACCACCTTCTGATGAGCAAAGTCAATGAGGAAACCAGTATCAGTTATCAACTGTGTTACTAAGTTAACAACTGAAGTGATTCACTTAACAACTGAGGCAAAAAGGTCATAAAATGGGGCAAAACTCACTTAACAAATGTCTCACTTAGCAATGGAAACTTCGGACTCAATTATGGTCATATGTCAAGGACTATCTCTATCCCAAAATGGAAACGGCCAAGAACCATCCCAGCTTAGGCTGTGGTAGAAATCCCCTGCACCACCCAATGGGTCCCCCCAAAAGGTCACAAAAAAGAAATAAGAACCACTCTCCCTCCCCACCCTGCCCCAGTCCTTTTATCGATGAGGTTGGGTACACACAAACTACCACCCACACAGCTTCCTGCCTCTTTGATAAAAATGTCACTGAGGTGAGTGTGCATGGAGCTCAGGTAACCTCAAATACCACTGCTGAGGTAGACGCCTCTGCCTGGGAAGAATCCCAGTGGGGCACTTAGCTATTTTTGTCCAGCAGATTCCCAAGTACACACTGAGCACTACTGCACAATTGAAAATAGGGACTGCATTCCTGGAAAACACCAGCATAATTTCAAACAGGAAAGCAAATTATATTCTTTGACAACCAGGAACAGATGAGATGGATGTAGTGAAAATTGGTCAGCGTCTCCCCCATCTGATCTCTATGCACATAGATTTTGGAAAATAATGACAGGGCCACGTGGACTTCTAAATCAATTATACATTATCGTATTTTGGAATGCTATTGTTCTGAAGAGTCTATCTTCCATCAATGGTCAGAATAAAGCAGTCAGACGAAGGAGATGACTGAGAGATCCGTGCATCTCATTCTGTCCCCCTGAAGAAGCTTATCTCTCTAGTGATGACAGTGGTGTTTGGGACATTAAAACTTGGAATGTAAGAGAAAAAGAAGCAGAGAAAATGCAGAGTGAATAAGAAGTTCTTTTGGACCCGGAGAAGAATAAACAAGAAACAAACAGCAGAGGAGATAGAATTGAAAATGAAGTGATAAATGATTTGGGATGAAGCTGAACTAAAAGAATGCCAGAAGGAGTCTTTTAAAGATTTGAATGTGAATTATAGACACATTAGTCTGCACTACCAGCTTGCTTTGGCATGAGCCTGGTCCACTGGCCATTTCTCAAGAAAAGGACTGCATGATGTTGTCTCCTTTCTTCATCTCCAGGCCACCAGAAAAGCAACCTCTGCACACCATTTCCTGCTACACACCTAAGTAGTGTTTTTAACTTGTGTCAGTCCAAGCATTTTTCATTTTAGCAAAGACAAACCTCTGCATTCTGTTTCGTTGTTGAGTATAGTGATAGGAGCAATCACTAATCACTGCCATACATGGCCATATTATTTTTACAAGTTCACCAATGAGAAGGTGTAAAGAGTTGCTTTTTCTTTGATAAGTTCAGTAATGGAACAGTGAAAGAGAAGTTTTTCCTCCCCCCCCCCCCACCATCCTCTTTCTCCTCCTCCTCTTCCTCCTTGCTGAACTGGAAAATGTTCTGCTACTTTTCCCTTCTGACTCTAGTGATAGGAAAAAATGATAAAACTGTAATGTTTTCCTCTTTCCCCATTGGGGAGATACTGATGGGAAAAAGTCAGCTATAAGGGAGAATCAATGGAGAAGGTTCACTCAAAAGAAATGATGTATTTTCAAGGAATCCCCTACAGAAATGAAAGTGATTCAAACTTGTTTTCCTGACACAGATGGGAAAGATAAAGAAATACAGGGAGGTCCATTAATCAAGGCTCATGGTAAATCCAGCTGGGAAAGTGAATCAGACTATCATCTTGGCCAAAACAAAGAAAATTCAGAAAGGCATTTCTTAAACCTGCTTCATTTCCAGTCATCTTATGCATGGAAGCTGAACAGCTTTAAGGCTTCAGTACACAAAAGCCATAGCAATAAAGTAAGGAAAGGGAGGTCATAAACGTTGTGGGGACGTTGAAAACTGGTAAATATGCAAATATAAGGTAGTGTAATTTGAACTATATTATAATCCATAAGCGATTTGCTTATGTAGTAGTATTGCACAAAGGTTGCATCTATGCCTATTAGCCTGGAGTTACAGGTATTCCTCGACTTATGACTACAACTGAGCCCACAAATTCTGTTGCTAAGTGAGACATTGTTATGTGAGTTTTGCCCCATTTTATGACCTTTCTTGCCTCAGTCATTAATTGAACCACTGCAATTGTTAACTTAGTGACAAGTTAGTTAAAGTAATAATATGGTTGTTAAATGAATCTGGCTTCCCCATTACTTATCAGAAAGTTACAAAAGTTGATCCCTTGACCCCAGGACAATGCAACAGTCATAAAAATGAATCCGTTACCAAGCGTCCAAATTTTGATCATGTGACTAAGGATGCTGCAATAGTTGTAGGTGTGAAAAATGATAAGCCACCGTTTTCAATGCCATTGTAATTTTGAACGGTCATTAAACCAACTGTTGCAAGTCGACGACAACCTGTACTACTTCCTTACACAAAGGGGAAAGTAGTAGGAAGAATAAATGTAATAAAACAAGAAAAGACACGGTCAGGAATACATAAGTAATGGATAAATATTAACTGAATAAAAAAAACTGAACAGTCGATATGAAAGACATGTTGAGGTACTTTGGTCATTTAGAGCAGGGGATCTCCAAACTTGGCAACTTTAAGACTTGTGGACTTCAACTCTCATGGCTGGCTGGCTAAGGAATTCTGGGAGATGAAGTCCACAAGTCTTCAAATTACATTTCTATAAATGTAATGAGTAAATGTACTCACTTACAGAAATGAGTAAGGGATTAAATCACCAAATATATGAAAAAAGAATGAATGGGTCACGAGGAAGGGGAGACTGAAGAAAAATGACTTAATAAATGGGCTCCCTTTGCGAGCGAATAGCAAGGGGTATAAAAACATCGGAGGACCAACAAAGTCACTTTTTGAGTGATTCTACAACAATTGAAGTCTTGCCCAAAGAAGCTGCTTACTCAACACATTTGGTTGTTTTGTTGCTAGGCAACCTCCTTATTTCTTCCTCCAATTATTAAAATCAAAAGCTTTATACAAATATCTGGTGCTGATTTTTTTTTGCCTTCCTTTCATTGCTCCAATCTTAATAAATTCATTTTTAACTCAATTATATTTAATCATATAGTAATATAGAGGCTTATTGAGGTTGGGGGAGGATGGAATACAAATCTCTGAAACAGAATAACAGAGTTGGAAGGGAACTTGGAGGTCTTCTAGTCTGACCCCCCTGCTCAAGCAGGGAAACTTATATTATTTCAGACAAATGTTGTCCAATCTCTTCTTAAAAACCTCCAGTGTTGGAGCATCCACAACTTCTGGAGGTAAGTTGTTCCACTGATTAAATATTCTAACAAATAGAAAGCAATTGCTTAATATTAAATTACAAATTAAAATTCATATCCACAACTCCAGTTCACTCCAACTTGATGAGTCATTTCTTTTCTCCATTTCCAGGGGATTGGAGTGACTGGTGGAGCAGAATAAAAGTGAGACCCTTTCTGTTCTTCCCATCCTATTTTTTTCCTCCCTCTCCTGCCATAGAAAGCAATCTTGTGAACAAAATTAATTGCTGGTTTGAGAAGGGAAAAAAGATAAGAATCAGATTAAGACCATTTCCTTATTGGTATATTGCAGCAACATCTATCCCTTTCAGTGTCAAAATAATTGAAATAACGAAGGCTTTCAACCAACTCCGTGTTAGTTGGTTGAAATTGTAAAACAGTATAAATTGCTAGTGAGGAACTGGCCTAAGACACCATTCAAAAGAGTTCATAAACGTAGAGTTTTACAATGTGCAACTTAAATAAGGAAATTACTTGCTAGTTGATCCTGTCATGTGCATCTCCAAAGAGTTGAGTGAACAATGTCATCATACCCTCAAAAATCTATCTGGATGGTTCACAAAGAACTCAGTAATAATGGAGGAACATAGCGGGGTTGTAGCAGTATGTGGTCCAAAGCATCAACTGGCCACAATGAATGTAGAAAACAGATGCAGCTTTGATCACACATCTTCACTATTTTGACTCTACCCTATAGACAACCTGATACCATGGATAGAAATAGGCATGTGAGACATTCCTTATTTTTACATTCTCTGCATCAGGGCTCCAGACCTGCTAGATAATATTTGTCCTCTCATCCTTAATGCAAAACACATGGTAGGTTTAAAAATGTTACTTCCTAAATAGAGTTTTCCCTCCTGTGTTTTTACCTGGTTCTGCAGTTGTGGTGCTGCTGCTGGTATTTCTGAGAACAGGAGGTTTGCTCGGCTTGGACTGGACTGAAATTAAAACATAATTTAAAATGAAATATCATTAATATGTCACCACCGAAAACCACTTCCATCCTTAACTTAAAATGATAGAACAGCCATAAATAATCTGAAAGAAAGCTGCTGTATCTAATTTAGGACTCATTCAAATTTGAGAAACAATATTTGATACGTTGTGAGTAATAAACACTTTTTTAAAAACTCAATCTTATGGTTGGAATGTTTTTGAAAGCTTTTTCTAGTTGCCGGTACTATTTGTTCAATATGGATCAAATTGGTCTTATACGCATCAAAGCTTTCAATTCCTCTAGCATTCAATCTGAATGAAAAAATATGAGAGGCTAGCAATTATGTTTGTGAGAAAATAGTTTAATGGACTCACAAGAATTATTCTTTCCAACTACTATGTTTCCCCGAAAATAAGACAGGGTCTTCTTTTCTTTTGACCCCTGAAATAAGCCCTTAGCCTTAACCGTCAAAGCAGTCACCAGCCAGAGCACAGAACAACTCAAAGAAGTAGTGCAAGATCGGAAGATGTGGAGAGACCTGGCCCATAGAATTGCCAAGAGTTAAACATGACTGAATGGATGATGATATCATCATCATCATCATCATCATCATCATCATCATCATCATCATCATCTATTTTCATGAAATAGTGCTCACTGTAAAAATGAAACTGCAGAAGTTCACATTTGTTTTAAACATTTTCTAGTTCCGATTTTTATTCCAGTTTACCTGCTGTTCAGAACCAAAGATATTTTGAAAATGAAGTGCCAATCTATTATGAGAGAGTACTAAATAATTAAATACTGCATTTGATTAAGTAGTCAGTAATTCCTGCAACCTTACTCCAGAATAAATGTATTCATCATTATGTCATCTTTTCTGCAAATGGCTCAGAGTGGAATCTCTTTAAAAATGACCAAATCAACTGACCTTCTGTGTGACTCCAAGCAGTGCCTCAATAACACCTATTAAGCAGAGCTTAATGAAATTATTTTTAGAGTATACTGGTTATTCTCTGCCATTTGATACCCCTGTTCCATTCAGCCCATTATCAACGGCATTCCACAAAAAGAATACTGTATCTGTTTTGTGGATTAGATGTACATCATTCAGAATTGCACTTTTTTGAAATGGGTGGATGGATGGATGGATAAAAAGATAGATAGATGATAGATAGATAGATAGATAGATAGATAGATAGATAGATAGATAGATAGATAGATAGATAGATAGATAATCATCTCCAGGCAACATGGATAAATAAGTTAATGAAAGATGGATGGGTAAAAAATGCACGATCCAACTGGGTGCTTGGCAAAGTTATTCTTCTCTATTTTTTCCTATCAGCAAAGAAAGAGAATTTGCTTTAGATAGGTAGATATCTATTTCAAAGGAGAAATTGGACTTCTTGTAATTCTGCATTATAGCCTCCTTGGCTCCCCACATTTCCATTAGATTCCAAGACAAGCCCCAGGAGGAAATTCATTCAAGTAGACTGTTTAGT
This sequence comes from Thamnophis sirtalis, assembly GCF_051295495.1. Taxonomy (NCBI): domain Eukaryota; kingdom Metazoa; phylum Chordata; class Lepidosauria; order Squamata; family Natricidae; genus Thamnophis; species Thamnophis sirtalis. Next base: position 67,483,286 of record NW_028261381.1, on the reverse strand, counting down.
AGTGAGATTACTATTAGTGCTAAAGGGGAAATCTCATCTTGAGGAACAATTGAGATTTTTTTCTTATTATTATTTCAGGTAAATCACGGCAGGTTTTAGCTTCTATTTTCCTGTACCAACCTCTTCCTCCCCTTTACTATTCAGATGCTATCACTCTTTATTAACAACAAAGCTGATCCCAGTGGGAGATCATTCTGAATTTTTTGCAGTGTTAGCATCTCAACTCAAACTAAGTATATGCATGATCTGAAATTAATTTAAATGACTGACATGACCTGAATGGCATTTCTACAGAGTATGTAAATATGCATGCATTGTGGAAAGTGGATTTTGTGAAAATTAGTTCTGATGTTGTCAGGGAGAGTGAGAGCAAATCTGACCATTGCAAAACCAGATAGAAATAGGTCACCTCACTCAAAAGAGGAGGCCAAGTCGTCTGCTATTTAGGGCAGGGATAAAATGGAACTCAAGGAAGTTTCAACATTCTTACTATAATTAAGTTGGACAGCTGAAATTCATAGAATGGTGGCTTTCCAATTTTTTTAAAATAAGTATTACTCATTCTAGGTTCTTTTGGAATTTTTTTTGTCACCTTGCCTGCATGATTCCAGTGACTGGGAGAGAACTAACTGTCAGCCAATTCGATGTAGTGTTGAAAGTGCTGGCCTAGAAATCAAAAGACTGTGAATTCTACTTCTTTCTTAGGCAGGAAAACCATCTAGGTGACTTTGGTCCAGTCACTCTTTCCCAGACCAACTGTCAGGTACAGATAACCAGATCCACATGTATTAGCGTATAAATTAGCTACTTCATTGTTCAATGTCTCTTTCACTGCAATCTTTTCAGGCTGGCAATTTGCCTCTGGGAAAAACTAGATAAGGTTCAATAACATTCAAGAGGGGGTAGATCTTGCCTTCTTGCAAATAGCAATTCCAGACAGAACCTGCTTGATTCCTCCTCCTGTCTGGGACAGGCTCTTTAAGAGATGGGCCTGAGGACAGGGTCAAACACCACCATCTGTCTGGAGTCCCTACATCCCCTAAAGGTATGTATGTCCAGTCCCTCTTGAAGTCCATTGATTCTTATCTGCCGCACAATTTGCTTTGCCCATTAGAAGATCAGATTCTTGTATAGGCTGCAGGGGAATAAACTTGCAGTACTTTTGAACTCTATCCTGCCTTCTGGTTTCTGGTGTCAGAGAGTCCCTTTGACACCAACTCACCTCACAGGATTATTGTAGTAGAAAGCAGGAACATTAAAAATGTCCTTTTCTTTTGTGTAAAGGCATGATATAAAAGGATAATTTTGCTCTCAGAATTGGCAAAACATTCATTTCATTTTAGTACTACATAAATAATAATATAGAAGGAAAAATTTTGAATTTACTGATCTGAAGCAAATTGCCACGTTAGTATGCTAAGTATAGGTTCTTTGTAATCTTTGTTTTCTTTTACATTTTTTAGACCTAACAATACCATGCACTCTATGTTGTATTTAATCTTATAATTATAAAAGCTTATATTAACAGTTATTTAAAAACTAATTAAATATTTACTGATCTAAAGCAAATTACCACCTTGGTACATTAAACGGTTTCTCTGTAATCTTTCCTCTAGACTAAAGAAACACTACATATTGCATTTAATAAGTTTACACTAACTTACTTTATATTAACAGTTACTTAGAAGACAACTAATTAAACTTGTAAATGAAAAAGTCTTTGTGTCTATTTTTTTCCGCCTGGTTGGCTTCCATCCTTTAAAACAGCATCCCCCAATCTTTCCAGCTGGGTGGACTGGCGGAGGTGGTGGCAGCAATGGTGCATGGGGGGGGGAGGGTATGGTTTCATGCGTGCACACCACTTTCACAAATGCAGTTTTGTTTGCATAGACACTTGCCCACCACTTCTGTGGCCCAGTTCTGAATGGGCTGTGGCCTGGTACCAGGCTGTGGACCAGGGGTTGAGGACCCCTGCTTTAAAAGGCAACTGAAAGCTTGTAAAAATCGAATGGTGATGGACTCTATCAACTTAAGACACAGTCTACTAATCCTCTTCTTCTTCTTCTTCTTCTTGAAAATAACACCATCTTACATTTCTTTGACTGGAAAATCAAGTGAGTAATAAGTTCTCCTGGAGAAAAGAAAGCAAATATCCTCCGATATTTCTTTTAACTTAGATTGATGGCGATACATGTTTCTCTTTGAAAAATCTTAAAACAGAATATTTTCTCTGGAAGTGTAGCAGGGCTCCAGTCGGTAGTAGTCTGGCAGCACCTTTCCCAACTAATAAATTTCATTAAAAGGCATAAGCTACCGCTCATAAAAGCTCATAAAAGTTTTAATAAAAGTTGCTAGTCAGAGAAAGTACTACCAGACTCTCCTGATTTTTGCCACCAGCAACGGACATGGTTCTTTGCCCACAGCAACTCCATGTCCTCTTAGCCCCCTCTTGGCAAATGCACACATAGCTTTCTGGGGCCAGATAATACTGCAGCCTCCTTTGGATTTACGCTTCCAGAAGAAAATCTGTGGCCCAATAGATCCTCCTCCAAGTTGTCCTTGCAATTTGACTCCAGCAACATTTCAAGGGCCGCAGATCTCCTAAACAGATCAGTAAACGTCTAATTATTAGTCTACACCAGTGGTTCTCAACCTTTTCACCACCACAGACTCTCGCTTTAAATGACTTTTGTGGCCACGGATCGTGGCCATAGATCACCAAACCTTAACTCAAGATTTAAATCATAGCATTCCTTCAAGCCTTTGCAGTCCCCCCCCCCCCCGAGTTCTGTGGACCACAGGTTGAGGGCCACTGATCTATTAAAGTTGAGAAAGGCAGGAAAGAAATATAATTAATCAGTGAAATATTTATGATGCATATCACAGGATTTAGCAATTATTTGGGAAACAGCATGAACAACAAACTGTAAAATAATGTGCACAAAAGAAAAAGTGAAACTCTTTTTAATAATTATTATTATTATAATTATTAACATGACTTTGAGAAAAGCATTGGCAACAAACAAATGCAAGTATTAGAAATAACAACTGAGATGATCAAAAATCGAGTAAAAAAGGTAAAGAATTAAACATCACCTGGAAAGGACCAATTACATGGTTTCTGGCTCAAATATCTGACCAGTTTCCATGCAATATTGGCCAGACAACTGAATGAAATTTTACAAAAGGGCCAAATTGATGAATGGTTGACAACTGGAAAAACATACTTGATTCCGAAAGATGCAACTAAAGGAACAACACCTGAAAACTACAGACCAATAACATGCTTGCCAACAACCTTCAAATTACTCAGAGGCATTATTGCAGATAATATTATGGATTATTTGGAAACAAACAACATCTTGCCAGTAGAGCAAAAAGGCAACAAAAGAAGGAGCAGGGGGACAAAAGATCAGCTCCTAATTGATAAAATGATATTAGAAAATTGTAAGAACAGAAAAACGAACTTGCATATGGTCTGGATTGATTACAAAAAGGCATTCGACTCATTGCCACATAGTTGGATAATAAAATGCTTAGAAACAACTGCCATTAGCAAAAATATTACATCCTTTACTGAAAAGGCGATGAAACAATGGAGAACTGAGTTGGCAGTAGGGAATGAGAACTACGGAATGGTTAATATCAAGCGAGGAATTTTCCAGGGTGATTCACTTTCACCTCTTCTCTTCATCATTGCGATGATCCCATTATCAGTAATCTTTTAAAAAATGAAATTAGGCTACGAAACAGCCAAAGAAGCTGAAAAAAATCACATTTATTATATATGGATGATTTGAAACTCTATGGAAAGTCAGAAATAGAAATCCAATCATTGACAAACACAGTCCGAGTATTCAGCACCGATATTTCAATGCAGTTTGGCATGGAAAAATGCGCCACTGTATCCATAAAAAGGGGTAAAATCACTACATGTGAGGGAATTGAAATGCCCAATGGCCAACTAATTAAATGCAACGAAAATGAAGCCTACAAATACTTAGGCATTCTGCAGTTGGATAACATCAAGCATGGAGAGAAGTAAAAACTATTGTCAGGGGAGAGTACACCAACAGAGTTTAGGAAAATTTTGAAATCTAAATTGAATGGTGGAAATACAATCAAGGCCATAAATACCTGGGCAATACCAGTTATAAGATACACAGCTGGTATAGTTAACTGGACACAAGCTGATTTGGACATTTTGGACTGAAAAACCAGGAAACTAATGACAATGCACTACAGTTTACATCCACGTGGTAATACTGAAAGACTTTACTTGACCCGAAAATCAGGTGGCAGAGGATTAATACAAGTGAAGCAAATAGTTAAAGAAGAAAAACATGCACTGGCTGATTATTTAAAAGAAAGTCAAGAACATCTATTAATCGAAGTAAAGAACAAAAACCTATTGAAGGTCCAACAGACGAAACAAGACTACAGAAAAGATGTGATAAAATCGAGAATGGAGAGTTGGCAGAACAAAGCGTTGCATGGCTAATTTCTGGAAAAAATAAAAGATAAAGTGGACAGTGAAAAAACTTGGTTATGGTTAACAGCAGGTACATTAAAGAAAGAAACAGAGTTACTAATAATGGCTGCACAAGAACAAGCTATCCACACAAATGCCATTAAGGCCAAAATCGAAAAATCCTCTGATGATGCCAAATGCAGACTTTGCAAAGAAGCTGATGAAACTGTTGATCACCTACTCAGCTGCTGTAAAAAAATCGTTCACACTGATTATAAATTGTGGCACAATTAAGTAGCACAAATGATCCATTGGAATTTGTGCAAAAATTATAATATTAAAACAGCAACAAACTGGTGGGAACATAAGCCTGAAAAAGTCACCGAAAATCAGATGGTCAAGATCTTGTGGGATTTTCGCATAGAAACGGACAAAATACTGGCGCATAATACACCAGACATCACACTGGTTGAGAAAAATAAGGTTACAATCATAGACATCGCAATATCAGGTGATAGCAGAGTCGACGAGAAGGAATATGAAAAAATCGCGAAATACCAGGATTTAAAAATTGAAATTCAATGATTATGGCACAAACCAGCAGTGGTAATTCCAGTGGTAATCAGCACACTGGGTGCTATTCCAAAAGCACTGGAATTACATTTAAAACAGTTAAAAATCGACAAAATCACCATCAGTCAAATGCAAAAAGCCGCACTGCTTGGATCTGCACGCATATTACAAAAATACGTTACGACGTCCTAGGCCCCTGGGTGGGGCCTGACGTAATCAATGCCAAATCCGGCAAAACAACTGGCCGCTGTGATACAATTCTGTTGTTGCGAATAATAATAATATGTTCTATGAATGGCATAACTCAGATTTTCTTAGTGCTACAATTTCACAGAGACAAAAAAGATAAGAGTTTTCCATCTTGAAGTGACAGTATTGTAATCTTCCTCTGAGCTCTGGTAAAGTCTCCAGCTTTTAAAACTCTTAAAATTTCCAAAGATTGTTCCCATAGTGCTCTTTACAATTTGATACAGTAGAAATGGGAAATAATGGGTCTATTGAAATCAGAGGTATTTTTTTCCTAAACAATAAAATATGCGTTGTGATGTCACAATGCCAGCTCCATCCCAACTTGGTAGCCATTTCTGTTGTGAGGCCGCTCCCTTATTATTGGCATCCCTTCATCTATGATTCTCTTTTCGTGTTTTATTTTTATTTATTTATTACATTTATATAGGCAGCCAACTCACACAAAGGTGGCTCTGGCTGGCTACACAGTTTTGGTTTTGGTTTTATAACTTTTAATTCCTTTTCATAATTATTAAGTTTTCATAATTATTAGGTTTTATCTAATGATTGTCTTACGTATTTACTGTTTTACTGGATGGTTGTATGCCATTCAGAGTCACTTATTGTGAAATGGGCAGCCCAATAATTTTATAAATAAATAAACAAACAAATAAATAACTGCTTGTTAGATCTCAATGCAAATACAAAGAAGGCAGAATTTATATTACAATGTTGTAATGCACATCTGTCTTCTCTGCCCCCCAGGTACCCATAAGGAAACAAATATATGGCAAATATAAAGGTGTTTTTTTTTATTCCTAGTATTTTTCCACAAATGAAAATGACAGGGTTTGTTTTTCTCCCGATCGACTGTTGATTCATTAGTTGCAACATGAATTGACCAAAAAGCTTTCCACCTGAATCTGATGTTGTAGGCTGAGAGAGAGTGACCAGCCCAAGACATCCATCTGATTTTTATACCTAAGACAGGATTAGAACTCCCAGGGTCTTAGTTTGTAGCCTGGTGCATCTACTACTAGACCAAACTGGCTCTCTTTATCAGAACAATATTTAAATTTAATTAAATGGATATGCAGGTGGCATCAAATTCGTTTATCTAGTTATTTGTTCTCCATGTACATTCATGCCCATTATTATAGGTGTTGTACCATAAAAGTCTTGATTCATAGTAGCCATTGGCCCAAAAATAGTTGTGGGCCCTACAAATCCTGTGATTCTGATTTTTACAAAATATTCAGCATTAGAAGGATAATAAGGATAGAGGAGGAGAGAGAGATGCAGAGAGAGAGAGAAAGACAGAGAGACACAAAGACACACACAGAGAGAGATCCAGCCCCACACAGAATTTAATGTCCATAGTGGCAATACCTTTATTATGCCAACTAGTGTTTTTTTTTTAAATGGAAATTTCTTTTGGTTTATTAAAAATAATGAGGGCCACTTTGTTGCAATGATTGAGGCACCAGGCTAGAAACCAACTAGATCCTGAGTTCTAGTTTTGCCTTAGGCATAAAACCAGTTGGGTGACCTTGGCCCAGGTCTCTCTCTCTCTCACTCTCAATCCCAGGAAGGAAGCAATGGCAAACCACTTCTGAAAAAGCTTCTCAGGAAAACTGCAGGGATTAGCCCAGGCAGTCCCTGAGAATTGGGTACAATTGAATGGAAGGGGACAAAAAATGAAAATATAGTTTCTTTCCATTTATATGTGTGATTTTGCTCTTTGCAACCGGAACAGCCATAGACCTTCAAAGTCTTTATACCTCATTCCAAGATACTCAAGATTCATGCACACTATTTGCAATTTTAAATATCCCCACAGCTCAGCCAAATTCATTAGCTCCATTGCTAAGTACAGATGAGTGTATTTGCTAAGAAACAGTGAATAACTAGAACTACTCCTGAAACAGACCAAAGACCACATAAAGCAGAGGTTCCTAACCTTTTTACCATCACACCACTCTTTAGTGTAATCTTAATGTACATACTTCCCCTAAAAGCAATATGAACAATGAAACCAATACAGTGAAGCAGAGGTGAGTTGCTGCCGGTTCGGCCCAGATCGGTTTGAACTGATAGTAGCGGCGGCAGGAGGCTTCGCCCACCCGCCTGGATGCTTCTGTGCATGTGCAGAAGCATCGTGCATGTGTGCAATGGCGCATGGGAGCTTGCCCGAACGGTAGTAAAAACATTAGCTACCCACCTCTGCAGTAAAGCTTTATTTTTAATAAGGCATAACAAATAAAAACAAGAGCATTTGTCTCCTCCATCACATACTCCTCACTTGAAATTAGTACAAGTAGCCCTTAGTACAAGTAGTACCACAGTTCATTTAAGGACTGTTCAAAGTTATAGCAGCACTGAAAAAAGCGTCTCATGACCATTTTTCGCACTTAGACCGTTGCAGCATTTCTCCCATGGAAACATGATCAAAATTCGGATTCTTGACAACTGACTCATATATGATGGAGCGTTCTAGAGTGATGTGAGCAGCTTTGCAACTTTCTGACAAGCAAAGTCAATGGGAAAGCCAGATTCATTTAACAACTGTGTGACTAACTTAACAACTACAGTGATTCACTTAACTGCGATGGCAACAAAGGTTGTAAAATAGGGCAAAATTCACTTAGCAACTGTCTTACTTAGCAGAAGAAATTTTGGGCTCAGTTGAGGTCATAAATCAAGGACTGTCCATAATTTGGGAAAGCTGGATTTATTGTAACAATGTACAATTAAAAGATACTTCATATGTCTGAATCTCCCCAAGGGAGGTACACTTTAGTTTGGGAAACCTGCCATAAACAAAGATATTCTCCAAAGCTATGTGATCACTAATAAATACGCAAATTCAACAAAGCCAACAGCGATTTCATTCCAATCCTCTTTCTGTCCATGCTTTTAATGGAAAAATGGGACCAATATTATTGTATTCTAGAATCTTGGTTCTGAGCAGCCCCATTTTCCCTTGTCGTGCTATTGAGTTTATTTGATATTCAACGTTTGGTCAAATCCAGTCCAATTTCCTCAGTAGCAAATTTATGGTTTCCTAGGCCTGTAACATTTTTTAAATTGATGGCCAAATATGGCTTTTCAGGCTTGTCCCTCGGTGTGCATATTTTCCAAAGAGACAGCCGAGACAGGAAGATGATTTTATTACAATTTATCAGAATATTCTGACAAAAGGGATTCCTCATTCAAAGAGGGAACTCCGATCTTTAGCTTACATCCCCTACATAATAAAGAAACCTGAAAGAGGAAAGTTGATTGGACAGGATAATAGCATAGATGTTTATTAAAATGAGGTCTGAAGGGGAATAAATGGTAAGGAGAAAGGTTGTTTAGGGTTCACAAAAGATAAGCCAGACCCCAATTTGTACTAACAAACTTTTCTTATCAGGAGCTAGTCTCCAGCTTGTTTATCAGTTTAGGAATGTTAAAAGCTAATACATCTTGAATATCACTTTAAAAGAAAGAATATAAATCATATTAAAATACAAAGTAACTATGTTAGTTAACAAATAATAAAACCCATGTTATTTGCCCCTCATAATCCAGGCATTGGGATATTATAATACAATTATAATCAGATAGAAATAATTGGTAAGGGTATGGGAAATGATCTAATCTATTTCAAATTTTATAAATAATTTGCTCTCAATTTTCAATTTAATAAATTGGTCTGATTTCTAAATCTAATCTGCACAGATTGCCAAATGAATTTGGGGAGAAAACATAGTTGTACATGCAGAAAATATTGAGGAATCTTTGAACTGCCTCAAAATCTTTTTAAAAAATCATTTATAGAATGTGTTGTTTTTTTAAAAAAAATCCGAAATGTAGAAATAAGTAGATTAAAAAACATCAATAGAATTTATCTATTGTTGGAATAAACCCCACTGAAGTGAACGCTGTATATGATGTTCGTTAACTTGCTGAACATATCTCTATACTTCTAAAACTCTTATGTCTTTTTGTTTGTAACCTTCAATCGGGCAAAATGCTGCATCACAGGGCAACAATTTTTGAAACAACATCCCTCAAATGGGCCAACTTAAATAATGCATCCAAAATATGGGATCCCTGACTCCCATTCAATTGAAATTTGTGAAAGTTTGGGCGCTTCAGTGCTTCCATGCTACCATGTTACCGTGCTGCCGTGATCAACTGCAGTCATGTGAATGACATTTCCAATACTCTTTGCCAGCTTCCGATAAGAAAAATCAATGGGGAAGCCAGCAGGAAGTTGGAAGTCACTCTTGCTTCCACTGCTTTTTTTGCTCGCTCATAATCATTTTGTTTCTCTGTAAGGAAATATCTCTGAAACAATGAGTCAATGGTTCACAGGTTGTCTAATGTCAAGATAAAGCCTTGGTTCTGATCACGGCAAAAATGTAATCACAGATTTGAAAAAACTGTGGCTTTCTAGATTGCAGTACCCACTAGCCGCATCCAGCATGGCCAGGAATTATAGTCTATAGAATTATATACAATTTTATAGCATAATACATATAATGTATAACTACATAATAGCAATATTATTTATAAAGATGCAGATAACTATAGGAACGTGCATCAATTGAAAGGCCACAGTTTCCCACTGTTTAGAAGCCAGAGTATTATATAACATATATAGACACAAAGCTATAGGATGACTTTCAAAACAAGTAGAGTCCTTGCAAAAATGACTAGAGAAAGACAATTTGCCATATCATAGAAGGAAATTATGAAATATATTCATTACACATTTAATGCCATATAACAAATGCGACTGAAATTCATTAATAGTTTTTTTTTGGGGGGGGGTTAATTGCTACTATTTTTTTGTTTAGCCAAATTTCTTGGCTGACCAACGTTTAGTTGCAGACTACTACAACCGTCAAAAGCCAAAATAAATTTCACTGCAGCTTATGTTCTGCTAATTCCCTTGAACATCATGCGGGGAGGGGGAGAAGAGAAATCTCAAATCTAGCAAACAAGCAAACAATTAGAATTGTACACTAATTCCAAAATACTTAGCTTATCACCTTTCTACCTTGGTTGAGCACCTTTAAATAGAATAGAAAATGGAATGGAATGGAATGGAATAGAATAGAATAGAAGTAAAGGTAAAGGTAAAGGTAAATGTTCCCCTTGCACGTATGTGCTAGTCGTTCCTGACTCTAGGGGGCGGTGCTCATCTCTGTTACAAAGCCGAAGAGCCAGCGCTGTCCGAAGAGGCATGGAGCGCTGTTACCTTCTCACTAAATGTGGTCCCTATTTTTCTACTTGCATTTTCACAAGTTTTTTAATTTGGCAGAAGCTGGGACAAGTAACGGGAGCTAACTCCGTTACATGTTGCTAGGGATTTGAACTGCTGAACTGCCGATCTTTCTGATCGACAAGCTCAGCGTCTTAGCCACTGATTCTCCACATCCCTCTAGGATAGAATAGAATATTCTTTATTGGCCAAGTGTGATTGGACATGCAAGGAATTTATCTCCAGTGTATAAATTCTCCAGTGTACATACAAGCAACAAAGAGATGAATCATAAATCATAACATACAGCCATAAACCATAAAATACAAACAACAAAGAGATAAGATACCCATAAGAGCAAATAACAGGAGTGATGAGAAGAAGAATAGTAATTCAGCATTATTACATGGTTAGATATCTTTAGGCATAAGACAGTACTGGTGCAGTTAGGTGTTTAGCAGGGTGATGGCATGGGGGAAAACTGTCTCTGTGTCTAGTTATTTCGGCATGCAATGCCCTATAGTGACATCCTATAAACTAGATTTTCCATTAATACAAAGTAAAATGCTGGCATTTATTTTATGTTTGTACAAAACACATTCCACTGATTCAGTGAAATATCTTGAAGAGGTTATCTTGGTATTTGCTACCTGACCAGATCCAATAAAATGTTACTAATAATTTTCACAGATTGGTACAATTGACGCTTCATCTGCTTTTATATGTGTTGTACAGCCCATCTCGATATTTTTGACAATAACCTGAGATTTCCCCCCCTGACAGTCATGATCAACTAAGGTAGAAAGCAGATTATTGTAGCAGAAATCTGCATTATTGACATTTGATCTTTCACCTCAGCGCACAAATCTAATTAAGTACTATTTTAATTTCTATTGAAAGCCATTCTACTGAAATGCTCATGAATAAGAATATCTGCATATTTTATATAGTTTTATTTTCTGTGAACAATTTGACCCTTGTTAATAATTTTAAAAAGCTTTTAAAGAAGGAAAATGTGTTAAATTCCTGGGTTGAAATAACTGCTGTAATTCAAATTAATGTTGTTCTGAAGTCTATTTTGTCAGTTACCGCTATATTACATCAAAATGTATTCCACAGAAATGCAATGAATTATTAATCGCATCTCCTAAATTGGTTCCAGAATAGATTGCTGGTGGGGAAAAAATGTGCATGAGTTTTGATGTGAAAGAAAGAAAATGGCACACCATCTCTGAAAATCCAAAGCATGAAGCTGGAATACTATACTGCTTCAAGCGTCACATGAATGTTGACGTAGAATAGATTAATATCAATTAATGGTAAATAAATTATTTGGAAAGCCTTATGGATTGAAATGAGATCAAATTTCATTTAAGCGCTATAATTCTAAATGTACAAAAACAGTATATGGAGATTTTAATTTTCATCAGCATCCAACATTTTTTTCCTATTTTCAGAGTCCCCTCACCCAATATGTATGTATGTATATGTATGTGTGTGTGTGTATATATATATGTATGTGTGTGTGTGTATATATATGTATGTGTGTATGTATGTATGTATGTATGTATGTATGTATGTATGTATGTATGTATTGGGCAGACCTGAAATTAATTAAATCAAAATTTTCAAATGAACAGGTATATTTTACGATTTAAAATATACTGTTATCTGGCAAAATCATGTGTCTGAATCAAAGCCAAACTCTTTATGTTGTTGCTGTTGTTGTTGTTGTTGTTGTTGTTGTTGTGATTAAATATGTTTAAATGACATTTTGAACCTTATATCCCATTCTAAGTAAGGGTTTTTAGCAACAGGGCAACCGAATCAACCAGCTTGCCTTTATTTCTTCGGGTATAATGGTGCCTTGACATCAGTCCAAAATTTGACATGACGCATAATCAAAATATATATTTTTAAATCAGATAGAAAAAACCTGACTTGCTTGTTTTCATTGCTTCTCTAATGAATTAAGTATGTAGAAACAATTGTAAAGCTAAGACGGAAGAAGTTGCAAAGAAGACAAATGTCACTGACTTGTTTGGTTAGAGGAAGTTTCTATGAGATTGTCAAGCCTGCCGCTACTTAACTCTACCAGGGCACTTGCAAAACTGCATGGTAAATTGAATTTTTACAATATTTAAATCATCTTTTATGTTTGTTCCAATTGTATAAATGTCAAGGATATTATGAGCATGGACAACTGATGTTTGTAGTCTTACAGGCCATTCATTCTTTAAACAGAAACCTACTGTAGGAAATGACAATATAATTATTTGCACACAATCACCCTCTCTTTTAAATGAATTAAGTTAGTAGGAGATTTACACATGCCAGTATTGGATTTCATTAGATTCCATAACAGGCAACAAGCAATTTGTTTTTTTCTAGTAAGGTGGGCTCCTTTTCTGCTCTAAATTAACTAGGTCATCAGGCAAGTGCATGAAGACATGGCTTGAAGAAGTCTTTGGTACTGCCATAACACATACACTTGCTGCCACAAGTCATTGGCATATTGACAGTATTACAGAGAATTCTTGGGCAGCACTGAACTTTGCTGGGCCTCAAACCATGTAGCATTTTTTTGCCATTTCTGTTCCTTTGTTTGGTGATCTTTTTGTGGGTTTTTTAAATTGTTCCTTGTTTTTAAATGTTTATAATCCTTTGTAAAAATTGCCCCAAATCAGGCAATTTATTTATTTATTTTGTTGGGTTTTTTTAGGCAATTGATATGGCAAATCTCCCATTTCTGTAGAGTATGGCAACAGACACTTTTGATGACATGACAAACTCTTAGTGATCCGTTGATAGTAACCGCTGAATTTGTCTTAATTTGGAAATATTTTTGTATTTGTTAAGATCTTTGGCAACTCTATGGCACTTAGTACCTCATCTATGTACATCCCTTGGAATGTCCATAGAAGTGTGCATTTTAGTAAAGTGGTATTTAACAATTTGATTATTAAAAATAAATGTATATTTATTTCTTGTCGTACCCTAAAGTGAATAAAAGCCATTACTTGGGCGGATTGTCACATAAATCCTTCCACTCAGAATTATTTTGTAGGGGAGATGGGTGGCATAAAAATTCCATAAACAAACAAACAGACAAACATTTTTAACAGGTCATAGGGTTACAAAGTTTGAGTATTGTTTTATTAAATATCTCCGTCGCTTGCTTTTCTGTCTTTACTAAGTTTAGCTCGGTTGATTTTTTTTCATTGACAGCTTGCTAATATGAATTTTATTTCTCATATAAAACTACATTTTTGATCAGTGAGCAGACTTAGCATAATACTGAATCTCCACCGCCCTTAAGCACTTCTATGCTGATGTTTGGTCTTGATCTATAAATAAATTTAATTTTAAAAAATTCCATGCTAATGGCAATTGTTATGCTGCAACATATGGTCTGAATTAATTACTTCAGTTCTCATTTCAAAAACTTATTCCAATAGATAATGCTTGCATGCCTCAACTATGACAAATATATAGTCGCATTTAGATTAAATCGTAACATTTACCTGTCTTGTGCTCTAAAAAACAGTTGCAACGAGAAAGTGACACTTGACCCAATATGGCCTTAACCAAGATTATAATTGTTTTGGGAACGGCTCCTATCATGATAAATCCTTAGTATTAGAGTATTACACTGCTTTGGGAATCTCGTTTCACTGAATCAGCCAGATCAGATCAACCAGATGGCACCATTTCTGGGGACATTAATATTTTCTCACAGCCCCTCCTCGCTGGAATTTTCTATTGAACTTTAGAATGGTATTTTTCAACCTTGGCGATTTTACAACGAGTGGATGTCAACTCACAGAATTCCCCAGCTGGAGTATAGCTGACTGGGAGCTGAAATTCACTCATTTTAAAGGTTGAGAAACACTGGTTCAAAAGAGTAAGATTTCCACAGAACATACTAAAACTGCAAAACTTCTGGCCTAACAATGAGCTGATAATGAAAAGCAGAGCTTTACCAATCAAGTGATTTATAAATATGAGATAGAAACCCTGGAAGGAATACGTATCTATTGTTATGCAAAACGATACCTTGATGGCCTGAAAGGGTAAATTACTTTCACTGTAGCTCCATGAACAAGATTCAAAGTCACAAATAATCATTAAAATACTTCTCAATATCTCTTTAGTCTTATCTGAAGGAAACAGAAGATGGTACAGAGAGGATCGCTTTGTTCAGGTGTTCAGAAAAGAGTGACACTAATATTAAGGGCGGCAGGAATTGGTACCATGAAATCTTGCCATTCAGAACATTCGGGACACAATGTATAAGTAACATTAACTTTGCTATAATTGAAGAATATTGAGTATAATGTTTCAAAATGTTGGTTGGATTATTATCAGCAAATTATTATGGAAGCTTAATGGTGGATTACAGAGCCGTTGTGAAGCATACATGGCCAGCAGGCAGAGGTGATCAGGTGTACTGTCTTCTAATAACAATTAAAAACAAATCTGCTACTGTAAAATAAAGTACAACAGGACCAAACTATAAGTGATAGTTTTGTACCTTCATAGCTAGTTACAGAAATAAAAATTAACATAGGGAAAGAGGCTACATCAGACCGAAACTTTGTGCATGCACTACAATTCTCTGATGGAATTATCCAACCTTTACCCATTATTAGCAGTGGCTGAAGCCAATGTACACTTTCCTCCATTTTATCAACGGGAAAGGAAAGATAAGCTTCCTTTTGATTGAGGAGCAAGGGAGTGAAAAGATAAAAAAATGCCATTTCATTCAGTCCAAAATACATCAATTATGAAGATTCTTCATTTGCTGGTTGGTTCACTTTTAAAAGGTATCAGCTGTACACTACAAGGGAAAAAAGGGTAATAAACTGCAACAATTTCTAATTTGGCCTGTAATGAAAGTAGCAGCACTTTGTAAAATGGAGAGATCTTGCCCATTGCCCTGAGCGAATTAAAGACTCGTTGCAGTTTTCCTCATTACAGAATTATATCCCCCCCCCCCAAATGTGTTTTCAAGTAATGGGCTCAGAAGGAGGTTAAAAAAAAATCTTGTTCTTGTGCAAGGTACACAACTTGAGTTTTTAAAAAGCAGCGGAAAGATGTAACACAAAGCTGCCAAAATCACACCTTTCGTTCTGGATTGCTTCCTTTATTTTAGGAGCACAACCAACATCTGGATTCAGATCTTTAAAATCTTTGTTTCCCATAGGCATCTACAAAAGAAAGTGGGAAAGCATGGCCAATTGCTCTGAATGTATATTTGTAATGTTTCATTAGGCCTCCAAAGTGACTAACAATAAACTTTAATAGCTCAGCCTAATAAGATGCAGTTCTGCCTCCAAAGGAAGCAAAAAAACCCAGCCATATAAGTTAGGCCAAAGGTCGATCTAAGAAAAATATGTTCATGGAAAACCAATGGTCAAAGAGAACTTCATTCAACGCTTTACGACTGACCTTGTACCAGTTATCAAATGCTATCCCAGATACTAGCGCTAGCCCCAAAACAGATTCTTGGAGGACCTCAAAATCTGCATGTTTGTAAGAATTCTGTTTATTTCCCCTCTTATTGTTCATTACATTATTTAATTTACTTAATTTATTATTTCATTTAGCAATTATGGTCCTTAGCAAGTATAGTCCTTAAGGAATCATACAAGATGAATATGCATGAAATCACCAAGGGAAGTAGCTTCTAAAAAAGGCTGCACATACTGAAATGGCCTTATTGCTACTTATCATTCGGTGCACATGGTAGAGATGGACAGTATTCTTAAATTCATGCTATGCTGACAGCCAAATGGTTTTTTCTTCTACCTTGTGAATAAAAAAAAAAGGAATTCAAAACGGATGTGCAATTATAGCATCATATAGGAAATCTGAGGTCTGCTAGCTGCCATCAAACTGTAACTCCCAATATTCCACTCCCATTATCCAGGGGGACTGGAGCTGCTGGGAGTTGTGATTCAGCAACATACGGATAATGTAACTTTTTGCATTGTGAATTGATAGCTATTAAAGTACAAAAAGCAAAGAGGGGAGACAAACAGAATTCTTACAATGAATGCAAATTTTGAAGTCTTCCAATGATCTTATTTGGACCAGTGCTGTTGCCAGTAAGGGGAAAGGACATGTTGACCAAGCTTGTAGAAAATAGCTAATACATTGAAATCCTGAAAATTATATCAGATGAACCTATCTACGTGGATCCTTCCCAATTGCAGAAAATAAAATGACAACAGTGAAGTGAAGCAAATTGCCCCCAAAATGAAATTCGCAATTTCATTCCTTTCAGATCTCTCCCCCCACCCCACTTCTCTCCCTCTCCCTCTTTCTCCTGAACTATCAGGAAAGTGAAATCTAGAACAGTCCGGTGCAAAAGAGCAAAGATACCTCTTTGTATTCAGAAAAGAATGATAATGAAATAATTGAAACTCAGTGCTTAGAGCAACTTTTTTTGATTCTACAGTATTTTTAATATTTTGGAAAAATGATCGCTATGGGAATGGAAGAGAAATGGTGGAAGATTATAAAATTAATTGAATGTTTGATTTTACCATTATCATTTAAGAATCACCTGTTAAAATTAGCTGGCTGTAGATTCAGGACAAAAGTAAATAACCCCTTAAGGAATTTACTATCTCCGAAATAATTAAATAGCTCTTAAAGGAGGATTAAGCAAACACATAGTAGTGAATAAACCTAACACCAGATATTAACAGAATAGCTGCTAAAACTGAGCTGGCAGGGATCGCTGATTCCTAGCCAGGAGGAAATTGAGAGTATAGTGGTAGGGGAGGAGAATAATTTTTGCTGGAATCTCTGTTTATGCACTTTCCAGCAATGGTTTGTTGGCTGTGGTGCTGGATTAGATAGATCCTTGTCCAAAACCGTATGGCTTCTTTTATGTTGTTAAGCAGCTCCTTCAGAGGTCCCTGCAATCCGCATTTGATGTAATGTGATAAACGGGTTCTACATCACCCCTCTTTACATATTAACTTTTGAAAGAATGTAGCCTGCTTCTTCTTCCACTTTTCCTAACAGGGATCTTTTCTTCGTAGTGTGAACAGTTGACGTAATGTTTGGAATCTGAGCAGTGAAACTATTTTGACGATTAAGGGCTAGGTAGAAGACTTGCCATCTAACGGCCACTCCATTGCCTTTTCAGTTTCACTTCTGTAGCTATTTGAGGGCCATTGAAGAACTGCAGAAGAAATGAATCAAGGATCTCTTCCCATCCCTTTTGGCATGGGGTTAATCAGGAACCCTTCCATGCAATGTATGTGGGATCACATTAGATTACTTCTGTCTTGAGCAGAACAAAGAGAACAGAGAATCAGCAGCTCTAAGCTTCATGCTCCAAGTGTTGTTGATGCCAACAATTACAACTTCAACGCAAAAGACAAGGCCAAAAGAAAGGAGAAGGTTTGAATAATTAATAAAGAGACATACTGGCTTTGAGCTGAGGCCTCATCTAAAGGTCCTTGAGAACGTAGAACAAATAATAGTCAGAAGGGACCTTGGAGATCTTCTAAACCAGCCCCCTGCTCAAGCAGGAGACCTTATACCATTTCAGGCAAATGGTTGTCCAGTCCCTTTTTTGAAAGCCCCCAGTAATGGAGCACCCTCAACTTCTGAAGGCAAGCTATTTAGAAAAAGCCGAAGGCAGGGGGGTGGATAGAAAGTTGGAGAGGAATGAAGATGCAGAAATAAGCAGGAATGAAGAGGTACCTTTTCGGGCCGCCATTAGGAAAAGGGCCATAACGAGCACCTCCACCAGATCCATTTCTCTTGAGTATATATTAAGAACAAAGATCTTCAGAGCTGGGCAAAAAAAAAAATCCCCCAGCAAGCTTTGTATTTCATTCTCCTGACGTTGTAACTAATTTCCATATAGCAACATCCCTCACTCACTTGTGGTTTCACTCATCGAGAAACTATCAAGATGGTCCTAGACTGGGTGGCAGCTCAAGGAAGCTGAAAAAACACAGCAGAATGAGGCAAGAGCATTCAGAGAGCGGAGGGGAAAACAAAATGAAACTCTTATCAAATGATACCTGCGATCAAGATGCTACAAAGCAAGCATTAGGACATCCTCCAGGAGACGCGATGAGATACAGAGGCTTGATAGTTTTATCGGTTCTTTTTCTCAGAAATGCACGATTTAGCTGTTGCTTTTCCTCTGCAATGATGGTGTTAATTTTCTTTTGATGGGCTGAATTTTAATGAAGATCAACAATCTTCATGTCAATCGTGAAGTTATAAAATTCTAGGCATTATTTTTGAACCAGCCTTTTCTATATTTTTTATCTTCGGATTCACAGTCTCTTTGGTTTGATATCTCCTCATTCACTGCCATAAAACTCAAGAGAAACCATTTGGTCGCTAATTGAAAAGGATGGGCACTTGAAGCAAAGCTGAAATGTCTTTGGGCAATTTCTTAAGATCCTTCAATTCAGCTCAATCCTACCTCCTTAATGAGTTCCTTTTTCTCTAATATCATTTCTACTGGGCTGCCCATGCACTAGCTTTTAATCTACCGATCTAAGCCAACGAAATCAGGAAACACAATGTGCGCGTAAAAGATCTCACCATACAGTTTTAATTTTAACTTTGGCCTCTAGTCCCAGGAAGCTTTGAATCCCAGGAAGCTTTGAAATGCTGCCCTCCAATGGACTTTTATCAGTACTACAGAAACACATGGGGGAGGGCTCAGATGTCATGTTAACAGGTTGAATCCTCTACATGTTCTATCCACTTGTTCCTTAACACACCTGTTCATTGGAGAATGGCCAGTGCAAAGCAGTGGTAAATTATGAAAAATTCTGTTGTCTCCTCACCATCCAATGTTTTCTCTCTAGGATGTCCCAGTGCCAGATACCACTCAAGCTCCAATATGTGGGACAAACGGCCTCCCTCCTAGCTTATTTTCAGAAGTGCATGGAAATGCTATTATAGTATCTGGCTCTGCTGGCTGAAAGTGTTCTCTCTGCAAAGCCTCCATATGTTTGCAGTGCAGGGACGATAAGGGCAATGAAGAGAAAACACAATGAGCTTGATTGAAAGCAGGGAAGGGTATAGCAGAGCTCAAAATGAAAGATGCATTGCTGAGTTGCAATGAATAGACCTCAGGAATTTCCAATTGCATTTAATTTATCATTATTGGATGATAACAGATGGGCTTTAATCTCAGCACAGATGCTGATAACTGGGTCTATTGTTCTTATGCAGTTCTACTTTTTAGATTGCTATTGTCATATCCAAAGGGAAACTCATATGGCAAAACATGCAAGTCATACATTGCCTACATCCAAAACCATGGCTTTGGTCAATGCACATTTCCCAGAAGACAAATAAATAAGAACAGTAAGCACTTATATCAGAAAGTCCTTTCGACTGCTTGTAGTCATTTTGTTAGACAAGCATGTACAGGGATTCACTTTTTGTTGTTGTGCTAGTGATTTAGATTGTTGTTTCTCATATTTTATTTTATTTTTTAATAGTATTTTTATTGATCTGTAGAGATTCTCAGTTATCCAGGTCATGGTTTTCCTAACGGTGCTTTTTCAGGAGGCAACTGGACTTTCTTGTTTTTTCTTTTGAAGATGTTCCGCTTCTCATCCAAGAAGGAATATGCCACGAATATAAATCCTTCCATTCCCCACTATCCTATGAGAGCTGAAAAAGCTTCTTCGATGCGAAGCGAAATGTCTTCAAAAGAAAAAACAAGAAAGTCCAGGTACCTCCCGAAAAAAACACCTTTGGGGCTATAGTGTTTTTACTGTTTTCATTTAATTTTACTTCAGCCCAGGATTGCTAAGTAAGATGGATAGTCATATATATTGGATAAACAAATAAACAAATAAACAAATACATACCATTTTTATATATCTTCCCACAGCTATTATTTAAAGAAGAATTACTTCAGTCAGATATGTCTAAAAGGCTTCGTTAAAAACAGTTTTATATCACCAGAATGGCCTGAAAATCCCAGTGTTACCCTCTGATTTCTTGACACCAATTTTCTCTCATTCCTAGGTTGCCCACAGTTGTATGGGGTAGTAAAATGGGTGCATATACTTTTAATAATAAATAGGTTTTTAAACATGATTTAACTAGTGTAATTCCATTGGTTTATGTCAGTGGTTCCCAAACTCGGCAACTTTAAGACTTGTGGACTTCAACTCCCAGAATTCTGGTTTACATAAACCATTGGTTTATGTATTACAAATAAATCATTTTTCTTCCTGTTTATCATAGAACCATGTTGGAAAAAAATAAACAAGGTAATTCTGCCTCTGATTTTTGAGGGAGTTAAATTTATGTTACAAGGGCAGATTTTAATTGGTAGATTCTCATGCCCAATTAATTTTGACACAGAGGCTACATCTTACATAAAAGAAAGGTGAGAAGTATATGACACTAGTTGTGCTTCAGCCAATCCCTGCCTTCAATATATCCACTCCTCCCAGAGTGTGTTGGCCAGAACTTACCTCAGTGAAGAATTTTGACTTGCTCAACAATCCAACCACACAGTGTGGTAAAGTTCTTTTGGAGACCGCCTTGATAAAGTTCAAGGCAGAGCAAAGGTGGTCTGTTTTGAAGAGTGGTTTGTTTCAATCTCAGGAACTTGTGTTTTTGGTTTATGTGCTAGACATGTTCTAAATGAATATTCAGCAGAGCAACCCGCCCACTGCCTTTTGTAATTTAGAAGTGGAATTCTACTTTGCTTTTTAGTTTTGCTTCAAAAGGCCACTTTTGCTCAAGCCTTATAAAAAACAAAGCACATTTTTCAAAGATCTGTACTGCCTTGGTGGACAGCACACATTTGATTTAGCCTGTCCCTGGTGACATAAAGTAGAAACAAGATTTCAAACAACTGATAGCAGTAATTGAGTTTTGCTAAGGTTTGCTGGTGAGGAAAGATTCTGAAACCTGAACTTGTAAATAAGTGTTTTTCAAACTTGGCAACTTTAAGGTATTTGGATTTCAACTGCAGAATTGCCCAGTCAGTACACTGGCTAAGGAATTTTTAACTCCATTCATCTGCTATGAACTACTTGTGATTTATTAGATCAGTCAGGGTAATTGCCTATTAGGGATTTACACCACTGATTTAATATTTTGCCTACCTGTTTGTCTGCAAACTGTCTTAAATACTTTGAAGTATTTAATAAACTTCTGTGGAATGTAAAGAAATTGGTCAACTTTTTCTTTGGCCTATCCCAATCTTTCCCCTTCTGTTGTCCTCTATATGAAGGACAACTCGGAACTCGGAACTCTATATACATTACACTCAGAAATTGTCCTCCCAGTGTGACCAATGGTTTTGCTGACTGGGAAAATATAGTCTGCCATATCTGGGGAGTACAGAATTCAGACTAACACAGCCTAACACTGGTGCATGTCCAGTGTATCTTGAATCATACTACAGCAGTTAATTGCTATTGTCCAATCCATACTGTTTTGCAAACATGCTTGACTTCTGTCCTCATGAAACAGATGTAGGTACCATAAATATTGGCACATGGTTGGCTCTAAATTAGTATAGGATGATTTCCTTGCCAAATTATCCATTATTGGTGCAGCTATCATTAATTTGGTTCTAGGCTATGCAGGTGCATAGATTTTGTACCAATAGGGACACATCCCCAGTTACATACAATCTGTTTTGACAGCATCAATCTGTTGGGATGTAACTCAGCAGAAGGAAGAGCAACCTTTGCCAAGTGATGATTTGGAATGCAGCTTCGATGTCAGATGTTTTCCCCCACCCACTTCATCTTTCTTATTTAAATTAGTTCAGAAAGTGCCTGCCAAGATTAAGGTCAGTTGTGTGAATGTTTCCTGAACTTTGTTCAAGCTTTGCTTTAGGCCTCTCTTCCTCCTCCTGTTTTAAAGAATTGGCTGCAATTTCAAAGTAACACATCTCAAATGGCTTTTTTTTTAAGAACTCTAAGTAGTTCTCCTCCAGTTTTAAAATTTTCAGCATACAACATTGTTTAAAAGTCAGTGAGAAATTAAGACTCCATCTTAATTAAGTGCCATCGTTCAATTAGTATGCTGGAAAAAATGTCCATCTGGGTTCAGTTCCAAGTGGGGAGAAAGACATGGAAGCTGTTTAATGGTGGACAGGACCACATGGTTTGATGTCTTGGGCAACATGAGCATACGGGTGAGAGAGAGAGAGTTTTATACCCTCCAAGGCCCTGCCTTGGAGCTTCCTGTTCCTGTGTAAGAAATGTATTCTGATTGGTTGTCAAACTCCCATGGGTCCATGCAGGAGTAAGGTTGTTTTGAGTCCCAGGCTTGGTTGAATCTTGCTGGGTGATGTAATGAATGGGCTTTGGGCAATTCCTATTATGGTTTAATGGCTTTGTCCCAGTTTGGACCTTGACTGTGGCTAATCCTATCACCCTGGAGCTGAAAGTTTCTTGCAAATAGAATGGTGCAGTCTTTGGTCTTGTAGATAGGTTGGCACCAGTCTTTCTGGAGCTATTAACAAAGGTGAGGGATGATTTCCATGAGCATGTTTCTCCTTTTCTCATCCAGGAAAGTATAATATCCTTTTTAATATTTCCTAGTATATTTCATTCTTCTAGGAGAGGGGTGTGCTAACTTCCTACAAGCAGATCACAGGGGAATTAGGGGGAGGGAGTTGAAATTTGATGACAACCCATCTCAAAAGCTCAGGAGTTACATCAGAAAGAAATGGCACCACAAGGGAAGGGTTAATTGTGGCATTTGGGAATCAATTGTATTATTCTGAAAGATGGACTTACTGCTCAGTGGCAAAGATCTAGAAGTCAGTTTTGCCAAACTTTCAGCAGCAAAGGAAATTATTTCCAACTTATGAAGAGGCTTAATCTGCCACAAAGATCAGCAGATATGATTGAGTCTGATCTCTGAATCTGATATACTTTGCCCCACTTTGGAAATAAGGAATAGAACGGTTGATCCCTCTGTAAGCAAAACATTTAAAAATCAAATGGTTGATTGTCCGCAGGAAGATAGAGCCAGGGAGAAAGGGTCAATCCACTATCAAGCATCATGCCTGATATACCTAAACAGGCATATATATCTGCAAAGTGGCTAAATCAATCTTACTGATTATAGCAGAAATTTGCTAGGTGTGAAACCTTATAATTATGTTTACCAGCTCCCACTGTGTGCTGCACCACAAAACGAAAACCCGTCTGCATCTATATCTTACCCTGCCCCATATGTCCCTCGTTGCTGTAACCTCACAGCTGTCTTACATTACCTCCCCAGGGCTTCATTCCCATCCCCCAAATGTCACTCTTGATTATGTATTAATTACTCATCACCCAAAGTGTGGAGGCGCTGTACTTAATGCCCAGCTTGAATGTATACATCTTCCAGTTTGTCATTTAACTGCCTCCAGCAATAGCTGCCTTCATAAACCGCCTCATTAAGTTTAATTTAGTCAAATGCCTTTGCCTTGTTTTTTTTTTAAAAAGTAGAAGAGGGTTAATAAAGAGAACAAGTACTTCAACTGGTCAATGCTTATTTTTTTAATCATATCTACAAGTTGGAAGAGTGTATTTTAATATTATAATCTGCCTAGAGTTGCCTAGCAATGAGATAGGTGGCTAAATAAATAAATATTGAATATATACCTTATATTGTCTGTTGTCTACCAAATATAGCTGAGGTAGCAGTTCATTGCCTGCTATCTGGAAATGTAGGACAGTATTCTTGGAATAAGGCATGCTTAATTACTACAAAATAGGACATCACAAACTCAGAGAATATATTCAACTGTAAAAACATGTATTTAGAGTTCCAGTTTATTTCATAGTGCACTTTTATGTTAGAAAAACATTTTTCCCCATGATGCTGTGCTCTGCCTTACTGGAATGGTAATGATTTTAATAGATTTAAAAGTAGTGATTTTACATTTATTCTCTTGCCTGTAATTGGGGATGGGGGGTGGGGAGAGAACAAGGATGAGTTAAAGCAGTAGAGGAAGCAATTGAATGTAAATTAATTTGTGTAAGGGGGATCCTAAGTGAGGATTCAGATTTTCATTTTCACTTTTTTAAAGTTGGGAGCCAGAAAAAGGAATGAAGAGCTAATTAATTTTGATTTTTTAATGGAGAAGAGGAACCATCCTTCCACTGGTGCAGTTTTGCTTGTTAATGTTTTGTTGTTGTTTGTTGTGTGTGTCACTCTGTGCATTTTCTGGGAAATTTTAACTGACCAGAATAAAAGGTTAGGATTTCTGAGGGCTAAATATCTTATTAAAGACAGGCTATCCTGGATACAGGTTTCAAATAAGATCAGCAAAGATTTTTTTAAAAAGAGGAAAACAAAGGAGATATTAGAACCCAAAGGCAAAAATACACAAAGAGAAGGATCTTAGCAAAGAATGTCAGAGAGCTCTTAGAAGCAGTATTAAACGAGCTTTGTAAAGAATTCAAAGATGAAAACAAATACAAAGACAGAAGAAAAGTCTTCCAAAAGATCTCCAAATGCAGAAAGTTCAAACCCTGAACTGGTAGACAAAGGACACCAAAGAACAAATAGTAAACTAACTGTTTCAAAAAGATCAAATAAAGACAGAAGGGCTATACTGAAAATTCTGAACAGCAGAGATGTCAACATCCATGGTATTTTTTTTTACTTATAAGATGTTTCAGGACTTGGAGCTAAAGTTGGATCAGTACTCCAGACATGACCAAGTTAAAAGACTACAAAAATTAATGGAATATCTATCTATAGAAATATGGCAAGGAACAGAAGAAGGATCAGTAAAAGTTCTAAACAAGCTCTTGCCAGCAAATCTGGGGAACAAAACAATGGACAACAGATTGGAAGAGCTCAATCTACATATTGATATCAGAAAGGAGACTTAATGGAATGTACAGACTATTGTATTCTATGCTTACTATCGCCTGCTACCAAAATAAAGCTCAGAATCATCCAACACACTTTAGGAAAGTTGAAGAATAAGAAACATTATTGCTAATGCACACTAGATAATTGAGAAAGCCAAAGAATACCAACCAGAAGTCAAAAAGTACTTCACTGATTATAGAAAGATATTTGATTGTATGGGCTATGTTAAGTTGCAGAATGTCCTTAGAAAGATGGAAATCCCAGAACATTTCCTAGTCCTCATGAGAAACCTATACACAAGACAGGAAACCATATTTCAGACAAAAAAATGGCAAAACAAGTAACGTAGTGAGATAAGGCTCACTTTCCTTATTCATTCAAACAATGTGCTAAATAGTTACTAAGAAAAGTTAGATTAAAAGGAGGTGGACATGATTTAAACTGAAGGAAGAAATATAATTAACCTGCTGATGACATTATTCTGATAACTGGAAATGCAAATATCCTGCCTGCTCTAGTAATGAAAATGTCAGTGTTCCAAGTATCATGCAGAATTAAATCAGAGTCCAAGGCAAAATGATTCTTAAAGTTCCAATTTAACAAGTCAGACATCTTGGCACATCTGTGGAATCCCAATTCTGGAAGTTACCTAGGATTCCCACCCAGTTGAAAGTTCATGATCTTGTCCCCACACCCACAAATCCTTCACATGGTCCAATCTTCTTCTTCCACACTAGCAAAAGATGACCTTGGGCTTCTAGAAAAGAATGACAACAACACATTCCACAATTCTACTCCTTTCTATTCCCCCCTCCCAACTACTACACCAATGAAACAACATAATGAAATAAGAGAGAGTGTGGCAGGCCAAAGCTCCTAAAAGGGATATAACTGCAGGCCTGACAGAAAGTCAGGTAACACAGTGGAAAAAATTGGATTAAAATTAAATATAAAGAAAATCAAATTAATGACAGCAGGTACAACAGCTAGCTTTAGAGTTGACAGTGAAGATTCTAAAGTGGAAGATAGCTGCTATCTTTTAGGATCAACTATCAATATTAAAGAACCAGCAGTCAAAAAATATGCCATAGTAGCTCTTAGCAGAAAAACAATGAAGGCATTGGAACAGTTATTCAATTATTCTGATATGTTTATGGACATCAAAAACAATAGGATTTGGACTTTCCTTTGACATTCTATGGATATAAAAGTTAGAGTTTAGAGGAGAATAAAAAGAATATTGGCACTTTTGACTTTGGTGTTGGAAAATACTGCTGATAGTAAATAATAGATATTAATTTAAAACAAGCTAACAAATGGATAGCAATTACATTTAAACTTACATACCACTCCATAATGCTTTACAGCACTCTCTGGGCAGTTTATAGAATCAACATATTTCTCCCAACAATCTAGGTTCTCATTTTACCAACTTCAGAAGGATAGAAGACTGTGTCAACCTGAAGCCGGTCAGGATCAAACTCCTGGCAGTTGGAAGAGTTAGCCTGCAATACTTCATTCTAACTATTGCACCACCACGGATCATCCACCAATTCAATTCAAAGTTCTTACTGAAGGTCTAAATGATCAGACTTAAATTATCATATTTTGCATACCTTATATGAAGACACAGGTTTCTTGAGAATATAATTTATATAATGCTGGGAAAGATGGAAGGAAATTGAAAAGGATAACCAGCAACAAGGTAAATAGTCTTGATTATAGTGGTGATGGGTGCACCCATGACAGACAAAGGATTTGGCTGGGAAGCAAAAGGCTAAAGAAAGTCTATCCATATGACCTATTTATATGCTGAGGATCAAAACACATAATCAATCAATGAATTAATATGTTTTCTACTCTGCTGTCTGTTAAAAAGTATTTTATTTTAAAAACAGGGACATCATTTTTTGAAAAACCTGATCAGCCACTATATTATATCTCAGTTAATTAGAGAACCAACGAATCATTGTGCGAACTGAATATTAAGGTTGTATATTGATTTTGTGTTTGCTATCTTTTCCTTTTTATATTAACTGATACAAGATAATTCAATGCAACTGCAGTTCTTAAGGAGAATAAATTAAATATAGCTTCAAAATGCATTTTAATTAAGATTTACAACATTGATTTAAAACTTGTTGGTAGACTAGTTAATAAAGAGAGCAAGCCCCAGCTGCCGCTTTCTTTGGCTTCTGCTCTTCTCATGCTTTTAGGCTCCCCATGAGCCTCAAGATATTATAGATCTTATCAATTCTCCACCTTTCTATATTGAAACATTTTGCCAAGATGTACAGATTCCCCTACTGGATCTAATTTTTCAGGAATTATCTATACTTTGCAACTGATCCTTGTGTTTTCTTGACAAAGACAAGTACGTTGGTATTTGATATATTAATTTTCAAATCCATATTTCTCACTGGGCCATACATCTACTGTATGTAAAATTCACTGCAAACCATTTAGGTTTTTAGTCAGGAACACAGAATTATTGGCATACAATGTACAAGTAGTCCTTGACTTACAACCACAATTGAGCCTGAAATTTCCATTACTAAGCAAGACAGCTGCTAAGTGCAGTTTGCCCCATTTTACAACTGTTCTTGCCACAATTATTAAGTGAATCACTTCAGTTGTTAAGTTAGTTAGCAACATGTGACTCTGACTTCCCATTGACTTTGCTTTTCAGAAGGTCACTAAAAGTGATCACATGATCCCAGGACATGGCAACCATTACAAATACATGCCAATTGGCAAGCGTCCAAATTTTGATCATGTGACCATAGGGATGCTGCAATGGTCATGTGAGAAATGGTCATAAGACACTTTTTTCATTGTCAAACGGTCACTAAACAAATGGTTGTAAGTCAAGGTCTATCTGTATATCTGAATTTACATTCTCAAAACACATACCTCTGCTGTCCCCACACACAAATGCATTCCTTATGCATTTGTCCATAAATACCTTAACATCCAAGAGAAGATCACACATCCGTGCCTCACGGTTCTACCACAAAACCGCAGTAGACTAAAGCGCGTGTGACTAAAGCGCAGTGACAAAACCGCACCGTCAAAACTGCGCGACAACAGCGCGCCGACAACAGCGCACCGACAGAAGCGCGCTATAACATAACCCTAAAAATAACCCTAAACCTAACGCTAAACCTAACGCTAAACCTACCCTAAACCTAACCCTAAACCTAACCCTAAACCTAACCCTAAACCTTACCTTAAGTTAAATCGTGCTTCTGTCGGCGCGCTGTTGTCGGCGCGCTGTTGTCGGCACGCTTTTGACATCGCGGTTTTAGCACCGCGGTGTTATCGGCGCGCTTTTGACGTTCGCGGTTATGTCGTGCCACGGTGCCTCGCTGCCTGCCCAACAGTGAGACATTTGCTAAACATTGCATTCCCACCCCCACCTACTTGAATTCCATTCTCAGTTATCACTTTTAACCACCAATCTGCACCAGTGGTGGGATTCTTTTTTTTTTTACTACCAGTTCTGTGGGCATGGCTTTGTGGGCGTATCTTGGTGGGCGTGACAGGGGAAGGATACTCTAAAATCTCCATTTTCTCCCCACTCCAGGGGAAGGTTACTGCAAAATCCACATCCCAACTGGGACTTGGGAGACTGAGAATAAATGAGGGTGGGGCCAGTCAGAGGTGATATTTACCGGTTCTCCAAACTACTCAAAATTTCCGTTACCGGTTCTCCAGAATTGGTCAGAACCTGCTGAATACCACCTCTGATCTGCACATTTCATACAAATGTGAAATGGAGAATGGGAATATCCAGTTTTGGAAACTCAGAGAGTCTAAGTGTTAAGAAATGTAAAAACAATGTAAATAAAGAAAAAAATGAGATAGACATTGGGAAATATATAACAGTTAAAAGTGTAGATGTTGTGTGGAATTATGCTCCTAAAAACGTATTTTGATATTTTATTGTGAGCTTCAGCTTACCAAGTCTGGGGTCTGACAAATAAAATAATTCTATGCAAATGGAAGGAAATTTATTCTGCTATTAATGAATGGATTCAAAATACATAGTCCATCAATGTTTGTAATCCCTTTATATTCTAAAATAAGATGAAGCAATATGTTTCTCCATTTAATGACAAATTTAAAGATTGAAATAATCTTTCACTGAAGCGAGTTTTTTTTTCTCCTAGTTTCTTTTATATTTTCCTTTGTGTTCACTTTACTTTAATCACTGTAACGTATGTAGGTTTTTTTTGTTGTTGCTGTGCAATGACTGACAAATTATCTTTTGGTTTTTTAATCTTATTTATACTTCCCTTATTTAAAATTCAGTTCCATAGTTTCCAAAACGTTTCATAATTTCAACCTTATTCCCTTGATATAAATCCATAAGCAGTCAATGCATTTCTTTCTCGTACTCAGACAGCGTTCAATTACCTGCTGAATAGCAAATTTCGGATTCACATATTCTTTGCTCAGCATTAAGATTCACCTTCCCAGATGTTCATTGCTGCCTCTGAGACCTTTTCAGTTAGAATTATACCAAACACCTCCCCAGCTCCATTCGTTTGACCTTTCCCTTTGTGTAAGGGCGTTGCGCAGGCATGGATACAATTTTCACACATGTTAAAAGGTCACATAAGCGAAACATATTCATTTGTCAACTTTCTATAGTTGATATGTCATGTATTATCTTTCAACAATGTAGCCAGATGCACTGGATAACTTTGTTTTTGACCAGTTTTTAATCAATTGGACGTTTACACACACATATATATAGCTTTTTTTCATGTTTACTTCTTTGACATAACCATTTTCACTCTCCTAAGGATCTTTAAGCATTCTTTTGTTTCAGTTTTATCCCAAAGCATTTAATTCTTAATTGCATTCACTTTGCTGGAAGCTCTTTTTCTAATTATTTTTCACCTACTTCCAAAACATTCCCCTCCCCCAATCAAATCATTTTGTATTTAGTCAGTGTCTTTGATCTGAACCACTCCTTATTCTCTTTTTTTGACTAGTGTGAGACAAGGGTGCCATACCAAAGATGAAGCAGGCACTTAAGCAGGATGGACAAAAGCCCTGAATATTATCTGAATCTTATCTAGAGCAGCAGCCTCCAACCTTTTGAGGGCCAGGGACCGGTTCCGTGGAGAGAGGTTGTTCTGCGGACCAGTTCCGCGGGGGTGTGGTTTCATGTGTTGCCTGTAAACTGCGGAGGGGGTTCGCTTGTTTGCGCGACATGGTTTCTAGCATGCTGCAACCCGTTACCAGTCCACGTACCAGGGGTTGGGGACCCCTGATCTAGAATATATATATGACAATGCTTGACAACCAACAGAACAAGGACTTGTGGGAGAATGAAAGGAATCCCCTAAGCCCATCCAATCTTTAAGTTGTGCTTGTATCCAGACTTGGCAGCTTGTGTGCCTTTGGCTAGTGCTTGCCATGGGTGTGTGTGTGTGAAAGAGAGAGAGGTATGTGTGTGAGGGAGAGGGAGAGGGAGAGAATGTACATTGCAACAAGTAAACTTTTGTGATTACTTTAGAATTAGATTCACTGGGTCTCCCTCTACTCCAAAGAACCAGTTGTGTCTCAGTATTCAGTTGAAAATTATTTGAATGTGGCTGTTGACCAGGGCTGTGAATGTGGGAATGACCATAAGCTGTAACCTGAGAGCAGGTGTGTAACACTATATGTTTTGCAACTATTTTTCTCTCTCTATGCATATTATACAGTAGCTTTTTCTC
Source organism: Thamnophis sirtalis (assembly GCF_051295495.1). Taxonomy (NCBI): domain Eukaryota; kingdom Metazoa; phylum Chordata; class Lepidosauria; order Squamata; family Natricidae; genus Thamnophis; species Thamnophis sirtalis. The sequence goes on along the minus strand of NW_028261381.1, from coordinate 67,452,172 downwards.
ATCCTCATTTTTGTAGCTATTAGTGTCTTGCGTGCATAGTTTCTTATCTGCTCCTTCCTTTACTACATCATTCCACAAGCATTTGTCTTCATATTTCCCATTAACATTAAGTTCACATCCTTCCATTGCATTTTGCAACATAATTATTTCCACTGTATTCTAAGCAGCTTCTTCATCTTTTTCTCTTATGTTCACTTTCCATTCATTCACCTGTGAAATTACTCTATTGCATAATACATTTACAGGACTCACACTGGTTTTTTCTTAACATTGTTCTACTTTTCTTTTTTCTTTTCTTTTTTCTTTTTTTCTTGGAATTATTTATATTGTTAAATTCCTATTCGCATCTCTACCATATGTAGCTTAAACTGTATATTTGAAACAAAATGAAACTTTCTAGGCAGAAATTCACTAGTCACTATTTTTATTCTTGGTCTCTGAATGATTAAATCATTTTTTCTATATGTTATCTTCCTATTTCTATCCATCCATTTCAACAAATGAATAACTCCCCAACCCCAAACTAGAATATTTGCAATTTTTCCAAAAATTTACTGGACTGTAACATACAACCAACACCAATCTCTAAATTTCTATTTTTCACACACATCCATCCACAGATAGATGATACCAATTTATACTTATTGGCATAGATTTTGTTTGGAATTACATTTTCACTTTCACTCTCCTACATGCATTCATCAACTCAATTCTATGTGACATGATCACTTTTATTGAGACCTATTGTATTTTTTATATTTCTTTTAGCTTTACAGACACATCCTTTTCTTTTTGTTGTCTCATTGGTTATTTCATGCTGTCATTTATTTTTCTTATGTTCCAAGTTCAAGACCTTGAATTTAGAGATAGCGATCTCCACTTACCATCATGGTTCACCTAATGCTTTTTAGTAAAACAGAAAATATATGGACTACCTTATTAACTTTAGTCATACCTGTACCTATTCTACATGTGGCATTCCTTCCTAACAGCACCATGTCAGTTCTGGCCAATATTTGCTAGTATAACACAAGAGCAACCAAAGCTTAATTTTACCTTAAGTATGTTCATGCTATTTTGTGCCATGTCACTAGTATTAAAGCCAGTCTAATCTAGAGGCTGCCATAAAAGACTATACATATTATAGCAACTAGAAGATCCAGTAAGTGTATTGACATATTCAAGACACAGGTACAATAACAATACTGCATATATACCTTCTTTTATTATGTTTTAACAGTGTAGAAATAGCATTTAGATTCTATGAATATAAGGAGACAGATTTTTCTCTCTCTCCTGTGCCTTTCATATTTGCATGATCAGCAGAAACATGGCTAACTTTAGACATATCCATATTGCAAGTTTAACTTAAGAAAAGCTGTTCCTGATCATTTCTTTTTCCAGTCATCCTAGTGCTACAACTACACTCCCAGATTCTATTGGTGGTCTGAATCCTACCAGTTATGACATTCCCACCTGAATTTTCATTGATGGAAATAGCTTCCAGTGGAAATAATCACTTTTAACAATAGAATAGACAGAGGCTTTAGAAAAGAGGAGAATGGGCGACTGAGAAAGGCTTCTTATATGGAGAACAGAAGTATAAAAAGGAGAAATTTACAGGTGCAACTTTTCCTGAAATACAGGTGAAATTCAAAAAACTACAATATCGTGCAAAAGTTCATTTATTTTAGTAATGCAACTTAAAAGGTGAAACTAATATATGAGATAGACTCATTACATGCAAAGCAAGATAGTTCAAGCCATGATTTGTCATAATTGTGATGATTATGGCTTACAGCTCATGAAAAACCCCAATCTCAGAAAATTAGAATATTACATGCAATCAATAAAACAAGGGTTGTACATAGAACAATATTGGACCTCTGAAAAGTATAAGAATGCATATGTACTCAGTACTTGGTTTGGGCCCCTTTTGCAGCAATTCCTGCCTCAATGCGGTGTGGTATGGAAGCTATCAGCCTGTGGCACTGCTGAGGTGTTATGGAAGACCAGGATGCTTCAATAGCGGCCTTCAGCTCTTCTGCATTGTTCGGTCTCATGTCTCTCATCTTTCTCTTGGCAATGCCCCACAGATTCTCTATGGGGTTCAGGTCAGGCAAGTTTGCTGGCCAATCAAGCACAGTAATCCCATGGTCATTGAACCAGGTTTTGGGGCTTTTCGTAGCGTGGGCAGGTGCCACATCCTGCTGGAAAATGAAGTCAACATCCCCATAAAGGTCGTCTGTGGAAGGAAACATGAAGTGTTCCAAAATTTCCTGGTAGATGGCTGCATTGACCCTGGACTTAATGAAGCACAGTGGACCAACACCAGCAGATGACATGGCTCCCCAAATCAACACAGACTATGGAAACTTCACACTGGACTTCAAGCATCTTGCAGTGTGTGCCTCTCCATTCTTCCTCCATACTCTGGGACCTTGGTTTCCAAATGAGATGCAAAAGTTGCTCTCATCAGAAAAGAGGACTTTGGACCACTGAGCAACAGACCAGGTCTTTTTTCTTTAGTCCAGGTAAGACACTTCTGACGTTGTTTGTTGTTCAGGAGTGGCTTGACAAGAGGAATATGACATTTGAAGCCCATGTGCAGAATCCGTATGTGTGTGGTGGCTCTTGATGCACTGACTCCAGCCTCAGTTCACTCCTTGTGAAAGTCCCCAACACTTATGAATGGCCTTTTCCTGACAATCCTCTCCAGGCTGTGGTCATTCCTGCTGCTTGTGCACCTTTTTCTTCCACACTTTTCCCTTCTACATAACTTTCTATTAATGTGCTTTGATACAGCACTTTGGGAACATCCAACTTCTTTTGCAATTACCTTTTGAGGCTTTCCCTCCTTATGGAGGGTATCAATGATGGTTTTCTGCACAACTGTCAGGTCAGCAGTCTTTCCCATGATTGTGATTCCTAATGAACCAGACTGAGAGACCATTTAAAGGCTCAGGAACCGTTTGCAGATGTTATGACTTAATTATCTGATTAGAGTGGGACACTTTGAGCCTAGAATATTGCACCTTTTCACAATATTCTAATTTTTTGAGATTGTGAATTTGGGGTTTTCATGAGCTGTAAGCCATAATCATCACAATTATGACAAATCACGGCTTAAACTATCTTGCTTTGCATGTAATGAGTCTATGTCATATATTAGTTTCACCTTTTAAATTGCATTACTGAAATAAATGAACTTTTGCACGATATTCTAATTTGTTGAGTTTCACCTGTACACTGTATTATAAATGAAGCTCGGCTCCAGATTGACCTTGGCAACTACATGAAAGAAGTTTGCTAATTGCTTTCTTCTCAGATTTTTTTTTAACTTTCGAGATTTCCAAGTAAGTATGTATCCAGTCTGATTCTGCTTAGTTTTCAAAATAAGATCAAGTTAGCTAAGTATTGCTACCTCTACAGATAAGACTCCTGCTGAAGCTGCAGAAAGACCTATTATAGTTTCAGTTTGGTCTTTAATTTTGCCTGCTTAAGAGGGATATATGGGAATTTCCTGGAATGCAGTCATCATCCTTTTCCTTCCCTCACCAATGGATTCTTTGATTGACAGGCTAAGCAGGAGCAAGCTATATCTAGCATTGGGAGCATCTGGATACTTTTTGTGCAAGCATCTGACCCAGAACCTTTTTCTGCTGATGCATGGGCTACTATTCCCATAATCCTCATCCAGCATGGATATGTTAGCTAGAAATGGTGGAAATGCTGGTCTTCCATATGAGGAGTGTGGCGCTTGAAAGAAGGCCAAAGTACAGTTACCTATCAGGGTAAAGAGTGAAATGACCATTCTGATATACAGCAAGTTATGTCTGAAGAGAATAACATGATCAGACAATTGTAACAGCATGCAGGAGGCTCTTAATTGACACAGGGGGAATTGCCAGTCGCAAGCTCTGTTTTGTGCATTTCCAATTGTCTGAACACATTATCCACTTTACCTTTTAAAAATGTCCCCTCACTTTCTGGGATTGTCTTCCCTTTCCAACAGGAAATTATAGGTAAAGACATACAAGACCTTTAGTGTTTAATCCATATCTCTTAATCAGCTATTTTAAATGGTTCAGTGTTTTGTCCATAAATCATTTTATGGAGTTGGTGTTCCAAGCATGCATTTCACAGCAAATTTACCACTACGGCTTCCCACAGGAAATGTATCAATCTACTATTTACTTTTTAGAAGTATGATATATTCCTGGGTTACCTTATGAAAGATTCCAGTTCTGCTTTCCCTAATGCTGTATAATTTTATAACAAAATTTTTATCCCTCTATATTATGAACAACTCAATGAGGTTTACACAGAAAAAAACCTCATCCAATAGAATAGCAGTAGACTTAGCAGTCTTAGCAGTAGAATAGAATAGAACAGAATTCTTTATTGGCCAAGTGTGATTGGACACACAAGGAATTTGTCTTTTGTGCATATGCTCTCAGTGTACATAAAAGAAAAAAATACATTAAGAATCATAAGATAAAACATTACATAAATACATAAAAACATAACATAAATACATTAAGAATCATAAGATAAAACACTTAGTGATAGTATAGGTTACTAATAAGCAACCAAATAATATTGGAAACAAATAAAACAATATAAATTGTAGAGACACAAACAACACGGTTATAGTCATAAGAGTGGGGGGGGATAGGTAATAGGAAGGAAGAGAATAATAATAATAATACAGTCTTAGTAAATAATTTGACAGTGTTGTGGAAATGAGTTATTTAGCAAAGTGATGGCATTTGGGGGAAAACTGTCCTCGCGTCTAGTTGTTCTATCCTCTAGCGTCGTTTTGAGGGTAGAAGTTGGAAAAAAAACATGTCCAAGATGGAGGGGTCTCACATGAGATATTTTCGCAGCCCTTTTTTTGACTCGTATAACATACAGGTCCTCAATGGAAGGCAGGTTGGTAGCAATTGTTTTTTTCTGCAGTTCTAATTATCCGTTGGAGTCTGTGTCTGTCTTGTTTGGTTACAGAGCCAAACCAGACAGTTATAGAGATGCAGATTACAGACTCAATAATTCCTCTGTAGAACTATATCAGCAGCTCCTCGGGCAGTCTGAGCTTTCTGAGTTGGTGCAGAAAGAATATTCTTTGTTGTGCTTTTTTGATGACATTTTTGATGTTAGGTGCCTATTTTAAGTCTTGAGATATGATAGAACCTAGTCTGGAATTTCAATTGGTTTTGAATGGAGATATGTCCTACATTCGGGGAACAATAAGCCCAAATAAAACAAAAATAACCACTACAGCAAAAGGTAATGCATCTTCAAGCAGCAAGCTAGAACTGAGCAATGGTTACCTAAAACAAACTTATGAGGATTATCAGTCCTATTAAAAATCCCTACTAAGAATATTTTATTCATACACTAAAAAGGACAGGAAAGGAATGGTAGAAGAATTCAGAAAAGCGGGGGAAGCTGAACTACATGTTTAGGGTCTATGACAATTCGCCACAGGCAACTCACCATAGCCATCTCACCACAGCCAACTCACTGCAAGACAAAGAGTTGCACTAATATCAAATAAAAGATGGAATAGAATCATTAAATCATTAAAGAAAGGGTGTAAAAGGAGGGATAGAATGAAATGTGAATGACAAAAATTAAAATATCTTTTATTTATTTTAAATAATTAAATCGAATTGTTAAATTGTCCGGCGGCAAATTGGCCATGGCAAGTGGTTTTGTGGCAAATTGGCCATAGCAAGTTGACTGCAGCAAGTTATCCTATTCAGACATGACTGGGTGACCTCAGCAGAATTAACATTTCTTGAGGACAGGAAGATATTATGCCATCTTCTAGCATTACTTTACTGTACTGTACAATAGTTTGCACATTCTTTAGAACTCCTCTTTTTATCTTGGAATGTAGTTTGACCTGTTCCAATTGGCTGGCCACTATGTCATTCTCCATAATTGGTTTAGTTTTTTAACTTGGTAATAACTGAAGTGCTGATATAATTTCAGCTTCTAATACTAGAGGTCCTTGTAGATAGGGAATATCTTCTAAGGCAGGTGTCCCCTGGGCCACAGCTACTACCGGACCATGGCCTGTTCACAACCGGCTGCAGAAGCAGGCATACTCACAGCGGGCAGGTGAGCATGTGAATGCAGTACCATTTGTGCTTGCCCACCTCTTATGCACAACCATCTCCTCTCCTCCCCTCAGCCAGTCTACAAAGCCAGAAAGCTTGGAGACCACTGTTCTGAGATATCTTGGATATTGACACCTCTATACAGTATTTCAGTATATGTTTTCCATTTTCCTTTGATCTCTTTGAATTGATTGCTATTTGTCCATTGGTGTCCTTTAGTATTCCAATTTGAGGTTGAAACTTTCTTCTGAATTCAGAGTTCTTTTCAAAAATGTCCCTTGTTTTTCTGTGTTTGTTTTTCTCTTTGTTGTCCTTTTAAATGTTGCAGTACTGTTCCTTGTCTCTTCTAATAGCACACTGAACCTGTTTATTAAGTTCCTTTCTGACAAGTATGTCTTTTTTGGCTTCCACAATTTGTTCTGGCATCATTATTCTCTTTTTTCAGTTTTGGCAGGTTCCACACACACACACACACTCATCCTTAACAACTTTAAGTTCATTCCATGATTCCTCTGGTTCTCTATGAATAAAGTTAAGAACTTGTTGGTGTTGTTCTTGAAAATGGTATATTTTAAGATCACATTGTGGAAACTCACTGGCTTTCTTGAAGTCACTTCTGTGTGGAATCGTGAATTGAGAGGTAAACCTCCTGTGAACCATAGGAGACATTATGACTGAAAGGCAGCTCAGCTATTTATTTATTTATTTATTTATTTATTTATTTATTTATTTATTTATTTATTTATTTATTTATTTATTTATTTATTTATTTATTTATTTATTTATTTATATTTATATCCCACATTTATAAATAAACCAAAAGCAGTAAAAACACACAATACACCTTCCTCCTACTATTTTCCCCACAACAACTCTGTGAGTTGAGTTGGACTAAGAGAGAGTGACTGGCCAAAGTTACCCAAGCGGCTTTCATGCCTAAGGTGGGAATAGAACTCACAGTCTTTTGGCTTCACTTCAGATGAAGGAGAGATCTTGAGATCACCCATATGTATTCTGGGCAGCTGTTTTTGGTGAGTAGATAGCAGAAATTGACATTTTTGTGGTTGCTTGCAATTAGGTATGAGTAACAAGATTCCATCACGCTATGAGCCATTCGACCAACCTTAACCATTTAATCACTTTGGAATTTATTTATTTTCCTTATTGTTTGTAAAACATTGCAAAACCTTCAGAACTGCAAGTTTGGCATTTGCTGGACAAGTTTCTTTTCAATTCATTCATACACACACACACATGCACGAGCGCGCGCGCGCACACGCACACACACACACACACACACACACACACACAGAGAGAGAGAGAGAGAGAGAGAGAGAGAGAGAGAGAGAGAGAGAACATACAGTTTTAAGAGATGTTTTGCAATATAAAGCAAAGGGATGATGTAGCATAGATTTTAGAAAGTTTTTAAAAAAAATAGATTAAGGGTTAAGAATAATTTGAATTAAAGAAATACTTTGAAATTAATTAAAAGGATCTTTCCTCATGGGAAAAAATTCTTTGCTTGCATTACAAACTGATAATAGAACTTTGAAGTGTGGACATTAGAGAGTATCATATGTCTATTGTAAAGGAAACATTTGATAGTTGGATACAAGAGATTCTCAAACTGTTTAACTCTATAATGGAATCATAAGCTTTTATTGAAGAGGAATAAGCCCAATGGATAAAGACAAAATGGACTTTACAGTGGATTTAAAACTTAGAACTTGCAAGAAAGAGAGAAATACAAATAAAGAGGGGGGGGGGAGAAAGAGGGAAATACAAAATAATAATAATAATAATAATAATAATAATAATAATAATAATAATGGCTTAAAAACAACAAAATCATAGATCGGCTAATCAGAAGATATAGATTGGATACAAGAAACATCAATGAAGCTGTAGAGATTGTAAAACAGCAGATAACAGCAACAGCTAGAAAAATTGAAAGATATGAGACACGAATCATCCAATATAAACAAAATCAGCAATTTCGATCAGACCAACGGCGTTTTTATCAAAGTCTTAATGTGAATGGTGACACCAAAAGTGAAAAACCAGAAAAACAGGCCACAGTTGAATTCTGGAAAGAATTGTGGGAAAATGCAAAGGACTACAACAAGGAAGCAAAGTGGATACATGACTTTGAGAAAAGCATTGGCAACAAACAAATGCAAGTATTAGAAATAACAACTGAGATGGTCAAAAATCGAGTAAAAAAGGTAAAGAATTGGACATCACCTGGAAAGGACCAATTACATGGTTTCTGGCTCAAATATCTGACCAGTTTACATGCAATATTGGCCAAGCAACTGAATGAAATTTTACAAAAGGGCCAAATTGATGAATGGTTGACAACTGGAAAAACATACTTGATTCAGAAAGATGCAACTAAAGGAACAACACCTGAAAACTACAGACCAATAACATGCTTGCCAACAACCTTCAAATTACTCACAGGCATTATTGCAGATAACATGATGGATTATTTGGAAACAAACAACATCTTGCCAGTAGAGCAAAAAGGCAACAAAAGAAGGAGCAGGGGCACAAAAGATCAGCTTCTAATTGATAAAATGATATTAGAAAATTGTAAGAACAGAAAAACGAACTTGAATATGGTCTGGATTGATTACAAAAAGGCATTTGACTCACTGCCACATAGTTGGATCATAAAATGCTTAGAAACAACTGGCATTAGCAAAAATATTACATCCTTTACTGAAAAGGCGATGAAACAATGGAGAACTGAGTTGGCAGTAGGGAATGAGATTTACGGAATGGTTAATATCAAGCGAGGAATTTTCCAGGGTGATTCACTTTCACCTCTTCTCTTCATCATCGCAATGATCCCACTATCAGTAATTTTAAAAAAAATGAAATTAGGCTACCAAACAGCCAAAGAAGCTGAAAAAATTTCGCATTTACTATATATGGATGATTTGAAACTCTATGGAAAGTCAGAAATAGAAATCCAATCATTGACAAACACAGTCCGAGTATTCAGCACCGATATTTCAATGCAGTTTGGCATGGAAAAATGTGCCACTGTATCCATAAAAAGGGGCAAAATCACTGCATCTGAGGGAATTGAAATGCCCAATGGCCAATTAATTAAATGCAAAGAAAATGAAGCCTACAAATACTTAGGCATTCTGCAGTTGGATAACATCAAACATGGAGAAGTAAAAACTACTGTCAGGCGAGAGTACACCAACAGAGTTAGGAAAATTTTGAAATCTAAATTGAATGGCGGAAATACAATCAAGGCCATAAATACCTGGGCAATACCAGTTATAAGATACACAGCTGGTATAGTTAACTGGACACAAGCTGATTTGGACCTTTTGGACCGAAAAACCAGGAAACTAATGACAATGCACTACAGTTTACATCCACGTGGTGATACTGATAGACTGTACCTGCCCCGAAAATCAGGTGGCAGAGGATTATTACAAGTGAAGCAAACAGTTGAAGAAGAAAAACATGCACTGGCTGATTATTTAAAAGACACTCAAGAACATCTATTAATCGAAGTAAAGAACAAAAATCTACTGAAGGCCCAACAGACGAAACAAGAATACAGAAAAGATGTGATAAAATCAAGAATGGAGAGTTGGCAGAACAAAGCACTGCATGGTCAATTTCTGGAAAAAATAAAAGATAAAGTGGACAGTGAACAAACTTGGTTATGGTTAAAAACAGGTACATTAAAGAAAGAAACAGAGTCACTAATCCTGGCTGCGCAAGAACAAGCTATCCGCACAAATGCCATTAAGGCCAAAATCGAAAAATCCTCTGATGATGCCAAATGCAGACTTTGCAAAGAAGCTGATGAAACTGTTGATCACATACTCAGCTGCTGTAAAAAAATTGCGCAGACTGATTATAAATTGCGGCACAATTCAGTAGCACAAATGATCCACTGGAATCTGTGCAAAAATTATAATATTAAAACAGCAACAAACTGGTGGGAACATCAGCCTGAAAAAGTCACCGAAAATCAGATGGTCAAGATCTTGTGGGATTTCCGTATACAAACAGACAAAATACTGGCGCATAATACACCAGACATCACACTGGTTGAGAAAAATAAGGTCACAATCATAGACATCGCAATACCAGGGGATAGCAGGGTCGCCGAGAAGGAACATGAAAAAATCGCAAAATACCAGGACTTAAAAATTGAAATTCAACGACTATGGCACAAACCAGCAGTGGTAATTCCAGTGGTAATTGGCACATTGGGTGCTATTCCAAAAGCACTGGAATTACATTTAAAACAGTTAAAAATTGACAAAATCACCATCAGTCAAATACAAAAAGCCGCACTGCTTGGATCTGCACGCATATTACGAAAATACGTTATGACGTCCTAGGCCCCTGGGTGGGGCCCGACTAGTAACCAATGCCAAATCCGGCTAAACAACTGGCCGCTGTGATACAATTGTATAATAATAATAATAATAAACATATACAAATAATTAATCAAAAGAATAATATGGACATGATAGATAGATGATAGATAGATAGATAGATAGATAGATAGATAGATAGATAGATAGATAGATAGATAGGTAGGTAGGTAGGTAGGTAGGTAGGTAGGTAGGTAGGTAGGTAGACAGACAGACAGACAGACAGACAGACAGACAGACAGACAGACAGACAGACAGACAGACAGACAGACAGACAGACAGACAGATATTGGACGATAAGGAATTTACTGGAGCTATCTCACTGGAACTACAAAGGACTTAGATAAGGACAACTAGAATTTCGAGAGAGAAAAACAAGACTATGAGAAAACAGATGTTGTAACTTTATTTGTAGGAATTAAAGTGTACTGGCAAAAACAAGAAAAACTACATAATTGTTTTTTTTAAAATTATGATTTAAATAATGGTTTGCTATTGCAGATAGTCCTTGATTTATAACCAAAGTTACAATGGCCTCAGAAGGGTTATTTTACGGTCCATAAAGCACTTTCATCCATCATAAAATGTCATTCTGACATCCCGCCTGCAGTCACATGATTCCATTTCAGCAACCATCTTACATTTACAGATTAACAGAGTATTTATGAATAGTTGCAGCACACTATGGTCATGTGACTATGATTTGCTATGTTTCTGGCAAAAAAATGCACATTCAGGATTAATAGATTGGCCTAATGACTGTGTGGTTTTCTTAATGAAGAATGGATTTTAACAACCAACTGATTTGCTTAATGAACTCTCTAAAAATGGTAAAAAGAATCACATTCAGTCACATGGTTATCTCAACTCACGATCGAAATTCTGGTTCCAACTGTAGTTGTAAGTCCAGGACTACTTCAAATGTTTTTGTTTTTTTAAAAAATGGGAATGGATGATGATGGTTATTTGTGATAATGCTTAATTAGGTATAGTGGATTAATTTGGAAGATTATTTTTCATAATGTTTAATTGTTGATTGGGATAGGATTTTGTTATTTGAAGACAGAGGTTGGGGCAATTTGCTTAAATGGAAATGGAGATATCAATATTGTTATTTCTGTTAACCCTTATTGTGTTAGCTCATTAATAAGGAGAATTGAGGATTTAGAGATGACTTTACAAAAAACAGGATGAGGCTTGGAAAGTGTAGCAGTATTTAGTTCCATTTTAACAGGCAGCAATGTTAATGTTGACTATATTTACTGGAAAGGAAGAGGAAGTTTTGTCTTCTAATTTTTTCCCTCTTTTTTCACATACATGGTCCTATGCAATATAAATTGATGCCTTTGCCATTGTCACTAAAGTAATCAACTACCTCCGACCACTTCCTACATCACTTGTTGTTCTATGTTGATGCCTGCTTGCTTCAGATGAGCTGCTGGGATGATTTTAATGCTTTGTGTGACCCTGCTGGGAATATTTACTCTTGATGTTCACTCCAGGTATTCTTCACTCATCCCTCCCAGGAACACCCCTTCTCCATCCATGATGCACAGGGGACTTTGGGGATGGGAAGTAAAGCAAGGTATGGTTTCAAAAATTCTTCTCAAAAATAGCAATAGCACTTAGCACTTAGACTTATATACCACTTCAGAGTGCTTTACAACCCGCTCTACGTGGTTTACTCCCAACCTATTGCCCACAACAATTTGGGTCCTCATTTTACCCACCTCGGAAGGATGGAAGGCTGAGTCAATCTTGAGCCTGGTGAGATTTGAACTGCCAAACTGCTGGCAGCCGGCAATCAGAAGAAATAGCCTGCAGTAGTGCACTCTAACCACTGCGCCACCATGGCTCATAAAAATAGTATAGTATACATAATAGTATACCTAAAATAGTATTTAAAGCTTTTAATCTTCAAAAGTGAGCTAAATTAGCATGGATATCAAAGTTTTGATCTCTTATAAGAAAGGGAGTGAATAGGGCAGTGCCTAAGTAATCGTTGCATTATCACCCTGACTCATTTATGGGGCTTTATAAAAGTACAAATGTTGTGGGAATCTTTTTCTGTCTTGATTCTTTTTGTCCATACATGCAAAATTCTTTGCAGAAGATGTGGAATAACTGTGTTGGGTTTTTGACTGATCACATTAGGGACAATTCACTTGGGGCTGGTCCTACCTAAAACTACGTATGTGGTCATGCGGTTCTGCCTTGATAGACATACAGGAAAATGGCAGTTTGGCTCGCTCTCTCGCTCTCTCTCTCTCTCTCTCTCTCTCTCTCTCTCTCTCTCTCTCTCTCTCTCTCTCCTCTCTCTCTCTCTCTCTCTCTCTCTCTCTCTCTCTCTCTCTCTCTCTCTCTCTCACTCTCTCTCTCACTCTCTCTCTGTATTCAGCAGATGCAAAAGGGGTGGTGCTGCAAAAGGGGCAGGTCTCAGCAAAGGCTCCTATGAAAAGGAAACCATCTTAGCCAGCATAACATGAATGTTTCCTTTCAGGGAAATGAGTGCTCATGTGATGCTTATGTTGGAGGGGAGAAATTGGGAAGTGAATGCAGCACTCAAAGGCTTTGTAGAAGAGAAGAGATCAGGAATTAAAAGCCAGCATAGAAAGATCCAGAGAGAAATGGCAAAGAAATAAGATCCACAGAGAAGCAAAAACAAGGATTCTGAGATTGGACCTCCACCATGGCCTCTCGGCAAAGTGAAGAGGAGTGCAATCCCCTGTTACAGCAGAAAGGAGCCCAACTGAATGGACCAGCCACGTCTCTCTTTGAGGGCAGAAAGGCTGCCTGCCTGGCTGTGTTGCTGGTGGAGATCCTGGAGCGGGCAGCTTTCTTTGGTATCGTCTCTAACCTTGTCTTGTACCTCAACAGCAGCACCTTTAACTGGGGTGGCTCCCAGGCTTCTCAGGCAGTTTTGATCTTCATAGGTGCCTCCTACCTGCTCTCGCCCATTGGGGGCTGGCTCGCCGATGCTTGCCTAGGCTGCTATTGGACTATTGTCTTCAGTTTCCTGCTCTACCTTGTCTCAGCATGCCTGTTGCCCACTGTGGCCTCTCAGGAGGGGCGCCTCTGGTTGTGTGGAGAGATGCCATCCTACCCAATGCAGCCTTTGTGCCAGGGTGACATGTCAGAGTGTAAACAAACACTGCCAAGTCCATACTGCGCCCCTCTCCTGTACACTGGCCTGCTGATCCTGGCCTTTGGCATTAGCTCCGTCAAAGCCAATCTCATTCCATTTGGTGCCGATCAGGTAAGAGATCATCTCTTGGATCTATTCTTTATTTATTTCAAGGCAAGCAATTTGGAATTATTATTAAATTCGTCATTGGATTGCTGGGATGGTTCTATCCCAATAAGCCTCAGGGTTTTGCCTTAAAAAACATATTTTAATGTAATGTAATATCTTCTATTGCTTTGCCTTTACTGATTTCATATAGCTGTGCTGCATTTTTTGATACACGTTTTCTAAATGATTGCCATCTAAAGCAAGTTCAGAGAAGGAAGACTATAGGAAGACACAATACTATTTTGGTTTAATTAGCCCAGGGCTGTCCAAACTTGGGAACTTTAAGACTTGTGGACTTCAACTCCCAGAATTCCCCAGCCAGCCATGCTAGTTGGGGAATTCTGGGAGTTGAAGTTCACAAGCCTAAAAGTTCCCAAGTTTGGACATCCCTGAATTAGCCAAAGATAGAGAAGGCCTCTGAAAATGAAAGAAATTGTACCAGGGATTGAAAAGGCAAGCCTTGGTGGCTGGCAAAGCTCTGAGGGATAAAAGAGTTTTAGAACTGAAGACTGTTAGCAATGATACTCTCCTCCCCATCAAAACGATATCTAGGCCAGTTAGTTAAAGTAGCAGCAGACTTAATGCAGAAGTGAGAGTGATTAACAGCCTTGGAGGAATGCTGGAGATCATATGACCCCAAAAAATATATTTAGAGTGGGGGGAAGAAGAGCACCCAGTAAACCTCCTGTAAAACAATGGGGAAACAATTATCTTAATCAGTGGTCAACCTGCTGTGTGGTAGCAGGGACAACCGTTAAGCGGGATGATAGGGTTTTTTTTTCCTTTGAAAATCAGAAGTCCTATAGCACTTCTGTAATGCTTATTATTCATTGTTTCTGGAAATCCTGAACTTATTCATTTATTTCTCTTTTTCAATTCACAAGAGTCTTTCCCCACTATTTAATTAAAGCGGTGGCCTTATGTTGTCAAGCAATGCATCAATCTCTATCCCGCCTCTGAGTCACATCCAAATGGTGTGTTTCCCAATTGACACAAACCAACATTACAGCAAAATGACAATGCATGTATAAATGACACCATGAAAGGATCTCCCTGGTTGCATTCTGAGATCTGACAGAAGTATATAGGTCATAGGATTTGTGTCAGAAGGACACACATTTTGTTACTTGTCCCCCTTGTAGTTTCTACGGATGCCTGTGCGGTTGATCACTGCTGACAGTCATGCTTTGTTCCTGTTCCTTTCAAATCATCACTGGGGAAAATATCCACCCATCAGAGCACAGCAGCAGGAACAGGAGAGACCTGGGGTGGCTAAGCAGACTAGAACAACTATACTTCCTTTACTCTAAATAAAATGTTGGTGGTCTGCTCTTTTGTCCTCTGTCTTGCTGGAAGCTGAGGGAGAAGCTGGTGTCAAATCAGAACGGAAGATGGGGAGCTGACTGCTCTAAAAGGAACTCGGGGAAACAAAATGTTAATGGAGAGGACTATCTCTGGATGTGGAAGATGCCCAGTGACCACAGAGGGTGTGCCTCTGCTTCCCAGCATGCCTCTGATAAGATCCACAATAGCTGACTATGTGTGGCAAGGCATGACAGATTTTGTACCCCTTGGGATAAATGTTGGGAGGGGAGGGATGCTGCTTTAAGACCAGTATATCTAATAAAGTTTTAAAGTTGTTTCATGCACAACCTGTAGACAATATGAAGGCAATATCATGCAAACAAACATGTGTTGTGTAAAGTACAAGCAAGGCTAAGGGCCTGTTTTCAATGCCACTTATTACCTCCACAGCTGGAAGAGCAGTGCCATTTGCAAAAGGAAAGTTTTAATACCTTCCCACCATTCCTTCTCTTGCCCCCAGTCAACAATTATCTTTTCCTTTATCAAACGTGGGCTTCCATACTTTTCCAAATGCAAGGAGCTGCTGTTTTTTGTACAATGCAATACAGACTCATTTCCTTTCCCAGGGGATAAAACATGAGAGAGGTTTACTCATATTCTTATTTTCTTTTTTAGCAGTGGTGCTCTCTAGAGCCATTCTGTACATGCCAATAATTTGACAAAAATTGCTATATTATATAAATGTTTACTAATCTAGACATGCTTTATATCTGGATGCAAGAAGGAAGGGAGGGGCGGAGCAGGGAGGGGAGAAGAGGGGAGAAATAAAGAAAAAAACAACTAACTGGACAATTATTGCTGGGCTTAGCATATTAAGGACTAATTCAGGAGAATCAAGCCCCATTCTTTTCTCTCTCTATTTTTTTTTTTCATTACAGGTGACAGACCGTGGCCAGGAAGCTACCCGACGTTTCTTCAACTGGTTCTACTGGAGCATTAACATTGGGGCTGTGCTTTCGCTGCTGGTGATTGCCTTCATCCAACAGAATGTGGACTTCCTGATTGGCTATGCCATTCCTGCTGTCTGCCTGGCCCTGGCCCTTGTAATCTTTCTTCTGGCTGCCCCCATCTTTGTCACAAAGCCAGCTGCTGGCAGTCGAGTCTGCACCATGTTGTATTTGGCTCTCCAGAACAGCTGTTGTGGCAAAGCAATGCAGAAGGTGACCATAAAAATCAGGTAAGGCAGACAGAAGCTTCATTGCACAACAAGGTGCCTTATGGCTCTTTAAACCTGTAACTCTCCCTGCAAGGGATCAACAGGCAAATAATTGCTTGGACTTGGGTGCATGTCCAGGAGAGGGAAATTGTAGAACTCTGAGTAAGTACAGACTTTATATTTTTATGGCGCAGATGACATATCCAAGGAACTCCTTGTGGATTGTCATCAAAAAAAGACAGGATGTAATCTAATCCAAATACTAGTGGACTTTGCTTTCTGCTTGCAGAGCATTTTTTTTAAAATCCAAACATACATGAGGAAGCATTGTAAAATGGCAATCCCTAACTGCAGCTTGAAAAAATGTAGCCCATTTTACCAGCTTAAGGTACATCTCACTTCATCCTGCAGCTGGACCATATTGTCCTAAAGTGATGAACTCTTAATTTCTTTTATCTTTTAATTTGCTTATATGGATGAATGAAACGCCACAATTAAATCATGGGCGGAGAGAGAGATCTGTTGTATTATTATTTGGATTTGATGATTAGAAATTGTATAAGAAGAGGCATCAAATAAGGGGGAGGAAATCTACAAATAATGTTAGGACAATGTTTCCTGACCTTGGCAATGTTAAGATATGTGGACTTCAACTCCCAGAATTCTGGGAGTTGAAGTCCACATATCTTGAGGTTGCTAAGGTTGGGAAACATTGCATTAGCAGAAGTAGTGCAGACTCCTCTCTCACCAGGCACATAAGAAGCTGCATTCCATTACTAGGCCTTGTGTACTGCCAAAGGCAATAATATTTTGGGGTGAGGCAGTCAGAGGTTGTTTTGTCAGGTCCCAATGAATAAATCCAGACAATGCATTTACAGCTTGGCATTCTGCATGATCCAGGCAAATTGTGGTTTACTCAACAAACTGGCTAAACTTTATACCATAACTCAATGTCTGAGGGCTGAGTCGGAGCAGTGGTCCATCCAGCTCAGGAAAAACATTACCTGTTATAACTGGTGGCTCCTTTACTAGAATTTTAGATTTTCCCCAGCCGTGACCAGAATCGCTAGATGAAACTTTTGCATTCAAATCATGAACCAAATTACTGAGCAATGTCCTTCCCCTGTGAGGTTTCTTTGACAGCGTGAACAGTAGGAAGAGAATTGCTCCCTTCGCTAACAAGGTTTAAGCACTTATTTATAAGATCTAATTGCCTTTCCTGCAGGAGCCCCTAGCAGTGTACCAAGTTCTTCCTTCTCCCATTTCCCCACACAACAGTGACCCTTTGGGGTAGATTTAGCTAAGGAAAAGTGTTTCCATCACTAGGAATTGAATTTGGATCTCCCCAGTGCCAGTCCAATTTATTATCACTGTGTTGGCCTCACTAGATAAACCAGATCAGGAAATCAGCTCCACAGGCAGGCTGATTGCAATGTATCTTTTCCTTCTTCCTTTTTTTAAATAATTCAGTGAACTAGGGAGGTGTCTGCCTAAGCCACTTCTGAATATTTTCTCATTATTCACGATAAGATTTCAATTCCCTTTGCCTGGGCAATCAATTCTACTGCTAGTCCTCAATTTATGACTATAATTGAGCCAACAATTTCAATTGTAAGTTACAAACTTTTTTGTGGGGATCATTAAGCAAATACAGCAGACGTTAAACAAACGTTAGCCAAACATTGGAAATACATCTTGGTTTCTGGCCAAAATGTTGTAAATTTCAGTCACTTGGCCACAGGATGCTGCAAACAGCTATAAATGCAGGCTGGTTGCCAAGCACCCAAGATGTCATCCTATGACCAGGTGGGAGGCTCGGACATTGGAACTTCAAATCCGGGTTGTAAGTAGGTTTTGGGGGGGAAGGGGGGGTCTATTGTAACTTGAAATAATCTGTTCCCTGTCTGGTGCCCTCCAGTGATCAGACAACAGCTTCCAGATGACTGGGATATGTGATCTGACCCATCTAGGAGCTGGCTCTCCATTTTGTGGGAGACCCAACATCTTCCTCCCTCCCTTTTCTTTACAGGGCAAGGAATCCCCTGCTGGAAGCAGACAGACCCAATCCCCTTTCAAGGGAAAGCAACCAGCCTATGGGGTCATCCAATGAACACGCCTCCAACCTCCACGTAATGGCAAAGATCCTGCCAGTTCTGCTGACTCTCGTTCCCTATTGGATGGTTTATTTTCAGGTAGCCACCTTACAGGGCCTTCCTTTTGTCATATGGGAAGATCTCCTGACTGATGGGCAATAATGCCAGCAGCAGAAGGAAGCATAGGGGCTTGTGGTGTTCTGGGAGGGAGTATTTAGCTGGGAATCTGAGCAGGATGCCAGTTTCAATTTGCATTTTAATAGTAAGCACTTACTTAATATTTATTTAGGGATTTACATTCCATCTTTCCCCACTATCAATTGTACATTAAGATTAAACAGTAATAGCATAAAAATAAACTTGTTAAAACGAAAGACGTGCAAGGACGGCAGCAAAAATCCAGCATCAGAAGAAGCCTTTTACTGTAACGGTTTAAGGGAGTTGCCTAGCAACAAAATTACCTCCCCAAAAATGGCCAACAAGCAGCTTCTTTGGGCAAGCCTTCCCTGATTGCAGGGCCATTTAGAAATGTTCTTTCCTCACCATTTGCAAGTTTCACCCCAGGGGATCTCCCGAGAAGGCTCTTGATGATGATTTCAGTGAAAAAGGAAATTCAAACAGATGCATTTTTCTTCTTTGCAGGTTAATGCAATTGTTAGAAGATTCTGTGCCTCAGAAAAGAGGTAGCACCTTCAAAAATGTTAAAATCCCTTTTTAGTAGACAGTTTAGATACATTTGTATCCCCCCCCTCAAAAAAAGTCCTTTCAACCTTAGAGATGTGTACGTAAAAATACAAACTGCTGTCTTATTAACTGGTTCATAGGTATGGAGCACTTCAACATCTGCTGCAACGGGTTGGTGGGGTAACCTGGCAGATGGCTATAACTATTGTTCCAAGCAAATTTTATACTAAACATAACATTCTGCTGGCTCAAGGACTGGTGGATATCACTTCAGCATGCTGACTGGCTGTGCCCCAGGGCAGGCTTTGGGGTAAACAAGGCTCTGAGGACTGGAATTGGTTTGCCCTTATTAAGTGTGGAATTTTGTGCAGGCTGGGTGTGCCCCTTCCTTCATTGATCCAGTCAGACCTTCAGCGTCCGCTGCAGGAACAGTTTGGAGGGTTTTGGAAAGGATAATGTTCCCCACTTGGAAGATGTGTGTTCTAATGTTAGGTTGTGTCCAGTGGTTCAGAAAACGGGTTTTCATATTTCCAGGAGATGCCGAAGACTGAAACTGATATTGTGGTTCCCCAAAAATAAGACCTATCCCAAAAACAAGACCTAGCTTGATTTTTAAATGTGCGCCCAATATAAGCCTACCCCCAAAATAAGTCTTACTTAAGACCCCACCCACTCCAGCGTGCATGGGATAGTGTGAGTGCTAGGGTGGCGATGGTGGGGTAGGGCTGCCCTACCGCTACTTACCTTCAGACAGTTGCAGCCAGGCCTTTCATGTATCAGCGAAATGGAGGCTGGAGGGGGGGAGGTGCCATGCGCATCAATCTGGAGTCCATTTCTTGCCTGCAGAATCCTTTCCTGGAGGCCTCTGACAGCAAAATGGAGGCCGGGGGCTCCTGTGAGATGACTTAGTGGAAGACATCCCTTCCAAAATAAGACCTGGTGCCTTTTTTGGTGCCATCTATATAACTGTGTGTCTGTGTGTCTGTGTGTCTGTGTGTCTGTGTGTCTGTGTGTCTGTGTGTGTGTATGATCAGGTCATGGTATCTTAAATGAAAAAGATGTGCTTCATCACCAGCCTTCATTCCTCCTTATGCACTTTTTCCATGCCATGCATTTCTTTGTATTGTCAATTTCAGTAATGCTCTGGTGAAGGACAATTAACATTGTAATTTTGGGGTGGCAGCTTGTATATACAATGTAAATCCTAGGGTGGTTACTGCTTTCTGTAGATTGCACATTCATGGCAATTCAACTTTGATCTTTGAAATGTTGTCTAGAGAGATGGGGGCGGGGAGCAAGAGAATCTTTTAGACATGCAGAAAAAAGATTTCAGCTGATGCCAGGAAAAGAAGTTTCCCTCTGTATGTTTTTTTTTCTATCATTGCTCATTCAATTTCACAAAAGAACACTTCCTTTAGAAATTCTTTCAAAGGAAATAAAAAAGCATTGTAATGAAACGTTCATAGGTGTGGCGGGATATTCTTGCCCCTTAGGGAATTAGTTATAAGAGAGTCAACCAAAATGTAATTATTTGATTGTACACACTTTCTTCTGGATATTTGAAGAAAGGGTTGCCATGCTTCGATTGTGTGATACTGTTGGCATTAAGAGGATTCCTATACTAAGAAGTGAAAACATAATTTTTTATTCTTTAAAAAAAAACAATAAATCATCCACCTAATATTTATGTCCTTACATTGGATGTAGAACCCTGGAAGGTTAATTTGGGACAGATTTTTTCTGTATAGAAAAACAACCTTCATATCTGCAAATTTATTTATTTACTTGATATAACCATTATTTTACTTAATCTTCAGAGAGAATCCTGCACACTATCTAGCCCTGTGATGGTGAACCTATGGCATGTGTGCCAGAAATGACATGCAGGGCCATCTCTCCGGGCACACTAGCCATCACCTGTTGTTCTTCCGGGTTCTGGTGCGTCTGCTCTCCCAGTTTCTGGCACATGCATGCACACCGGCCAGCTGGTCTTCGCACGCACATGTGTGCCAGAAGCCAGAGGACCAGGTGGCCAGTTTGCATGCATGTGCCGGAAACAGAAAGAGCTGCTCTTCCAGTTTCTAGCATGTGTGCCCATTCCCTCCCGTTTCCACATTTGGTGCCGAAAAGGTTCACCAACACTGACTTAGCCTGATCATGCTGAACATGAAAATAGCTTGGTTCTCTTCACCAGATAAATTCTGCCCAATTGTTAGCAGGAAGACAGATTCCACTAAGCTTCAGTCCAGGTGCAATTCAATTTAAACCCACTGAATAAATAGTAAGCAGATTCACCTCAATACTATCAACCTGCCAGGTTTTAGGCAGTCTAAATCGTCGTGAAAGGTTGGTTAGAGAAAAAGAGAAGCCTGCCATTTTCATTTCTCCCCTGATGCCTGTTTGCTATTATAGCACAGCAATAAAATTGATAAATGATTGCAATAAACTGAATGAAATGTGCACTTAAAAAAAACAAAAAAATCTGTTTTTTTCTATAGTCTTTATTTTTAAAGAATTGTAAATCCTTGTTATGCAATGAATTTCATTTGCCAAGAAAATCTAGAAGCAATTATTCTAGAGAGATACATGAATGAAGAAAAGAAGAAGATGGCAAAACTGCCTTGGATTATCCTTAAGCATTTTCTCCCCTTATTTTGGCAATAGGGTTCAACAGAAAGGAGAAAGGAGAGCTGTAGGGACAGTGTGCTCAACTATATGGGTTGAAAAGGTCACCTCTTAAGTAGCTTTTGATTGCAAATGATGTGTCCTGAAAATAGTTAGTTGCTCATTGTGAATGATTGAGTGCTTCCTGCTGAGTAAGCAGAGACTGTTGCAGAAACTGTAGAAAGAATATAAGGCAGCCAGGATAGATGTGAGTGAGCGAGCAATGAGTTTGTTGAAATGCAACTCTGTGTAAGGAAAGGGCAGAAAAAGAAGAAAGCTACGGCAACAGCAATAAACCAAAATAAGAAATGACTGCATACTTTAGATTTCAGCATATTTTAGCAAACATAAGTATGTTTTCTTGATAGACGAAGCTCATCAGAAGAGGCAATCAGGATGAATAAGAATTCCTAGAAATAGAAATACTAAAAGTGCAATCACAACCGTTCCAAAATGAAGAAAATGTGGTGGGGAGGGGGAGGCGGCGTGGGGGGGGGGGGAATGCCAGCAGAATATATATATTCTGCAGATGATATAGGAAGTAGATGGGATGACTGATATTCTAAAAGACAAAATTCAAATTATCTTGATATAGTAGAAAAATGGACCAACAGCCATTTGGGTCTCATGGTTAAGTTGCTAACCTACAAACTGGGAGAGTGTGAGATCTACTCCCACTTTAGGCATGAAAAGCTGATTGGGTGACTTTAGGCCAGTCACTGACTCTCAACTTAACTCGCAGGGTTATTGTGGGGAAAACAGGAGAAGGAAGGAATATTAGATATGTTTGCCACCTTGAGTTATTTATAAATAATAAATTTGGAATGCAAATCAAACAAATATAAAGTTCTTCATTTAGGAAAAACAAATTAAATGAGACAACCTGTGTGTTAATCATCTATATGTAATCATAACATTCATATCTGTGAAAGTTGCTTAAATGGAACAGCAATTCATCCAAATATCAAGGCAAGAGAGTTCATTTTCACAAGATGTGTTCACGCAGAAAATTAGCAACCATTAGTCAGGGATACTTTCATACCTTTCCTATACTGACTAGGGGTGGGGTGGGGTGGGGGAGGAGTTGATCATCTAAACTGTACTTTCCAGCTCATCCTATGTCATAATTGCCATATCTAATTACCTATGTTATGACAGGACACTGGCATTACCATGTAATAAGACTCACTGTTCCATGAAGATGGATAGGGTCCTCTGTTAAGGATATAGGATAAGAACATTAATTTCCCCCCAAATAGGTGCCTTTCTAATATTTTAAGCTTCAGTTCCAATTGTCTCCAGCCACCATAACCAATGGACATATTAGTTTAGCTAAGAGAATATGGAAATTGGTTTGACATATCTCAGGCTTGCCAGGTTTAGTGCATGTTATTTTACTATAGGAAAGCTCCATATAGAAAAACATTTAGGTTTTGTATTTATTTCTTTAACAACATCATTTTGTATTTTATTTTAGATGCAGTCAACCTACTACTTGCAGGGTCTCCATCTCTCCATCCCCAACTTCTTTCAAAATAGTCATATGAATAACAGTGCACTCTCAGCAACCATAGATACTATATATATGGTAAGCTATGGGGTAGATGAACCAATTGGTTTGGGTTGTTATGTTCTAAGAAACTTGGCTTTCCTTCAGTCATTCAAAAGCATGTTGGCTCTCTCAAATCATAATAAAAGTCCCTCTAATGGAGAAGCTCTAAGTGTCCCACAGCTCACATAAAGGGCCACCATCAAATATTGACGTGTTAAGAAATAAATAGCTCTGTTGGGTAGAAGAAAAGTGATCATTTGTGGAATGAAGGTGTGTGAAACAGATCCTTTCAATTGTCCCCTTCTCCAAGAACCCAAGTCCAATCCTTAGTTTTGTAAGCAGGAAATCTCCTGACCAACTGCATATATCATAGTTAGTTAAGATCATAGGCCTTGGTTACCATAGATGGAAGAGAAACAGTTCTATTTTCTATCAAGCCACAAGTTGGCTATGGCAGAGAAATTACTGAAACATTAGAAGAGTGCGTGTATAAGTAGGAGAGTGAGGATTCTAACAAACTAATGTTGATTATTTCATTTTTTTCCTCAAAGAGATCTGTTATTTCAGGATGAAAATTAATTGGTTTTTCTTTCAATTTGTACTTCCATCACCATGAATTTAAATCTAGCTTGTAAATATATTTGAGTGGGGTTAAGAGGCTTCTACTACAATTCATCTGAACCCTGAAGCAACAGTTGCACATTATTGCCAAGAACCTGCGGAATGCCATCTTGAACCATTCCCACATCCAAAATCATACTACCCTCTCCCCTAAAAACTAAAAAAGTGGGGGAAGGATTCCGCACATATGTGATGCAGCACACCTAATTTGAATCACTGGATCATTCACCACACATCTTTCCCTGCTCCAGCTAACAGATGTGACTGCCCCAGTTTATAGAATGGTCTTGCTAAAGGCTGATTCACATGACGGAGAAATAGGATTTTCTGCTGAAATCTGTTAAAATGTTTGGATGAAAGTCCAAGAGTAATCAAGATTAGCTTTTTGCTTATTGCAAATCACTTTCAGTAAGAACAGTGTGCTGAAAGCTTCTTGCCTGTATATAATCAATCCAGGAGAGTTAAAAGGAGTAAAATATGATTTCAGGTGTTCTTTATTTGCCTGGAGGAGAAACAATTCACAAGCCTGGACAAGAACACTGAGAATGTGTGCTAGCTGAGGGGATTTGACATTAAAACAATCAGCGCCGTGGTACATCAGTGGTATTCAATTTACAACTCCATCCACATCTCCTAGCACTTTTGTATCACTTCTAGTAGCCATTCCTGATGCTTTTAGTACTAGGGGACTTGAAAGATATAAACAGTTGCACGAATATTGGAAGCATCTGTGAAACTGCATAAATCTATAAATATTACAATTTAGTTTTGTTCATTGACTCTTTAGAGATTAAAAAACAGCCTTTTTGTGTAATGGAAAAGAACTCAATCCGAATAATATTTGCATTCTTTTCCTCAATCTCTCTTCAGTTTCCAGATGCCTGGCTCCTTCTAGCCAATGTAGTGGTTCTGTTGATCCTCATTCCATTGAAGGACCGGGTAATAGACCCATTCCTAGCAAAGAAGAAGCTGTTGCCATCAGCACTGAGGAGAATGGCCCTGGGCATGATCTTTGGCCTTGGCTCAGTCCTATTAGCAGGTAAGCACTTCATTTGTAAGCTTTTACTAACCCCACATTCCTTACCCCTAAAGCAGGGGAGGCTAAAATGCTTTGGTCATGACCTGGTTTGCTGCGATACTTAGATATATGGTATGGGTTTCTCCCATGATTGTCCAGTTTTAGGTTGATATACATATATGATATACATATATTTGTTAATAATCATACATTTGTTAATATGGTTTTGGGAAGATGAATAAAGCTTTAATCTGCTAATGTAACATTGAATTATGCACTGAAAAAGTTAAAAGTACTATGGAAGTTAGGATTTCAATCAGCAGTAAATGTATGAAGAAATGAATTTATTAGGTATTGGATACTGTAAAGAAATTATGTTATGATGAAAAAGCACCAGCAAGAGGTCCCCACAGGATCAGATATTTTGTTTCAAAATGAGCTATAAAAAGAGTTTTCAGAGGAAGAAACGGCAGACTGAAGATGGCGCCACAAAAAACTGGGACAATGGCTGCCACAGGTAACAAAGAGTCAATGAGTAAACCAACTCTTCAGAACCTCTCTGGATAAGGAGAGGATGGGACATCATCCACATTCACTCTGAATAGTTGCTCCTTACAAAAAGACCACAAGACAGTAGTCCCCAGGAGATTTTGAGAACTGAAAGACAACGAGGATAGTCATCCTGCTTGTAAATGGGATCTTTGCCCTTTAAAGGACACTAGGCTCATGATTTTTCTTTTCTAATCACTTTTTAAATTTAATTAATTGTAATTATGAAGAGTCCTTCCCAAAGGAAATAGATTTGTTTGGACTTTTAGTAAGACATAATAAAGATAAGCAATTTTAAAAATTAGACACTAGAGGGAACTAAAGATTTTTGTTAAAGAAGAAAAATACACAAACCAGCTAATTAATTGGGTCTTATAAAATGATACAAAACATTAAAACACTGAAAATACTGATGGACACTTTTGAAAAATGGAACCAGAAGTTAATATCAACAATGTCAATAATAATGTTTGCTTCTATGGATAGATTGTGTCCAAAAGATGTTATGGAAGTAATGGTAGATATGGAATAAGTTGTATTGAAAGGCAGAGATGGCATCAAAAGTGGTTTTACCAATGACAGACTACGAAAGTGACATGGAAAACAATGTCTCACTGGATATACAAAAGAAACTAGTTAATGATATGATACAAATTCATCTATTTCTGAATTAGCTTTCTATTTCTATCGACATAAACGAAAGATGGGCTAATATTATTCTATGTGGTCAAAGTTTAATGCAATGCTAAAAAAAACACCCCTCTGATTTCCTCGTTTCTTCCTTTCCTCTTTTTTGTGTTTTATTTCTTTTTCTTCTTCTTGCTTTCTTCTTTTTATATTAGAGTAAACAAAGCTTTAAAAATTTATTTCTCTTTACTGCTAAATGGAATGTTGGCTACCTTCGCTTCTGTACCTCAAAAGAAGGCAACGCAAACCATTTCTGCATTGTATGAAAATGCTACTCATGTAATTGTTGACACTGTTGCCCCAATTTGGTTTACTGTAATCAGCTCTACACCTCCTTGAAAAATACAGCAGCCTGTGGAATAACAAATCAAAATTACTGTAATCAGCTAACATCTCTCTTACGATTACTGCACTAGTTACCAGTAGCTTTTGGTGCAATTCTAAGTGCTATTTTTGACCTATAAACCCTTGTAATGCTTGGCACCAGGATACATACGTACATGATTCCTTTTCTCTATAGAAGCAGCTAGCTCATCCAGCACTATCAACATCTTTTAATGCATCCTAATTTTACAAGTTCACAAATCCACAAGCTTGTGGACAGTTGCAACTCCCATATTATGGAATAATCTTTCTCTGAAAATTAGGCTACTTCCTTCATTCCTTCCAGAACAAAGCAGTCCTGAGATTTGTACAGGGAATAGTCATCATGATGCACTTATATTGTTGTAGATCTTCTTTTACCTTGATTTTTAATCTTTTTTGAGGTATCATGTATAATGTAAGGAGTTAGTTTTTTATGTCTGGCAGTATAAAAATGTAGTCAATTAATCAAGTAGTTAATAGGTGCCTGACTCAAGGGAAACAATGCCTTCAATCTGTACGGTACTGTCTGTGCCTCAGTGATAAAAAAATCTTGATCATTAATGTTTAAGCCAACATAGTTACATACTCTCCGGGGACTGAATGTTCAAGTGCCTGGCATCCCAACCTGTCCCTGATGACATAGCTGTTCCGAGGATGTTTCAGTCATCTCCTTGAACCCCATCAATCTCTTACCAAGTCTACATCTTTCACCCTTGCCAAACATACCGGTAATCTGTTCTTTATGTGCTTTATGTGGGTGATGTGGACAAAGCAGCGTCTTGGTTTCCAGTTAAAATTTCGAGTAGTCTGTCTTGATATTGTTCTGAAAAGTTGTTAGTTGTTCTGCAGTTTGGACACTTGAGAAAGTGAAAGAAAACAGATACTTTCACATTGTAGCTTTGGAAATGGTTATTAATTGTACCATAGACCAGTAGTGCAATTCAGCTGGTTGTATCTGGTTTGGGTGAACTGGTACCGGGGGGCGGTGAGAAGTTCCGCCTACCCGCAAAACAGTTCATTAAAAAGGAAATGATTTTTAAACCACGGTATCTTAAATGGGCCAATTTAAAGACTCCAGAGGGAATGGAATTTGGGGAAGTTGTGACTGCTTTAGTGTTGCTGGCTGCTGATGCACTGCTGGGCTACTTCTGAGGTCACATGATCTTCATTTTCAAAGTTCTATTAATAGTTTTCCAGCAAGTCTCACAATCCCTTCCTCCCTCCCCCACCCATCAGTAGTTACTTATCTGCCTGTGAAGAAGGAAAGGAAAAGGGAGGGAAGGGAGATTTCCAATGCTCCCTGCCAGATTAGTACATGGAAACTCAAAAGGGGAAGCAAGCTAACAGGATGTCGGAAGATGCTTCTGCTTTTTGTCCACCCTTGTTCATCGTATTTCTGTTTAGGGTAAAGAAATATCTCTGAAAAAAAATCCAATGGGACATGGGTTGTCTAGTAAGTATTTTTATACCTATAGTAAATATTTTATACCTAACATAACAAAGATATGACACCTATTTTCTGATTTTTAAAAATCTGCCTCATCTATGAGAATGCTCTTCACAGTATCTTATTCTGGGTCCAAATGCTTTTCTCCAATCTAGGTTTCCTGGAAACTAAGCGGCTGCAATATGTGAACAACAACCAGACAATCACGCAACGAATTGGGAAAGATGAATACTCTGCAGCCCCACTCTCCATTTTCTGGCAAATCCCTCAATATTTACTCATTGGAATCAGTGAAATCTTTGCCAGCATTCCGGGTAAGCCAGAGAACAAGGCTTTATTAACCCTATTGTTCCTATATCAGCATTAAACCAGAATTTCCTGATCCGAATGTAGTGCAGCTAGTTGCACATCAAAGATGAAAAAGCACAATATTCTCATCATGACCTCAGGAGCCTTGAACTATCCTTCAAACCTACTTTCAATGTGCTCCTCTAGGTTGCTAATCCTTTGAATTCTTTCTGTTTTTCCAGGGCTGGAATTTGCCTATTCTGAAGCTCCCAGAAGCATGCAAGGAGCAATCATGGGTCTTTTCTTCTTCATTTCTGGAGTTGGATCTCTTTTAGGATCTGGCCTCCTGAGTTTACTCTCCCTGCCAACCAGTGGTTGGATGCACTGCCCAGAAGATTTTGGTGAGCATCTGTCATACACTTTAGTCCCTCCCTCCACTAAGGAGAATGGAGAAGCCATTCAAAGAGTTTTCATTGTTCTCCAGCAAAGCCAAATATCTTAAGGTCAGGGCTGGTAGACTGGAGGAGACATAGAGAAAATTATTTAAAAACATGTTGTCAAAAGACTGTTCTACAAAAAGGATTCGTGGACCTGTGAAGGCTGCAGAATGCAAGAAGACATCCTTCTGCAGCTATATACTAAAGACTCTCTTGCTCTCTCTTTCTTGTCTAGGAAACATCAACAAATGTCGGATGGATTATTATTTCTTCCTCCTAGGTGGGATTCAGGCGATAACATGCATCCTCTTTATGTTCATCTCCGTCCGCTATGAACGTCAACAGCGACCCACCAGCTGAGAGAACAATTTTGATCACATTTTGCAAGAAGGCACACATGCTTTTCATCATGAGGTTCAATGCTATGGCTGTTGCAGAAAGTTAACCAATTCAAATGTCGTGAAGGCTGTATTAATGAAAATTGTAATGAATGAAATTAATGAAAGTAATCCAGATTACCAACAACAGCAGCTAATCAGGGTACTAAGAAATACAGTTCTTATTTGAGGTTTTCCAGAAACTCAATATGAACAATGGAGTTATGGGAAGATTGACGCTAAGATATTAACTACTGAATGTAAGTTAAACAGATCATGTCTTGATCCATCGAAATGGTTCTTGCCCCTCTTAGTACTTACCATCTTACCATCTCCTTTGAGCTGAACCATTTTTTGGGGAGACAAAATTATTGTATGTACCTGTACATAGACATTCATGTAATTTGGAGATCTGAAAGTCATCAGAAGCTTCTGATACTTTCCAGCCAAATATCAGTGTTGCAAATGTAGATTTCATGGGGATCACAATTATGGAATAAAACCTTGTATTTATAGCTTGTAAAGTAATAGGAAGATACCAGAAGTTTCCTTTTCAGCAACCTACCCAAGTCTTAAAAATGCATATTACCAGTCGCATTTATTTCTTTAAATAAATAATGCATTGTCCTTTATCTGTGGACATGCAAATCTTTGCTTCCAAATATTGTTGGATAATACTGAAGAATACAGAAATATCATATTATACATTATATTATGCATATGGACATTTATAATGGGAGCTACAGTTATGTGACTGTATGGTATATGGTGACTTAACATATGTAGCTTTAATTTTGGACAAATGCATTTCTGCATTCATGTACAAAATCTTAAACATTTAAAAAAAAAACCTTTCAGGAAATAGTTTGAAATTGATATGAAATCCATTATCCCTTTCTGGATGGCAAGAATGAAAATTACAGGTATTCTTGCAAAATCTGAGAGACAAAATTGAAAAAGATATTTCCCCCAAGTAATTGGTATGAAAAATATCCAGCATGTGCAGATCCAAAGAGATACCATAGTTACTTAAAATCAATATAAAAGTGAGGGAAATGGAGGATTTAAAAAAAGAAAGGAAGGAAGAGAGGGGGCAAGGAAGAAGGGGAGAGAGGGGGGCAAGGAACGAAGTGGGGGAGAGGAGAGAGAGGAGGAGAGTGAGAGAGGGAGGAAGAAAGGGAGGAAGGGGGAGAGAGAGGGAGGGTGAGAGAAAGAAAATACTTTTAAATTTTTGATTTGGACTGGAACATTAAACCTACTCTATTGGGGTTGCTCATTTCAGATTCAGCTTCCCAAGCTTTCAATTTGCTCTTGAATGTTTAAAATTCAAATTAGTGTTAACTCTATAAAATTTCATACTTGGCAGTTCACCAGTTGTTAGCCTCATAAAGTAGACCAGATTAAAAACAGATACCAAATGAGGCCTAAATCTACTTTTATTAAAATAGCTACAATAACTAAATCTTGTGCCTCCCTCTTCTATTTTCATGTGAAGAGAGAGGGGAATGGGAGAATTGTCTGAGGTGCTTTTGTAAATCTCTTTTTTGGCCTGGATTCAAGCCACATTTGTCTGATGGTTGCCTTGGTAACAGATCTTTCTTCTGTCTTTCAAGACCATCCTGTGTACTCTCCACACTTGTATAATCCTAGACATAACCAGGCGTATAGCACTGATGAGAAGTAAAGCTATTTTAGCAGAAACATGAAATTTAATCTGAAAAAAAAGAGGAATTAATGATCTTTAGTTTACTACTTTATTTGAGGAGACCCTAGGAAGGAGAAAGTTGGTTAAGGCAGCTGTGGAAGATTTGCTCAGAGCTGACCATTTTTAGAATGTAAGAAGTCTAGAAACTGTTATATAGAAGAGAAACATTTTAGCAGATACAACATGGCAGGATATAAAAATCAACATCTCCAAAAGCTTTCTTGCCTGTACACATTAGAAAAGTACAAGGACCGAATAGTGAACCTGGAAGTCCCCATTGCACTTGGAGAAGTGGAACCGGTGTAGCTGCTAGTAAGCCTAGGGAAGCAGCAACCAAACATACATCAGTTGTGTGATTTATACTCCATCTGTATCATCCAATATGTTATTGCCCTCAATTTTATTGAGCACTATTGTTTCATTAGATGCTACACCCTGAATGATGTTGGTTTAGCAATTCTCATTCCCCACCACCTAGCAGTGCCTGTTACTATGTGTCATAAATCCATTCCTGTGTTTACCTTTTCTATAAGCTGCCTCCTAGTTGCTAAGATTAGTAAATAACTAGATAGAGCAGTGTTTCTCAACCATGACCATTTTAAGATGCATGGACTTCAATTTCCAGAATTCCCTGGCAATCCCCACCTTGGGATACATCTTAAAAGTAGCTAAGGTTGAGAAACGCTGATCCAGAGAGTTCTTTGTTAGGAACTGATTTTATACTATAGGTAGCCCTCGATTTACAGTCGGAATCAGTACCAGAATTTCTATTGCTAAGCAAGGTGGTCGTTAAACGAGTCACACCCAATTAGCAAATCTGGCTTTCTCCATTGGCTCTGGCTTGTCAGAAGCTGGCTGGGAAGTTCGCAAGTGATCACATGACCTCGGGAAAGTGCAACCATCATCAATACATGCTGGTTGCCAAGTACCGTATTTTCACGACCAAAAGCCGCACCGGATTAAAAGCCGCAGTATCAATTAACGTTAATTTTTTTAACTTTTTCCACATATAAAGCGCACCGGGTTATAAGCCGCACATTTCCCGACGCTTCTGGACATCGCGAGGAGCGGCACGAGGGTTCTTGGCGCTCCGGGGGGCGCCGAGGGCGGCTGGGAGGGGCGCGCGGCTTGGTTTCTCCTCCCTGGACGTCGCAGCGGCGGCCCCGGGCTCACCGATCTCTGTGTTTTTCGCATCGGGGCATGCTCTTGCAGCGCGCCCCGATGCGAAAGGCACTGGGATCGGTGAGCCCGGGGCCGCCGCTGCGACGTCCAGGGAGGAGAAACCAAGCCGCGCGCCCCTCCCAGCTGCTTTTGGTGCTTCCTGGAGCGCCGGGAGCCACAGATGTCCAGAAGCGGCTTTTGGGGCTGGTGGGGATTGGATTTCCGGCTCGGTGGCCCCTGTCGCTTCTGGACGTCTGTTGTGGTTGTGGGGAGCCGAGGAGAGTGTGGAGGGGAGCGCGCGACGGTTCTTGGCGCTCCGGGAGGCGGGAGAGGCGCGCGGTTTGATTTCTCCTCCCTGGACGTCGCCCGATCTCTGTGTTTTTCGCATCGGGGCGTGCTGCAAGAGCATGCCCCGATGCGAAGGGCGCGGGGATCGGTGCGCTTGGGGCTGCTGCTGCGGCGTCCAGGGAGGAGAGGCCGGGCCGCGCGCCTCTCCCGCTTCCCGGAGCGCCGGGGGCCGTCGCGCGCTCTTCTCCGCGCTCTCCTCGGCTCCTCACAGCTGCGGTGGACGTCCAGAGGCGACAGGGGCTGTCGAGCTGGGGGTCCGGTCCCCATTGGCCCCAGGGGCCGCTTCTGGACATCTATTGCAGTCGCGAGGAGCAAAGCAGCTGGGAGATCTTTTTCCACATATAAAGCGCACCGGGTTATAAGCCGCACTGCCGATTTTGGATCAAAATTTAGGATTTTTAGTGCGGCTTATGGTCGTGAAAATACGGTACTCAGATTTTGATCGAGTGAGCCTGGGTATGCTACAAGTGTCGTGAGTGTGAGAACCCGTCATAAATCACTTGTTTCAATGCTCAAGTAGTCCTCAACTCATGACCACAATTGAGCCCAAAATTTATGTTGCTAAGTGAAAAATTTGTTAAGTGAGTCTCCCCCATTTTATGACTTTCCTTGCCACATTCGTTAATGGAATCACTGCAGTTGTTAGTAATACAGTTATTAAGTGAATCTAGTTTCCCCATTGACTTTGCTTGTCCGAAGGTTACAAAAGGGGATCCACATGACCCCAGGACATTGCAACCGTCATAAATGCGAGTCAGTTGTCAAGCATCCGAACATGACTTTGGGGATGCTGCAATAGTCACAAGTGTGAAAAACAATCCTGTCACTTTTTTCAGTGCCATTGTAATTTCAAATGGTCATTAAGTGAACTGTTGTAAATTGAGGACTACCTGTACATTGAAGGGTAGCTAAATGAATGGTTCTGAGTCCAGAATTACCCATATTTGTAGTTTAAACTACCTTCTCGTAAAGAAAGTTTAACTAAAATCATGCTGAAAGTTATTCAGAGGATCTCCTGCATCGCAGCAGTGATGATACACTGGCCTTAGGCTAGGATCAAGGCAACAAATATTCGGAATGAAAGGAACTGTCAGGTGTCTGGACTTGCATAGATGACTACTTCTCTATTACCAAGGAAACACAAATAAACCAGACTGCACAAAAAATGACACACCTTTCATTTTTAGTTATTATTTATTTTACTTTTTTTTTAACAATGTAAGAATTAAAAATCTTCCATAAATAAAGGACTTGCCTGGCAGCCTCCCAATAGTACGGTATAAAATATGAGCGACTGTACAAAACTCTTAAGGACATCAGGCACACAACCAGGGTGGAAAAGGCCCAGCCAGTGCTCCCTGGAGCTCTGTCCTTGCCCGCCTTTAGGGGAGGGATCAGGGAACTGGGAGGGGGGGAGATAGGGGCAGAGCCCCAGGCTCAGACCACAGGAAGGACGGAAAGACACTCGTTGTTCATACCATCACAATGGACACACACTGGCAATGAGGGTCAACGTAATATGTGAGGTCTTGGATCAGCCCCCTAGGTCACCTTCACAGTACATCGCAGCCAGCCTATCTCTCACCTGCAGCTACATTCCAGTCTCCAAACTCCACTTCCACACCTCCTAAGGGGGTAGGGGGAGAAGCAATGAGCACACGTGGGCTCTCTTCCCAGGAGAAATGGGCTAGTTCTGCTGAGAGAAGAATAGGTGGAGAGAATGCCTTTAACCAGAATGAAAAAGATAGCGCAGCTAAGGAACTGTGTCTGTAACACAAAGAGCAGCAGAAATATCTCTGGCTCTTTTTCTCCTCACAAACACAAGGCTGGTGTCCTGTTGTGGAGAGCCCTTATTTAAAAAGAAGCAGGTAGAGAGTTCAGCTGACTGATCCTAGGAGAGCACCTAAGGGGGTGACCATTGGTTTGCCCACCGGAATGGGCTAGGGCAGATCAGGAGCTACCTCGAATCCTTTCCATGTAGCTGCGTAGCTCATCTGGGTCACGCAGCCCCATGTCCTCACACACCCAACGAATGTCATCTTCGCTGGCTACCAGAATGGACTGAACTACTGGTCCAGAAGCAGGGGGGCTGGGTGCGGAGTTGGACGGGGAAGCAAAGGTCACAAATTCTACACGCTTCCGCCGACCCCCTACATCCCTGCCCTCTTTCTTCCTGGACAAGGTGCTGGTAAGCGTTGGGTTCCCTGGTGCAGTCAGGCCCAAATTACTAACAGAGACCCCGGTTTCTGGCTCTGGTAATGGAGCTGGGGCCTCTGGAGCCAAAGCTTCCAAAGTTCCATCTGGCCCTGCACAGCAAGAGTACCCATCATTGGTGGTGCTAGATGGGCCCCGAGGCTGGTCTTTGCAGTGTTGCTTGCACAGATCCAGCTGCCGACTAAGATCCTCCTGATCTGTGCCTAGCCAGACCCAATTGTGAGGCTGCTGGGCAGAAGAAGCTGGACCTGATCCAGCATCAGGAGGCTCCTTGCGCTGATAACGAAGGACAAAGACCACACAGTTGACGAGGAAGATAAAGATGGCAAGACAGAACACTCCCAGGAGGACATACATTCCAATCTCTAGATCTGTCACCCTTGAAGGTGCTTTCACCATCTCATCTTCCTCTACTTCTTCCACTTGTTCAATATCCTCATAGGAGCTAATTCCAGCTCCCTCAAATTTGCTCATCGGTGGCCCTCGTGCTACTGGGCCACGCCTCCTTGAACCTCTGCCATTCTCTGTGATAGCCGCAACAGTCACTGCTTCACCTGACATGGCACCTTCTGCTCGCTGAAAGGGAGCCTTACCATGTCGATGGAGATCTTCTTGCTGTGGGCTCTTAGTGGTCAAGAGGTGCCAGCCAAAGTTCACTTCCAGCCACGCTGTCCCCTGGGAAAGGGGAGCCTTATGTTTCCCCTTGCGGCAAGAGTCTGGGGAATGTAAGCTGAGCTGCAGGAGGGACCCCTGGCCTGGCCCTTCTGCAACGATCATTGGGTAAGCCTGTTCCTCTTCCAGCCGCACAGATATTACTTCAGGATTCAAAGAAGAAAGCAAGAGAGATGCATCCCGCCAGCCATAAAGCTCTACTGGAGCCAAGGTGTGATCACTGAATACCAACCAAATGCTCAGAACTGCTTCCTGCAGAAAAAGAAAGAAAACTGGGATCTCAAGTTGCCTTAAAATGGTAATGGTAGGTTGGGCAAACAAAGGCATCATTATCCACATTGGTAACAGATATAAATCATGCTACCCAACTCGATGAAGCAGCTTCCCCTTTACCAAATTTCTAAGATTTGACTACTACACATCATGGCAAGAAAACTCACCATACATTGATCCTCTGTCATGATACCCAAATAAAAGATTTTGCAAATCTTGGCAAGAACAAGACACATGATACATTCTATATTTGAACACACATTCCATATTTGAAGAAAATTACAACATGACATTTCTATCAAGTCTAACTTGATCTTAAGTGAGCCATGGAAGGACATGTATGCACCCTCAAAATGCAGTTTAGTGCTTCTGTAACACAGAAGGATGGAAAATTAAATTCATAATGCCATGAATGTCTAGAAAACTCCTCACCTGTTTCGGGGAATGCAGAGCAGAAAATCCTTGGCACATTGCAGTGAAAACATTCAGATGTCCTGGTTCTGCAAACAGTGTGAGTGATAGATCTGATACCAGCTGGGCTTGCAACTCTGTAACTGAGACCTTCTCTTCTGACACCACCAAAGTCTGTTCCCCCAGGATAGAATCAGAAACAGGAGAACGCACCTGAAAAAATCGAGAATATATTGTTATTTCATAAGGAGACTTTGCGCAGAAACTGTATCCATTTTGATACTTTTTCTCATCCATTGCAACATCAAGTCATGATTAACAGGATGATTAATTTGCCAGCCAAGTGACCAAATAGGGAGAGTGAGTTCCCCTCAATGACTGACAGATAGTTATAAATGATAGATAGATGGTAGATGGACGGATGGATGGATATGAGAGAGAGAGAGAGAGAGAGGGAGGGAGAGGGAGAGAGATAGATATGATAAATGGGTGGGTTGAGAGGGAGGGAGGGAGGGAGAGAGGGAGGGAGGGAGAATAGAAATGCTTGCAATGTACAGTGTTTCATAGATTGCTTGTAAAGCTGTCACATCTCTCTTTATAGTTTCTTTCTTCATATCCACATTCACCATATTATCCCACCATTTCCCCAAACTGGAGACAAAAGTAACATCCATAGCATGTGCACAGTTCATCTCTTTGAACAACTATCATCATGCTCCAAGCAAACTTCTCATCTCATTCCATCCCATCTCAGCAAGGAATCACTCAGCCCCCATTTTTTCCTCACGTGCTCCTTACCTCCACGGAGGTCATTCCTACTTCACGGCCAACCACCACCTTTCCACCTTCCAGTGTTGCTATTCGAGGGTCTTGGATTCTAGCATGCTTCTGCACCAGATGGGAAACATCTAGTAGCCAATCAGAGCTTGGCATATAGGTCAGGTGACGTCCACCGTCTAGAGGGTGAGCTACAAAATGGGTGAGGAAACGGACCCCAGCACGCTGGTATTGCAACCGACAGCCACGTGCTCTCCTCTCAGCTTCTTCTCCACCCTCTTCTGGTTCTGCTGGACTGTTCAGAGAAGAAATGCAAGAACTTAGCACATTTACAAAGCACAAGGCAGTTAATTTAATATTCTCTAGATGATTCGGGGTCACAACTCCCATTATTCTGTATCAGCATTGGTCCTGGTGATAAGGAATCTAGAAAACATACTCACAAAACATCTACAGGGAGCTAAGTTGGGGAAGGATGCCACATCTTTAACCCATTGTTAGCGACTCTCTTGGAATCATAACACTTACCTTTCGGATGCTGGGCCAGGTACCCTCCAGCCTCGTATTTGCTCCAAAGAGGTATCACTCAGCTCAATACGCAAAGGCAGAAGTGGAGCCCAGACAGTAAAGAGTAATGATGCATGCAGACGACGGTGCCAGAAATCCACCCTTACACCCCGTGCCCCTCGGCTCTCTTTTCCTCCTACATAGACAGCATCACACACATCTGATACCTAGAGGTAAATTAGAAAACACATTCAGGTCCATAGATGTACATCCAAAGGCCCAAGGAAGGGTCAGAAGAAAGCAAGAATGTCCATACTGATTCCTTAACTCAGTATGGGATTTCTTTCTTTTGTTTTCCTCTAGAACAATTCAAGATGGAACCATAGCTGGAAATTGTTGTGAGTTCTTACAATCTATCAGTGTGAGACTGGATCCTTTTGGGTGCTATAGAGAAATGGGTTGCGAATGCCAAAGGAAATGACGGAAGTCACACACTATTATTGGATATACTGGTATAATTATGTTTCTTGAGTTTCAACGTTGCTCGGCTTCATTCTATGTTTCCCATAGGAATTGCACGTGCATGAAAACACGGAGGAAGAACATTGGACAAAGACAATCCTGTGGCCACTGATGGAGACCACTAGAAGGGAGCATCCCAAAAAATACAGCACGAGCTTGCTAGATCAGTGGAATGCAGGGTCTTAAAATGTACAAGGAGAAAGGGTAAAATTAAGATGAGGTGTTATCAAGAGGAAGCTACATGGATGAGGAACCAAGATTTCAAAACATTCCAGGTAGTAATGCAGGGTCTATTTTTTCCACAAATACAGTAGAAATATAAAGTAACACAAACAGGCTATTTGATTTGGAATGAGAACTCTGGCTAAGTTACTAATCTCTTCTCTCTATTTGCACAATATACTGAGTCATAAACTAACTGAATTGGCTGAATTTGCCAACATCCTAAACTACACATATTAACTAAGGTTAAAACTAACACTACATTGTTGTGAGAAGGCAACCCCTAAAACTTTTAACTGACATGATTAAGCATGTTTTGTAACTGTGTCTGACTCTCATTTGAGAAATAATTTGACAATTAGAGAAGAAGGCTGCAGTCTTTAAAAATGTTGCTGATTTTGATCCAAAAGCTTTTATGGCGGTGCTTGTTTCTCACCTGTAGGACCTGCTTATTAGAGGATTCACATCCCATCTGCTGAGTTACTTCGGACACAGCACCTCCTGTTTCAACCACAACCAGCCTCACAGGCACAGACTGGGGGATTCCTGTGAGAAGTGCAGTGTTCACAATTTCCTGTTCCTGGAGAGAGTCAAAGGAATTGTGTAAGGATCCATGCTACAAGTTATCCATGAGAAGAAAAACACCAAGTTTCAGGCCTTACCTTTACTAATGGAACCAAGGCCCGCACATCTCTCTCTGATACTTGGATCTCCCACACCATCTTGTCCTTCTCAGCCTCAGGATCCTGGCCAGGGTACTCCACTTGCCAGGTAACAGGGCGTGTAGCAGCCAGAGCACCTGTACTATTCTCCACAAGAAAATCCAAATATAGAAACTCTGGAGAATCTGCTGCCCTAAATGGAAAGGTTAGAAATTAACACTCAAGAGATCAGAGAACCCAGGGAAAACTGAGGAGATGATAGAACACCTGGAATAATAATATGTCGACCTCACTTATCTTGATCAGCATGGAGCTGAAAGAGCTGAACAGCATTCTCTGGTTCAAAAAACTAACCCATTCAGACTTTCAAAATGTATTTCTCATATTGCTGCTAGATAAAAATTGAAAAATTTGTGGCAGCTGAACACCTGCTACTGCCTAATGGGCACAATATTCAGTTTAAAAACACAAAAATACTAGCAATCTTGTCAAATCATCAAGCATGACTACTTAGAAAAGATACTGAAATGCATAAACTTCCCAATAACTTGAACAAGAAGGTTAACCAAGCCTGATTTCCAGCTTTACATCATACCAAAATAAGACAACCTTTAATTAACTGACACCAGATAAACTTTATAGCAGTCACATTTGAAATATAATAAACAGCAGCGTGTTTCAAAGGCCAATGAAAAAATGAGTTGCTCTAAAAATTCCTCAAATCAGACAAATTTATCTGGATAAAAATCCAATCCAAAAACTAATCAGTAACTGGCTTTTCAGAATACTAATGCCATAGTCCACTTAGAAATTAGTTCTAATGCAAGAGTTCAGTCTTCAGTTTGAGCTGCCCAAAAGTGTAGTGATATAAAAGATCACTTTCACCTCTGAAGATGCCAGCCAGAGGTGGGTTGCTTCCGGTTTGGGCGAACCGGTAGTATCAGTGGCTCGGATGGTAGGCATTGCGCACAAGCAAAATGATTGTATATAATTTGGAAACCCACCACTGATGCCAGCCATAGCTGCTGGTGAAAAATCAGGATACCAAAAAATTAGTCCCTGCCTATTAACCAAGAAACTTAGCACTACTAAATCTCTTTGATACTTTTCCTGCTCTGGACAATGACTGATGCAAAGAAATACACAATAGATGCTGCTTGAAATGCCTCCAAGATGTATACCCAACCAACCATTCTTGTCCTACTTTTCAATAATAGGAGTCAAGGATGGTGCCAAAACCACACAAATGCCTCTAACAAGCATTAGAGAAATGGATATTCTTTTTCAAGTTTTCCTATTTCCTGTCTCAGGGATGAGCAAGCTGTGACCTATGGATTGCGTGAGCCTCTCTCTATTTCATGACTCTGAGAAGCCACAATTTTCACCAGAACATCTCCTTTCTTTAAAAAATTCCACCTTCCCACTTCCTACAAAAAATTTAAGGGATGAAATATTTCAGTTGCATACCTGGGCCTACTCTTCTTTGTTCATCAATAAATAAATGTTGAGATAGTATAAGGCAGATATTTGGCCATAGGTTTTAGTACTAATTGAAGATGATAATAATAATGATGATGATTTTCATAACTGAGGTTGCACTTTTTATCGCAAATGTAAGCTCCTTGTAAAATACAGTAGATCTCTGGTTTTGCTTTGTTTTGAACCTTACTGGGAGATACTGTTTTTGAGCTCATTCTTTTTTGGAAGTGGTACAGGGTGCCAGTGCTACCACTGGCCCCTGAGTTGAATCTCCCCTCACTCTGAAGCCTCCCAGGTTGTCTTCACTTCCCAGCTGGAAAAAGCCTAATGAGGGAAGATCCTCCAGAATCTCTTTTCCTGAAATTTGGTGGAAGTATGGGAAGCCAGGGAGGTTATACACTTCTGGAGAGGCAAGTGTGCAATGAAAGAGGGGACAGTCTGTACCTCTTTATTGTTATCAAGAACATGAAATGCTAGGCCTGCGTATTTCTCTCAAATGCTCAACTCCTTGAGAAGAATTTTTCAAGCTAATTCTCTTACATTAAAATTGAATTGACAACTGATATTAACAAATGCAGAATGTCACTTTGGGGAGGGGAGGGAAGAGGCAGGATACGCTATACAATATAATTGGCTGGCTTTGTGGGAAGAACTATATCCTCATTCCCCCTCCCTCCATGATTGTGCCTACACAGGGGGAAAAAAGAAGGGAAGAACTTTGTGGCTGTCGAACTGGAATCAATATTGTAGGGGGAACAACAGATGAGAGTTCTTTTGTTGGGGTCCAGGGAATGAAAAACTCCAAGTATATGCACTCCCTGGATTTCTGTCTAAACGTCTTTAGCTATTTTTAGATTCATGGCCAACCAGAGTATTCAGTATCTAAAAAATCAGACTTGCCTGAATAATACAAGGAGTAAGGTAAGTCTAATTTAGTGGAGAAAATTAATATGCTGAGGCAGTTACAGAACTATGCAAACAATTTAAATAGCTCTTAAAGACGTAGAAGGAAGTACTGGGTGTAGACCTAGGGCATCTCAATTTCTGTTAACAACTTCTGCTCAACAAGATTTTAGTCCTAGTGACAGTGAAGAAGGAAACAGCAGACATGCATTTATTGGAAGGAGAACTTGTCCCTTCTATCGCTAACATAGAATTATGCAAACTAGAACAGTTGTACTGTTATGTAAATTAAGGAACAATGAACTTTGCCCAGACTATATAGTTGATAAATGATGTGGTATTCAACTTCCATTCAAGCAAAAAAATGAACTGTCCTTTTACAAGGAATGGGGAGAGACAGAGTGGGCGGAGTCCTAGTTCAGTAATTTCTTCATAGGTCCAGTATATGTAGATAAGGGCAACGTTTTCCTTTCAAAAGGAAAACACCCAATGCATTATAGTACAAACTGTTCAGAGATGCTGCCTGATGCCTCATCCCAAGATGAGCCAAGCAGTTCTGTAGAAACAATTATGATCCTCAAAGGCTACCTACTTCCAGTCTAACCAACTGCCAGAAGAACGACGACAAGTGATCAAAGCAGTGTGGTGTTTGGCACTCTTGAACTTGTCCAGCTTTGCCGTCCAAGCCTCTGGTCTGGTGGGGCGAACAGCCAGAACCTGTAATCCTTTCTTTGCCTTGATTCTGAAAGGAAGCACAAGGAAAAAAATAAGATGTACAGCAAAGCAAAGACCATCTAGACAGCCTCAGTGGTAAGGTTGGAAGGAGCAAAGAGAAGTCTTTGAAGGATGAGGACCTTCGGAAGAGATGAAAACCTGTATCAGAGAACCCAGAGAGTAAATGGGCATCAGTAAATTCATAGGTTTGCTGTAAATCTCAGCTCTGCCATCAACTAATTAGGCAATCCACTCTCTCACATCTTCAATCTACAGGAGTTTCCTGAATAATATAGAAGTCCAGAGTGATTGCATATTCCACAACTAAGAAATGGGTGCAATGAACTTGAAACAGTTGAAAACAATATGATACGCAATTATGATTACTTATCAAGATTGTGTTCACTGTGACTGAAAAGATTTTTGAATTCGAAATTATTTGTTTGCCGTTCAGGTCAGTGCATGGCAACTGTCACTCACCGGAGGGTCAGTAGATCAGCTGTGAAGTTCTGTTGCAGAATGAGAGTGGCAGTGAAAAGCTGTCCTGGGCGCAGGGCTGTGTCAGGAACTCGGACCATCACATTGTCATCCAGCCGCACTTCCTGCCGCCGTGGAGGGCTCATCACTCTGATGTCCACAGGACCCACATAGTGCAGCTGCTCCTTGGAGCTTCCTGTACCTGGATGCGGCCTCTGCTGGGTTCGCACATGGGGACAATCTCTGTGTATCTTCCCAGGTAGAGTGGCCTCCAGCCTATAGTACAACTCTGCCCTTAGAGTTGGGGTGACTGAATCCTCAGATCTGCGATGAAGAGTGCCAAGTGGAGGAGAGAACCAGCGAGGGGGAAGTGCTAGTTCCACCACACACATGCCCAGGGGAGCCTAGATAGGAAAAGAGAGAAACTCACATGCTATTGACTCATTGTAAAGCCCACCCTCAAGCTATGCAAAGCTTATACTGAGTAAAGGCCTGGTCTATGTTGCCCAATTCCACCTATTCTAATAGGCAACAGGTCCCTGAGAAACTGATGCCAATGTCTCTTTCTCTCCCCCCCCCACACCTTTCTCACATTTACACTAATGAGTACAATAGCTGGATCAAATGTGAAACCTTATACAGTTGGTACCTTGGTACTCAAATGCTTTGAAACTCATTGAATTTGGTACTGAAGGCATTTTAATGCAGAAATTTTATCCCAGTACTTATTGTTTGTTCAGTACTCAGCACACAAGATAGAACTTGTCGGTGTTGGCTGCCTTGTGACTCACTACATTATTTCTTACTGGAAAACTTTGTTTGGTACTCATCATTTGTTTGGTACTCAGCATGCCTCCCAGAACCAATTAACAATGAGTACTGATGTACCATTGCAAATACATGATATATGTGCTCTACTGCTCAGTTATGGTCCCTGCCCCAATTACTTGCTACTTTTAGATATTCTTCTGAAAGCACTTGTCTTAATCACTTTAGTGACAATTCTCTCACTCTTCTCTCCTATCTTTTTAGGAATCAAGTGATTCCTTCTGAGAGGAATCAATTCCACATTTTGGAGTACAATTAATCCTCAACCTACAACCACAATTCAGTCCAGAACTTCTATCATTAAGCAATACAGTTGTTAAGTAATTTGTGCCTGATTATATTATCTTTCTTTGCTGCAGTTAACGATGTCGGC
This sequence comes from Thamnophis sirtalis, assembly GCF_051295495.1. Lineage (NCBI taxonomy): Eukaryota > Metazoa > Chordata > Lepidosauria > Squamata > Natricidae > Thamnophis > Thamnophis sirtalis. The sequence continues at coordinate 67,408,782 of NW_028261381.1, read as the reverse complement.
ATCTCCCACTGACTTTGTTTGTTGGAGGCTCCCTGGGAAAGTTGCAAATGGTGACCACATGACCTCAGGATGCTGCAACAGTCATAAATACATGCCAGTTGCCAAGAGCCCAAGTTTTGATTACATGACTTATACATGGCATGGCATTTGTGGGTGAGGGGTAGGAGCATTGAGAAGGACAAATATATTTGAGAAGAAAACCAAACTTCAGACCAATCGGATGTTCTGCATCCTACTTCTGCTTTAAGCAGTGTTTACAAGAAGAATGCTATTATTTAATATTTAACTATTTTTTAATATTTAATATTTAAATATCAACCTTTTCTGTTCTAGAATCATGGATTCCTGGGATTAATTGCATGGCTCTTTAACACGCAGATCATACCAGAGGCTTGTGGAATTAAATCATCATATAGATGATCCATGAGAATCCATATATCATCATATATTGTCCATGATCTCTTAGAACCTCCAAGCAACTTGCACCACATAACTTTAGCTCACTTCCACATATTCACTTCCACTGTCTTCAACAGAATGCAGTCAAATAGCCACAGCAGAACTTTACTTTCCAAGCCATCTGAGAATCATATACTTAATTTCTCCACAATTTGTGAGAGTGTAAACATACATACTTGTGCCTACCTGAAGGTGGCAGGCCCGATGCACAACCTGGGCCTGATGAAAGACATGCAGGCTGACACAAGGCAGGGGTTGTCGTTTTGACATCCAATCCTGCCCTTGGAGGTGGAAAAGAACACGAGCATAGGGCTCATAAGGAGATACTGTGCCTTCAATGGATACGGCACGGATGTCCCAGGTAGTAGAGACATCTGTGAACTGGGAATTATCTGCTGGAATTTCCTGGAAAGAAAAAAGAATCTGAATTCAGGATAGAATCTTATTAAACAAATCCAGGGAAGAATCGAACTTGGCACTGTTCCAGTTCTTGCACTGGGAATCTTCAGTGTGGTATCCATAGGTAGCTCACTTGGTACCTATCATGTTTCCTGCTCCAATTTAAAAAACAAACAAACAAACATGTAAATAGTACCAGTAATCTAGTTACAGAGCAAAGTGGCAACCTCTAGCATCATTCTACTTTACAAGCATGATTCTGGGTCCCATGTGGATACTATAAGCATTTTTAGAAAAGAAATACAATAGGTGGCTGCAAATTTTTGTGTTGTTAAAAGCAAAGTTTCTTTTAAAAAAAAAGATAAAACTAAACAGACGTAATTAGCAATAGCACTATATACCACTCCATAGTGCTTTACAGTGCTCCACAAGCAATATATCAGCATATTGATCCCCAACAATCTGGGTCCTCATTTTACTGACTTTGGAAGGATGGAAGGCTGCGTTCACCTTGAGCCCTGTCTGGATTGAATTCCAGACTGTGGGCAGAGTTAGCCTGCAATACTGCATTCTAACCACTACGCCACCATTAGGAACATACTGTAGATACCCATTACTAACCAGCGGGACATCAAAATGTCAAAATATTACATTGTGACATCACATAAGCCCCACCAAATGTATACTTTTGTTGTAAATCACGTTTTGACATTTTTCTACCTTGCCTCTCCCCCCCCCCCCCCCGCAGGATACATTCTTAAAGTTCCAAATATGGCTTAAGTGTTGTGGTTTCCATTTTGTATCAAGCATCTTTCTAAACGATTTTAAGGCAAATTTACCTGCTGGACAGTGAAAGGAAGATATGTAGCTTGGATACTGGGCTTTCCTGCAAGTCGACGATGAAGGAAGAGGAATGTCTCTGAGCGAGAGCTGAAGGAAGCATTTCCTGGTGAGTAACGGTCAGTACGCTGAAGACGAAAATACTCTGAGCCGTTGAGTACTTTTAATTCAGCTGGCAAATACACCGTGTCAGGAGGATCAGATTCACAATCAGCTGCAAACAGGAGAACTATGTCCATCAACATCAGACATGCAACTTCCTCACTCCATAGACACTTACATTTGTGACCCCATTCCCACTCCCAATCCTTCTATGAGATGGAGGGAAACCCTAAGTAAAAGAATGGAATGTATTGTGTTCAAGGTCATTTTGGCAAAACTTGGAACTCAGACTTGGATCAGAGATAATCAGTAGGTCCCCAAAGAAACCATCTCTGGCTCCTATTACTCTAAAGTTGTGCTAAAAAATAATAATTCATCTGTATGATAGTTTTTATCGGTGTTTTGCAGAGCACTTTCAAACAACAATGTAGGGCTTCAAGAATAGGACTACCCTATCTTGCTGCAGTAATCTGACAAAAAAATATGGACCACTCTGCTTTCTGCAATTTAATACGGCTAGATTTTTGCAGTCCAAATACTATACTCTTCTGCAAACCAACAACCATCTAAAGGTGTAGATTGAGACCTCATCATGAAAATCTATTATATGATTGATATATTATATGGTTGAGTCAACATTGAGTCAGTGACAGATAATAAGCCAATGAAATTAAACCCATATAACTGGTGACCTTATCAAAATAAATCATGATTGTGACCAACAAGTGTTTTACATGTAACCTCTACAATCATGGACATTCAACTGTTGATGTAGTGTGTGGACCTCAGCCTGATCTCAATTTTGGAGATGAGAGTTACATTTTTAATGGGCAGCCTCTTCTACTTCACAATCAATCTGAGTAGAACGTCTATTAAATATAAGTCCAGATTTTCTGCCTAGTGATTAGTTATTATAAGTAAATGGTTGCATCCATTACACTGTGCTTATATATCCAGAATGATGGATTAGATAGATAGATAGATAGATAGATAGATAGATAGATAGATAGATAGATAGATAGATAGATAGATAGATATAGATTGATAGACAGACAGACAGACAGACATAGGCAAAAATCTGGACTTGTATTTAATAGATGTTCTGCTCAGATTGATATACCAGATTGATTCTGGTATATACCAAATTGGTGTGTGTGTGTGTGTAGGTACTGTACATATGTGTGCTTATATACCTTATTCTGATATACATATATAGAAAGAAACATTTCCTGGTATATAACACACAGTACACTGAAGACAGAAATGCTCTGAACCATTGAGTATTTTTAATTCAGTTGGTGAATCTGACAAATGACTGATGACTTCTCATATTGATCTAATTTAGTACAATGATGTAACTGTACTGTGTAGTCGTCGTCATCATCATCATCATCATCATCATCATCACGTTTTGCTATTAATGATCTTTGTATTAGAATTTCTATCCTATGTTACGGGGTTTTAATCGCTTTATGATTTTAAAAAACTAGATAATATTTTGTTATATTTAAAAATGGTTTATCCTTTTTTTTATTCTGCTATCAATGAAAAATAGGTTATATATTTTGTGAATAAACATGTACTTAAATTAATAGGAAAAATAAAAATGAATAAAATTATTGTTACCATTGAGATTTAATATAATATTTTAAGACGCTCATAAATTTATTCCATTTATTGCCTATATATTATCTCAAACTTTCACAAAGCACAGTTTATTGAGAGCAGTCTGATGTTTACTTTTTAGTGAGCTTTTCCTGTCCATTTTACCTAGGTCTGTATCTTGAAGTTCCCTCAAATTTTTCACCAACTCTTAGAAATTGCATTATTTTGACTAACTAAATAAAAAGACTTTCCTTCTGAATATATAAATATTAAAATTTTATATAAACATGAGTCTTGAGTTCAATTGGACATTTCTCAATTAAGTGCACATTATTCAGGAAGTAAATCCTAATAAATTCAGTTTAACCTACTTCACAGAAAGTATCCTCAGGATTGTATTATGAAGTGAATGACTGTTGTATTCTACAGTGCAGCTAATTGGAATTGCACTAGAACAAGAATCTGTAGCACAATTTTACTATGGACCTTTTTGGAGAAATGGCTTGAAGATTACTTTGACCAGTTTACTGGAAGCACCTTGAATGTATAAAATGATAGCAGTACACATGCAGGTTTTTTAAAACAAAAATTACTCAGATGTCAACAATCAGGAATTCAAAATAATTGACATGGAGATTTCCTTTCATTTTATTTCAAAAACAACAATCCTGCAAGCTATGCTGCATGGGGAGAGAATGACTGGCTCAAAGTCACTCAGTAAGTTTACATAGCTAAGATTAGGATGCAACCTGGGTTTTACCAATCCTTGCCCAATACTAGCCCTTCGATCACATTAGCTGTCAAGTGTCTTGTACATATTCCACTTATAAGTGAAAGTCGGCTATAAAATGAAACATGCTTCCTCTGCTTTTGTGACATTCTGATTGAACTGAGGCCAGATTAAGTCCCACTTAGATAAGGCCTACTGAACTAAATACAATTTAGGTCAATGGGCAAATTTAAGTCCAACTGATTTCAATGAGTATCATCTAAGCATGGCCAAGTCTGAATCCATCAAGGGAACTGCCCCTGAATTGTGCTACTAGTTATTTTAAATCCTTGGTTCTTTTATAATGGTGTGCTATTTTGTCAAAAGTTGCCTATGGGGAAGTCGAAATGTTTTCAGAATGAAGGGTTTTAAAAGATTAAGCAACCCAATAGTACAAGAAAAATCAAATCCTGCTATAAGATACAGTTATTTGCACTACCCAGGGCCAACAAATCTGCCTTTTGTGATACACAGAAAGGCAGAGTACAAACATCCTGTCTCTTATTTCAGGTGTTTGCATTTTGCTTTTCCCACTTCCTATTATAAATTCAATTCTCATCCTTCTCAGAATTCTCTGGACACCCACAGCTTGATAAAAAGTAAATGCAGGCAACATCTGATGAGGGAAAGGGATGAAAACCAAATAGATGAGGAACATCAAGGCTGTGTATTTCTAAACTATCCTTTCCAGTTCCCTGATTTTAGAAGCTGTTCGGTAAGAGACAGATGTATGAGCCTGTTGGGAGGGGAGAATGAAATATTTGAAACAGCCAGGATCCAAACATGCCCAGTAACCCAGAGCCTGGACTACAGCCAACTAAAGCAGTAGTACAAGGAGGCTGGGAAATCATAATGAAGAACTGCATTTTTAAATTATTTTTGGTAATTATGGAACCCAGTATACTTTTGAGGGGAAGTGGGAATGTCTGAAAAGTGTAGTAAGGAGAGAGGCTCTATTACAGAAATTTGATTTTATTACTTAAATAATAAAAACTATTTTGGCAATTTAGATTTCAAAAGGGCAGGTGATCTTGACCACCATAATTTGTTTCATCTTTTAGTCCATCCCTCATTCAGGAAAACTGAATAGGTCTTCTCAAGTCCTAATGTGTCGTTGAGAGTGCTTATAAACAGAGATCTAATTAGGGAAGCTAGGGATATAAACACCTCACATGGCTCCTCCAGAATATGATACAGCCCCGGAGGTGAGGGTGGGGATTGTGTCCAGTTCCCTAAACATCTCTGTTGCTCTCCTCTGCACTCTTTCTAGAGTCTAAACTTCTTTTATATATTGTGGCGACCAAAACTGGTTGCAGTATTCCAAGTGTGGTTTTACCAAGGCATTATAAAGCAGTACTAATACTAAAGCAGTACTTCACAGGACCTAGGTTCTATCCCTTTGTTAATGCAACCTAAGACTGTATTGGCTTTATTTGTGGTATATTGCTGGCTCATATTTAAGTAGTTGTCTACTAGGACTCCTAGATCCCTCTCCCCGAACAGAACAGAGCACTCTCCCCGAACAGAGCACTATGGCTTAACAGGTGGTTTACAAAGGTGAAAGACCAATTTCAACGGTGCCCTTCACACCTTCATACCTCCATCTCCTTCTCTAGTAATTTCCTGATGTCTTGAGATAGTTTTCCATGGAAATGATTAGCATTTCCCTCCCATCCCCTTTTTTGTAATCCACAGAATTCCTCCAAATTGTCATGTTGAATGGTCTCTCACTTTGTTCCAGAGGTGGATTCCTACCAGTTCGCACCTATTCGGTAGAACCGGTTCATCAAATCTACTGAACCAGTTAGAAGAGGTTCCACCAGTGGACCCGGAAAGCAGGCCACACCTACAGAAGAGGTTCCAAAAAATTTTGAAACCCACCACTGCTTTATTCCAATCAAAATTACTATCAATTAAGTTTTAAGCTTATGTTTAGGTTTAATGCAGCAAGAATAGCTTACATATAAAACTTAATTCCTGGAAAAAAGGCATTACCATAAGAAATGTTGTGGTGCCCACTTCGATGGTGGCCACTATTCTGGCCACCGCAAAAGACTACCTATCAAGATTATCTTTGGCTCATCAATAAGTGCTATTACACTAATGGATATAGGGAAAGGTCTCCTAAATGTCCTCTTTAAAAACAAAACAAAGCAAAATTCTGAAGACACAGTTGATCCTGTTTAGTTCTTTCAATATTGATAGGTTTTTATTCTGCTTTTTAATTGGAACTCTTAACAATTAATTTGTCATTCAAAATCTTTGCCTTTGGTGGATGCTTTGTAATCATCTAAATTGCTTTGGGAAGACAAGATGAGTTAAAATATTTTATACAAATAGAAAATTGACCCTGACTCATCACTAAATAATTTATGGTAAAGACAAAAATAAAAGAAAACCAATGTAGCACTCAATTTGTGTCATCTTGAACTATATTTTTGCATAATCAAAATCAAATGAATGGGGGGGGGAATTAAGTGCCAGTCAAAATACAATTGTTGATCAGGTTAAGGACATTCTGCAGGTGCCTCTGCCAGAGTAAATTTTGTTTTATCAATAATCACTAGCTGTCTCTACTTAAAACTCCCAGGTCTGGGCAGTCAAACCATAGTTTGACACTTGATAACAATGAGTTTACCAAATGATCTTCCAAATGTTTGCAGTTCAAAGCTGCTAGCCCTGGCTTTCCTGTCTATCTCCTTGATAATGTACTTTATCCGTTTTCCTCATTTGCTGTTCAACACTTCAGTTTCATTTGGCTTTTCTGTTCAAAGCAGCCATTTTATTTCTTCTGGATGTGCAAAGGACTAATAAGAGTTTCTTGGATGGTTTCTACTCCCTCCCCTCAATCATTTGGAACAGTAATATTCAACTAGACTTGAGTTTTGAGTTTTGGCATGTTTCCAGTTTCCAACAATGTTGATACTGATAAGGATGTTGTTTTAATTAACTGAAATCGAATGAAGTGCTCTACGAATTACGTGTCTGGCAAAAGGTAGCATTTTCCTAGCATTTCCTAAACAGCCACTTGTGGAGAATATGTATATATGAGATACTGTAGATGGCCTACGGAAAAATATTGTCTTCATTGTCCATTTTATTTGGGTGTCTGGATTTTTAAGTGAGGCAAAAAGTTTAGGAATCACATATCTAGTGGTCTCTGGAATTTTGAAGCTCAGATATCATAAGTCAAATAAAACCTTCTGGATCTAAAATATATGTTATGGTCACTTCTCTCTAGTTCAAGTTCTCTTGGGCTGCTGCCTAGGCAGGAGATAGTTACAAAGTGATTAATATTTGCAGAACAGCGTGATTATCCCCACTCCGAAGTCCCAAAGGATGCTGGTAATTCGGGGAGTTGAACCTAATGCTTCTATAAAGGGAAAGACTTTGGATAAATTCTAATGGGTGGAGTATGGTGTGCTTGATATATTTACAATTACAATTACAATTTGGCCATAAATTGTATGAGAATAACTACCTTCCCTGCACTACCTTCTCTTCAGCAATCTGCAGCTTGCTGGTCTTCCAATGCTTCCATTACATACAACAAGAAGATATTAGGAAGAAATTCCTAAAATGGAGCTTTTGTGGAGTGTTGCAGCTATCACCACTAAGGGATAATCCTTCTCTTGAAAACAATGTTAGAAATATTCTTCTTCCTCTGGAGATAACCTTTAAGCCCAATTCTCTGTCCACAAATTCATCAGAGAATTTTGAAAGGCAATTGGTATTCAATTCTAGCCCAAATGTTGCATTCTAGGAAGCCAAATTGCTCTGCCAAAATTGTACTTCTTTATAACTGATACTTCTTTCCTTTTCCAAAAATATACAAGATTTTTCTAATTCATTCCCAAAATACAGCTGTAAAGTGTGGTCATCCGAAAGATAATTCTCTGCCTAAAAGAATACTGAGCTCCAAGGTTGGGTGGAGATGTACACCTGACCTTGCCTGATTCAAATCCAGCATCCCACTTGGTCCTCCACTGTAAGAACGAAAATACAACATCCTTCAAAGGTCATATTGCAACACTAACTGCAGGCATGAACAATGTATTAGTAAAATCCAGGACCTGGGAATTGAAGTGGGCAAAACAAATAAGGATGTACTGCTTTACTGAACAACATCCTCTTGTGAATTCAACAATTAATCAGTAAAACTGGTTGCCTTCAGAAATTGTGGGTGCTCCCCTACTGAAGGTTTTAAAGAAGAGATTGGACAACCGTTTCTTTGAAATGGTATAGGTTCTCCTGCTTGAGCAGAGGGTTGGACTAGAAGACTTCAAATGTCCCTTCCAACTCTGTTATTCTATGTGTGTTAATAAAAATAAATAAAAAACTAAATGGCATACAAAATAAATTTGGTATTATTACATAGTCCATCACATAAAATCTACTGCCTTTTCCAATGCCACTTCTTGGATTAAAGCACCAAACAATGCATAACCATTACAGTTGTGTCCATGGAGATGAACAATCAAAAGGAGTGTCTATCTAACCAGGAAAAATCTATCCTTATTATTAAGGATCAGGCAAGTTATAATATGTGAAAAATTTATGCTAAACTTCAGATGTGGTACAAGTCCAAGTGCAAAGTTGTATGTAGTCCATAAATGGGTTATTCTCATGCCCTTTACACCAAATCACCTCCATGCTCAAATACTTTATGCCTATTGATCCATTACAGCTACCATCCCTTGAAAGAGAAAGGTACAGACCAATGCAAAGTAGACTTACATTTTTTTAGAACACCTTCCAAACCACTAAATTGATGCTTTTCTATGTTTGCCCAGTTTAGGAGTAGAATAATAGAATCATACTGCTGGAATAGCAATAACAATAGCACTTAGACTTATATACCACTTTACAGCACTTTACAGCCCTCTCTAAGCAATTTTACAGAGTCAGCATATTGCCCCCAACAATTTGGGTCCTTATTTTACCCACCTCCGAAGGATGGAAGGCTGAGTCAACCTTGAGCTTGGTGGGATTTTAACTGCCAAATTGTAGGCAGCCGGTAATCAGCAGAAGTAGCCTGCAGTACTGCACTCTAACCACTGCACCATTGAGGGAATGAAAATTGGGATTTCTTTATTCCTACCCATTGCTTGACACAAGACGTATAATGGAAGATATAGCTACACCATCCATGATAATTGGTCATTTAGTCTTTTTAGAGTGCCTTCCATTGAAGTGATCTTGCTATCTCCTCAAGCAGTTTGTTCCATTGTTGAAGATTCTATATTTTCAGAAAGGTTTTCCTGACAGTTAGTCAAAGACTACCTCCCTGCAATTTCCAAATATTAGGTTCTCTCATGCTCTGAAGAGAAATAAGAATGTCTGCATGATAGTCATTGACATATTCAGAAACTCAGGTAAAGCAGGCGTGGGTTAGCATCGCCTCAGCTGGACACCAGTGTTAAAAATCAGTTGAAAAGCCAACCTGAGAATAAAAGGCTTCTTTCAAGGAACTAAGTATTAGCCTGATTAAAAAGTCATTAAGGCTGAGATTATCATTGGTGACTACTATAGTCTTGATATCTATGCATTATCTTGGAATCAGATATGGTGAATGTCTTAATACTAGAGCCTGGGCATTGGTGATGCTTGTGGGAATCCCAAAACATTTGGTTAATCTATGTTAGAGACAAAGTGCCAGATTAGCAAATTATAGCTCATCTGAGGGTTTTGTATTCCTGAATGAAAGCTGAAAAGCCCTCTCTTCTAGCAACCAGCACTGCTATGGATGTGACATCTTGGCTCAAAAAAATTAGGAATCCCATCCCCCATTTTGAAAGATGAGATATATCCAAATATTTTTATGCTTTTATTTTCTGCAAACTAGAAACAGACCAATTCCTAAACAGCATTTTCAGCTTTCTAAACTGTTGCAGCAAACATATTTCCTAAAATTGTGTGGCTATTAATAAAAATTACATCACTACATTTCTGACCATAAAAAACCATGAGTTAAACTGGCTGTCTATATGATCCGCTCATCAATTTATGCCAGATGAGCAAGGATAAGAAAGAATACAGATTTCACTATATAGTATTATATTGAGGTTAGTGGCCAGAGGCACAATGGGAAAGTGCTCAGTCCAACAATGAATTTCTCTCACACACATGCACACACATAAATCTGTATCAATGGTTATAATGCAACCTCCATAAAACAACATCTTTTGCTATCTCCACCTGCTCCTCTGTCTCATGTGAGGCCAGAGCAGCAAACAAATACCCCCCCCCCACCCATCTAGAGAACAATCAGTCCATTAAAAGATGGTGAACCCCATGGGCACCCTTTATCAAAGCTCCCTCAGATTCTGTGTTACAGGATTTCCTTCTGAAGAAGCAGCAGATGGTTGAGAGATACCATGACATCACTCCCTGCCCTGTTAGGTTCCAGAAAGGGGGATGACAGGGAAGGAGCAAGGGACTCCTTACCAATCTGGTTTCTTCCTCCCCTGGGCTATGACCTCTGACACCTCACTCCCTTCTATGCTAATAGATGTTTCTTCATCTATTTTCCCCTCATCAACTTGACATGGTGATCCAGCCACAGGCTTATATCTTCCAATATATTTTGGTCCATCTCTCACAACATGTCTGTTTTCTCTCCTCCTCTGTTGGCCATAAGAAAAACCTTTCAGAAGTCACCTTGCACAACACAATTTCCTTTGGCGAAATAGTTCTCCATTTCACAGTCACAGCAAAATCAGGTATTACTGGCAAATATATCCTTCTCCCCACAATAGAATATACCCTCTTCAAGGTTTCAGGCAATAATAAAACTTTCCTGCTTACCTTATAAGCTTGCTTTTAAGAAGAGAACCAGGAGAATTGATTCAGTATTATAAAATGGACCCAATAGCTCTTAGCCCCAAAATGTTTTCATTCAAAACAACATAGGGTATAATTTATGGTTTGGAACAACGATCTCACATGTGCAACATGATGCTGAGATTATTACTGGGAAACATTTCCATATATTTAATTCTTCAATATTATTGAGGCAACCATATTCTGATGTAATCCTGATCATTGGTATTAAGAGATCCAGCCTGGCTATATATCTTTTGTTTATATGACTTCAGAGAGGGCTCAGAAATCAATTAAGACTAGAGAGAAGGGAGGAATGCGGCTTGTTGTCTTTAGGCTCTTATGACAATTTATACCACAAAAGAAATAAATAAAGGGTAGCAAGTAGTCTCTGTATCTCCCCCATGTGTGAACTTCAATGCTGAATGGTTATGTTAGCTAGGGAAGATTAATATTACAGTCCAGTACCTCTGGAGGGTATCTGGCAGGGAAGGAAGGATGCTTTGCCCAAACCGAGGGTCTTGTCTTAATTCTTAAAACATAAACATTGGTAACTACTTATTCTCACTAGAAGAGCTGTAAATATAAATAAGGAGGATCTGCATTTTTTTTCTGGATTGCTTTGAAAGATAAAAATGCAAGGAGTAAAGTCAGAGACGAGCAAGTAGGTCAATGGTAATCATATTTGAAGAGCTTTTCAGCCAGTTGGAGAGTAGGACAGAGTATTTTCGGGGAGCAGTAAGGCACAGCTGTATTTGCTTTTCCAGGGAATTTTATTTCCCTAGGGAAGCAGCGTCCGTTTCCCTTCTTCGAGACTGGGAGGAGGGATCTCTCCTCGGGGATTGACCCTGCCCTGCTGGAAAAGAGGGAAGGCGTGGACTAGGGAAGCTAATTGAATCACAGAGATCCCAAACGGCTCCTTTGCCTTTCAAGGTAAATTTAACCCTGTCCTGCAGGAGGGGGAGTTGCATCTCCAAGATCTCAACAGCACTCTCGGGAAAACCCGCCACTGCAGGTAAAGAAGGTGGCGGGAACTTGTGTGGGGAAAGAATTAAATAATTCCACAGCATCTGGGGATATACAGGTTGCGAGAGGGGGAGGTCCAACCTGGAGGGAGGGGAAAAAAACCGCCGCGGGGGAAACCTCTGGGCTTTGGCAAACAGCCGGAGGGCACCTTCTTTACGATCCCTACCTAGGAGTCCGAGAGGGGGAGCCCACAGCGGCGAGCCCCAGCTGCTCGGTGTACACACACACACACCCACACACACACAGCCGCCGGGTAGACGGGTTCAGTGTTTCCATGGTGATCACCCGAGAACGCGGGATAGTTTTCGGAAGCCGAAACCAAAGGATTCCCTTACCCAACAAGTCTCAGAGGTGACCGAGCTCCGAAGACCCGAATTGGCCGATTCCCGTCGGAACAACAGATCTCCCCCGCCCACATGCACACCAACACACACAGACACACTTCTCCTGCCGGGACCCGAACTCAGAGACCCTCCCGGGGAAGGATCGGCTCCCTTAAGGTAAGGACCGAGCTAGGGAAGTTTTCTACCGCCGGCAACCAAGCGAACAATCAGGACTCACCTCTGGGAGCGCTCAGGAAAAGAACCGCGAAGACCAGCCAGAGCCCGGGGGCGGCGCGGCTAGAGCCCATTCTGCCGGACCCGACCCGCCTCTCTTCCTCCGCTCAGATGCCCACTCGCGCCGCTGCAGGACGCAGGTCCATCCCCGCCGGGCCTGAGTGGCCGGCGCGGCTGCAGGGCTCGGCTTCGGGCAAGCGCCCGTCGGAGCTGTGGTCCGTGCGTGCCCGCCCCTCGCTGCCCGAGTCGCACAACGCAGCCCGGACAGATAGTTGCTGAAGCTGTAGGTGTTGCTGCCGCCGCCAGGCTACTCAGACAATAGAGATAGGCAAGCGGAGGAGGGGAGAGGAGCACATGGGCTCCGCTCCTGCTCGCATGCCTGCTGGGTCCTAGAGCCCCTCTGTCGACAGCCCAGGCGACTCAGCCGTCCCGCTAGCCGCGCCTCCCCGGGACGAGGCCATTGACTTGGGCAAGAATTGATCGCGATCGGAGCTAGGCGGGGCTGCGGCGACAGAAAAGAAGAGATAAAGTAAAAAGGAGAGCCGCGTCTGTGGAAAATCAATTGTGAAAAAAGGGGGGCGGGGGTAGACCCAACAGATGTCTCGATACTCTCGTGTCCTAAGCAGGAGCTTGCAAGAATGGAAAGAATACTTTACTACCACAACAGTTCTAACGAAGTGATGATGCCCGTCTGTCACAAAGAATAAGAAGTGACTGAATAGCTGAACGACAAGAACAACAATGGACCTCAAGCTCTCCTTTGCAAAACCCGCTGTGTTCCCAAATCGAGAAAAATCAGCCAGCAACTGGGATGTTCCCGTTGCGGTGAAATCTGGAAATTCCTCCAGTCTTTCTCAAAGTGATGTTCTTTAGATGTGTTGAGACTGCCGTTCCTGGATTTTTTCCACTAACATGGATTGTGTATTATGAACCTCAATACATCTGGAGGGCATTATGTTAGATGAGACTGGTCTGAAGCGATTCCTAATAATTCATTGGTTTTACACAAGATGCTACATAATAAAGTATGTTAATCTGGTTTTTGTGTACAGGTGAAACTCAAAAAATTAGAATATCGTGCAAAAGTTCATTTATTTCAGTAATGCAACTTAAAAGGTGTAACTAATATATGAGATAAGACTCATTACATGCAAAGCAAGATAGTTCAATCCGTGATTTGTCATTATTGTGATGATTATGGTGTACAGCTCATGAAAACCCGAAATTCACAATCTCAGAAAAATTAGAATATTACATGCAATCAATAAAACAAGGATTGTACATAGAACAATATTGGACCTCTGAAAAGTATAAGAATGCATATGTACTCAGTACTTGGTTTGGGCCCCTTTTGCAGCAATTCCTGCCTCAATGCGGCGTGGTATGGAAGCTATCAGTCTGTGGCACTGCTGAGGTGTTATGGAAGACCAGGATGCTTCAATAGGGGCCTTCAGCTCTTCTGCATTGTTCAGTCTCAAGTCTCTCATCTTTCTCTTGGCAATGCCCCATAGAGTCTCTATGGGGTTCAGGTCAGGTGAGTTTGCTGGCCTATCAAGCACAGTAATCCCACAGTCATTGAACCAGGTTTTGGTGCTTTTGGCAGTGTGGGCAGGTGCTAAGTCCTGCTGGAAAATGAAGTCAGCATCACCATAAAGCTTGTTTGCAGAAGTGCTCCAAAATCTCCTGGTAGACGGCTGCGTTGACCCTGGACTTAATGAAGCACAGTGGTCCAAAGTCCTTTTCTGATGAGAGCAACTTTTGCATCTCATTTGAAAACCAAGGACCCTGAGTATGGAGGAAGAATGGAGAGGCACACACTGCAAGATGCTTGAAGTCCAGTGTGAAGTTTCCATAGTCTGCGTTGATTTGGGGAGCCATGTCATCTGCTGGTGTAGGTCCACTGTACTTCATTAAAAATGTCCCACTAATATGATAATACCATGGAAGTCAGGAAATTCTTCAATAACGGGAGTGTTTTAATTCAGTCTTTAATTCTAGGGAGTTGGCAGATAGAGGAAAGCTGCTCATTCACTTAAGTTAACTATAGATGGGATCCCTTTCAGTTGGTTCAACTGAGAGTTGATACAATGAAGGTGAGTTGGGAAGTCCCTTGTTCAGCATTACCCCAATCAAAAACTCTCATTGTCTGCTGACCATAAGGATAAACTAAGCTCAGTACTTGAATGAGACACCGCTAGGAAATATCAGGACTCAGATTCAGAAATCAGTAAAACATCTAGGGGGAAAATCAGTTCTTAGATAAATGGAATCAATTAAATCAATTTTATATATACAGATATGAGACCACAACCTCATTAGAATAACCCCGTATTTGCAATGAGAACTTTTTTCTTTTATGTCTGGAATTCCCAAACTGCCCCGTGCTCTTGATTTATGGAGACGTTTTCCTCCCTGTTGTAATGTTTTACTGCTTTATTCCTCCCTTTTGGTTTCTGAAAGGAAACAGGCACAGGAAGTGACCAACAGTCCATTACTTATAGTAACTTGAGATCCTCCAAACATAATTGCTTACATCATCTGTTGCTTATGCATTAGTCTCTCCTACCTTTTTGAAATGTACGAATAGGAGTGCATCACTTTCTTCAATGTTCTTCAAAGAAAATCCCAGCAACATGTGCTGTTTAATAAACATTAAGCCTTGATTATTTGCATTGGGTCCTATGTTTGAGTCCACACATCTCAGAAAAGGACAATGTCAAATTACCTCTATACCCCCCCCAAAAAAAATTTATCTAGAAGGAGAGCCTACTGAGATAGAAAAAAAGGAAGGTGTGCCTGCATAGTTTCTATAAGATCTCTTACCATTAAGCTATTGAAAGCCAGGCCAAGATAACTCTAAAGCTAAATGCACTGTAAAGTTATCAAGTGAAAGACCTACTCATTCAAATCCTTGTTAAAGGATTGAATGTAGAACATCTACCATATTTTTCAGAGTATAAGATGCTCCGGAGAATAAGACGCACATTAGTTTTTGGGGAGGAAAACAAGAAAAAAAATTCTGCCTCTGCCTACCAGCATCCATTGGTATTCACCTGGCTAGCATCCTTTCAGCAAATAGCCTGGTCAGCTTCAGCACGTTATCGCAGCCTGATTCAGTACAAGCAGCTGATTGGTGGTTGGATTGGTCTCCTGGAATACTGCCAATCAGCTGTTCAGGGTTGTGGGCATCGCCACAGCACATTGTTGCCAAGCACCATCTCCACGCATCATATTTTCGGCCCCCAGTCATTGCCTTTTTGGCCTCTGCACGTTGTGTCTTCAGCCCGTTCCAGGCGGGGGAATTGCTACCGATTCCTGCCACTTGGAACCACCCGAAAATATGATGCATGAAGGTCAAAATTGGGTCATGTGGATGCTAAAACATGATTCATGGAGGCCAACAATGCAACGCACAGAGGCAGCAATTGGCCGTGATGTACTGTGGCGATTCCTGCCGCCTGGAATGGGCCAAAACCGTGATGTGCAGAGGCCAAAAATGGGAGGTGTGGAGGCCAAAAATGGGGCATGCAGAGGCCAAAAATGCTATGTGTGGAGGCAGTGATTGGCAACGATGGGCTGTGGGAATCCCCACAGCCTGGAATGGTCTGTAAATGGGGCATGCAGAGGCTGAAAACGCAACATACTAAGGCCAAAAATGGCCGAAGGGTGGGGGCTGGCAAGTGGGCACCCTTTTTGGCTTCAGCAACATTCACTGTGTAAGATGCACAGACATTCTTCACCCACTTTTAGGTGTGGGGAAGTGCATCTTATACTCCAAAAAGTACGGTAATATGGAGGATGTCTGTGCCTGAAGAGTCCCAATAAGAACCAAACTGATTGTGATCAGGATCCAATGTAACATTGTTTATCAAGGAAACCACATGAGTATGAAGCTACTAGAAATCCAGCTTGACTCAAAGGAGATGCCATCTAATTACAAGGCTGTGCGCTGTAACCTGATTTGTAAACCAGATTAAAACCATTTTTTCCTAGCCAGAGTGGCTGGGTTTGCAAAATTATTCTCAGCCAAAGAGTATGTGTGTGCGTGTACATTTGGCATAATGGACAAACCCAGCCAATGATACTATCTGACTTGTTCTTTTATCTGTGTTAATTTTAGTTTTGAAAGCATGATTTCTAACTAGGCTTCTGTCCAAAATCCTGAGTTGGCAAATACATTGAAATACCAAGTGAAGAAATGTAGAATGTTTTCTGTTTTGTAAAAAGCTGCAGCAACCTTGGCAATGATTGTTGCTTGCTACAATCTCCTTGCTGGCTCCTGGGCTCCTAGGTATGCACTATATGCTCATTTAATGAATACAATTGTCATATCACGGGCTCACACATCCAGGCAGCTTCAGCTTCATTTGCCCAGACTGCGATTTATTCCTGAATACTTAAATTAAGGAAGTGCCCAGCACACAGACCAAATTAGCATACCTCATTTCTGCGGTTTCTAGCAGATGCTTTTGCCCTGAACCAGCTGCAAAGAAAGCAGAGCGAAAGACTTATCTGCATATTTTTCAACCTAAGGGAGGTTCAGATCTCATATTCACCCTCTCTCTTATAGCATAGCAATAAGATGTATCTCTTTGCTATTCCCCTGGTGTCCCCACCCCCCAATTTATTAAATATGGACTGACAACATTAATGCTACTGTCTTAAATACAATAAAAACACAAAGACTACAGGGCTAGCCATGAGAAGTTCTGTTACCACCTTTCTTGTTTACAAAGGCCAGCCAGAGGGCAGATGAGTAACTGGGAGGGGAGGCACTGAGACTGAGTAGACCCAGTCACTGTGTAGATCCTCGGGCACCCACCTATTCTGAAGCCTTCAGTGCCCTCTTCCTTGTACATCTACCCTACTCCGCCTAAGGCATCTATCCCACTTTGCCAGTTGGAGGACAGGCACTGTGGGATGTTGGCCTTTCATACTACAACTTGAAGTATGTCAAAGTCCATTGATTTCAATAGCTTATTTCTCCTGAATTGTGATTGGAAAATATTGTACAAGTTAGATCATTAACATTTTTTGTGTGTGAGAGAGAGGAGGGAAAGTCAGAGGAAATCAGGAAGCAGTCTTGTTCCTCAAGGGGAGGAGAATAATAATAATAATAATAATAATAATAATAACAACAACAACAACAACAACAACTCCGCTGTTGCTGGTCCCAAGCCCGGATGAGAAAGGAGGAGGGTTGGGGTCAGGTTGGCAACTGGCCCCATAAAAAAACCCCACCAACCCATACAATATGGTGAAAGAAACGAATACAAATTTTATACCGCATCGGTCGTCGTGCGGCTTAACAAGGGCCGCGGCGGATGTTGGGGTCCCTGGACATCCGTCGACAAGTGGGCTACAAGTGGACCAGCCAACAAAATGACAAAAATATAGTGCAGATGAAAACCGTGCCATAATGGCCTGTTACTACAACTCAGAGCCAGAAAAAAGAGGTTATTTAAAGCGAATGTATGAATTATGGAAAGAACAATATCCAGATTCAGATGTTAGTGAACAATGACTAGCAGATCAAAGGCGATTTATTATACGGAATAAAGTGTTTAGTGAAGTTGAACTTGAGGAAATTCAGGCAAATTGCAAAACCCAAAAAAATATCACAAGCAGAAATAACTGATATTCAAGACACAACTAAAGACATTATAGTAGAACTCCCAGAAGAAGCTCTCGGGGAGGAAATAACATCACCACTACTAGAACCAGTTATCACTGAACCAACTGATGAACTAACTCAAAAACAAAAAGAATTGAAGGATAAGATCATGGAGCATTTTCTGCTTAATGAGGCAAGGCAACGTTTACCATCACTAAAAACTGTGCCTAAGAAAATTTTGGCCCCTATCATGAAAATGGTTAATGCAGTGTTTTCAACTATTGAATCGGGATCCATCTTGGAAACGAACCAGTTAATGTACAGCACAGCTGTAATAGTCACTAATGAACTAGGCATTAAAATCAAAGTACCTAGTCACACAACAGAAAAAGCATCAAAGCCAAAGTGGAAAATCTGATTAGAACAAAAAGTCAAAAAATTAAGGGCAGATGCTAGTAACTTAAATAACATGCATGAGCAACGGCTTAAAAACAACAAAACCATAGATTGGCTAATCAGAAGATATAGATTGGATACAAGAAACATCAATGAAGCTGTAGAGATTGTAAAACAGTGGATAACAGCAACAGCTAGAAAAATTGAAAGATATGAGGCATGAATCATCCAATATAAACAAAATCAGCAATTTCGATCAGACCAATGGCATTTTTATCAAAGTCTTAATGTGAATGGTGACACCAAAAGTGAAAAACCAGAAAAGCAGGCCACAGTTGAATTCTGGAAAGAATTGTGGGAAAATGCAAAGGACTACAATAAGGAAGCAAAGTGGATACATGACTTTGAGAAAAGCATTGGCAACAAACAAATGCAAGTATTAGAAATAACGACTGAGATGGTCAAAAATCGAGTAAAAAAGGTAAAGAATTGGACATCACCTGGAAAGGACCAATTACATGGTTTCTGGCTCAAATATCTGACCAGTTTACATGCAATATTGGCCAGGCAACTGAATGAAATTTTACAAAAGGGCCAAATTGATGAATGGTTGACAACTGGAAAAACATACTTGATTCAGAAAGATGCAACTAAAGGAACAACACCTGAAAACTACAGACCAATAACATGCTTGCCAACAACCTTCAAATTACTCACAGGCATTATTGCAGATAACATGATGGATTATTTGGAAACAAACAACATCTTGCCAGTAGAGCAAAAAGGCAACAAAAGAAGGAGCAGGGGCACAAAAGATCAGCTTCTAATTGATAAAATGATATTAGAAAATTGTAAGAACAGAAAAACGAACTTGAATATGGTCTGGATTGATTACAAAAAGGCATTTGACTCACTGCCACATAGTTGGATCATAAAATGCTTAGAAACAACTGGCATTAGCAAAAATATTACATCCTTTACTGAAAAGGCGATGAAACAATGGAGAACTGAGTTGGCAGTAGGGAATGAGATCTATGGAATGGTTAATATCAAGCGAGGAATTTTCCAAGGTGATTCACTTTCACCTCTTCTCTTCATCATCGCAATGATCCCACTATCAGTAATCTTTAAAAAAATGAAATTAGGCTACCAAACAGCCAAAGAAGCTGAAAAAATTTCGCATTTACTATATATGGATGATTTGAAACTCTATGGAAAGTCAGAACTAGAAATCCAATCATTGACAAACACAGTCCGAGTATTCAGCACCGATATTTCAATGCAGTTTGGCATGGAAAAATGTGCCACTGTATCCATAAAAAGGGGCAAAATCACTGCATGTGAGGGAATTGAAATGCCCAATGGCCAATTAATTAAATGCAAAGAAAATGAAGCCTACAAATACTTAGGCATTCTGCAGTTGGATAACATCAAGCATGGAGAAGTAAAAACTGTTGTCAGGCGAGAGTACACCAACAGAGTTAGAAAAATTTTGAAATCTAAATTGAATGGTGGAAACACAATCAAGGCCATAAATACCTGGGCAATACCAGTTATAAGATACACAGCTGGCATAGTTAACTGGACACAAGCTGATTTGGACCTTTTGGACCGAAAAACCAGGAAACTAATGACAATGCACTACAGTTTACATCCACGTGGTGATACTGATAGACTGTATCTGCCCCGAAAATCAGGTGGCAGAGGATTATTACAAGTGAAGCAAACAGTTGAAGAAGAAAAACATGCACTGGCTGATTATTTAAAAGAAAGTCAAGAACATCTATTAATCGAAGTAAAGAACAAAAATCTACTGAAGGCCCAACAGACGAAACAAGAATACAGAAAAGATGTGATAAAATCAAGAATGGAGAGTTGGCAGAACAAAGCACTGCATGGCCAATTTCTGGAAAAAATAAAAGATAAAGTGGACAGTGAACAAACTTGGTTATGGTTAACAACAGGTACATTAAAGAAAGAAACAGAGTCACTAATCCTGGCTGCGCAAGAACAAGCTATCCGCACAAATGCCATTAAGGCCAAAATCGAAAAATCCTCTGATGATGCCAAATGCAGACTTTGCAAAGAAGCTGATGAAACTGTTGATCACATACTCAGCTGCTGTAAAAAAATCGCGCAGACTGATTATAAATTGCGGCACAATTCAGTAGCGCAAATGATCCATTGGAATTTGTGCAAAAATTATAATATTAAAACAGCAACAAACTGGTGGGAACATCAGCCTGAAAAAGTCACCGAAAATCAGATGGTCAAGATCTTGTGGGATTTCCGTATACAAACCGACAAAATACTGGCGCATAATACACCAGACATCACACTGGTTGAGAAAAATAAGGTCACAATCATAGACATCGCAATACCAGGTAATAGCAGGGTCGCCGAGAAGGAACATGAAAAAATCGCAAGATACCAGGACTTAAAAATCGAAATTCAACGACTATGGCACAAACCAGCAGTGATAATTCCAGTGGTAATTGGTACACTGGGTGCTATTCCAAAAGCACTGGAATTACATTTAAAACAGTTAAAAATTGACAAAATCACCATCAGTCAAATGCAAAAAGCCGCACTGCTTGGATCTGCACGTATATTACGAAAATACGTTACGGCATCCTAGGCCCCTGGGTGGGGCCCGACTAGTAACCAATGCCAAATCCGGCGAAACAACTGGCCGCTGTGATACAATTGTATAATAATAATAATAATGGTGGTGGTGG
Source organism: Thamnophis sirtalis (assembly GCF_051295495.1). Lineage (NCBI taxonomy): Eukaryota > Metazoa > Chordata > Lepidosauria > Squamata > Natricidae > Thamnophis > Thamnophis sirtalis. The sequence goes on along the minus strand of NW_028261381.1, from coordinate 67,387,455 downwards.
TGGAATCCATAGATGAACCAAAGTTTCTTAGCGCCAACCAAAATGAGAGCTACCAATTCTGGTTTGCAAAAATCTGGAGAACTACTAGGAGGTGCTATAGAGTTTTCTCTGTCTCTTTGCTGCCACCTGGTGATCCTAACTTAAAGATGTGCAAACTGTTAAGATCTTCAGAATGTTTCCTCAGGCCAAGTAGTTCAACTACTCAGTATGAGAGTTTTCTGCTAAGATGAAATCATTTGCACACATTTTTTGCGGATAAAGTCTCCCCCAAACTGAACTGAGCTCCAGGTGGACTTTGTGGAGATATCTTTGTAAATTGTAAGTAGAAGACATTCCACAAAATGAACCACCCCCTCCACCATGACCTTTTTTATTTTGTTACACAATTCAAACCTGCCTGGAATTAGCAAATTGGAGTTGAGGTTCGGAAATTGAGTGCTGTACCAGAGGCATCATTGACAATGGAACAAAAACAAGCTATGGCAATTCTTAGATTAAGGGAGTCTTAGATGCAGAATTCCAAAGAGCAACAGCAACATACCATGTGAAATACAATGTGTTCTTCTTAAATTGGTTCAGTTTTATAAACAGCTTACACTTAGGCTGTAGTAAGACTTTTATTTTCTGCCCTCAGCTATCCTGGAGGGCAAGTTTTAGAAACCCCTCTGTTCAGAAGGAACTCGTCTCTGTCAGTCTGGGAATATCGAATCACTGATCCCTCTGTTGCTGTACTCTGTTGTAGCTTCTATAGAGAGATGGGTAGTAACATACTTCATTAAGTTATTCCCCACTGACCAGATTAATTTCATGTAAATCTCCTTCATGCAAACAAAGACACGAAGCTAACACAAGCCAGTTGCTAAGTTTGCCTTTGCAGCCAACAGAATTCATGCTTTACTAATTGCAAATTAATTTTGGATTGATGTAGAGCAGAGCATTTATTGCATCATATCATATTGCTTTTAACAGAATATCCTTGGTGAGTCTATGACCTGCAATAAAATAGTCAATTGTGAGAACAACTTCAAAACCCAGATTCAGCCAATTGAATTGGCTGAAAAAGCAAAGAATGTTGCTTTAGGAGAAGAAAAAGAAAGGGGGAGAAAAAGAAACAAGAGGTTATAAAAGCAATAAAAAACGTCTGCATCTACAAGACACAAGAAATCATTAACAAAGATAAATAATTAGAGAGAAATCAGAACAAGAGGAGTGAAGTGAATAATTTAGTGCCGGAGAAGATAAAACGTCTGTTAAATGCAGAGAATTTCAAGGTTAAAAGCTAAAAGCTGAAAGCTGACTGAAAGGAATGAAGTTCAAAAATGTTAAAAAAGAACAATTGTAAATGGATGATGCTTAATGTTGACACAAATAAGAAATTGCAGCATTTAGCAAATGAACATCCACTTTTGTATATATATAAATATATATTTATACAACAAAGGCTTGTGGTAAACGTTTGCCATCATCCATAATAAGAACAGAGCCTATAACAGAGGTCATTTATTGTATATATTTGGCATGTTATTATAGCAGTTTTGTTTTACCTAATTGCATCTGTAATCCATTTAGAAATGGAATGCATAATTATGACATTTCACATTCTAATCATATAATAGTTTGAAATAATCAAATTGGCTGGGTTTTTTTTTAAATCAATGACAGAGAATGTTATTTAATAAGAAACAAATGTGGATTTAAGTTAGCTTCTAATTAGAGGAACTTAAATATCTGAGTACCAAAGAGTTGAGCTTGATTTAGCATTTCAGCCACCATGCAGGCTAGGAACTCTGGGAGCTATAGTCCCAACCGAACATTAGGAAAAGGCTTGTTTAAAAATTCATTACTGAATCTAATTAACACACACACACACACACCCTCAGGGTTGAACTCTAGAGTTCTTGGTCCTCTCTGAGCTTGGTTGTTTGCTTGCAAACATTTCATTGCCTGACATGGTAAACTCATCAGTGCAGGCATCCAAGAATCCATAAGAGGAACATGAATGTTTAATATATAAAATTTATGAATAGAAGATATTCTTCAAATCTCGGTCCACAGGTGAAAATAAACTATCTACTTGCAATTGCCCAGCAGAATCAACTTCCATCTGATGATTACCACTCACTCACAATTCCATTTTTAGAGAGAAATAAATTTTTTATAGAGACTACAGTTACATATTATTAGGATGGCCAAAGTGTTGCCTTCTATGACATGCGTCCAATCCAGGGGTGGGTTTCTGCCGGTATTACTGCCAGTTCAGTGTGCACGGGATTTGCATGTGTGTTACAGTTGCCTGTAAATAGGTCTGTGCATGCGCAGAACATTAAAAATGTCAAAAAAAACATGCCGTGGCAACCCGGGCATCGGTTCAGGGGTGTGGTAAGCCTGCTGTCCCTACTGGTTCAGCAACCCAGTCGCAATTTCCAGCACTGGTTCACCCAAACCAATGCGAACCAGTAGCAACCCACCTGTGGTCCAGTCCTACTCCATTCTTACAATAATATAAACCAAACATTTTTTTTCATTATTCACATCATTATTTAAAGTGGCCAATACGATATGGAATTAGTAAAATTACACAATGGATCATTTACTGTTCTCTTATGTCCCTATTTACTAGATGCCACTGTATCTAATAAATAGGGGGATCATAACACTTCTTGCTGATTATGAAATTGATTTATGAATGGCATGAACCTAAGCCCCTATACTTAGGAAAAGGAGATAAATATCCTATACTTCTGATCATGTTCTCCTCGGTCAGAGGTGTCAAACTTGATTTCATTGAGGGCTGCATCAGGGTTGTGTTTGACCTCAGGGGACTGGGATGGGTATGGCCTGGGTGGACGTGGCCAACTCGACATCACTCATGTCAGGGGTGCCTTTGGTAGCTCGAACGCTCTGCCAGAAAATAAGGACTCCTGAGCTCCATTTTGGGCTGCGACTGTTTCCTGCAACCCTCTGCCAAGGAAAACAGAACTCGTGAGGGCTGCGAGCAGCCCTCCCTAGTTCCATTTTTGCTGGCAGAGGCACCGTGGGCCGGTCCTTCGCTGTTTCCATGGCAGCCCCGCAGGTCAGATCTAAGCACCCCGCAGGCCAGATCCAGTCCGCTGGCCTTGTGTTTGACACCCATTCTTGGTAGAATTGGTGTGCAAGAGTTTAGCAGTCTAGAGGCTGAGGTAGAAATCTGGAAGTTCCCAGTTAATAATTCATATCTGCCATGATCTCACTAAATGCCATCCAGAGTCTCATTATCATTTCCAGCTTATCTTCCCCTGGAATATAGGAAATTTCCTGATTTATTTTATTTACATGGTTTTTGTAAAGACTATAAGAAAGTGGTGTATTTGGAAGGGCTACAACAGTGCCAAGATGGCATTTTTAAAAAACATTGCTATTTTGTTTTGTTGGTGCAAAGTTTGAAGAAGACCTTCTGGAATTTCTCTCCGACCTCTGGTTAATTAATTCTGAAATTGTTCCTTCAGCAGTTGGAGATTACTTGACTACGGTGGGAGATAGATCTGGTCCCATTAGAGTCAGGAGAATAATGAGAAGCAGAGATTGAATTTGGATGAGGGAATAAACAATATCTTGCTACAGAGAGATCTCTGCTCCTCAACAGCAAAACCTGAGCTGCCTGGCCCGGGGCTACCAGCTCTGAGGCAGGCAGGGAGAAGCAGCCTATGCACCTTGACATCATTTTTGTGGGAGCTTGTATGACAAATTACGCTTTCAAGGCTCAGAGGTATTAGCTGGTGCAGCTATATAAGCAGGTTACAGTACATTTTCTAATTTGATTTGCAAAAAAAGATATTGCTTTATTGTAACAAGCTTAAGAATGTGGCTTGACAACTGCTATGACCTATTGGTGTGACTAACAACAGATTTTTTCAAAGTAGCCTATAAATAAAATTTATATTAATAAAATAACAACCATGACAAAGCAGCTGTTATTTAACAATGAATGAGGCTGGCTTGAGAAATGAACACAGTAGAACAATTAACGCCTTTGGCTTGCCAAGGCAAAATTATGAATGGCTGGAATGAATCGTACATTAGCTTCTTGGAATAAAGTACCATCAAGATAAATGAGCTCTGTTTATGGGCCGACTGTTTTTAATCATTTGAAGCTTTCATCAAACCAACGGCTTCGTTTTTGGATGTGAAATCAGTTCACACTAGAGATTGCCTCCTTTTGCTCATCAAAGAATGGCAGAGCGACTAGTTGTATTTCTTGCCACAAAACACATTTTCTTTCATCCAAAGAATAAAGACACTTAAAACTCAAGAGTCTTCCCCACTGCTGAGTAGAAGGGCTTTCCCTCTAGCCTTGAGCTGTTAGGAAATGATACTGGCTTGAAATTTGCTGTATCCATTCGTTCTCTGGGGATATACGGTAAGCATGCTATTAAAATACAATACTAAACAATAATAGCAATAGCATGTAGACTTATATACCACTTCATAGTGCTTTACAGCCCTAAGTAGTTTACAGAGTCTGAATATTGCCCCCAACAATCTGGGTCCTCATTTTACTGACCTCGTAAGGATGGAAGGCTGAATGAACCTTGAGCCCCAGGCTGTGGATCGAATTCCAGGCCGTGGGTAGAGTTAGCCTGCAGTAATGCATTCTAAACACTGCACCACCATAGCTCTTTACCCAGTAAAAAAAGCATTAGTGCCAAGGCATATTTATGCTGTGGCTCAGTATAAGTGGTGACATAACTTTTATGAATACATTTGGAAAGCTTGCTATATGCCTTTCCTAGGCTGGAGACTTCCAGTTGGGCTGTATGCCAGTTGTCATCAGCAGTGTTGACTGGAGATTGTGAGAATCTTAATACAACACATTTGGAGGACACTAGATTGCCAAATAAATAAATAAATGGGTAAGACAGAAGCTCCAAGTGCACACTTCAATGATCCATAAGCAAAAAAATAGAAGTCAAAACGTGAAGGATAACTAGGCTACTGAGATTTGTTCATTTGCCTGGTTACATCATATTGCATTGTAAAATCAAAAGATGGTAGAATGCTTACCACTTCCATATCTTCTTGTCCAAGACCTTTTCCAAAGAAAATGCATTTTTCCCCATGCAGTGAAAATGACGGTAAATATGTTTGGGGATATGTTGAAGAGGTAAGATTTATTACAGGTAGTCCTTGACTTACAGCAGTTCATTTAGTGACTATTACAAGTTACAACAGCACTGAAAAATGTGATTCGTGACCATTTTTCACAATTACGACCTTTGTAGCATCCCATGATTATGTGATCAAAATTCAGATTCTTGGCAACTTGTTCATATTTATGATCATTGCTGTGTCCCAAGGAAATGTGATCCTCTTTTGCAACCTTCTAACAAGCGAAGTCAATGGGAAAGTCAGATTCACTTAATAACTGGGTAATAACTTACCAACTGCAGTGATTCACTTAACAACTGTAGCAATAAAGGTCATAAAATGAGTCAAAGCTCACTTAACAAATATCTCACTAAACAACAGAAATTTTGGGCTCAATTGTGGTCCTACATCGAGGACTACCTGTACAGACAGCCCATAAATATTTAGTCTGCATTATACAATGGTGCAGGCTTAGTGAAAAGCTACACACTAGTACAGAAAATCTTTGGAGAGCTTCTTAAAAATAAACTTCCTTGAATATTTCATAGAATGAGCCTGCAAAAACAACCAGCCTTCGTCTGCAGGTATGTTCAGCATTAATTGGTGAAAAAAATGTTGCTTTGTCAAGTCAAATCGGAAACCACTGTCTTCCCCCACCATCAGAAGTTCACCACAAGATTTTGCACTGAGGAAAAAGACAGCTTACATACAATATATCCACAACCCTTTTGCAGCCAGCTTACCGACCAGAAGTGGGTTCCTACTGGTTCGCACTGATTTGGTGGAACCGGTAGTGGAAATGGTGACTGGATTGCCGAACCGGTAGGGTCGGCATGCTCGCCACATCCCTGAACCAGTTCACTGGTCACCGCAACATCTTTTTTGAACATTTTTAATGGTCTGTGCATGCACAGACCTAGTTACAGGTAACTGCACATGCAAGCAGAGCACGCACAAATGGCGCAGGCACCGAACCTGCAGTAACACTGGCAGAAACCCACCCCTATTACATACCTGTGTATTTCCCCCCTTTAGAACCTGAAAAGCAGCCAAGGACAATGGGATGTGATTAGATAGCCTTTATTTGGAAAACAGTAACAAACTATTCAATCTACCTAAAATTAGAGCTTTAAAAATAGTGTGTGTTTATATATATATTGGCAAGCAATATATTGATAACAATACACTTTTATATGTAGTGTAAACAACAGGCCCCCATTCTCCAAGAGGCAAAGAAGTCTGAATTTTTAGTTTTGCTTAATTGCAGTATAAATTCAGTCTGGAGGGAAGGCCTGGGTATATTCCCCTGATTGTTTGTTTATGGCTTATCTCTATTCTGGGTTGGCAGGGGAACACCACTTGTCAGAACCACCTTAAATTACCTCACACACAGCACTGGCATGCATAAGAATACGATGTAAACTTTTTTTTTTAAAGGCATCTTTGGTTTGCGTTAAAACAACTTCAACACACGCAATGTTCTGATTGCACCATAAATGCAGTAGTCATCCTTAAGTTTCACAGAGGCACTGAATTTTATAAATATGAGCATGATAGTGTAGAACAGTGTTTCTCAACCTTGGCAACTTGAAGATGTCCGGACTTCAACTCCCAGAATTCCCCAGCCAGCATTTGCTGGCTGGGGAATTCTGGGAGTTGAAGTCCAGACATCTTCAAGTTGCCAAGGTTGAGAAACACTGGTGTAGAATAGTCATATCCAAGGACCTTTTCTCTTATCCCCAGTCATGAAATTCGGGGTTTTTTTTTCTTTTTTCTTTTAAGAAAGAAGCGTTTTTCATTATTAGGCCCCATTGTCTTTAAAGAAGCCAACAGCTGCCATGAGTCAAATGAAAAACAGAGTGGAAAAACGGGGCCTAACAAGGGGAATGAAAATAACGAGACAAAAGTAGAGAAAGGGCTTTTCTAAATATTACTACCAACTGAGAAGAGATAGTATGTCGGGTGCAATCATTTTCCTAGGGAGGACTTCCATCCTTAAGTAGAAGTGGGCAAAAAGATGCCACCCTGGAACATGTACAAACTGAAAAAGAAGCAACGGAGGGGATAAAGAAAGAGAGAAATGTAGTTGCTTCTTGGAGAAGATGGGAAAACTTGTTAAGCCCCCTGCCTGAAATTTATTCTTCGTCCAGATATCTGGGAGACCGCTTCTGCCGGCGTTGCAGTTCTTCCACTTGGCGCTCCAAGTTGTGCACTTTAGCCTCCAGCCGTGCATCAGAGCGATAGGATCCACTCAACCAACCCAGCAAAACATAGAGAGTTAGCAAGGCCAATAGAAGTAAAACCTGTACCGAATGGTCAGGCACAGTAAACACAATAAATGCAAAGCAGCCTCCAAAGAGAACCAGCTTGAGGCCCCACATGAGGCGGCTCACGATAGTGAACAACAGGCTGAACAGCAGTGAGAGTACCCAATAGCTGATCAGGGCAGCCAGACTCCAGAGCAGCAGTGCCTGAACCTGCTCGGGGCTCAGCTTCAGAAACTGTGTTAATCCATCTCCTGAAACACAAAAAAAGAAACGCAATCTAGTCAGTCCAATGTAGCACTACACCAGCCTTCCCCACATGGGACCCCAGGTAAATTAAGTCAAATTTTCAACTAGGATATAATCTACGGTAGTTTAGGAGGAAGCTTTACCGCATGCAGGAAAGAAACACGCTTACTAGCTACTTACAAAGAACAACTACACTCAAGCATTAAGTATTACAGCTCAAACAAACGCCTCCTTTTTTACCTCATGGGGTACCTCATTAATTCCAGAGAGCAGCAGGTGGGCACTTTGGCATATTTTATGGCCGTAAATCTTTGTTTGCCTATTAAGCTTTGGGCTGCTTCTCTGTCTCATTGTGAACAAGGAGGGTGGGGCATCTGTTTGCTCCCCTAGCTCAGCACTGACACAAACGATCAAGGAAATTTCAATCAATGGAATGATTAACCTTGTGTTTGAACAAGTCTTAAGATTTATATGAGTTCATTTTTGACATGTAGAAGGATTAGGGAACTACCACATATCTGGGTGGCGTACATTAAAAATAATCATGCAATATATATTTAAGCACTGATAAGACAACCACTGGGAAAAGAGTCATGTTTTCAGAACTCTTTGGAACACGGGCATGGTGGGAGCCGGATAACTCCTGGGTGGGTGGGTGAGAACAGTGCAGGAACAGACAGCATACACTTCCTAGGTCTTATCAGATGACACTGCTTTGTGGATGAGATCTTCAGCATGGTAACTCTGTCCAATCATACAGGCTGGGCAGAGGTCACCAAAGGCAGGTGGTCTTTAGATAACAATGTCATGGAGGACTTATAGGTAATAACCAGCACTTGAATTGTATCCTGAAGCCTACTAACAATCAATACAACTCAACGAAGAAAGCTATTACACAGATTTATAAGTTATGCCCATAATTGCTTGTCACCACATTCTGAACCTACTGCAACTTTCAAATGGTTTCCAAGAGCAGTCCCATGTGGAATACATTGTGGTAGTTCATATGTGAAGTAACCAAATTGTGAGTAACTGTCTGATCCAGGTTTCCAGATCCAGGTAAGGACACAATTACTACACAAGTTTGAATTGTTGAAAGGCTCCTTAGCCATGGTTTCTACTTGCTCAACACACACAATGTTGAGCAGGAGCCCCATAAGACCCCCAACTCACATACCAGTCTCAAAAGAAAATCCCATTTGGGTTAAAAACAAAACATCCCCTGCCCTGGGGTGGGATTCCAAAAGGCCACAGTAACTCAGTCTTGTTAGGGTTGAAGTTAAACCTACATTAGCAGTATTGTTCTGGGTTTTACAGCAGATATTTGCATGGGGAATAAGATAAAGCTAGTGTTAAAATTAAAGTTCCAATCATCAAGGACTATAGTTAAAAATTAATGGCACAGTTAAGTACTCACACTACACCAATTCATGGTTGGAACCTCCTGCATTTAGAGATCAAGTTTGCTTGGTTTTGCCTATCTATTTCCATTTTTAATCTCTTCCCAGATGTTGCAAGATTATTTTTTTGTATCTTCTACCAGCTGTTAAGTGAGATACAGTAATGTCTTTATTGGCTTTGACTTCTATCAGTTTTACTGTTTTGACACTGGTTTCTTCTATTTTGGGTCTTTGGCAGCTTTTTTTCACCTTTATCCCAGAAACTTACTTGATTTCATTCCACAGCTTCTCTAGCTCCCTATCAGTGAAAGTCCAGGACATCAAAGAGATTCCTGAGATTCTTGAAAATGATGAGCTTATATTCAAGAACATATCATAGAAACCAGTTGGATTTGTTCTTTCATTTTAACTTACTTGAATTTTAAACATGAGCAGTTCACAATCTGTTTCAGTCAGCCTCTGGCCATGTCTTTGCTATTATAACTGAACTCTTTCACCTTTTTGTCTCAAAAATATAATCAATTTAATTTCTTTGTGCTGTGTTGCATGTTGAATGGCATCTGACCTGAAGAGCCCATCTTCAAGGGCTATATTACCAATCACTTTATATTGTCTAGTGAGAGGCAAATAAAATGGGTTTTTTTATTTGTTAACTAACACAGTTACTTTGTATTTTAATCTGATTTATATTCTTTATTTTAAACTGATGTTCAAGATTTATTAGCTTTTAACATTCCTAAACTGATAAACAAGCTGGACACTAATTCCTGATAAGAAAAGTTTGTTAGTACAAATTGGGGTCTGGCTTATCTTTTGTGAGTCCTAAACAACCTTTCTCCTTACAATTTATTCCCCTTCAGACTTCATTTTAATAAACATGTATGCTATTATCCTGTCCAATCAACTTTCTTCTTTCAGACTTCTTTGTTATGTTAATTATAAAAGGGGATGTAAGCTAAAGATCTTTGAATGAGGAATCCCTTTTGTCTGAATATTCTGATAAACTGCAATAAATGATCATCCTGTCTCGGTTTGTCTCATTGTAAAATATGCACACCGAGGCACGACCCTGAAAATGCCATATTTGGCCATCACTAGCCATGTGGTTTTCTTGTTAAAAAAATACAGGATACCTTCTCCTGCATACTGTAATATGAAACTTTGTTGTCCTAAAGTTTTCATCGGTCTTCATCAACATTCTAATATAGGTGTTTGCTTGTTTGTTCCCAATTCCCAGCTATAAGTTCAGGGAAACCCCTAGATAGTACAACAGTCTTGTGAAAGTACAACCCCATCTAAGACCAAGGCTAATTCTGTGTCAGGATTGACAGCGAGTCTGTTCCTCCCCATTCAGTTCCAGCCTTCAGACAGTCATTCAGGATTTTGATATTATCTCTTGGGTAGTGGGCATGACCGCTATGTCTTGGGTGACCCTCCTGGAAGAAAATATTCCTGGTACATTCCAGTATTATTAGTTATCCCTCCCAGAAACATCCTGCCACTGACATAAAGGGGCTACATAACAGGACTTGCTATGACAATTACAGCTAACTATGAAAATGCTAATCCTGGCCCTTATACTAGCACCAATATTACAATGTAATATTAAACCTTAAATATTCCAAACCTTAAATTCACTATAATTCCAATGAAAATATATATTGTACATCTCTAAAAAAGTATCTTAAAAAACCTCTAGTCTAATCTAAATCTAAGAAATCAAAACAGTGCTCTCAGACACTTACCTTGGTGCTAATTTTAACCAAAAGCCTTAATGAACATAAACTCTTAATTTGACTTAAATCCAATATTGTACAAGTATATTACAAACTAATCCCATAAAAAAACTTCAACTGTAGCATAAATCTAAGGTTTCCTATTATACGAAAACAGGAATCCAACGTTTGTTCTCATATTCAGACTCTGTCTTGTTATGGGGCAACTAATGACAAACATTAACTATGATGTAATGCTAAACAAATCAGGGATGAAGATTCCTGGGTACACCTTGTTATTCCTGAGTAAGAACAAGCCAAGATGCATCAAATTATTAGCAATCATGCTCATTTATAATAATCCAAAACTCCGGGTTTTTTTGAGATATATAAATGTCAGCATCAATTTCATTGCTCTGGACAGGGCAATTGTTTATGTAATAGACATGTTCATATTTAAATGTATTCTTAGATACATTACGTATCAGTTCAGGAAAGAGTCCTGAAGAGTCATCCTGAACACCCTGTATTTAGAAACTGACTCCGCCAAACCCATATTGGACAAAGCCTTCCCCAGTCTTTCCCCAGGGACAAAGTGCATTTATGATAAGGGCAAAAAAGACACCAATATAGCATTCTCAACCATATAAATGGTCAGTAATATATCTTTCAAAAGAAAAGCATTAATGATGTCAGTAAGGAAGCTTATAGCAAGGAGGAAAAAAGGCTTTTTCTTCTCCCAGCTTAGCAGAAAGTTATAAAAAAATGACAGCCAGAGAGGAGCATGGAATTTATCAGTGGTATACTAGGCCACCCCAAAAGCTCCCTAAAGAGGATTTGGGACTACTTAGCAGCAAACTTAAATGGCTCAACGGGTTTCTCTCAAAAAAACCAACCCAGGATTGAACTGTTGAAGAAAGGGTTATGAGGAAGATGAATAGTATCTCAAAAGAAGCTCATGAAACCTTGTCATTATGAAAACCCCATGAGTATCTTCTGATCACTAGCAGTTTCATTTTACTTCTTTGAAGAAACTACTGAGATTACCTCTTGAATGAATCTGAACAATATTCATGATGAATTGCTAGTCTAAGGTTAAAAAAAAGTGGTGGGGAACCAGATTGGCCTTTTCTGGAAAAAAGCAGATTGTTCCTCTTTGCTGACTCCTACTCAGTAGTGATCCAGTTTAAGCACACATTTAATATCTTAATCCTTCCTTTGCTTACTTGGAAGACAATTGCAAAACATTTGAAAGGGGAACTAAAGTAAGAACAGGACTGTGTCCCATATCCTGTTAGATTGCAGCATGCTTAACCTCTTCTGTTAACTTCTATCTTTTTTTACTCACTATGCCAATAACCTGGTCACTTACCAGCCAAGCCAAAGGATGTAAGAAGCTGCCCTGTAATGCGAGCCACAACAGATAAGGCTGAAGAGATTCCAGAGGAAACTATCCAAAGCGCAGCAGACATATTCTACAAGGAAACCAATTACACACATAATTCTTCTACAGCACTTATTATTAAACATTCTAAAAATATGTCGATTTACCATAAAGGGGATGGTCTTTCACCTGAGCCACATAGCAAATGATAGGGCTGCAGCTCCCCCCAGTGCTGAAATGAGTTGGGATTAAATTGAGCAGTGGTAATAAAGTGTAGATTTAACAGATGACTAAAACGGTAAACCAAATGGAAAGCACACACGCTCTGAGTGGCAAAAAGAGCTAGGAATCATATGCAAAACGAAGAGTCTACTTGCCTGATATAATAGCAGATTTGAAGATACAGTGACTAAAAATATCAGAGCGGCTGGAGTATGAATTAGAAGTAGGTTGAATTCCAATGGAAACCTTTCCAGGATGAGACTTCCATCCTGGCCAGCATACTTTTAAAAAGTATAAACTGCTTCTACAAAGTTATGGGCATGGCAATGCTTTCACCACCAGTCTCATTCTCCCACCATCTATGCATTCAAAGTGTCTGTGAACGATGGATGATCACCAGTACAAATGTTTACACTCAAAGGATTCTGCAGAACAGAGGCCTTATTCCCATTGAACCAATTTCGTTATATTTATTTTGTACAATGACAATAAAGGCTACACTACTAGTAGAACTCTATCTGCATTGGTTTCTCCCCTGTAAACTCCATGTCTTTATCAACAAAAAATATGTCAATTTACCATAAAGGGGATGGTCTTTCACCTGAGCCACATAGCAAATGATAGGGCTGCAGCTCCCCCCAGTGCTGAAATGAGTTGGGATTAAATTGAGCAGTGGTAATAAAGTGTAGATTTAACAGATGACTAAAACAGTAAACCAAATGGAAAGCACACACGCTCTGATGGCAAAGAGGCCAGGTGATTTTTGTGATACTATTCTAAGGTTATGGGAAAATCTTTTCATGTAATTAACACAAAATACGGTCACAAGCTAGGGCACTACTTCTGAACTTTGGAAAAGCTTACATTGAATTGGGAACATATGTTGGCATAATCAGGAGTCTGATATTTGAAAACTGTTCTTAAAAAAAAACAGATTTGGACTTGACATTCAGAAAATGGTTTATATCTGAAACTTGTAGGAATTTATAATTGTCATTCATGTCAGGAAATAAATCATTGTACATTTTCTTTCCATTATAATATATATTATAATTATAATATATTACACTAAATAAGCTGTTTAGAATCCCTTTGAATAGAGAAGAAATCACTTCTGAAACATTCCCAGAAAACTGCAGGGATTTCTCCAGGCAGGCTCCAGGGGTCAAGACTGATTCAAAAGTGTGTGCGCGCACACACACACAGAGGAACACACAAGGTTTCTAGGAATAAGATGAAGATTAATTTTTCGACCACATCTAGAGTACCCTGCACTCGCAAAATGTTTTCTAAAGAACTGATGGACACTTGTGGAAGAAATATGAGAGAAAAGAATCAAGGAAAAGAATTGTAGGAGGAGAATCTGATTGCACAAATAAATTTTTAATTTATAAACTGTAACTTATATTAAAAATGATTATGTTTATATTAACTCTTTGCAAATATAACATTGAGTTGAATATTATTTCCAAGCTATTACATAGCATCACTTGGGGGGAGGGGCGGAGAAGGGAAGACATGAAGAATTTTCATAGACTGCAATCAGCTAACCAAAACTGCAATACAAGACATTTCCTAGGTCCTTTTGTGTGTTTGTGTAAAGAAAAGCTGGGCTGTTTTGAGCCAAAAAGCCTATTTAAAAAAAAAATACAAGGGACGCAAATCAATCCTGAATAGGAGATAATGTATTGGAATACTTCTTCCTATGAAAAACTGAAAAGACTAGAAAATCAATTTGAAGGTTATGGTGGTCTTATATACTAGCTATTGGTAGACAAAGTTTTTATTTAAACAGCATGACTGAATTGTTCTATCTCTGGATAATTTCCTGGAAAACTGTATAATTATACATTTTCCCAAATTGTGTCCCTCAATTCATAAGTGTGTGACTTATTTTCCACATATATATAAAAACAAGGATAGCACTGCTGTCATACCTCATTCACCATCAGAAAGTTCTCTTTACCAACCAAATTCTCCAGTGTCTTTCTTACAGTACGAGTCACTTCAGATAAAAAGTCAGGTTCCATATGTTTTTTTTCCCAAGACGAACTTTGGTGGTGTTGGGCATTGGCGAAACAGGTGTTCACGAAAGAGAGCAACACAATGATGCCCAAAGATGAGCCAAGCACCATTTTGTGGAAACTCCATAAGTTATGTCTCCCTCCGACCATCTTTTCAGTGTTTGTCTTCACACCCAGTCTTTCTGCAAGTATGAAAAAAGAGAGAGAGAGCAGATTCATTAAGATAAAGTATATTTCTCTCAATGGGAAGAACCTGTCTTCCTTTGGAAGTTAAAGCTACTTCTTCTGTTTTCCTTTATATTGGCCATGCTAGCTGGCATGCTAAATCAGTCCTGCCTGAAGAATATGGGATTCCCTTCCTATGCTTATCTGAAATTAACTGCCTTCTTATCAAGAAATCACAAGCAATACTCTGGTTTTTTTCCAATGTATGTATGTATGTATGTATGTATGTATGTATGTATGTATGTATGTATGTATGTATAATGCTTAAAATGGAAAGATTCAGATCTTTACATATGGGCAGGCTTGTAACAAGAGAGGCTTTGGACTGTCAGGTCCTACACTGCTTGCGAGTTAAAAATTAATATTGACACCTTCTACTGTGCCCAATTGCTAGCTGCAATCATTCCGCTTCGCTGTCATAACACTAGACAGCAACCAAGCTGCAACTATTTACACTCATTGGAAATTCCACATACTTTTAAACATTAGTTCCACAGAGTGGCTTACAACCAGTATGGTGTTATTGAGACATGGACAATGTAGGTTACTGCTTATTGCTTAGAGAAGATGAAATTGCATAACCGGTGATAAATGCAAATGCTGATTGCATTGTCATTTTCTACTGCTTCACAATTATGGCATCTCCCCAGCAAAACCCCCACACAGATTCTTAGTAGAAAAAAAATGAAGATTCAAAGGATGTGAAACTGTTGGCATTCACAATCGAGCCCATGGTTCAGCATGTACTCTGAAGCACTCCACATTGCAAGCAATGTTCCCTTACACAAACTGCTGCTAAGCCTCAGTAGTCAGAATTTCCAGATTCATCCAGAAAATGAACCAAATCTCATAAGTCTGAAGTCTGCTTTGGAAAAGCTTACAACTCTACAAATAGAATGCCTACTCTAGACAAAATATGGAACATAGATTTATTTTAAAAAGTCCACTCCAAATAAAGAAGCAATTACAAGCCAATTTCCTCTTCTATATACCCTTGGTGTCTCTGTCTCATACACCCTGGCCTGTATCCAGAAACGTAAGAACAAACATAGCCAATCTCAGGACCTGTGTGTGTATAATCCACGCCGTTTCCACCGCCACAATACATTCCAGCAAGTTGAACAAGACCCGATTCTCTTTTTCTAAACTCATTTCTCGGCTCAGTCTACGGGAAAGCCACCAAAATTGTCTGCAAGAGCCTTCGTGATCTGTAGAAGGGGATCCCTCCACATCTCATTATCTGAAAGCGAGAAGCTACTTCTCCCTCCAAAAACTTCAGGTGAGCTGCATTAAAGGAAGATCCCGTGCGGGAGGGAAGGGCAAGGCGACCCGCAACTTCGGGACTCGAACGCAGCCGCCGGCTAGAAAAGTTGGGTGCATACTTAACCTTGCCACGAGCTTGAAGAAAAGGAGTGGAATGGCAGCTCCAGCTGTATGGACAATTTTTTTTCTCTCTCCCTCCGTCGGGGGAAATTCAAAAATAGCCTCCAAGTCCAGCTACTTTCTGGGAAATGCAGTCCAAATAGCGTCGGAAGGCGCTTTAAACCCTAGTCCGGAGCATGCTCAGAATTGTACTCCAGTGGTTCTTTGTTTTGGAAGTATATATATAAAATACACGCAATCTCTTTTAAGTTTACCTGAGAAAACGCTCCTCCCACGGAGTGCCTTCCCTTCAGAAATAAGCCCTGCGCCTTTCCTCTCGTTATGGAAAGCTTGTGAAAACTTGCCTGAAGGGCGGGTAGCGGGAAAGTGACCCGGCCACGATCCTTAGGTTTTGATTATTGTATCTTATACATGATGGTTCTTTATTATTATTATTTATATTTGATTGCAATTACTATAACCCGCATACTGCATGGTATCGGAATGATTGAAGTGGCATAAGGCATCTGTGGTAAATGAGAAAGAGCAACAGAATAAATTATCTGTGCGCTCACAACAAGGGATTGTTTCCAAATGTTTCTAAGGCAGCGATGAAAGTTGAAAATGGTCAGCCTCCAACCTCCTTCAAGTGTTGTTGTCGCCTAACAGTTCAACTATTTATGGCAATTTCTGCCTCCGAATTGGGCATACTATGGAGGTTTTGCTGGTCTATCACCAATAATCCGTCTCAAACACAGCGAAGGGCTATGATTCCAGTCTTTCGAAATCAACTAAAGTTCATATGAAAAGTACTTTCATTACTTTTGCTGTTTTTCCAAGGCTGACTTGATACATTACAGAGGTGCGCTTTGTTTTTTGTATTCTCCATTATTTCCTGTTCCTAGAGCTTGGCAACTATCGCTGAATAAATGTACTTCTCAACTACATTTCGAGACCTGAGTTATGCCCAGCAAGTGCATGACGGGAATGGTAGTTTCCACCACCACCCCGTCCTCCGGATGCGGAAGTGGATTGTGTTCGCCGGACGGTGAGGTAACGCGGCGAGGGTTGTAGCTCTAACGGGGCGTGAGCGAGTGGAGAGGTTCCGCTTCCGCCTTCTTGCTGGAGGTTCGCGCGCGATTCGTGGCCTGTGGCGTGGTGGCGTTTAAAAAAAGCTGAACCGGATTACCGAAAACCGAATCCTCCTCCACCTCCTCCTCGGCCTTCGTGTCCCCGAAGCCGCCGCAAGGATTAAAACCCCGAGGGCTCATTAGACCATTACAATAGCCATAGGGGGATTATCCTGCGCGCCATGTCCCTCATATGCTCCAGTGAGTGATCCGCTTTCTCCTCGGCTCTCGTTCTTCCCGCACAGCTGCGGCCTCGCGCGGAGGGAGGAGGCGCACGCGCGAGAGGGGCTCCCCTTTCATCATCCCCAACCGTTTGGCGGTTAACTGGCAGTTCCCAATATTGGGGTGTCTGAGGGGTTGTAGTGTTTACAGTCAATGGGAGAGGATGATGGTCGCTGTTGTAGACTACAGGTAGACAGGCAGGAGCCGAGAGGCCGTCACAGTAGAAAGCAAGCCCTTTTCTCTCTCTCCCTCCCCCCCCCCTCTCCAGAAGGCCGGACACCAAACAATGCATTCAGTAGTCCATTTAATAAATGTGCGGGAGAGAAGAAACCCTTCTTCACAGTTTGGTACCTGCTCTCTGAACAGTTACTAGAGGAAGATAAAGCTTATACCTCTCAATGGTACATCTTAGGGAGATTTTATTTTTAATTGATCACATTTTTTCAGAAACAAACTGAGTTCGGTTTAAATGAACCGTACAATTGTCTAATCCATATAGAAGTGCCAAGAGGCTATTAAAGCTGTCAAGGCCAAGCATTTGCTCAGTGCAGGAATTTTATATTCATCACATTTTTTGAACCACTCTTCTCCTTCACAGAGAATGCAAATTAATCATCAGTTACAAATTACATTAAACTATTTCAGATGCTTGCAAAATGCTATCTTATTGCATTCATTTATTCCCCCCCCCCCCAAAGGGATAAAATCCAGTTCCTTCAGTTTCTCATAAGCATTTCTGGTCCTCTGATTTCCTTGTTGACCTTCTCTGAACCCATTCATTTACTTTGAATCTTGTTTTCGAGGTGTACAAACGGACAGTATTTTAGAGTTACCTGAATCAGAATGTAATGACCTAATTTGAAACTACCATCAAAACAGACTTGCATTAAGTTTTTGGCAACTATATGATTTTTCCTTGCTCATATTTAGCTTACGATTAACAGGTCTTTTTTCCACAAATACTACTATCAGCTAGATATCCCACATATTTTTCCCCAATGAAGACATTTGCATTTGTCGTTATCACATTTCATCTCTTATTTTCTTTTTAATTTTTTTTCTCTATCTTGTTACATAGAAGGTTTCTAAATTTTCTTTCCAATTATGCTATGCTCTCTGTTGGATTACATTTATAATTGTATAAAATACAGATTGTGATGTGGGCATATATGGCATTTCCACATTAAGGTCTTGAGCATTGTGAGTCAGATTTGCATAAATACCATTTCCAACAGTAGGTGTTTTTAAAGACATTAAATCAACATTTTGGTTATCTTTTGGGACTTGATATTCTAACTGAATATTATTTGTTTGTAACCATCTTGTGAAAATCCATTTGTGGAAGATCCTATTAGTATTATATCTATATCTTTAAACCCAAAGAGAGCAACTTGATTTATAGAAGATGTTTGCTTTAGTGATTTTTCCCCCTACCTCCACCTTTTTTCATGCAGTTTCTAATGAGGTACCGGAGCATCCCTGTCTGTCTCCAGTCTCAAACCATGTTTATGAGCGAAGACTGATTGAAAAGTATATTGCAGAGAATGGGACTGATCCAGTGAACAACCAGCCACTGTCTGAGGAACAGCTGCTAGATATCAAAGGTAAGGAAGATCAGGAGAATTAGTTTGTTGAATCCAGAATACCTAATCTGACTGATCTCTTACAACCTTGTATGGAAGTCTTGAAAATATTTGTTAGTTTATAGTAAGAGGTAAAGCGATTCCAAAATATCATGGTCAGGTTTATAGGGAGGGTTGTTCAACAGATCCATTTAGAACAATTAATATTTCAAAAAAGTGCTACTTGTATAAATCTTATTTATTAAATTATAAGCTGCCCATCTCCCTAACCAAAGCAACTCTTGACTAAAATGTATATCTGGTACTTCTCCCTAATCAGAAATCCCACCTATGTTTATGCTTGCATTTTTTTACTTTGTACTTTGTCCATTGTTTCCATGTTGCTCTTTCAATCTGATTTGCTTGAACATCTGTCTCCAACTATAATTATATTAACGTCTGGTCAGATTTTTATAAAACATGTGTCCCTTTTGCAGCTTCTGCAACTGTCATAGCCACGGTTTAAAGGCTTGTGAGAGTAAATATTGGGATTCTCTAGAATTAATGCTTGTATATATTTCATTCACAGTTGCCCATCCAATTCGGCCTAAGCCTCCTTCTGCTACCAGTATTCCAGCTATCCTGAAGGCACTACAAGATGAATGGGTATATATGTATTAATATAATAATCCAGAATTATTATTTTATTGTAAGCAAGTGATTTCTGCCACTCATGTAACACCAACAATCAGATTTTGTGGTCGTTCAACAAGGGAGTCGTGAAAATCATTAGGCTGGTTGATGTCATGAAATCATCAGATGTCATGAAAACTATCCATTTTCACTTTATTTTTCCTATTCATAAGAGTGGGAAAACCAAGGCAGAAATTAATGGGCTGCTTATGCTGTCATGCTGTGTGTTCACAGTTACTAAGCCAGCACATCCAGATATTGTTACATACAATATTAATGTACTGAATTACTTCCTTCAGGATGCTGTCATGCTACACAGTTTCACTTTGCGGCAGCAACTTCAGACTACACGCCAGGAACTTTCTCATGCACTCTACCAACATGATGCTGCCTGCCGTGTCATTGCTCGTCTCACCAAAGAGGTGACTGCTGCAAGAGAAGGTATAGAATATGTATTTCTATTCTTTTAATGGGGTGCAAGGAGAGTCCCCATTATTCCAATTGTGTTAAACCTGCCAAATCATCTCTTTCTTCACAGCTTTGGCAACTCTGAAACCCCAGGCTGGCCTTATTGTTCCCCAAGCTATACCCTCTTCACAACCAAATCCTATGGTACGTTCCACATATTTTCGTAATTCTCTTCATGCTGTGCCTTCTTTCGCTGAACTAAAATGCTGTATTTGCTCTTTTTTCCAGGGTGCTGGTGAACCAATGGATCTAGGAGAGTTGGCAGGAATGACGCCAGAAATTATCCAGAAAGTAAGAAATGTTTTGGTTTCAAAATATAATACACTGGCCAGAGCTGTTAAGTATAAAGAAATGATTCTGTTATTTCTGTAGTAGGAATGTGAAAAGGGTTTGCTTTGAACTTGAATTTCAGGCATGAAACTTTCTGTTTTAGGTATTTTACAAAACTTTGAAAATGTTTGAAGCAGTCCATTCCCAAAGGGTGATTTTATTCTTGAAACACAAACTTTTTGCATATCCTATTCTATATCACTATGCCCTCAACTTTACATTAATGGTGTTATTTCTAATACTAAATGCCTTTTGGTACATTAAATGCCTTTTGGTACTGTACTTGACCATAATTTTTCTAATGTTTTTCTGTCCTGCAGCTTCAAGACAAAGCCACAGTGCTGACCACAGAACGCAAAAAGGCAAGTGCCCCTTTTTATTAAATGGGTGTGGAATTGGGTGATTCTGGGATGTACATAGAAATTCTCTTAGTAGAAGGACTGATCAATCCAATTGCCTGTCCTAGGTAGCTTGTTTTCTTGGTGGATGAATTTTGTTTCCCTCTTTTTGCAGAGAGGGAAGACTGTGCCAGAGGAACTGGTGAAACCAGAAGAACTTAATAGGTACCGGCAAGTGGCTTCACATGTGGTAAATATATGATCAATTGAGAAAGTTATCCTAAGAATCCAGAAGATTCCTAAATTTCTTTAACAATTCTGGCGAATTTCCTCATTGCTGCCTGATGGAAGAATGTTTAAATTAATTATAGTTTTCTGTATTTTAGATTTCTAGTGCTTTGGTATGTCTGAGAAATTATATACTTTTGAGCCTTTCAAAAATACAGAATTTCTAGATGCTTCCTCTGCATCTTCAATATAGCAGTACATTTTGGTCTTTACTAACAAATATCCAACAGCAAACAAAATATGGACTATACACACACCAACACTTCACACACAAAAGGAGAATATACCCTCCTTTTGTAAAAGTTTCCTTGCTGAATAAAATGAGAAGATTTGGAATGCTAATTGCAATACTTTGTGTTTTTAAACAGGGATTGCACAGTGCCAGTATCCCTGGCATCCTTGCTCTTGACCTGTGTCCTTCTGATACCAACAAGATCCTCACAGGTACGTTAAGACTTCTGATTTATTTTTTTCACCAGAGTGCTGTTTTTTTGCTCCAAGTGTATTTTTGGAAGGACAGTAGCTTACATTCCATATTTTACAATGCTGAAGTCTGTTTCCATGAAGCATCAGTAGTAATGTTACTGCAATATTATGCCACTTTTATGTATTTTAAGTCAACCACTGAAGAATGCTTTCTATAAATAAATTCTGTTGCTGAGCTGCTCTGGTTTCCGGTATTTATCTTGTTTGCAGGTGGGGCTGATAAAAATGTTGTTGTCTTTGACAAGAGCTCAGAACAGATCCTGGCCACCCTGAAAGGTCACACAAAGAAGGTCACCAGCGTAGTCTTCCATCCATCCCAGGTAAGAATTCTGGATTTTCTGCAGTCTTTTTCTGTGAAAGAATCTCTTACGTGGTTGAAAGAATTAGGTTTACCAGGTTTACAAGTAGTCTTCCATAATTGGTATTTAAGGAGATGGACTTCTCTTTGCCCTCCAGGAACTGGTGTTTTCAGCATCTCCAGATGCTACTATCCGGATTTGGTCTGTCTCTGGCGCTTCCTGTGTGCAAGTTGTAAGAGCCCATGAAAGTGCTGTCACAGGGCTGAGTCTTCATGCAACTGGGGATTATCTTCTGAGCTCTTCTGATGATCAGGTGAGAATGAATGCAGAATATCTTTTAACCTAGATTTTAAAAAAATAAGAATTCAACCTAATAATAAAGTCTTTTGGAAACAATTACTTATGTACAGCCTCGACCTTTGCTTTTTATAGTATTGGGCTTTTTCTGACATCCAGACTGGCCGTGTTCTCACCAAGGTCACAGATGAAACTTCTGGCTGTGGTATGGATCTTGCATTTAGAATCTAAATTGAGTATTCTGTGAGACATGCTTGAACGAGTGTGGTCTCAATGTGTTGGACATGTGGGAGGGAAGAAGCTAGTTGGAGCTCCCTCATTTATTCAGTGATCCAATATTCTTTCCTGCAGCTCTCACCTGTGCTCAGTTCCATCCTGATGGGCTTATTTTTGGGACAGGAACAATGGACTCCCAGATTAAAATCTGGGACTTAAAGGTAAGAATTGGGTTGTATTACGACAAATAATATAATGCAAGAATGTGGGAAACTTTTATTTTGAGCTTGATTTTTACTGATTTGCTGACATGGACCATGTTCCAAGTATCCTTATCCTTTTAGAGCTTTAAATAAGAATTGCTTTAAACCTATTAATTAGAGCTTAGAGATTTAGAATATTCCATAGGTCTAGTAATATATCCCACCTACTTTTATTTGTTGCTTACATGCTGTTTTAAATTCATAGTATTATATGCTGCTTTATGTTCAGCATTATATTTCAGAATACTATAAATATACTATATGCTATAAACCCTTGCAATGCATACTGTGTGGAACACAAATATTCTCCTGTGTGCTGCTCTGGGAATCCAATCATCGGGTTAACTTAGCCCTCTAGCCTTGAGACTGAGTATGCAAATTTCAAAGTCACGCCTCCTCTGACTGGACTTCCGTTTCCTTTTCAGTTCTATTACTCAGTCCAAAGCCTACGAGACTTATTTTCAACGCTCTCTTGATTAATTGCTAATTTTTCAAGGTTAATGATGGATTTACTTGGTTTCACTGTGGATTTCTTGATGGATTGGAGGTAAGGCGGCAGATTTCTGCCAGCCGATTCCTCCCTCGCTGTTTCCCTTGAAGGGATATCTGATCGCTACAGCTGGAGTGGGGCGTTCTCCGCCTGTCCTCCCTTAACTTCAGCGCGCAAGGAAGCTGAGTCTCCCAGCGCTGCCCTCCACGCCGGATAGCACCCGCCCGCAAGCGCGGTCAGATCCGAGGCTGTGGCTTGTCGGAGCGGGTCTCCCCCTCCTCCCCGCCTCCCTCCTTTGTGCCCTCGCTGGAGCGGCTGCCGGAGGATTACATGGATCGACTGTTTGGGAATTTCCCCTGCGGTTTCTTTGAATTTCGCGCCTTTGATGCTGGTTGCCTTATTTGGAAGCGTTTTTCACGCATGCGCAGTAATGCCTGGGATGAGAAGGCAGAATTTGCCCGCGCGCTTGAGCTTGCGCACTGCTTCCGCCCCTCCCTTTTCCCTCACTCGAGTTTGCTGACTCAGGAAGGAGGTCGCTTCTCTTGGTCTCTGCTTCCACGTGGCGTTCTTGGCGAGGGCTTTCAATTGCATTCCTTTGTTTCGCTGATTGAGCTCTTTCAGATTCATAGCATGGCTGATCAATCGGTAATGCAAGGTACTGTCGGGCCAGTTTCTGAGCCCCGCTCCCCTGGCGAGGGGGGGGCTAGCCCTGGGCCTAGTAGGGCCGCGACCAGGGCCTCTACTAGCAGGCCTCGAGCCTCATCTACTGTTCGGGATAAGTCGCACAAGCGCAAAGACAAAGCCAAGGTTCCCCCCAAGGCATCTGGGGCCCCCATTTCTTCCCCTCCGGTTCTGGTTCAGCAACCTGTGTCTCCGGTGAGGGTTGTTGAGCAGGGTTGGTCCCCTGATATTCAGCTTCCCCAGGGCCCTATTCCTGAGGTAGGGGTTTTCGGGCCTCGATCCCCCCCAATTATTTCAGAGGCTAGTGGGGCTTCTCTTCGTTCACCTCCACGCGCTGGGCCTTCTGCCACGTTCACCCCCACAGCTGCAGGCCTCAGGCCTCTGGAGGGCCAGGATTTGGGCCTGCCTGCTGATTTTTACAGCATGATCTCAGAGGCTATTTCCAGAGGGGTGGATGCGGAATTAGCGCGTAGATCCCAGGCCTCCAGGCCTACTCTAGCCTACTCAGGCCTGGCTCCCCAAGCAGTACAAGGGGATTCTTCCATTCTGCAAACTGATCCTCCTTCCCCTTTACACTCTGTGTTTAGCGCACAATCTCCCTTAGTGGAGGAAGGTGAAATCCAGGATAGGGAACTCTCTGGTGACGAGGGCTTTCCTGTGGACCAGCCTCCGGCCCCTGGGCTCTTCAGGCACACTCTTTTCAAATCCCTGCTGTATAAGGCCAAGACTACCGCCCACATGGGGGAAGCAATTTCTGCAGAAAGTGCTGCTGTGGGCCTGGATGCCACCGAGCGGCTCTTTGCTGAGCAGGTGGCTCTGCAAGATTTTATTCCATCCCCTAAGCTCTTCCTTGATTTAATCCAAAAGCAGTGGGATGAGCCAACCGCAGTTAAGCCCCCTGGGTCTGGTGATAGGAAGCTTTTCACATCTTCTCCAGAGTTGGAGGCTCTCCTCCAGTTTCCCACAGTGGATGCTCCCATCGCTGCTCTTGCTTCACCGGCGTTAATTCCTTCTGAAATTTCGGAAGGATTGAAGGCCGAGGACCGCAAGGCCGAATCGGTCATTCGCAAAACTCATCAGGCAGCAGCGTGGGCCTTGCGCTCAGCTACTGCAGCTTCCTTCTTTAATAGGACTTCCTTAGTTTGGCTGAGACAACTACAGGAAAGGCTGGACCCGGAGGAACTGCGCCTCCATCAGGATGTCACCAAGCTGATAGCGGCCCTAGAGTTTTCCGCTGATGCCACCCTTAGCGCGGCAAAATTTGCATCCCGAGCTGTGGTTTCCAATGTGGCTTCTCGCCGTTTGCTCTGGCTCCGCCACTGGCAAGCTGATATCAAATCTAAGTGGCGTCTAGCATCCACGCCCTTTAAGGGCGGGGCCTTGTTTGGTTCAGTGCTGGATCCCATTCTCATTGAGACTCGGGATAAACGTAAGGTGCTTCCCTCCACAAGTGCCCGTGTGACCAGAAGACCACAGCCTTATAGTAGACGGCAGCCCTTTCGGTCTGGGGACTCGGGGTTTACTTCCGCCCCCTATGTCCCCGGCTATTCCAGGGGGTTCCCCCAGGCACAGGATCGTGGCCAGGACCGAGCTGGGGCCAGAGACAGGGGGCGCCAGCAGAGTCAGGCGCAGAGTAGACGGTCATTCCGAGGAGCGGGCAACCGATCCTTTCGCAGATACCGCTGACTCGCAGCAGGTAGGGCCCATAGGAGGACGTCTCTTGGCCTTCGCCCACCAATGGGCGGAGCTCACGTCAGACGCCTGGGCCCTTCAAGTAGTGAGTTTGGGTCTCACGCTAGAATTTCTATCCATCCCCCCGAGAAGGTTCATCAGGTGCCCTGTGCCCAGGTGCCCGTCAAAGCGGCGCCTTATGGACACCGAGATATCTCATCTTCTCACCATCAGGGCCATAGAACAAGTTCCCAAAGGGCAGGGAGGCCTAGGGTTTTATTCCATCTTGTTCCTAGTACCAAAGAACTCCGGGGGATGGAGGGCAATCCTAGATTTGAAACAGCTCAATCAGTATATCAAATACCAAAAATTCAAAATGCACTCTCTAAAGAGCATATTGGCTTCCATCCGCCAAGGCGACATGATGACTTCCATAGACATCAAAGAAGCGTACCTCCATGTGCCCATTCATCCGGCACATCGGAAGTTCCTGCGGTTTCACTTCAACGGCCGTCATTATCAATACCGGGCCTTGCCATTCGGCCTCTCCTCGGCCCCGCGCACGTTCACCAAACTTCTGGCAGTATTGGCAGCCTCCCTTCATTCAATTCCAATACGCATCAATTGTTATTTGGACGACGTGTTGGTGCTGTCGTCCTCGCGAGATCAGGCCCTCCGAGACCTACGGGTCACGATGGACGCATTGCAAAACCATGGATTTGTCCTCAACCTGCCCAAGAGCCACCTGCGCCCAACCACGTCCCTCCTTCATCTGGGAACCACCATCAACTCGATGTCGTGCGAGGTTTTCCTGTCCCCGGAAAGGAGGCAGAACATATACCACCTGGCGCATCATGTGCTATCTCATCGGCGAGTACCGCTGCTGTCGCTGTCCAAACTGCTAGGGAAGATGATCTCCTGCATCAGCGTGGTGCCCTGGGCCAGGTTCCATGCGCGTCCTCTCCAGTGGTTCCTGCTGCCCTTCCAAAGAGCGCATACCAGTCATTCCCACATCAAGGTGCAGCTCCCGGGCAAGGCCAGGCGATCCCTGCATTGGTGGATGTCGTCCAGACTCCTCCGGGGATGTCCATTCAAGGAGCCGGACCGCGTTCAAGTTACAACGGACGCCAGCTTATTCGGATGGGGGGCCCATGCCCTGGACAAGGTGGCCCAAGGTCGATGGTCGGAGCAGGAGCTGGCGAACAGCATAAACTGGCTGGAGTTGCGGGCCATCCGTCTGGCTCTCCTGGAGTTTCGGGACATTGTATCTCATCGCCATGTGTTAATCTTGACCGACAATGTGGCCTCCAAGGCTCACATCAACCGCCAAGG
Organism: Thamnophis sirtalis; assembly: GCF_051295495.1. Lineage (NCBI taxonomy): Eukaryota > Metazoa > Chordata > Lepidosauria > Squamata > Natricidae > Thamnophis > Thamnophis sirtalis. The sequence continues at coordinate 67,360,720 of NW_028261381.1, read as the reverse complement.
GGGAACGCAGTCCAGAGCTCTGATGCTGGAAGCGGAAAGGTTGTTCCATTGGGCGGAGCCCAGACTCTCATCGATTCGGGCAGAGCACATCTCGGGCGAGGCCAACACTCAGGCGGACTGGCTGAGCAGAGCGACTGTGGATCAGGGGGAGTGGCAGCTCCACCCCATTCTCTTCCAGGAACTCTCTCGCCGCTTCGGCCTGCCCGAGGTGGATCTGTTCGCTCACCCGCGCAACGCACAACTTCCCCGGTTTTACTCCCGATACCAGACTCCGGGGGCGGAGGGAGTAGACGCTCTACGCAGCCGTTGGCCGGCCGGCCTTCTTTATGCCTTTCCTCCTCTCCCGATCCTTCCGTCGGTCATTCAGAAGATCTTGGCAGAACAGGCGGAAGTGCTGCTGGTCGCTCCAATGTGGCCCAGGCGTCCCTGGTACGCAGACCTCGTCCATCTGTCCGTTTCGCATCCTTGGAGGATTCCGGACGACAAGATTCAGCTCCACCAAGGGGCTCTCCTGCACCCGGGCCCTCAGCTGTTGCAGTTAGCCGTGTGGCACGTGAGCGGGAGATGCTAGCGGCCCTCCACTATTCGGACGAAGTCATTTCTACAATTCAAGCGGCCCGTCGCCCGTCGACTACCCGTATTTACGAGGCTACCTGGCAGGCCTTCTGCCGGTGGTGCCGGCGCACCGGGGTCGATCCCATCAAGGCCTCGGTGCCCCAAGTTCTGGATTTCGTGCAGTCCGGCCTCAACAAGGGGTTGGCACCAAACACACTTCACCGTCAGGTCACAGCCTTGTCGACAGTGGTCGGGGGTGGCCAAGGCCGCTCCTTATCTCAGCACTCGCGAGTTCGAACCTTCCTTAAGGGTGCTTCCAACTTACGACCGCCGACGGTACATCGTTACCCCACGTGGAATTTGACCTTGGTTCTCAGGGCCCTAACAGCTGCCCCCTTTGAGCCTCTACATTCCATCAGCCTCCGCTTGTTGACACTCAAGACGGCCTTCCTGGTGGCCATAACATCGGCCAGGAGGGTGTCGGAGCTAGCAGCCCTTTCTGTTCGTGCGGATCTTTGCATCTTCCACCCGAACAAGGTAGTGCTTCGTTTGGATCCGACCTTTCTTCCAAAGATAAACTCATTGTTTCACAGAACTCAAGAACTTGTCCTGCCGGACTTCTGTCCTCACCCGTCTCATCCGCAGGAACGTCAGTGGCACCATCTGGATGTTCGCAGAGCTCTTCGTCGCTATGTGAAGCGCACGGCGTCGTTCCGAAGATCGGAAGCTCTGTTCGTCTCCTTCCAGCCATCTTCAATGGGACAGAAGGTGTCCTCCCACACCATCGGCCGATGGTTGAAAGCTTGCATTGCGTTGGCGTATGACACCCACTCCAGACCGGTTCCAAGGCGAATCACTCCTCATTCCACCAGGAGTGCGGCCACCACAGCGGCCTGGGCGACGCAAGCGTCTGTAGAAGAGATTTGCAGGGCGGCCACTTGGGCATCCCCCTCGCCTTTTATTCGCCACTACAAGATTGATGTCTTCGCCTCGGCTGAGGCGTCCTTTGGGCGGAGAGTGTTGCAAAGGGTCCTTCCGTCTGCGGAGGAGCCTGACCAGCCTAGCTCCCGCCCTGGGAGTTCATTGCTTTGATATATCCCATGATTGGATTCCCGGAGCAGCACACAGGAGAATGACCGTTGTCTTACCTGAACGGTCCTTCTATGGGTGCTGCGAAGGGAATCCAAACCCGCCCGCAGCTTCGGCTGGTCAGGGCTCCGTTTTGATTGTGACTCTGTGACTTGTTACTGACTGGACTTGACTCTGTAGTGCCGGATGACTTGCGGCTTGTTTGAGGATTGACATAATGCTCCTTCGGTGGACTTCGTAAAGAACTGAAAAGGAAACGGAAGTCCAGTCAGAGGAGGCGTGACTTTGAAATTTGCATACTCAGTCTCAAGGCTAGAGGGCTAAGTTAACCCGATGATTGGATTCCCTTCGCAGCACCCATAGAAGGACCGTTCAGGTAAGACAACGGTCAGTTTTAATGAATTGAAATATGAACTCAAATATCACTACTGACTATTTAGATTGCTGCTTAATGCTTTTGTGAATTACTAGGTATGATTCTGTTATATACTATTACTTAGAAAGATTTCATGCTGAAATTACAAAACAAACTCTCTTTAGCTGCTTCTTTGTTTCAGGACCTTTTTGTCAGATATTTCTCTTCCCTGGAAGAGGTAGATTCAAAGATGGGGATAATTTGAAATAACCCCTCTTTTCATGAGTTATAATCCTCATTCTTTTGAATCAAATTGATAGTTGCTGTTTTCAGTACAAAGATTTAAGATGTCTAAATGATTATGTAAAGTGTCTTGAGAAAATGGTTCCTTTTAGAGGTGACATAATAGTTTCTTTTAGTTATCACTGTTGTATCACCTAAAGCGCATGGAAGACTTTGGTGATGTACTAAAGGCTCATTTCATTCTCTTTCAAACAGTTTTTTAGTGTCAAAATCTGGTCTATCTGAAATATCTATCCTAGGTATTGTCAATGTTATGTTGAGCTCAAAACATACAGGAATATTATGGAATGTAGAATGAACGCTCACATCTCTGTTCATGGTGAAGGCAGAGAAGAGACAGGAGTTGCATTTTTTTTGGAGGGTATAACAACACTCTAATATCCACTAATTACTTGCCTTCCTCAGGAACGGACTAACGTCGCAAACTTCCCTGGACACTCTGGTCCCATTACTAGCATTGCCTTCTCCGAGAATGGCTACTACTTGGCCACTGCTGCTGATGACTCCTCAGTCAAACTTTGGGATCTCCGGAAGCTGAAGAATTTCAAGACGCTGCAGCTGGATAATAACTTTGAGGTTTGCCTAGTTACATTTTGTTTGTCAGTTCTGTATTTTTTATTCTTCTTTGTTTTAATATAGCCACTGAAATCTCTTCCGACAGATTTCACCTTGCTGCTTTTAAAGCTTTAGAATCTCCTTGAAATGGAACAACCTGTTGTCTCTATGCTATACGAGAGATTGGTTTCTTTTGAAATGTGTGCACCATCACAGTACAGGTGGCTTACATTATAGCACAATACAAAAACAATCCAAACTATAACAAATAGTCAGTAGTTCCCATAGAATCACTGCTAGGTTCAATTATGACATAGACTAACATTTATTCCAGGAAGGCTCTGCAGAAGATGGCCTCAGAGATGTCCTAGAGCAGAGTTCCTCAGCCTTTTTGGGTTGGCAGCCTAGGGAGGGGACAGAGGGGATGATTTTGTGAGAGGAGTAGGCACATATATGTGTGCTTGCCCTTGACATTTTCAGCAACACTCAGGCCAGTGGGGCCACAATTACCTGCAACATGGCTTGCATGAGGGGCCGCACCACTTGCAGCAATGCTTATATAGCCCAGTGGCATTTGGCCACAGCCAGGTACCACAGGTTGGGTAACCGTCCCAGGGCATATGAACATATCATGCTTTGCTTCTAGAAACCTATTTTCTGTGCCTTTTCTCTTTAGGTGAAGTCTCTCATCTTCGATCAGAGTGGTACCTATCTGGCCCTGGGTGGTACTGATGTCCAGGTGTTCATCTGTAAACAATGGACAGAAGTTCTTCATTTCACAGGTATGAGATTGTTGGCCTTTGTATCATTCTCCACAGGTACTGTACAACAGTGGTCCCCAACCTTTTTATCGCCGCGGACCAGTCAGCCTTTGATAATTTTACCGTGGCCCGCTGAGCGCATCGATGACCAGCGCTAGTAGCGTAGCCTTGCGCAGGTGCAGTTCAGTATGGCTAGCGTAGATAGCGTAGCACAAACTGCGCCTACGCAAGGCTACGCTACTAGCGCTGTCTATGCTAGCCCTACGTAGCTGCGCAGGCGCTCTTAGGTTTTTTTCAGGAATCGGCCAGCGCTGAAGCGCTGAAAAGGAATGAGAAGGGCGGCGCTGGACACAGGGGGGCGGTGGGCCGCTGGTGACGTCAGAGTGCCACCAGCGGTCCAGTAACACCCCTTGTGCCAGTTAGCCCTAATTTGCATACAGAAAGAAACTATGGCCCCCGGCCGCTGCAGCGATCATGGCCCCCAGCCGCTGCAGCGATCATGGCCCCCGGCTGCTGCGCGGCCCGGTGCCAGGTACTCCACGGCCCGGCACCGGTCCGCGGACCGGGGGTTGGGGATCACTGCTGTACAATATTGTCATTTGTATTGATCGCTAGAATCAGTAGTTTCATTCATTATTTCTGCTGCCTTCTGTTTCTTTGAAGTGATAATCATAGAGTGAAAAATATCTTGTCTGACTTTTTTTCCTTGTTTTCTACAGAGCACAGTGGGCTGACAACAGGGGTAGCCTTTGGGCACCATGCTAAGTTCCTCGCTTCCACAGGCATGGACAGAAGCCTGAAATTCTACAGCCTGTAGCTTCTGTTTCTAGGATGCAAAGCCGCTGGATCCTATTCTCTGCTGTAATGAAAAACTATGGGGTAAACATGGGGTGTTGGACTGATGGAACATTGTGAACATTACAGCTGTTGATGTCAATTTTTTGTAGCATGGAATATTGGCCTCAGTTTTAAATACATTTATTTTCCTCTTTGTTTTTGATATAGATCTGTAAATGTAAGAATACTTAGTCAAAACCCATCCACTGCTGACTCTATTAGGGATAGTGGCAGAGATGAGGATGAAGAAAGGGAGGGGGAAATGTGCAAATTTTTGTATGCTGCTCTCTAGTTTCATTAAAAAAACTATTAAACTATAACAATGCTTTTGGATGGTATCTCACATTTCAAATATTTGTATATTAAACGATATTTTTCAACATACAGTTGGCTGTATCTCTTACAAATATTTATGCATCAGAAGGTATCACAATTCAGCAATTTTGATGATGAGTTCCTTAAAGATAATATTCAATTTGTAGGCACATTCTGAAGGTAGTATATTCTGGCAGCCATTCATTAAAATGGAATGTTTGAAATACAATCTCCAATAGGGAGCGTGCAAACTTCTTTGAGATACGATATCTGGTACTTGTTTGGTTAGAACAAGACATAAGTATGTTATGTGGGCCAGGACCTGATTTGCATAAAGGCGCCTTTCTGTGTCTAGATATCAGTGTGATTTTGATCAGCCTTTTTCTCTGGGCTTATTTCCAAATACTTTCATTTTAGTTTCATTTCATTTCGTAAACATATAAATGTGTACATTTTGTAAGGTTCCAGCAGTTTTCCCCGAGCCACTGAGATGCCAGAGTGAGACTCGAGACGAGGCTTGCAAAAAGTATCAGCTTTTATTTATCTCCATAGCAAAAACTGGGTGACAAAACTATAACTAAAGCATACAAACAAATGCATGTAAGGAATAGCCACAGCCTGCCAGAGTGGCTCGGAGGATTATATACATTTTAGGTAGATAGAAACAAAGTTCATCCAATCAGAGACAAAGGTTTGTTACCAACGTGATCTTTAAAGCGTTCTTTTGTTCAAGCTCCTGTCTCTGTCTGCCTTATCTGTGGAGTATTCCTCTAGCCTTCTGCTCCCCTTTGCCAACTTGTTTTTCAGCAGAATGCTTTGATTTATGAGCCAGGAAAACTCCCTAGTTGGTTCCTTTATCTATGCACCCTGTGTAACAATTTCTTCTATGTTTTCAAGAATGTCCCTAGCTTTGAAACCAAGAATAGAAACGAAACACAGCAGTGAGTTAACATTTGCAGTCCAGTATTAAAGTTCCAATTTGCTAGGCTAGAAAACAACTAATTTCTGACCGTATACAATAATATAAGCAGAAGCAAATATTGATTCATATACTCCTTCAATTTTATTCCATATAAACATTGTTTTAAGCATCACTTGGTTATATTGGGATAAAACAAAGGCCACAAAGTAGTTACCTATGTTTTAATCTAACATTTGAGGTGAATCCATACTCTGTAATTAGTTTATGGATCATTGTTTTAGGCCCGAAGATTGAAATAACTCAGCAAACTGGTTAAATTAATCTTGGGAAGTGTGTTTTATTACCACAGCCCCAGTACTCCATTTTCTTCAACCAAAATTTAGAAATTTCCTGAGAACTTGCACGCAGGAACTGTCACAGGACATTAAAACATTTAGTTTTAATATCAAAACTAAGATATTAGATATCAATATCAGAGATAGCCATATTTGTCTGTAAGCTTGTCATTACATTTATTCAGAAAAGCTAGATAGAATTTTTTTTTTACAACTTCTTCATTAAAAACATGGAACTACAAGGGTTTCACTTTTACCTATATCATATTTTCAGTTCTGAACTGGAAGACAAAAAAAAAAAGGTTTCCACAATTTTCACAAGTTGATAGTGTGGTTGCCTCTTATATTCAAGTAAACAGAAGAGGTTAAGCATGTCAGTGTAACAGTGTCAGGGGGCACAGTCCTATTCTCACTTTAGTTCCCCTTTCAAATTTTGTGGGACTGTCTTTCAAGTAAGCAAAGGAAGGATTGCAATATTAAATTTTTGCCTAAACTGATCACTACCACTTTTCCTTTATATATGACTGGTCACTTAATGGCTGTTCAAAGTTACAACAGACCTCTGCCCCCCACCCACTCCCAGCTACTTATAAACCCATTTCAAAGTTATGGTTGCTGCAATGCCCCTATGGTCATTCACCCTGATGACTGACTGCAAGAACAGAAGCAATGTCATTTTAAGTATGCCCGCAAACCTTTGTGGGTGCACCAAAATGGCCTAACATTTAGGCTGGGGGGTCAAATTTTATACCCCTCAGATAGGGTCCGCAACTTAGGAGTCCTCCTGGACCCACAGCTGACTTTTGACCACCAGCTGTCAGCTGTGACCAGGGGGGCATTTGCCCAGGTTCGCCTGGTCCGCCAGTTGCGGCCCTACCTAGACCGGGAGGCTCTCACAACAGTCACTCGAGCCCTTGTGATCTCTAGGCTGGAATACTGCAATGGGCTCTACATGGGGTTGCCCTTGAAGTGCATCCGGCGGCTACAGCTAGTCCAGAATGCAGCCGCGCGAGTGATAGTGGGCGCACCGCGGTTCGCCCACGTTACACCCGTCCTCCGCGAGCTGCACTGGCTACCTGTTGGTCTCCGGGTGCGTTTCAGGGTACTGATGACCATCTTTAAAGCACTCCATGGTAGTGGATCTGGGTACTTGAGAGACCGCCTTCTGCCGATCACCTCCCTAAATCGACCAATTAGATCGCACAGACTGGGCCTCCTCCGAATCCCATCTGCCAGTCAATGCCGACTGGCGACCACACGGAGGAGAGCCTTTTCTGTTGCAGCTCCGACCCTGTGGAACGATCTCCCCGTTGAGATCCGTACCCTCACCACTATCCAGACCTTCCGCGCAGCCCTCAAGATCTGGCTCTCCCAGCAGGCCTGGGGATAGGTTCCCAATTTACCCGCCCGAGTGTTTGATTGCTGAACGAAAGTTGTGTTTTTACTATTTTTTCTTTGTTCACATTCTGTGTTGTTTTGACACTGCACCCCCCTCCCTTGTGGTTGTAAGCCGCCCTGAGTCCCCTCAGGGAAAAGGGCGGCCTATAAATCCCAATAAACTCTATAAACTCTATGCCACAAAGCCCAGGGAGGAACATCTTTGTTTTGCTGCCTCTGCAAACTGCTTAAGGCAACAAAATGGAATGGTTTCCCCTCATTCATGTTTTAGCGGGCCCAGTTACCACTTTGTACACTCTTTCACAAATGCTAAAAGTTCAATTTCATGGAAGTGTATGGTAGCTTCTATATTCAGAGCTATATTTAGGGAATCCAGCCCAACAGAAGTAGCAGTAACTGCATTATAGACAGCCTTAATTGATCTCTTAATCCTTGCCTTATCGCAATTGTTGATAGATTCACAACACAATACAACAAGGAGACAGGTGATGAGAATACAATCCCTTCCAAAGTCCAATTTGGACTTGACATTTGGAAAAATAGCTTATATTACTATTTGAAACTTGTAGGAATTTGTAACTCCTTTTCCTGCAAGGAAACAAATCTCTTTATATTTTCTTTCCATCCATTACTAATTATAATACACTAAACTGAAGAAGCTGTTTAGAATCCCTTTGAATATAGAAGACGTTTTCCCAAGAAAACTGCAAGGTCTTCTCCAGGTAGTTTCCAGGGGCCAAGTCATCTAAATTTCATACAAAAAGTAATTCGGTTACTGCTGTTTTTCCAAGGCTGACTTGATACATTACAGAGGTGCCCTTTGTTTTTTGTATTCTCCATTATTTCCTGTTCCTAGAACTTGGCAACTATCGCTGAATAAACGTACTTCTCAACTACATTTCGAGACCTGCGTTATGCCCAGCAAGTGCATGACGGGAATGGTAGTTTCCACGACCACCCCGTCCCCCGGATGCGGAAGTGGATTGTGTTCGCCGGACGGTGAGGTCACGCGGAGGGGGTTGTGGCTCTAACGGGGCGTGAGCGAGTGGAGAGGTTCCGCTTCCGGCCTCTTGCTGGAGGTTCGCGCGCGATTCGTGGCCTGTGGCGTGGTGGCGTTTAAAAAAAGCTGAACCGGATTACCGAAAGCCGAGTCTTCTTCCTCCTCCTCGGCCTTCGTGTCCCCGAAGCCGCCACAAGGATTAAAACCCCGAGGGATCATTAGACCATTACAATAGCCATAGGGGGATTATCCTGCGCGCCATGTCCCTCATATGCTCCAGTGAGTGACCCGCTTTCTCCTCGGCTCTCGTTCTTCCCGCACAGCTGCGGCCTCGCGCGGAGGGAGGAGGCGCACGCGCGAGAGGGGCTCCCCTTTCATCAGCCCCAACCGTTTGGCGGTTAACTGGCAATTTCCAATATTTAGATGTCTGAGGGGTTGTAGTGTTTACAGTCAGTGGGAGAGGATGATGGTCGCTATTGTAGACTACAGATAGACAGGCAGGAGCCGAGAGACCGTCACAGGAGAAAGCAAGCCCTTCCCCCCCCCTCTCCAGAAGGCAGGACACCAAACAATGCATTCAGTAGTCCATTTAATAAATGTGAGGAGGAGAAGAAACCCTTCTTCACAGTTTGGTACCTGCTCTCTGAACAGTTACTAGAGGAAGATAAAGCTTACACCTCTCAATGGTACATCTTAGGGAGATTTTATTTTTAATTGATCACACTTTTTCATAAATAGTGGAGTCTGCTGGAAGCAGTAATTTTTTCAGAAATATCTGCTATCTGTTATTGTAGGTATCCCACATCTCTAACCTTTCATTTTATTTTTCTTCAGTGAATCTGCTTCTCTCATATCTCACATCTTATTGTATTTTATTTTTATTCCTTTAGCTTGTTAAAGGGAAAGTTTGTATATATATTTTCCAGTCATATTCTCAATTGTTTGACTACGTTTCGATTATATAAATTACACATTCAGTGATGTGGGCATACATTGCATTTGCATCTTAAGGCATTAAGAAATGCCTTTGAGACTGATTTGTAAAGATGTATTTCTAATAGGAATAATGTTTTATTCCCAATCACTAATCTTGTTTAAAGCTTCATGTCTTCCATTTAATCTCTGGCTTTCCACATAGGGAGAAATGCCTACATACATTTTTGGAATATATAAATTATCTAGCTCTATTATGGCTAATTAAGGGATTTATTTTAGTTACCTTCATTCTGTATGTTGAGATTGGGAGTAGTGGACTCATACATCTGTTTTCTAGATGACTTTCAGTACTAGTATCTGTCAAAAGAGATGGGTGGAAGTTGGTCAGTGTTTGATGATCTTTCCTGCATTTTGACTCCTGTTTGGTGGCTTTAGCATGACTTTATGGCTTTCTTCAGTACCCCCTCGTGTTCTCCATGCTATTTAACATATGTATCAAATTACTGGCATCTGGAATTTGGGCAACATGTATTAGCAATAATTAGCAATGATACTAAATCCTGTCTCTTCTTTCCAATGAAATTCAAAGAATCTTGCTATTCATTGAGGCTTAACACAAAACAAAGATATTCCCAATCAGTCAAAATACTGTTTGAGCATTAGACATTTAATCTGTCTTGAAGATTCGGTCAGCAGTTTCCATGTAATTCCAGATTTAGACTTCAATGTAGATGTCTACACTTTAGTGGTATCCAGAAATATACAAACTGTGCTATTTTTCAGAGTGTCCTGTTTGCCAATAGTAACATATTTTAGTTATATCCCCCTGTTAATATAATGTGCTCAAAGGAATGCTTTGAAAATTACTTGGTAATTTCAACTAAGATGCACCCACCCACATTAGGAAGATTTCTAAATGTCTAATTCCCTGATTCCAGCAATTTTACTAGTCAAGATTCCCATCACTCAAAAGTTGTCCCTGTAAATGCACTGCCCTTGAAACTGGATCATATTTTACTGCACTGATTTTTGCAATAATTTTTGACAGGATATATAACATATTTTCAAATTGAGAGCATGGATATATATATTTGAATATGTTAAAATTTTGCTCTCGGAGGAAAATTCTAAAATTACAATGGCAACAAGCATTTTTAACTCTGGCTAGAAAAACAAGTTTCAATAAACTAATAAAATTAAGTTTTAATATTTTTTATGTAGTACCTATCAACTTAACAATTAAACTGTTGTCTTACTTCAAACTTTTAAATTATACCTCTATTTTCTACTAGTGTTTTATGGCCACAATAAATGTTATTTACTGGTAGCATACTGGTATGCACAATAAGTTTTTAATGAGTTTAAAAGTCTTTAAGTGCAACTTTTTATGTGAATTTTATTTTATCTTAATACAGTGATGGTGAGCTGTTTGGGCTTGGTGTGTCAAAAATTCAAAAAATGCCTAACTTAACTCTGCTATGTATCCCCACTCCCAATGAACAAAAGACAAACAATTATGTATCTGTCTTGCCAATCATCGAGCCCGCCCCCCGAATAGGGATAGTTGGCAGCAGTGCTGAGACTTGGCCTGAAGCACCAAGGATCCCATAGCACAATTTGTTAAGTATTCATATTTTCAAAAAGAATAGAAAGATACATATTAACACTGTTGATAGAAGACATGCCTATGAAAAGTTGGTCCTGTGGTTTGTAAATTACTAAATACAGCATTTTTTCCTAACCTCCACCTTTTTTCATGCAGTTTCTAATGAGGTACCGGAGCATCCCTGTCTGTCTCCAGTCTCAAACCATGTTTATGAGCGAAGACTGATTGAAAAGTATATTGCAGAGAATGGGACTGATCCAGTGAACAACCAGCCACTGTCTGAGGAACAGCTGCTAGATATCAAAGGTAAGGAAGATCAGGAGAATTAGTTTATTGAATCCAGAATACCTAATCTGACTGATCTCTTACAACCTTGTATGGAAGTCTTGAAAATATTTGTTAGTTTATAGTAAGAGGTAAAGCAATTCCAAAATATCATGGTCAGGTTTATAGGGAGGGTTGTTCAACAGATCCATTTAGAACAATTAATATTTCAAAAAAGTGCTACTTGTATAAATCTTATTTATTAAATTATAAGATGCCCATCTCCCTAACCAAAGCAACTCTTGACTAAAATGTATATCTGGTACTTCTCCCTAATCAGAAATCCCACCTATGTTTATGCTTGCATTTTTTTACTTTGTACTTTGTCCATTGTTTCCATGTTGCTCTTTCAAACTGATCTGCTTGAACATCTGTCTCCAACTATACTTATATTAACGTCTGATCAGATTTTTATAAAACATGTGTCCATTCTGCAGCTTCTGCAACTGTCATAGCCACGGTTTAAAGGCTTGTGAGAGTAAATATTGGGGTTCTCTAGAATTAATGCTTGTATATATTTCATTCACAGTTGCCCATCCAATTCGGCCTAAGCCTCCTTCTGCTACCAGTATTCCAGCTATCCTGAAGGCACTACAAGATGAATGGGTATATATGTATTACTACAATAATCCAGAATTATTATTTTATTGTAAGCAAGTGATTTCTGCCACTCATGTAACACCAACTATCAGATTTTGTGGTCGTTCAACAAGGGAGTCATAAAAATCATTAGGCTGGTTTCAGATTTCATGAAAACTATCCATTTTCACTTTATTTTTCCTATTCATAAGAGTGGGAAAACCAAGGAAGAAATTAATGGGCTGCTTATGCTGTCATGCTGTGTGTTCACAGTTACTAAGCCAGCACATCCAGATATTGTTACATACAATATTAATGTACTGAATTACTTCCTTCAGGATGCTGTCATGCTACACAGTTTCACTTTGCGGCAGCAACTTCAGACTACACGCCAGGAACTTTCTCATGCACTCTACCAACATGATGCTGCCTGCCGTGTCATTGCTCGTCTCACCAAAGAGGTGACTGCTGCAAGAGAAGGTATAGAATATGTATTTCTATTCTTTTAATGGGATGCAAGGAGAGTCCCCATTATGCCAACTGTGTTAAACCTGCCAAATCATCTCATTCTTCACAGCTTTGGCAACTCTGAAACCCCAGGCTGGCCTTATTGTTCCCCAAGCTATACCCTCTTCACAACCAAATCCTATGGTACGTTCCACATATTTTCGTAATTCTCTTCATGCTGTGCCTTCTTTCGCTGAACTAAAATGCTGTATTTGCTCTTTTTTCCAGGGTGCTGGTGAACCAATGGATCTAGGAGAGTTGGCAGGAATGACGCCAGAAATTATCCAGAAAGTAAGAATCAGAACTACAGATAAACAGTTATAATACATTGGCCTGAGCTGTTAAATATAGAAATCATTGTGACATTTCTGTAGTAGGAATGCGCAAAATCATGTTGAGTATGGAACTTTGCAAAACATCTAATTTTAGGCACTATCACAGCATATGTTTTCTAATTTTTATAATGTTTTTCTGTCTTGCAGCTTCAAGACAAAGCCACAGTGCTGACCACAGAGCGCAAAAAGGCAAGTGCCCCTTTTTACTAAACTAGGCTGTGGAATCTGAGGTGTTTCTGGGATGTGCATATAAATTCTGTAAGGTAATTTGTGTTCTCAGTAGATGGATTTTGTTTTCTTCTTTTGCAGAGAGGGAAGACTGTGCCAGAGGAACTGGTGAAACCAGAAGAACTTAATAGATACCGGCAGGTGGCTTCACATGTGGTAAATATATGATCAATTGAGAAGGTTATGCTAAGAGTCCTGAATATTCTTAAATTTCTTTAACAATGCTGGTGAATTTCCTCCTTTCACCCTGATGGAACAACATTTAAATTAATGATAGTTCTTTACATTTTAGACATTATTGTACTCTAGAATGTCTGAGTGTATATACTCTTTAAAAATACAGAATTTCTTGTATCCACATGCTAGCTCTGCATCAACTTAGCAGTATATCTTGGTCTTTACTACCAAAATCCAGTTACTAGAGTTTTGATTGTAATTTTAATCTTTGTTCCTCTGTTTCATTATGTAACAATTATGGGTAATTGTTTTGCTTTATTGATGCTGGATTTCCTTTTTGCTTTTTCTGCTAATGTTGCAAATCTACTACATCTTGCCAGGATAAAAACTGCTTAGTTTTTAGGAGCATCAGCAAACAAAAATATGGACTAAACACAAATATCTCTCACACGCACACATACAGAGAAACCCAACTTTTGTAAAAACCTCCTCTTATCTTGTTCTCTGGTCAGTGAATAAAATGAGAAGATTTGGAATGCTAATTGTGATACTTTGTGTTTTTAAAAAGGGATTGCACAGTGCCAGCATCCCTGGCATCCTTGCTCTTGACCTGTGTCCTTCTGATACCAACAAGATCCTCACAGGTATGTTAAGACTTCTGCTTTCTCTCCCCCGCACCTCCCCCAAGCTGTTTTTTGCTCCATGTTTATATTTGAAAGGATAGGAGTTTACAACTCATTTTCGTGTTGATGACATCTGTTTCCATGAAGCACCAGTAGTAATGTTACCGCAATATTATGCCACTTTTATGTATTTTAAGTCAACCACTGAAGAATGCTTTCTATAAATAAATTCTGTTGCTGAGCTGCTCTGGTTTCTGGTATTTATCTTGTTTGCAGGTGGGGCTGATAAAAATGTTGTTGTCTTTGACAAGAGCTCAGAACAGATCCTGGCCACCCTGAAAGGTCACACAAAGAAGGTCACCAGCGTAGTCTTCCATCCATCCCAGGTAAGAATTCTGGATTTTCTGCAGTTTTTTTCTGTGAAAGAATCTCTTAGGTGATTGAAAGAATTAGGTTTACCAGGTTTACAAGTAGTCTTCCATAATTGGTATTTAAGGAGATGGACTTCTCTTTGCCCTCCAGGAACTGGTGTTTTCAGCATCTCCAGATGCTACTATCCGGATTTGGTCTGTCTCTGGCGCTTCCTGTGTGCAGGTTGTACGAGCCCATGAAAGTGCTGTCACAGGGCTGAGTCTTCATGCAACTGGAGATTATCTTCTCAGCTCTTCTGATGATCAGGTGAGAATGAATGCAGAATATCTTTTAGCCTAGATTAAAAAAAAAAAAAATTCAACATAATAATAAAGTCTTCTGGAAACAATTACTTATGTACAGCCTTGACCTTTGCTTTTTATAGTATTGGGCTTTCTCTGACATCCAGACTGGCCGTGTTCTCACCAAGGTGACAGACGAAACTTCTGGCTGTGGTATGGATCTTGCATTTAGAATCCAAATTGTGTATTCTGTGAGACATGCTTGAACGAGTGTGGTCTCAATGTGTTGGACATGTGGGAGGGAAGAAGCTAGTTGGAGCTCCCTCATTTATTCAGTGATCCAATATTCTTTCCTGCAGCTCTCACCTGTGCTCAGTTCCATCCTGATGGGCTTATTTTTGGGACAGGAACAATGGACTCCCAGATTAAAATCTGGGATTTAAAGGTAAGAATTGGCTTCTTATATGACAGTGCTTGAAAGTTTTACTTTGCAAGCCTGATTATTAAGGATTTGCTGACATTGACCATGCATAGTCTAAAGTATTCTTATCCTTTTAGAGGTTTTGAATTAGAAATTGAATATTTAGTACATCAGTATCTTAACTAGAGCTAGACCATTAATAATTTATTTAGTAGGTTAGTTTAGTTGATATTAAACACCATTATTTAGAAAGTTCTTATGCTAATGTTAAAGAGCATGGAACTCTCCTTGACTTCTTAGTTAGAGGGAAAGACTTAGGAGTTCTATGTCAAGTGTTCCTCCTCTCCTAAAGATGTAGATAAAGATGGGGAACATTTCAAATAACTCCTACTTTCCTGAAGTATAATCATCATTGTTTTGAATCGAAAGAGATGTGCAACAATTATGTTTATATTTTTATTGGCTTTTTAAGGTATCTAAATGGTTATGTAAACTAAAGTGTTATGGGAAACATTTGCTTTGACAGGTGGAATATCTTTTTAAAGTAAAAAAAATAGCTGTTACTGTTACGAACTCTAAAGGTTCATTTCATTCTCTTTCAAACAGTTTTTTAGTCTTGAGATCTGATCTATCTGAAATATCTATCCTAGATATTGCTGTCAATGTTATGTAGAACAAAATATTATATGGAATATAATATGGAATGTAAAATATTATATGGAATGTAGAATGAACGGTCACATCTCTGTTCATGGTGAAGGCAGAGAAGAGACAGGAGTTGCATTTGTTTGGAGGGTATAACAACACTCTAATATCCACTAATTACTTGCCTTCCTCAGGAACGGACTAACGTCGCTAACTTCCCTGGACACTCTGGTCCCATTACTAGCATTGCCTTCTCCGAGAATGGCTATTACTTGGCCACTGCTGCTGATGATTCCTCAGTCAAACTTTGGGATCTCCGCAAGCTGAAGAATTTCAAGACGCTGCAGCTGGATAATAACTTTGAGGTTTGCCTAGTTACATTTTGTTTGTCAGTTCTGTATTTTTTATTCTTCTTTGTTTTAATATAGCCACTGAAATCTCTTCCGACAGATTTCATCTTGCTGCTTTTAAAACTTTAGAATCTCCTCCTTGAAATGGAACAAAACCTGTTGTCTCTATGCTATATGAGAGATTGGTTTCTTTTGAAATGTGCGCACCCTCACAATACAGGTGGCTTACATTATAGCACAATACAAAAACAATCCAAACTATAACAAATAGTCAGTAGTTCCCATAGAATCACTGCTAGGTTCAATTATGACATAGACTAACATTCCAGGAAGACTACAGAAGAGCAGTATTTCCTGAACATTAATAGGGAAGGTGCACCATTCCTGACATTGGGAATGCAAACTTGTTCAGAATATAGGAATCATAGCAGAGACTGTTATTTCAATGATCCCTTTCCCCCTAAAGTGGCGATTTATGGCATGTTCTCTTTACTTGTTTGAATTGGCTGGATAGATTTAATCAAAGTAGAAGAATCTTAGATCATATGAATAGATCATGCTTTGCTTCTAGAAACCTATTTTCTGTGCCTTTCCTCTTTAGGTGAAGTCTCTCATCTTTGATCAGAGTGGTACCTATCTGGCCCTGGGTGGTACTGATGTCCAGGTGTTCATCTGTAAACAATGGACAGAAGTTCTTCATTTCACAGGTATGAGATTGTTGGCCTTTGTATCATTCTCCACAGGTACTGTACAATATTGTCATTTGTATTGCGCTAGAATCAGTAGTTTCATTCATTATTTCTGCTGCCTTCTGTTTCTTTGAAGTGATAATCATAGAGTGAAAAATATCTTGTCTGACTTTTTTTCCTTTTTTTCTACAGAGCACAGTGGGCTGACAACAGGAGTAGCCTTTGGGCACCATGCTAAGTTCCTCGCTTCCACAGGCATGGACAGAAGCCTGAAATTCTACAGCCTGTAGCTTCTGTTTCTAGGATGCAAAGCCGCTGGATCCTATTCTCTGCTGTAATGAAAAACTATGGGGTAAACATGGGGTGTTGGACTGATGGAACATCGTGAACATTATAGCTGTTGATGTCAATTTTCTGTAGCAAGGAAAATTGCCCTCAGTTTTAAATACATTTGTTTTCCTCTGTTTGTTTTTCATGTAGATTTGTAACTGTAAGACTACTTAGTCAAACCCATCCACTGCTGACTCTAGTAGGGACAGTGTCAGAGATGAATGTGAAGAAAGGGAGGGTGAGATGTGCATATTTTTGTATGCTGCTCTCTAGTTTCATTAAAAAAAAAACCCGGTTCAATTATAACAAGGTGTTTTGGGTGATATCTCACATTTCAAACATTTGAATTTTGAACTACATTTTGCCAACATACACAGTTGGCTGTATCGCTTATGAATGCTTATGCATCAGAAGGTATCAGATTACCACCGTTCAGCAATTTTAATGATGAGTTCCTTAAAGATAGTATTCAATTTGCAAAGATGCAAATGCATGCTACTTGGAGATATGAAATCTGGTACTTGTTTCATTAGAATAGACAATAGTATGCTATGTGGTCCAGGACCCTAGGTGCATAAATGCACCTTTCTGTGTCTAGATATCTGGGATTTTGATCAGTCTTTTTCTCTGGGCTTCTTATTTCCAAAGACTTTCATTTTAGTTTCATTTCTTTTATGTCGTAAATATATAAACATGTACATTTTATTCTGTATTGTTTTAAGCATAGCCTGGCTATACTGGGATAAAACAGGCCACAGAATAGTTACTCTATCATTTTAAGTGAATTTGCTTTGTCTGGTTAATTTATGGATCACTGTTTTAGAAGTTTGAGATTACTGAGCAAACTGGTTAAATTAATCCTGGCAAGTGTGTTATATATAGTATATAGCAAGTAAAACATATTGTCAGGATTTTTCTGGGGACTTAAAGGAATTGTCACAGGACATTAAAACACCTAGTGCATTTTAGATATCAGTACCAGAGACAGACCATATTTGTCTGTAAGCTTGTCATTACATTTATTCAGAAACATTAGAAAAAAATTACAACTTCATTTAAAGAATGAAAACCTGGTATCACTGGATCATGTTCAACAATTTAGTTGAATTAACATTAATTTAAAAGGTTTTTAAATTGGATTTTAAATAAATGTGCAATTAATTGTTACAGTTTTAAATTTTACTGTTACTATCTTCCTTCCATTGTTCAAACTGCCCAGTCACATGTCACCCCCCAGCCACGCCCACCAAGCCACACCCACAGAACTGGGGTAGTAAAAAAAATTGAATTCCACCACTGGGTGGGGGACACTGAGGATCAATTTGTAGCACCAAGGGGGCGGTGGACTGAAAAGGTTTGGGAACCACTGTGTTAAATAAATGTGCGTCGTCATCATCATCTCAACATACAGGATCACTGCCAGTTTGGCAATTAATGCACTTATTAATTGCCAGATTGCGATGAGGGTGGGGAGATTGTTGTTTTAAATTGTGGTTTTAAAACTGGGTTTTTAGTATTGTATGCTGCCCAGAGTCACTGTGAGATAGATGGCTATATAAATTTGTTTAATAAATAAATACACTTTGTCTGTGGGAGAGTGGGGCCGTAATAAAATCGTTTGCTGTCAGCTGAACAGAAAGAAAGCCACGTTCGTGAAATGTCATCAGGAAGAAACCCTGGCCAGGAGAAAAGCAGTCCTGGCAATGCTAGTTTGTGGTGGTGAACGGTGCAAGCTGTTCTATGAAGCCTGTCTGCCCCCTGAATATTTGCTAAGCTAGCAGAGACAGTTGTTCTGCCAGCATCGCACTGTCAGAAAAATGAGGCCAAGTGAGACCCTCATCTCAAGAAGCCCCCACACACACTTGGGCAGGGCTGAGATAGAGGAAAGGGATTGTCAATGTCAGCCATCCCTCTTGGCTGACTGGCTGCTTCACCAGAGGAAGTTAACCCAAGGAGGGATAAGTCTCATTGGGGGGTGGGGAGAGTGAAGTTTATCATCCTGGAGACCCTAATGTTGCTATTATGCTTTAACAAAGGCATTAAAAAGCTGCCTGGGTTCCCTGAGTCAACCCCGGGCCTGTCTGAGTCATGAAGCCTTTTCTAGGGCAACCATTCCAGTGAATGCTGCCAAGCACTTTCAGGCTGAGGCAGGAAGACTTGACTTCTCTCTTCAGGAAGGTAAACAAGCTGTGTTGGGGTTGTCTTCTGGAGGCAAGTCATTCCGCTGATTAATTATTCTAAATCTCAGGAAATTTATCCTTAGATCAAGTTGGTTCTCTCTTTGATTGGTTTCCATACATTTCTTGTCCTGCCTTCAGGTGCTTTGGAAAATAAGTTGAGCTCTTCCTCTTTGTGGCAACCCCTGAGATATTGGAACATTGCTATCCTGTTACCCCTCGCTCTTTTTATTAAACCTGACCTACCCAATTCCTGCAACGGTTCTTCATGTTTTAGTCTCCAATCCCCTAATCATTTTGTTGCCTTTCCCTGCACTTTCTAGAGCCTCAACATCTTTTTTATATTGTGGCAGCCAAAGCTGGATGCAATATTCCAAATGTGGTCTTACCAAGGCATTATTAAGTGGTATTAACACTTCACGTGATTTTGATTCTATTTCTTCTTCTGATTTTGGAAAATGAGAATGCATGTCTTTAAAGGAAACCCAGTTTTCAGCAACTAGATAATAATTCAGAAAGTTCACCCTTCCCATTAAAATATGAGTTTAGGCAGAGAGGATATTTGAATTTGACCTTGGTCATATCCAAAAGACTGGGGAGGAAGCAGTCTGAATTTTGTTAATTTTTTCCCTGCTACAATTCCCCACCTTTCACTATTTATTCGGTACAAAGCCTGCTGGGTGACCATGGCCCAGTTCCTCTCTCTCAGCCCTAGGAAATAGGCAAGAATAAGCCACTTTTCAAAAACCTTCCCAAGAAAACAGCCAGGACTCAAAAATTGTTCCAGAGGCAAAAAGATGACTTTATAAGGTGGTATGTTGTTACCATTATTTTGAGTGACCTACAATAGCAATTTCTCATCAACCTGAACCCCAATGAAATCCTAGTTTTATTCTTGCAGGTCCACCCAAATTCATTCTCTAGTTCAAAATCGTGCCTATAGGTTTTTGTCATTTTTAAAACAATATTAGACTAGCCTATATTTTTGCATTGATGTTTTTGGCTCTTGTATCAGAAAACAAAAATGTAATGGTGTAGACAAAGGGGGTTTCCAACAATTAAGGCCCATCTCTGCTGCAAGTTATGAATATAGTAATTGGAGCTGAAGCAAGTTCCAAATAAATGTTAAGTATCCCCATGCAACATCAATGGCAGCAAAGATAGGACAAACTGTGATTTTTCCATCCATTTCTGGTGATGAAGTTCAGATGAGCTTTTGAAAAGGGTGAGTTGGAAAATGTGGGAAAGCAAGAATTACTTTACGGGACATTTTTCCTCCTAAATATATGCTGCTCCCCTCCTCCCATTGTTGCATCTGTGCAAATTGTCTCAGGGCCATGTTTACAAATCTGCAATTCATTAATTCACATGTTATTTCCAGCGATAACTCATTCTGTCTTTATTTCTCAAAAACTCCTTAATAATTCCTAGAAACGTTTTCTAGAATCTCTCTTGTGTGCTTCATTTAATATAGCCGGTGCTTTTAATTTCATCCCTCCTCTTGAAGTAATATTGAGGCACTGGCAATAAGCTAAGAGGACCTCACACAGGAATCTGTTTGAAACAAGAGACTATCTGTCTATTTGTACATGCTGTATTTGTGTAAGGGCATAGTTTTTAAAAGAGGATCCATATGATAAAAAAGGAACAAAGCATGAATTTTGGTATAAAAATAGGTTTCTTGCATTCATAATAGTAGAAATGTGAAGATATCTAACATCTACGTAAGAATTGAATTATTACTGGAAGTAATCACTTAATGGCAGATTTTCTATCTAGTCAACAAAGAACTGAAATATCAAGAGACTATAAGCTATTGGAAATAGCTTTATTTACATATTTTTTGTATAACAAATTTAGAATTTAGTCATCCTGCTTCTTTTCTTCCAGAGCACTAGCACAGCAATAAATAGGATAATCCCAATGATAGGTAGTACCACCAAAAGCACCAGAGTGAAGTCTTCACTGGAGTTCACATCTGTGGATAAGAGAAAACCTTTTATAATTCATTTATTGTCATCTCATAAAGCAGTTGTCACTTGGCCAAGCTATTGAAAAACATTTTTTCTTGCAAGATTATGATTATTCTGTAGGGACCACACATGACACTAAATAAAATATAATGATGTCCACATTTCTTATGAAAGCTCCCTTGTTTAATCTTTACATAACATATTCTATTATAGAATATACAGTGGCTTGAGATCCAAAGTATTAGTAAATTCTATCAGCATTACCCCAGCTTGGGGTAAAAAGAATGAGGGGAAGGCGATGTTTACAGCTTGAATTTTTCTGTAATAATAATATAACGTCTGCAGGACTGTCAGTAGATTCTGGAATATTAAAGGCAATAATTGTCAGCTGGTGCCCATTTACCAATCCACTTATAAATATTCCTATTTAAATCACTATGCATACCAAGCATTCACTTTATACAGGAATGTAGTAACCCAAGTTAGAGTTTTAAGAGAAATATGAAGTATGTTTATATTTAACATACTTCATATTTCTCTTAAAACTCTAACTTGGGTATACTTACAGTATTGTAATTTCTGGCTCTTCGTTATTGTACATACTTACCACTCTTCCACTCAACTTGTTTCTCATGAATATTCTCTTGAAAAATTACAGCTCCATAAGTGCTTATTAAGTCCATGGATTCTGTCTCATTCGCCTCCTTCAAAAACCGACGGCCTCCTAAGACATTGAAGACAAGATCTCCAATAAGATACATAGAAATATACAGTTGCAATATATTTCCATTTAACTACAAAAGGGGAAAGTTTGAAAAAATATACAGAAAAGTTCAAAACACCACTCCCTCAGTTCAATCCACCTCATTTGAGTTGTTATGGGGAAAAGAAGAGGAATGGGCATTAGGTATGTTTGCTGCCTTGAGTTATTAACAATAAAAAATAATAAAGGTGGGATGTAAATATTTTTTAAATTATTTACATAATCAATTAACCATATACAAATATTTTTTTAAAAATGAATCCATGGGAGAATCAGGAAATTATTAATTAATAAGCCTAATATCAGGCAAGCTGTGAAAACCCTATTCAAAAGAATTGAGGCACACAGAGGCATAAGGCCCTACTAAAGAAAAAATCTGCACGGATTTTACAAAGCTAAATACCGCTTTACCAATATTTCATTTTTTTTAAAGAATCTCCAAGTGAATGAAAATAACCTTGCTCATGTTCAATATTTGGATTTTCTAAGCGCCTTTGGCAAAACTGGTAATGAAAACACAATTTAGTTGCAATGAGGTCAAAGGCTTTGTTCTTTTACATTTTGCTAACAGGCAAAACAAAACAAAGTAATTAGTAATATGTGGAATGGAGAGAAACAAGTAGAGTTCCTCCAGAACTATTTTCAGAACCAGTGCTTTTTAACTTAAACTGCTCTTAATCAATGTTGGAAGAGCCCTTAAAATTTTATCTAGTCCAACTCCTCCTTCAATGGAGGAACTGCTAAAACATTTTGGACATGTGACTATGTATCTTCTATTTGAAAATCTCAAGTAAAGAATGATATATCACATCATGAACACCATCAGCAAATTCTTCTTAACATTTAACCACCTGAATCTATGTCCATCTGATTCTTGCACTGCCCTCTGCCTCTGGGGTGAAAGAGAACAAGTCTATTTCCTCCTGTATATATCTGAAAACTGATACCATTTCTCTCCTCAGTCTTCTCTTCTGCAGGCAAAACATACCCTCCTCTATTTCTCATGAGACTGTGTTTGTCAATCCCCTTACTACCTTATAGTCACCCTATGAACTTGCTCCAATGTATCATTGTCTATTTTATACTGCAATGTCCACAGGTGAACACAGTATTCCAAGGGGGGTTTGATCAAGGCAGAATAGAAAAAAGGACAATTGCTTCTTATGGTCTTCCTTGCTCATACAAATTTTTGACTTTATGGGTAAGCAGTGAGCTAGTCAGATTTATGGGCAATACTAAACTATTGAAAATGATTTTTAAAAATTCTTCCTTAAACTAGATCAAGTTTGATTTCTTCATGCATTCCAAGATATATTGATATTAACTATTTTTATATATTAGGTGCCTCATGAACACCTAAGTAGAGGGAGAGAGTCCTTTAAAGCTGTGGCTTTGAAGCATTCTAACTTACTTGAAGCCACTGGCATTTGACATGCAACTCTGCAGGAATCATGATCGGAGGGATGGCAAACAGATACGCTGCAGAAGAGGTGCACCTAGAAAAGACAGAACATGAGTCTGTTAAGAGTAGACCAGTCTCAATCTTGCCAGATCTAATTTTAGTTAATTTCAATTCCAACCAAATTATAACTTCTATTAAGATATATCTCCAAAATATGTACTCATTAATGCTTTGCTAAAAAAAAGACCCAAAGAAGTAAGTAATGGACAGCGCCCTAAAAGTTAAGGTATTGTATATTTTGTCCATCTCTCTTTAGATATAAGATATGCACTGCTTCCATAAGCAGTTTATTAGGTACAAGTATTCAGGAAACAACATTTCTTAAACATATTTGTAATAAAAGATGAGTACAAATAAATGTATTTGTCTCGCCCCAAAGTGCCCATTAAAAATCCAGGTTAATGCCCTCCAGACATTTGTTTCAGACCTGCTCCTTAGCAACATGTGTGATCTGTACTAGAATTAAAAACCTGACCACACCATTTTCTTAGGAAAAGTAGTTACTATATTTCCCCCTTTACATTCAAGTAGCATACTTTGCACATTGTCCCCTACTCTCTTAGAAGTTAATTTGATTGGAAAAACTGAATACAAAAAATAATTATTTTGCTTATCTTCTTACAGAACCATCTAGCATCATTTGAGGGGCAGAATCCACAAATGTGAACGTGTAAATGATGAAACGCTGGTAGTGGTTAGGAAAGGAAAGCTCTGATGTAGCAGGTCCCATGGGCACCAGCTCGGTTCTGTAGTTGTCTCCTTCAAATGGGCACCTGGGAAAAGGACGCATTAGAAAAGTTGTCAAGATGTGGCTCTTTCTCCAAGCCTTGGGATCATGATGTGTTGAAGGCCCAATTGTGTGATGGTTTCATTTCCATTTGGATCTACACTTTATTATTTCATCATTATTAATTGGTTTAACCAGATTTTACAGAATTTTCTGTAAGCCACCAAGAGTCACATTGGTTAAATTGGATGGCCATATAAACTTCTTTTAAATAAAGTGAGTAAAACATTCTCATTGAAACCACCCAGTGCTATGAGAATTAGCATTTTTCTTTTTTATTTACTTACCCATCTACTAGAATTGGCCACTGTAATTGCTCAAGGGGATTTGAACTTGGAGTAGCCCAGCAATCATGGAGAACCAGAATCAGGGATGGGTCCAGTCTCTGTAGGATGCGAATCTCTACATGCACAGGCTCTCTCAGGATCTTCACAATAGGATATTGTAAATTTGAGTAGTATGAGGTATAACTTGAATCTGAGGACAAGAGGCAAAATATGATTATATGGTTTTTCAAGGCAAGGAGATGCACAGCAGTGTTGATATCAGACATTAAGGCACATGTACCTGTGGCAATGCGCAGCTCAAGCCGGAGAGGTCCTACTTGGAAAATTGGAGCTGGACTGGGAGGTGAGAACACTTCAACTTGAAGTGGCAGGAAATCAGTAGCATTGTAGATACAACGAGCATGAAGCCTACACGTGTAAGATAGAAGAAACTTTCCTGTAAATCATTTGCTTTGACTAGAATGTTCAAAATTAATCTTAGTTTTAGTAGATAGCTACAGTATCCTTTTCTAAGGTTTTGAGTTAACAAACCTCTGTTATAACATGATTATTTATGGCAGTCTAAACAAATGTGAATCAAGCTGCGCTTAACTGTTGGATACTTTGAAAAGAAGAGCTATGGAAGATGGACCTTAGTTTATAAATGATGCCCAACCAATCTATGCCAAAAGTGGGGAATCTTCTATAATTGGACTTTCATTCCCATTCTAATCAGATAACTTGATCAATAGTCTGAAAAAATACCCTGTTTCCCGCAAAATAAGACCTCCCTGGATAATAAGCCCAATCAGGCTTTTCAGTGCTTGTGCTAAAATAAGCCCTTCCCTGAAAATATTGCAACACAGCAGCAGCCATGAAGTGACCACACTCGCCACCTCCTGCACCTCAAAAATAATAGAATCTCCTCGAAAATAAAACCAAGTACTTATTTCGGAGGGCAAAAGAAAATAAGACCCTGTCTTATTTTGGGGGAAACACAGTAGCTACATAAATCAAAAGCTCTAAAGAAGACCAAGATCAAATCTGTAAAACTTAATTTAGAAGACTAAACATATCCATATCTTAACACTAAATGGAGAACTATCTCATCGGTACATGGCAAATTCAACATACATGAAGGTACTATCTCGTGTAATAGAGCCATCTCGCCCTTTTAGGATGTCGAGGCCAGAAACGAGCTGGTTTTCGTATATCAATTTGCCACCAGTCACCTAGAAGGACAAGAAACACAGACATTTTTAGATGGTCTAGTAATTAAATCAAAGATCCTTCAAATTCCAGATAGATTAGCACTTGCCTAGACAGCACCCCCACCTGAACAGTTGTGCCACACTGTGTGAGAGGAAAGCGGAAGACCAGGAAAGATTCTGTTTTTCTGACTGGACTGCAACTTGCTTGGGCATAGGAGAGTCTGACACTCTCCAGGATGATCGGATAATCCAACATATCCCTGGAGATTACCAAAATGAAGTAGCCATCTCGAAGGCACTGAACAGTGACTGCAAGACACAAAGTGCAGAGGTTAAAAGCCAGACAGATCAAGAACTCTCGGAGTGGGTGTGTGTGTGTTAGTTTATTTCATCAAAAAGCAGAAGTGATAGTTCTCTCACTCAGTTTCATCAGACTTGGAGCAGGAAATTTATTGCTCAGCTGCCTTCTCACAGAAGCTTTGATGCTTCTCAAATTAAAAATGAAATGTATCTAGAATAAGCTTCACCAATATGAATCAATGTGTAATCTGCAAAAGTCCCAGTGAATAATTTCTAGAGTTATTGACCATGCTGGTTGATAATTTGTAAAGTTGTCCCAATGAACAGCTTAGTGTTCCACTACAGTTTGATGCAGTAGTTAAGGTGCTGGTCTAGAAACAGAAGATAGTGAATTCTAGTCCTGCTTTAGGCATGAAAAACCAGCTGGATAACGTTGGATGAGCCACTCACAGCCCAACTCACCTTACAGAGCTGTTGTTGTTGTGATAGGAGAAAGGAGTATGAGTAAGTCTGCCACTTTGAGTTGTATATGGAAAAAAGGTAAGATAAAAAAATATAACAAAACATCCTATACAATATGGAAAAACCTTGAAACTGAAACTTGCACAAGATATGATATTGCATATAAACCGTCTTTTTAGGAAAATAATTTGATTTGATAAAATGCTGTGAAGAGTGTGGATATGGAGAAAAAAAACCTGTCTCAGCAGTGTTCCTAGTTATTGGCTGTGAGCAAACAAGACATTTTACTTTCAAAGTATAGCAGTGGCTGGACCCTAGGCACAGCATTAAGTTTTTTTTTTTACTTTTTACCTGTGTTGCCATAGTAGCATGGAGTCACCTGATCCCTAGCATCATAACAGCATCCTGTTTGATGACAAGCTGTTGGTCCTTGTACATCTGCACAGGGTATTCTCCCAGAAGAAACCTGGCATTGTTGCTGAGTTAGAGGGCGACCTGGAAGTAAAAGAAATTACATTGTTTAGAAAATAGAAAATTAGCCCTTAATGACTAGATGTATGTATCATAATAAACCGTAATGTTTTTGTCTGCTATGAAATTAGCATCACAAACTCTTATGATTCAAGTAACAAAGAGAGAAGGGCAGAAATACACAAGAAGCTGAAAACTGGAAGGGTTCTGGACCTAAACATAAAGAAAACTAGACATTACCTGTGACCTGTTAGGTCATTCCAGAGATATTTCCTTACTAGATTCCTCAATGCGTTCAAAAATAGCAAAGCTTCCAATGGACATCAAGAGTTCTTAATGTATCCCCATCGAAAGTAGCCCCCGTTGAACTGTATAGCAGTCAAACATCAGGAGTTGACATATGAAATGTTTCATGACGTTATGTATTACGCCATAAAATACCTTTTATGATACTTTTTATGTCATAAAATGCTTTATAAAACTTGCCAGGTTTCAATTCCACAGGTGTCATGGGTCCCAGATTTTGGATGCATTCTACAAGTTAGCCCATTTGAGGTAATTTGGTAGAAAATATTTTGGCCTATGAGGTAATGTTTCACCCACTTAAAGGTTACAGACACGCAGGATTTAATAGTATATAAATAAGGAAAACAAAACTAGAAAAGCAATATAGAGCAATAATTCTTACTCTATAAGATCTGCACATTCATAAATTAAAAACATAAATCCAGAAACCAAAGTTACTTTTATTGAGTGATAGTATATGCAACATATTGCACATGTATGAAACTGGCAATAACAAACATTTAAGTAAAAAGAAAATCTACATACCTACACGAGACTGGATGACCATTGAATACACATGCTCAGGAAAAGACTCCCCTGGACGAACATGGTCTGGCTGAAGTGGAAGAAGTTGGCCAGGTTGGGATTCACCTGGATACACCAGGCCTGGCTGAAACTGCCCTGGACGCACCAAGCCAGGCTGGGACTCTCTGGGGTGAATCTGTCCTGGCTGGATGGGGCGCACTAGGCCAGGCTGAGACTCTCCTGGGTGAACCTGTCCTGGCTGGATAGGGCGTACTAGGCTGGTTTGAGATTCTCCTGGGCGCACCTGCCCAGGCTGGATGGGGCGCACAAGACCGGGCAGAGATTGTCCTGGACGCACCTGTCCTGGCTGGATGGGGCGCACTAGGCCGGTCTCGGACTCTACTGGGCGAACCTGTCCTGGCTGGATGGGGTGCACAAGACCGGGCAGAGATTGTCGTGGACGCACCTGTCCTGGCTGGATGGGGCGCACTAGGCTGGTCTCGGACTCTACTGGGCGAACCTGTCCTGGCTGGATGGGGCGCACAAGACCAGGCAGAGATTGTCCTGGACGCACCTGTCCTGGCTGCATGGGGCGCACTAGGCCGGTCTCGGACTCTACTGGGCGAACCTGTCCTGGCTGGATGGGGCGCACAAGACCGGGCAGAGATTGTCCTGGACGCACCTGTCCTGGATGGATGGGGCGCACTAGGCCGGGCAGAGTTTCTCCTGGGCGCACCTGTTCTGGCTGAATGGGGTGCACTAGGCCGGGCAGAGATACTCCTGGGTGAACCTGTCCTGGCTGGATGGGGCGCACTAGGCCGGTCTCGGACTCTACTGGGAGAACCTGTCCTGGCTGGATGGGGTGCACAAGACCGGGCAGAGATTGTCCTGGACGCACCTGTCCTGGCTGGATGGGGCGCACTAGGCCGGTCTCGGACTCTACTGGGCGAACCTGTCCTGGCTGGATGGGGCGCACAAGACCAGGGAGAGATTGTCCTGGTCGCACCTGTCCTGGCTGCATGGGGCGCACTAGGCCGGGCTCGGACTCTACTGGGCGAACCTGTCCTGGCTGGATGGGGTGCACAAGACCGGGCAGAGATTGTCCTGGGCGAACCTGTCCTGGCTGGATGGGGCGCACAAGACCAGGCAGAGATTGTCCTGGACGCACCTGTCCTGGCTGGATGGGGCGCACTAGGCCGGTCTCGGACTCTACTGGGCGAACCTGTCCTGGCTGGATGGGGCGCACAAGACCGGGCAGAGATTGTCCTGGACGCACCTGTCCTGGATGGATGGGGAGCACTAGGCCGGGCAGAGTTTCTCCTGGGTGCACCTGTTCTGGCTGGATGGGGTGCACTAGGCCGGGCAGAGATACTCCTGGGTGAACCTGTCCTGGCTGGATGGGGCGCACTAGGCCGGTCTCGGACTCTACTGGGCGAACCTGTCCTGGCTGGATGGGGCGCACAAGACCAGGCAGAGATTGTCCTGGACGCACCTGTCCTGGCTGGATGGGGCGCACTAGGCCGGTCTCGGACTCTACTGGGCGAACCTGTCCTGGCTGGATGGGGCGCACAAGACCGGGCAGAGATTGTCCTGGACGCACCTGTCCTGGATGGATGGGGCGCACTAGGCCGGGCAGAGTTTCTCCTGGGCGCACCTGTTCTGGCTGGATGGGGTGCACTAGGCCGGGCAGAGATACTCCTGGACGCACCTGTCCTGGCTGGATGGGGCGCACTAGGCCGGTCTCGGACTCTACTGGGCGAACCTGTCCTGGCTGGATGGGGCGCACAAGACCAGGCAGAGATTGTCCTGGACGCACCTGTCCTGGCTGGATGGGGCGCACAAGGCCGGTGTGAGATTCTCCTGGACGAACCTGTCCTGGCTGGATGGGGCGCACTAGGCCCGTGTGAGATTCTCCTGGACGAACCTGTCCTGGCTGGATGGGGCGCACTAGGCCGGGCAGAGATTCTCCTGGATGCACCTGTCCTGGATGGATGGGTCGCACTAGGCCGGGCAGAGTTTCTCCTGGACGCACCTGTCCTGGCTGGATGGGGCTCACTAGGCCAGTGTGAGATTCTCCTGGGCGAACCTGTCCTGGCTGGATGGGGCGCACTAGGCCGGTCTCGGACTCTACTGGGCGAACCTGTTCTGGCTGGATGGGGCGCACTAGGCCCGTGTGAGATTCTCCTGGACGAACCTGTCCTGGCTGGATGGGGCGCACTAGGCCGGGCAGAGATTCTCCTGGATGCACCTGTCCTGGATGGATGGGTCGCACTAGGCCGGGCAGAGTTTCTCCTGGACGCACCTGTCCTGGCTGGATGGGGCGCACTAGGCCAGTGTGAGATTCTCCTGGGCGAACCTGTCCTGGCTGGATGGGGCGCACTAGGCCGGTCTCGGACTCTACTGGGCGAACCTGTCCTGGCTGGATGGGGCGCACTAGGCCCGTGTGAGATTCTCCTGGGCGCACCTGTCCTGGCTGGATGGGGTGCACTAGGCCGGGCAGAGATTCTCCTGGACGCACCTGTCCTGGCTGGATGGGGCGCACTAGGCCGGGCAGAGATTCTCCTGGGTGAACCTGTCCTGGCTGGATGGGGCGCACTAGGCCGGTCTCAGACTCTACTGGGCGAACCTGTCCTGGCTGGATGGGGCGCACAAGACCAGGCAGAGATTGTCCTGGACGCACCTGTCCTGGCTGGATGGGGCGCACTAGGCCAGTGTGAGATTCTCCTGGTCGCACCTGTCCTGGCTGGATGGGGCGCACAAGGCCGGGCAGAGATTCTTCTGGGCGCACCTGTTCTGGCTGGGTGGGGCGCACTAGGCCGGTGTGAGATTCTCCTGGACGCACCTGTCCTGGCTGGATGGGGCGCACTAGGCCAGGTAGAGATTGTCCTGGACGCACCTGTCCTGGCTGGATAGGGCGCACTAGGCCGGGCAGAGATTCTCCTGGGCGAACCTGTCCTGGCTGGATGGGGCGCACTAGGCCGGGCAGAGATTCTCCTGGGCGAACCTGTCCTGGCTGGATGGGGCGCACAAGACCAGGCAGAGATTGTCCTGGACGCACCTGTTCTGGCTGGATGGGCTGCACTCGGCCAGTGTGAGATTCTCCTGGTCGCACCTGTCCTGGCTGGATGGGGTGCACAAGGCCGGGCAGAGATTGTCCTGGACGCACCTGTCCTGGCTGGATGGGGCGCACTAGGCCGGGCAGAGATTCTCCTGGGTGAACCTGTCCTGGCTGGATGGGCTGCACTAGGCCGGTGTGAGATTCTCCTGGGCGCACCGGTCCTGGCTGGATGGGGCGCACTAGGCCGGGCAGAGATTCTCCTGGGCGCACCTGTTCTGGCTGGATGGGGCACACTAGGCCGGGCAGAGATTCTCCTGGGCAAACCTGTCCTGGCTGGATGGGCTGCACTAGGCCGGTGTGAGATTCTCCTGGGCGCACCTGTCCTGGCTGGATGGGCCGCACTAGGCCGGGCAGAGATTCTCCTGGGCGAACCTGTCCTGGCTGGATGGGGCGCAATAGGCCAGTGTGGGATTCTCCTGGGCGCACCTGTTCTGGCTGGATGGGCCGCACTCGGCCGGTGTGAGATTCTCCTGGTCGCACCTGTCCTGGCTGGATGGGGCGCACAAGACCGGGCAGAGATTCTCCTGGGCAAACCTGTCCTGGCTGGATGGGCCGCACTCGGCCGGTGTGAGATTCTCCTGGTCGCACCTGTCCTGGCTGGATGGGGCGCACAAGACCGGGCAGAGATTCTCCTGGGCGTACCTGTCCGGGCTGGACGGGGCTCATTAGGCCAGGCTGGGACTCTCCTGGCCGAATCTGTCCTGGATGGATGGGGGGCACTAGGCCGGGTTGAGACTCTCCTGGGGGAATCTGTCCTGGCTGGATAGGGTGCACAAGACCAGGCTGAGGCCACATTGGGGTTGTGAAATGCTCCTGTGGCTTCGGGCAGATCATGTTGATGTCATGAGCAGCTACTCTTCCATTCCTTGTTAGTTGCTCTAAATGAACTTTCATGTGAAGTTTTCCATCCTAGAAAAACATTAATCCAAAATGTTACAGTATAAGCTTTTATACACTGGCTATGTATGTGGGTGCATGTGTGTGCATATTGCTATGCTTCAGAAAATGTTTTTAACAGTAAAATTGACAAGGATGTCTCCCATGTGTTAGGTTTAGGATTTCCAAATCACAGTAGTTTGAAACTATGGAATTTCCCTTCTATTATATTCTATTTTAACATACCTTGTTCCTATTTGTAATATGTGAATAAAGGGAGCCTCATTTAGATAACCCAAGCTTAAACCCTATAGGGTAGGGCAGACTGAGAAATTACTTCTATATAGAGCTAAAAACACAATACTGAAGTAAAAGAATTTGCTTCCTTCACTTTATCTTGATGTTAATTAGGGAGGGGGTTGTCTGATTAGTTTCTTAGAATGGACTCAAGTCCTGCAGATTAGTCCATTCTGATTAGTGTGGTAGCAACTGTAGCTTCTGGGCTTCAAAAATCATTCCCTGCAGTTTTTGCATTGTCCTTGAATTTTCTGGGGAGGAAATGGAGACCCAGGTGTCTACATAAATTATATTTCTGCCTTTCCCAGCTTGGGGCCTTGCTGAGGTTTGGGGTGGCCATTCTCCTAATTTCTAGCCAACATTGTTTTGGTTCATGCAAATTTAAGCCAAAAATATCTGATGGGGAAAGTTTGGTAAAAACTCTTCTAAGTAGAAATTCAGAAATACAATACATATGTCTACAGCTCCCCTCCCCACACCCAGTATTTTCTAGCAAAGTCTCACCTTCTTTATTATACCGCAGCGACTACCATAGCCAGCAGAGAAGGTAACTGTCCTATTATCTGATATAATCAAGTGACGACAGAAGGGACAATTGGAAACGTCAACGACTTTCCCAAATTCATCTGTTGACAAAAATTAATGCATTAACTATCAAAGGCTATTTATCCAAATAGATGCCAAAGGCAATAGCATTAATAGGCTCTGCAAATATGTGTTGTTTGGATTACTTACATGGTCTTCATAACACCCCACAATTACTGAAGAGATATAAAGGCTAGAAGCAGATTAAATAATTTAATTTCTATAATTTGTATATGTTACAAATTGCATGAATTCTTTGAGCTTCCTCTACAGTACCGTTAAACTTTGGACTGCAATTTTCAGAATTCTCTCCAAGAACCATACTGGCTGGAGAATTCTGGAAGTTGAAGTTACCTCCCACAAGGAGGAGGCTATAATAGTCATAAATTAGTCATAAATTAGTCCCAGCCATGAGGATTTGTAAATCATATTATAGTTCATTGTAGGAACCAACCAATTAGTTTATTTGATAAACCTCATTTAGATAACCCAAGCTTACAATATGTGAATCAAGACATAGTCTCTGATCTGACATTCCTATAGGAGTTTATCTGAAAACAAATTCTATAAGAATTGGACGCTAGATTAAATTATATCAAGAACAAAATTACAGAAACTTTAGCAAGTTATAGCAAACAGCTTCATTTAAAAAGCCAAGGTTTGTGAATAGCTTTCCTGGTTTTGCATTTCTAAACCTCCAATTTTACTCCTCAGGGATTGAGGAATTATTTCTTAAACTCCTAGAAATTGCTAATCTTTCCTAATGCTCTAATTTCTTTGTAAGATTTCCTGTCCCTATTAAATATTTCACTCCAGATTATCTAGCCAAATTTATATTAGGAGGAAGCTGCTTGTGAACCATGGATTGCCTATAGCTTGTTTTCCCCTTGCTCTTTTCACTATAATTGCATGCTAATTGCCCTACAAATTTACTAATTGTAGGGCAATTAGCATGTCCTCTGAGACCCAGGACAATGTGGGTTTAAATTCTCCAAACCACAATACTCTCTGGGTGACTCTGACCAATAAACAACTGGAATAAAATATGAGAGATGATGGCCAAATATGGCTTTTTCAGGCTTGTGCCTCGGTGTGCATGTTTTCCAATGAGATAAACCAAGACAGGAAGATCATTTTATTACAATTTATCAGAATATTCAGACAAAAGGGATTCCTCATTCAAAGAGGGAACCCTGATCTTTAGCTTGCATCCCATAACAAAGAAGTCTGATAGAGGAAAGTTGATTGAACAGGATAATAGCATACATGTTTATTAAAATGAGGTCTGAAGGGGAATAAATTGTGAGAAAGGTTGTTTAGGGTTCACAAGAGATAAGCCAGACCCCAATACTAACAAACTTTTCTTATCATGGAACTAGTTTCCAGCTTGTTTATCAGTTTAGGAGTGTTAAAAGCTAATAAATATTGAACATTACTTTAAAAGAAAGAATATAAATCAGATTAAAATACAAACTAACTATGTTAGATAACAAATAACAAAACCC
The DNA here is from genome assembly GCF_051295495.1 of Thamnophis sirtalis. NCBI lineage: Eukaryota > Metazoa > Chordata > Lepidosauria > Squamata > Natricidae > Thamnophis > Thamnophis sirtalis. The sequence goes on along the minus strand of NW_028261381.1, from coordinate 67,326,829 downwards.
ATGTTATTTGCCCCCTGAGGTGATTCCTTTTAATAAAGTTGGTTAGTTGGAAAAAGTTTTGCCAGGCTCCTTCTGATTGCTGGCTTCTTTAAATCAACATGTCTTTCCCTCCTAGAATGCCAGCAGAACTTGCTAGAAAAGCCTACATCTATTCTAAGTTGTAGAAATGGCAATTAGATATTCCGAATCAACTTGATGTCAACTCTTCACTCACAGGGAGAAACTTGTCTAACTTCCTTTTGCTCAGTAATACTAAATATAGGAGTAGCCACCATACCCACCTTAAAAAGGATTACTATGTGTACTAAGCATAAAGTCCCTTACAGCCCCAAGTGTCCTCTTGTTACAAGAAATGTTACAACTCTAATTTAGTATTTTGCAGGAAAACAGACGATTGTCCTTACCCACAACTTTAAAGCGGACCTCTTGAACTTGATTGCGGTACACAAGCAACTGGAAACCATCATCTTCACAGTTATAGTGATACTGGATGGCTTCTGTGCCAGCTTTCCAGAAGTCTGCTTGCCCATGACATAACCCCAGAATCACTAGGAATACTAAACCTAGAGAGCCACTACAACCCAACTCCATGGTTGTAGCGGCCAAATAAACCAATGCTGCACCAGCGAGCTGCTACTGCTGGTAAAACCAGAAGTGCGGGAGGACTGGAATTATAAAAGAGCAAGGGGGGAGGTTGATTGGCTGAAATGAAAATTCACCCAGCATTGTCTGCACCTGGGGATCTGTTAGGCCAAATAAGGGACAGGGTCAAAAGAACAAGACTCAACCAAAGAGAAACATATATAGTATTCGTCCCACAAGCACTTCCCCTGCCACTTTTTTCTCTCACCCTTTCTTGAACTGGGCTGTAAAAATAATTCACTTTAGGCATTATTGCTGAATAGAGAATAAGGCAATCCCACATATATTAATTTGGAAGCCAGTTCCACTAACTTCAATAGGGCTATCTAAACTAAGTTTTGTATAGAATTTAGTAGCAGATGTTCTGTCTCAGTTTTTTACATTGTTTTTCTTATGCTGTCCCCTTTTCTGAGACTGCATGCTTTCATTTTCTTTGAAGTTTTTAGTGCACAGAAATTTAGCAAGATAAGATTGGAATAGCTTCTCCAGTTGAATTTCATCTTATTATGCAGTGCAGCTGTTGAAGAAAAAATACACTCTGCAGGGAAACTAGATCTACCACAAATTTGTTATGAAGGGTGCAGGTTTAATTATTTGTATGGTGTATATAGGTTTTTTAAAGAAATTAAATAGCAGCCCGCAATATTATAATGTACAATTTCTAAGTACTCCACACCATGCTTCTTGCCACCCATAGCTTTATCTTTTTCTTCCTCTTGACACTAATTTAGTCTTGATTAGGAAGTTTTAAGTTTCAGATGAAAACATTACTACCTTGGAAATGAAAAAAAGTGTTTCAGCCTCTATTTTCTGACTGGTAAGACATTGTTTATTGTATTCTTCCCATTATATTCATGGATTTTATAATCTGTACCATTTGGGCATATCGCCACATTACTTACTTTCTCATTTATATTGTTTTTCTCTGCCTTATACTAAGGTGCATTAATTTTAATGTTAAAGTTAATTTTATTCTGACTGTAACCACCTCTATACCAGGGGTGGGTTGCTGCCAGTGTTACTGCTGGTTTGCAATCCATGCGTAATGGGTGCACACGCTCTTAATGTAAATTGTTCTGTGCACAGAACAATTTATAGAGAACTGCGCACATGCAGTCACTAAAATCCAACATGGCGGCAGCCAAGCAGCAGCGAGAGAACTGGTTCAGGGGCGTGGCAGGCCTGGGTTGCTGCTGGTTGTGCGACTCAGGCTTGAATTCTGCTACCGGTTCAGCCAAACCGGGCTGAATCGGCAGCAACTCACCTCTGGTCTATACCAATAAAACACCACTGAGGTAAATGATTGCAATCTTTCCATTTATTATGTTTGATATTTGTTCCAGTCGTGATTTTGGTTGCAAAAAACTAGATGGTCCAAAGACATGTGACTAAAAGCCTAAATGCTAATAAACACAGTCATAATTACTACCAGAGTTTCTAAAGTTCTTAAAGAACAGAGGACCCAAACTTTGGAGAAGATGAGCAAAAAATTAATGTTGAAAAATGAAAAATTATCACCTTCTCTGGAGATTTTCAAGTGTAATAAAAAAGACACAGATTCACAGCATGAGAGAGTTACACATACTTCCCATGATCCCTGCATTTATTATCACAATGTTCTCATTTCACCGCATGTCCACTCACAGTGTTTTTCTGCAATGTGAGGTTAGGCGGGATGAATCTTTCATTTTAATATTCCTCCTAGGAACCTCCAACCATCATTATCTTTAATTCTGCTTCTTCTCAAATAATGTTACCATTAGAATCTGGTGAATCTTCATATGTCTGTTAGTTATATCATACTTCTACTCCCAAATGCCTTGTCAAGAAGTGAGTCTGTTAAACCAATATGGCAATGGATCTTGCTGAAAGTTTTGGGAAGCAGGGACCATCAAACCAATAATGCTCTATTGTACTAAAGATGCCCTTCTCTGAAATATTGGTAATTCTTCCACAACTTATACAGAATTTGCAGAATTTCAGAATTTCCATTGGTTGCTTTCAACAGTCTGTTGCTTCATAAACCAGTGATAGCAGGGTGAAATGATCACTTCTTATTGCCTCACTTTCAGAGGAATTAAACTTCTCTAAAATGCCAGATTTAGAATAACAGAGTTGGAAGGGACCTTGGAGGTCTTCTAGTCCAACCCCCTGCTTAGGCAGGAAACCCTATACCACTTCAGACAAATAGTTATCCAATCTCTTCTTTAAAACTTCCAGTGTTGACTTGAATGAAGGCATATTTTTGCTTCAAAAAGTTTACTTTAAGAAGTTAATCAGTCTCCTATTATGTCTTCTGAATATCTGGCTATTGCTCTAGATTTATGAAAAGGGTTTGCTAAACAGCTATCCACCCCCCTCTCTTTCTTTTCCCCAGAATGCAGCCATTCTTAATTTCATAATATGCTTGTACTTCCTATCAAAGCGTCTTTCTGTTTAGATTTCTTGAACAATTGCTTCGCTACCAGTAAAACAGATTTGTTTAGCTCTAGAATTTATTTTAAAAAATGTGAGAGCTGTTACAAACATGCTGGAATCAGATTTTTTTCCAGTGAAAAAAATTATCACTGTTCAAAGATATACTCTCCCTTGAAGATGGAGGGACCAGCAATAAAGTTCTAACTTCAATTACAAAGAGGTTTGCAAGGTAGAGGTAGCCTTTCATATTGCATTTATCCTCTCCCATTCCCGCAGCTCCACCATTCAAGGTAAAACAACATTTTATTTTTCTTCAATATCTTGACATGCACCCTGGTTGCAGTTTGATTTTGGCAAAATATTTGACAAAGAACTCCATGACATTTTGGATAGCAAAGAGGCTTACTACAGGTTAAGTGGATTTGTGTTGGGTTGGAAAACATGTTGAAAGAGTAACTGGTGATGTAACCTACTTGGGTAATGAAACATCTATAAGAAAATTAGTAATTTTACTAATAGAAGATATTTCTATTAGTAAAAAAAACAAAAAACTAATTTTCTTATAGATGTTTCATTACCCAAGTAGGTTACATGACCAGTGCCAGTAGAGAGCAGTGTTTACAAGAGAGAGCACCAAGGACCCCCTCAGAGTAAAGTTAGCCCTGGTTCTTCAACAGACTGGAAAGAGGAAGCTTGAGTGCCATTGCTGCAATACTTCATCCTAAATTTTACATTATTCAATGTTTGTTTGTTTTTATCAAATATGCAGCTGATGGTAGTAGTTTCTAAATTCTTTAATGGAATGGAAAATTGACCAAAATCAAACAGCCTATTATGTATCTGCATAAAATATGTTTCAGTTTAAGACTACAGCAGTATGTTGAATGGTTAGCAATTTGGCAAGGAAAGCAAAAGAAAATTATTCCACATAAGTAATCATGGAGCTGCTTAGGGGAAAAATGGGGAGGGGATATAAACATCTCCTAAAGTACAAATATCTCCTAAAATATATGACATGATTCTTTAGCACTCTCTCCTGACTGCCATGGATTTTTTTTTAAAAAAAACAGCATTATTCTGAAAAGACAATTTGGATGAAGATAAGTATTTTTAGAAAGTAGAGAATCCAAAAATGAATGGGAGAATCATTAAAATAGATTGTTTGCTTCCTATCTCACCCAGGACAATTCTCTGATTAATCCAAATCTTATTCTCAAGCCCCCCTCTCTCTAAAAGAAATTGAACCTCTGTTTCTGACTTAGTCTCAGGAGAAGATTATACCCATGGAGATTCATTAAAAGTTAATACTGTTTGGTGGAAGCCTATTTTGGTTGAACTTTTTAATAACGTTAACTCCTCACACCAACTCCCTCAAGAGGAGTTGCAATGCAAGCTCTAGTGATCCCAATATGAAAAAAAGGCAATCCTCTGGGGAATTATAGGCCAATTAGGCTGATTAACATCATGGCCAGATGTATGCTAAACTTCTAGCTAACAAATTAGTGGTTTAGGTCACTGAAACAACATATTTGCAGAGTAGAATGCTCAACAATTTTGTATTGTATGATTTGATAAATATGTAAAACATGCCTTCAGGAAATTGTTTTTATTAGCAGAAACAAGCTATGGGTTAAATTAGATAGAAGGTTATTCATACTAAACATGATTGTGTTTTAATACACAAGCACTCAAATTCAGATTAGGGTCATCCCAGGACATCTGACGACTCCCAACAACATAAATGTCTAAAGGATGTGTGCTATCACTGCCCCCTTTTCATCTATGTATTAATTAGGTCATCCCAGCTCTGAGTGGAGAATTTTGCTTCCTCAGGAAATGTGTGAAGTAAGAACTTGTCCATATGACCTTATTACTTACATCTTATTCTCAGATAAGCTTGCCCAGACAGTTAAGGACACTGGATCAAGGGTGGGTTGCTGCAGGCATTACTGCCAGTTCGCTGCATGCATGCTTCGCATGCGAGTTGCTTGTAAAATATTGTGCGCATACGCAGAACATTTAAAAAAGGACAAAAAAACATGCCGGCAATGCCAGCGGCGACCAGGGAACTGGTTTGGAGGTGTGGCCAGCCTGGGTCGCTGCTGGTTCTATGACCCAGGCCAACAAACCGGTACGAACCGGTAGCAACCCACCTCTGCACTGGATTATTACGGCTCCTCAAATTTTTGAATCCCCAAAAAGAAAAAGTGGTGGAATAGGGGTGATGGGGAGGTGTATGTTAAATGAATGTGTAGAGCAATTGATGTGATGGAATGTGCAGAGTGGGAGACCTTTGGCAACCCAGATATTTCCCTGAAAGAGGCCTGGAATAAGACACTGTGCGGTCCTGAGGGGAAGAGGGAAAAGATTTAGGGAAGCCTAGAATCTCTCAGGATATAATTAGTAAGTTAGAAGTAGTTTGGCAAGCTTCTATCCATTAAGTGTGAGCAAATAAAGAACTGGACTCAATTGGACCCCACTGTCTTGTTTCTGGGTTTGGGCCTAATAATTTGTATATGCAAACAGAAGTATTTCTTGTACTGTAGGTGCAAAGGGAAAAGGGATCCACACCACTAACTCTTTACTCATCCTCCACAGTTTTGTTGGAAGAAAAATCAGCCGGGAGAAAGATGCAAGAGTCAATGAATTTGGAGGCAGGCTCCCTTTATTTAGGAATCAGAAGCGAAATGTCTTAGCATCAGTTCTGGGACAGTTGACCCCCTGGCATGGGAAGTAGAGTGATTTTTATACCCTTTTGGCCCTTTGAGATTGAGATGCCTGGTGGGGTAATATGATTAGATTAGATCAGGAGTGGGTTTCAATTTTTTTTTCTACCTATTATTTGGGTGTGGCCTATTTTGTGGGCATGGCTTGGTGGTAGTGTGACTGGGTGGGCATGGCCAACTTGTAAAATGTGGTGAAACTCACTTAACAACGCTCTTGCTTAGCAACCAAAAGTTTGGGCTCAATTGTGGTCATAAGTTCTCTTTCTTTTTCTTTCTTTCTTTCTTTCTTTCTCTTTCTTTCTTTCTTTTCTCTCTCCCTCTCCCACTTTCTTTCTTTCTCTTTTTTCTCTTTCTTTTGCTTTCTATCTTTGTCTCTCTTTTCTCTCTCTCCCTTTCTTCCTTCCTTCCTTCCTTCCTTCCTTTTTCTTTCTCTTTCTTTATCTCTTACTCTTTCTCTCTTTCTCTCTCTCCCCCCACCCTCTCATACACACATCCCTTCCACTTATATTCGTAGGTATATTTTATGAACTAAAACCGACTCCCAACAAATCCTATGACCACGGCCATCGTGTCCTATAAACCAACTCACAGAGCCCCCAATTCAGCCTCTTCCCGCTCTGGGGGCTAACCAAATATGGTTAGTTGTCCTGTTACCTCTTGGCAGTGGTTCCCACCTTTTTAGAAGAGAGGCAGAGAGGGCTAATTTCAAATGGTTTTTTTTCCTTTTTCTGAAGCCCGATTTCTCTGCCGCTCGGTGGGTGACCTGGTGGGTGTCCAAAGGTATTGGGCATGCCATGGAAGGCATGTGCATCACACACACACACACACACACACACACACACACACACACACACACCCCGTTTGCCATAGCACGAGGTGCGTGTGTATGGGGGGCTGGATGGGACATATCAGCTGGGAGGCTGGCAAAGAAGTCTCTGTTTCCCTGCAGGGCAGGTTGGGCTGCAGCCGGCGGGCTACAGGGGTGGTGGTGGTGAGTGGTAAGAGAAGCGAGAGCCAGCCAGCATCCCTGCCTCCTTCTTCCGCGAGTGCGGCCGGGGAGAAATCAGGGGGAGAGAGGGAGGAGAAGGCCATCCCTAGCAGAAGCTCGGCTTTCTCCTGCCTTTCTCCCCCTGATTTCTCCCCACGGCAAGCAAGGTGGCTCTCAAAGAGAATGAAGTGCGGGCACTTCTTCCAACAGCCGAGGCCTCCGCTCCTCTTCCTTCTTCGGCTGTTTCTTTCTTTCGCTGGTACGGGGCGTGGCCAGGCCAGCATCTCCTGGTCCTGTCTGGTACGCCAGATTTTCACTACCTCTTCTGGTGTACCATGCCCGACCGGAAGGAACCCACCTCTGGATTAGATTCTCTATTCTAATTGTCCCTATTTAGTTTCCTGGGTAGTGGTCAGGGTCAAGGCTGGGGAAAGGTGGGGAATGTAAATTCTGTGTGACTTTGTGTTCACTGACTTAATCCTTAATCTGTCAATTCAGCCTGTCTGAGTCTTCTAACTGGGGTTACTTGAGGCCATTTTGGCTGGGAGGCAGGGATTGCTTTAGCTCCTATGGATGTTTTTTCTTTGCCTTCTCTGGGGGCATGAAAATAAAGAGGGTGGGTGTACCAATACCCAGACTATATACTGTGATGAGATTTCTGAACATGTGCCTCTGGATTCTTTTGCTTCAACCTTTCTCCTGATGAAGACTATGCCTCAACAGCATGCCTCTGTCAGAGTCCTTTTTGCCTTTTCCTCATTATCTATCATCTCTCTGATGCTCCTTTACTTAATTGGAGGAAACTTAACCTTGCTGCCAGGATTGAGTTTTCCATTCCTTCTTTTCTCTAAATTGCTATTTTTCATCCTGGGTGCTTTTCCTTCAGCACTATGATTTTTACTTGCTCTCAAGCCAAATTATCAGTGTCATTTAGCTTGTTTTTATAAGTGTCTATATCTCAATTTACTTACTTTCTGCCATGTCGTCCCCTTTTTTCTGTAGATAAGGGTCAGCTTGTTTGCTGGAAGGGTGTGCTGTTTTACTTCCTGTGCCTGCTACCTTTTCCATAGATACGGGTTGGCTCTCTTGCTGTGGTGGCATATGTTTTTCCTTAATTTTTCTTTGGGAACGAATTGATCTTTCCATACATAAGGACTGCCTGTGTTGGCAGGATTCAATTGCCTTCCATTTCCCTGGGATAGCTGGTTCCCTGGGCTGTCTTAATGGAGGAAAACAAACAGAGATAAAAAAAGAGAAGAAAAATAAAAAGAAATGTAACCTAATCTGGAGTACCTGTCCTTAGACCGAGAAGCAGATACTGATAGGAATGCATTGAGATCCAGTTTTGTTTTCACGAATGTGTTGCCATTAGGGTGCAAACAGAGTGCGATCGGTGTAAGAATGAGATGCTGAGCATCACTGTAACCACAAGCATCTGAGCTTGATCACTTTTCCATAGATAAGGAAGACCTTTTTCCGTTTGCCTGTGGTCCAGATTTGCATTCATTATTCATATAGTTAATGTGTGTTTCCCTTCCTCTGTTCATTTTTTCTTGGATGTTTCTGTTTTGTGATGGAGGCTCCTGGTCTAAAACGGTTCTGCCTATGATTTTGTAAAAACATTCTAAATGCCACTGTCATATCCCAGCGCGAGGGTACTTACATACTGAGGTGAGACAATTGGTAAAAGCTAACAGTCTTTATTGCTAACATTGGAGGCTAATAATAAGCACTAGTTTGACAGCTAATGAGGCTGGTAGGCTAACAGGAGGAGCAGCTGCCAGCCTTTTGACAGCTTCTTATATAGTGGCACTAGTTTCTCCTCAGCCAATCAGGGCTCAGCAGCTTCTGTGTCAGGCATGGATCCGAGGGAAGCCTGGACAAAGCACTCCTCCATCTCTAGATGGCACACTCGTAGTCCAGTAGATAGGCAGACTGTCTTCTGATTCTCCTGGACCTCTGAAGGCTCTCTGCAGATGCTGGATTAGGTGGAACCACTGAAGGCTCCCTGGAACTTCTCAGAGAAGACTCATCTTTGTCTCATATGCCTTGGTGCTCGGAATACTGGTCTCCAGGTCAGGTAAGTCGTATTCTCTTCCTACAGTGACCTCCAGCTCGTGGATTGGCTCTGCTGTGTTAGGCCCATCTGGAATTATACTTTTATTTGGATTGTGTGTGATTATGTCTGGTATTAGGGATTTTGGCCTTGTGTTATACCAATCCCTCAATTGATCTACGTGCCTTCTCCACATCCTTCCATCCTCCAGTACCAGTTTATAAGACCTTGGGCCTGTTATTTCAGTAATACTCCCAGGTAGCCAGAGGGGTTGTCCAGAATAATTTCTGGCACATACAAGCTCTCCTGTTTGAAAGGTCCTCATAGTGGAAGAAGTTTGTCCAAGTTAGTTTTTATTCTCCTCCCCATCAATAGTTCAGCTAGGCTTTGAGTGGTGTCTGGGCAAGGGGTAGCATGCTGGATTAACAGGTATTTTGAAATTTTAGAGCTCCAGTCCCCTGGGCCCATTTTGATAATGCCTCCTTAACAGAGTATGCAGCTCTTTCAGCTCTTCCATTGGTAGCAGGAAAAATAGGCCTGTAAGGATATATCATATACCCAGTCCTGCCAGGTAGAGTTCAAAAGGGGCCAGAGCTCAGCTGGGGGCCAATTATCAGAGACAATAGTATCTAGTCTGCCATGGGTTGCAAATAGAACCTGGAGAACCTTGATTAAGGCGTCTGCTGTGGTAGAGGATATCAGTTTAACCTCCACCCATTTAGAATAGGTGTCCACTGCGATGAGAAACATTTGTCCTTTCACAGGGCCAGCAAAGTCTATGTGTAATCTAGATCAAGGGGCTCTTGGTCTGTCCTACTCTAGTGGGGGAAGCTTTTGATGTTTTGCCCTCGACTCCTGGCATCGTTGACAGCCATCCATCCATGCACCAATGTCTTTATCTATGTCTGGCCACCATACATAGCTTCTAGCCAGACTTTTCATTCGTACTACTCCTGGGTGGCTGTCATGTAAGGTGTCTAGAATTTGTTTCTGTAATGTGGCAGGAATAACCACTCTATGTCCCAATAGCAAACAGCCTTTCATGGTTGATAGTTCATTTTGCCTTGCTTTGTATGTTTTAAAGTCTGGTCCCAAGGAATCCAAGGGCCAACCTCTTTTAACCCAATCCAATACCCTTGCTATCACTTTGTCCTTGGCAGAGCTTTTGGACACATCTGCTGCAGTTAAGGGACTGTGCAGCTCCTTTATTGACAAGGCAATGTAATCAGTTGCGGGGTCTTCTCCTGCCAATGGTAATGGGCATCCGCTCAAAGGATCTGCATGAGCAAAGTTTTTTCCTGGTCTGTGCTCTAATGTATAATCATAGGCTTGCATGAATACTGTCCATCTTGTCATTCATAGGGATAGTATTCGAGGTGTTTGCTTATCTGGTGCAAGGATGCCTACCAGAGGTTTATGGTCAGTGACCAATGTGAAATGGCGACCATACACATATGAGTGGAATTGTTTTACTCCTACAACTAAGGCTAAGGCCTCCTTACCAATTTGTCCATAGTTCCTTTCAGCTTGTGACATGGTTCGGGAAAAATATGCTATAGGTGCCTCCAATCCTGTAGGTAATCTATGGTTTAGGACTGCTCCTATGCCATAAGGTGAGGCATCACATGTTAGGATTAGAGGCAATCTGCCATTGTATTGTATGAGGAGTCTGTCTGATGTTAGCAGCCTTTTAACTGTTTTGAAGGCGGCAGTTTCGTGAGATCCCCACAGCCAAGGCCTTTTGGACTCTAACAGCCTATGTAAAGGCTCTGCCACTGATGCCTTATATGGCAACAGATCAACTATAAAAATTGAGGAGGCTCAAAAAGGCCTGAAACTCTGTTTTGTTTTGTGGAGTTGGACCATCTTGAATTGCTTTAAGAGCAAAGGGAACTTGCCTGGACTTAATATTAATGGGAGCCACCTGGGGATCTAAATTAAAGGAAAGGGGATTTCCAGTGTACTTGCCCAGGCCTGAGGTGGAGACCCTGTTGAACTCCTTGCTGAGATCTGACAGCAGTGGTTCTTGGAATTGGTGGATTCCAGCTATGGAAAGGCCCAGTGAATCGAACCATTCTAAGCCTAAAAGGCTAGGGCGTGGGTCTTCCACTATAACGAGTGGAAGAGACCCTGAAAAATTTCCATACTGAATATGGAATGGGCAGGTACCCAGAATGGGAATGAGTCTGCCTTGGTAGTTCCTCAATTTAGTAAGGCTGGTTGAATTTTGGAACTAATTTCTTAATATTTTGCCAGGACATCAGGGACTTAGAAGAACCTGTGTCCACCTCCATTTTCCATGGAGACCCTTCTAATTTGACAGTAACAAAGTTTTTCTTCTTATTATCACTGATTGCATTGCCAATTACTGTTTTTTTGGGAGGTGGTGGTGGTGGAGAAGGATAACTATAGTTGTTAATAGTATAGCAATCCTCTCCCCTGTTTGTATTTTTAAAATAGTGGTTTTTTTTAAATTTCTTGTCTACTGGCCTGGAATTTGGTTGTGGGGCTCTGCACACTTTAGCCAGATGGCCCTTCTGTCTACATTGTAAGCAGTCAAGAATTCGGGAACTTGCATGAACACCTCAGGTGTTGTCCCCCACAATTTAGCATGTATTCTGGGTTGTCTACTTGTCCTTTGTTGTCTCTTCTGTTACTTGGTAATTTGAGGCGGTGTATCTCTTCTTCGTCTGCTGTGTCCGCCAATGTGTCTGCTGTTTCTGAATGGACAGCCTCCGTTTTGGCGGGAAAATTTGAAGTGTTTGTCAATTGAATTTCTGAGGAAGATTTGTTAGAGAGTTCAGCTGTTCTAGCTTCATCAAGAGCCAATTTAAGGGGAAGTACTGTTTTAGTCAGTAAGTGGTGTTGCAACCTTAAGTTTCTTATGCTACATACCAATCTATTCCTAAGCATTTTCCAAATTCTCAAATTTCCAGTACAAGGCAGCAGCTCTGAGGGAAGATATGAACTGATTTATGGTTTCTTCCTCTTTTTGATTCCTGTGATAGAAGGCATGTCTTCTGGCTATCACAGAGGGAACAGAAGAATAATGGTCCCTTAAATTTTCTAAAATTACTTCCCAAGGCATAGTATGTAATTTCTAAGGAGCCATTAAATTCTTAGCAGTTTCAAACACCTCATCCTCACAATAGGATAGGAAATAAGCTTTTTTCCTATCATTTGAAATACCTCCGTAGTCATTAGCCATTAGGAAACATTCAAATTGTTCTACGTTTGTGTCCCATGATTGTTCTGTGGGCTTAAAAGCAACAAAAACGGGCAAGGCTGCCATTCTCCACAGATGGGGAACACAGTTTGTAGCTTGTTTTCATCAGGTGACTTTTCGTTGCTGACAACAGCTTCAGCTCTTTCAGTGGCAGCTCAGCGACTTGTTTGGTCAGCCCTTGTCTTCGCCTCAGGTCGGGATCATTATCCCACCCTCGTCACCAGCTGTTATGTCCCAGTGCGAGGGGAACTTACATACTGAGGTGAGACAATTGATAAAAGCTAACAGTCTTTATTGCTAACATTGGAGGCTAACAGTAAGCATTAGTTTGACAGCTAATGTGGCTGGTAGGCTAACAGGAGCAGCAGCTGCCAGCCTTTTGACAGCTCCTTATATAGTGGCACCAGTTTCTCCTCAGCCAATCAGAGCTCAGCAGGTGCTGTGTCAGGCATGGACCAGAGGGAAGACTGGACACAGCAGCCACCATGCAAACCTTTGTCAAACTTTTGGAACTTTCAGTGTAAAATTTGCAACCATGGCGGATTTAACTGCTTGCTAGTTTATTTGCAAGCCATGAGCCCAAAATCTTTGTCAGGGAACTTACAGTATTCCATTGTAAACTATATGAATAGACTCGGCTGTGAATATGACTCATTTAAAGAGGAAGTCTTGTATGTATGTGTGTGTGTGTGGGTATTTGGACAAAGTTTTTGAAAAGAAACTGCTGCAAATTTAAGCCGTGTAAAATATAACTGAAGGAATCTGGGCTTGAAAAAATAAAAATAAAAAGGGAAATGCATAAAGAAATGATGCAGTCTTTTTATCCATTGGGATTATAGAATTCATTATGCAATTTGTAATTTTTTTACACTGTTCAATGATGCGGGAGAAATAATTTTGCAATAAAATCATTAATCTGATTCTTTCCTGATTTCTTTCCCTTCCCCAATTGTGCCTAAACCATATAATATAATATATAATATCAGTGCCCTCTGTTCCAGATACTATTATGCTTCTGTTACATGAGACTGTTGTCCATTTTAATCAGAGGATAATAGAATATGGTATGCATGCAATGTAGTTGATGTGTGGGAAAATGAAGAGCAAATGTTTGCAGCCGTAGGACCTAGATGAAAATCCAAGGATCTCCTATCACGAATGCTGAATGTGTGACTGTGACAACTCTGACTGTACTGTTGATTCCATAGTGATGTGGCATCACCTGGATGGCCGCCCTATTTACCCTATCTTGTTTGTCTCCAACATGGGCCTGTCCATGTTGGCCAGGAGGTGGTATCTTCTGCTATATAAAATGGTTTGCTCCTGGAGTTCATGTTCTGGCTAAACATCTTTGCTCTATCTGTATTGTCTGCAAGCAACATACTATTGGCCTTCTTAAGGACATTTTTGCCCCAATTTGGTATCCCTATATTTTTGGGAAGTGATAGGGGTGCTCACTTTGCAAACCAGGTAATTAAAGAAATATGCATGGAATCGTCAAGTGGACCCTGTTAGAATGGGTTGACCCTCAGGCCTGCTTCTCTTCCATTTGTTGTGCACCTGGCTGATATACAAGTTTTGGACATCATCATGTTAGATTATTGCTGTGCCTCAGTTACAACCTTAAAAACTTGTCATTCACAGGTTGCTGTTACGCTTTCAAAGAAAAAAAAAAGACTTTTCATCCTTGCTACTCCTTGGCACCTTAGGGTACTGGTGAAGGTATTTCAACGAAAGAATTGTCTGGCTCTTCATTGGAAGGGTTCATTCCAGATCCTTTTGACCACCAATAGTGCTGTGAAGTGTCAACATCTGGCCTCTTGGATGCATGATTTGCACTGAAAGAAGGTACCAGCCACAGACGAGGAAGCCCCTCAGCTCAGGACACCTGACTGCTACAAGGCAAAGACTGAAGTTTGGCCCAACAGGGAGGTAAGTGCTAGCAACCTCTGTTCCTGCTCTCCATACCTTTGCCAAAACAATGCCAGCAATGAGTAACTCTTTTCTGCCTTCCATCAATGAACAAGACAAAAGACCAGCTTCATGGAAGCCCAGCAACAACTGCAAGAAACAGCCTGCTTTAGAAGAGGTCTTATACCTGATGTCTGGACCAGTGCTGTGTTGCTCCTCTACAGTTCTATGAGAACGTTCTCCAACCCTCCAATTAATATATAGTTAATGTATATTTAGGGTTGCATGCCCCATAATTCAAATGGTTCATCCTGTCTATTCCCTTTTCTGTATCTGCTTTGCTGAAATGCCTTTTAATCAAAGTAGATGTCCTCCTCCATCTTAAATGAATGTTTTGTTTTATTGATTAATTGAAAGTTACACTTTAAACAGCTGATGTGCTAGGTACTATATTATCAATTGTTGGTGTTGTCCTCAAGGCTGAACAGGAGGGAATGTGAGAAAATGATCCTAACTCTCTTCTGTACTCTTTAATTCTATACCTGGCCCTAGCTCTCTTTCTACATTTGTACTCTTTAATTCTATATATGGAGGAGTTCAGGGCCACTGGTCATAGCTAATCCTTGCTGGATTCAACTATGTCAGTGCATCTTATTGCAATAAATTGCTAATCTAAATGATGCTATGTTTGCTATTCATGTTCAAAATTGCTCATGAAACAATAAACCTCTGATCTCAAAGTAAGATTTATTACTTGTGGTTGCTTGTGGTTTCCCTTTGTTTTTTATCAGGATATGTTTACGATAGTACAGAGAAAGGGGGAAGTTGGAGATTACATACCTATGTATTATTTCCAAGCAGGACACCTTTTTTTTCTTTTCCTCCCCCCTCTTTTAGTATTATAAATAACAATAAAAATAATAGAGATTTTATGAAGTTCAAAGATATAAACTTTTTTCATCTGACAAAGCTATGGAATATATTTGCAACTTATCATTGTCATATTTTACATCAACTGTATAAGCAATCCATGCTTGTTATATATTAGAAATATATTTAACATTGAGACAAATTTGCTATGTGAAGGTTTAATTTATGTTAACCATCAGAGTTAACAGCTTTCAGTTTCTTCTGCAGACAGAACTGGACTTAAAATGTAATCTTTTTGTAAATGTAAATCATACTAAAATAGTAAGAAGGTAAAAAGGGAAACAAGTGATTGAATAACTTTATAATGCATGTAAATCAGCATCCCAATAGAACCAAGCATGGTTTACGTATGTCCTACCCTGAGATTAATTAGGAATCCTGCAGGTGGTAGCTGCTTATGAAACAAGCTATTTATTACAATAGATGCAACACATTGAGGTCAAAGGATTCATTTCAAAGCCAACATAATTATAATTAACTCATCATTTTATTTGAAATAAAAATTTATAGAAATACTCTGAAATTCACAATAGACCCAAGGCAATCTTTTTCCATTTCCAGAGTCTTGTCATGGCACATGATTCTTACTCTCTCATTATCTTTATGACACCTGCATTATGAGAACCTAATTTCTATCTTCTGAGTAGGCTTTTCTGATAATATTTGTGCACCCAAAGAACCTATGAAACCTGCATTTTTTCTGATATCATAACTTTCTAGCAGGGCCAAGATGGAGCTCAAAAAATTTGAGGATCTCCTTCCAGGAATGTTCCTCAGCTTTGGCATGAGGCTTCATCTCCCCTCCCCATATTGTGGGTATAGGACTACCCCGGATAGAAGAGATAAAACAAATTGGGGATCCCGGTGGTTCTATCATATGTCCAGCCCCAGGGTAGGGTAATAATCTACAGTTAGTTCTCCCAAACTTCTTTGCACGGCCCAAAGACACTTCAGCAAATTTCCTGCTGTTCAAGCTTTGGTCAGCTTCTCCTACCACAAGGAGAATGTGACCCTGGGCTTTTTCCACGGGAATGGCAGAGACTTCATGAACTGAATCCAGAGGATCTCCCATGACACTGAAACTGGACATCAATTCCATTTCATTGATAAGAATTGCCTCTGCCGAGTAGGGAACAGCAGGGATGTTGATATCGCGAAAATGGAGGGGTGCACCATTCATACTTGTGGCACCATTGATGCAAACTGCAGCTGCTATTTCCTCTAAGAAAGTTCCCATGGCTAATGCAACTTCAGCTCCTTTGGACAAGCCAATAACTCCAATTTTGGGGCCTTTTACCTGGGTGGATAAGGGGAGAAATAAACACATAGGCAAGGTTAAAAATAGTTCATGGAAGCTTGAAAAGTGGTTATGCAAACATAACCCAGAGGAAATGGAAATTCTTAATCCTGATCCAAACATTTATCACAAAAGCCTAAATACACAGAATGAATTTGTCAATGGAAGTGATGGAATTTTACCGGGCAAAATATAAACCTGCCAAGTGTTTGGTTTTAAAATGTGGCATTTAATATGCCTTTTCTGCCATCAAAATCCTCCTGTCTTGTGTAGTCATAAATAAGACTACCCGAGACTCTTGTGAAGATAACTGGGTCTTGTTTGAAGATTTAATCCCTTTTAGTATTTCCTGCTTAATATGGCTGAGCAATTATTGATAAATATTCAAGATTTTACAATCAGATGGACACACTTCTGTCAGTCTGAATCTGTTCAGTTTAGTCCTGTGGTGGCTATGACATTGTCCATAGCACTGTCCAGTCTTGAAGTGCCCTCAACAAGAGCTCCCTGAAGTTCCCAATCTGCCTTTACTAGGCAATTCAATTCCACTTGACTCACTAGCAGTGTGCTAAATCACATCTTTCTCACCCATCTAAACAAAGTTGCTTCTCTCTCCTTATTCTCACTGCTGCCAACTGGTGGAAAGAGATGCTGCTCTAGCAAGCCAGTTATAGTTAAACTGTATTATGTTTTCCATTAGAGTATACTTTCCCAGATTATTAGTGAGCAGAGCCAAGCAGCCACTGACTTAGTTCTGAGGGACCGCAGGAGAGTGGTAGAGCTGACCGTCAGTACTTCACAGAGGTTTTGTTGCATTCTAAGGCTAAAGCTTTTGAGATTTGTGTACATTATCTCTTTAACAAACTAACAATAGGATGAATTTTAATTTTCAGATAACTGAAATAGTATCTACAGCAACTTTTATGTTTAGATTGTTCATTCTCATAACTATCTGTACTCTGTCTTCCCGGGCACCTAAATAAATTATAGAATTAAGATAATAATGCTATGATTCCTTAAAATAACTATAGTTATCTTAATTCTATTTTTTTTAAAGACATGTATCCAAATATCCCTGTTCATGCTCCACTCTTGTTCCCCCCCCCCCCCCAAAATCATAATTCTTAAAGTCCTGGTTTCAAAACTGACTGCCTTATCTTGATACTTTAAAGTTCATTGTGCAAAAGGAGGAATGAAAGGACAGGAAAAAAATAAAAACATTTGGCCCATAAAAAAACAAAGACTCCTTTGAGTTGATCTTGACTGCCAATGACATAAAAGACATGTTGATTAATTTTCTTGGCAATAATAATAGAAGCATTCACCATTGCTGTATTATCTAGTATTTTTCAACTTCCGTTTAGCCTATAGGTGCTTAGTGACCATTCAAAGTTACAACATACCCCTCCTCCCCAAAAGGTACTTACGACTACAGATGGGAAGGCCTAGAAAAAACCTGGAAAAATTGTGGGGGAAAGGTGTTTGGAAAAAAATGGGAACCCCCTCCCCCCCTGATCCCCTCCTAATTTTCCCAGGATGTTATCCAAGCCTTCCCATCTCTACTTATGTCTTGGATTTTAAGTTCCAATGACTCCCCCACCACCACTCCCCGTAGTTATGTGATCACATTTTGGGTACTTCACAATTGGCCACTATTTATGGCTGTTTACAGCAACCTGTGCTCTCATGAGGACAATTTATGACATTTTTTTTTTGCCAAAAACTGGGATTTACTTGCAATGTATTAACTTTTTAAAAATTTTATAATTGTAATGTACACTGAAGACCACATTTAATTGCAATGACAATAGAATGAACTAAACTAATGGGTTCCCTTAATCACTGCAATTTTTTTTTTATAAAACTAAGTTTTTCATGAGATGACCTGCATGATGATTGGCACAATTTACAATCATAATTTGGGCTCAGTCACAATCCTAGGTTGAGGACTATCTGCGTTGCCCTGAATTTTTTTGATTGTCTCCTATTTAAGTATTGAACATCTTATCCTGCTTAGCTGCTTTTTTTTTTGAGACCAGCCAAGGTTAGCTAGGTGCTGTCATCTAAATGGTTTAGTTAGATACATCCAGTTCTAAATCACACCCTTCAGAATAATTTACAGTAACTGACCACATTTCATTGATAATCCCAGGTGTTCTTGATGCCATTTTTAAAATATGCAAATCTGGGAGAAAAGCCTTGAATGTGTAGGCCTATTTCCAGAAGTCATATATTTCACTCCACATTTGTGTGACAATGGTCAGTTTATTTTTTGGACACCTAGTATGACTGATATTGGCATCTGTTGGCCTCAAAAAGAGGCATGCCCCATCTTCAAAACATTTCCTTAGATATTTCCATTTGGGTACTAATCAGGTCCAACTTTATTTGGCTTCCAAGGACAATTAGTGCTGCTACTTGTTAAAATGAGAATTGATCCACGCAATGAAATAGATTCTCCTAATTTAATATAAGATATGAAGTTAGCTTTGGGTTCAGTTGAGAAGCCTTTTTTTGTTTCTATTGTAAGTGAGGCTTTCTTTTGGATAGGAATATGGAGGGGGAAATTACTGACTTCATTTTACAGTTGAGCACTTGTACTAAAGAAATACCAATCAGCATGAGACAAATAGAAACCTGGAAAATCTATCTATCTATCTATCTATCTATCTATCTATCTATCTATCTATCTATCTATCTATCTATCTATCTATCTATCATCTATCTATCATCTATCTGTCTGTCTGTCTGTCTGTCTGTGTGTGTGTGTGTATTTCTGATAAATAAATGAAAGGAGACTAGTATAGATCTATTTCAAGCTATTTAGCTCTCATCAACTAGCCATACCCTTATTGGGATTTGAACTTAGGCTATTTTACATGTCAGGCAGTTATAATGAGCCACAAGCTCTCCTCCCTTTTCTATGTTCTATGGCTAGCTGATGAGAGCTAAATAGCTTGAAATAGATCTATACTAGTCTCCTTTCATTTATTTATCAGCAAAACAAATCAATACAAAAATGGTTTTGGTCTGGAAGGCTCCTAGGGTGGAGCTGAAAGGCAAAAGGGAAACAGTATGTTCCCTCCAATATTTGGGGCATACCAGGTGCCTTAACAAAACATCTCTCTCTATGTATATTATTTGCCCTTTACTACAAAGTAATATTTCTAATATGTACTTTACAGAATAAACCATGTGATAAGGATATTCTCATCTCGGGATGGGTTGTATCCAGAATCGCAGGAGGATGAGCTCCTTCCTCAGGGGCAGAGACAACATAGCGTTGAATCTCTGGTATGTAGAAAAAGGACAAAGGCAACCCCTCCCTGGCAGTTCACAGGATAAATCTAATAGTCACACAGAAAGTGTTTCAGTCTGGAAAAATTTCTGTCTATTGGTGAGTAACAGTAAAGAAAGTATTCTGAAGTAGTGTACTCAGTGTCAGTGGAGATTCTCAGTCATCCAGGTCATACTTGTCTCAAAAATGCTTTTTGAAAAGGCAACTGGACTGGGTTTTTTTTCTTGAGGAAGAATAATGAAATGTTTCATTTCTCCTGAAACATCATCATATGTGATGGCAGGGGGCGGGATTAAAGGATAGGTACTGACAGTTGAGACTGGATGTTAGTGGTGGGGGAATGGAAAGGTAAGTTCTGACCAGATGGTGAAGTACTCTGAATACTCCTTGTGTCATCCTTGGTTCCCTGGGGCTGACAATGAGTTCCCACATCACACTAATAAAATCCAAGCAAATCACTTTTTGTTTTATCATGGTTTGTATTCTGTGGTCCTTAAAAAGGTTGATAGTTTGTATTCTACGGTTATTGGCATTTTATGTTAATCAGGCAGCAATGGCTTATCCAACAAACTATGGATCAGTAAACCCTGTGAAGGCTCTTTTTGTGGTTACAATTACTGCCAAAATATCACATTTTCAGATGATATTAACCTGGTTGAGAACTGAATAGAAATAAAATTCAGAATTACCTACATAAGTCAAATAAACCACTGGTAAAAAAATATTTTTAAAAGAAACAAAGGTGAAATTAAGCATTTAGAAAGCAAAATTCAGATGCATATTTATGGGATGGAAGATATTTGATTTGATACTAATATCTCCCCCCCCCAAAAAAAACCCAATCAAACCCCCAGCTTAGAATAGTTGTTGATTGAAAACTGACATAGCATTGTGACGCTATTTTAAAAAAGAGCAAATGTAATTTACTTTGTACCAGAAGAAATGTAAGTTCCAAATCTGAGGAGGAAATGTTCCACCCTTTAAGAATTCACACAAACTGTTTTAATTTCAGAGAATGGCAAGTAAATGTTATGAAGGTAAAATGAAGACTGTTGACCTGTGGAGCGTTATGAAAAGCAAACGATGGATGGAAGGATGGAAGAGCATTAGGAAGCCCACAGAGAACACTAATGTCTGTTTTCTTCCCAGACTGTGGGACATGTAAACATGTGAGGCAGACTATTTGAATGTTCTGAAAAATTTCCTAACACCAACAGCAGTTCAACAATGGATCTAATTAGTTGAAGAACTACAGGACTCCCCTTCATCTAAAGGTTTTAACTTTAACCTGCACAGAGTAAGAAAACTGGAGTTCATGGCCTCAATGTATCCACCCAACTGCATAATCCCAAAGGAAACTAAACAACCGGGCCTTTCTTTTATCATAAACTGCTATTCTGAAGTGGCCCAAGATGAAGCTTAAAAAAATTCAGGATCTCATTCCAAGAGTGCTCCTGGGCTTTAGCCTGGGGCTTCATTTCCCCTCCCCATTGGATTGGGATGGGAGAAAACCGAAGTGGATAAGCATAGCAAACTGGTGATCCAGGGGGTTCTATCAGATGTCCAGCTCCTGGATAAGACAACAGGCTACAATTATTGTTTCCATGTTTCTTTGCTCGAGCCATGGCTGCTTCAGCAAACATCTTGCTATTTAAACTTTGGTCAGCTTCTCCCACCACAAAGAGGATGTGTCCCTGGGCCTTCTCCACAGGGATGGCAGATACTTCAGGTGCTTGATCCAGAGGATGTCCCAAGCAATAGAAAGTGGATGCCAATCCCATTTCATTAATGACAACCTTCTCAGATGGGTAGGAAGTTTCAGGGATTCTAACATCATGAAAGTGGAGTGATGTACCAGTCATTCTTGTTGGACCATTGATGGACACTGAAGCCACTACTTCCTTTAAGAAAGTACTCATGGCCAATGCAATTTCTGCTCCTTTGGATAAACCAATAACTCCAAGTCCCGGACCTCTTACCTAGAGGAGCAGAGACACATACAAAAATTTAAATTAGTTTCTTCTTCAAAACAATGACAACAAACAATATTGAAACTATAAAAAACAGTCTTTTAGTGCACATGCTATTTTACTGCAGTTCTACATCATTCCAAAATGAAAAGTTGGTCACCTTCTCTTTCGGTCAGCCAGCCAATATGTGAGAAGAAAATACGACAGAGAGGAAGCCTGACAAAAATGTTGTTGCTTTTATGAATCAGCTTTTTAAAGCAGTGCACTTTTAGCACGACTCTCAATCACATGTTTTTGCATGTCTTTCAGCTACACATAAAGAAGCCTAAGGAAAAAATGGTATGCTTTAATGAAAACCAAGTGGGGTGGATGTTATGGGTGTCCACAAAATGAGCATTGCAACATTGAGGGGTCAGCCCTGCACCTTTTCTATGTGTATGGGATATCACATTGCTCATACAAAAGGTGGCAATGCAATGCTGCTCTCATCATTGTGCCCTCAGGAATAATGCTACTGATCAGTGCTGTGCTCATGATAGACCCAAAATGCCTTTAGCTTGTCATATCTTATGGGTACCTAGTTTGTATGAAGTATTCTGCATAGCAAATAGAGAATAAACTCTAGGATCTTTCCTGAGTCTCAACAAGAAGTTTAAGAAAAGATACAATCTCAGGCATACCTTAGGATTTTTCAAGAGTAGTCTGGATGCTTCCTCAAAATACTCCAGATCTATTACTTCCAAAGTCTGTGGTAAATCATCATATGCAAAGAAAGCCAAAGCCAGAACTGCAAAGCCTTTACTAGCCAATAAACCAGCTCGAAATTCTATTAGTCCTCCAGCTCCACCGAACATGTCAATCAGTCCTGGAAATGGCCCAGGGCCTGGTGAGGCAGAAAGGGAGAAAAAACAAGGATAAGTAAAGAAATGAAAAACGAAGAGTAATATCCTTTTATCAAATACATTATTTTCTCTGATTTGGGAATAATGCTTTTAATGATGTCTAAAACTGTTTGCTTTTTTTTATAACTATGTCATACTACTGGGCCACATTTAATTTTCACTCAGTTACTGTTGCAAAATCTTTTTCATAGGTACCGTTAGCAAGCTTTGTATCTCACATGGAACAACTTGCCTCCAGAAGTTGTGAATGCTCCAACACTGGATATTTTAAAGAAGATGTTGGATATCCATTTGTCTGAAGTGGTGTAGGGTTTCCTCCTAAGCAGGACTAGAGGTTGGACTAGAAGACCTTCAAGGTCCCTTCCAACTCTGTTATTCTATATCTTATTTGTGAGATGCATGAAAGACTTTTCGTTGTCTCAATTAAGTTTCTTTCTGTCATTTTTGTTCCTTTTCTCAAACTACTACATCCATGTTCAATTTTATCGGTATCTTCTAGGGCATCAGCTATTTCACCTAATTCTGTGTTATCTGCAGATGTGAAGAGCATTCCTTCTACCTCTTCATCAAATCAAAGACATTAATAAAAAATATTGACACAGGATGAAGTTTGCAGCACTGAATTCAGTATCTCACTTTAGTTTCATGAAGAATCATGATTAAATGAGCATCTGAATATTATTTTTGAATTACTATATATCCAAACTGACGTGTCACTCAATCGCAATCATCCTGCCTGCTGATGAGAATGTCATACTTTGTCAAATGCATTGGTATACAGTGTTGTATCTACAATATATTCATAATCTATGAAAGACGTTAATAGAAAGTAAAGATTAGTCTGATACATGCTAATGTATAGTAATGGGTAATAACAGACTCTCATAACTGGGGCAGTGTACAAATATTGTAAATTAGTACTACTGAAAATATATAAAGTTTAAATATTTCTCCAAGATGCTAACAAATTCTTTCATGATCTACTCTAGAATCTTCCCAAATATTGATGCCAAATTGACTGATTTGTAGTTCCTCAGTTCCTCCTTTCTGACAGTATTTTTGTTCTTTAGTCATTTAGTATTTCACATATTCTCTGAGAGAATTTCAAAGATAATGATTTAATGAATGCTCGCTAGAAAGTCTGGGCACTACCACCTTAAATACATTTGGAGGCACCATCCATTGCAAGCAAGAGATTGAGGCAATAAAGAGAAGTGGGAGAAAAAACAGAATTCAGTTTCCTTACCTGGAGGCAAGAAGAGGGCTCCCCGGACCCGGCCGCACTTAATGGAGATGCGTTCCACTCCAGGGGCTGCATACCATCGTTCCACAGTGCAAGTAGCCAGTGGTTCATGCATTGGCAAGGGCACAATCACAGTAGAATTGAAGAGGCTAATCTGAACATAGAAGGGGCTGCCTGTCACATCACGTTTGAGCAGCCTGTGGAACATCTTCTCAGCCTTTAGAGTGTAAAAGAGGCCCATGGGCCATACACCTGTATAGTTACCTCCCAGAGCAGAAGCCTGTGCCACATCCACTTCTCCATTCTGATTGGCTTGGTAAAAGGCTCTGGCTACAAACTTCATTCCCTTTTCATCTGTCAATGATGCATGTAAGGTCACAAGCTGGGAGGGCGCCAGGCCAGAGGCATAAATCTTCACTGGCAAGTCAGCGAGGGAGACTTCAGGAGTGACACTGAGGTGGACCATAGCAGCCAGTTCTTGAGAGTATCTGGGGAAAGTCAGGTTCCTAATGATATAAATTTGCGACTTGTCTCCTTACCACTCCCCTCTCAAACCATGCTGGTCCTCAATCTGTGGTCAAAACGTCATCTACATTGCTCTGCCAGTCCTATGTTACAATGCTAAAGTATTCCAGAGGTCTCTGTTTCATTAACTTGTTCAGACAGCTCATAATCTCAGAACCCAACTCTGGGACCAATTGGAGGATTTTATAAATGCTCCTAAGTTTTTGTGTGGGATGACATCAGTTCAAATGTAGATTTAATCTACTTTGGATATCTTTTGTGAACCTGCGTCTACAATTCCCTAGTTGGCATCAACAGGTTTGTAAGATTATCAAAGTATCAGATCAGTTTGCAAGATTATCAAAGTATTGTTAAAACCAGCAGGAGGGAAAAGGAACAATAAGCTGCTTTGGATATACACCTGAGTGCGATCATCTTTCCAAAGGCAATTCCTAACTTGATATTTTTGCAGTTCACTAAGAATACATCAAGACAATTAAACAAACATTCCTTTAAGCTAACTCCCTCCCATCAAGCAGAAAAGGGAAGGACAAAGCAAAGCTTGCCAGCATTTTGCATGCCCCTCACCTTCAAGTTCCTGCTCCTCAAAGTGAGCCTCTGAATTTGCCAGATTGAAGAACCAGCCTCATGTAGCCACTTTCTTTCTCTTCTCTCAGCCGTAATGGAAAGGCACAGTGCAATTCTTTCTCTCTCACCCACTTCAAATACAATACCTTTCAGCTCCAAACTTCTTCAGAATCAAGGCTTGCTGTGTCAACTGACTGCTAAGGAAAAAATAGACTTTGGGCAGAACTCCGAAGTCCTTTCTGCTCTCTACACCAAACAGTGGCTTAAAGAGGATCCAGTGAAGATTTTGGAAAATAAGGAGCTGGATCCTCACCATGTGACTTGAACTAATTCTCAGGGTGATATAAAAGTTGGAATGGAGTTTAATAGACTGGAACAAGCAATTTGAGAAAGAAATGGGAACATACTGTACAGTATTCTATTTGTAACTGTTTTTTCCCAGAGTCACTTTACAAAGTGTTTAAATAAATAATGCCTTCTTTTAATCTTTTAATGCCTTTAAATATGCAATAACTAAAACAAGAAGGCATTGTCTGAAACACTTTCTGTAAAACAGACAAAACTCTGCAGTTATGTGCATCAAGAAAGCAATGACTCCAAAAGAGCTCACATTTCAGTTCTGGTTTCACACAAAAATCACTATTTTAGGAAGCAGTTAGAAATATTACCTCCCACCCAGCCACACCAATGAATCTCAGCAGACCCATAGTGAACCAGAAAGCCTTTAATGCCAAAAGAATCGAGCTTACATCAGGAAACTATGGTATATTCTCAGTTAAAAAAAATGTACTGTCTAAAAATGATCCATCTAGCCAAATTAACAACATTTATAGTCATATATAATAAATGCCATTGATGAAAAATGTTTCAAACATCCCATGAAAACAAACATTTCTATCAGGTGTTGTAATATAGTTCCTTGTGTAGGTATAGGTCACCCATGGCCTAGTTCATACTAGGGCTTGCAGAGTCACGCTGAATCACACAGTTACATGAACAGTCAACCGCTTGCATGGGGAAAGATCCCTTCTGCATGTCCAGCGATGAAGAAGGAGATGCTGCCTTTTAAAAAACAAAATCATTCCGGGTGTGTGTGTGCAGGGCAGTTTCTGCTGTCTGAAACACACATACACAGGGATGCAAAAATATCGTACCAGAAACATTCTTCCGGCCTAAACGACCAGGACTCACTATGCAGCCTCATGTAACATGAACTATGTGAGCCAGCTACTCCCACACATGCCCTTTCTCCCCCCTATGCTGTGCTGTAACTTTCTATTCCCTCTTTGCCCACCCTTTGCCATGATGTGATGTGTAGAATGCTGTGATCAGCCCTGTCAGATGAAGAGGAAAAGTCTTTTTGACAAAAAGAAAATAAAAAAGTAGGAGATGTTGTAATATAGTTCCTTGTGTAGGTATGGGTCACCCATGGCCTAGTTCATACTAGGGCTTGCAGAGTCACGCTGAATCACACAGGAGAAAACAAACTCCTAGAACGCCATAACATCCTGATAGCGCATAACATAACATTCTGAGATGTGCCCTACCATTGACGTCCAGGATTTAACCATATATAGACTGAGCAGTAGATTAGAAATTGTACTTTTACAGGCTGTTTTTAACCACATGCTATTGCTCCTCCTGCCTTTGTCCTATCTCAATAAAAGGGGCTCTCAGACCCCCAATCTGGGTCGCTCCATCCCGAGAAAGGTTGTCTCCTGTCTTTTCTCAACATTGGCCTCATGGCCTCCATCAATAACCAAGAAAGAAAACTCCTAACTCCATTGTTTGTAGAATTAAAATACTTTTACTGGTTATGAAAAGATAGCAGCAGAAAGTAAAGCAAGATCTGAGCTAGAAAGGCGCGAACAAATACATATCAAATGTTAACCCAGCCTCTTCCCTCCAACAACCCCACCCCAGTGTCCAATCTGCAACTCCCTTAGGTCTCATGTGGGGTGCATCTCCAAAAGGCATCATCATGTTGGTATGCAGGACAGTTGGCCTTGACCAAGTCCAAACACCAGCCACCAGCATGTGCAGAAGATGATGAGAAGAAAACTCCCTTTTTCATATCATTCCTGTACCATTTATTTCCATCCCAAATACCATTCCCCCACCCTCCCCATTTCTATGGCAGCCAATAGTAAGTAAGCAAAGCAGAGGCTGACAATTCCCCAACATATTCCAGGCAAACTCCTATATTTCCAAAATTAGAACAGAATGACCCACTTCCCCACCCACCAAACTAAACAATTTAACAGTAAATCACAGTAATAGGATGCATAAACCTTCTTTGGAAAACTGTATGTTTTGGAAATGTTAGAAGAAATGCCCATATGGGTTCAGTTCCAAGTGGGTTAAAGACACTGGATTCATGGAAGTTGTTTGGAAAGGTTTATTGATGATTGACAGGATAGTTTGAAGTACTGGGGGAAAAGGGAAGAGAAGAGTGCCCTGGTTTTATGCCCTCTCTGGGCTTTTGAATTTGAGCTTGTATTCTGACGGATTGTCAGACTCCCATGGGGCCATGCAGGGGCAACTCTGTAGGCTGTCCTGAGTCCCAGGCTTGGTTGAGCCTTTGCTGGGTGATGATGTAATGAAAGGGCTTTGGGATTCCTATTATGGCTCTGCCTAAAAGAGGTACATGTTTCTTATGTAGAATAGACTGGCTCAGGCCTTAATGGTCCATTGACAAAGGTGGGGGCCTGAGTTTCTGCCTCCCTTTTAGGGGAAACATTCTGTCCTTTTAATATTTCCTAAAATATTTCATTTTTCTAGGAGAAGGGTGGGTGCTAATTTCCTACAGAAACTATTCTGTAGGAAAATCATTATCTTTGAAATTCTCTCAGAGAATATGTGAAATACTAAATGACTAAAGGACAAAAATACTATCAGAAAGGAGGAACTGGAGAACTACAGAAACTATTTGGAATAGTACCCCACTCAGCTAAAACAAATTCACTTTTTAGATAAGAATGTGACCATGTTGAACTATCACCCAAAATGTTCAAGGGCACCATGGTTTTTGTCATGTATTCTAGGCAAGATAACATGATTTGGTGGGTGTTTTTTGTATTTGTTTTGATATATGAAAGTTTGCTTATAATGCATAAACAGAATCTGCTGTTCCAGAATGTTTTGGTCATATTACTTCCAGTACTGTGCTTTTAATGACTGTTGAGTTTGGGCAATTATGAAACCATCATTTTACTTTGAACCTGAGTGGGAAGCAAATTTCATTCTTATAGGACTTGTACTTTCTTGGACTTGTACTGTAACTGGTAGTTTTGGTTGGTTTGGTTGATTAGGAAGTTGGCATTTTGCAGTTTTCTAAACAAAATTTTGCTTGGAATTGGGTTTGCATTGAGCTAATTGGATAATTTTTATCTTAAGATCTACTTCAGGTTTTTCCCCCAGGTGAGCAATATTTCACAAGTTGACTGAGATAATGATATTCCTATTGAAATTCTAGTTATTTTGATCCTAATGTTGGGTGAGCTTAAGTCGCTATGACATACAATTCCTTTGTTTCCAACATTTTAAAGAATGGAGTGATTAATGAAGTTCAATTTTGTTCCCATTTATTTTCAATATATTCAAGAGCATCAATCTATTTCAGCTTAATTTGCTTTTAGGCTTGCTTCCATGTCATCTCTTTCTGCTTCATTTGAGGTTTAGAGCCATAGACAAGCAGATTAACAGGAGGAGAAATGGTTCTGGATTATCAATTCTCCCCACCACATCTCCAGACTAATTTTTTAGCTTCCCCAAAAATCATCCATAATCAAAAATTGCATATCAAGTGGTGGGATTCAATTTTTTTTTTACTACCAGTTGTGTGGGTGTGGCATGGCTTGATGGACGCGGCTTGGTGGCCATGACACGGGAAGGATACTGTAAAATCTCTAATCCCACCCCACTCCCGGGGAAGATTACTGCAAAATCCCCATTCCTTCCCAATCAGCTGGGACTTGGGAGGCAGAGAATAGATGGGGGTGGGGCCAGTCAGAGGTGATATTTACCGGTTCTCCGAACTACTCAAAATTTCCGCTACCAGTTCTCTAGAACTGGCCAGAACCTGCTGAATACCACCTCTGCTCCTACCTGGAAAGGTTTAAATTCATCTCTGTAGTTAATGTTGTAAAACTGAGAATCTATTCCTATTTTTATAGTATTCATGACATTTGATCATTCTTAATCTCATTCTGAGGAGAAAGGAATATTGGGATGCACCCCATAACTTCATGTTTTCTAAAATCCAGAAATAGGCCTAGAGGTCCAATTTTAATATTTAAAGGGTGCGGAAATAAGTGAAGTATAAATGAGGAATCCTGTATCCCTGCTATGTAACAGTCTTCTCAACAGATTCCCTCCCATGCTTTTTTTTCCGTAAAAATTATTACTGGCATTATTACTGCTGAACATTTTTTTTTAGATAGCTTCTTTTATGGCGTTTTGATTTCTATCATTTCTGTTCTACTTATGGACCTCCCTGAGGAAAGAGAGATTTCCTTGCCTTTTGAGGTAATATTCTCAGACATGACCATTCTCCAAGACACTATTATTGCATCTTTATATTGCCTCTCCATATTGCATCCACATTGCATCTCATCCCTCAATTTCCATGGCCTCAAACGTCCCAAATCCCCTGGTCTCTAAAATCAAGGTTAAGCACGCCTTTTCTGTTTCTGTTTCTGTTTCTGAAGATACCCCAAGCTGGGTACTGAATGGCTTGTACAAAACCGCTTCTTTCTATTGTACTTTATCGCTGATTTTTATTACATTTTTTAAAGCTTGAGGGATGCTTTCCTATCAGAAGGTGTGGGGGAGTAGAAGAAGAGAAGAAACATCTTCCCTAAACACTTCAAACTTTTTAATGCTGCCATTCTGTTTGCAATGGATACGTGACCTGGCTTTCAGTTTAACATTAACAACATAGATTGCAAAACAATATCAAGTAAATAAAATGGAGCAACAAACTCTCTTGTCTGTTTAGCTTAGTGGTGAAACCTCCCCAGTGAGATTGAGATACTTCAGCAGCCACCCTCCCACTCAAGCACTGGATGTTTCTTTCACTCTGGAACATGAGATACTATGATTTTTTCCTCGGAGTAGCTATTGGCTGTACCGTACATGAGATCAATCACTCAATCTGCACCACAAAAGCTCTTGCCATGAAAAAGCAGTTGCCCGAATGGTAGGTAAGTTTTGACAAAGAGCCTCAAACTCACTTTTCTCCAGCACTTTTCCACAATTCCCACGTTTCTCTGCTTGCTTCGTTTGCTTGGGATCCAAGCTCTTTTAAACACCACTTTATAAATTAAAAATCCGAGAATGAGATCTTGATTAACATGGCCTGTTTATATTGGCTTATCAAAACTGACTTGTGGTAATCATTAACTGAAAGACATAAACTATATCTAATCCACCCACTGTAAAATCCAATATGACCCTGCGGACAATGGCCTTTCCTTCTTAAATGTATCATTTAAACTTAGCTACTCCTAGATCCCCACTTTTTTATAGCTCTGCTTGAACTATTTTTCCAGGTCATCATATTTATGAGAAAGCAAACTGAGAAATAAGAATAGGTGTCTCTATACATCCTAGATAATGTTGATTACATCATTTTTTTTACAATTTTTTTATTTTTATTAAACAAGCAGCACACAAAAAAAATAATCATCTTACATTATATCTTGTAGAAAGTGTGACACTTGGTTACAATTAGCTTTCGTGCATCTCTTCCACAGTCATTACTTACATTCATATCAAATGTCAATATACATCATTATAAAATGCAAACGCTGCATTTTGATTGGCTAATATCTAGCAGTTGATCTGGATCTGGAAGTCCCACGGTATCTTAGCCCTTTTATTCCCCATGACTTTCTATGAAATCTCCCATCTGGTGTTCCTATATAGAATACCAGCTACTTAGTCATGCTGTTCAGCATATGTTGCTCAGTGGTAGGATTCAATTTTTTTTTACTACCGGTTCTGTGGGTGTGGCTTGGTAGGTATGGCACAGGAAGGATACTGCAAAATCCCCATTTCCTCCCGATCAGCTGGGACTTGGGAGGCAGAGAATAGATGGGGGCGGGGCCAGTCAGAGGTGGTATTTACTGGTTCTCCGAACTACTCAAAATTTCTGGTACCGGTTCTCCAGAACAGGTCAGAATATGTTGAATACCACCTCTGATGCTGTTCCTATTTTATACTCTGCTAGTTGGATTGTCTTTGAGGCCTCTCTACATAATCAGTATTTCAGTCCAGCCGTTTTGAACCACTGGGAGGATTTCCCAAGCAAACTCAGCTATGATTTGCAGGATCTTGTGCCACACCCATAATGGATGCATGCACGAACAGCCCCCCCCAACTCTTGGGCATTTTTTTTCGCCCTCCCGAGGCGCGAGGCTTTCTAGGAGCCTGGGGAGGGCGAAAACAGCCTACCCCCCCCTCGATGCCCTCAGGAGGCCTCAGGAGCTCCCCCCACCCCCGTAAACCAGACAGGAAACCTGACCAGGCAAGCCACTATTAATATAGTTTATTGTAAAACTATATTAATAGAACCTTGCCATTCTGAAAATACGAATCTCCTTACTCGGTTGTTTTTTCTTCGTTACAGTCAGATCAATTTAGGGTGGGTCCTACCTAAGTTTCTTTCTCTGATGTTAAGCAGCTTATCTAATACCGCTTTTGGCAGTCTTTTCTTTTCCTCCTCCCTCAAAGTGAATCACTCATACCATTACAACATAAAATACAAGGGGAGAAAGGCTGAAATAAAAGATCATTCTTATTGTATAAGAGCCAATTGGGTGTAGTCGTGAAGTTGTTGGCCTGGGAGACTGTTTACTCCAGTAGTGCCTTAGGTATGAAATCCAGCTGCATGACTTTGGACTACTCACTCTGTCAGCCTACCCACTTCATGGGGAGGGGGATAGGAGGCAGGTCTTAGGTGGGCTTGCTGGCCTTGTTCTCAACTTTCATTTACCGTAGCTTAAAAAAACGGGCAATCAACTGGACCTATAATTATTCCCTGATAAAAGAAATCTTAGCATGGGAGTTGCCAAACTGTGAAAAGCAATGTGTAAGAAGCAATTACTTCTTTTTCCCAATGAAAGGGGTATTCTTGTTCTTGTTATTACAACATATGAAATTCTGCAGGTGTGCCTTAGCAAGCCAAAAGAAGCAAGTTAAACTGGTTATCATTTGAATTTAATAGCTGGTATGAACTGGCACCAGATTTCTAGACCTCATTTTTAAAGTCTGAAAGGTACAACTAGTATTTGCTCCCAGGCATGGATAATTTCTTATTTTCAGGGAAACAGTTCAGTAATCTGCATTTTGTTTTGATATTCTCATTAACTTTCATCCTTCTAGTATAAAAAAAGTGCCATACTTATCTAGAAAATGTTATGTATGAATTCATTCATTTATAGTTTGGCCATTCTCAGACAACAATCTAATCTTTGTGCAACATCTTCAAATACTCAAAAAATCACCTTCGCACTGCACGTTTTGTTTATGTAAAAACCTTTGTGTTTGTTCAGTCTAGCATGGCCCAGCCTATAACATTGTCACAAGTAGATATAACTTTTTATTCTGAATAATGTTCAGAATAATCCTTGTAATCCAGATGATGTTGTAATGCTTTATTTACAACAATTGAATCTAAAATTTCTATTGCTAAGTTGAGTTTTGTCTCATTTTACTTTTTTTTGCCACAAAGTGAATCACTGCTGTTGTTAAATTAGCAACCGAGTTGTTAAGTGAATCTGGCCTCCCCATTGACTTTGCTTGTGAGAAGATCACTAAAGGTAATCACATGACCCCGGGACATTGCAAGTGTCATAAAAACATGCCAATGTCCAAATTTATGAATTTTGATCATGTGACCATAGGGATGCTACAATGGGTCATAAGTGTGGAAAACAGTCATATGGCACTTTTTTTGATGTTGTTGTAGCTTTGAACAGTCAGGACTATCTCTAAAAGGAACGATCCTGAAAGTAATTATTTTAGTATTCTGTCTTAAGAACTTGCAGGAAAATTTCAAATGCTGTATATCTCATAGGCAAAGCCAGAAGAAACATCATATGATTTATATACATAGATTCAAATAAATATTAACCAATATAACAATTAGTTTTGTTTTTTTAAATTGATAAAAACAGGTGTATACCTCCACCTTTATACAGCAATGGTTATAACCCAGTAAACCTTTTGTTATAAAACTGCTTCCTTGGTAAATAGCTGATAAGGAAGTGCAGGATTAAAAAGAAAATGAAGAATGTGATATGGATTACATTTTCTCAGAATACTCAAATGTCTAGTCCTTAGAAAAAGAGTCAGTTGTAAATGTTATCTCTATATCAGATTTCCCTTAATTAAGTATATATTCTTCACATTTCATTATACCTGCTATAGAGCAGAAAATGTTGAAAACATTAAAATTTGGATATAAATGCAGCCAAAAGCCTCTACTCCCCCTCCCCCCGATTCCCAATGTGCTTTGCTGCAAGTTGAAACTGACACAATTAAGTGACATCCACCATTCTCTACGCAGGTAGTCCTCGACTTACCAGTTCATTTAGTGATGGTTCAAAGTTACGGCATTGAAAAAAAATGACTTGTCTGTTTTTCACTTACAACCATTGCATCATCCCCATGGTCACGTGATCAAAATTTGGACGCTTGGCAATTGACTCATATTTATAATGGTTGCAGTGTCCCGGGGTCATGTGATCACCTTTTGCAATCTTCTGACAAGCAAAGTTAATGAGGAAGCCAGATTCACTTAACAACTGTTTCTAATTTAACAACTGTAGTGGTTCATTTAACACCTGTGGCAGGGAAGGATGTAAAAGGGGGCAAAATTCACTTAACAAATGTCTCACTTAGCAACAGAAACTTTGGGCTCAATTGTGGTTATTATGTACTCCACAGAGTAAGCACATTTTATTTTACCAAGAAAAAGAAACCTAACATCTTTTGT
Organism: Thamnophis sirtalis; assembly: GCF_051295495.1. NCBI lineage: Eukaryota > Metazoa > Chordata > Lepidosauria > Squamata > Natricidae > Thamnophis > Thamnophis sirtalis. Next base: position 67,293,129 of record NW_028261381.1, on the reverse strand, counting down.
TTTTCCTGTAGTTTCGGCGGGAGGGGCTACAACAGGGTTTAGTCACAGCCTGATTGGTCCAGAGACTGAGGGATTTTTCTTAAGTATCCGCCTTTCCCTCTAGGCTTCTAGTTTCCCTCAGTCTTTGGTCCAAGCACTAGCTGTGGCTCCAGCGAGGTACCATTAAAACTTGCTGTTATTTAATTCAATTAATTGGATATCCTAATAATAAAGACTGACTGCGGCCAGAAGAGACTGTCTCCAGTCTCACAGGGGAAATGGAGGGGCTTGCCTCCTACCCTGCGGCCAGTCAGAGAGGTGCCTGATTCCTGGGAGTGCAGGGATGGCAGTTTCTCTAATAGCAGTCTCGGCGGCTTAAACATGGCTCCTGGCGATTTAAAGATCAAAGTTTTTCTGCCGCTATTCAATTCTGCTTCTCAGCGCCGCCGCCAGAGCTTCGCCGCGGCTTCAAAGAGCTGCCACAGCTTGATTAATTATCTGGAGGGCGTGCCTATTTAAATTCGCCAAACGGTGCGGTGCGGCCCGTAAAAACAGGACTGCGAGTCTGGGCGCAGGAGTCTCAAGGGCTTGGCTCATCACAAGGCTAATCCCTCAGAGCCATTAATCCGCGCGCTGTGATCGCCAGAGTCATCGCCCCACAAGGCACAGTGGCCATTTTTGGTGCGACCTCGTGGGCGGCGGCCAGTTGCCGCAACACCAGCAGTGGCCTGCTAATCTAGGCCCGCAGGCTATCGGGGCATGGAGAAATCACGGCCACACTTGAGGCTGGTGAGACAGTGCTCCTATCCAGTACCTGCAGTGCGGTCAGTTATCGAGGCTGGCAGGCGCCCCACAGTCCATCCAGCAAGCACGTGAGGCATGGCTTCCACAGTCCAGAAACCCATGCAGGTCCAAGGAGATCTAAAGGAGGAGGGCCAGGGCAGACATAGGCCCAGGGCAGCAGCCTCCAGGCCTACAGCCAACCATCGCCCTTCCAGAGCAGCCACTAGAGATGAATCCAGAAGACAAAAAGCCTTGGAAAAACAGGTGGCTAGGGCGGAAAGACTGGGTCAGGCGGTTAGGCCTGAATCCCCCAGCAGATCTAGATCCCCAATTGGGCCCCGCTCTCACAACTCTGGATCGCCCCCTAGGGGCTTCAATCCTTCTTCCCCCTCAATCTCTCCTGCAAGGCCTTGCAGGAGGGTGGCCTCTTCTTCACCCCCCATCTCACCTAGAGCTTATAGGGAAGGGGTAGAGGACCCAGGAGAAGGGGGATCTCGGGACTACCTTCCAGCAGCCCAACTTGCCCCCTGGGGGCCTCTGTCCCGGGGCCTTTTCAAGGAAGATTTGGAGGATTTGGACCGGATGCCTGATAGTATTAGGAGATTCATCTCTGCCACTATATCTAGGGGTATTTCGTCGGGCCTATCCCAGAAGGACCATTCCTCCCAAGGGGTGCCCAGGCCACCCGCAGTCTCCGGGCGCAGGTCCCCTTCCTCTTCCAGGGGACAGGATACTCCTAGACCTCCTTCCCCTTCAGTAGTCAGCGAAGGTTCCATCTTGAAGGAGGTGACACACCCAGACTTGGGGTTTTCAGAGGATGAGGATTCAGTTTTTTCAGAACTCCCAGCATTACCAGGCCTCTTTCCTCCCCCGGCCTTCAAACCTATGTTACATAAGGCCAAAAAGACTACCGAGATTGGCACTGGGGTCCCTCCAGTCTCCCAGATAAGGAGGAGGTCCCAGCCCCTCCCATCTTCCTAGAGGTGGTCAAAAATCACTGGGCGAGGCCTTCCTCCTTGCCCAATCCGGGGAGCAATGATAGGCGTTGTTACAATATGGAGCAGGCCTTCTCTCAGGCCCTGCAACTTCCCACGGTAGATGCCCTGGTCGCCCTTCTTGCTAACACATTTACAGTAGTCTTGGGCGACGTGGAAAACAAATGGAAGCCAGAGGACAAGTGTGCGGAGCTTACTCTCCGTAAGAATTTCAACACTTCTGTCTGGGCCATTAAGGCGGCCGCAGAAGTGCCCTATTTCAACCGCACGAGGGTCCTGTGGCTGCAGCAATTGCAGGACCGCATCCCTATACAAGATGAGCATCTTCACCAAGACCTCACTAAGATCATCTCAGCTACCCAGTTTTCGGCAGATGCCACCATGGATTCCATTAAATTCATGTCCAGGGCTCTCTCCACCTCTGTAACTGCGACGAGACTCCTGTGGCTCCGTAATTGGCAACTGGACAACAAATCCAAATGGAACTTGGCAGCAGCCCCCTTCACCGGTCTTACCCTTTTTGGGGCCTCCCTTGATCCTATCCTTGTGGAGAACAAGGATAAGAAGGTCCTACCTTCTAATTCTAAGAAGCCGGACTCCCATCCGTCCTCGTATCATAGGCCTTTGTCCTTTAGGCCGCCTGACCAAGACTACTGCCAGCAGTGGTATGCTCCCTACAGATAAGACAGACAGAGTCAGCGGCTGTTTTACCAGGATAGGAATAGGTATCAATCCAAATGGCCCTTTCATGGAGGGGGCGGCCATTCCTTCTGCAGGGGGAAATGACTCCAATCCGAGTCAACCCATAGGTGGCCACCTAGCATCCTTCGCGGATCAGATCACCTCAGATGCCTGGGTCAGGTCGACAGTCAGGGAAGGTCTCCTCCCCTCCCTCGGTGCTCTTCAGGATCTTCCCTCCCTCCAGGGACCCAGAACGGTGTCACCTAATGTTTCTGGCGATCCAACGTCTGCTAGACATTCAGGCGTTCGAGCCGGTCCCACCGGAGGAGTACGGGCAAGGCGTGTACTCCAACCTCTTTGTCGTCCCGAAGGGGATGGAGAGCGATTCTGGAGCTGAAGCGCCTGAATTCACACCTGATCTACCGGCGCTTCAAGATGTCTTCTCTCAAGTCCTTATTACTGGAGATCCAATGGGAGGACTTCATGGCATCAACAGAGGCATATCTACATATTCCAATTCGGTCAGCCCATCGCAGATTCCTCCATTTTTCCCACAGGCGTCGTCATTTTCAGTACAGGGCCCTTCCATTTGGCCTGGCCTCTGCCCCCCACACGTTCACAAAGGTCCTGGCGGCGATGGTGGCTCACCTGCGCCTCGACAACATGCTTGTCCTAGCCCATTCCCAGAAACAGGCAATTTTGGACCTGGAAGTCACCATCCAGGCTCTACAGTCTCTAGGGTTTTCCATCAACTTTCCTAAGAGCCATCTTTCTCCATTGACAAAAGTCCTACCCTTAGGCACAGTGATAGACTCGAGATCAGGGCTAGTTCGCCTTTCCCCAGACTGCCTGACAAGCCTACAAACCTTGGCACGACACGTCCGTGCATGTTGGTCAGCTTCCATCCTGAACTTGGCCTGCTTACTGGGCAAGATGATGTCATGCATAGGTATTGTCCTGTGGGCCCGTCTACACTCCCAAACACTTCAGTGGAGCTCATTCCATTGCAACGACAGCGGATTAGCAACTCCACACGTTCCATTCCACTGTCACCAGGTCTCCGCTGGTCCCTGAGGTGGTGGCTGTCCCCATCTTTGAACCATGGGGCCAAATTCTGGGAGCCGGACTGCAACTCCATCATGACGGATGCCAGCCTCTTTGGCTGGGGGACTGTGATGGAGGCCAGCCTGGCGAAGGGCCAATGGTCGAAGTCCAACCTGTGCCACAACATTAATTGGCTGGAACTGAAGGCGGCTCACCTGGCCCTTCTTCACTTTCAGGACTGGATAACTAACCGACATATACTCCTCCTGACAGACAATGTTGCTCACATAAATCATCAGGGGGGGACTCATTCCAAAAGCCTGTGGCAGGAAGCTCAGAAGCTCGGTCAATGGGCAGAAAAGAACTTGGTGTCCATTATTTCAGAACACATCTCGGTTATCACCAATCACCAAGCCAACTGGTTGAGCCGGATGACAGTTGATCACAGGGCGTGGCAGCTGTTTCCAGAGATATTCCACATGATCTGCTTCCCTTTCGGCAATCCACTGGTGGACTTGTTCGCCAGCCCGAACAACGCTCAGATTCCCTGATTCTTCTCCTGCTTCCCTGCACGCAATGCGGAGGGCACGGATGTTCTCAGAAGCCCGTGGCCCCCCCCGGTCTCCTTTACGCCTTTCCTCCCCTTCCCTTCATCCAGGGAACCCTGAGGAAAATTGTGTTGGAAGGGGCCCATAACATTCTGGTGGCCCCGTTTTGGCCGAGGCGACCTTGGTTCGTGAATCTAGTCCAACTATCCATTTCTCCACCCTGAAGGATTCCCCAGGAGGCTGCCCTGTGCCAGGGGGTCTTGGTTCACTGGGAGCCCCAGTGGCTCCAGCTGATCGCCTGGCACTTGAGCGGCGCCTCCTGAGGGATGCTAGCCTGTCTGCTATCGAGGCAGCCAGGCAACCATCGACCACTCAAATTTGTAATTCGACATGGTCAACATTTGTGTCCTGGTGCAAAGGTTCCACATATCCTTGGCTTCAGCCTCGGTCTCCCAGGTCCTCAAATTTCTACAGCATGGTCTAGGGTTGTCCTGAGGCTCAACCCGACCTTTCTTCCAAAGGTTAACTCCCTATTCCATATGTCACATGAGGTCATTCTTCCAAATTTCTGCCCGTCTCCTTCCCACGAGGGAGATCCTGTGGCACCGCCTGGATGTCCACCATGTCCATCGCATTTATCTAAGGCGTACATCTTCCATCAGGCGATTGGAGGCCCTGTTCTTGTCCTACCACCTAGTACTCTAGGTGCTAGGGTTTCTTTGGCCATCATGGAGGCCTATCGGGCCATGCATCAGGTTCCACCGCTGGGAATTACTGCCCATTCCACTAGGAGCACGGCTATCACGGCCACGTGGGCTACCAGGGCTCCACTGGAGGATATTTGTAAGGCAGCCACCTGGGCCTCACCATCTCCCTTTATTAGACATTATCGCCTAGATAGTTTCGCTTCGGTGGACATGGCCTTCGGGTGCTCCAACAGGTGGCGACCTCCCCCCCCCCCCCCCCAGAGTCAACAACCCGCCCTGGGACTTAGCTTGGGTATGTCCCTGTTGTAGCACCTCCTGCCGAAACTACAGGAAAAAGAACGTTAGTCCTTACCTGAACGTTTCTTTTCTGTAGTAGAGGCGGAAGGGACTACTTCCCGCCCATAGATTTGATCAGATGGGGTCCGGGCAGTCTCTCTATGTATGTGGTGTGTTTTCCTTACATAATGCATTCAGCTTCTCAATTCGACTTTTGAAACTGGGAGCCTAGAGGGAAAGGATACTTAAGAAAAATCCCTCAGTCTCTGGACCAATCAGGCTGTAACTAAGCCCTGTTGTAGCCCCTCCTGCCTCTATTACAGAAAAGAAACGTTCAGGTAAGGACCAACGTTCTTTCTAGCTTAAGCGTGTATTACTTATATGTATTACATAATATATACCTTGCCCTTATCTAGTAAAGATCTGAATTCTGTTATAGGATGAAAGTCATAGGGAGATGCGAACTACCAAGATTTTACCAAGTCCTCCACAATCAACATAACCCATGAAGAGATTTGATGTACCATATATTTTTCCTCAAAGTGAAGTTTTTTTAAAAATTATTTTCTTTTCATGGTTAAAGAAGAAAGGTAAATTCTGGAAATTACAAATCATCCGGAAGTTGTAGATTTTGCAATAACTCCTTTAGGGCTTTCCCTCATTTTCAAACAAATATTCCAGCTGTCCTCCCCACATTTGTTCTTTTAATACCAAAGCTATGAGATGAGAAATTATTGGAATACATGAACATATTTTGCAGGGAAGGTCCTATTGCTGATTGGAAGAGGAACCAAATAAAAAGTTGTAATACAGCAATGTCTCTTCGTACACTAGATTCTGTCTCTCAACTTTTGCACTTCAAGAAGTCTTTCAATGTGCTACAAAAGGGACTTCTGCTCTTTTATTGCTTGGCTGCTTTAGGTTGTGCCTTGGAGTTCTGCAGCAAGGCCAGTGTGTCTCGCTTCTCAATGCGCCGCAAATGTTTCTTCTTTGCACGCTTCAGTTTCAAGGGATTTCGAATCTTAAAAAAAAAAAGAGAGAGAAATATGGTCTTATCTCATGCTCATTTAAGACTTAAAAACTTTTTGAATGAACTTTTTGAATGAGCCAAGGTGGCGCAGTGGTTAAAAGCAGCACTGCAGGCTACTGCTAGATCAGGAGGTCAGCGGTTCAAATCTCACCGGCTCAGGGTTGACTCAGCCTTCCATCCTTCCGAGGTGGGTAAAATGAGGACCCAGATTGTTGGGGGCAATATGCTGACTCTCTGTAAACCGCTTAGAGAGGCCTGAAAGGCCTATGAAGCGGTATATAAGTCTACTGCTATTGCTATTGAATAGCAATCAATCAAGTTAGAGGCTTCTAGAATGTTATTGCTATCAGTTTACAAAACTTCCATAACAGAACCAAACACAGGTTTTCCATAGAAACCTTGTTAAAGGCGCCTAAATCTAAAGAAAGCAACAGATTAAACTCTACACATGTAAGAGGAAGATAAAGAAAATGTGGAAGTAGGATTGGCACGTGCCTACACCACCACAAAAAAGTTCCGTCGTTTTGTTATCTGGCAACAGACATTTCATTTGTCAACAGTAAATGGAAAAACAAGAAATACAGCCAGCCCATCATCTCCACACTTTTTCTTTTCCTGAAATAAAAGGTACCTCCAAACAGCTACTATAAGACATTGTAAATAAATAGCATACCATATTTTTCGGAGTATAAGATGCACCGAAGTATAAGATGCAGCAAGGTTTTGAAGAGGCAAATTTTTAAAAAAAGTAGGTAGGTAGGGAGAGGGAGAGAGTAGGTAGGTAGGTAGGTAGGTAGGTAGATAGAGGGGGAGAGAGAAATACAGTAGGTAGGTAGGGAGAGAGAGAGTAGGTAGGTAGGTAGATGGAGGGAGGGAGAGAAATACAGTAGGTAGGTAGGGAGAGAGAGAGTAGGTAGGTAGGTAGATGGAGGGAGAGAAATACAGTAGATAGGTAGTAAGAGAGAGAGAGTAGGTACGTAAGTAGTTAGGAAGAGAGAATAGGTAGGTGGAGGGAGAGAGAGAAATACAGTAGGTAGGTAGGGAAGAGAGAGAGAGTATGGAGGTAGGTAGATGTTTCCAGGTGTATTTATCCATGTGTTGGAGAAGGAAATTGCTGACAACCTGCAGCATCTAAGACATGCTTCTGCTGGCACAGCACTTGATCAATGTAATTCTCATCAATCACTCTAACTAAAGAGCTTTCCGAAAGGGAAAAAATTAAGTTTTTGCACTCTGCAAACCTCCTCAAAAGCCCCGTTTTTTGCAAAAATGAGCCTGTTTTTTTTTTTTTCCAAATAAAGGCATGAATAGTCTTGGGGGGGGCTTGCAGAGTGCTCCTGGTGGTGGTGGGGAATGAGCAAAAAACAGGCCTGTTTTTTGTCAAAAACAGTAGCACGCACAGCCTTATGGAGGCTTATAGAGTGCTGCTGGTGGCTGGAGGGGGCCTCCAGCAGCTCTCTGAAAGCCTCCACAAGGGTATGCATTGCCATTTTGGTGAAGTGGCGGTGCTTCAGGAGGCAAAAAAATGCTGTATTCGATGTATAAGACACACCCAGATTTTTAGCCTCTTTTTTGAGGAAAAAAAGTGTTCTTATACTTTGAAAAATACGGTATATCTTCTTTCTTCGCTTCTAATTTTTTATGCAGAAAGCAGAGAAAAATCATTTAAATATATAAGAACCTGAATAAAAACTAAAATAGAGATTTACAATCATGTTCCTATAGTTATCAGCCTGCCTATGACGATCCACTTTTACTGGCATATGATTCCCCATGTTTGTATGCCTCTGACTTTTTCCATGTTGCAAAGTTGATAGTTATGATCTCCCAATAGCATAGAAATCTGTTCTTGGTGGTAAAGTATTAACATTGAAACATAGCTGTCGGCTTGGACTCTGAAACTAACTTTCACTTGGATCAGAGCCCAGATAATTGAAAGAAAGAGCCAGATGAGCTCTACTGACACACTATCATCATCAATTCAATTCAATTCGAGAAGCAGAAGTTCTCTATAATAGATCTTATCAAATGCCCTTGAAGTTCCCTTATTCATGGCTTGGTCCAAAACCTAGCATGTATCTCTCATGTTGGCTCATTCTCAAAAGGAATCTCTGTGGCAAAAATGTAGAAACTTGGTTCAAGCACATTTACATACAAAGTTAGCAAATCACATTTGCATTTAAACTCAGGCTAGGTGACGAACCTATCTCCAGGATCCTATCCACCTTCCTAATGCTTTAAGCTGGGGAGAGGCAAAGTCCTTCTATCATGGCTGCCAAAACCCAGCAGCACATCAATATCTTGATTCCAGACAAGGAAATCTATTTAATACAACTATTGTATAATTTTACTTGTTTTGGATTGTCTGTACTTAGGCACTTGTGCTCTCCTTCCACGAGAAAAATTAAATGCAGTTCCATTTCATCAAAGGACTTCCCATCCGAGGCAACAGAGAGTGATATAAAATTTGTGTAGTTACTGGATCAATAATTCAGCCTCCAATTCTCAAATGCTCCTCCTTAATTGCAATGAAGAAGCATAACTTTTTATACATTGCTGCTGATCCAAACATATTATAATATACTACCAAGTTAAGTAAAACATTAATTATGAAATACACTCCACTCTTCTTCAACCAAGGAAAGAGATTTTCTTTTTAGATCAAAATAACTTGAGCCAAAACTCACCACTTGCACAACCTCTGCTTTCCTCTCATTTTCTAGTCTTCTTTTTAAGTTATCCCTCCTCCGCTGCTTTTTCTCCTAAAAGGAAAAAAAAAACTTTTATGCATGCTATATATCAGTCCAGTCAAAAATATGACCAAATAATTCCATAAAAATACAAGAATACAAATACGAACAGAAAAAACAGCATATGCAAACAGCTTTATAAACCCCAAAGCTGAATTTATTAATAATTCTCAAAAAGAAATAAGCAAAGTATGTATCAGCAGAAGAATGTTTTATTGAGTTGCTTATCACTTTAAAAGTTCTCACTCATTGAACATTTCCAGACTGATAAGCTGGAATAAAAGTTATCATTTTATGAGGTCTTCTCAAAAGTTTAAGCAGAACATGATGTGACTTTAGAATCTATGTGTTGAGACCTTCACTGAAATGAACAGAATATTTGTGGGATTTGCATAAGACAAAGGCAGCTGAAACCAGCAACATGAATGAATTAACTTTTGTGAATTAGCTAATTATTTTATTTGAATTGATTCAATTGGGAAAAATGAGGGGGTATTTTTTCACACTGGCACATAGCAGCATCTAAGTAGCAGCAATATCAAATACAGAAATTGTGGCATGACATCTAATGCAAGTGTCGTCATTTATCTATCTTTTCCCCATGGGTGGCCATGTTGTTTATTATGTCACTTTGTTTATGACATAAATAAAACAAGCATCAAAGTCTGGTATTACATCTTCACTCAATCTTTCTTAATATATAAGTAGGATCCTCATGAAGCTCTATTAACGTTTAACAGCAAAGATATGCAGAAATTCATATTCTGCTTTACAAAATAGTAGCATCATCAAAGTTATTCATTTATGCCAGAATAAAAGGGTAGCAATCCTATTTTAAACTTTCAATAGAAGAAATAAGTACAAAACCTTTTACCATATTTTTTGGAGTATAAGATGCACCCTTTCTCCTCAAAAAAGAGACTGAAAATCTGGGTGCCTCTTATACACCGAATACAGCATTTTTTTGCCTCCTGAAGCCCCGCCCCTTCACCAAAATGGCCGTGCATACCCTTATGGAGGCTTTCAGAGCTCCTGGGGGCTAGGGACGGCAGAAATGAGCAAAAAACGGGCTGTTTTTTGCCACCACCACCCAGCTCCCAGCAGCACTCTATAAGCCTATGCATGCAATTTTTTTGACGGAAAACGGGCTGTTTTTTGCTCATTTTTGGCCCCCCCACTCCCCCAGGAGCACTCTGCAAGCCCCTCTGGCTATTCATGCCTTCTTTTTGAAAAAAAACAACAACGGGCCCTTTTCACAAAAAAAGGGCTGTTTTGGGGAAGTTTGCAGAGTGCAAAAACTTCCCCCCCTTTGAAAAGCTCTTTAACTGATTGATGAGAATTACATTGATCAAGTGCTGTGCCAGCAGAAAGTCTAGGTGCTGCAGATTGTCAGCGATTTACTTCTCCAGCACATGGAAACATCTACCTACCTACCTACTCTCTCTTTCTCTCTACCTACCTACTTTCTCTCTCTCTCTCTCCCCATCTATCTACCTACCTAACTACTCTCTCTTTCTCTCTCCCAACCTAACTACTGTATTTCTCTCTCTCTTTTTCTCTCCCTCTCTGTCCCTCTATCTACCTACCTACTAAATTGCCTCTTCACACTCTTGGAGCGTCTTATATTTCGAAAAATATGGTAGATGCCAAATTCAAAATAGCTACAACAGATCAATCTGCAGGCCAAAGCAGAATGCCTTTGTGAATTCTATTCACAATTCTTGTACAGTATCAGAACAGAGGGTATGAGTTCAACAAACTTAGCACTAATTCTTTCCTACTAATTCAGTCCATAACCATGATGGCGAACCTATGGCACGTGTGCCACCTGCGAGCATTGCGCATGCGTCTCCTGCCATCCACCTAATTTTTGGGTCTCTCCTGTGCATGTGATTGGGGGGCATGCGGAAGACACGCACACATACTCTGGGGGAGCATGTAGGGGTGCTATGGTCTGTTTTTGGTCCCAGGAAGCTTCAGGGAGGCCTACTCAAAATGTGGCGCATGGGGAGGATCACGTGCACATGCGCAGGGGAGTGTTGCGTGTGCACTGCATTATGGATGTGGGTAGAATGCTTTTGGCATGCGACGATAAAAAGATTAGCCATCACTGGTCCATAGTTTAATTAGAGTGACAAAAAAATATCAGTGAAGATGATATCTGGAAAGAGATGCTTAGGGATACCTTATAGTTACTTAATAATATTATGGACGTATTGCTTCCATTGAAATGAACATATTTTACTTACCTCACGCTCCCTTTGTTTTTGTTCCTTCAGCTCCTGGGCAAAATCTTTGATCAACTTCTTTTCCTGACGTATTTTCATTTTTTGTTGCCAGGAAGTATGTAAAGGCTTATCCTGGATCATATGGGAAAACCTGGAGTAATGGGGAAAGCTAAAAATAAGTGCTAGAGTTTCAGCACTAGATGGTCTCACCTTACAAGACAGCCATAGTTTGCCTTAATAAAGCCTTACTGAATAACTAATATCAAATTGGTGCAATACACTGAGCCATATACTGCAACTAAACCAAACAATCTTAATAACATTTAGCATATTGTCGGAAGCAGATCTAGGATAAGAGTCCTGCGTACTCTTACTTGGCAATGAGTTCCAAGGAAACAAAATGCTTTTGCATATAAAAAACATTACCCTAATAAATAAGAATATTAAAAGCACACTATGATTTTAATTAGGGTGTGACACCAAAGTACAAACTCTCTAAAATTTACACTCAACTTGAACTGAAGATGAATATTAACATTTTCCTTTTTTTTTTGTAACATTGAACACTGGATTGGCATGAAGTGCATAAAATAAAATCTGTCTAGGAGAAGTATGAAGGGGATGCAGTGGCTCAGTGGCTAAGACACTGAGCTTGTCAATCAGAAAGATCGGCAGTTCGGCGGTTTGAATCCCTAGTGCTACATAACAGAGTGAGCTCCCGTTACTTGTCCCAGCTTCTGCCAACCTAGCAGTTTGAAAGCACATAAAAAATGCAGGTAGAAAAAATAGGTGGGAAGGTAATAATGTTCTGTGCGCCTTTGGCGTTTAGTCATGCCAGTCACACGACCACGAAGACGTCTTCATGGCTTTGAAACGGAGATGAGCACTACTCCCTAGAGTCAGCAACGACTAACACATATGTGCCCTTTTACCTTTAGGAGAACTAACCAATATACAGTATTTCTGTCTAACAAAGCGGTATAAAATACACATAAACGGCAACCCATTTCTCTTTAACTCAAAGAAGCTTTAAGATGAGTGGACTTCAACTCCCAGAATCCTTGCTGGGAATTTCTGAGAGTTGAAGCCCATATATCCTAAAAGTTGCTGATGTGGAGAAAACTTCCCCCAAGATGCTGCGTCGGATCACCTGGCGACCAAGATCGCATTCTTACCGCTTTTTGCCGGGGTCTTTCCATACCCGCCCAGATTTAGGCCTTCCTTTGGGAATAGGTGGTGCCTCCTTCCGCTTCTTACCCAAAGCAGTTACTTGCAGCTTCCCAGATCCAGCTTCCACTAAAGCGACAGCCCCTTCCTCGTTCTCCAGCTGCTGAAGTTGCTCACCCCGTTCCGGCTCTGGAGACAGTCGGTCGGCTTGCAGTTGCTCCTCGGGGATAAGCGCTGCCATTTCCTTCCTTTTGGTCTCTTCGCTACACACTCCCAGCGAAAAAACATGTGCTCTCCCTCCTTCCCCGCCACCCCACGAGGAAGACTCCAGTAGGACTCTTTCGGATGACGTCCCAAATGCGACGGACGCGGTTGCGCAGAATTACGAGCGACATAACGTTCTTTGTGGCCGTCCTCAGCAAATGCGGTATTCATTGGAAGTTATGTAAGCTAGAGCGGTTCCTTGACTAGAAAGAGGGAAAGTTTCACTTGTTCTTGAATACAACTTCCGGTATCCTCTGTCCATATGCGGGGCAAGAGTGGTAAAATTTCAGTACAATGGTCTTCGCTATGTAGTACCCTGTAAATATTTTGGGAACAGTATGGCCAGAATTCCGAAATGCATGCTGGCTGCGCATTATGGGCTTTGCAGTATAAATACACCTGGAAAGCGCTTAGTTGGGAAAGATCCATTAAAAATACCGTTAAGATACTCAATTAAAGCTGATAGTTGAAAGTTTTCGGTTTTCCAGGGTTTTTAAACAATTGTCTAGGGGACTTTTGATAAGGGTATTGCTTATTTTCTCCCTTTTTTAGAAGAAAAATATGGTGAAATATTTTTGGTGAATAGGTAATAATCGAACAGTGACAGTACTATCAAAGTTAATACACAACACTGATTAAAATACATTAAAAGCAGATAGAGCCATATAGTAGAATATAGTATTAATGTTCTATATAGTATTAATATAAAGTTCTACATAGTATTAATGAAACAGATCCTGTTTTCTGTATCGAATATAAGAAATGTATATGTGAACTTGTGAAAAGAAAATGAATTTAACATCATTTTGATATTCTAATATTTCAAATGCTCAGTGCTTAAAAATAGCACAGAGACTAAAGAGAAATAAACTGATAATTGTATAAATTTCTATGGATCAATGGTCCACAATATGAGATGCATGTATTTGTTGTATTGTTACATATTGTGTCTAATTCCCTGGAATAAAGTTATTAAGATAACTAGAAGTATCTTTTAATTTATTTTCGATTTTTATCCTATCTTTGTTTATAGCAATCTAAAGTTGTTTTACATATTAAAAATAGAATATACAATAATGCAATCAAAATAAAAACTAAAACTAAACTATGTATCATTTACTATTTCCTTGAGAACCTTTAATCATGTTTCTGACAAACAGAATTTTCAGAAATGTGTTTTTCATTGATTTAAGTAATTGATTAGATTAATTAAGAGGCAATTGCCTAAACAATGAGCCATTGAACAGTAAATTATGATTTGTCAGATTATCAGATTTCTTTCCTTATTTGAGATAATCTATTTTTGGTTTATTGTAGCACATTCTGGTACATTAGAATGGTTTATAAATGCAGCTCAGTAAATAAATAAAATTGTAGCCATAAGGTAGTATAGAATACATGCATATATTTAGTTTATGCATTGTATGATAGCTGTACCTGGTATGCAAATATATGCATTAGACACCTGCTGACAAAGCTTTTACATCAACTGCAGTTACTGGATGCTTTTTAAGGTATAGTAGTTGAGATGTATTGTAACAAAGCTAAGTAAAACAGACTCAACTAGAGTCAGCTGATACACTGGTACTTATATAAATATATTCTTTGATGTCACTATAACCTCTAAATTCAATGATAGTTATAGTGATTTAGAACCTTTAATCATGCTCTGGCAAAGAGAATCTTCAGAAATATGTTTCTCGTTGATTTAAGAAATTGGTCAGATTAATTAACAGGAGAGGCAATTGCCTGAATAATGAGCCATTGAAGTATACTGGGCCTAAGATGGAACCTTCTGGTACTCCACTGCTACTTTCTTCCAGATATACCATAGTATCATTAAGACCTACTTGTTGAGTAGTTTGTCAGCCAATTACAACTCCATGTTGGTGATGGAGTCTACCCTACATTTTTCTAAGAAGTAGGTTGTGGTCTACTTTGTTGAATGTTTTACTAAAATCTAAGTATACTAAGTCCGCAGCATTTCACTAGTCCACCCCATAAGCTGTTTTACAATCCTCAGGTAGTTCCTTGATGCTCCAGGATTTTTGAAAGGTATTGTGTAATGGTTCCGAGATAACATCTGCCAGCTTCTTCAGATCTCTGTGATGTAATCTGTCAGGTTCCGTAATTTATATTCATCAAGATCAGATAGGTGTTCTCTTACCATTTTCTTGCTTATTTTAATTTTTATTTCTAGTCTGCCTTTTACGGTTATGTTTTGGGTAGGTTGGACTATAGTTTCTTTTTGTGTGTGGACCAATGCAAAGAATGAGTTAAGCCACTCTTTCTCTCTACAATCTGTATTGTCCTTGCAATCTTCTTGCTTTAGTGGACCAACTGTTTCCTTGACTTTTTTCTTGTTATTTATATGTTGAAATAAACTTTTTTATTATCTTTGACTTTTGTTACAAATCTTTGTTCATTTTGAGCCTTTGCTTTCCTGATTTCATCTTTGCATATTTAGGTTATCTGTTGTTATTCTGCCTTAGTTATGTTTCTCTTTCCAATAATATAAGTTAATGATTGAGTTAACACAAGGTGTCTGTCTCATCCCATTAAAGCTAATTTAATGGCTACAGATTGCATTCTTGGGGTAGGGAAGCAGCAAATTTCCCCAACATGCTGAATGCTTTCATAAGGTGTTAAAACACTGTAGTGGACAAGACAGAACTCTGAAGCACCATGGATCAATTATCTAGGCCAGCTGTCCCCAACGTTTGCAGCTTGGCTGCATGACTGGGCAGGAAGCAGTTTCAGGAACATACTCTAAATACCCCTTTAACTGAATTTGCTCTGAAAATAAGTTTCAAATGTATCTGGAACTTTGGGGCTCCCACAGTCTCAATTATCACACCCAAGAATAGAATATTTAAAATTGGTCTATAATTATTATAAGAAAATCTTTTTCACATATTTTCATATTCTTATAGCTACCTCTTTTGAGCAGTTAGGAACACATTCCACATTCTGACACATTGGTTGCCTGTCTTAATCAGGGTGTCTGAACTAAGTGGCCAATTAGGAAGGAAGAGTTAAGCAAATTGATAAGTGCCCCCCCCCCCCTCTCTCTATCTATTCTCTCAATATCCTCAAAAGCTGCAAGCTATATGAACGGGGCAAGTTGTCAAATTTCCCTGTGATCTAGAATGCAAATTTAAAACCAGTTGCACAAATCAACTGCATAAATCCAGTTGATTTAGCTTGCAAATAAAGATGAAAATTGCTTACAATTGGCCTCTGAAAGTTCTAGCTCTTTCTCCTCGTGACCCGAAAATCGCGCTCGACGAAAGCGCGCATTTGACGTCATCACAGAGCGACGAAAAAAATTAAAAATTGAAATAAAAATAAAATTAAAGCAAGCCGATTCACATAAAGGTAAAGGTTAGGTTTAGGTTTAGGTTAAGGGTTAGGGTTAGGTTTAGCGTTAGGTTAAGAGTTACGTTTAGGGTTAGATTTAGGGTTAGGTTTGGGGGGGTTAGGGTAAGGTTTTTGCTTTATTTTTACATTTTTCGATCACAGCGTGATGTTTTTGTCGCGCTGTGATGACGTCAAATGCGCGCTTTCGTCGAGCGCAATTTTGTCCTCCGCGATTTTGTGGTGGAACCCTTTCTCCTTACATCTTGCTGGAGATGTTGGGCAGTGTGAAAAACACCAGTGGCCTGTTCATCTATATATTATGGAGGCAAATAAGCTCTGCATGCACTACTCTGGGTTGGGGCTTTAAACGGGTGTAAAAAAGGGTCCATTTTCTATTCAATTTGATTCATTACAAGAACCCCTTATGTAGTTACAATCTACATTACAAATGCTCTTTTATATTTGAGCTATTATGATCAATATGATTGGGATATTATTTTGTTTAAAGCTCTCTCTACGAAGAAACAAGACGATATGGATTGCATTTCAAGATTTATTACATGGTTTGAATTTTGTAGCACCAGATTTCATCGTATGGCTGTAACAGGAATTATTGGGACATGAGCTTGCATAGAGGGGGGAAAAATCCTCGGGAAGTTTCTACCTTACATTTATTAGCACACTTACTCACACCAAGAAATTTGGTTTTGTAATATGAATACAAAAAATCAAACGAACACTAAATGTAATACAATTAATCAGAAATAGTATATAGAAACATAGGACTCTACAGTACAAAGATCCCAATTCAAAAATGCCAGGGAGATTACTATATGTAGCATGTACAGAGCTCCTGCTAGGAATATCGTAAAGCAACTATATCTTTGTTGGGTCCTGCTGCCCCTGTCCATAACTGATACACAAACCTGGGAAAAGATTTAATTTATAGTATTCCCAGCAAGTGTTACAAAAGCAGGCACGTTCAATAAATCACGTTTTCCTTTCAGAGCTGGATCTTTACATAATCCTAGTAAGAAACTAGAAAATTGGCAAGAAAGTACAAGAAATATTTCAGATAATTACATATTAACATACATTATCCAAAGTAGTATTAATGCAACTGTTAAGAATAGTTATTTCAATGCAAATATCAATGTGAACATGGCAAGTTATATTTACATAGTTTAGAAATCTAAAGGCATTTGTTTCATTTTTTCCCATTACAATAAGCACCCATTACTCTATTTTTAAAAAACCCATTAGAAATGGAAGTACTCATAATGTTTGTATAAGCATTACATGCAGCAATGCAGTCATTCTGGAATCTGTCTTATTATAAAAGAGATCTACATAAACTCCCTAAAATTCATGTTTTTGAGTTGAAGCACAGATTATTTGGTGAAATGGCTCTTTGTTTACACAGCTTTAGGAGTAAAGCTGTAAACATAATAAGGTCATTTTATCTGCACCAAAGTGCTTGTAATGTCATGAAATCTAGGAGGGAAAGGATGCAGTCTAGAGGTGTTACGAGGCAACTCGGTCCAAATATTACGTGTGAGAGAAAGAGGGTGAAAACCCATGACTCTATAATCAGAAATAATTTCTATTTCTTTTCTGCAATTTTTGTATGCTTTTCTTATTTCTTTTCCTTCTTCCCTTTTATTCTAAATGTTAATTCTTAATAGTTTATGTCATCTTAAAATTGTAGTAGTTACATATAAAAAAGAAAAGTGAACTTGAAAAAACTCAGAAAGCCTACTTAGAAAAAGCTCTCTCTCGTACAAACGCACAGAGGAAAATATACAAATTTAAGGCGATTCCAAATAGATGGCCTCTTATGGTGGAGGACAGGGAAGAACTTGCAGATAATCTGTTTCTTCTTCATTAAGACCCCAAAGAGCTACAAGTGGAAGGGAATGATGGTAGAGCCCTTGTATTATACAATTTAGAACCGCCAGCACACATCTGATTGGTGCTTTTCAGGATATGAACATTGATGAAACTACAGAGGATCTTTCATAATACAGGGAATGTAACAGACATTGCATTTAGGATAAACCTGTGGTTGCCCTGTATAGGAGAAGCTGCTCATAAACAAATACAAAACTTGTTTTCCATTTCTTGGTTGAGGCAGATGTTTGGGATTTAGCAAGGGAAGGAAAGGTTTACTGGAAAGGTAAAGATAGGAAGGTCACACTCATAGAGCTTCAAGCCAAGGAAGCATATATAGTAGAGTACAATTCACCATTGTGTGACAGGACAAGAGAAACCACTTGTCTTCATGATGCCTGGAAAATACACACAAAAAAGATTAGTCTAGCATCTGTAAAGGTTTTTAACCATTTAATTGCTCAGGAATAACAAGTTCGATTTTCGGGCATAATTCCCAAAATAATAGAATCAAAATGCCTGGAGAACATTTGGAAATCTCTAAACGGTAACAGAAAGAAGTTCAGGATTTGAGAGTCCCCAGAGTTTGAAAATCAGAAGGAAGTTCTGGTGCACCTTTTCCAACTAATATATTTTATCACAAGGCATAAGCTTTCCTGAGCTGTGGCTTATTTCGTCGTGTGTATAGAGTGATGTGGATTTAATAATATTTGTTAGATATGAAAAATACTATTGGACTTTTCTGATAATTTTTTTTTTTGCTATTATGGATTATACAGAATTCCAACAGAGTTGGAAAGGACCTTCGAGATCTTCTAATAAGAACCTGCTGCTCAAGCAGAAAACCCTTTACTAGAACCTTTTTGTCCTCGTGTGCCAAAATTGTGCATGTGCATTCAATAGCACATGTGTGCGTGCCTCACACCCACAATGCAATGCGCCCCGCCCATCTGCGCATGCAACAGCCACCCCTGCACATGGAAACAAACTTCTAGGTTGCTCATTGGGCCCATTTTTTGCCCTCCCCGGGCTTCGGAGGCTTTCCTGAAACCTGGGGAGGGTGAAAACTGCCTTCCTAGACCTCCCGGGAGGCCCTCTGAAAGCCAGAAATGAATCGTTTCCGAAGTTCCGGTTGGCCTGTTGGGCCCGTTTTTCACCCTCCCCAGGCTCCAGATACTTTCCTGAAGCCTGGAGAATGCGAAAACAGCCTCCCCTGGCCCTCCAGAAGGCTGAATATCAGCTGGCCAGCACGTTCATGCGCGCTGGAGCTGACGGCTCACATCCTGGCAGATATGGCTCCGCATGCCACCTTCACCATCACGGCCCTATACCATTTCAAACAAGTGGCTGTCCAACCTCTTCTCAATAACCTTCAGTTTTATTCTCACCGTCAGGAAATTTTTCTTTAGTTTTAGGTTGGGTCTCTCCTTGATAACAGAGTTTATCTAGCTCATTGATTAACTTGGCTCTCCTCCTTTATAGCCTTCAAACCTCATGGTTTAAGACTACATTTGCTACATTAGTAACCCAGAGAAAAGTTTTCATTCTCACCATTGGATGATAGGTCTGTTGATTTTGAGTCTTGAGCCTAATCATGGCTATGATAGCTAAGGATACTTCAAGAAGCACAAAGATGAGGAACACAGAGTTCAGGCCAAATGACAGAATCTGTGGGCAAAATCACATGCAAATTACCACCCTCTACCTGATTGTAAATTCCTCTGTTATATAAACCACAGAACTGAAAACATTATCATTATAGTTGCTTGGAACTACAGGAATTCATATCTCAGTGAAGAACAATTAATTAACTCAAAACCAAAATATTACTCAATTATTTAATTTAGTTACACTTGATATACATTTAGCTTACTTTAGCATATGTTGGTAACTTGGAGCTTATTTGCTCTTTTTGTACCACCTCACTCCAGGAGTATTGCCTGAGCCCCTTTGAAATAAAAAAGGGGGGTACAGGTGAAGACTACAGGAGTCACCTACTGTGATTCTCAAAGTCAAAGGGGATGGGCTTCTCCTTGTCTCAGCTTCATCCTTCCCATGCAAGACATGAGCTTTTCCAGAATTTTGCCTAGGGTACCACCTTGCTTGAGTAGCCAAGATTGGAATGTAATGTAATGGCTTCATTCACTCAGGCCTTATCCTTCTCTTGCGGAAAAAGGCAGGTGATGACCGCATTAGGCTTCATGTCATCTTCGGTGTTTTTAGTTTCTTTTTATAGCAATAGCACTTAAGACTTATATACCGCTTTGCAGTGCTTTACAGCCCTCTTTAAGCAGTTTACAGAGTCAGCCTATTGCCCCCAACAATTTGGGTCCTCATTTTACCAACTTCAGAAGGATGGAAGGCTGAGTCAACCTTGAGCCTGGTGAGATTCAACCTGCCAAATTGCAGGTAGGCAGCCTGCAGAAGTAACTTGCAGTACAGCATTCTAACCACTGCGCCACCACCGGCTCTTATGTTAACTTTTTCCTTGTATTTCCAGTTTTCTTTTTTTGTGTGGCTACAAATCTATTGAACAAATTTTTATGATGAATATGAAGACTGAAAAAGCAGTAAGACATCAGGATGCATGTCCCTCCCTACAAATGAGATCTTTTCTGTCACTAGCAACTGAACAGTGCAGGCAGCAAAGAGTTGCATAGAACATGCACGGTTATACTCATAATAATTACTGCTGCATTCAGGAGATGATAAGCAGGGAAGTGTTGCACAGAAATAAATGCTAAGATGGGAAGGCTGAATAAGTCAAAATTCAAGAAATGATATCACAAGTTTCTCAATCAATATAGAAAGTATGCAGTAATTGGATTTAGACACTATACTCAGAAATAATGTTTAATTTTGACTGTGAACCCAACCACTGTGAATTGTTAACATTAATTTGTGACTTGGGGTGTTGCATGTATTTGGATGTACTATGTTAACTCAGTCAATGTCTTTGTTTCCAGTTAAAAATACCTGTGTAACACAATATAATTATAGTTCTGCAAAAGCCACAAAAACAGTACAAAACAAAATAAATATCCTAATAGAGAACAGGGCTCATATCTATACCAAATTTAGACAAGTTGAAGAGTCTTTAAAGGTCTGACTCTTACTATGTCAGAATCATTTCAATTGCTGCTACATACACATGAAGGAAGGTCAGGAATTTACCTGATGATAATTTCGGCAATAATGACTGTGGTTCGAGTCACATGGGTTTCCTTCTTTAACAGTTTGTGCAATCTCAATACCATGTAGGATTATAGCAACCAGTCCAGCTACACAAAATATCACGTTGGCAAAGAAAGAAGATTTCACCTACAGCAATATATTAGATAAAGGTTAGTTGTTACACATCTTGTTTAACTCTTAGAAGCATCTGTCTATATACTACTAAAACTCTTGTCATGATCTTTAAAAATGGAATAGAATAGAATAATTTATTGGTCAAGTGTGATTGGACACACAAGCAATTTGTTTTCGGTGCATAAGCTCTCAGGGTACATAAAAAATACATCCATCAAGAATCATAAGATACAACACTTAGTGATAGTCATAGGACACTAAATAACCAGGCAAAATGGAGCATCATAAATTAACCAGGCAAAATGGAGCATCATAAATTAACCAGGCAAAATGGTGCATCATAGGGCAACAATTATTGAACCAAGGTACCTCAAACCGGCTAACTTACAGAATGAATCAAAAATACAGGACTCATGACTCCCAAATAACATTTGAGAAAGTTGAAGTTGCTTCATGGCTGCTGCTGTAATGATGGGCTGCAGCTCCAGTCACATGATCTTTATTTTCAATATTCTGTGACAGTTTTCCAGACAGATTTGCAATCCTTTGCTCCCCGCCCCCTCCCGGCAGCTATTTACTTGTCTGTTGAGATGGGAAAGGGGAAGGAAGGCAGGGAGGGAGGGAGGAAGAAACCCCCCCACAAACACTTTCCCCAGCCCGCCCACCTGTATTTTTCCTGAGCTGAGCTGCCCCCTCAACACCTTCCATGACCCACACCATCCTTCTCTCGCCTTCACATGGCATTTGGCTCCTTTTCTCCTGCATATTGCCTCTCCTTCAGAGGTGGTATTCACCTGGTCCTCTCCAATTTGGGCGAACCGGTAGTGGCTGCTGTGGGAGACTCCGCCCACCCGCCCCAATGTAATGCGTGACCTTCTGTGCACATTTGGGAACCAGTAGGGAAGATAAGTAAATCATATCACTGCTCTTCTTGCCTCTTACAAGCTAAAATACTGAAATGTAGCATGTCAGTAATTCTGATTTCTACTAGCAGGAAGGAATTATACCACTCATAAGCTCATTGGAGCAACTATAATTTAAAGGGAGAAAACAATTTTGCTCCAGTTTCAACTAAAACAATGCAAAGCTAGGAAGACATTGACCTAGTCCCCCAAAACAGGTTGGCATATGATCAAATGTCAAGAGTTGATTCTAACCTGGTGCAAACTCTTCATGCAGATGTTCCTTTAGTTATCTTGGTCAAGTGTGAGTCTTTTCCCGTTTGAATCTAATTGCAGCACAAAGAGACCAGTGAATCCCCACCCCCTCTCTCATGATATTGCTTTCAAATAGCCTCCACCTCAGATGTGAGGCAGCCTTGAGTTTTCTTTAACTATACTGGTATCCCTTAATTCAATGTAGATTTCCCTGTAGATACAATCTAACGTGTCACTAACCATTCTCTTGGTGGCATATTCAGATAATTCCTTGAATTTGCTTAGACACTTTATATTAGTGTGGGCAAGTGTTTTTCCCTCTGTTCTCAGGCACTGTCCTCCAAGATTATTTTCTTTTGGGCTGCAGGACGATCCAGTTCTTTCAAGTGGCCTTTCCTCAGTACTTATTAACTTTCTAAGTCAATCTCCATCCCAGAGACCTGAATCAGCCCAAACAGGAATGAGAGCAGTGAAGTAGTGAAGCCAGCTCTCTCTTTATTGCTTCATGCTAAAGTGGCTTTACCCGAGGGAGAAAAAAACAACACAAAGCCGGACTGATAAATCTGGCAACATACTCACTAGCTGCTTGGATTGTCTTTTCTCAACTTCTAACAACAAGGACCCAGCGATCAAGAGCTACAAAAGCAAAGAAAAACAAACAGCAGGTATAAAGATGAGCCTATTTTACATTGCAGAACCAGTGTTCCTAGAATCAGGCTGTTCCTACTAGTCATTTATTAATTAACTTGATTTACATCCTTCTTCCTTACTCAAGCACTAAATCCTGAAGGCAACTAAAAGATGAGAAAAAGCCTATTCCAGTTTCCCTTATGGGTAGGTCAAGGCATGCCAGTTGAATTTGTGTGGAAAATGCTCAGAAACTTAAAAATCCTCCACATCAAAGAATGTATCCCTTAACTTGGCGTCTTTGGCTTACATTGGATTTTAACTTCACTGCTTTCTAATCAGCACTGATATTATGGGAACTGAATTCTAAGATATCTGGAAAGCACCAAGTTGTAAAAAAAATGTGTAAGGAAAAATTTGTGTTGAACAAACATATTGTCTACTGGGGGAAGGGGAGAGCAGGTTCTAGATCTCTCCCTGGTTCTGAAACTATACAGCACCCTGCAGAAGCTTCTACAGACTGAAGATGGGTAAATCTTTGTGCCTCTCAAAAAGTTTGCTTACCAGGATCCCAGTCCAGAAGTAAATGCCACTTTGCACAGTGACGGTGTAGCTTCCTTGAGCTGCTGTCAGGGCAATGCCAAAGCTCAGATGGGTAACTCCAAAAGCAATCTGCAAGATCTGAAGGAAAAAAGAAAAGAGGGTGCCAAGTAATATATTTAGATGTCTAAAGCATTAACATCACCACCTAACAAACCCAAGGAGTATTTTGTGTTATGCGTTGTGCTATGTCAAAAGTTTTAATGAGAAGTTTCCTACAACATCAAGTTTTTCCTCTATTAGAAAGAGTATTTTGGATAAGACAGTAATATTAAAAAAAGGAGGGGGAAGATGAAAATCACACTCAGAATTATAAATGAAACCAGTGCCATCATTTCAACTAAATGGTTAATAATTAACTCCTTAAATATGTTCTTGGGATTTCAGCAAATGATTTGCAAGTAGCTGGAGAGGGACCATTCAGTGCCCTCCTTGTGCTGCCTCCTCCTCCTCCTTTGCTTTGCTTTTTCTTTTTTAAATGCAATCCTCATTTTTTTTAAAAAAAGAAATGTAGAATGAACTTTGAGCATTGGTTAAGAGGAGTCTAGCAATACTAAACCCTTTAGGGATGCCATGCTAAAAAGTAGAACTTTGTTTCCCAGGCCCTCCAAAACCAAAAATCTTTCTAGGTTTGCAAGGAGTCCAAGGTTATTCTTATATATCTGATTACCAACAATCCCAATAGAAGTAGTACAATAGCAAAAATATCTGCTAAAACTATATTCACACAAAATAACTGTAATGTCTTTGAGGTATGAGCTTCTTTGCATAATCAGGGATTATGCAAAAAAATGTAGGTGTAGCAGTCCAGGTAGTAAATTCTACTAGAATAGAACTGGGGAATCGGGAGAGGAAGGATTAAGCCATGTTCTCCCTCTACATAAGGATCGCCCAATAAAAATTTAGCGTACCTTTCAGTCGCTAGCATAATCACATAAAAATGAAAGTCTGTGATTCTACTTATAATTCAATTTGTTAACAAGTCTTTCTTGAATGGTCTTGAGGACCTGAGTTGTCTCACAAAGAAATGCAGAAGTTTTCACAGACTTTGGGCTTAATTGGAGAAATCTGGAGAGCCTTACCCCAATCACATTGAGCAGGGTATTCTTGATCTTTTTCTTATGGGTTAGTAGGAGCTGAGATGTTGCAGAACCAGAGTCAATGAATCTGACAGTAGCTGCCGGTGTTGGCAGAGAACCTGTCTGTGGGACTGTTTGAGTGAGGATCCTCACATTTCCATGTTCTGTCACAGTGCTGGCCATTTCTAAAGAAAACCAAATGCATAATTAGCAAGAGCCAAAATGAATGTGTTCCAGTTTGAGAGACCGCCTCCTGCCAATTACCTCCTCTCGATCCATCAGATCTCACAGATTAGGCCTCCTCTGAGTGCCATCTGCCAGCCAGTGCCGGCTGGCAACTACGCGGAGGAGAGCCTTTTCAGTAGCAGCTCCGACCCTCTGGAACGATCTCCCCGTGGAGATTCGTACCCTCACCACCCTTCAGACCTTCCGCACAGCCCTCAAGATCTGGCTATCCCGCCAGGCCTGGGGGTAAAGAGCATAATCCGCCCCCACCCGAAAGTTGAATGAATGTTGCTCGATTTTTAATTATATATTGTGTTATATGTCATTGTATGTTCCCCCTCCCATATAAGTTGTTAGCCGCCCCGAGTCCCCTCAGGGAAAAGGGCGGCCTATAAATAAACTTATTCTGTTCTATTCTATTCTATTCTATTCTATTCTATTCTATAAGAATCTTGGTGAACCAATATTTAAAATGAATCTGACCAATTCAAAAAATAGTGGAATTGTTTTCCCATTTGATACATTACACCACTTTCTAGCCTGGTGCCTTAACCACTAGACTAAACCGGGAGTCCCCAACCTTTTGGACCTCAGGGACCATTAAATTCATAATTTTAAATCCAGTGGACCACTAATATGATCTGCCTAATGACTGGCTGGGTGGGCATGGCTAGGTGGTCATGTGACTGGATGGGCATGGCAAACTTGATGTCATTCATGTTACCTCACTGGCCTCTACTCACCCCTTTCCTCCCAGCCACTCGTCTCCCACCCGCCCAGACTCCTTAGGGCCCCAATAGGAAGTTGTGGAGGTAAGCAGCCACCACAAGAAAGAGTTGGCAAAATAGCTATCTCAGTTCAAATTGGATCTGACCAAGGAGGCTCAAAAGAAGCATCTCACTCAGAGGGAAGACCTGTGGGAGTGCAAGGCCAAGTACTGGCACCCGGAGGCTCAGCGGGCTGAGATGGTCAGCCAGTTCCAGGCCATGATACAGTCCCACTGGAACAAGCCCTGCCAGCTCTTTGCCACCAGCGGTGCTTCCCTCCATCCTTTGGCCAAAGCCCCACACCAGGAGGTTGAAGGACACCTCAAGTCGGAATTCCTGCCCCCCTCGGACCTGCACAAAAAGACCCCAAAGCGTCTCTGTAACAACACAAGTGTTCATTGCATATATTTGGCCCAGGGGCTATAGTTTGAGGACCCCTGATTTAATGCAATATAAAAAATGCAAAAAAAAATTCTGCAGACCACCACAATTTTCTCATGGACCACCAGTTGGCGACCGCTGGACTAGACCAAACTGGCTCAGATTCCAATTAACTTCTATTCCAAGAAATGTTTCACAAATACTGTTACCAAGCTTAATACCCCCCTCCAAATCCTATATCTGTTTGTTTGATTTCTATTTCTGAGAATTTTGTACTGGTTTTCATTACAGAAAATACTATTTTATTATTTTTTTAGTCCATTTATCTAACCTTACCTAGATGATTTTCAGTTTTTTTGAGGGGGAGATATATAATTATAT
The DNA here is from genome assembly GCF_051295495.1 of Thamnophis sirtalis. Lineage (NCBI taxonomy): Eukaryota > Metazoa > Chordata > Lepidosauria > Squamata > Natricidae > Thamnophis > Thamnophis sirtalis. The sequence goes on along the minus strand of NW_028261381.1, from coordinate 67,266,901 downwards.
ATATATATATAATTTTTTGCATCATTTACAAATTTGATAAGCATTTCTGCTACTTGTTTACCAAAGTCATGGAAAGAGTGGTAGGTCCAGGACTAAACAGACGCTCAACTTAATAAGCCACTTGAGTTTTGCAACCAAGTTTTGCAACCTAAACAAGAAGTACCAGCTTCATTAAACCATAGTAGCAAGTTCCAAAGCTGATCACCAGTTAATTACTTTTAGGAGTGATTGGTTATTCCAATCAAAAGTTTTTATTGTGCAATTTCTTGCATTCATAGGAATCCAGACGGTTTCAATATTTCATTATTTTCCATGATCCACCTCCTTCATATAACTATATGTATCGCTTAACAACTATGCATAAAAGATTGCAAAACAGAATGTGTCTCGCTTCATGACATCATTTAGTGAAGACATTCTAGTCCTAATTGTGGTCATAAGTCAAGAACTACCTGTATTGAATAAGGGGCAATTTTGTGGGTTCAGAAAGCACGCTAAGCTCAAACTAAGCATTTTGGCTTAATGAAATGTAGGAATCCAGCCTATATTTATGGTGCTTCCAATCAAAAGTTTATTGTGCAAATTCTTACTGCATTCATAGGAATCCAGAAGGTTTCCATAGTTAATTATTTTTCATGTGTAACTGACCCACATCCTTCATATCATATTCAGAAGGCCACCATGTGGAAGTTTAGGAGAATTACAGTGTGTTTCCTAGCCTTATTAATGATAAAGCAAAACAAGTTTTAGAAAGAACATTTTCCATTTCTTCTACTTTAGGAGTTGATTTCACCATCTCCACAGACATTTTCATGTTTCCTTTTTTGGCAGTAAAGAAAAATGTTCCAGTCAGCCTGTTCATCATGTATGTGAATTGCTTGCTTCATTCTTGCATTGTACAACTGGAAGGAAATGAAAATAGCAGCATATGACTGGAAATGTGGCAGAATTTTAGGGTCGGCCTGGAAGAGATGCTATTAACACAAAGAGCAACTACATCAATGGACTTTTCAAAGCAAATAGCAAGACCCAATCCAGATGGACAGCCTGGGTGGGGAATAGAGGACCCCACCAGGGCTCCAAAATGGAGCTAGAACCTCACACCTGCGATATCTTTAAATTTTATATTGTTTTTGTTTGTTTCCTAGTATAATTTGATTGCTTATGAGTAACCTATGACTATCACTAAGTATTGTAGCTTATGATTCTTGATGAAAGTATTCTAATTTATTTTTCTTTATGTACACTGAGAGCAAAGACAAATTCTTTGTGTGTCCAATCACACTTGGCCAACAAAAAATTCTATTCTATTTATTTCTATTCCTATTCATTTCTATTTCTATTCCATTCCCATTCCTATTCTATTCATCTACCTTGGTCCTCCGAAGCACAGCGATGATGACCAGATTTTTAAAATAATCAACCTACCAACAACCTTGCTGCAAAAGTCCACCCTCGAGGACAAAGTGAGAAAAATTAAATTCCTGTCTGGATACTTGTGTGCAGAAGGCGAAACGCCTTTCCCCGTTCAACTCTGACGCCAATACCACCGGGAGCTCTGCGCTTTTGCTGACTCCTCTCCCACTCCGAAGACAACTGAAATCCGTACTCCTTTTCCACTACACTCTTGCTAATACCAAAAAAAAATAATCTAATAAAGAAGATCACATCTGAATGTTTAGGTGCGTGCTCTGACTGGGCTTTGCCTCCAGGGAAGCAACACAGTTCCCTGAACCCGCGTAGTTTCTTGTTTTCACCACGCCCGCTCCTTCCTCTCACCGAAAAACACAACGCCGGTGCAACAGGAGCCGGGGAGACACTCACCGCTTCTTCCCTTCTCTAAGCTTGCGATCCTTGGCCGGCAGTTGCCGCTGACCCAAACCTCTTTCGTTCCCCGCGTCCGCTTCCCAACCCCGAGAACAGGCAGCTGCGGTCGGTACCCCTCGCTGGCAGTTTCGCTCGCATCGCCTTTCCAGGAAAGAAAGCGGAACGGAAGCCAGCAGGGGCGGCGAAACGCCGAATCTGGACTCTGCGCGCGCGCAAAGAGGTTGCTGTTGCTTCCCGGAGTTCTTCCGTAGCGGCTAATTTGGGGACGCTTCTTAGAATGGTTACTAAATGCAGCGTCGCCAAAGATTGTAACGTATCGATAGAATAAGATGAAGATGCGGGAAGCAGCTGTTCCGATTGAGAAATGATTATTCCTAACAAAAGTATATGTGCTATTTTAGGGAAATGCTGCTTTAAAAATGTATTTGCTTTTTTATGTATGTATGTATATATGCTATCTATCTATCTATCTATCTATCTATCTATCTATCTATCTATCTATCTATCTATCTATCTATCTATCTATCTATCTATCTATCCATCCATCCATCCATCCATCCATCCATCCATCCATCCATCCATCCATCCATCCATCCATCCATCTCTTAATTTCCTAGTTCTTAACCACCCTCTCTTTAGGAGAGGGGCTGTATCTACAATATAATTAATAAGATTAACATTAAAATCAGGCTTACTTTAAGATTTAAAAGTTTTAAAATTACAAAAATAACATTACATTACAAAAGGTGAGAAATTCCAAGAAGGAGGGGTGTGTGTGTACTAGCAGTTGTTAATGGGGGAGGGGGGAGGAGTTCTCCTGGGGTCAGCCAGCTCCAGAGTTGTGTGGGTCTCTGTATCCCTCAAGCAAGGCCCTCCAGCCACTAAGTGTGTCATTTAATGGGGTGAAAATTAATTTTTGATTTTTTTTCCTGGTGTGGGGTTCTAAAAATACGTGTTTTTAACACCAAGAATTCAAATCTGTTATTTTTGTAATTGCACATTTAGTTCATATGAGAAAGCCACATCTGATCATATACCCCACAAATACTGTTAAGTTTATCTTCTCAAAATTATATGTTGTGCAATGGTGGGATTCATTTTTTTTTTACTATTGGTTCTGTGGGCATGGCTTGGTAGGCGTGGCAGGGGAAGGTTACTGCAAAATCCCCATTCCTTTCACAGCCGGCATGAACATTTGTAGAATCTCCTCCAATGACCATGGGGATGCTGCCACGGTCATAAGTGTGAAAAATAGTCATGACTCACTTTTTTCAGTGCCATTATAACTTTGAATGGTCACTAAACAAACTGTTGTAAGTCAAGGACTACCTGTACTTTTAGACTTGCAAGATTCTGTTTATGTAGCCTTACATAAACTACCTAGGGAAGCTGATACATGTGAACCATAGGACATGCTGTAACCATCAGGGATGGCTAACCTTTTTATTGTTGGGTGCCAAAAATGCAAGGGTATGCACCTGATAGCGCAGGTGCGTGCTTGCACCCATCATGCAAAGCACGATCCCATATGTGCCTGCACGTACAACCCCCCACCCCATGCTCCCCCCTCCCTGTGCGCTGCACTGCTCACTTTCAAGCTGACCTTGGTATTTCCTCGGGGGGGGGGGGCAGAAGAGTCTGTTTTCACCCTCCCCAGGCTTCAGGAAAGTCTCTGGAGCCTGGGGTGGTTGAAAAACTTTGGTAGGCTTGTTGAGCCCATTTTTCGCCCTCCCCAGGCTCCAGAGGCTTTCCTGAAGCCTGGGGAGGGTGAAAATGGCCTCTTCCGCACCTCCGGGAGGCAGAAAATCAGCTGGCTGGCAAAAAATTGCACTGGAGCTGATAGCTTGCCTGCTGGCAGATATGGCTCCATGTGCCACCTGTGGCACTTGTGCCATAGGTTCGCCATCAGGGTTCTAGATCTAATCAGATGTTTTGCATCATTGAACAAGGCAGTCCTGCAGAGATCTAGGCCATTAGCTTTGAAAGGCCTTAAGCATTAATCAATAATGAATTTATTCTGTAGATACATTTAACATGGCTTTACATGTTTTTTAATGAAAAGATTCATAGTCCCATCCTAGATATAAGCCTTCTGCAACTTGGCATTCTTGAAATGTGGCACTTCCCAGCCAGAATGGTGAAAATGTTTATTATCTAGCAATTTGAACCACTGAGGTCTGAAAAGATCTGGAGAATGTTCTGCTAAAGAAATTTGGAATATGCATTTATTGAGAAGTGAACCCTACTGTTTATTTATTTATTTGTATTCCACCTTTATCATATTTACAAATAACTCAAGATGGCGAACATATCCAACATATCTTCCTTCTCCTATTTTCCCCACAACAACCACCCTATGAGGTGAGTTGGGCTGAGAGAGAATGACTGGCCCCAAATTGCCCACCTGGTTTTCATGGCTAAGGCAGGACTAGAATTCACAGTCTCTCATTTTCTAGCCTGGTGCCTTAATCACTCAGACTGTTGCTCGGAAAGTGCTTTCTAATAATTGGTTTAAGGACATTCCAGAGAAATCTTTCATTGTTCCATTATGTAATTTTATGAGGAACTCAGATATGGCTCAACTGTACAGCGTTAAATATTGCATGAATCTTATTTATATTGTCCTGATATACTTCCCTTCGTGAGAAGCATTCAATGCGCCCTTCTGCTTATTACCTCTGGAAGACAGTCCGTCTGAGGGATATTAGGTTACAAAACAGTGAATGACCCAAAGCTCCTAGTCACTGAAGGATGGTTTGCCCTGCTACAGGGAATCTTAATAACACCATCAAAGTATTGCAAGATATTACAATATTGCAATACTAGATTGTATTGCAATACAATCCATATAAGAGAATGTCAGTACATGTAAGAGCCAGTGGTGGGATTCAAAAACCTTTCCCAGTTCTGTGGGAGTGGCTTTGTGAACATGGCTTTGTGGGTGTGGCAGGGGAATGACACTTCAAAATCCCTATTCCCTCCCCACTCCTTGGGGAAGGGTACTGCAAAATCCCCATTCACTCCCCACCCCACTAACCTGCTTTCCAGCTCTGTTCTCCTGTTCAGGACAACAAAAGAAGATCAGCTGGGAGGCAGCGGAGGTGGGGCCAGCCTATTTCACGATTCTCTGAACTACTCAAAATTTCTGCTACCGATTCTTCAGAACCTGTCAGAACTGGCTGAATATCACAGAACCCAGACTCTGAAATTCAGGAAGAAAATCAAGAAAATCCTTGATGCATTGAATTGTCTTTTCATACTACATGTTTCCCTTTAAAGAGGCAAACAGTGGAAATGAGGTTTGCAAAAACTTGGATCCAATACTATATTCTTGGGTGAAAAGACCTGCTGTTTCTTACTGCTGGTTGGTTAGATTGGGGGTGAAGGGAGTTGACCCCAATGGAGTTTCAAGAACTCCAAGCTGCCTCTTTCAACAGCAGAGATCTCAGAGGGGGGTGGGGAGATTAAGTGGTTGCACAAACAATGAAAGTGCGTGAGAAAAGCGAAGGGAAAAATCAGCAAATTTCTATTCCTCTTTCTGAAAAGCATCCAAGTAAATTAACAAAGCTACTGTCCAATTTACCCTCTTCTGAAGGTATTCAGGAAGATTTCTCCCTACACGACAGACTTCTTTTCCTTAATCCCGAATTTCCTTTCTTTCTCCAAATAATATAAGCCTACCTCTACACAATGTCCTCAAAATCTCATATTAAGATTGAGTTTATACATTTTACTATGACATGGTTTGCTTGAAGATGGCTTGTTGAACCCCCGCTCCCAAATATATTAGTTTCATAAGTGAGCAACTAGCTAAACTAACTTAACTAAATCTTAAGCAGCTACTTTCTCATTATACTTTGGGATGTTTTGTGTGGATCAGATCCCACCAGGGGGATTTAGAGAGAAGTCACATTAAAACAAGAAACAATAAAGTTGGCCGAACTTGCAGAGGCAAAAGGGGAGCATTGCTAAAATCTGTGCTTGGTTTTCCCCTTTTGCAAAGCAGCTAATGCCTTCCCAGGCAAGCAGGAAGTGACTTTTGAAAGCATTCTTACTTTGCCTGTGCAAAATCCCACTGAGCTTGAGCAGAGCCACCAAACTGGAGAACTCTGTGACAGATGCTTAAAAGGTCAATGAGTTTATTACTTCCCTAACTGTATCCCCAATACACCAGTTTTTTTTTTGCAGCGTTTGTCAGTTATTTTAACCCCCACATGTGACTTTCTCTTCCCTTCCTTTCGGAGAAACAGAGAACTATGACTCAGACTGAGCTCCAGAGGACTCTACTGCTTCTTAGGCAGGGAGTGCTGATGAAGAGGAGGCAAAGAACCTGGAAGAACGGGTTGTTTTTTGTTTGTTTTTGGTGCCCCAGCCCTCAGGAGCAGTCTACAAGTCTCCCAAAGCCTATGAATGCCCTGTTTTTTTAAAACAAATGGGCCCGTGTTTGTGAAAAGTTGGGAAAAACCCTAACCCTGCGCATGTGTGCACCGTTCAATGTAAATTGTTCTGCGCGCATGTGTGGAACAATTTACAGTGAACTGCACACATGCAGTCACTAAAATTCAAAATGGCAGCACCCAAGTGGCAGCGAGGAAACCAGTTCGGGGGGAGGGGGGGTGTCCTGCCTGGATCGCTGCCAGTTCTGCGGCCCAGGCCTGAATTCCACTACCAAGTCAGCCAAATCGGGGTGAACTGGCAGCAACCCACCTCTGGTTACCTTTGGTTTCCAGACTTTCTTCACAGGAAGGAAGGAAGGAAGGAAGGAAGGAAGGAAGGAAGGAAGGAAGGAAGGAAGGAAGGAAGGAAGGAAGGAAGGAAGGAAGGAAGGAAGGTTAGTTGACAGACACTGGAATCCAGAGGTTAATTTCCTCATCTGCAATCTACTCTAAACAAGCTGAAAGTACAGATTTTCTCTAGGGACATCAAATTTACCTGAATGAAGGAAATTTAACTTTCCTACTAAGTATGTTTGGACCAGCCCATATATCAGCCTATATGGGAGTTTAATGTTTTCCTCAGTAAGATGACAACATCATTCCCTCAAATGAGGCCATCTAAATTCTCTGTGAAACCATTTAGATTAAATTGTTTTGATTATCCAAAATAGCAATATTACTATCATGCCAGAAGTTTTTTCTAATTCCCCCAAAGGGAGTCTCAACAGAATAAAAGGGGGGGGGGGGGAAACGCTGGTCCCTAGGGTTTACTCTGAATTCTCTGAGTAAACCTTTCTACCTTTGAGGGCACTTAGTGTTCAACTGCAATCACTTGTTTCAAGGACTTCACTGGAAACAAAAAAAACCTCTGAAAGACGGATTTAATAATGTTGAGTAATGTACACAACATAGAAAATGTGTATGTGTAATATTTATCTAACAGAGGATACGAAATGTTTTTAGCAGAGGTCTAATTATCTATATTTTGAGCAGCATTTCCAAACAGCCCAATCAAGATGGTGTCCAACATTAATCTAATGTAATATCTCTAAATAATTATACAACAGAACCCTTAAAATAGCAGTAAGTATAATACGACAGGAAGAAGTATTTAAGATGCAATTTAAAACGACTAAAGCAATTTAAAACTCAAAATAAAAAATAAATTGTGCCCACTCTTGTGAGGGAAGATCAAGAGACACCATTGGGAGCTGCAGGACAGCAAGGGCTCTATTATTTCTTCATTTTACAAAGAGATATTTTCCAGAAATAAGCTAGCAAGCAGTTATGATAAGAGCGGTTCCTTCATTGTCTCTACCTGCAGGATGCCTTTTCATTGGTGCAAAAGGTTGAGAGCATTAAATTGCTACTAGTCTTGCCTAGCTTCCTCTTTGACCATGATTTCCCCTCTTGAATCAGATTTGACTCATACAAATTACACAAATAAATCCCTGTAATCATCTAGACAACATTCTCAGAAATGGCTTTTTATTTTTTATACTTCCCAAAGTATTCCCAATTATCCTGTTTATACTTCATCTGCATACTGATTAACTCCTTCATTTAAAAATATCCATGATGTTCCAAGATTATTGGACCATCCAAACTACCATGAAGGAAATCTATCCCAGCAGACCATTTTTCATGCAAAAATCAAGGATTCTCCTCAGGAGCACCTATAACAGTTTGTGTTGGGATCTGTTTGATTTCTGCTTCAACAAAAGGAGTCAATAAATCAAGCTAGCTACAATTAATTTAGGTACTCACCGTACTCTGTCAAATATTTGCTAACAAGATAGATGCTTTGAAATTGTTATTGTTATACCGTTGTCTTTTGTTTTTAGTTATTATAAGCACATTCAAAAATATCAAAGACTTTGCTGTTCCAATAACAGAGATGGCATATCACCCAAAGAATTTTCAAAACTTTACTTTATTGCTACTACATGTGTTGACTGAGAGACAAAGCAAGGAATAAAACCAACATTCTCCTTCTTCTTACATTACCTTTTAGTATTTAATTTTTGTTCTAGGAAGCCATGGTGATGGATGTGGAAGTCTCCCCTCATTTTATCCCTACAACAAGCACCCCAAATAATAGGTTAGATTGAGGTTGACTGAATCCAAGTCACACAGGGAGTTACATAATGTTAGGTTTCCTGTGTCCCTTTCATATCTTTAATATTTCCACCACTGTGCCTCATATGTCAGCATTCCCAGGAACAGCAAAAGGTGCCCATCTAAATCAATGGAAAAATCAATGATTTCTTTGGTTGGGATTGGTCATCTATTTCTATATTCCCCAAATAAAATTAAAGGTAAATGTTCCCCTCACACGTATATGCTAGTTGTTCCCGACTCTAGGGGGCAGTGCTCATCTCCATTTCAAAGTTGAAGAGCCCGTGCTGTCCAAAGATGTCTCTGTGGTCATGTGGCTGGCATGACTAAATGCTGAAGGCACATGGAACACTGTTACCTTCCCACCAAAGATGGTTCCTATTTTTCTACTTGCATTTTTATATGCTTTCAAACTGCTAGGTTGGCAGAAGCTGGGAAAAATAATGGGAGCTCACCCCGTTACACAGCACTAGGGATTCGAACTGCTGAATTGCTGGCCTTTCTGAGTGACAAGCTCAGCATCTTAGCCACTGAGCCACCACTTCCCTTATTCCCCAAATAGGTACAAGAAAAAAGGATAAAGTTCCTCTGGTTGCTTGTTGGCTATAAACTAGTTTAAAAATAATTCATGTAATGCAAATTTCAGAACAAATCCATTCATTTTCATAATTTGAGGCCATAGATTCTTGGATTCTTCCTCTTTAAGTTGTCATTTTCCCACAAGCATTATGCATCTTTTACTTGTTGGTCCCTTTCCACCTGAGTTTATATATTTAAATAATATTTAAATAAGACACTCACAAATAATTTCTGTTGGAGTGGCTTATAAGCCTTGTAAAATGAATGAAAGGAATGGATGGATGAATGGATGGATGGATGGATGGATGGGTGGCCGATAAGTACCGTAAGTAAGATACCATATTGGGGAGAAAATGGATTGACACAAGTTTGTGCTATGTCTGGTATTAAAGATGCAATTCAGGTACAGGAGACTTTCTTTTGTCTTTCACCAGAAGGGAAAGGGAAACTCATGGCATCTTTTTTCCTCCCAGTGAAACTGATAAAAGTCATTGCAGAAAAATGGAACAATTGTGACCCTCTGCTGATGCACAAGTGTCTCCCTCATCTTCCAGTGAAGACCACTAGATTATAGATCTCTCTGTCTTTGCAGGGACACGTATGTATCTTTGTAGGTAATGAGAAGGCTATCTGGATATATGTTTGTGCATAGAGATCTATCTCAAAACTCCCCAAGTTTACCTACTCAGAATTAGCCCCATCTTCTTCAGTATATCCTTCATGTGTTTAAAGATGCTATCAGTTTTCATTTGGTATCTCATATTCTCCAGGCAAATATGCTTTTTCCAACATTTCCTCTTAAGTCCAGTTTTGGAAACTTTCAAAGCAATGATGCCCACCAATAGACATCATTGGTCTTTGTAGTGAAGTTTGATCTAAACAGAGTAGCATTGTGTCTACACTGGCTATTGATTCACTTATTTATTCTGTCCTTTCATTCTGGAGCTCAAGACAGCATACATAATGTTCTTCCTCTTTCTCTCTATGGACACTAGTCTCTGTGAGATGGATTGGGCCTGGAGAAGATGGTCCAAAGTTGTTAAGTAAACTAATATATTGTTTGTTTGTTTGTTTGTTTATTAGGATTTATAGGCCGCCCTTTTCCCTGAGGGGACTCAGGGCGGCTTACAATCATTAGGGAGGGGGTGCAATTCAAAAATAAACAGTATGTGAACAAAGTAAAATAATAAAAACACAACTTGCATTCAACACTCAACACTCGGGTGGGGCAAATTAGAAGCTTATCCCCAGGCCTGTTGGGATAGCCAGGTCTTGAGGGCTGTGCGGAAGGCCTGGATGGTGGTGAGGGTGCGTATCTCGACGGGGAGGTCATTCCACAGGTCGTTCCATATTGCTATTGCAGAAGCCCCCTATGGTTAAAACAGACACTGAACATGGCCAAAATATTTCTACTGAAAACTTTTTACTATAACCCAAATGAAAGAACTTATTTGCCACATTGCTTCCTTTTTGTGGTGTTGTGGTGTTGATTACAATAGTGTTTTCATTGCATCATGCTATTCAATTATTCTGAAGGAACTGCATTATGCAATTGTTAAATATGAAATCTTGCTGTTTGTAAAGTTCTGCCATTGTTCAACTTTATTTTATTATTTCATTTCATTTCATTTCATTTCATTTATTTTATTAATTTTATTGACATATGGTGATTTGGCCCATGAGTGCTTTAGAACCCAATTTATGAAACCCCAGGGCGCCCCTGACCATCATCCCATTGGAGTTCAATAGAATTGCACAGCTATAACAAATTTGAATAAATAAATTCCCCAAATGCATCAGCATTTTTTGCCAAAATTGTCATTTTGACTCATCAAATCATTGAGAAAAAGCAGTGGGTTTAAAGTAGTTCTATATAAATGAAAAATCCTTCTTCCCAAGAATCTACAACAAAAAATTGTAGTTCTTTTTGCCCACAATGCTGCATTCACTATATCCAATCATACACTTAAAATTCAAAAATTTTCATATATTTTAATAGGATTTTAGGATTTAATTTTAAGATTTAATAGGATTTTAAGAAGACTTGCGGCATCCTGCTACGAGAGGATGTACAGGTGTGATGAGCCTCTCAAAGACCCATTGCTGGTGGAGTTTGGGGGAACAAGCCAGGATCCCTATTGCTCCTGCTTTCCTTGCATGCAGCCAAAAGTTTACGAAAGGCAGTGAGGTGAAATTCCAAGCTCAACCTGTACCCATATCCTGCGTATTAAGCCCACTTTCTCAGCCTACGACCCAAGCAACCCTCCCCTCCTGCTGAGGCTTTAGGAATACTTTGCAAGTGAATTCACCCATATCACCATGAGCCACCCCGCTCCTAATTGAGGGCAAAGCTAAAGCAGAAAGAAGTGACCACTTGCATCGAGTGACTGCCAGCAGCTGCAGAAGAAGTTGGGCAGTGATGTGATAGGTGTAGGGTGTGGGAGGCCTGGCTACAACATTCCTAAAGTGAGTGAGTGTGGGGCGCATGGGGCAACTCCTCCCCCCACCTCCACCATAGCTTGATTTTTAAGGCTGCACCTCAATCCCATCTCATACAACCAGATGGAGGGTGGGGATTAATCAGGTCTTATTTTGGGGGTAGGACTTATTTTATGCACAGGCATGAAAATCAGTCTAAGGCTTTTTTGGGGGGTAGGTCATATTTTTGGGGAAACACAGTATTATATGAGAGGAAGGAAAGAAGGTGAGTGAGTGAGGGAGGGAGGGAGTAAGGAAGGTGTCAGGGTTCCAAGTAATACCTCCAATGAAGACTCTGAGGCTTGGATTTCCTCAAAGTTCCATTTTATTAGAGATGTCATATTGGCACATCTGGAAAAATGTTATTTTGACTATATATCACCCACACTCTATATAATCCCCCCTCCCATTTTCCCACAGTAGAAAATGTTGCAAGCCTGAAGGCCCAAAGGTAAAAGATGGCTTGCACGTCTGAGGAAAAGGAATGAAGGGCTTACATTTTCTGTAATCCAGTCTAGAGAAATACAGTATTGGTAACATTCATTTGTGTGCTAGAAATCTCCTCCAGACTTTCTTGAAGGCTGCCTTCACATCTTTGTTGCGTAAGCTGTAAATGAAAGGGTTGACCAGAGGATTGACTACTGTATAAAACAATGCATTTGCCTTGTCCCAATTTGGAGTGTGTTGAGAGTGAGGTCGGCAATACATAATTAGAATGGAGCCATAGAAGAGAGTGACTGAAACCAAGTGAGCAGAGCAAGTGAAGAAGGCTTTGTGTCTCCCTGCAGCTGAGCGGATACGCACTACGGCTGCCCCAATACCAATAATAGGAGCTCAGGATGACAACTGTGGTTACTAACATATTACTACCAATAAGAGTAGTCAGAATGAATTCATATACTTGTGTGTCATCACAGGCCATCTTCACAAGTGGCACCACATCACAAAAGTAGTGGTTGATGACATTTCCCCCCCCCAAAAAAAAACGTAGTCAAAAGGTGTTACTAGTGTGTTCAATGGCATTGGCAAAAGCAGCTACGTAGGAACCTACCACCAGCTGGATACAGAGCTTCTTAGGCATGGCAATGGCATAAAGGAGTGGGTTGCAGATGGCCACAAAGCGGTCATAGGCCATGACGGCCAGTAAAAAGCATTCACCGAAGGTTAATCCAGCAGAGAAGAAGAACTGGGCTGCACAACCTGCTAGGGACATGCGGTTGTTCTTGGACACACAATCAGACAAGATCTGAGGAGTGGAAAGCTGACAGTATAAATTGGGGCTTAATTTTTCCGTAATCTAGTCTGGAGAAATACAGAACCTAAATGACATTCATTTGGGTGCTGTAAGTCTCCCCCAGATTTTTTTGAAGGCTGCCTTTACATCTTTGTTGCGTAGGCTATAAATTAAAGGGTTGACCAGAGGATTGACTATTGTATAAAACAATGCATTTGCCTTGTCCCAATTTGGAGTGTGCCAAGAGTGAGGTCTGCAATACATGATTAGAATGGAGCCATAGAAGAGAGTGACTGAAACCAAATGAACAGAGCAAGTGAAGAAGGCTTTGCGTCTCCCTGCAGCCGAGCGGATACGCACTATGGCTACACCAATACCAATATAGGAGCTCAGGATCACAATTGTGGTTGCTAACATATTACTACCAATAAGAGTAGTTAGAATGAATTCATATACTTGTGTGTCATCACAGGCCATCTTCACAAGTGGCACCACATCACAAAAGTAGTGGTTGATGACATTTTCCCCACAAAAACGTAGTCGAAAGGTGTTACTAGCGTGGGCAATGGCATTGGCAAAACCAGCTATGTAGGAACCTACCACCAGCTGGATACAGAGCTTCTTAGGCATGGCAATGGCATAAAGGAGTGGGTTGCAGATGGCCACAAAGCGGTCATAGGCCATGACGGCCAGTAAAAAGCATTCACTGAAGGTCAATCCAGCAGAGAAGAAGAACTGGGCTGCACAACCTGCTAGGGACATGCGGTTGTTCTTGGACACACAATCAGACAAGATCCGAGGAGTGTAGACTGTTGAATACCAAATATCCAGGAAGGAAAGGCTGCCCACAAAGAAGTACATGGGTGTGTGCAAGTGGAAGTTCAGGTAGATCAGGGCCATGAGACCCAGATTCCCAATCAGTGTTAGGGTATAGGAGACCAAGAAAAGCACAAAGAAGGTTATTCGTAGAAATGGGTCTGTTGTAAATCCAACCAAGACAAAACCAGTAATGGCTGTTTGGTTGCTTTTCACTTCCATTGTTTTCAGACGCACAACCTGTTTACAGAGGAGAGAGAACTAAGAATTTGGCAGAAGTCAGTCCAGGAATAGATAATTCATTCAAAACCTTTGAAGGATGTGTTGAACCCCCAACAGCTTTGGTACAATTTTGTTTCTGCTTTTTAAATGTTCTATAACTATTTACAGGATGCAGGTCAGAATCATAGGCACTCTGTGAACTTTTCCAACTCTTTCTGAATATAGATCAGAGTGATGTTATTGACTGTCTGACCTTTAGGAGACTTGGTTATAAGTAGAATTTCGAAACCATGCCAACAAAGTGTCTATAACCAAGGCTATGGTTTTCCCAGTTGCAATGTATGGCTGTGAAAGTTGGACCATAAGAAAAGCTGAGCACCAAAGAATTTAGGCCTTTGAACTATGGTGCTGGAAAAGACTCCTGCGAATCCCTTGTCTTGCAAGGCGATCAAATCGATCAGTCCTAGAAGAGTTCAACCCTGACTGCTCTTTAGAAGGCTAGATCCTGAAGATGAAACTCAAATACTTTGGCCACCTAATTAAAAGTCAGGACTCACTGGAGAAGAGCCTAATGCTGAGAACTACTGAGGGTAAAAGAAGAAGGGGATGACAGAGAATGAGGTGGCTGGATGGAGTAACTGAAGCAGTAGGCATGAGCTTAAATGGACTCCAGAGAATAGTAGAGGACGGGAAGGGCTGAAGGAATGTTGTCCATGGGGTCGTGATGGGTCAGACATGACTTCGCAACTAACAACAACAGAATTTTGAGGAAGACTAATCTGTGAAATTAGAGATACGTCGTAGGACAGATAATGTGTAGCCACTTTTACATATTTGCCAAGATAACTTGCTCATGTAAACATGATGAGTCAACCTGGAGTTGAAGGAAACATTGGCTTTTCTAAAAGGACACAGGGAAATGGAGGCATATATTCCACATGGATTCCTTCTCCTAAGGGATATAAAAAAGGTTGGCCAATGATTTCCCATATTGAAGTTGTGTCTGGATTATTTAAGGAAGAATAAAGTGTAGGAGTTTCCTTGATTGACCCAAGACATTTCAGCTGATTTGGAGATGGTTACATTGTTATATGATTAATTGAAGAAGCCCACTCAGATCTTTGGGACTACATTGCCTTCTGCTCAAAGATTAGAATTGAGAGGCAATATTTTTCTTCTGCTTGGCATTCCTCTCTAACCAAGAGTTGGCTTTACAGCCTGTGAGGTGATAAATTAGGTTTCATATATACTACCTATAAAATAAACTCCATGGTTTTACCAAGGCTCGAAAGAGAGAGAGAATGTAAATCTAAATGCCTTCCCAGAATTAGACTCCTGCTCCTAAGAAGACTAAGACAATGACAGGTATGCAGAAAATAAAGATATGTTTGCAACTACAAAAAACTACATTTTAAAAAAGAGAATGGTTTAAATTATAAAATCACATTTAAATCTATGTAACCCAGATCTTTTTAATAATCTATTTGCTATGGGCACACATAGGAGAAAAGAAAAGAACAAGAGATTAAAATGATCCAAAATCTACCATCCCAAATTAAAACAAAGAAAAGCATCCTGGTAATTTCTATTAGTCTGAGATGATGAAATATTTTTAACACTTGGCAAAAGATACAGCAAACCCTAGAAATACTTTTACTGCAATGCTGATCAGGTGAGGGTTGGGCTTCATAGTTAGGAGACCAAGTAGAACACTGTTTAAAGTTTGGACTCCAGGCAGGATGAGGCCACTGTATTGTAATGGGGGAAGAGTACATGTAGTAAACCTACATGCTGTTAACATGAATTGCAAGTGAAAAAAGGTCATACGTAAATACCTGAAAATCTGAAGTTTTGCACATGAAATTTTGAACATATGGATTTTACAATGATAGATCAAAGAAGGGAAAATGAGGTATAATTTTTCATATCAATACCTCACAAAGCAGGTTTAGAGGGGCCTAGAATAATTCAAATCTAGACAAAATATTTTAAATGTTGCAAAAATAATTCAATACTATGCACTCAGTCAACTGGCCATCAGAGGAAACATTTCTTCATAATTGTCAAGGAATTGCTGCATCCATAGTGTAAAATTTTAAACAGAATATCTTTTTAGAAAATCTGCCTCTTGCTAAATTATGGTAACTTGTATGGCTCATCATGCTAACTGGGAATTCTTATTTTTTTTTAATTTAACTGTTATTAATGTCTTTTCAATCTGGAAATAATTCACCATACTTTGGTTCCTTCTCTATATCAAAGATACTAGGTCACATATGAATTGTTTCACACTCAACGAAATTGGCTGGAGGACAATTCCCTCAAAGCAGAATTATTTCAAAATAGAAGAGAGAGAAAGCTTAGGCTGGCTGGAGCTGTAAAACTAAAACATATAGCAGAAAGTCCAAATAGGGAAATAAAGATTTCATGGATTTCAAGAAAGCAGAGTAATATTAGGAGTCATGATTAACATTTGCACTGTAGTAATGACTGTTTCTCTGTTGTGCTATTGAAATACAGATAGTCCTCAGCGTACAACCACAATTGAGCCCAAAATTTATGTTGCTAAGTGAGAAATGTGTTAAGTAAGTTTCACCCCATTTTACAAATTTTCCAGTCACATTTCTTAAGTGAATTACTGCAGTTGTTAAGTTAGTAACACGGTTGTTAAATCAATCTGGTTTCCACATTGACTTTGCTTGTCAGAAGTTTGCAAATGGTGTTTGTGTAACCCCAGGATATTGCAACTGTCATAAATGTGAGTCAGTTGCCAAGCATCTGAATGTAAATCACATGACCATAGGATGCTGCAACGGTCATAAGTGTGAAAAACAGTTATAAATCACTTTTTTCAGTGCCATTGTCACAAACGATCACTAAGTGAACTTTTGTAAGTTGAAGACTACCTGTACACTGCTTTATTCTGTGAAACCTACAGTATTCAGTCTTTTACAGCTTCCTTGCTTAATGAATTCAGATTCCCTAGTTAGCCTGTCACCTCATGCCTAAAGCTCTGTAATCCCGAAAATATTTTGATCTCTAAATTATCTCATATGATGCAACTCTTTATTCAAGATTCAAGATTCAAGATTTAATGAATTTGTATGCCGCCCAATCCCAAAGGACTCCGGGCGGCTTACATAAAAACAGTTTTAAAAATACTAAAAGATTTAAAATACAAAGAAGTATTGAAATACTCTCCAATTTTCTAGACCTTTAAAATCCTCCTTCAGAAAATTGGACCACTCAAACATTTCTTGTATCTTTTCTAAAGGCTTTCTGTGAGGAAGATGGATGGGTAAGAAGTTTAATAGAGATAGGTAAGTAGATAGATGGCTGGCTGGCTAGATGATAGGTAGATAGGTAGGTAGGTAGGTAGGTATGTAGATAGGTAGATAGGTAGGTAGGTAGGTAGGTAGATAAGTAGGTAGGTAGATAGATAGGTAGGTAGATAGGTAGGTAGGTAGGTAGATAGGTAGATAAATAGATAGAGATAAATCTTTTTCTCAGCTGCACAACTGCCTAGCTTTCCAGAGCACTGATAACTTGATTTCACTATTCTGCACTGCTCTTTTTCTACAAAATTTCATAAAACTAAGTTTCTACCAACGTACAGTAGATTCAGTTGTTCTCTTGGAGGTAGTTTAGGTAATTAAACATTCTAAAGATGTGCTGTGAAAAGCTTTCTCTGTCCTTTCTCCGACCTCTACCTGGACTTTATTTTTCAAATCCTTTGTTTTAAAGGCATGTGTCAGAGGCAGGTTTGACTCCTACCTGCTGTTAGAGAAAGTGCGAAGAAACTGAAGTGTTACCATGCATGATGCATGGACCTGCCTCTGGGATGAATTGGAAGTCAAAAAGTAATTTGCCTTCAAACATTTTAGAATTAGTTAAGTTCCAGCTGGGGAAATTATAACCTTGATGGGAATTTCCCTAATTTAAATCTAGTGATGCCAAACTTACCTGAATCAAGTAGAATACGTCTTCCCACTAAGTCTGTTTGGACAAGCTAACAGACCACCATACATGAGAGCTTTGTGTTTTCCTAAATAGGGTGAGCACAATATACCTTCAACTTAAGTAGCCTCAGTTCCCTGTGGAAGACTGAGTCTTTCCTCTGATGATCTGGAACATTAGTATCATGCCAAACATTTTCTCTTAACTTTCCCAAAGGGAATTTCATCTAAGAAAAAGAATGGGGGGAAAACCACCATTCCCTACCCGAGATCTTCAAGTAAATAATCATCTTCCACATTAAAAGTTCAGTCATTTTATGTATTTATTTATCATTTCACCTTATATCATTTGTTTTAGGGCCCTTTCTGGAAGAAACAGTGTTGTTCACATTTGATAATAGCCAGACCTTTTATTATTATAATAAAAAACTATTTATTTAAATAGGTTTTAGAGAAAAACATAAAAAGGGAAAGAAAAGAAAATAACAAAAACAACAACAAACTGAAGAGAAAAGAAGGGATTAATAAGAAAGCTGTTAGCTAGCGTGAATGATTAATCTGGCTTGAATCATGGTTCTAAGTCTATACAGATTCAAACCAAAACTAACTAAAGTGAATAATTATGGCTTCATCATATTTGAGAAGTAAACTCCAATTTCCGCATTATAAAATAAAGCCTAAAGATCTATTAAAAATTGTGGATTATTTTTTTTTGAAAAAATTGATGTCTTACACCTCTTATTTAAAAATATTTTATTTTTATGGAACTTTTAAAATCAGTTCCTTGAATACAATCCCCCTCCCCCTTTTTCAATTTCTTATGTTTTTAAATGTTAAAGACTCATAGTTTGGCAAATTATTTCTAGGAAACACACACACACACACAAACATGCAATCAACTTTGCAAAGTTGAATAGAAAAATATGAATATTCATCAGTGGTGGGTTGCAGGTGGTACACCCCAGTACGGGAGTACCGGTGCCTGCCTGGAGCACCAGGTACCGTTCTAGTATGATGCTCCAGAGGGCCCACCCACCCACCTGAACTCCTTACCTGTATTTGAGCTCTTCGGCACTTCCACGCATGTGCACGGCGAGCATAGCACCTGTGCGACACTCCGCAAAGAAATTTTGAACTTTGCAAAGTTGAACAGAAAAATATGAATATTCACCCAGTCCCTGTATCAGATTTTATTTCCTAACTAGCAATCCATGATTTAATTTCATATAATTTAACTGGTAACATAAATGTTCACACATCTCCCCTCCAACTCAAGAGCAAAGAATACTACTTCTTATCCACATGTCTAAACATGTCAGGATCAGAGGTGGGTTGCTAATTTTTTTACTACCGGTTCAGGTGCGTTCCCACATATGCACACAACACTTCTGCGCATGCACAGAAGTGTCTGGCGGATGGGTGGAGCCCAATGGTGGGATTCAAATAATTTAACAACCGGTTCTCTGCCCTAATGACCATCTGGGTAAGTGGGGCTTGGTGGTCATGTGACTGGGTGGGCGTGGCCAACTCAAGGTCACTCAGGTCGATGGGCGCTTCGCCTTAACTGTTACAATGTAATAAGGGTTAACCGGAGAGGCAATTTCTGTAAGCAGGGCAATAAAGATTAGGCTAGAAACAACACTAGAATGTTTCCTTCCTGCCTTCCTTACAGGACTAGCCCTGTAAAGTGGAAAAAAACAAAAGGAGATTTCTTCCAACAACCGGTTCTCTGAACTGCTTAGAAAGTTACCAACTGGTTCTCCCAAATAGGTGCGAACTGGCTGAATCCCACCACTGGTGGAGCCTCCCACCAACACCACTACTGGTTTGCTTGATCCGGGCTGAACTGGTAGCAACCCACCTCTGGTCAGGATCATGATTCATGGCATGGGCTGAGGTCTGTCACATGACAGCCAGTAATGACAGCCAATAAGTCTGTCACATGACAGTCAGTAAGGATCGGAATTATATGTCCAGGCATGTCTGGGAATCAACTGCATGTAGTTTCCAGTTGTGAATCAAACTCTGTTTTCTATTGGGAGACATATTGTGATTTAAATGATCATGAGTTCCTGAACTATGATCACTGCGTGTCTCCTTGGAAGTTTCTTATGGAGAAATATTGATATATTGTGGATGGTGATTTACCGCCTTCAGGCTGCCCTTCCCATCTTCCCTCTGCCATTTTGTCTGGCAGGAAAAACAGGTGCCTGGTTTCCACTGAGGCATATTCTTGTCACGCCTGCCATGTTCATTATTGTATGTTAAATGGGATCCTTGCAAACCCAGTTTTGGCTCTTTTCAAAGAGGCGGGAAATCAGTAATTATAAAAACAGGACTAGGCCTCTCCTGATGAAGCTGTCATGGAAGTGTGTGTGCTTATGATACGTGTGTCTCTTGCCTGGCCCCTGGGAGATGGAGGTGCTGCTTTTCAAGGTTCTTCCTGGGGCTTTACTGTTGAAGGTCTCAAGGAAGGAAGAAGGATGCATTGAAAAGGGAGAAACAGTTCTTTCTGCTTCAATGCAAAGTGTGCAACGCCCAGTTTGACAACAGATTGAAGAAGTTACTGGCATAGAGCATACAGTTGCTCTATCCCAGCGATGGCGAACCTTTCCGGCACCAAGTGGAAACTGGAACGTGTGTGTGTGTGTGTGTGTGTGTGTGTGTGTGTGTGTGTGTATGTGTATGTGTGTGTGTGCACGCCGGAGCACCAGAAACCCAAAGACCAGCTGGCCGGTATGCATGTCAGAGCGCCGGAAACCAGAAGACCAGCTGATGATGGTCACGTGCCCACAGAAAAGGCTCTGCGTGCCATATGTTCGCCATCATGGCTCTATCCTAATCTTAAGCCCATTTGAGGAGAGACCATGCACGACTGGCCGTGCTCCACGGCAGGAGGAGGCATGGCACAATGGAGCAACTGCTGCTTGTTTGGTGGGGGGGGGTGCTGGCTATAATGGGCAGCTTTGTTTTTTTCTCACAGTGATTCTGCCGCTTGCCCCACCCACTACCAGCCAGATGCCCTCGCTTCCCTCAAGTATTGCTTTGCCAACTTAATTTCCAGCTCCGTCGTGTTTTTTGCTATCATGTGCAGGAAAAGAAGTTTTCGTGACTAAAAAAAAATTCTATCGATTCCAACTTTGTAAGATTTTTTTCTTTTGCAAGAGGTTGAAATTGATTGATTGCATTTTATTTTTAGTCCCACAAAGTTTTGTTTCTCTGCACATGATGGCGAGAAATGTGATGGAGCTGGAAATCAGGTAGGTGAATAAATGCTTGGGGGAAGCGAGGGTATCTGACCATTGCCAGCAAACCTTTCTGCCCACAAAAAACTCATTTTTGACCGCTGACATCAAAAGGCGGAGCAAGAGCTGCCGGAAAGAAGCCAGTAGACCTGGGAATCTGAAATACCTTTCCTCCTCCCCCCGACCAACCTTTCCCCCAACTGTCACATTCCCCAAATTACAGCGAAAGCGAGAGGCAGGAAGCCCTGCCATGCTTGGTGGGGGAGAGAGAAGAGGAGCTCCATCTCATTCCATGACCCCCAATGAAAGGCAGTGTCAGCCACACGCCCTGTCACCATGCAGAGATCATGTAGGCAGAGGCAAAGGCAGGCAAGCAGGCCGGGCTGTGTGAGAGGCAGCTAAGGGAGGAAGACTCAGTAGGCAAGGATCACCTGGGCTGTGGGGGGACGTGGTTGAGGCAAGTGAGGGAACCAGAGAGTAGCAGCAGCTATGCCACAGGCAGGACTATAGAAATCGGTCAATGTGGGCGGGTTGAGATAAGGAGGAGGGGCAGGGTAGGGCCAGCCAACAATTTAACAACCCGTTCGGCCAAAGTGGTGCGAATTGGTGGAATCATATCTCTATGTATATTTATGTGTGTGGTGTATGTGTATGTGTATGTGTATGTATATGTACTTGGATCAAATAAGTCAATTTTATATTTCTTTTTGTTTTTAAAATCTTGATATTTATTCCTTTTAAAAAGAATCCCCAAAGCTTATTTCTTTTTATTTTCTCTCAGGAACTCCCTTGTGAGTATAGCACTTCTTTTTTATAAGTCCAAGATAAATAAATTGTCCACGTCACTCCCCTGATTCATTATTTGTCTGTTGCTTTTAGTGATTAAGTCATCAACTGGTTTCACTTATAAATACATTCTCCATTTCATTCTTCTATTTTGTCATTTTAAAATCCATATCCCAAACAGTCTCATTCTCATTTGTATCCTCTTCTCTTTTAAATTCATTTTATTGCAGCATACAATCTTAAAATAAATTTCTGAGTGCATTGTTAGCAACATCCTTGTTTTCTTTGAAAGTCAATATACTTTTCTCCCTCCTATATTAGTAGAGCTCCTTTCCTTTAATTATAATATTTAGTTATTTCTAGTTGCCTTTAGTGTTCAACCATTAAATTCTCCTTTTATCATGGGTTTAATCCGCAACACTTTCCCACAAACACTTTGTATGTTTGTGTGTGTATTTGTGTGTGTTTCCTAGAAAGAATTTGCCAAACTATGAGTCTTTAACATTTAGAAACATAAGAAATTGAAAAAGGGGGAGGGGGATTGTATTCAAGGGACTGATTTTAAAAGTTCCATAAAAATAAAATATTTTTAAACAAGAGGTGTAAGACATCAATTTTTCCAAAAATAAATCCACAATTTTTAATAGATCTTTAGGCTTTTCTTTATTTTATAATGCGGAAAATGGAGTTTACTTCTCAAATATGTTGAAGCCATAATTATTCTCTTTAGTTAGTTTTCATTTGAATCTGTATAGACTTGATTAATCATTCACTCTAGGTAACAGCTTTCTTATTAATCCCTTTTTTCTCTTCAGTTGGTTGTTGTTTTTGTTATTTTCTTTTCTTTCACTTTTTATGTTTTTCTCTAAAACCTAATTAAATAATTTTTTTTTATTATAATAATAAAAAGTCTGGCTATTATCAAGTGTGAACAATACTGTTTCTTCCAGAAAGGGCCCTGAGACAAATGATATAAGGTGAAATCTCCATGTGTTAAAAGGATTTAAGAAACTCACAAGGATTGTTCTAATTTCAAAATCTTATTTCTTAATCTTATTTCTAATTCATCTGACCCTAATTTATAATTATAATTATTTTATAGTTTTCCAAAAGCATATTTCTAATCACCATTTTGCTGTTATTTAAAAAAATCTTTAAATTTATATTTAATAATTCTTTCAAGCATTGAAGGAAATACACCTGATGTTTTTAGGCTTGTTGATCCATAGGTCCCTAAGAGCTGAAAAGCAATTAACAAGCAATTTCTTAAAGTGATTAGAGAAGGGCATAGGCAAACCTAGTGTTCTTTTAAAGGTGCGAAGCATAATTTTAGCAAGATGCTATAGTGTTATCTCTCAGAGCTCTAAACCTTCCAGAGTGCTAGCTCCTTGCAAAGAACAACTGTATACAGTAGAGCATTTGTGGGTGATCTGAAGACTTTTTTCTTGTCCAGCGGAAAATCACAAAGAGCCAGACTATTCATCAGCTCTTCATTCTGCCACAGTGGAGCTGTGCTTCAGTTTGCCAATTCTTACCTTGAAGTCCAACTTTTTCTCCAGCTTCTCATTGTCCAGTGATTTTATTCTGATCATGCTGTGTGTGTTTCATTCTGTTTCTGCCTCTCTGTAGGATGTTATATAGTAGGAAGAGGAATGGGAAGATGTATATATTGGAAACAGTTGCTTACAATGAGAAGTAAGTGTGGAAATTTTTGAGGACCGAAGATGGTGGTTAATTCTTGCAGCAATCTCTCAGATCTGCTGTCTTTCTTCATCATCTTTTATGAAGGAAGGAGGGAAGGAAGGAAGGAAGGAAGGAAGGAAGGAAGGAAGGAAGGAAGGAAGGAAGGAAAGCTGACAGTAAAAATTGGGGCTTAATTGTCTGTAATCTAGTCTGGAGAAATACAGAACCTAAATGACATTCATTTGGGTGCTGTGAGTCTCCCCCAGATTTTTTTGAAGGCTGCCTTTACATCTTTGTTGCGTAGGCTATAAATTAAAGGGTTGACCAGAGGATTGACTACTGTATAAAACAATGCATTTGCCTTGTCCCAATTTGGAGTGTGTTGAGAGTGAGGTCTGCAATACATGATTAGAATGGAGCCATAGAAGAGAGTGACTGAAACCAAATGAGCAGAGCAAGTGAAGAAGGCTTTGCGTCTCCCTGCAGCCGAGCGGATACGCACTATGGCTGCCCCAATACCAATATAGGAGCTCAAGATCACAACTGTGGTTGCCAACATATTACTACCAATAAGAGTAGCCAGAATGAGTTCATATACTTGTGTGTTATCGCAGGCCATCTTCACAAGTGGCATTGCATCACAAAAGTAGTGATTGATGATATTGTCCCCACAGAAACGTAGTCGAAAGGTGTTGCCAGTGTGGGCAATGGCATTGGCAAAACCAGCTACGTAGGAACCTACTACCAGCTGGACACAGAGCTTCTTGGGCATAGCAGTGACATAAAGAAGTGGGTTGCAGATGGCCACAAAGCGGTCATAGGCCATGACGGCCAGTAAGAAGCATTCACTATAAGCCAAGCCAGCAGAGAAGAAGAACTGGGCTGTGCAACCAGCAAGGGACATGTGGTTGTTCATGGACACACAGTCAGACAAGATCCGAGGAGTGTAGACTGAAGAGTACCAGATATCCAGGAAAGAAAGACTGCCCACAAAGAGGTACATGGGTGTGTGCAAGCAGGAATCTAGGTAGATCAGGGTCATAAGGCCCAAGTTCCCAATCAGTGTTAGCGTGTAGGAGACCAAGAAGAGCACAAAGAAGATTATTCGTAGAAATGGGTCTGTTGTAAACCCAACCAAGACAAAATCAGTAAGCAATGTCCAATTGCCTTCCACTTCTGTCATTTTTTTGAGCATAACCTGTTTAGAAAGGAAAGTGAAGTGAGAATTCTGCAGTTCTCAGCCCAAGAATAGAGAATTCATTCCAATCTCTTGAAGATTTGTTGAACTCCCAAGACCTTTGGTACAATTTTGTCAATGATGCCCCGAACTGATTTTGCTTCTACTTTTAAAATGTTCTATACACATTTATAGCATGCTGTTTATAATTGTTGTCAATAATATTCCAAACTTATTTCTAAATATAGCTCTCAGCATATGGAAGTACTTGACTGATATTATTGGCTGTCAAACCTGTTGGACGGTTGGGAGATGAATAGAATTTGGAGGAAGACAATGAGGAAAACTAGTCTGGGAAGCTAGAGACATCACCTAGGGCAGGTTCTCCCAGATAATTACATGGACACCTCTTTTTGTTATAGGGCTGCATAGAAAAAAAGAAAGAAAAGAATGAGAGATTAAAGGGATCCTATGTCTAGCATGCCAAATTAAAATGAAGAAAAGTATCCTAGTACCTTTTATTAGATTAAAATGGAGAAGATGAAATCCACATGAAGGTGTGGACTTCATGTTTGGGGGAGGAGGTGTAACACCATTAAAGGCTGAGCTCCAGACAAGATGAGGCCATGTATTGTAATGGGGGAAGTGTACATTTAGCAGGGGCTTCTGCTGCTAACATGAACTACAAGTGAGGGAGGGGGGAGATCATGCATAAATATTTGAGAATCTGAAGGCCCAGTTCTGCACCTGTTGATTTTATAATAATGCATAGATTTTCAGGCTGTAAAAATCAAAGGTTAAATGAGGCATAATATTTTATATCAGCATCTCACAAAACAGGTTTAGAGGAGATTTTATTCTGGAATGATTCAAATCTAGTCCAAATATTTTAAATCTTGCAAAAACAAGTGAATACTATTTCCCATAAATTGTCGAGGAAATAGATGCATCTGTTGTGCAAATTTTTAAACAGATAAAAATATCCTTTTAGAAAGTCTGCACATTCCTAAATGAACCAGCACCAATTACTTATCTGGAAATTCTTCATTTCTTAATTTATCTGTTATTCCCTCCCCCCGCAATCATCTCAAGGCTTATTCTGATCCCTCCCTATATTCCTTTTCCTATAATTTTGTCAGGTGCAACAGACCAAGAAAAAGCGATGGAATGAAAGTCAGTGAACCACATATTTGAGCACCATCTGGGTAATGGGTATTGGTAATAGTAATGACATACCACCCAGGCAATCTATTACCTGCCAGTTATGGACAAATGGAAATCTCAGATTGGTAGGATGAATATTGTCCCATTCATGTTATACATCAAGAGGGTCTCTGCCATATAGTATATCCATAATTAGCTCATCTGGGGCCCTGCATTTACAAAACTGGAAGCTGACATCAAATTAGTTTGTGAAAATGCTCCCAGTCCCCATTCTCAGCCTTTTTTGGGGGGGGGGGGCTCATGACTCTCCTCACCTTAAGGTGCTTTGGCAGCATTAGTATTGGATTCCATAATTTCACCCTTAATATTCTGTCATCAGACTTCAAATAGTTCAGCCAAGCATTCTTAACTTCGTCCTCTCTTCCCCAATATACTGGAAGCAGTTATCATAATACTCATCCAGAATAGTCACTGCATCAACTAAGTGCCTGAGGGTGCAACACGTCTGGAAAGGCAAGCTGGCTAGAGAAAGCAGACCTCACCAATGACTTCATTTGCGGTGGTGAAAGCTAAATTGTATCCATCTTCTGGATTGTTTTCTTTTGCCCTTTGTCTCCTGTCACTATCAACCTGTTTATTTCATACCAATTGCATAATGGTACATTAAATCTGAAGCCATTAAATGCTGGGGATGATACTTGTTCAATAATTCTGAGATTTGCACTTTCATTTTTCTTGTTGACATGAATTCGAATTTTGCTGACAACCAGCACTTATCTTTCAAGTTTTCAAGGATTTTTTTTAAATGAATAGGGTACATGGAACAGTTTAAAGTGCAACATTATGCATTAATCATAGGCCCTGTAATGAATCCAGCACGAATTACTTCCAACATGTTGATGTAGGATACCCCTATAAGAGAATGCTTGGTACCAAAGCTCCTAGGGCGCATATGAATTATTTTGCATTCAACACAATCCATTGGAGAGCAATTTCTCAAAAGCAGAATTATTTCAAAATTGCAGAGAGGGAAAGCTTAGACTAGAACCTCAAATGTATAATAGAAACCAAATAGGGAAAGAAAGAGTTAATGGATTTCAAGAAAGCAGAGTAATATTAGGAGTCATGATTAATATTTGCATTATAGTAATGACTGTATACTTATTGTGCTCCTTTATTCTGTGACACCTACAGTGTTGTCTTTTACAGTTTCACTGCTTAATGCATTTAGATTCATTAGTTAGCCTGAGCCACCCCATGCCTAAAATTCTGTAATCCCTACAATATTCTGATCTCCAAATTATCTCATATGATACAACTCTTCATTGAACCTTCTGGACCCTTGAAATCCTCCTTCAGAAAATTGGAACTTTATAGAAGTCAGCAGTTTAGGTAATTAAATATTTTAAAGAGCTTTCATTGCCCCTTCACAAAGCTCTACCTGGACTTCGTCTTTCAAATATCATTTTAAGATTTTTGTCAGAGGCAGGATTGGCCTGTTTCTGGGGCAAATTAGAAATCAGAAAATTGATCCACCTTTGAATACGTGGAGTTAATTAATCAAATCCTAGCTGAGGAAATTAGAATCTTGGAAGGAATCTCCCTAAATTATACCTGGAGATGCAAAGCTTACCTGAAATCAGCTGAGTACATTTTCCTGCTAATTCTGTTTAGCCAAGCTAACAAATCAGCCTATATGGGAGCCGTGTTTTATCCTAAATAGGATGAATACACTATTCCTTCAAATTAAGTACCCTCGGTTTCCTTTGGAAGTACTTAGATTGAGTCTTTCCTATGGGGGATAATAAACTGAAGATGGAGCATCAGGATCATGCCAAAAGTTTTCTCTTAATTCCTCCAAGGGGAGTTTCTTCTACAAAAGTGAGTGAGTGAGAGAGAGAGAGAGAAAAATCACTATTCCCTGAGGCTACCTTAGATCTCCAGGTTAAGCAATCATCTTCCATGTTAAGAGGCCTTAGAAATTCAGCTACATTCATAACTTGTCTCATGGCCTTTTCCAGAGGGGGGAAAATGTGGATTTAATAATGATCATCCCTTTAAAATTATTGTAATTATTTAGTGAAACAATTTTTTCCGAAAAATACAAAGAGAAAAACAAAGAAAATAACAAAAGAAAGCAATGAAAGAATCTATAACAAACTAAAGAGAAAAAAATAAATAAAAAAGGATTACTTACTAAGAAAGCTTCCAGTCAGTCCTAGAGTGAATGATTAACTTGACGAAGACCCTGATTCTAAGCCTATATGGATTCAAATCAATAGTAACAAAGGTGAATATAATGACTTCATATTTTGGAAATAACTTCAATTTGCGCCTTGTAAAATAAAGAAAAGCCTAAAATGTTTTAATTTTTATGGATTTTTAAAAATTGGTGCCTCTAATGCAAAAAAGAATACTTTTTAAAGCCATAACTGGTTTACACCCTTTATTTAAAATATTTTTGCTGACTTTTCAAAATCAGTTCCTTAAATACAAAAAAAAAACTTTCTTGAACAGGAAAACACCCCACCCCTCTCATGCACACACCAAGAGAGCTTTGCAAGTTGAATAGAAAAATACGAATTTTCACATACATTTTGAAGCAACCAGTGAATCAGATCTTATTTCCCCATTAGCAAGATGTAATTTAAGTTGACACAATTTAACTGGTTAACACAAATGCTTGTACACCTCCCCTCCAAACTATGAACAAAGAATTATATTCCTTGTCCACATGTCTATTTCTGAATATGGACTGCAGTCTGTCACATAATGAACTGCAAAGAGGGTGGGTGTGAGGATGATAGTAGAATTGATTTGATGTTACCTGTTCTGGAAGGTTTCTGCAACTGCACAGTGCAGCCTTCTTCAGGGTCTTCTTTCCAGTTTTTCTTCAGCCCCAACCTTGTTAACAGTCTGAGTCCCGATAAGAACCTTCAAGCACACACATATGCTGAGACCACCTTCAGAGAAGATTAGCCGAATACAGGGAGTGCTCCTAAGTAAAGAGAGCCTTCTCTTGTCCTTTTTGTCTCAAAGCTGAATCCTGTAAATATATCCAGCACATTAAACACAGAGAAGCAAAATCATTTTAGGAGAAATGTCCCATGTTAAGTAATACTCTGTTTCCTCTTTATTCTTAATTTCCATTGTTATCCTGTTATCCTGTTTTTTTTAGCACCTTCTAATATTTTCTTTATTACCTTTTCATCTATAGGTATACTTTCATTGTTCCTATTTTGTGCATATGTGTGATTCTTGCTGCTGTTATTACATGTAACATTCAGTTTTGTTGTATTTCCCCGGTACTTAATAAGAACAGTTCTTGTTTTAGATCTATTTGCTGTGCTGTCATCTCTTCTAACCATCTTTTTATCTTTAACTAATATCTTTTTGCCATTGGACAGGTCCATCAAATATGGGAGTAGGAACTGTTTACATTCCCAGCATTCTGGTGAAATATTTGGGAACATTTTTGCCATTCTTGCTGGTGGCAATGCCATTTATAGAACATTTTGTACAGGTTTTTTTTATATGCTGTTGACATCATTAACTTGTAATTTCTTTCCCACAATTTTTGCCAATTATCTAATTCTATAGAATACCCCAAAATTTTTGCCCTTACTATCATGCTTTCTTTTACATATCTTCTTCCATTTTAAAATAAAATAAGTAATTATAAATTTTCTTTATTAATTTACTACCTGTCCTTAACAATATCTTAACAATTTTATTAAATATTTTAATTACAGTTGTAAAATTTAATATAAATTAAAACCAGAACTAGAATTATAAAGAAAAAGTGCAAAAAAAGAACAAAGACAAAGAAAACATATAAAGAAAGGACTTTCAATCTTTATCAAACAAATGATTCTTCTTCTTCCCATAACCCAACCCTTATTTACAGGCAAATCTATAAATCATCGACTTTTCAATCCTGGTACCAGCAGAAAGTTCATAAAGGGCTATCAGAACTTTCTAAACATATTATATTAACTTTGATCAAGCAAATCAACTCTATATTTCTTCCTATTACTTCTAAAAATCTTGATCTTTAACTTATTCAGATGTCACTGGCTTTGGTCCCTTTGCAGTTTTTCTCTTTCCCATCCCAGGGGCTTCTTGGAAGATTTAATCAGCATCTTTTACATGTCCACTAAAATGTTCTTTGCCTTGTCATTCCCTTGGCTTGCCATTTGTAATTCCACTTTAATTGCCTTCTTTATTTTGTAATACCCACTTTGAAAAAATATCCAGGATTTCTGGTTCTAGTATTTCTGGATCAGATTTAACATCTTTGGGACACAGTCTATATATAGAAGTACCTCAATGTGATATTTCTGATATTGTGGCTAATAATGTCTGGCTTCTTTCTTTGAGAATCTTCTGCACTATTACTTTTTTATAATAATTTTAATATTTTTTTAATTAAAGTTTAAAAATACAAAGATAAAAAACGAATACAAATTAAGGAAAAATGTGTTTGTGTGTAAAGAGAGGGGGAGAAAAAGGGGGAATGGAAAAAGAAATATAAATTATCACTGTCTCTAACATTCCAACCAAAGATACTGTATCTTTATCCTGTATCTCATATTTTATCTATTAATAAATAGATAACAAACAATAAAACCACATCATTCAATCATAATCAGTAAAAGTCCATTAAGAGTTATCAGAAATAAGAATATAATATATTTAACTATGAACAAATAAATCAATTTCATAGTCTTTCCTTTCATTTGTACAGTAATTTATCATTTTCTCGAAAACTGCAATAAAAATCCTTTCTTTCCATATCTAATCTCATATCTATCTTTTTGTCTTTTTTGACTTTCTTTCGCCATTTGTTTAGTAAAACATGTTTAAATAAACAATTAAATAATATTTTAAAAAGGGCTGGTTATTACCAATAATCATATTTTTTCTGGATAAGGCCTCAAGGCAAGTGATGTTTACTGCTGAATTTCAGCTCTCAAGGTAGAAGTTGATTGTTTACCTGAAGAACTCAGCTAGCACAGGGGACAGTGTTTTTTTCTTACGCAAGAAAAAACTCCCTTGGGAGCATTAGGAAAAAATATTTTGGCATGATAATACTATTCCCATTTCAGATTGTCAAGAGGACAAATTTATTGCAACTGTAGGCAATCAAGGCTGCCTAATCTCAGGAAGGTTATTTTACTTGGGAAAAAATAAGATTCCCAGATACGCTGATCTGTTGCTCAAAGGTTCTTAGCAAGAAAATGTACCTGGTTTCGTTCAGGTAAGTTTGGGATCATGAAGCATCATTTAGGGAGATGTCTCTCTCCTAAACTACTACCATTCTAGGAACTAGGTCTACTCTAGTCCTCCCATGGCCCCTCTTCTCACAGCTGATTGTCAAGGCTGTAAGAGGCTGGCTCACACTGATCCATTATAGAGGAAGAATAGAAGAGAAGAAGTTTTCCAACTTCTGATTTCCCCCAGAATCAATTCCATGCATAGTGGAAGCTGACTTCTGAATCTTTATCTTTGGGGACAATCAAATACAATTTGGATTAAAGGTGGTTCTCTATAATTTTCTGTACAGAGTGATGCTTGATAGAGAGATTGAGTTAGAACCCTGTGATCTTGTGAGCTAGAGAATTGTATGACAAATAGAAAATTCAAAGAAGATACAAAAATATTGAATTGCTCTTGTTTTCTGGAGAAGGATTTCAAGGGTTCAGAAATATGGGTTTTTCAACAATGAAGGTTTTGTATTACATAATATAAACATCACAGTACTGAAGGGAAGAATTTGGGTTCAAGGTAATTTATGCTAATTGAGGAGTTTGAATGGATTAAGCAACTAAGCTTTAAAAGGTTGAATACTGAGTATCCTAGAACAAAGTAAGTAATTAACTTCAGCAAGAATGAATGCATTACTCTATTGTACTATTGCTGCTATTGTCATACTATTTTATTAGTATTATGCTAGAGAAGACAGTTGATATTTGCTCTGATTTTGTGGAATCTGCTAATTTTGTATTTCCCAATAAGTTGCCTCCTACATGTTCAAATTCCAGCTTCCACAGACAGCCCAAGTCTTCATTTTTTGCTACTTTGAAATCATTCTGACTTTTTGGAATTGCCCTTCTGTTCATTGCGTTGAGGGCAGATATTTTTTATCCGCTAACCTTGTATCTCTTTCAAAGCTCTTGTACATCCACATATGTGGAGGTTATTCATACTGGATTCACTATGGGGCCAATGCCTACAGAAGTGTATAAAATTATAAAGTAAGCCCTTCTGTGGACCCTTATTTAACAAAGGGCACAACTCCTTGGAGTCCCAAAATATCAGCCGGGGATATCAACACAGGTGGCATTAACATTAGCATACATACAAATCTCAATTTTATTATATTATTATATAATATTATATATTATTTATCACCCTATCTTATAAAGATTCCAGCTTTAGTGCCCTATTAAATAAGAACATAACTTAAAGAAAATAAAAAGACAACAAACATGAACAAAAGAAACAACTCATGCAACAGTTTAGAAACAGTTTTAATTTCCCCCCAAAACCAGCCGATGGAGCAGAAAGTTGGCATCAAGAAAGGCACAAGGCAACACTGTCCCCTGTCTCCATTGTTGTTTATACTGACATTGGAAGTATTAAATAGAAATATTAGACAAGATACGGAGATAAAAGGCATGGAGATAAAAGGGAGCAGTATAAGTTACAGGCGTTTGCAGATGACCTAGCCTTTATTTTAGAAGACCCATGGATTAAACCTTTTTCTGAACGTTATATGGCCTTCACTTCTGGATTTGTGGTAATTGAATTTCCATGCATCACTTTTAATTTTTTAATTCTTAATTATTTATTTTATTTTTTCCAAGAATCTGAGTAAATAGAGTGATTGTTGGCAGAAGAGCTTTCCTGGGGAATCAGGATGGTTTTTTTTTTTAAAGCCTAAGCTGACTGACAATAATTTAGCATCATTTGTTCTCTTGACCCAACCTTTAAATCGGTTGGATAGAAAGAAAGTTATCTCTCCTTGACCTTCATCACTCATCCAAAATATTACCTGGGATTCTTGCAAGATGCATGATAAACACATGAAGAGTATAAAAAGAAATCAAAAGGATCTGGGTGGAGGAATCTATGTGGAATATATGCTTCCTTTCCACTTCATCCCATTAAAAAAGGCATCATCCCCATGTAATACTCTTGACAAATATTTAGAAGTATTTTTTTCATTACCAGTCCTAGAAGGTTCCTCCAACTGCACAGTCTAGATGTCCATGTGGTCTCCCATCTAGTGCTCCTAAGCAATGAGGCCTTTATCTTGTCCTTCCTTTATAAATGCTGAATCCTGTAATATATCCACGATATTAAAAAAGCAAAAGCATTCTGGAGCAAAATTGCAAAATCAAAATGTGTTGAGGGAGGGGGATTCAATACATAATTCAAAATATCAGCATGCACTCTTCATATCAGAGCTGAAAACTTCACAATTCGAACTTCTTTTTCAGGTTACACTTATGAAAATGATGGAAGTGGAAGGCAATCGGACATTGCTTACTGATTTTGTCCTGGTTGGGTTTACAACAGACCCATTTCTACGCATAATCTTCTTTATGCTGTTCTTGGCATCCTACACCCTAACGCTGGTTGGTAATTTTGGCCTTCTAGCACTGATCTACCTGGACTCCCGCTTGCACACACCCATGTACTTCTTTGTGGGCAGCCTTTCCTTCCTTGATATTTGGTACTCCACAGTCTACACTCCTCGGATCTTGTCTGACTGTGTGTCCAAGAACAACCACATTTCCCTAGCTGGTTGTGCAGCACAGTTCTTCTTCTCTGCTGGCTTGGCGTACACTGAATGCTTCCTACTGGCCTTCATGGCCTATGACCGCTTTGTGGCCATCTGCAACCCACTCCTTTACAACACTGCTATGCCCAAGAAGGTCTGCATTCAGTTGGTAGTAGGAGCTTATGTAGTGGGCTTTGCCAATGCAATTGTACACACTGGCAACACCTTTCGTCTACATTTCTGTGGTAATAATGTCATTAACCATTACTTTTGTGATGGACCACCACTTGTTAAAATGTCTTGTAATGACACAGGTGTCCATGAACTCATTGCAGCTACTGTATTGGGTTCCAATTTGCTAGTACCCACAGCTATCATCGTGAGCTCATATGTCGGCATTGGAGCAGCTATAATTAACATCCGGTCAGCTGCAGGGCGACGGAAAGCCTTCTTCACTTGCTCAGCTCACTTGATGTCAGTCTCCCTCTTCTATGGTTCCATTTTCATCATGTACCTCACACCCAACTTTCACCGTTCTCCAAACTGGGACAAGATAAATGCACTGTTCTATACTGTAGTCAACCCTCTGGTCAATCCTTTCATTTACAGTTTACGCAACAAGGATGTGAAGGCAGCCCTCAAAAAAGTTGGTTGGAGATTCATAGCACCCAAATGAAGGCCATTGAAACTCTCTTTCTCTAGACAAATTTCAAACAAGTTAAACCTTACTTTATGGTATCAACCCTCCCTCCCTCCCTTCCCTCTCTCCCTCCCTGGTGGTCAAGGGAACCATCTTCAAAATCTCCAGATTTGTTGTTCTTGGTGGGCAATTGTTTCTCACACACATCTTCCCAGGCCTTTCCCTACCCAAAAGCATCTTCAAAATATGGTCCATGGAGGGTAAATAGAATGAAGCATAGCAGGCAAGATCAGGATGGAAACATTGGACAATGATAGACTAGGGACACGGTTTCAACCTTAGGAAAGATGAAAATGTATCAATCCAAGGTGTGCTTAATTATTTCCCAAACATTACCCACTATTTGAAAATTACTTAAGGGCTTGTTTCTTAAAGCCCTCCTCATAGTCCCATTCTATAAATATCCCTGCACTCCTGATTATTTTAAAAAGTATATAGCCTTAATCACATTGTCCCAAAACCCAGTCCTATCCTGCCTCAGCAATCTGGCTGGACAGCCTTTCCTGGTTTTATATGGGATAGATTAAAAGCAACAATTGGTGTATTTCTTCAGCTTCACTTCCTCCCCTACCAAGAATCACCCATTAAGAAGAAGGGGGAAAATCAGCAATTTTATTCTTCATTAAAGGGTGGAGTGGGGCTGAGCCTAACTGAAGGCAGGTAGGTAGCTGGGATCCAGGATTATCCACTTTTCAACTCACCAGAGTGTGACAGGGTGGAGCAACTTTGCCAGTAATCTGTCATTCAGTCTATTGCTGAACAGGGTGCATTGGCAGGAGCAGAAAAGGACTATTTTCCCAATATCAATGAACACTTTATTCTTCCTTCAGACCTTCAGTAATAAAGCCCCGTGAAGAATCTTGAACCTGAGTCAATTCAGAATCTTTAAAATCATTTTAGCAGTTTTTAATTTTGTTCTCTGCTTCTTCTTACTATTTTTATTTTTATTATCGTTACTGCCATTAGTCATGGATTGTGAGCCATTAAGACATTTTAAGCTCTGCTAACTCATAGTTGGTATTCAGGTTCATGATTATTTGACTTTATCAGAAAACTTCAGTTCTAAGTAGGAGTCAAATGTTCTGCAAATGAATGGGGGATACATATTTGAGATCAATTACTATGCAATGATTATTTCTTGTTATTGCTATTATTAATACTTATTACATTATTTTACCAGTATCAGAATTTTGTCACTCATATTTACAATATTGGTGGTAAAAATCACCCGAAACAGCTACAAGGTCCCTTCCAAATCTGCTATTCTGTATATTCTGCATGCTTTGGCTGCTTCCAAGAAACCTGAGATGCCCTCATCTTTGATGGAGTCTGTATCTGAATCGAAATCCACATTGTATTTCTATCAAAATATAAATAAATAGATATTTATTTATATAAAAGACTATAAAAGACTTATATCAGTTTATTTCTTCTCCTGAAAAGGATGCCATCTAAAATCTATTGAAATACTTTTTGAAAAAATGTTTTTTGTTCTTACATTTAATTATTTATCAATTATATGTACAAGTGTCCCATTTCAGTGCTCATTCAATAAAATATACATTAAAAAGACCAAAAACAAAAATAAAGACACATATTCCTCTTTAAATGTTTTTTTAAAAAAATAATTTAATGTGGATATTATTACTCATTTTTATTTAGATCATTGTAATTGCTATTATTGCTATTATTATTAAAAATAGTTTCTCTCTTTCTTCAAATCCCCCCCCCCAACCATAGCTTCTAAGATTGTCTTGTTGTATGATATACATTGTATTTATTGGACCCACTCCTGCTTGAATTTACAACATAGACTTCCGCTGTGAATGTATACTACTAGTTTTTTATTGCTGCATAGTCTCCAATTTTAATGTCCCAATCCCTTTATTACTCAGCGGGGTTCTCTTTTCGAATGCTGTTTTTATTCATTTATTTACTTATTCAATTTTTATGTCCACCCATTCAACCAAGTGACCCTGGGCAGCTTACAAGTCTACAACTTTAAAACAATTAAAGCAAATAATGCTGTAAATCTCCAAGTGTCATTGCGTTGCAGGAATGGGTGGCAAATACATTTAATAAATAAAATTTTAAAAACCATTAAAACAATAAAAACACTCACAAAATATGTACAAATATAAAGAGCAGCCATGATGATTAGTCTGCTAAATAGTAAAGACAACTAATAGGGCTCTTCTCGCATTCCGAGTACATAGCCAAGTTTTTAGAGCTTTGTGAGGCGCTAACAGGGTTGGGGCCATTCTGATCTCTGAGGGATGTTCCATAAGGCAGGGAACTAGAGCAGAAAAAGGTCCACATCTAATTTCTGCCAGTCAGCATTCTTTGACTGATGGGATCTGCAGCAGGCACAGTCCGTTGCATCTGATTGGATGGGTAGACAGTCCTGGAGAAAGAGGTCCCTCAGATAACCTGGTCCCAAGCCAAATGGATTCTTGCCATTGTTGTTGGCACACACCTTCTTAAACTGTGAGGCTTCCACACACAGATTATATTCTGTATATATTGGGCAACCAAAAGAATACAATTTAAAGGATAAGCATCAGATTTTTACAATTGGCAATATAAAAAATATTGGTGGGCATCATTAAGTCCTATGGTCTTATGAATAATTCACATATGTTTGGAAAAATATTTTAACATATATATAACATATAGATATAGATAGATGTTATATTAAATTAAGAGCCAAAATTTTGGGATAGAATTATTTTCAAGAGATATAGTCTATTTGCCCTGAATTGCTCCTGAGGGAATTATTTTGAGGAACTGGAAAATGGGTATTATTTCATTATGAAGGGCAGGATTTAAGAGACATATAACTTTTCTGTTTTTGGAAAGACAATTATATACATTAATGCAAAAAATATTTATTCTATTTGTTTTCCTTTTTTGTATTTTGGTAAATATTATGTAAGTAAATACATAATAATTTAAAATGATTCACTATGATCACATATACTTTTTGGAGGGTTCCCCACCCCCTCAAAAAAGGCCCTGAGACAAGTGATGATTGCAGTTGAACTTCTAGTGTCCTCAGGGTAGAAGATGACAGTTTATCTGGAGAATTCAGGAAGCCTCGGGAGTGATTTTTCACCTTTTTTCGCATAGGTGAAACACCCTATGAAAGATTTAGGAAAAAAAACTTTTGGTAGCAACTATAATATTCCCACTTCATATCATCAAGAGGGATAATTTAATCTAAGTGCTTCCATGGGGAACTGAGGCTGCCCAATTTGAAGGAAAGATGTGAGCACTTTATTCATGAAAGTACAATGTTCCCAAATAGGTTGATTCATTGGTTTCTCCAACAGACATAGCAGGAAAATGTACTCAGCTTCATCCAGGTAAGTTTGGCATATCTGGGAATAGTTTAGGTAGATGTCCAACAGGATTCTATGGTTATCGCAGTTAGGATTTGACCAATGCTCTCAAAGCCGTTTGTGTCACTTCTGATTGTCAAGGGTCTCAGAGCCATGCACCAACCCACCCCTTCTCTATTTCTGAATACGGAAAGGTGTTCAAAAGTGGTTCACTTTTCCGATTTCTGCTTCCCTCCAGAAGCCTTCATGAGCATGGCAGTCACTTCTTCCAACCCTTCCTCTAAAGGAAGGTTGGAGTCAACCATGCCTCTGACAGGAGTCTTAGAATGGGAGTTGAAAGACAAAGTCCAGGTAGAGCTCTAAGAAACAGCAGGAAAAGCTATTCACAGGACATCTTTAAGAAGTTTACTTATCTAAACAGTTGATTTCTATGAAGTGAAAAGAGAACTATTCACACTTCAGAGGAAAGGGGACAATAATCTGGATCTAAGTAGAAAATGGCAAACCCCTGAGGAGTCTCGGAGAGAACCTTGATTGACAAGGGTGCAGCTGCACAAGGGGAGGGAGGGAAGATCTTTTCTGCTGTTCCACAGAATGGAAAAAAGGCCCTTTCTTCTGCTGTGAGATTTCTCTTTATTTTCCTTTTTTATAACAAATATATTAATCAGGGTAGATTCCTTGTCAAACTTGGTTAAGTTTCTGCTATGAATATATACTGTCAATTTTTCCATTGCTTTGTATTCTCTAATTTTAGTCTCCCAAACATATTTGGTTTGCAAGGTTTTCCTTTTCAAGTTTTGTCCCAGAGGGACTCTTGCCATTGTCAGCACATATTTTCATAAATTGTGAGGGATATTGTCCAGGATCATACCTAATAAAAATATATGTCTGTTTGATTCAAATTTATTGTCAGAATTTTCTTGATATATTGATGTATTTCTTTCCCATACTGTTGAGTCTTTTTGTATATATGTTAAAATGTTAGTTTTTTATTGTGGCAATTCCAATATTTATTGCACAATTTGTTCATCTTGGCAATTTGTAAAAGAGTTATAAATCAACTATCAAATATTTTGAACTAATTTCTCCACAAATTGTAGCTTGAGATCAATGGTCTTGATTTTTCTTCTATAAGTTTTTCAAACACTGATATTTTTCCCAGAGTCCTGTCTTCTGCTGTGAGATTTCTTTTTATTTTCTATTCAGGGCAGATTCCAGCTTCATTATCCAATTCTGATTGCATTTTAAATTGTTTATTGGGTCCATATGTATAATCTTGCATATGTAATCAGATACCTCTTAACATAATTGTCCTTGAAACAGAATTGCTAGTAATGCAATTGTTGGAATGGTCCTTGCATTTAACAGGCTTCCTCATCTAATAGATCCCTTCACATTCTTATCTTTTTTGTCACAAAGATAACTTTTTTTCAAGAGGCAACTGGACTTTATGGAAAATCTAGTTGCCTCTTGGAAAAAAGCACCTTTGGGACCACCATGACCTGGATGACTGAGAATCTCCATAGAAACCTATCTTCTTTGTTTTGTTATTCCATACATACCTGTGAATGAGCTTTTTCTCCAAGAAAAGTTTTCCCCCAACCTTCATTACTTATGATCCATAACTCTTACGAGGGATGCTAGGAAGCTGCAGTGATAGACACATGGAGAGACTAATCCAAGGACAGCCTGGGAAGTAAAATCCGTTTGGAATTTATGCCTTCATTCCACTTCAACACATTTTAAAAAGGCAATATGTCTTTCAGGTCCAGGATGACGCTTTATGTTAACATGAGGAAGACCATGCAGTTTTCTTGACAAAGAAATAACCAGGTTTTCTCTAAATCTACAGTCAGGGATTTTTATGATTTTTCAACCCAGTTTTCATCAACCCTGATCTTGTTAACAGTCTGAGCCTGCTTTCAGAAAGGATTACACTGTTTCCCTGAAAATAAGACCTCCCCGGATAATAAGCCCTCCCCACAAATATTGCAACACAGCAGCAGCAATGAGGTGACCACACTCGCCACCTCCTGCATCTCAAAAACAATAGGACCTCCCTGGAATTAAGGCCAAGTGCTTATTTCGTGGGTCAAAAGAAAATAAGACCTTGTCTTATTTTCGGGGAAACACAGTAATAGACTACATGGAGCGCTGCTCCTAAGCAATGAGGGCCTTATGTTATAATTTTCTTATAAAAGATGAATCCTGTAAATGTATTTGGAATATTAAAAAAGCAGAAGTAAAAGAATTTGGTAAAGTAAATAGTCAAACTCATACCAAATATGCCAGAGAAGGGGGACTTCAACACTGCCAAATTTTGACTTCTCTTTCCTTTGCAAACAGGTTGTGCCTATGAAAATGATGGAAGTGGAAGGCAATGGGACATTGCTTACTGATTTTGTCTTGCTTGGGTTTACAACAGACCCATTTCTACGCATAATCTTCTTTATGCTGTTCTTGGCCTCCTACACCCTAACGCTGACTGGTAATTTCGGCCTTCTAGCACTGATCTACCTGGACTCCCGCTTGCACACACCCATGTACTTCTTTGTGGGCAACCTTTCCTTCCTGGATATTTGGTACTCCACAGTCTACACTCCTCGGATCTTGTCTGACTGTGTGTCCAAGAACAACCACATGTCCCTAGCTGGTTGTGCAGCCCAGTTCTTCTTCTCTGCTGGCTTAGCGTACACTGAATGCTTCCTATTGGCCTTCATGGCCTATGACCGCTTTGTGGCCATCTGCAACCCACTTCTTTACAACATTGCCATGTCCAAGAAGCTCTGCATTCAGTTGGTGGTAGGAGCTTATGCAGCTGGCTTTGCCAATGCAATTGTACACACTGGCAACACCTTTTGGCTAGATTTCTGTGGCAATAATGTGATCAACCATTACTTTTGTGATGGGCCCCCACTTCTTAAAATGTCCTGTAATGACATAGGTTTCTATGAACTCATTGTGGCTG
Organism: Thamnophis sirtalis; assembly: GCF_051295495.1. Classification (NCBI taxonomy): domain Eukaryota; kingdom Metazoa; phylum Chordata; class Lepidosauria; order Squamata; family Natricidae; genus Thamnophis; species Thamnophis sirtalis. The sequence goes on along the minus strand of NW_028261381.1, from coordinate 67,226,382 downwards.
CTGTATTAGGTTCCAATTTGCTAGTAACTACAGCTATCATTGTGAGCTCATACGTTGGCATTGGAGTAGCCATAGTTAACATCCGGTCAGCTACAGGGAGACGCAAAGCCTTCTTCACTTGCTCAGCTCACTTGATGTCAGTCTCCCTCTTCTATGGTTCCATTTTCATCATGTATCTCACACCCAACTTTAACCACACTCCAAACTGGGACAAGACAAATGCACTGTTCTATACTGTAGTCAACCCTCTGGCCAACCCTGTCATTTACAGTTTACGCAACAAGGATGTGAAGGCAGCCCTCAAGAAAGTCTGGGGTAAATTCACAATAACCAAATGAATGCCATTGATAGTCCCTTTCCCCAGATTGTACTTCAGATGATTTAAACCTATACTGTCAGCCTTCCTTCCTTCCTTCCTTCCTTCCTTCCTTCCTTCCTTCCTTCCTTCCTTCCTTCCTTCCTTCCTTCCTTCCTTCCTTCCTTCCACAGCAATCATGATGATAGATGTGTATGAATGAAACCTGTGCTTAATTCTCTCCCAAACTCTAACCAATATTTGGGAATTACCTCAAAGGTGTTATCTTAGAGTCCTTCTCACAGTCACCTTCACATTTGTTTTCCTGCACTGATGTAATTATTTAAGAATGTGTACCAGCCTAAATTGCATTGACTCAAAACTAAGTCCTATCCTGCTTCAGCATTCTGGCTGGATAATCCTTACTGATTTCATATGAGACAATTTAAAGGCAATAATTGGTGTATTCCTTCAGATTCACTTCTGCCCCAACCAAGGATCTCCCATTAGGAAGAGGGAAAAAATCCCAGCAATTATTGTCTTTACTGAAGGGGGCAGTGGGGCAGCCTAACGGAAGGCAGATAGCTGGTGTCGAGGACTAGCCATCTTTCAATTCACCAGAGTGACAGGATATAGGGCAGCAGTGCTCTCGGTGCCAGTATTCTGTCTTTCAGTCTGTTGTCACATTCTTTCCATTGACTGAAGCAGAAAAGAGTTCTTTCCTCCTTTTCTATGAACCCTTCTTCATTTGCACATTCAATATTTCTATTTTCCTCCATATCCTTTTTGTGACCTATTGTTTTTCAAATCCACCTTTGAATCAATATCAGCTTCACTTATAAACCATGTCTAAAATATTGCTTCTTTTTGAATGGATGTTCTAAAAATTTTCTGATTTTTTAAAAAAACTGTCTTCTTTTTTATTTGTTATATTTATGTATTTATTTAATTTATATGCCTCATATGTCATTTTTCATTAAAAAATAAACACCCCCCCCAAGGCCAAAACAAAGAAATGATCCATATTGCTATTTTGATTTTTTTTAGAATTTAATTTGGTACTAATTTCTGTTTGGATCATGCTAATTATTACTATTACTCTAGGCTGGAATACTGCAATGTGCTCTACATGGGGCTGCCCTTGAAGAGCGTCCGGCGACTTCAGCTAGTCCAGAATGCGGCCGCGCGAGTGATCGTGGGCGCACCACGGTTCGCCCACATAACACCGATCCTCCGTGAGCTGCGCTGGCTACCTGTTGATCGTCAGGTGCACTTCAAGGTCCTACTTACCACCTATAAAGCGCTCCATGGTAGTGGATCTGGCTATTTGAGAGACCGCCTTCTGCCAATTACCTCCCTGCGTCCCATCAGATCGCACAGGGTAGGCCTCCTCCGAATTCCATCCGCCAGTCAGTGCCGACTGGCGACTACGCGGAGGAGAGCCTTCTCAGTTGCAGCTCCGACGCTATGGAACAATCTCCCCGTGGAGATCCGCACCCTCACCACCGTCCAGGCCTTCTGCACGGCCCTCAAGATCTGGCTATCCCGTCAGGCCTGGGGATAGGATTTTACTCTCTCCCCGCCCGAATGTTGAGTGAATGTTGTGTTTTATGGTTAATTTTTTTACTCACGTTTTTCTTTTATGTCTTGTCTTGCACTCCCTTCCCTCATTATTGTAAGCCGCCCTGAGTCCCCTCAGGGAAAAGGGCGGCCTATAAATGTTCAATAAATACCTAAATACCTAAATACTATTATAGTTCAACATCCAGTCAAACAGATGTTTAGATTGAATTTGCCACTTTTGACCACCTATCAAGTCTTTTCTAACGTCTTGGGATAGGCAGAAGTTATTCTTTGAAGGCAGGATGGAAGTGGTTCCAAATAAAGCTTCCTTTTACAATTGACTAATTTGGATTTTGTCATGATGTTCAAATGGAGCTCCAGCCCAAGCCACTGGGCTTGCTCGGGAATTAGTCTCCCCGTCCTCAGACCAATTAACACATTAAAACATTAAAACATTTTAAAACACTTAAAAAAAACATCCAGTTACTTGACCAGTTAGTAATTCAGCCAGGAAACGCAGCCCTTGACACATTCAGCAACCTGGGCACAGAACATAGCCAAGTGTTAGAGCCTTTTGAAGGGTTAGTAGGGTTGGGGCCATTCTAATCTCTGAAGGGAGGATATTCTACAGATCAGGGGCCATTGCGGAAAAAAATGACTTATAGTCCCTACCAGTTGACAATCTTTGTCTGACAGGATCTATGGCATGTACAATCTGCTATATTAATTTGATGGATAAAGTCTCTTGGAGAAAGGTAATCAGGTACCAAGCTAACTATCACTTTGAATGGCACCTGGAAGCACACCAGTAACCAACGGAGCTCACATGGAATTGATGTTATGTATGGTGTACATTTGGCACTATTTAATACCCCCATAGCCACATTCTGTAGCACTTCAAGTTTGTAAATGCTCTTCAGGGGTTTAAATGAGAGGTTACAATGGTATGAGTCAGCAGGGAATGGATGCAATTGGTGTACCACCCAAAAGTGTTCAAAGGCTCTCCAATCTACAGCTGCCACTTGTGCACTGGGTTTGTCTAGGGTAGTGCAACCCCATCCAGTACTAAAGATGGAAGAATCTTGTGCCTCGGGGGTGGGGGGGGAATACCCACAGCCATTCTGTCTTCCTCGGGTTGCATTAGAACCTGTTTTACCCCATCAGGTTCCCAACAGCCTCTAGACCAGTGATGGTGAACCTTTTTTGGTTTGCATGTCAAAAATGGGGGGAGCGCAGGGGGGGTTATGCATGGGCATGCCAAACCCATAATGCTATGTGCATGACCACAGCACACATACGTGCACAACCAGCACTCCCCCCTTTTTGGCATGCTATTTTCACACTCCAGAGGAGCTTCCCTGAAACCTCTGGAGCATGAAAAACCGGCCCTACGGGCAAACCGGAACTTTAGGAATGGACTTCCAGTTTGTTAGTAGGGCTGGTTTTAGCCCTCCGGAGCCTTCAGGTGCCTCCAGGAGGCTTCCCTCTTGAAATGAGGCTTCCCTCTGGGAGTCACTTCTTGTTTGCTCGTAGTGTCGTTTTTTGCCCTCTGGAGCCTTCAGGGAAGCCTCCAGAGGCCTCCTGAATGCTCCGGAGGGTTAAAATGAACCATATGAACAAACTGGAAGTCCGTTCCTGAAATTGCGGTTTGCCCATAGGGCCAGTTTTTCACGCTTTGAAGGCTTTAGGAAGCCTCCAGAGGGCGAAAAATGGCCTCAAAAGAAGGCCAAAGTCAGCTGGCCAGGGCATGTGCCCTGATGCCACTGTGGCAGGCATGCCATAGATTTGACATCATGGTTCCATATCAATTCCTTGGTGGACTTTCTCCTCAGAATGAATTTTAACCCCCCAAAAAACTTTCTGGAAGACACATCTCTGTTCTACTCAGATGACACAACATTATTTTCAAGAATATCTATTGGCCTTAAAACAGCATTAAAAGCATGAGCAGAGTACTGCAGAGAATACTAACACACTCAATTATGAAAAAACTAGAATCATGGCAATTGCCAAAAGGCCCAAGAGTCACTCCTGGAATTTAGATGGGTAGAAAACTGAGTAGGTATCCTGTTTCAATTCTGGGTGTTGTCCTTCACTCTGCTAGCAGTAGGAAAACTCATAGGGATATGAGTGTAAGAAAGAAACTAGGAAACCCATGGGGACTATATTGCTGAAAATGCACAGAGGAGCACAAATGCCATACTCAAATTTCTCCAGGTAAGAAATGACCACTACATACTTACAGAACTCAAACTATTCGTAGCCAAGCCAATAACACACATTCTTTACAGAATGCAGGTGAGCCATTTTACAATTTTGCATCATTACAATATGTTCAATCCAAATTTCTAACACTGGCCCTTGAGATTCTAAAATGTGGTTCTAATGCCTCCCTGAGTTTGCAGAAAGGCTCATGGAAATGGAGGCAAGAGTGTGGGTGACCATACTCAATTATTGGCTCAAAGTCTCATTTTTCTCATTGACCTTGCCTCACTAACTGTGAGAGATGATTTTCAATCCACATGAAAAAGGCCATTGCAACTAAAGCCTCATCCTCGGGCTTCTCTACAAGGGTAGGATATGATCAAGCTAAAGCTCTCATCAAACAGCATATAGCAGACACAGAGCCCCAGTTGGATCTAGCCAGGTCCCTACTTTTTATTGATGATGAAAGTTGGTGAATGAATGAACCTATCAAAATGAATCTGATAGGCTCTCTGTCTCTCTCATGACATCTTTAACAACCTTGAAGTACCTAGACACTGGATGGCCTTCATGTTTATACAATGGTATGCCTCCACTAACCTATCCTTGAAAGCCAATACAGAGAAATTTCCTACCTGGAGAGACAATGTCTCTTGTTTGTAACTCACCCACATCCCTATGCTGACCTATGACCATAATAAATTGACTCACTTTAGTTAATTTTGATTTGATGGCTTTCAGACAACTATGGACAACTTCTTCACCTAGGATGAGGAATCTTGAAGATTACCGTGCCTAATGAGGTCAGCAGAAAGCGAACTCATCCATCTTCTTCCTTTTGACAGACCATTCTCTTAAGCATGCCTGGATTTCAATTATACTTTTTAAAGCTCCTGTTTTGCTTCAGCTCTCTAAATGTTGACCGGTTGGTTGAATATTGATTTATTTTAATCTCCTGCTGGATTTTATCCATTTCTTTCTTGTTCTTTTCCTTTTGTGTTTTTTTTAACTTTTTTTGAATAACCTTTGTCTTCTGAAAGGGAAACACAGCATGCCTTGCAGTAGTGGAAGTGTTTGGACTTGATTTACAGCTATATTGGACTGTCACTACACTTTGGAGATTATTTCTTTAAAAATATTTTTATCCTGGACTAAAAATATTTTCCCTGGGAGTGTGGCCATTAATATTGTAGAGAGATGACAGGTTAATGATTTATAAACAGAATCATAAATTTGAAAATATGGGGGGCTTGTTTCATAAAGGGTGGGAAACCAATATTGTTATAATATATTTATATTATAAATATATTTATAATATGTGTATGTGTGCATTTTTAAAAATGTTTTGATCCTTTTCTGTTTGTTTGTTCCTGTGGATTTTCTACTGTTTTGGAGCTTTACATTTTCTTTTTGAATAAAAATAAAAATCATTATGAAAAAAGTAATTCCTTTTTTTATTTTTCTCTTCAGTTTATAGTTTCTCTTGTTGTTTCTCTTTCTTTGAATTTTTCTGTAAACTTTGTTTAAAAGAATAATTATAATAAGTTTAAAGAGTTGCCATGGAAGACAAATGCTTACCTGGAGATCACAGGTAACCTCATGGTGTGGTGCTCCCCCCTTTTTAAGATGAAACTCCCTTTGGAGGAATTAAGAAAAATCTTTTGGTATGATACCAATTCTCCACCTTCAGATCATCAAGAGGAAAGACTCAGTTTAAATACTCCCACAGGGAATGGAGAGAACCTAATTTAAAGAAGTATTGTCCTCACCTTCCTCAGGAAAATACAAGGCTCCCATATAGGCTGCTCTGTTGGCTTGTCCAAAGCAAGAAAACATACTCGGCTTCATTCAGGTACGTTTGGAATATCTGGGAATAATTTAGATAGATGTCCAACAAGATTCTATGATTATTCCAATTAGGATTTAACCAATGCTCACATATCCCTTTTTGTTACCTCTAATTGTCAAGGGTGTCAGAGCCATGCAACAACCCATCCATTTCTGTCCTGTGAATAGTGGAACGTGTTCAAAAATAATTCACTTTTCACTTTTCCAATTTCTGCTTCCCTCCAAAAGCAGCACCATGCATCATGTGCATAGCGTCACTTCTTCCAGGATTTTCTCGAAAAGAAATACTATCTCTGACAAGAGGCTTAGATTGGGAGTTGTAAGACAAATTCCAGACAGAGAGTTCTGAGAAAGGGAAAGGTGTTCATAGCCCTTCTTCAAAAATGTTTAATTAACTGAACTTCCCTGAAGTAGAAAGGGAGCTGTCCACACCTCTGAGGAAAGGGAACAATAATATGGACCTAAACATGCAGTTGCAGTAGGGAAGTGAAAGTGACTGTTTTCTGCTGCTTCTCTGGTGGGAAATGAAGTCACACAATGGGACCAGGGAGAGGAGTGGACATTCTCTTTAGGCCACAAGAAAGATCCTTCAATGAATCAAACAGTTTACACAAAACTGGACACTCTCCTTTGTTTATTGATAGTATTGATATTATGCTTTTTCAAAGGGAGCTTGAGTGGCTATCAGAGTGGAGCAGTCAACTTCAGGTAGTCAACTTGTAATTCTCTTTAAAAGAGAGAAAATCTATTGCTTTTTTTTCTTTTTTCCCATGCTTAGGGAAATTCTGTTTGTTTGTTTTTTAGCTGGGGTGTGCCAAATTTGTTGAAATTTGGAAAGGGAAGCTTCAGTGCAATTACACGTATGGGTGCAATCAAATAGAACATCTTAACCAGGGTTGGTAAAAAATATATATATATATGAAATTTTGTAACAAAGATCATGGCATGTCAATGAAACCAAGTTATAGCTGCAATGCTCTGCAAAACCTAGGAATTGTATGGCTAAGAAAAGCTTCAGAGAAGATAGAAGAAATATTTCAATACGAATCTTAAGAATTATGTTGGTTCTGGAAATACGAGGAACTTTTCAAGAAAGGAGGGCAGTTCCATATCATGTAATTTGGAAATCAGGATATTTTAGAGAACAGAAGGAAGGGAGAGATTTGGGCATGGAGTAAATGACTCCAAGGAACTGAGATTTGGAAAAGATTTAGAAGAGATTTAGTAACTGATGCTAACTAAGGAACTGAACTCACAATGCAGGTAAGCTGCAAATATTGAACCCGGAAAGGTATCCCTGTAAGTGATGAAAAAGAAACAAGTTAAAGCTAGCAAGAAATAAAAAAAAAGCTAACAATTTAGGAGTTGCTTTGGAAAATATGAGGAGTTTAGGAGAATATTTGGAGATGTTTGATGCCAGAATATGGATGGTAAGGTTGAAACTACTGAGTCCAATATTAATACACACTGTCAAAATAAAGATGGGAACATATTCCGATACTAATTCGATGCCACATTTGCAGTTGCAAGCTCCTCAGATATGTTGATTGTGGATAATAACAGAGAATCATCTCTGAATGCTGACTTTGGGTATGAGGACCTTCATCATTACTTTTTTTTTTCATTTTCCATAATAGAAGCCATTATTTACCTGTAGTGTGTCAGGTGCTGATATTATAGTTCAGATCTAATTAGTAGACATCATTTCCCTCCCCTGCCCTCTATTTTTTCAGAATCAGAATACATCAAGTGTTTTTAAACGGGGCCATTGGGTATTTATCCGTATCCTTTTCTCCAGTTGTATTTTATCAGTGATATGCAATGCCAGATAGTTCCCCAAACTCATGAGAGTGGCCTCATCTTGTCAGGAGCCCAAACTCTTTCATGCCTCCCATCCCAACCAGGAAGCCACATCCTTCCCTATACTCTGTGGCAGCAAGAGTGCCTCGGGGTCCATCTCAGCCCCCCCCTCAAATCTACTAGGATGAATTTGTTCATCTTAATTTGCATATTATGTATTGTTTTGTTATAATCCCTCATTCTTTCATTTCTTTTTTTCCTTTGTGGTCCCTACAAAATTAAGTTTTTAAAACCATTGGGTTGGTTTACTGTACTAATTTAAAAATGGTTTAATATCACAGAAGATATAATGCTTTGATATGTCTTTGAAGCACAGAATCTCAGGGTGCAGAACACGGACATTGTATTCCCTCCAGTTCGTCCTCTCATTTCCCTTCCCTTGATTGATTCTCTCCTTACTCCAACTTGGGCCTTTCCCTGTTCAAGATTACTCATCTGTTTCAGCCATCTGAGCTCTTGACACATACATAGTTAGAATTGCTGAAGCCCTTCCCCAAAACAGCTGTAGACCCAGACACTGAGGCAGAGATTCTAAATCAGTCCTTAACCCAGTCCCTTCTTTGCACTTCTCCAGATCTTTTCTTGTTTGTACTCTGAGCCATTTATATCCTTGCAAACATGCTGAAATTATGGTTGGTCATATTGACAGCCAGTTGTTGAGATTAGCAAATTTATCTATTTATTGAGTCCTTCTCAAAGGCAGATGTACAGATGCTGTTCTTTAACAATTTTATTAAAGGTATCATCACAGGTGGTAAGGGATGCTTTTGTAATTGGACCCAAGAAACCTATTATTATTGCTACTAGTTTTGCTTTCTTTTGCCATGCTCACTCTACTTCTATTTGTAGGTCCTTATATTTTGTAATTTTCTCCTTTTCCCCCTTCTATTCTGCTGCTTCCAGGTATTGCAATGCTCACTATCTGGATTTTATTGTCTTTCTTATTAATAATATTAAGTGCAGGCCATTGTGTGGCAGATACTTGTCCATTTGAATCCTAAAGACTCAGAGCACTTAGGTGACTTTAATTATGTTCTATTATTTTGTCAATTTTGTAGTCCCATCAGTTCTTGCTTGCAGGCAAATGGTATTCGTTGCAGGAACCCTGGTGATGCAGTCATTAGAATGCAGTATCACATTCAAACTCTGCCCACTGTCTAGTGTTCAATCCTGATTGGCTCAAGGTTGATTCAGTTTTCCATTCTTCCAAGCTTGGTAAAATGAGGGCCCAGATTGTTGGGGAAAATATGCTGACATTATAACCAACTCAGAGAGTGCTGTAAAGCACTATGGAGTAGTATACAAGTAATAATCAGTCTGTGTAATCTTCTTTTTTTTTGTAATTTATTTTATTTTCAAAACAAACATACAAATCCTCCTTCTTTACATACTGTAGAAAGTGTATCAGCTGGTTACAAAAGGCTTTTGTGCATCTCTTCCACCGTCATCAAATATAATTCATATTAATTCAAATATCTTAATTCAAATATTTATTATATTACCATCATCATGCCTCCACTTTTATTTGACTATAGTTGTTTAAACATCCTTCATCCTAAAATATACCAAGATTTAATACATAACCACATGCTGGCATTTCATTTACTTATTTATAAAATCATCCATTAACATTCAATCCTCATATCCTGTTTTAGCTAAACATCCATAATATTTAATACCAAAATTTTCTAATCCTCCATGTATATAATTTATTATCATTATCCTTTCTTTATTTAACTATATCCTATATCATAACATTTTCCCTCTATTAGTTAAAACTTAACTGTGTCTAATTTTGTTTTTGTATTATTATTGTTATTAATAATCTTTATATATAGTCCAAAAATATTTCTAACCTTCCCTTCTCATATCCAATTATTACTTATCATAACAGCTCAACATTGTATACATTACTATCATTATCAATTTTTATTTAACTATACCTATTATCACTGGATTTAACTAAGTTTAGCTAATTTTGAATTATACTCTTCCATCTATCAACCTGTATCTCTCCAATAGCAAAACAATCTTATATCTACTGCCATTTGTGGATCCAATTCTCCAAACATCTTTTTAAACAAGTCTGTACAGAGTCCTCTTTGCACCTTCTTGTTTGTAGTATCTCTCATATAATGTTGACACCCTCCTTCTGTTTCCTTTGTCAGCTTATCTTTAATTTTCAGCAGTGTTATCAAATATTTTGCAAATAGTATTTCATAGTCCATAAGTTCTTTAATGTTTTCTTCTCCTTCTATGTCCTGTCCTTTGAAATAAGTTTTCTCTCCATTTAATTCCTCTTCGAATGTTCCACTCTTTCCTCCCTCAGAAATAAACCATTTTCCACGAATATCAACAGGCTCAAACTCTTTATATTCGTCTTCCATTTCAATTTTTTGAATTTCCATCTTCTTATTTTGTATTTGATGAACATCCTCAGTTTTTTCATCACATTTTGTTGCCAAATGCACCAAATAGTCCATTTTTCTCTCAATTCTTTCCTCTGTATCAAACACCCTCTTCAAAGCTAAAAGTATCGCTTGAAGAGATGCCATGTTTATACAGAGTTGTATTTTTTCTTAGAAGCTCAGGAAGATTGAAACACACTCGCAAGCGAAAACAAACTACAGAGGAACAGCTGTACAATCTTATCAGATCTTAAGCCAGAACAGCCAAGCAATAAAAGTGTCGAGATGTAAACAGCCAATTTGTAGCTTACAGAGAGTCAGAAGAAATATTAGGGTAATCCATCCATTTGAAAAGGTTTACTTAGAATCAATCCATGTAAATAACATTTAGAAAGTAAGATAACCACTCTCCAGAACCATTACAAAATCAAATTTGCCGCTAAGTTCTTCTATTCTTTGATTTAAGTTAGTTTTTAAATTTTATAGACAGTCCGTTTTTTTTAAACAATAAAAGTTTCTCACCAGCTTAACACTTCTCCATATTGCCCTGACTTTGTCAGCCTTGATAGATTGGAATTTTTATTGCCAGCAGAAGACTTTTGCCTTGCTTTTCTCAGAGATTTTGCAAAATCCCCGAGATTAGCAAGATGTAATCTTCCTGTTCACCATCTCTTCACGATGATTTAGGTCCGTTGGAACCCCCCAGCAATAAAAGTGTTGAGTGCGATCTCAGAGCTTTCAGATTGCGCGTTGTCTCGTCACGGCATCGGCCCCTCAGGTCCCTGTGTAATCTTCTTGAAGGAGCTAACTAGATAGTCTACTGTTGCTTTAATTTTTTGTTTTCTTTTGTTTTTTTGAACAGATGGGATTTGCTGTCTGTTGCTGTCTTCTCTATTCTGTCTTTGTATGCATCTGTCCTTAAGGCTTGGTCTTTTGCAGCCAGAATGATCCCTTTTGCCTCTTTCTTCAATTTTCCTGCTCTTACCCACTGCCAGATATTTATTTATTTATTTATTTATTTATTTATTTATTTATTATTATTATTATTATTATTATTATTATTATTATTATTATTATTATTATTATTATTATTATTATGTTTGGTCTCACAGTCAGATGATGACAATGATGATGAAGAAGAAGAGGAAGAATGGGTGATCTACATTTAAATTCAAGTCCAAACAAGTAGCCTTGAACAATATAAGCAATTCCTACCAAGGTGGCCTTTGAAAAATCAAAATATTCAGGTTCCTCCCCTCAATTCAATATTTCCAGATACTGAGGGAATCCTTTATAAATTAATCCAAGGCCTCCAATCACAATTAGTATAGCAACAATTGCTTTTTCCATTGGTGTTCTATTACAATCTGATTTTTCCAGTCATTCCTCCTCAATCCTAGCATCCCCTGGTAAAGTCACATCAATGAATCAAACTTTCTAGTTTTCAATAACTGTTACATTAGGTATATCTTGAATCACATGCCTCTCTGTCTGGATAACAAAAGTCCCATAAGATGTTGACTCACTGATTTTCTAAAACATTTTCAGCTTAGTGGTTGAAGTTTTTCATGCAGTACATTCAAATGCAAATCTCTTGCCCAGGTTCCAGTGAAGATTTTTGGCAGTTCTTATTATTTAACAATATCATTAGTAAAAATTAATTATGTTCATCACACAGCCAGCCAGATGTTCAGACTGGAGTTAGCATTTTGACTGCATATTTAGTTCTTACCAAAGACATGGGATAGGGAGATATGGATATTTGATGGTATTGTGCTTATTACTGTTTAAACATGTGTATTTATTGATTCACAACATTTGTTTGCTTGTTTATTTTATATTCTTTTATATTTTATTTTAAATGTCCTTAATGCAACGAGGAGTCAATGCTATTATTTTCAGGTAAAACTTGCATTCTATAAAAATTTACAGAATGTTCAAAACGAGAAGCAAAAGTCAATTTGGGGGTCAAATTAGCAACATCAAATCAAATATGCTGTTTTCAAAATATCTTTTGAAGCTACAGCATGAGTTTATTATTGAGGACCCAGAACTGCTTATTGAGGACCCAACACCTTACTTGGTTTTCTTCTTATTTTTCCTCTGTATGCAGGTCATGAGAAAATATGGAAGTTGAAGACAATTGCACATTGGTTACTGATTTTGTGATGGTTGGGTTTACAATAGACCCATTTCTACGCACAATTCTTTTTGTGGTGTTCTTGGCCTCATACATCCTAACACTGACTGGGAATCTAGGCCTCATAATCCTGATCTACCTAGATTCCCGCTTACACACCCCCATGTACTTCTTTGTGGGAAGCCTTTCCTTCTTGGATGTCTGGTACTCTTCGGTCTACACTCCTCGGATCTTGTATGATTGTGTGTCCAAGAACAACCACATTTCCTTAGCTGGTTGTGCAGCCCAGTTTTTTTTCTCTGCTGGATTGGGCTGGAGTGAATGCTTCCTACTGGCCTTTATGGCTTATGACCGCTTTGTGGCCATTTGCAACCCACTCCTTTACGCCACTGCCATGCCCAAGAAGCTGTGCATCCAGCTGGTGGTGGGAGCCTATACAATGGGGTTTGCCAATGCTATTGCACACACCGGTAACACTTTCCGCCTACACTTCTGTGGTAATAATATCATCAACCACTACTTTTGTGATGTGCCACCACTTGTGAAGATGGCCTATGATGACACAAGAGTATATGAACTCATCCTGACTGCTCTCATTGGTTTCAGTTTGCTGGCAGCCACTGTTGTCATTGTGAAGTCTTACATTGGTATTGTGGCAACCATTATTCGTATCCGTTCGGCTGCAGGGAGACGCAAAGCTTTCTCCACTTGCTCAGCTCACTTGGTCTCTGTCTCCCTTTTCTATGGCACCATGCTTATCATCTACTCCACACCTAAGTCCTATCACACTCCAAATTGGGACAAGACAAATGCTTTGTTCTACACGGTAGTCAATCCTTTGATCAATCCTTTGATTTATAGTTTACGCAACAAAGATGTAAAGGCAGCCTTCAAGAAAGTCTGGGGGAGATTCACAGCCCCCAAATGAATGGCACTGATACCTTCCTTCTTTAGAGTAGCCTGAAGGTGATGAAATTAACCTCTAGACTTTAATGTCTGCCTGCCAACCAGTCAGTTTCCTCCTTCCTCCACTTTCTTCCTCAGTAAGAGATCATGGAGAAAGTCAGGCGACCAGAACTAATTTCAAAGATTAACAATTATCCCCTATGCTCATGGATACGTTTCTTCTTTGACAATTTTATTCCATATTTATACCTTCCCAATCTTCTCCTAACCTAGCAGCATCCTGACTTTATGTCACATTTTTAAATTATGTTAACATTTTTAAGTTGCTTTGTTTTGTTGATGTTGTAGTTATCATTCTTGCTAGTCTGGCAATGGCAATGTGAGCTATTAAACATATTTAGGCCCTCCTTGGTCGGAGGTTTATATTCATTCTAAATTCTCATATTGGTAATATTGACCTTACCATGCTATAAATATGTCACTCAAATCACAAGTCATGTCTTTTTAACTATAAAAGCTTTTTTATTTTTTTTAGCAACATCCATGCCTTCATCCAAACTAAACAACAACCTCTAAATATAATCTTAAATCAAGTTAACTGAACCTTCTCTTTCTTTTGCATCTTATACAACCCTATGTTTCACTCTCAAATATATACCTAAATTTGTGTGGCCTGGACTTTGTAACAACGATACATTAAATACCTGAAGAAATTTCACATGCATGCCCTCCACGCCATCTTTGACATTTGTTGACAAGATTATGTCTTCAACCTGAGGGTTTTGGATCATAGTATACCTCACCACTATGAGCTGTGGTGTACTAAAGACTGAAAACTCAAGATTGTTGGAATGCACTATGAAGGAAATGCCTTTGTAACATCGGAACTAGAAGCCGTGACTGCTGACAGAACTTTCACCAGTTTTGAAGATAGGCAATGCCAAAAAGTGATAGACAAAACTGTGTGAGACATTAAAGAATCACACCATGTAATTACTACAACAATGGGCAAGTCCTATTGTGCTAGAGTCTCTGCACTTCCAGACTGAGACTGCAGAGCCATCTCCACAGATTTCATAATAATAACTTATTGGAATCCGAAGGATTACCCATATGAATAGTTGGTCTATAACAAAACAAACAGCAATTTTTCTTGTTGGGGACTTCTGTGACAAAAAATAAGACCAATTTAACCCCCTCTCCCCAGCTTATAAAACAAAATATTTATCTTTACCTTAAGATCAGGTTGCTGTTTTCCTCCCAGCCATGAGTGAACAGCACAGGACTTACCTTCTGAATTTCGCCCCTTCTGTTCCTCACAAAGGTGGCGTCATCTCATAAGACATTGACATTGCTCTAAAGAGATAGTTCAAAAAATTCATCATCATTAAATTTACCCCAACAGAAAACACAGTTTGATTCACAGCTGAAATCCCATGTAGTTGATGCCCAAATATGCCTGGATAAATAATCATTCCTGCTCTTACCCACCTTTCTGGCTGACAGGTGACAGATTTCAGCCCATGCCCAGAATCATGACCTTTATATGTCTAGATATGTGGGTAAGGAACAGCATGCTCTTGGGTTGGAGGGGATGTGTGTGAAGTGGTGAAGTGGTGTCAGATTGAATCATGGTGTACATAGTGGGGAAATGAAAACTAATATTACTGATTCAAAATATTTAAGTGTGTGAAATTCATATTTTGCAATTCAACTTTCCAAACCTTATTATTGGTTTGTGTTTATACATACACACAAATACATACATTACATACATGTATACATGTTTCTTGGCAAAAATTTGCCAATGTGTCTTTAGCTTTTAGAAAAGGTAAAAACCTCAAAAAGTTATTTTTTCTGCATTAAAGGGAGTGTTTAATTTAAGCAAGCTTTGATATTTCTTGCCTTTAAAATATTATTTTTTTAAAAAGAGCAAATTACTGCACAGGAGTCTATTTCCAAAATATAATGCTTAGAGTTCTAGGTGCTGGACTAGAAGGCCTCTGAAGTCTGGCCCTTTGATTCAATGATTCTGGCAGTTATCCACTTTAGCCAAACTCTATGCAACACGCCTACAATGGAAATTCCATGGAATAAACAAACATGTGTGCAGAGGAGGAGGCTGACTTTAGGGAAGGCTGATCTACCATTGATATATATAGAATACTAATAATCTATCACAGTGATGGCTAACTTTTTTACCATCATGTGCCAAAAGCGGGGGGAGTGTGGGGGGTCGTGCACGTGCATATCCATACCCATAATTCTATGTGCTCTCCTCCCGCGCATGCGCAGTTGACCACCCTCCCCTCCACTTTGCCATGTGATGGCACATTGGACCCGTTTTTTGCCCTCCCCAAGCTTCAGAGGCTTTCTAGGAGCCCGAGGAGGGCAAAAATTGCCTCTCCCACCCGCAGAGGCAATCCGGATGCCAGAAATGGCCCATTTTCTGACCTCTGGTTTCCATGTTGAATCGTTTTTCTCACTCCGGAGGCTTCAGGGAAACCTCCTGAAGCCTCCTGAAGGACAAAAATGGCTGAAAACCAAGGCCAAAATCAGCTGCCCAGTGCACACTGGAGCTCACAGAGCAATATCTCATGTGCTCTTGGAAATGGCTCCCTGTGCCACCTGTGGCACACATACTATAGGTTCCCCATCACAGGTCTATCATCTCATAGAAAAATCCTCACTCCACAACACAAAATCCCTATATGTCACTTTCATAGATTTCAAAATTGGAGACCTCGTCAATTGAGTGACATCTACTTTTTTAAAAATAAGTATGCTTCATGAAGGGATCTCATTCAAAGTAAGAATAATCTCCAGGGCCAACTCTCCAAGGTCATCAGAACTAAGAAAGGTATAAAGGAAGGATATTATTGACCCTACTCCTTTTTAATTTCTATATCAACTCCTTCTCCTCAACATGAATCCAACACACACAGACACAGACACAGACACACACACAGACACACACACACAAAAACACAAACACACACACACACACACACACACTTGCTGGAAGTCACATTTCTGTTGTATTCACATGACACAGCATTACTCTCAAGAATATCTATGGGCCTTAAAAGAACATTGGAAGTACTAGCAGAATATTGCAGGGAACATTATCTAGTTCACAAATATCAGATAATCAGAATCATGGCATTTGCCAAGAGACCCAAGAGCCACTCCTGGAGTTTAGATGGGCAAAAGACTGAGCAGGTCTCCTGTTTCAAGTATCTGGAAGTTGTCCTTCTCTCTGCTAGCAGTAGGAAAACTCATATAACTCTAATAAAGATTTGGTTCAATCATTCTTTTTAGTTATCAGTAGTTTTTATCTGAATCCTTATAGTTTTTGAACCACAATTTCAGATTAGGTTAATCATTCACTCTAAGATTGATTAGCAGGTTCCTTTGTACACTCTTTTTTCACACTTTTCAGTTTGTTATTGTTTCTTTGTTTTCTTTCATGTCTGTCTGTCTGTCTGTCTGCCTGCCTGCCTGCCTGCCTGCCTGCCTGCCTGCCTGCCTATCTATCTATCTATCTATCTATCTATCTATCTATCTATCTATCTATCTATCTATCTATCTATCTATCTATCTCTTATCTATCTGTCTGTCTATCTGTCTGTCTGTCTGTCTGTTTGTATCTATCTTTTTATTTTTCTGTAAATAATTATAATAATTTTTAAGAGGTCACTATTATGAAGTCTACACTCCAACTTTTTTTTACAGAAAAGGCCCCAAAACAAGGGATGATGAAGCTGAACTTCTAAAGTCCCTCAACATGGATGAAGTTTGTTTCCTTGGAGATCTCAGGTAGCCTCAGGGAATGGTGATTCTTCTCCTTCCTGTATCTTTAGTTGAAACTCCCTTTGGAGGAACTAAGAAAAAACCTTTGCCATGATACTAATGTTCCATCTTCAGATCATCAGAGGAAAGACTCAATCTTACATATTTCCATAGGGCAGTGAGGCTTCTTAATTTGAAAGACTATTGTATTAAAGAAAACACAAGGCTCCCATACAGGCTGATCTGTCAGCTTATCAAGTCAGACTAAGTGGGAAGATATTCTTCGCTTCATTGAGGTAAGTTTGAGATCTTTAGATGCCATTTTAGGATGTTCCCCCAAGATTGTATTATTCCTCCTGGTAGGATGTGATCAATTGTTTTATCTGGTCCTTTCTGTCACATCTGAATGCAAAGACTGTTACAGCCATGTTCAAACCCATTCATTCTTCCCCTTCTGTGAATAGATGATCCACGTTGTTCAGAAATGATCTACTTTTCCAATTTCTGCTTCCATCCAGAAGCAGCTTTGTACATCATGTGCATGGCGGTCATTTCTTCCAACCTTTCTCAAAGGAAGGCTGGAGCCAATCTGACAAGAGCCTTAGAATGGGAGTTGAAAGACAAGTCTAGGTAGAGTTCTTAGAAAACATTGGAAAAGCTGTTCCTTTCAACATATTTGAAATGTTGAATTACCTAAAGACTTCTAGGAAGTAGAAAGGGAGGTGTTCACACTTCTGAGAAAAGGAGATAGTAATTGGGATCTTAGCAGAAGATGGAACCCCCTGATCAGATGAGGGTTCAGGAAGAACCTCGGTGAAAAACCTCCAGATGCTTAAAGGAAATGTGGAGAGATCATTTCTGCTGCTCCTCTGGCTGGAAATGGAGTCACTCAGTGAAATCAGGGGGAAGAGTGGAGATGCTGTTTAGAACAGAAGAAAGGTCTTTCAGTGAGGCACAAAGCTCACACAATAGCACTGGGCAGCCTCCTTTGTTTATTGCTTGTATTTAAGAGATGGGCTTCCAAGGGCGACCTGAATGGCAGTCAGAGTTCAAGTGTTCAATTTGGAATTCTCATCAAAAGAGAAAATCTTTCTGCTTTTTTCTGTTTGTCACATTTGGGGGGAATCCTTTTTGGTGTTTTTTTTTTAATAGGAGCGTTTCTGGTTATACTGGTAAAATTTGGAAAGGGAAGCTGCATTTTGGGGATAATAAAAAAACAACTTAATTTAAAGAGCAGTGCATGGACTAGGGGTGATTTGATAGCAGCGTTCCAGTATTTGAGAGGCTGCCACAATGAAGTGGGAGGTCAACTTATTCTCTGAAGCACCCGAAGACAGGACAAGAAGCAACAGATGGGAACTAATTAAGGAGAGGAGCAGCTTAAAACTAAGGAGGAATTCCCTGACAGTTAGCACAATTAATCAGTGGAACAACCTCCAGAAGTTGTGGGTGTCCAACACTGGAAGTTTTTAAGAAGAGATTGGACATCTATTTGTCTGAAATGGTATAGGGTGTTCTGCTTGAGCAGGGGGTTAGACTAGAAGACCTCCAAGGTCCCTTCCAACTCTGTTGTTTTGCTATTCTATTGTTCGGTTGTTCATGTTGGTGAAACCAAGTTGCAGCCACAGGGCTGTGGAAAACCTAGGGATTGTATGACTAAGGAAAGCTTCAGAGAAGATAGAAGAAATAAGCTCTGCAATTGATCTGCCTTGCGTGAGATGTTGATATAATTATTGTTTAGCTCAAATTAGATTAGATTAATAGATCTCATCCCCCCCACCCCCACCCCCTTTTTTACAGACTGAGAATATATCCACTGCTGTAAAACTGGGCTATTGGACCTGACCACTTCAGTTGTGTTTTATTGGGGGGGGGGGGGAGATCAAATCCAGGATTGGCCAAAGACATGAGAATGGCCTCATTTTCTCAGCCCAAATGCTTTCATGCCTCTCCTCCCAACCAGGAAGCCAATCCCTTCTTGATGTACTCTGTTGCATCAAGAGTGCATCTAGGTTTTGTTGTTACTTTTACCATTGTGCAAGTAATCAAGATACTTTCTTCTCCATCTCAGTCCTATTAAACTTGCTAGGATGATTTTGATTGTCTTAATTTGGGATATGAAATATTACTTTGTTATAAAATCTCAGTCTTTCATTTCCCACCACCCTTTGTTGCCCATACACAATTAAGCTTTTAATAATATTGGGATGGTTCACTGTATTCATTCAAAAGTGATTGTATAGCACAGAAGGCAGAAGGCAATGATATGATATTAAGCACACAAATGGTGGAAGCCCTCCATCTCAGGATGCAGAACATGGACTTTGTAGTCCAAAGTGCTCCTCTCATTTTCATGCCCTTGATAGATTCTCTCCCTTCTCCCACTTGGGCCATTCCCTGATCAAGGCATCTGTTGCTCATCTCTTTCAGCTACCTGAGCTCTTCACACAGACATGGTTAGAACTGCTTCCCTAAGAGAAGCTTTTCCTTAGCAGAGTTGGGGATCCAAGCACTGAGGTAGACATTCTATTATATTCCCCTTAATGCAGACCCTTCTCTTTGGATAATCTACCATTAGATTCAAGTCCTAACCAAGAACTAACCAAGTAGCATTTAATAATATCAGCAGTTCCTAGCAAGGTGGCTTTTGAAAAATTAGAATATTCAGGTTTTCCCCACTCCCAATTCAATAGTTCCAGATATTGAAGCAATCCTTTAGGTATTGGCCGAAGGGCTCCAATCACGATTGGTATAACAACAGCTTTCTTTTTCCATAGGCATTCAGTCTTAACCTTTCCAGTTGTTTCTCCTCCCTCCTAGCATCACCTGATAAAGTCACATCAATGAACCAAATTTTCCTCTTTTCCATAACTTCTTATGTTAGGCATGTCATGAATCAGATGTCTGACTGTTCAGATCTTAAAGGTCCAATAAGATGTTTCCCCAAAACCTTTTCAACTTGATGGCTCTGGTAGTTTTTATTTAGTACATTCAAATCCAAACCTCTGGCCAGATTTCTAATGAAGAATTATCATTAATAATTAATTATGGTTATTTGTACAGTTGTACAGATATTCAGGCTGGATTAGCCATTTCCCCCTACATAGCGAGTCCTTCCCAAGGACCTGGGAGAGGCAGATGTGGATGTTTGACAATGTTAAATGTATTGTCACAGGATGTGATCTCTTCTGAAGAAAGCTGCCTTTTTGCAGTAAACAACTGATGATTTTCTCAATGCCAGGAACATTCAAATGGAGCTCCAGCTGTTTTGGGATTGCAAGCAAGGTGCCTTTGCTGTCTTTTGCCACAGTTGTTCTAATTCTATTTGCTATATTCATATTTTGTTATTTTCTCTAATTCTTTCCCTTCTATTCTATAATCTCCAGGTGCTGCCATGTCTCCTATCCAAATGTTTTGTCCTTCTTATTGAAACTGTAAAATCTGGAATGTTATGTGGCATGTGCCTGCCTGTCAGTTTGGATTCTAAAGTCCCAGAGCACTTTAGCTTCTTCATTTTCTGTTTTTTTCACTATTTTATGGTACCACTAGTTTTTGTCTTCAGGCAAATTTATATTTCTTTTAGATCTTCCGAAGCACCATTGTTTCTACTTTGTAATCAGTCATTTTTTCTAATCATATTTTTAGGAATTTGATTACCCAATCATATTTTGGGGAGTCAAATATCTTCTTGTAATCAATCAATGGTACAGTCAAGTTGGTCTTCCTTCTCTTGCAATTTCCCAGAAATTATTATTGTTGTTGTTGTTGTTGTTGTTATTATTTAAACTCATATGCCTGCTGACTCATAAAAAACATGTTTATTTGTTTGTTTTATAGGCTGAGACCTATCATAGAAAAGCATTTGCAAAACACATGGGATCAAGTGCACCTAATGTGAAGAGGAGATAACATTATTTTCATGAATATCCTATACTATGTAAAAGTTTATAGAATGTCAAAAACCACAAGCCAAATCAGTTTGGGGCAAAATTAGCAATAGCATACCAAATATAGCAATAGCAACAGCAATAGCAGTTAGACTTATATACCGCTTCATAGGGCTTTCAGCCCTCTCTAAGCGGTTTACAGAGTCAGCATATCGCCCCCACAGTCTGGGTCCTCATTTCATCCACCTCGGAAGTATGGAAGGCTGAGTCAACCTTGAGCCAATGAGATTAGAACCGCTGAACTGCAGATAACAGTCAGCTGAAGTGGCCTGCAGTACTGCAGCCTAATCACTGCGCCTTATCATAAACTGTAATACCCTCACTTGTTTTTCCTCTCTAAATAGGTTATGCTTGGAAAAAGATGGAAGTTGAAGATAATCGCACATTGATTACTGATTTTGTGGTAGTTGGGTTTACAACAGATCCATTTCTACGCACAATTCTCTTTGTAGTGTTTTTGGCACTGTACATCCTAACACTGATTGGGAATCTGGGCCTTATAACCCTGATCTACCTGGACTCCCGCTTGCACACACCCATGTACTTCTTTGTGGGTAGCCTTTCCTTCCTGGATGTCTGGTACTCCACAGTCTACACTCCTCGGATCCTATATGACTGTTTGTCTAAGAACAACCACATTTCCTTAGCCGGTTGTGCAGCCCAGTTCTTCTTCTCTAATGTAGTTGGTGGGAGTGAATGCTTCTTACTGGCCTTCATGGCTTATGACCGCTTTGTGGCCATCTGCAACCCACTCCTTTATGCCATTGCTATGCCCAAGAAGCTCTGTATCCAGCTGGTGGTGGGAGCTTATACAGTGGGATTTGCCAATGCTATTGTACACACTGGTAATACCTTCCGCCTACATTTCTGTGGTAGTAATATCATCAACCACTTCTTTTGTGATGTGCCACCATTGATGAAGATGGCCTGTGATGACAAAAGAGTATATGAACTCATTCTGACTGTTGTCATTGGCTTCACTTTGCTTTCGGCCACTGCTGTTATTGCAAAGTCCTACATTGGTATCGTGGCAGCCATTATTCGCATCCGTTCAGCTGCAGGGAGACGCAAAGCTTTCTCCAATTGCTCGGCTCACCTGGTCTCTGTCTCCCTCTACTATGGCACCATGCTCATTACATATTCTGCACCCAACTCGCATCACACCGCAGATTGGGACAAGGTAAATGCATTGTTCTATACAGTAATCAACCCTCTGGTCAACCCGTTGATTTACAGCTTACGCAACAAAGATGTGAAGGCAGCTTTCAAGAAAGTCTGGGGGAGATTCACAGCCCACAAATGAATGGCAAACTCCTTCTTTAGGGTGGACTCCAGATGAGGAAAATAACCTCTAGGCGCCAATGTCTGCCAGCCATCCAACCATTTTCCTTCTTCCCTCACTTCCTTCCTTTGTAAGGGAAAGTGGAGAACGTCATCAAGATTTAACTTCAAATAATAGCATCATTCCCATGGTCAAAATCAAACTTTTCTTAACCAGCCATTTCATCCCATATGTGTACCTTCCCAATCTTCTATCCTAGCAGTATGGACTTTTTATTGCACACTTTTAAATTGTTTTAGCAGTTTTTAATTAGTTTTGTGTTGTTGTTGTTACTGTTATTGCCACTATTCTGGCAAAGTGAGTCACTAAATATGTTTATGCCCTCCTTGGTTGGAGGTTTTTTTTATTAGGATTTATAGGCCGCCCTTTTCCCTGAGGGGACTTAGGTTAAATAGGTTTAAATCTATTCCAAATTCTCATACTAGCACATCTAACAAAATGATTTTCAAAATATGCATTAATATTGGCTTTACCATACCATAAGTATCTATTCCCACCCAAATCTCAAGTCATGTCCTTTGAACTTCAAAGCTTTCTATTTCTCAGCAACATCCATTTCTTCATACAAACTAAGCAATAACCTGCAAAATATAATCTCAAATCAGGTAAACCCAATTTTCCTCTTTCTTTTACATCTTGTAGCCCCTTAGATTTCACTCTCAAAGATGTCTATGGCGATTCTCAGTCACCTAGGTCATGGTTGTCCCAAAGATGCTTCTTCACAAGGCAACTGGACCTTCTGGTTTTTATCTGAAGACATTTCACTTCTTGAATGAAAAGCAAAACATCTTCAAAAAAATAGAAAGTCCAGTTGCCTCATGAAAAAAGCACCTTTGGGGCACTCTCAAAGATATACCAAAATCTATGTGGCATGAATGTGCGCCCTGGACTCTGCACTAATGATGCAATAAAAATCTGGATAAATTTCACATGCACGTCCTCTGCTCCATCTTTGGCACTGGTTTGCAACTTGGCTACTGTGGCTACCATGTCTCCAACCTGAGGGTCTTGGAACATGTAAAATACAGCAGTGGCAAATCCCTGATAGTCAGAGTCCAATTTGGAAGGTGGGGGAACATATCTTAAGAATGTACTGACCTTGTCTTGTCAGTTGCTGAATGTTGTACTAAAGACTGGAAAGACAGATCTCAAGATCATCCACTCTAGCACTACAAAGATGGTATGAAGGGAACCCTGTGCCTCTTGACATCCAGCCAAAGGAACTAGAAGCTCTGGCTGATGACAGAATCTGCTGCCAAGCCATGTGCTATGAAGGCTCCACTGGCTTTGAAGACAGAGGACAACAAAAACTGATGGAAAACCCTGAACGACATCATTAGAATAATTCCCACAACAATGGACTTCCAGTTTTCCCATTATCCTAGAGACTTTATCTTTCCCGACTGGGATTACAGAGCCACCTCCACAGATCCATAGATAATGATGATAATGATGATGATGATGATAATGATGATGATGATAATGATGATGATGATAATGATGATAATAATAATAATAATAATAATAATAATAATAATAATAATAATAATAATTTAAAAAATCAAAAATCGAAATTCAACAACTATGGCACAAACCAGCAGTGGTAATTCCAGTGGTAATTGGCACACTGGGTGCTATTCCAAAAGCACTGGAATTACATTTAAAACAGTTAAAAATTGACAAAATCACCATCAGTCAAATGCAAAAAGCCGCACTGCTTAGATCTGCACGCATATTACGAAAATACGTTACGACGTCCTAGGCCCCTGGGTGGGGCCCGACTAGTAACCAATGCCAAATCCAGTGAAACAACTGGCCGCTGTGATACAATTGTATAATAATAATAATTTATCAGACTTGAACATTCTACAAAAAACCACCCTACGTGGAACAGCTTATATCTTCCGACTTTACCTTAACAGTTCCTAGGTCCTTGGTTAGGACTCGAGCTGTTGAGCTACCAACCAGCCTCAAAGGCTGTGAATCTCACCAAAGATAAACCACACAACAACAACAACAACAACAACAACAACAACAACAACAACAACAATAATATCATCTTCTTGAAACCCTAATCCATACGAATGTTTGGTATGTAACAATACAAACAAGCAAACAATACTTTTTCTTGTTGGGGACTCTTGTACAAAAATTAACCAACTTCATACCCCCTCCCTGGTTTATAAAACAAAACCTTGATGGTTACATCAAGATGGTGATTTTTTTTCAGGCTGTGTGTGAATAACAAATACTTAACTTCCTAACTCTGCCCCTCACAGCTGATATCACATGCAGTTGATGCCCAGATATGCCTGGAGATATCAACTCCACCACACTCACCTGACTTAGAGAGTAGGGAGTAGCCTTGTTTGCTCTTGAGTTGGAGAGGATGTGTGAGAGCATTTGTGTTAGCACTTAAATTGTGACAAATTTAACCAAGGTCTGCTAGTGGGGAAATAAAATCAGATACAGGGACAGCTTCAAAATGTTTATGTTTGTGAATATCTGTATTTTGCAATTCAATGTTTCAAATTTCAGAAAGGTTTGTGTGTTGATACATACATACATATATACACACACAGTACATACTTACCTACACATTCCTGGGGGAAAATTGGCAAACTATATGCCTTTCAGATAGAAAGTTGAAAAAGTTAATTTTTTCTACATTCAATGAATATGAAAACTATAAAAATAAAACTTTTTTAAAAACGATAGAAGCAAGGCTTGTTTTTCTTCCATTTAAACTACTGATTTTTAGAAATACACAAAAATTAATGCACAAATTGTAGTTTATTTCCAAAATTATAAGGAAGTCTAGGATTCCAGGGGCTTGATTAGAAGGCCGTCTGACCAATTGATTGTTTGATTTAATTCTCATCATCTTTTAACAATCCCATAATCCCTTGCGGATTGGAGTCTGGCGAATTGAATGGATCAGAGTGTTTATTGGCCGGATGCCTTTCCTGTTGATAATGCGAAACTATATTCAGCAGATATGTTCTCAATCTGCCCAGAGAGACAAATATTTGCCTCTACATCGGATTGAAATAACCACCTCCTGATTGTGAGGCAACAGCTTCCCCTCTAGGCCACAGCACCACTCATTTGATATAATTCTCTGATTCTGTTATTATCCCCTTTAGCAAACTCCTACAATGGAAATTCCATGATTGGCTAGAATAAGCAAACATATTTGCAGAGAGGGAGGTTGGCTTTAGAGAAGGTCGATCTACCATTAATGATTGTCTAGTAGTCTATTATCTCATTGAAAAACATTCCTTCCACAACACAACCACCTTATCTGTCATTTTCATAGACTTTAGAAGGTAAAAGGTAAAGGTTTCCCTGTACAGTTGAATCCAACTCTAGAGTGCGCTGCTTATCTCCCTTTTTTATCCGAGGAAACTAACATTGTCCAAAAACATTTCTTGGTCATCTGGCCACATGACTATACCCTGAGGTTCACGTAACTCTGTTACCTTTCCACCGAAGTGGTACCTATTCATCTACTCACATTTGCATGCTTTCAAACTGCAAGGTGAACAGGAGCAGGGACACGCAACGGGAGCTCACCCCATTGCATGGCACTTGGGTCTCAAACCCGGACTGTCTACTTTCCAGCTGACAAACTCAGTGTTTGAACCATCATGCCCCACCCCTCCTTTAAAACAACATTTAATTCTATATTCCAAGTTAAATTGTGGAAAAAGTTGGAGATTTTCTCAATTGATCAATATCTCCTTTTTTAAAAAAAATACATATGCATCATAAAGGCACATCACTCAAAGTAAAAGTAATCCCCAGGACCAACTCTCCAAGGTTTTTAGTACTAAGAAAGGTGTCAAGCAAGGAAATTATTGTCCCCACTTCTTCTTTTTTTGAAATTTTTGTATTATTATTATTTTCCTTCTACAACACCTTACAGTCATTATATCAACATTATAATGTCATCATACCTGTACATGTGAATATTATTTCGCTTCTGTGTTGACAAACCTTTATACACAGTATGTATGTATGTATGTATGTATGTGTATGTATGTATGTATGTATGTATGTATGTATACTATATATATAGTTTTTCAGCTTAATTTTATTCTTGTTTTGCAGCCATTTGTACCAATTGTTCCAAATTTCATAATATTCCGACTGCTTTGTCTTTTAATTTGTCCATCTCTGCACAATCCAAAATTTTTTGTATCACTAATTTGTCTGAGGGGATATTATTTTGTTTCCAGCATTGGGCAAATGCTATTCTAGCTGTGGTCAGCAGATGGTGTAATATGTACTTAATTTTCTTCGTATATTTCCCTTTGATTATTCCCAGCAGAAAGAGTTCGGGTTTGTTCTCCTGTAATTTCTTGTACCCATTTCCAAATTTTTGTCCAATATTTTTGAGTTTCTGGGCAGGTCCACCATATGTGATAGAAAGTGCCTTGTATAGTTTTACACTTCCATCAGGTTGGATTCATGTTTGAGTACATTTTAGCCAATCTCGTTGGTGGTAAATGCCAACGATAAAACATTATATATATATTTTCTTTGAGTGCTACTGATCATGTTAGTTTATTGTTTGTGTTCCAAATTCTTTCCCAATCCACTAGATCTATATTGTGTCAAAAGTTTTTTGCCCACACTATCATGCAACCTTTAACTTTTTCTTCTTCTAATGTTACTTCTAATAAATATTTGTAAATTTTCATTATGAATTTATTTTCCAGGCCACTTAAAATTTTATCTATTTGTTGTAATTCTGTGTATACTCCATATTCTTTTGCATCTTTTTTGTATCTTGATTGTAGTTGAAGGTATGGCCACCAATCTATATTTATATTTTGCTCCTTTAATTCCTGATTTGTTTTCCTTGGATATCTAAAATTTCACTATATCTAATCATTTTTGATAGATCTAGTATATTGGGATGTGTTATGGCTTCCATAGTGGAAAGCCATGTCAGTATCTTCATGTAGTATTTTTCTCTAATTTTATTCCAGACCTGTATCAGTGCATCTCTAATACAGTGTCTACAAAAGCATTTTTATTTCTTTTTACCCTCTTCCCATAGGAAAAAGTGCCATCCTGTTTGCAAATCATGGCCCTATAATGTTAGTATTCTTTTATTTTTTAAATTTATCCAATCCCCAATCCATGTTAATGCTGCTGCTTTGTAATAAATTTCCCAGTCAAAATCATGTCCATACACTATTTTGAAGGGCGTAAATCCTGTGCTGCTGTGCACCGAGTTGTTATACGCCACTTCAGCATGAGGCAATAATTCCACCCAATTATCTTGCTGGTAATTGATGAAACATCGGAGGTACTGTTCCAGCACAGAATTAGTCCTCTCACAGGCCCCATTAGTTTGAGGGTGGTGGGCGCAGCTTAAGCCCTGGGCAGAGCCTATCAACTTCAAAAACTCTTTCCAAAACAAGGAGGTAAATTGGACCCCGCTATCCGAGATGATGCGGTCCGGTACTCCATGTAGACGATATACATATGTAATGAACAACTTAGCTAAAGATTTAGTGGACAGGATCTTGGAACAAGGAATAAAATGAACCTGCTTGGAGAACAAGTCGGTAATGACCCAAATTACCGTATTACCTTGACTTTCCGGCAATTCAACAATGAAATCCATAGATATCTCTTTCCACGGTGCCTCAGGACGGGCCACTGCCTGGAGCAATCCTTGGGGTTTCCCCAATGGCCGTTTTGCTGTAGCACATGTGGGGCAGCTAGCCACACAAGATTCAATGTCCTTTTTCAATGAAGGCCACCAAAATTGTCTTTTAATGAGATGCAGAGTTTTTACAAACCCAAAATATCCAGCCGTGCGCGAGTTGTGAGCACGTTGAAGAACCAGGCCCCTAATAAATTTCCCTGTCTATCAATTAAGTCTCTGTATCTTAGCATTTTGTTCATATCTATAAAATTTGGATGGGTCATCCTTTTGTCAGTGATAGCCAATTAACCTAGCACTTATTTTATTTAATTCTTGAAAGAATGTTTTACCTGGATTAATAGGTGTGGCTTGCAACAGGAATAAGATTCTTGGTAAAATATTCATTTTAATTGTCGTTATATGTCCCATGAGTGATAGCTGTATATTTTTCCAGCTTTCTAAATCTTTCTTTATTTGTGTCACTAATTTATTATAATTATCATCTTTAATTGTGGAACATTTTGCCGAGACCCAGAGCCCCAAGTATTTCACTTTCTTAGTTATTTGCATTCTAGTTGCTACTTCCAGTTCCTCTTCTTGCTTTTTTGTCATGTTCTTGGTTATCATTTTTGTTTTGTCTTTATTGATCTTTAGTCCTG
The DNA here is from genome assembly GCF_051295495.1 of Thamnophis sirtalis. NCBI lineage: Eukaryota > Metazoa > Chordata > Lepidosauria > Squamata > Natricidae > Thamnophis > Thamnophis sirtalis. The sequence goes on along the minus strand of NW_028261381.1, from coordinate 67,197,752 downwards.
CCACTTCTCCATATTCTTCTAATTTTTAAATTAATTTCAGACTGGATTCTAATGGATCTTCTAGAACAAATACTGAGTCATCAGCATAGGCTTGGGCCTTATATTCTTCATTTTTGAGTCTTAAACCTTTTATTCCTTGGTCCAATAAGAAAGACAAAACATTTGGATAGTAGACATGGCAGCACCTAGAGATTGCAGAAAAGAAGAGAAAGAATTAGAGAAGATAATAAAATATGAATATAGCAAATAGAATTAGAACAGGTTTGGAAAAAGACAGCAAAGGCACCTTGGTTGCAATCCCAAAACAGCTGGAGCTCCACTTGAATGCCCCTGGCATTGAGAAAATCAACAGTTATTAACTGCAAAATGCAGCTTTCTTCAGAAGAGCTCACATCCTGTGACAATACATTTAACATTGTCAAACATCCACATCTGCCTCTCCCAGGTCCTTAGAAATGGCTGGTTCACCCTGAAGATCTGTACAACTGTACAAGTAACCATAATTAATTATTTTTTCCAAAGTTGTTTTTATTTTTATCTGTCATACATTCATTCACAAATATACAGTCTCATAGTTATTATTAATAGTATGTGTTATCTTTTAACATTTATAACAATTCCTTTCTCCTCCTAAAATTAAAAAATATAATCGAGATTGCTTTCCTGCCATCCCATCCATCCATCTTGTTTTACAACAACCCTACTTCTTCTTCCTTCTCCTTCCCTCCCTTCTTCTCTACTTCTCTACTTCTCTATTTTCTTCTTTCCTCCTCTCCTTACCCTTTTTCTTCCCCTTCCTCTCCCTCACTCCTCTCATCTTCTTCCCCTTCCCGCCCTCTCTCCTACTTTTATTTCTCCTCCATTTCTTTCTCTCCTTTACCCTTTGTTCTTTCCCTCTCCTTTCCTCCCTTCTTCTCTTCTTCTCTACTTTCTTCTTTCCTCATCCTTCTAACCCTCCTTATCCTTTTCCCCCTTCCTCTCCCTCACTCCTCTCCTCTTCTTCCCCTTTCTGCTGTCTCTCCTACTCTTACTTCTCCATTTCTTCCTCTCCTTTTGCCTTTCTTCTTTCCGTCTCCTTTCCTCTCTTCTCCACTTCCTACCTTTCCCTCTACATTTTAATAGTTACACGTGTATCATCCTTTAAGCATAAATTTGTATATTACAACCTTTCTATTTACCCCCTCTTTCCCCCTCCTTCATTTGATAGTGAACTGGAGGAGGAGTACAAGAGGTTAGAGACAGAATTATAGAAAAATCCATAAAATAAAAAGACTAAGAATTCGATGATTCTGAAAAAAACCCAAATTAAACTTAATTGAAAATGAAGATTTGGCAAATAAAATAAAACCAACAAGACAAAACTTTTTTTGAAAATGCAAATAAACCAGGACAATGGTTGGCATATAAAATGAAAAAGGTGAGGGAAAAAAATTAATAAATCAATTAATGACCAAGAAGGAAACATATGCCACCAAAATGAGGAAAAGAAAAAATAATTGAGAATTACTATAAAAAATTATACCAACCTGAGACAATTCTAGATGAAAAGATAAAACAATTCTTAGAAAAGCCAAAATACCTAAGATTGCGGAAAAATTTAAAAAGGAACTAGAAGAGAGAATATCAATGATGGAATTAATGGAGGAAATTAAAAGGCAAAAGAATGGGAAAACAACAGGACCAGATGGACCAGCAGAGCTGTACAAAACATTACAAGATGTACTAGGCAATGTAATGCTGGGAGTATTAAATGAGTTGTAATTAAAAGCGAAGACACTGGACATGTGGTTGGAGGCGTATATAACCCTTATACCGAAAGAGGAGTCAGACTTATAGCAAATAAAGAATTATAGACCAATTTCCTTATTGAACGTGGATTACAAATTTTTTGCATCAATAAGGCCTGAAAGATTGAAGAGATTGTTAAACGAATTTATATATCCAGATCAAGATGGGCTCCAACGCAAGAGGCAGATTACAGACAACAGGCAGATTATATTGAACACTTTAGAATATTATGAAGTGCATTCAAAGAAGCAAATGGCATTGTTATTTCTAGATGCACAGAAGACCTTTGACAACGTGAACTGGCAATTTATGATAATGCAATCACCAATGATGGTTTTTGGGGAGGGATTTATAAATATAGTCAAAACTATAATGATCAATTGGCAAAGGTGATTGTAAATTGTGACATGACAGAAAAAATGGATATTAGGAAGGGAACTAGACAAGGCTGTCCGTTACCTCCATTATTATTCATATTGACATCAGAGATCTTGAATACAAAGATAAGACAGAACAAAGAAATAAAATGAATGAGTATTAAAAAACAAGAATATAAATTACAAGCATTTGCAGATGATTTGGTTTTTTTTATCGAGGATCCAGTAGAAACAGGTCCAAAGTTACTTGAACAAATAGAGGAATATGGAGAAGTAGCAGGATTGAAAATTAATAAGGACAAAACAAAAATCCTAGTGAAAAATATAACAGAAAAACAGAAAAGGGAACTAATGGGGATATTGGATATTCAAATAGTGAAAAAAGTGAAATATTTGGGTATTCAATTGACATAAAATGTGTAACTATTAAGGAAGATAACTATTACAAACTGAGAAATCAAATTCAAATAGATTTGGAGAAATGGAGAAATCTACAGTTACCATTAATGGGAAGAATAGCGGTAATTAAGATGAACATATTACCAAGAATTTTGTTTCTATTTCAAATAATACCAACAAAACGTGAGAAAAAATAGTTTGAAAATTTGAATAAAATAATGTGAAAATATATATGGCAAGGGAAAAAAGCAAGAATTAATATAAAAATGCTACAAGACTCAAGAACCAGAGGTGGGTTTGGATTACCAAATTGGGAATTATATTACCAAGTGGCAGCACTAACCTGGATGCAAGAATCAATTTTATTGAGAAATATAAAGCTATTGACGTTGGAGGGACATCATATGCAACTAGGTTGGCAAACATTTTTATGGTATGGGAAAAATAGAATACATGATTATTTTCAGAGACATGTAAGAAATAGTTTAACAGAGTGGGAGAATGTGAAAGAAAAACACTACTTGAAAATACCAATGTGGCTTTCAACAATGGAGATTTTGACATACTCGAATATTAGTAACATGAGAAATATCATTAGATATAAAGACATTTATCAAAAAGGGAAAAATTAAAACAGAAACAAGAATTAGAAGAACAAGAGATTGATATAGGCTGCTTTACACAAATGCAAACACAATCACGATATGAAAAATATGTTAGAGAGTATGGCTTTAACCTGCGAGGATAAGAATTGGATAAGATACTTATGGAACAGATGAAAAAATGATAATAAAGTAAATAGCTATCTATTACGAATTAGATTAGAGGAAGAAGAGGTAAAAGAAACAATGATAGCATGGGCAAAAAAAATTGTTATACAATTGAGTTAGAAAAATGGCAACAACTATGGGAAAGGAACTATAAACTAACAATGGCAACAGCATACAAAAAAAATTTATACAAAATGTTTTATAGATGGCATATGCCACCTGGAAGATTAGCAAAAATGTTTAAAGATAAATCAGCTAAATGTTGGAAATGTCACCAACTACCGGGATCATATTATCATATGTGGTGGACATGCATAGAAGCAAGAAATTATTGGGTTAAAATACAAACATGATTAAGGAAAATCTACATTGATGTATAGAGTTAAGGCCAGATATATTTTTATTGGGTATTTTACCAGAGAAATATGGTAAAGAAGACACATATCTGATCATTCATGTAAGAACAGCGACTAGAATTTTATTTGCACAAAATTGGAAAGCAGACAAAATCCTATCAGAAGGAGAGATAATAAAGAAAATCTTAGACTGCAGAAATGAATAGGTTAGCATTGAGAATAAAGGATGAAGAGGAATCGGTGTACTTTAAGATGTGGGGACGATTTAGGATTAGTTAGAAAAGGAATATGAATAAAAAAGGAAATAGAAACCAAGACGATACACTATCAAACCATAATTAATTATTAATGATAATATTATTAAATACTAACCACTGCCAAAATTCTTCATTAGAAATTTGGCCAGAAGTTTGGATTTGAATGTACTGAATAAAAACTACCAAAGCCATCAAGTTGAAAAGGTTTGGGGGAAACATCTTATTGGACCTTTAAGATCTGAACAGTCAGACATCTGATTCATGACATGCCTAACATAAGAAGTTATGGAAAAGAGGAAAATTTGGTTCATTGATGTGACTTTATCAGGTGATGCTAGGATGGAGGAGAAACAACTGGAAAGATTAAGATTGAATGCCTATGGAAAAAGAAAACTGTTGTTATACCAATCGTGATTGGAGCCCTTCAGCCAATACCTAAAGGATTGCTTCAATATCTGGAACTGTTGAATTGGGAGTGGGGAAAACCTGAATATTCTAATTTTTCAAAAGCCACTTTGCTAGGAACTGCTGATATTATTAAATGCTACTTGGTTAGTTCTTGGCTAGGACTTGAATCTAATTGTATGACTAAGATTATCCAAAGAGAAGGGTCTGCATTAAAGGGAATGTAATAGGGTGTCTGCCTCAGTGCTTGGATCCCCAACTCTGCTAAGGAAAAGCTTCTCTTAGGGAAGCAGTTCTAACCATGTCTGTGTGAAGAGCTCAGGTAGCTGAAAGAGATGAGCAACAGATGCCTTGATCAGGGAATGGCCCAAGTGGGAGAAGGGAGAGAATCTATCAAGGGCATGAAAATGAGAGGAGCACTTTGGAGTACAAAGTCCATGTTCTGCATCCTGAGATGAAGGGCTTCCACCATTTCGGTGCTTAATATTGCCTTCTGCCTTCTGTGCTATACAATCACTTTTGAATGAATACAGTGAACCATCCCAATATTATTAAAAGCTTAATTGTGTAGGAGCAACAAAGGGTGGTGGGAAATGAAAGACTGAGATTTTATAACAAAGTAATATTTCATATCCCAAATTAAGACAATCAAAATCATCCTAGCAGGATTAATAGGACTGAGATGGAGAAGAAAGTCTCTTGATTACTTGCACAATGGTAAAAGTAACAACAAAGTCTAGATGCACTCTTGATGCAACAGAGTACGTCAAGAAGGGGTTGGCTTCCTGGTTGGGAGGGGAGGCATGAAAGAATTTGGGCTGAGAAAATGAGGCCATTCTCATGTCTTTGGCCAATCCTGGATTTGATATGGCCTCCCACTGATAAAACACAACTCAAGAAAAGGATATGGTCAGGTGCAATAGCCCAGTTTTACAGCAGTGGATATATTCTCATTCTGTAAAAAAAACCAGGGGGGGAGGGCGCGAATGAGATATATTAATCCAATCTAATTTGAGCTAAACAATAATTATATCAACATCTCACACAAGGCAAATCAATTGTAGACCTTATTTCTTCTATCTTCTCTGAAGCTTTCCTTAGTCATACAATTCCTGGGTTTTCCACAGGAATTTTTTTTCCCAATTGGGTCTAGTATAAGAACATCCACCCAAACTTTCTCTCCTCCTAACCAGATAGAAGGGGAAACACATCTGAGGTGGAAAAGATTGTAGACTCTAGGTTAAATAGGGATCGCTTACAGTATTTAGTGCAATGGAAGGGTTACCCTTTGTCTGAAGCCACTTGGGTGAAAAGCTGGAACTTAAAAGTGGAAAGGTTAGTAGAACAATTCCACAAGAAGTTTCCCAATAAGCCAAAGGGTCCCCTGGTGGGGGAAAGAAGGTGGTTAATTTTTTTATGTTAACTTTTATGTTATTCTCTTTTCAGGAAACATTTTTCTTCTGAGGAGACGCCGCCTGTCAGGCCTGCAATTATATTCCTTTTAGAATTTTGGCCTGCCACACTTTCTCTTATTTCATTATGCTGTTTCTTTAGCATAGTTTATGGGAGGGGGGAATAGACAGGAGTGAGATTGTGGAATGTATTGTTTTTCATACTTTACTAGAAGCCAAGGTCATCCTTTGTACACCTGACCGGAAGCAGCTGGGTGTGGATGCCAGTATGGAGGAAGAAGATTGGACCATGTGATGGATTGTGGGTGTGGGGACAAGATCATTAACTTTTAACTGGGTGGAATTCTGATGTCATTTCCAGAATTGGGATCCATAGTACGATGCCAACATGCCTGTCTTATTAAATTGGAACTTTAAGGATAGTTTTGCTTTTGACTCTGATTTTATTCTGCGTGGTATTTGGAACGCTGACACCTGTGGCTGCAACTTGGTTTCACCAACATGAACAACCAAACAATAGAATAGAAAAACAACAGAGTTGGAAGGGACCTTGGAGGTCTTCTAGTCTAACCCCCTGCTCAAGCAGAAAACTCTATACCATTTCAGACAAATGGTTGTCCAATCTCTTCTTAAAAATTTCCAGTGTTGGAGCACCCACAACTTCTGAAGGTTGTTCCACTGATTAATTGTGCTAACTGTCAGGGAATTCCTCCTTAATTCTAAGTTGCTTCCCTCCTTGATTAGTTTCCATCTGTTGCTTCAAGGTTGACCCCTCCACTTCATTGTGGCAGCCTCTCAAATATTGGAACATTGTTATCTTGTCACCCCTAGTCCATGCATTGCTCTTTAAATAAGTTTTTATTATCCCCAAAATGTATAATTGGAGTGCAGCTTCCCTTTCCAAATTTTACCAGTATAACTAGAAACACTCCTGCTAAAAAAAAAACATCACCAAACAGGATTCTCCCAAAATGTGACAAAAAGAAAAAAGCAGAAAGATTTTCTCTTTTGGTGAGAATTCCAAATTGAATGCTTGAACTCTGACTGCCATTCAGGTCGCCCTTGGAAGCCCATCTCTTAAATACAAGCAATAAACAAAGGAGGTTGCCCAGTGTTATTGTGCGAGCTTTGTGCCTCACTGAAAGTCCTTTCTTCTGTTCTAAAGAACATCTCCACTCCTCCCCCTGGTTTCACTGAGTGACTCCATTTCCAGCCAGAGGAGCAGCAAAAAGGATCTCTCCTCATTCCCTTTAAGCACCTGGAGGTTTTTCACCGAGGTTCTTCCTGACCCTCATCTGATCAGGGAGTTCCATCTTCTGCTAAGATCCCAATTACTATCTCTTTTTCTCAGAAGTGTAAACAGCTCCCTTTCCACTTTCTAGAAGTCTTTAGGTAATTCAACATCTCAAATATGTGCTGTGAACAGCTTTTCCTCTCCCTTCTTAGAACTCTACCTGAACTTCTCTTTCAACTCCCATTCTAAGGCTCTTTTCAGAGGCAGGATTGACTCCAGCCTTCCTTTAAGAAAGGGTTGGAAGAAATAACCATCATGCACATGATGCATGGAGCTGCTTCTGGATGGACGAAGAAATTGGAAAAGTGGATCATTTTTGAACAATGTGGATCATCTATTCACAGAAGGGGAAGAATGAATGGGTTTGAACATAGCCGTAACAGTCTGTGCATTCAGATGTGACAGAAAGGATCAGATAAAACAATTGATCATGTCCTACCATGAGGATTAATAAAATCTTTAGGGAAGCTCCCAAAACAGCATCAAAAGATGTCAAACTTTAAGCACAGTATTCTTTCAAATTAAGAAGACTCAGTGCCTCATGGAAGTATTTAAGATTGAGTCTTTCCTCTGATAATCTGAAGATGGAACATTAGTATATGACAAAGGTTTTTTCTTAGTTCCTCCAATGGGAGTTTCAACTAAAGATACAGGAAGAAGAAAAATCACCATTCCCTAAGGCTACTTGAGATCTCCAGGGAAGCAATCCTCTTCCATGTTGAGGGACCTTAGAAGTTCAGCTTCATCATCACTTGTCTCAGGGCCTATTAAAAATGTTGTAGACTTAATAATAGTCATCTCTTTAAAATTATTATAATTATTTGCAGAAAAATAGAAAAATAGAAAGAGAGAGAGAGAGAAAGAGAGAGGGGGGAAGAAACAATAAAAAAATGGAAAAGTGTGAAAAAATATTAATGTACAAGAAATTTGTCAATCAATCTTAGAGTGAATGATTAGCCTAATCTGAAACTGTGGTTCAAAAGCTATATGGATTCAGAGAAAAATTACCAATAATTAAAACGAATGAATGAACAAAATCTTTATTACAGTCATATCCCTATACAGTCATATCCCTATTGCTAGAAGAGTGATGGACAACTTCCAGATACTTGAAACAGGAGACCTGCTCAGTCTTTTGTCCATTTAAACTCCAAGAGTGGCTCTTTGGCCTTTTGGCAAATGCCATAATTCTGCTTTTCAGATCATTGTGAACTAGATAATGTTCCCTGAAATATTCTGCTAGTACTTTCAATGTTCTTTTGAGGCCCATAGATATTGTTGAGAGTAATGCTGTGTCATGTGAATAGAACAGAAATGTGACTTCCAGCAAGTGTGTGTGTGTCTGTGTGTGTGTTTCTGTGTGTGTTGGGTTCATGTTGAGGAAAAGAGTTGATATAGAAATTAAAACGGAGTAGGGTCAATAATATTCTTCCTGTATATCTTTCTTAGTTCTGATGAGCTTGGAGAGGTGGCCCTGGAGATTACTCTTACTTTGAATGAGATCCCTTCATGAAGCATACTTATTTTAAAAAGTAGATGTCACTCAATTGACAAGATCTCGAATTTACAGTCTATGAAAATGACATAAAGAGATGTTGTGTTGTGGACGGAGGATCTTTCTTTCTTTCTTTCTTTCTTTCTTTCTTTCTTTCTTTCTTTCTTTCTATCATCTATCTATCTGTCTGTCTGTCTGTCTGTCTATCTATCTATCTATCCATCTATCTATCTATCTATCTATCTATCTATCTACCTACCTACCTACCTACCTACCTACCTACCTACCTACCTACCTACCTACCTACCTAGTAGATCAGCCTTTCCTAAAACCAGCCTGCTCCTCTGCACGCATGTTTGTTTATTCCATGGAATTTCCATTGTAGGGTGTTGCATAGAGTTTGGCTAAAGTGGATAACTGCCAGAATCATAGAATCAAAGGGGCAGAAGGGACCTTCAGAGGCCTTCTACTCCAGCACTTAGAACTCTAAGCTTCGTTATATTTGGAAATAGACTCCTGTGCAGTAATTTTGTGTATTTTTAAATATAATATCTTAAAGGTAAGATATACCAAAGCTTGCTTAAATTAAGCACTGCCTTTAATGCAGAAAATAATAACTTTTTGAACTTTTTATCTTTTCTAAAAGCTAAAGACACATTGTTTGGCAAATGTTTGCCAAGAAACATGCACACCTTTATGTATGTATGTGTATGTATAAACACAAACCAATAATAAGGTTTGGAAAGTTAAATGGCAAAATATGAATTTCACACACTTAAATATTTTGAATCAGTATTATTAGTTTTCATTTCCCCACTATGTACACCATGATTCAATCTGACACCACTTCACCACTTCACACACATCCCCTCCAAACCAAGAACATACTACTCCTTATCCACCAGTCTAGACATGTAAAGGTCATGATTCTGGGCATGGGCTGAAATCTGTCACCTGTCAGTCAAAAAGGGAGTAAGAGCAGGAATGATGATATATCCAGGCATATTTGGGCTTCAACTACGTGGGACTTCAGCTGTGAATCAAACTGTGTTTTCTGCTAGGGTAAATTTAATGATGATGAGTTTTCTGAACCGTCAATACTGTCTCCTTAGAAGCTCTTTGAAGAGCAATGTCAATGTCTTATGAGATGACACCACCGTTGTGAGGAACAGAAGGGGCAAAACTTTCCTCACAGTTGGGAGGAAAACAGCAACCTGATCTTAAGGTAAAGATAAATATTTTGTTTTATAAGCTGGGGAGAGGGGGTTAAATTGGTCTTTTTTTGTCACAGGAGTCCCGAACAAGAAAAACTGCTGTTTGTTTTGTTATAGACCAACTATTTGTATGGGTAGTTCTTTGGGTTCCAATAAGTTATTATTATGGAATCTGTGGAGCTGGCTCTGCAGTCTCTAGCACAATAGAACTTGTTCATTGTTGTAGTAATTGTATGGTGTTATTCTTTGATGTCTCACACAGTTTTGTCTATCACTTTTTGGCATTGCCTATCTTCAAATCTGGTGAAAGTTCTGTCAGCAGTCACGGCTTCTAGTTCCGATGTCACAGAGGCATTTCCTTCATAGTGTATTCCAACAATCTTGAGTTTTCAGTCTTTAGTACACCACAGCTCATAGTGGTGAGGCATACTGTGATACAAAACCCTCAGGTTGAAGACATAATCTTGTCAATAAATGTCAAAGATGGCGTGGAGGGCGTGCATGTGAAATTTCTTCAGGTTTTTAATGTATTGTTGTTGCAAAGTCCAGGCCACACAAATTTAGGTATTTATTAGAGAGTGAAATGTAGAGTTTTATAAGATGCAAAAGAAAGAGGAAGATTGGTTTACTTGATTTGAGATGATTTTTAGAGAAAAGTATGCATGGGGATTAGAATGAGCATAGGGAATAATTGTTAATCTTTGAAATTAATTCTGGTCGCCTGACTTTCTCCACGATCTCTTACTGAGGAAGAAAATGGGGGAAGGAGGAAATTAACTGGCTGGCAGGCAGACATTGAAGTCTAGAGGTTAATTTCATCATTTTCAGGCTACTCTAAAGAAGGAAGGTATCAGTGCCATTTATTTGGGGGCTGTGAATCTCCCCCAGACTTTCTTGAAGGCTGCCTTTACATCTTTATTGCGTAAACTGTAAATCAAAGGGTTGATCAGAGGATTGACTACTGTGTAGAACAAAGCATTTGTCTTGTCCCAAGTTGGAGTGTGATAGGACTTAGGGGTGGAGTAGATGATAAGGATGGTGCCATAGAAAAGGAAGACAGAGACCAGGTGAGCTGAGCAAGTGGAGAAAGCTTTGCGTCTTCCTGCAACCGAACGGATGCGAATAATGGCTGCCACAACACCAATGTAAGACTTCACAATGACAACAGTGGCTGCCAGCAAACTGAAACCAATGACAGCAGTCAGGATGACTTCATATACTCTTGTATCATCACAGGACATCTTCACAAGTGGTGGCACATCACAAAAGTAGTGGTTGATGATATTATTACCACAGAAGTGTAGGCGGAATGTGTTACTGGTGTGTGCAATAGCATTGGCAAATCCCATTGTATAGGCTCCCACCACCAGCTGGACACAGAGCTTCTTGGGCATGGCAATGGTGTAAAGCAATGGGTTGCAGATGGCCACAAAGCGGTCATAAGCCATGAAGGCCAATAGGAAGCATTCACTCCAGCCCAATCCAGCAGAGAAAAAGAACTGGGCTGCACAACCGGGTAAGGAAATGTAGTTGTTCTTGGATAAACAATCATATAAGATCCGAGGAGTGTAGACTGTGGAGTACCACACATCTAGGAAGGAAAGGCTGCCCACAAAGAAGTACATGGGTGTGTGCAAGCGGGAGTCTAGGTAGATCAGGGTTATGAGTCCCAGATTCCCAATCAGTGTTAGGATGTACAGCGCCAAAAATACGGCAAAGACAATTGTGCGTAGAAATGGGTCTGATGTAAACCCAACCAACACAAAATCAGTAATCAATGTGCGATTGTCTTCAATGTCCATGTTGTCTCATGACCTGTTTAGAGAGCAAAAATAAGAGGAAAAGTAAAGTGTTGTAGTTTTGGGCCCTGAATAATTAACTCATGCTATAACTTTGAAAGATATTTTGAAAACAGCATATTTGATTTGCTGTTGCTAATTTTGACCCCCAAACTGATTTTGCTTCTAGTTTTGAACATTCTGTAAATTTTTATAGAATGCAGTTTTTACATGAAAATAATAGCATTAAATCATCGTTGCATAAAGTGCACCTGATTCCATATGTTTGGCAAACCTTTTCCAATGACTGGTCTGAGCATATCAAGTAAACAAACAAACAATCAGGAGGCGCACAGGTTTAAATAGTAATAAGTACAATACCATCAAACATCCATGTCTGCCTATCCCAGGTCTTTGGTGAGAACTAAATACACAGTCAAAATTCCAAATCCAGTTTGAACATCTGGCTGGCTGTAGGATGAACATAATTAATTTTTAGTAATAATATTATTAAATAAGAAGAACTGCCAAAAATCTTCACTGGAACCTGGGTAAGAGATTTGCATTTGAATGTACTGCATGAAAAACTTCAACCATCAAGCTGAAAATGTTTTAGAAAATCAGTGAGTCAACATTTATGGGACTTTTATTATCCAGACAGAGAGGTATGTGGTTCAAGATATGCCTAATGTAACAGTTATTGAAAACAAGAAAATTTGGTTCATTGATGTGACTTTACCAGGGGATGCTAAGATTGAGGAGGATCAACCGGAAAAAATCAGATTGTAATAGAACACCAATGGAAAAAGCAATTGTTGTTATACCAATTGTGATTGGAGCCCTTGAATCAATTGCTAAAGAATTTCTTCACTATCTTGAAATATTGACTTGAGGGGAGGAACCAGAATATTCTAATTTTACAAAAGCCACCTTGCTAGGAACTGCTTACATTGTTCAAGGCTGCTTGTTTGGTGAGGACTTGAATTTAAATGTAGATTACCCCTTCGTTGTCGTCATCATCATCATCTCACTGTGAGAACAACCATAATAATAATAATAAATAAAGATCTGGCAGTGGGTAAGAGCAGGAAAGTTGAAGAAAGAGGCAAAAGGGATCATTCTGGTTGCAAAAGACCAAGCCTTAAGGACAGATGCATACAAAGACAGAATAGAGAAGACAGCAACAGACAGCAAATCCCATCTCTTCAAACAAACACAACAAAACAAAAAAATGATGCAACAGTGGACTATCTAGTTAGCTCCTGCAAGAAGATTACACAGACTGATTATTACTTGTATGTTACTCCATAGTGCTTTACAGCACACTCTGAGTTGGTTACAATGTCAGCATATTTTTCCCCAACAATTTGGGCCCTCATTTTACCAAGCTTGGAAGAATGGAAAACTGAATCAACCTTGAGCCAAACAGGATTGAATACAATAGACAGAGTTGAATGTGATACTGCATTCTAATGACTGCACCATCAGGGCTGCTGCAAGAAATACCATTTGCCTGCAAGCAAGAACTGATGGAAGGGGATGCATGGAAGGGGTTGGGCTCCTCACAAGATGACGCCACTCACATGAGTTTGGAGGACCCTGGATCTGGCATTGCATCTCATTGATGAAATACAACTGGAGAAAGGAATGCAGATAAATTACCCAATGGCCCAGTTTTAAAACACTTGATGTATTCTGAGTCTGCAAAAAACAGAGGCCAGGGGAGGGAAATGATGTCTACTAATTAGATCTGAACTATAATATCAGCACCTGACACATGACAGATAAATAATGGCTTCTATTATGGAAAATGAAAAAAAAATGTAATGATGAAGGTCCTCATACCCAAAGTCAGCATTCAGAGTTGATTCTCTGTTATTTATCCACAATCAACATATCTGAGGAGCTTGCAACTGCAAATGTGGCATCAAATTAGTATCTGAATATGTTCCGATCTTTATTTTGACAGTGTGTATTAATATTGGACTCAGTAGTTTCAACCTTACCATCCATATTCTGGCATCAAACATCTCCAAATATTCTCCTAAACTCCTCATATTTTCCAAAGCAACTCCTAAATTGTTAGCTTTTGTTTTTTTTTATTTCTTGCCAGCTTTAACTTGTTTCTTTTTCATCACTTACTGGGATACCTTTCCGGGTTCAACATTTGCAGCTTACCTGCACTGTGAGTTCAGTTCCTTAGTTAGCATCAGTTACTAAATCTCTCCTAAATCTTTTCCAAATCTCAGTTCCTTAGAGTCATTTACTCCATGCCTAAATCTCTCCCTTCCTTCTTTTCCCTAAAATATCCAGATCTCCAAATTACATGAAAAGTTCCTCATATTTCCAGAACCAATATAATTCTTAACATTCACCTTAAGACCATTGAAATATTTCTTCTATCTTCTCTGAAGCTTTTCTCAGCCATACAATTCCTAGGTTTTGCAGAGCATTGCAGTTATAACTTGGTTTCATTGACATGTCCTAATCTTTGTTACAAAATTCCAGAAATCTATATTTTTGCCAATCTTGGCTACAGTAAGTTGTTCTATTTGATTGTACCCAAATGTGTAATTGCACTGAAGCTTTCCTTTCCAAATTTCACCAGAATAACCAGGCCCATCCCAGCTAAAAAACCCAAACAGGATTCCCCGAAGCATGGGGAAAAAAACAAAACAAAACAAAAAAAAACCCAGCAGGTTTTCTCTCTTTTAATGAACTGGAGGGCAATTCTAAAAAGTCAAAATGATTTCAACGTAGCAAAGAGTGATGACTTGGGCTGTCTGATAATAGTGAAAGCTGGAATTTGAACATGTAGGAGGCAACTTATTGGAAAAGACAAAATTAGCAGTTTCCACAAAATCAGAGCAAATATCAACTGTCTTCTCCATCATAATACTAATAAAATAATATTACAATAGCAGCAATAGTACAACAGAGTAATGAATCCATTTTTACTGAAGTTAATTACTTTGTTCTGGGGCACCTCCAGTATTCAACCTTTTAAAGCTTACTTGCTTAATGCATTCAAAGTCCTCAATTAGCATAAACTACCACAAACCCAAATTATTCCCTTCAGTACTGTTGAAATCCTTCTCTAGAAAACAAGAGCAATTCAATATTTTTGTATCTTCTTTGAAGTTTCTATGTATCATACAACGTAGCCTCTGATAGCCTTGACAATCAGCTGTGAGAAGATGAGCCACGGGAGGACTAGTAAAGAGCTAGTTCCTAGAATGGTAGAAGCTTAGGAGAGAAACATCTTCGTAAATGATGCCTCATGATGCTAAACTTACCTGAATGAAGTCAATGAAGTCACATTTTCCTGCTAAGACCCTTTGAGCAACAGATCAGCCTTTACGTGAATCTTATTTTTTTCCAAGTAAAATAATCTCCCTGAGATCAGGCAGCCTCAGCTCCCTACCGAAGCAGTTGCAATAAATTTGTCCTCTTGACAATGTGAAATGGAAATATTATTATCACACCAAAATATTTTTCCTAATGCTCCCAAGGGAGTTTTTCTTGCATAAGAAAAAAACACTGTCCCCTATGCTAGCCAAGTTCTTCAGGTAAACAATCAACTTCTACCTTGAGAGCTCTTGGAAATTCAGCTGTTGCCTTGGGGCCTTATGCAGAAAAAAGATAATTATTGATAATAACCAGCCATTTATTTTTTATGGTTATTTAATTTTTTATTTAAACAGATTTTATGAAACAAGCAGTAGAATTTACCACTGCTTCCATCATTTTTTAAAATATTTTTTTATTTTTTATTTTCAAAACAAACATGACACATAAATTTTCCTTCTTTACATACTGCAGAAAGCGTATCAGTTGATTACAAAAGATTTTCATGCATCTCTTCCACAGTCATCAAGCATAATTCATATTAACTCAAGTATATTAACTTAGATATTTATACATTTTACCATCATACCTCCATTTTCATTTGACTATAATTGTTTAAACGTCCTTCATCATAAAATATACCAAGATTTAATACATAACCACATACTGGCATTTCATTTACTATTTCTAAAATTCTCCAATAACACTGAGTCCTTATGTCCTATTCTAGTTAAACATCCATAATATTTAGTAACAAAATTTTCTAATCTTCCTTTCCAAATCACTGTTTACAATTTACATCCAGTTTCCTTATTTTGTACCCATACATATATATTCATTGTTATCATTATCCTTCCTTTATTTGACTATATCCTGTATCATAACATTTCCCCTCCAATAATCAAGACTTAACTGAATCCAACTTAGTTCTTTTTTTACTAACCTTTATAAATAATCAAAAAGATCTCTAATTTCCTTTCATGGGTACCATTCAATATTCATATCCAATTATTACTTATCATAACACTACACATGTATACATTATTATCATTATCAATTATTTATTTGACTATATCTATTGTCACTAAATTTCACTAAGTTTAACTAGTTTTAAATTATACGCTTCCATTTATTAACCTGTATCTTTCCAGTAGCAAAGCAGTCTCATGTCTTCTGCCATTTGTGGTATCAGTCTTCTAATCATCTCCTTCATCAAATTTGTATGGACTCCTCTTAGCAACTCATTGATTATCAAATCTCTCATGTAATTTTGATGCCCTTCTTCTGTTTCCTTAATCAGCCTATCTTTAATTGTTGGTAGTGTTATCAATGATGTTGCTAATAAAATTTCTCTCTTTAAATCCATACATTCTTTTGTTTTTCTTCTTCTTGTCTTGCCATCTGGGATAGAGTTCCCCTCCATTTAATTACTCTTTCCGTATTCCACTCTTTCCATCACCAGACACAAATCAATCATCATAAATATTAGCAGATTTAATTTCTTTATGGTCATTTTCCTCTTCGGTTTTTAGGATTCTAACCTCCACTTTTTCCACTTGATAAATATTTCCAACTTCTTCATCATATTTTACTGTTAGATGCTCTAAGTCTTCCAACTTCTCCATCCTCTCAGATGTGTTTGATAATTTCTGAATTTCTAAGAATATCTTTTGCAGGCTTAAAGTTTCTTTCTGCTGTTGAAGTTGTGCCATTATCTCCAGCTAATAAACACTGCTGCTCTGGATTGGAAGGTTTTACAAGATTAAGCATAAATTCACAATAAAGTTTTATTTTCCCTTATTTCTGGTTAAAGATATTCTTCAAAGGGACATCTGTATGCTTTTCTTCTTATCACTCTCTATAAACAAGCAGTGAGACCTTGGAGTGCTAAGCCAGGATAATCAGAAAAGAAAGTAAAAGTGTTTCGTTTCCAATACAAAAACCTCCAGCCTCCAAGTAGCAGTGTTATTGTTACGATTTTCTTTGTTTCTTTTTGTATCTCTTTTATATTCCAAGTTAAAAAAAGTTTGATTCTTGAATGAGTTAGAAAAACACACCCACAGTAATGAAAGAGGAAAATTTTAGTCCATAGGTTACAAAGAATAATAAAAGAAAAAAAATAGAAGAAAACATAATCCATTTGTTTTAAAAGGCTTGTATATATTTCATCCATGAACATAGCATTTAAAAAGTAAGATAACCCACTGTCCAAAACTATTCAAAGCTTAATTCCACCACTTATTTCTTCTGTTCTCCAATTTAAATTAATTTTAAGTTTTTTATAGGCAGTCTCTTTTAAAACGGTAAAAATTTCTCATCAACTGGAAACACTTTCTCTTTCCATATCCTTCCATTTTGCAGCCACCCCGACTTCATCAGCCTTGGCTGGATTTTTTGCCACCAGCTTGAAGAACTTCTCTTGGATTATCAGGGACTTTGTGATGTCCCTGAAATCAGCAAGACGTATTCTTCCTGTTCACCGTCTCTACGGGACGGTTTAGGTCCAATTGGACCACCCAGTGGCAAAAGTATCAGCTGTGGTCTCGGAGCATTGAGACCGCACATCCATATCGTCGTGACATTGGCTCCTCCACCCCTGCTTTCATCATTTTTATAACCACAACTTGTTTATAGAAGAAGAAGAAATAATTTTGCAATTTTGACTGTTGAAATAAATCATGCTAATATTTTAAAGGATGCACAGAAACTCCTGTGGTACATATTTCATTCCAAAACTCTCTAATTGATGCAATTGTTTCCAGAGATACTAAATGCATCTCTGTATATAGATGTAGACGTATTTCTGTATATGTACGTAGATCCTAGCGCTGTCCAACTACCCAAAGATGCAATATATGTACATTACAAAGTTGCAGAAATAGGAAAATTAATAGTTTATAATGTTATATGGCTCTGAAGGTGTTGGCTCCGTACTGATTCCAGTATGAATGTTGTGTGTATACAAGAGCTTTGAAAGAGAATGCCTGTTAACAAAAAGGCATGGTTAGCTTAAGAAAATTTTCTGCCCGCAACACATGAAAAGGAGGGCAATTCCCCCCCCCCAAAAAAATCAGAATTATTTCAAAGCAGGTGAGAATGATGATGGACTGTCTAGAAATTGTGGTAGCTGGAATTTGAACATGTAGAAGACAACTTATTGGGAAAGACAGAATTAGCAAATATCAAGTTTCTCCTCTACCACAATACTAACATTACATTAGTAGTACAATAGAATAAAAAATCACTTTTTGCTGAAATTAACTACTTTGTTCAGTGTTCAATTTTTACAGCTTATTTGATTCTTTTTCATAGCATCATTCCCACTCTATGGCAGAGTCCACTTATTTTTACACCTTATTTGATTAAACTCCTTAATTAGGATGAACTACCTCAAACCGAAATCCTTCCCTCTAATCTATATCAGACTTTGAGGTCCATATTATCTAACACAAGGATGCACTTCTTTGTTGAAAAACCCATATTTCTGGAGCCTTCAAATCCTTCTCAGGGAAATAAGAACATTTCAACATTTCTTGTATTTTCTTTGCAGTTTCTGTTTGTTATACAACCCTCTAGCTTTCGGGAAAACAGGATTTTCACTGTCAGGGATCACTCTCTGCAGTAAATTATAGAGAACTACATTTATTACAAAATTTCTTTGATTCTCCCCAAAGCTGATGGTTGTGAAGTCAGCTATTCATAGACCTGTTTCTGGAGGGAATCAGAAGTTGGAAAGGTCAATCACTTCTGAAAACCTTGGAACTTCTTCTATTCTTTTCTTCTTCTATAATGGACCCGTGTGATCCAGCCCCTGACAATCTTGACAATCAGTTGGGAGAAGTGGAGCCATGGGAAGACTGGTAAAGACCTTGCTCCTAGAACGGTAGAAGCTTAGGAGACAAGTACATGTATTACATTCTCATTGTATTAAATGCACTGGATTCCATGTGTTTTGCAAACCTTTCCCAATGACTGGTCTTAGCATATAAAATAAACAAGCAAACAAATGTTGTGAATCAGGAAGCACACAGGTTATCTGCCTATCCCGGGTCTTTGGTGAGAATTAAATACATAGCCAAAATGCCAAATCTGATCTGAACATCTGGATAGCGGTAGGATGAATATAATTAATTTTTAGTAATAATAATATTAAATAATAATAACTGCCAAAAATCTAGGAGAGAAGTAACTTACAACTCAGGAGAAATTTCCTGACAGTTAGCACAATTAATCAGTGAAACAACTTGCCTCCAGAAGATGTGAATGTTCCAAAACTGGAAGTTTTAAAGAAGATGTTGGATAACCGTTTGTCTGAAGTGGTGTAGGGTTTCCTGCCTAAGCAGGGTGTTGAACTAGAAGACCTCCAAGGTCCTTTCCAACTCTGTTATTCTATTCTATCCCCCACCCCGCACCTCATTGGAACTCTGATAATCAGGGAGTCAACACGAATGGACTTTCATGATCCAGGACCCTCAGTTTGGAATCCGAGTCTTATTCACAAGTGCTGAGGATAGAGCAGAGGGTGCACATTTGAAATCTCTCCAAAAGTTTGATGTATCCTTTGATATAGAGTCCATGAATGACATCCATGCCACACAAGTAACAACAGTTATATCTGAAATGTATTTGAACAGTTATATTTTTGGGGAATGTAATATAAAATGTTGTAGGATGCAAAATAAAGACAATTGGGTTTACCAGGTTTGAGATTATATTTTGCAGGCTGTGGTTTAATTTGTATGAAAGAATGGAAGTTGCTGAGAAATAGAAAGCTTTAAAGTTAGAAAGACATGACTTGAGATTTGGATCGGTGTGATAAAGACAGTATTAAGGTATATTTGCAAAATCATTTTATTAGATATGCTATTATAAGAATTTGGAATAGATGCAAACCTTCAACCAGTGAGAGCCTAAACATATTTAGTGGCTGACACTACCAGACTAGCAGCAATAAAAGTAACAACATTAACAACATCAGCAATAACACAAAGCAAATGAAAAACTAAATTAAATTTTTAAAAAGTCTGAAATAAAAAGTCAGGGTGCTGCCAGGTTAGAAGATTAGGAAGGAGTACTTATGGAATACTATTGCTGATTAAGAAAAGGATGCATGGGAATTTGACTATAGAGAATAATTGCTAATCTTTGATTCTGGACTCTTGACTTTCTCCACTTTCTTTTACAAAGGAACCAAGTGGGGGAAGGAGCAAGGAAGGAAGTGAGTAGCCTGCTGGCAGACAATGGAGCCAGAGGTTAATTTCATCATCATCAGACTACCCAAAAGAAGGAATGTAACAATGCTATTCATTTGTGTGCTGTGAATTTCTCCCAGACTTTCTTGAAGGCTGCCTTCACATCTTTGTTCCGTAAGCTGTAAATCAAAGGGTTGACCAGAGGGTTGACTACCGTATAGAACAACGCATTTGTCTTGTCCCAATTTGGAGTGTGATAAGACTTAGGGGTGGAGTATATGATAAGTATGGAGCCATAGAAAAGAGAGACAGAGATCAGGTGAGCTGAGCAAGTGGAGAAAGCTTTGCGTCTCCCTGCAGCCGAACGTATGCGAATAATGGCTACCACAATACCAACATAGGACTTCACGATGACAGCAGTGGCTGCCAGCAGATTGAAACAAATGACAGCAGTCAGGATGAGCTCATATTCTCTTGTATCATCACAGGACATCTTCACAAGTGGTGGCTCATCACAAAAATAGTGGTTGATAATATTGCTACCACAGAAGCGTAGACGGAAAGTGTTACCGGTATGTACGATTGCATTGGCAAATCCAACTATGTAGGCTCCTACCACCAGCTGGATGCACAGCTTCTTGGGCATGGCAATGGCATAAAGGAGTGGGTTGCAGATGGCCACAAAGCGGTCATAGGCCATGAAGGCCAGTAGGAAGCATTCACTCCAGCCCAATCCAGCAGAGAAAAAGAACTGGGCTGCACAACCGGCTAAGGAAATGTGGTTGTTCTTGGATACACAGTCATACAAGATCCGAGGAGTGTAGACTGAGGAGTACCAGACATCCAGGAAAGAAAGGCTACCCACAAAGAAGTACATGGGTGTGTGCAAGCGGGAGTCCAGGTAGATCAGTGTCATAAGGCCTAAATTCCCAGTCAATGTTAGGATGTATGAAGTCAAGAATACCACAAAGAATATTGTGCGTAGAAATGGATCTGTTGTAAATCCAACAATCACAAAATCACTAAGGATTGTGCGATTATCTTCAAGTTCCATTTTGTTCCAAGCATCACCTATTTAGAGAGGAAAAACAAGTAAAGATATTGGTGTTTTGTGCCCTGAATAATGAATTCCTGCTATGACATTGAAAGATATTTTGAAAACAGGGTATTTGAATTGATGTTGTTAATTTTGAACCCCAAACTGATTTTGCTTCTAGTTTTGAACATTTAGTAAAATTTTATAGAATACAGGTTTTACGTGAAAACAATAGTGCATGCATTACATTCTCATTGCATTAAGTGCACTTGAGTCCATATGTTTTGCAAAGTTTTCCAATGACTGGTCTGAGCATATAAAATAAACAACATATACTGTATGTGTAAACAGACAAGTAATCCTGAACAGGGAAGGTCTGAGGGCAAGAAAAAGTGAGCAGCACTTTGGACCTGAAGGGAATACAAAGTCCATGTTCTGCACCCCGAGGTTGAGGACTTCCAACATTTCTGTCCTTCCGAGACACATCAATGCATTCCAACTTCTATTTTATTAGATCACTTTTAAATCAATACAGTAAACCATTTCCATTATTTTTAGATGCTTAATTTTGAAGGGGCCGCAAAGAGGAAAAAAAGAAAGAATGAGGGATTATAATAATGCAATACATGGCATCCCAAGTTAAGACAACAAAATCACCTTGAAGGTTTTATAGGACCAGGATGTGGAAGAAACTTTCCACAATGGCAAAATAAACAACAAAGCTGTGAGGCATTTTTGCTACAACAGATTATAGGCATGGGGTGATTTCATGGTTGGGAGGGGAGGAATGAAACTATCTTGAGTTTGAGTTCAAGAGCATGATAAAGCTACTCTCCTGTGTTGGGGAATGTTGGATTTGACAGGGCCTCCTGCTCAAAAAGATAAACTGCAAGTGAGATAAAAGATATGGATAAATACCTGGTCAGATCCAAAGGCCAGGTTTTACAACAATGGATGCATTCGGAGTCTGTAAAAACATAGAGAGGAAAGTTTGATGAGAACTATAGTTATATCAGCATCTCACAAGGCAGCTAAATAATGGATTCTATTCTGGAAAGTGGAAACAAATCTTGAATGCCCAGTATTGCAAGTGACAGCAGAGGGAGCACTTCCCTATACCTGTCAAGGAATTCAGCTGTGTAAATTCTTAAACAGATAAATAAAAAGTAGATCTACTTGCAGTTTTTGTAAATTTGAAGTGCATTTTGACAGGGTCTGAAACCAAAATGTATGGAATTAAAAGTATTTCATATCTGAGCAGTGTTTGAATCTTTGCATTAATGGTAAAAATATATTGTGCCAATCAGGCACTCTGTTACATGTCGTTTATGAAGTGAATCAATGTAAGACTGGAAGCATAAAAATCACCTTACCCTGAGGGAGCATTCAGAGTATATTTTCTGCAATTTATCCACAAACAATTTAGCTGAGGAGTTTGCAACCAAGGTGGCATCAAATAAGCATCTAAACATGTTCCAATCTCTTATTTTTCCTTTGGTTTTTGGCTCATAATTCTTCCCTTTATTTTGACAGTATTAATATTGGTTTCAGTAGTTTGAACCTTACCATCAACATTCTGGCATCAAACATCCCAATGTTCCCAATGCTTTCTAAAGAAACTGCTTAATTGTTTACATTTGTCATTTTTCCTTGCCAGCTTTATCTTCTTTTATTTTTCATTATCTACTTCGATACAAATTGTCATGCAAACATGACATGAAGACGGAATCAATTAAAAAATTCATGATAAAATGGAAGCAAAACTTTAAGGAACCAATAACAGTAGAACAATGGAAAAATCAACAACATTGACCTCAAGCTACAATTTGTGGGAAAATTGATTCAAAATGTTCAATAATTAAATATAACTCTGTCAGCAATTGCCAATATGGACAAATCAAACAACAGGAAATATTGGCCAGAACAAAGAAGGAACATTTTCGCATATGTATTGGTTGTGCAAAAAGACTATAAGAGAAAGAAATACACCAATATATACAAAAACATCTGATAATAAAAACTGAATTAAAATTACAAATACTTTGTTAAGTATGATACTGAATAATATAAAAGGAAAGCCTCACAAGTTATTAAGAAATATGCAACAGTAGCAATAGTCCCTCTGGACAACATTGGGAAAGAGAAATCTTGCACATCAAACAGGCTTGGGAGAAAAATTTGGCAAATTGATAGCAATTGCAAAATTAACTTTATATATTCATAGTAAATGCTTAACCGAGGTTGACAATGTTCCCTTATATAAAATACATAACACAGAAAAGGAATCTAAAGCACTTACAATATGGTTTTGGAAGACAAAATCTGTTCAAAACATAATAAAATTTACCCCAATAATCATATGTATGTATTATACCTACCAAAATACATATCAAAACGTATGTATTTTTCCTATTTTATGGCCTGAAATATTTTTTTGAACAGGATCATAGTAAAAACCTGGTCAGTTTTTTAAAAAACAACAACGATGTTTATTTATTTTTGAACAAAGACAAACAAACATAAAAATAAAAAAGCCATCTTCCATTACAAATTATACAAAGTGTGTTGGTTGGTTACAGTATTTCCATGCATCTCTTTCATAGTCATCACCTGCTTTTCATATCTATTGCATATTTTAAATTCACATATATTCATGTATATCACGATTATTATATCTCAACCTTAATTTGACTATAATTGTTTTTACATCCTTTTATATATAATATTCAAAATCTAGAATAGGATTATATGATAACATTCTATTAAATCATCCTAAAATCATCCAATCACAACACATCTTTATAACATATTCTAGATAAAGCTTTTAAACCTCCTCTCAACACATCTCCATGTGTTGTTTATATAAAATTTCATATTATCAAACTAATATATCTATATGTATTGTTATCATTATTAATTATTATTTAACTATAGCTATTGTCACTTCATTTTATATATACTACTAGTAAACTAAATTTAGCTTAGTTTTTATTATACATTTTCATTGCATCAACCTGTATTTTTCCAGTAATAGTGCAGTCTTATATCTCTTGCATTTTGTAGCATTAATGTTCTAGTTACTTTCTTAATAAATCTTGTATGAACTTCTCTTCGCAACATGTTGTTCCTTTCCAGTGGTGGGTTTCAAAAATTGTTCGAACCTACTCTGTGGGTGTGGCCTCCTTTGTGGAGTGGCTTGCCACCTATGTGACCGGATGGGAGTGGCTTGCCACCCATGTGACCGGATATGAAGATACCGACGACACTTGTCAGAACCACCTTAAATTATCTCACACACAGCACTGGTATGAATAAGAATATGATGTAAACTTGTTTTTTAAAAGGCGTCTTTGGTTTGCGTTAAAACAACTTCAACACACGCAATGTTCTGATTGCACCACAAACACAGTAGTCATCCTTACCTTTCAGAGGCACTGAGTTTTATAAATATGAGCATGATAGTGTAGAATAATCATATCCAAGAATCAGTAGTGAGTTTCAAAAAAATTTGGAACCTCTTCTGTAGGTGTGGCCTGCTTTCTGGGTCCACTGGTGGAACTTCTTCTAACCGGTTCGGTAGATTTGATGAACCGGTTCTACTGAATAGGTGCGAACTGGTAGGAACCCACCTCTGTTCCTTTCGTATCTCATAGAAGCTCGAAACCCAGCATCTGCTCTTTCCATCAGCCCCTTTCTCTACCTCAGCGGTTCTCAACCTGTGGGTTGAGACCCCTTTTAGGGTTGAATGACCCTTTCACAGGGGTCGCTGAGACCAGCACAACTCTAAAGTTTAGACTCCACCTCGCGTTCCTTGAAATCCCTGCGGATGGGCTACAGAATGGCCACGCAGAGCGTCGCCGCGGCTCCACGCCGTAAAAAACATACATGCATGCGCTCACCCCATACCATTAGCCTCGGAGACTTTGTAATGGAGGAAAAGTGTTCCTGCAAGGGAGGAAGGGCCTTAGGTCCTGCTCCGGGCTGTAATTGTGCGGGGCGTGCGTGCCGCTATGTTTTCTATGCCACTGCCAGGTACTTTTAACTATATCTAAGTCCACAACCAGACCTGTCATCAAGAGCCAAGCTCAATTGGCCCCATTTACACAATGAAAACCTGCTTGCTAAAAGTACCATATTGCCATGCAAGATAACAATTTTAAAAATGATACCAGTGGAATTATTATTAGAAATAAAATGTAACAGAGAAAATGATATGTATGGAAATATAAAGTTGGGTTTCCTGAAATGCCACCCCGAGAACCCATCAGATAAAGTAAATAAGCAAGGGCAACAATGGAAAGGAGGAAAGATGAGGAGGGAAAGGAAGAAAAGGTAAAGCAGAGGGAGTAAAGGAGGGGAATCAAGAGTAGGAGAGAGGGTAAGAGGGAGGAGAAGAGAGGAGGAGGGGAGGAAAGAGAGGGGAAGAAGAAGGGAGGAAGGAGGAGGACGAGGGAAAGGAAGAAAGGGTAAAAACAGAGGAAGTAAAGGAGGGGAAGTAAGAGTAGGAGAGAGGGTAAGAAGGAGGAGAAGAGAAGGAGGAGAGGAAAGAGAGGGGAAGAAGAAGGGAGAAAGGAGAGGAGGAAAGAAGAAGCAGAGAAGGGAAATAGAGAAGATAGAAGGAGCAAGGTTGTTGCACAATAAAATGTGGTGGCAAGAAAGTGACCCAAACTGTATTCTATATATTTGTAAGAAAATAATGATAAATGATAATGATGTAATTAATGGTAATTATGAGAGTGTATATTTGTGAATGAACTTGAAAGAGAAAATAAAAAACTTTTTTAAAAAAAAATTAAAAATAAACAATGCACGACATTTGCCCAATAAATTAAGGTTAAACTTACCACCACCACCAAGGTTAAGAGCACTCCTGCAAACAACTCCAAACCAGGTTGAAGATCCATCCAGGCAGGGTAAGCAAGTTTGTGAATGCAGCTGCAGGAAACTTAGTTAAGGAGGCTGTGGGAATAAAGCCACTGTGTGTCTCTGTGTATGTGTGTGTATGATTATATAGCAGCTGAGGTTTTCCAGCCTCCAGGATGTGATTCTTTTCAAACCCAAAATTTAGGAGCAGACAAGTTGTTGGCTGCCTCTATAAAGAAGATGTGGAGACTCTAGTCTAGAAAAAGTGCAGAGAAGAGCAATCAAGAGGATTAGGGGACTGGAAGCTCAAACATATGAAGAACAGTTGCAGGGACTGGGTATGTCTGGCTGAATGAAAAGAAGGACTTAAGGGTGATATGATAGCAGTCTTCCAATATCAATATCTACATAACGATTCATAGCAGTAGCAAAAGTACAGTTATAGAATAGCAATGAAAATGTTTTTATGGTTGGGGGTCACCACAACATGAGGAACTGTATTAAAGGGTCGCGGCATTAGGAAGGTTGAGAACGACTGCTCTACCTGGTCAGTTTTGATAACAAAGTTCACACTTGCAAATTCTAAAACGATGGGTGAATTTTCAGTCTGCAAGACATAAGCAGGAAAAACACAACGGGTAACTCCTTGATCTCAACTATACCTTGATCATCACTTCACAAGGCACACAGCTCAAGAATACACTTTATATAGATTTTTAAAGAGATGAGCATAACCTCCTAAAAATTATTCTGCTAGCAGTTTATATTTAGATTTCTATGGTTTTCTAATCATTTTAATAATTGCATTTTTATAAGTGATCCATGCACACGATGTATGGAGCTCCTTCTGGAGGAATCAGAAATTGGAAAATGAACCACTACTGAAGGGCAGGAATGGATGGGTTGGTGCATGGCTCTGAGTCCCTTAACAATCAGAGGCAACACAAAAGGTCTTGTTAGCAGTGGCCACGTTCTAACTGTGATAATCATAGAATTTTATTGGACCTCTATCTAAATTATTCCCAGATATGCCAAACTTACCTGCATGAAGCTGAGAATGTTTTCCTGATATGTCTGTTGGAGAAGCCAATGGATCCAACTATATCGGAGCCTTGTTTTTCCCCGAATAAAGTGTCCACATCCCTGTTTCAAATTATGCAGCCTCAGTTCCCTGTGGGAGCACTTAGATTAAATTATCCCTTTTGGTGATATGAATTGGAAATATTATTAACATTTTACTAAACATTTTTTCCTAAATTCCCCAAAGGGAATTTCATCTGGGAAAAGAAAGAGGAGAAGCACCCCAAGGCTTCCTGAACCTCCCAGGTAAACAGTTAGAAGTTACCTGCAATCATCAGTTTCTCAGGCCATCTTGGGAAAAATAGCTTTGAAATATACATTTGATCACAGTGAACTATTTCAATTATTATCATTATTTATTTACTGACAGGTTTATGAAAATTACAAAAAAAGGAAAACAAAAAAGATACATTATTTTTGAATTAATGAAATTGTCTTTTCAAAAACAGAAATATTATATATTCAAGATTGTCCAAGATACTAGGGAGGCATCCAGGAGCCTTACCCTACACATTGCTGGATTGAGGCACTGTTTCTTAAGTTGGATACCAGGAGAGGTCAGTTAGAACTGTTGCTGTTATATCAGCCTCCCTGCTATGTAGCAATCTGAGCTCCTTGATTCCATAGCTGAGCTGGTGGTAGACCTCCCTGAACTTATGATGCTGGGAGATTTCAACCTGCCATCTCTAGGTAAGGAGTCAGAGGTAGCTCCATTGCATGGAGCTAAACCATCCAGGCCCAACTCATGTGATTGGGTCTGGGTGGTGGTTAAGTTCTCTTAGAAGGAGTGGCCTGCTGGTTCTTAAAAAGATGGTGGTGCACCCTTTCCTGGAAGTAACATAATTCAATCCAAGTTGTCTGGACATTCTCCAATCTTTTCTTTTTAGAGAAGGTGGTAGAGAGAGTGGCCACATAGCAGCTCCAGAGAACCCTGAATGAAGCAGATTATCCAGATCCATTCTGCTGTAGTTCAGAAAAAGGGAGTTTCCTACCAGTTTGGACCGGTTCGGCTGAATAGGTAATGGCTTGACGGCCTGGGTCGCTGGAACCGGCAGTGACCAGGCCTGCCACACCTCAGAATTGATTCTCCGGTTGCTCACCCTGCCTACCCAGTAACTCCTCACCTCCTGGGCAGCTTCTCTGCCTAAGCTGCCTTTCCTGCCTATGCTGCCATGTGGTGCCTGCCCTGCGCCCCACCTGAGTTGCCTCCTCCTGCCTACAGGTAAGTCTCGCTAGCCCACCCCACCCAGGAGCTTGCTGCACCCCCGGGGTTGCAACCTTACCTTCCCCTACCCCTTCCGGGATTCATGAGCCCCATTTTCAGTCCCAGGAGGCTTCAGGGAGGCTTGCTGGGCCCAAAATAGGCGTGGGGGGGCCCTGGGAAACCCCCGTGCCTATTTTAAGCCCCAGGAGGCTTCAGGCAGGCTTGCTGGGCCCAAAATAGGTCTTTGGAGTGGTGTCTAGCAAGCCTCCCTGCAGCCCCTGGGAGCAAAAACGGGAGAAAGAAAGAAATCCTCATCATTTGGATATCCCCAAATGCATGGATCAGAGGTCTGCAAATTTGGCAACTTTAAGACTTGTGTACTTCAACTCCCAGAATTCAGCTCTGCTGGCTGGAGAATTTTGGTTGTTGAAATCCAGAAGTCTTAAAGTTGCCAAGTTTGAAGACCTCTGGCATGGAGCTTGAGTTGAGAGCTTATTGAAAGTGTAGTGAAAGTGCTATTCTTGCTCAGGCTAAGCTAATCAATAGTGGAGCTCTAAGAATGCCAGTTGATCAGTGGACATGTTCTTAATTTTAAAATGTCTGGCTTTTCTTCCTCCTACCAAAAATCTTCTGGGGTTCTTCATAGAAAAGGAGAAAGGAGGGGAGGGAGGGAAGGAATGGAGAAAGAAGAAAGGGAAGTGAAAGTGAATAAGATATGGATGGATGGATGGATGGATAGAGGAAGGGAGAAAAAGGAGAGGAAGGAAGGACCACAAACCTGGCACTAGACATAGCTTCAGAGGATTCTTTGAAACAGCAGAGCAATCCAGGGTTGGAAGGGACCCCAGAGGTCATCTAGTCCAACCCCCCGCTCCAGCAGGAGACCTTATATCATCTTGGTTATTTTGGTGCCTCTAACACAGAGGAGAAATTCCCAGAAATCCCCAGGCATTGCCAACCTCTCCCCCCACCAGTAAAAAAAAAACCTAGAGCAAAAACATAATGCAGTATTAAAAAGAATAGAAAAGGGGGCTGCTGTGTCTTGTTTAATGGACTGCTAAACTGGCAAAATGGATGGCTAAATTGACCACATCCACCCAGTCACATGACCACCAAGCCCCTCCCAACTGGTTGCATGACTGCCAAGCCACACCCACAAAATAAACCACGCCCACAGAACCGCTAGTAAAAGTTTTTTAAACCAACCACTGGGTTCTGACCAGGGTTGGGGCATGAGACAGCATTGATTGCATTCATGGGTGACCTCTGGTGACAGCAGCATGGAGGTGGAACATCCATCGCGGTTCTTCTTGACCAGTGCACAATCTTGGGATCCTCTTACTTTTTTTTTGAAAAGTTTTTTTTATTTTAATTGAACAAAAACACACAAAAAAGAAACATCCTTCATTACATCTTATAGTAAGCGTGTCGATTGGTTACAGATAACTTTTGTGCATTTCTTCCACAGTCATTACTTATAGTTCATATTAGATTATACACTTTAAGTCAAAAATCTTTGTATATCTTACTATCAATTTACCACAATTCTCATTTGACTACAATTACTTGAACATGCTTTTACCTCAAATCATTCATACTTAAAGACACAACCACATAATGGAATTCATTAGCTATTTCAAAAAATCCTCCAATAATATTACACCTTTATGACATCTTTTAAGTAAAAGTCAATTAATAAAGTTTTTAAACGGTCCCCTCCCCCCCCAACTGACTGTTTAGAATTTATATCCAAGTTACTTTTGCCAATACCATAGCATGTATACATTGTTAAAAATTTGCATTGACATTTCCTTGTTGTTATTATAATTGGCTAAAAATCATTTACTATTTATGTCCCATCTCCTCTTGTCAGACCCCCCGAAAAAAACTCTTACATCTTTATAACAAGATTTAAATAAAAATTTGTTAATAAAATTGATGGGTCTTTTTCCCAAGTCACAATTTGGAATTTATATCCAAATTTCTTTTACTAGTTTGCCAGTACTTGTATATACCATTAAACTGTATCCATTATCATTTCATTATTGTTATTATAGTTAATTATTTGTTAACAAATAAACATTTAATAACAATCTAAAACAATCTAAGAGTTACTAAATTCCTACTTATTAATCACAAAAATCAACTAATTTTTTTATTATCAACTTTCATTATCAACCTGTATCTTTCCAGTAACAAAACAGTCTTATCTCTCTTGCCAATTGTGGTGTCAGTCTTCTTTTTATCTCCTTTATAAGGTTTTTATAGACTTCTCTATGCACTTTGCTGCTTGAAGGATCTCTCAGGTAATCTTGTTGTCCACCAGCTGCTACTAAAATTAGCTTGTCTTTGGTTGTCAATCTTGCTTCTGAAAAAATGTCTCTTATTAAGTCCATCATCATTATCACTTTTTTTCTTCTGTATCCTGGAATCTGGGGTAGAATTCCTTTTTCCATATTCCCTTCTTTCCACTTTCACCCACATTTGCTCCATTAATAAATTCATCTATTGTCTTATCTTTATCTTCTATATCTTCATTCTCCCCTTTAATTTTTGGTGCTCCAACCCCATCATCTTTTGCTGTGAGGAAGACTTGTCTTTCCAACTTCTTCTCAATTCTCCCATATCCTTCCAATAGATTTTGAATTCCAGCCAAGATATTTTGGAATTTTAAGGTTTCCTCCTCTGAATATTGATCCATGTGCCCAAAACAGAAGAAAGAAAGAAAAACTAATAGTCACTGCCACTCTAGCCTTCCAGGCCTCTTTTATTTTTTATTTTAGATTAACTTGAACACAAGTTATTTTATGCTCTTCAAAGGAGAAGGGTTCTGTTTTTCCCCCTTTCTTTCCCCTGCCAAAATACATCTCAAAGGCACCTGTGAAAACAATACATGCCCTTGGCTCTTTATCAGTTTCTGTAAACAAGTTACAAACCTTTCAGCTACAAAGTCAGTGAAATCAAAGAAGGAAAGACAAGAGATACGTTGTTTCAAAAACTCCAGCCTCTGACCTCCAAATGGTAGTGTGCTACTTTTCACTTTCTAATATTTATCTCTGGCTTATAGGAAACAAAGTTCTTTAGATTTCTTTTAGTGAAATGTAATAACAAGTAATAGGAAGAATTGTTAAAATAAGAAGGAAGGTTTTAATTCAGAAGTCAAAAAATAAAGCAACAAAAAGCAGAAGAAAAAACTTTGGTTAAAACATAGATCTACTGGATTGGGAAAGAATTTGGAACACAAATTATAAACTAACACGATCAGCAGCACTTGAAGAAAATATATACAAAATGTTTTATCGTTGGCATTTATCACCAACAAGATTGGCTAAAATGTACCCAAACATGAAGCTGACCTGCTGGAAGTGTAAAAAAGGTACAAGGGATTTATTGTCACATATAGTGGACGTGCCCGGAAACACAAAAATATTGGATAAAAATTTGGAAATGGGTGCAAGAAATTACAGGAGAACAGATAAAATACAAACTCAAAATCTTTCTACTGGGAATAATCAAAGGGAAATATACAAAAAAATTAAGTACATATTAACACATCTGCTAACTACAGCTAGAATAGCATTTGCCCAATGCTGGAAACAAAATAATATCCCCACGGATGAATTAGTGATAAAAAAAACCTTTGGATTGTGCAGAGATGGACAAATTAACACTGAAGTTAAAAGATAAAGAAGAGTCGGTATATTATGAAATTAACAATGGGTACAAGTGGCTGCAAAACAAGAATAAAATTAATTAAGCCAAAAAACAAGATATATAAATATATATAGAACTGTGTATAAAGTGTGTAAATATAGAAGTGAAATATTATATACATGTACAGGTATGATGACATAACAATGTTGGTGTAATGACTGTAAAGTGTTGTAGAAGGGAAAAAATAAAAAAGCAGAAGAAAAAAATCAATCCGTTCACTTTAAGAGGAGAAATGAAAAACATTGCGAGCACTTCAATCCACAAAGAAGAGTTACAAAGGAAAAAAAGCTTTCTAAAGCAATCCAATTAGGGTTATTTTTGCCACTCAATTGTTTTGTTTAAGGATCTAATTTGGCTTTAAAGAAAAATGTCTTTGGGCAGTCTTTCGCAAAATAGAAAAAATATCTCACCAGATGGACTCACTTTCTCTTATCACTTCCTTCCTTCTGGAGCCGTCCCGACTTCATCAACCCGGGGGCTGCCTGTTTATAGCTGGGTTGAAGCACTTCCCTTTGGTCGATCAGAGATTTTCTGATGTCCCTGAGACCAGCAAGCTTTGTCTTCCTGATCATCATCTCTACGGGACAGTTTAGGTCTCAAAGGATCATCCAGCAGCAAAAGTGTCAATGGGGGTCTTGGAGTATTGAGACCGCACATTGTGACATAGCAACGTGGCTCCTCCTTCTACCGGGACTCTCTTACTTTTGTACTTCCTCCTCAACAAGCAAGTGGCAGCTCTAGGTAGGAGCGTCTTTGCACACTTTTGGGTGGTACACCAATTGCATCCATTCCCCTGCTGACTCATATCATTGTAACCTCTCATTTCAATTATTATAACATGCTCTACATGGGGCTACCTCTGAAGGGCATTTAGAAACTTGAAGTGCTAAAGAATGTGGCTGTGGGGGTATAAATGGTGCCAAATATACAGCATACATATAACACCATTTCCATGTGAGCTGCACTGATTACTGGTGTGCTTTCAGGTGCCATTCAACGTGATAATTAGCTTGGTACCTGATTACCTGAGAGATAACCTTTCTCCAAGAGACTTTACCCATCCAATGTAATGCAGCAAATTGTTCATGACATAGATCCTGTCAGACAAAAATTGTCAGCTGGTAGTCATGTTTTTGCTGCAATGGCCCCTGATCTAGGGAATATCCTTCCTTCAGAGATTAGAATGGCCTCAACCCTTTTAAACCTTCATAAGGACTCAGTTTTGAGTCAATGCAGTTGAGGCTGGTACACATTCTTAAATAATTACATCAGTGCAGGAACACAAATGTGAACATGACTGTGAGAAGGACTCTAAGAGAACACTCCAATACACGTTTATCATCATGCCTGCTGTGTTTCCATTCTATTTCCTTTATAGTTAACCATGTTTTGAAATGCTTTCAGGTAGGAAAAGGGACTGGGAAGATGGACATATGGAAAACAATTCACCCCAAGCAAAATCAATAGGTTTTGAAGATGGCTCCGTTAACCTTCTAGGAAGGAAGGAAAGAAGGCAGGAAGTAAGGAAGCAGGCAGGCAGGCAGGCAACACACCAGCAGGGGCTTAATTTATTATCTGAAATCTACTCTGGAGAAAGACAGTATCAGTGACATTCATTTAGATGATGTGACTCTCTCCCAGACTTTCTTGAAGGCTGCCTTCACATCTTTGTTGCGTAAACTATAAATGAAAGGGTTAACCAGAGGGCCAATTATGGTATAGAACAAAGCATTTGCCTTGTTCCAATTCGGGGTGTTTTGAGATTTGGGTCTGCAATACATGATGAGAATGGAACCATAGAATAGGGTAACTGACACCAGGTGGGCCAAGCAAGTGAAGAAGGCTTTGCGTCTCCCTGCGGATGAATGGATACGAATGATGGCTCTTACAATACCAATATAGGAGCTCAGGATGATAGCTGAGGTTACCAACCAATTGCAACCTATGAGAGCAGTCAGAATGACTTCATAGAACCCTATATCATCACAGGACATTTTCAGAAGAGGCAGCACATCACAAAAGTAATGATTGATAACATTGTTCCCACAAAATTGTAGGCGGAAAGTGTTACTGATATGTGCATTGGCATTGGCAAAGCCAGCTGCATAAGCTCCTACCACGAGCTGCATGCAGAGCTTCTTGGGCATGGCAGTGGTATAAAGAAGTGGGTTGCAAATGGCCACATAGCGGTCATAGGCCATGAAGGCCAGTAGGAAGCATTCACTGTAGGCCAAGCCAGCAGAGAAGAACAATTGTGCTGCACAACCAGCTATGGACATGTGGTTGTTCTTGGATACACAGTCAAACAAGATCCGAGGAGTGTAGACCGAGGAGTACCAGATGTCCAAGAAGGAAAGGCTGCCCACAAAGAAGTACATGGGTGTGTGCAAGCGGGAGTCTAGGTAGATAAGGGCCATGAGGCCCAGGTTCCCAGTCAGTGTAATGGTGTAGGAGACCAAGAACAGCACAAAGAAGATTATTTGTAGAAATGGATCTGTTGTAAATCCAACAAGGACAAAATCCGTAACAAGTGTCCGATTGCTTTCCACTCCTGTCATTTTCATAAGTATAATCTGTTTAGAAAAGAAAGAGAAATCATAATTTGACAATTTTCAGTCCCAGAATACAGAATTTGTGCTATGATTTTGAAGCATGTTTTGAAAACCCCTTTGAAGTATAGTATTTGATATGCTGTTATTAACTTTTACCCAAATTGATTTGCTTCCAGTTTTTAACATTCTATACATAATTATGGGATACAGGCTTCATCCGTTCAAAAGAGACATTCAACAAGCCCAAACGTGGACAAAAAGAGCAAAACACCTCCTCACCAGAAATCAACACTCAAAGAAAAAATTATCTCAGATGGCGGCATCAATTAGAATCTTAGATTTAAATCATGGCAGAATTGGCAAAGAAATTTAACCAGCTTAAACATAGTAGGAAAAAAAAAAGCTAAGAGTAAAATTGAAAATTTTGCAAGTTGAATCTTGTTTTAATTTGTAAATAGGGCCACCATTCCATATTGATTCCTTGTATTTTCATATCGGGAACAATATGGAATACATGAGAAACAAATGGAATTAGATAAAATATTATTAGGAACGGGAAGAAAAATGATTACTAGATTATATTATTTTCGTTTAAGATATAAAATGGAGGAAAAGATGGTAAAGAAGACGATGATTAGCAGGGGAAGAAATTTTGGCCATAATATAGAGTTAGAAAAAGGGGATAAATTATGGGAAAGTAGCCTACAAAGAAAACCTTTATAAAATGTTTTATAGATGGCATTTGCCTCTATAAAACAGTAACCTACAAAGAAAACTTCTATAAAATGTTTTATAGATGGCATTTGCCTCTAGCAAGATTGGTGAAAATGTACCCAAATTTATCCCCCAAATGTTGGAGATGTAGCCACAAGTCTGGAACATTCTACCATATGTGGTGGGCGTGCCCCATCACAAGGAAATACTGGTGCAAAATTTGGAAATGGCTGGAAGAAATTACAGAGCAAAAAATAGAATTGAAACCAGAAGCATTATTATTTGGACTATTGGACCAAAAATGGATAAATAGTCTGAATACATAATCATACACATACTCACTGCAGCTAGGATTGCTTTCGCATAAAACTGGAAAAAATCAATTCAACCGCAGATGAAACAATAATTAGAAAAGTACTTGAATGTGCAGAGATGGACAAAATGACAATAGAACTAAAAGAAAGAGAAGAATCAGATTTTTATAAAATATGGAATAAAATTTATAAGTGGATAGAAAACAGAAGCCAAAACATAAAATAGAGAATGTAACTATATGGTGATATAAATAATCAATATTATTATAAGTGTTAGCACTACTGTTGTTATATTATAGGACAAGGTTAAAGTAATAGGAAGGCAATGGAGAATGGAGAATTATAAAGACTAAACAGAAAAGCTGATACAGAAGGCTGTATAATTACTTTATATTGCTATGTATGTTTTGTGTTTTGTTTCTTCTTGTGGTATTTTTCTTTCTGTTTTAAAGATTAAAACATTCAGAGGGAGGAGCCGAAGTCGCGACGACACAACGTGCAATCTCAATGCTCTGAGATCGCATCAACACTTTTGCCTTGGGATGGTCCAAACAGACCTAAACCATCCCGTAGAGACAATGAACAAGAAGAATCCATCTTGCTAATCACAGGGACATCGCAAAGTCTCTGATTGATCCAACAGAAGCTCCTCAAGCCAGTGACAAAAAATCCAGCCAAATGACTGATGAAGTCAGGGTGGCTCCAAAATGGAAGGATATGGAAAGAGAAAGTGTTTTCAGTTGGTGAGGAATTTTTACTGTTTACTGACTGCCTATAAAAAAAACCTTAAAATTAGTTTAAACTGGAGAACAGAAGAAATAAGCGGCGGAATTAAATTTGGACTGGTTTTGAACAGTGGGTTATCTTATTTTTTAAATGTTATTTTTACGGATGGAATTTATGCAAGCCTTTTAAAACGAACGGATTAAGTTTCCTTCTATTTTTTTTCTTTGACTATTCTCTGTAATCTATGGACTAAACTCTCCTTTTTCATTATTGTGGCTGTTTTTCTAACTTATTTAAGAATCGGAACTTTTTAAACTTAAAATACAAAAAGATACAAAAAGAAACAAATAAATGGTAATATTGTAATGCTGCTACTCGGAGGCTAGAGGTTTGTGTATTGGAAACAAAATACTTTTTTCACTGATTATCCCGGCTTGGCACTTCAAGGACTCCCAGCTGGTTTATAGAGAGTGATAAGAAGAAGAAGAAAAGCACACAGATGTTCCTTTGAAGTAGATTTTTAACCAGAGAAAGGTGAAATGTTATTGTGATGCTTAATTCTGTTAAAACCTTCTAAGCTAGAGTAGCAGTGTTTGTCAGCTGGAAATCATGGCACAATTTCAACACCAGAAAGAAGTTTTAAATCTGCAAAAGATATTCTCAGAAATACAGAAATTATCAAATACAAGTGAGGGGATAGAGAAGAAGTTGGATTACTTAGTGCATCTAAGAGTAAAATATGACGAAGAAGTTGAAGATGTTCATGAAATGGAAAAAGTGGTGGTTAAAATCCAAAAAAATCGAAGAGGAAATGAATATAAAGAAATTAAAATTGTTGATATTTATGGTGATTGGTTTGTTTCTGAAAACAGAAAGAGTGAAATACTGAAAGAGGAATTAAATGAAGGGGAAACCTACCCCAGATGGTAAGATACAGAAGAGGAAAAAAATAAAAGAATTTATGGATTTAAAGAGAGAAATTTTATTAGCAATAGTTTTGATAATACCACCGACAATCAAAGATAAGCTGATTAAGGAAACAGAAGAAGGGCATCAAAATTACATGAGAGAACTTATAAGCAAAGAGTTGCTAAGAGGAGTCCATACAAAGATGACTAAGGAGATGATTAGAGGACTAACGCCACAAATGGCAGAAGATATGACACTGTTTTGTTACTGGAAAGGTACAGGTTGATAGATGGAAGAGTATAATTTAAAACTAGCTAAACTTAGTGAAATTTAGTGATAATAGATATAGTTAAATAAATAATTGATAATGATAATGTATACAATGTGTAATGTTATGATAAGTAATAACTGGATATGAATATAAAGGTTAATAATAATAATAAAAAAGAATTAAGTTAGATTCAGTTAAGTCTTGATTACTAGGGAGGGAAATGATATGATGCAGGATACTGTCAAATAAAGGAGGAATAATGATAATAACACACACACACATATGTACAATATAAGGAAATGAGATGTAAATTGTAAACAGTGATTTGGAAAGAAGGATAGAAAACTTTGTTATTAAATATTATGGATGTTTAGCTAGAATAGGACATAAGGATTTAGTGTCATTGGAGGATTTTAGAAATAATAAATGAAATGACAGTATGTGGTTATGTATTAAATCTTGGTATATTAAACCACTATAGTCAAATGAAAATGAAGGTATGATGACGGTAGCATGTATAAATATCTGAGTTAAAATACTTGAGTTAATATGAATTATGCTTGATCACTGTGGAAGAGATGCACGAAAGTCTTTTGTAACCAACTGATACACTTTCTACAGTATGTAAAGAAGGAAGATTCTTTGTGTTGTGTTTGTTTTGAAAATAAAAAATAAAAAACTTTTAAAAAAAGATT
Source organism: Thamnophis sirtalis (assembly GCF_051295495.1). NCBI lineage: Eukaryota > Metazoa > Chordata > Lepidosauria > Squamata > Natricidae > Thamnophis > Thamnophis sirtalis. Next base: position 67,159,589 of record NW_028261381.1, on the reverse strand, counting down.
AAAACATTCAATAAATTCAATAAAAATCATTATTAAAAAACAAAAGTTTTGCAAGTTGTGGTAGAGAGAGATGGACTAGCTTTTCCCATTCTCAGATTATACTATGGAGGAAACTGTCTGCCATGGATAAGAGAATGGATAACATTTTTAGTAGCAGAATATCAAGTACAGAAGAAACAGGATCAGTCACAGGTATCGATAGGATAAGCAAATCAAACCAAAGAAGACAAGAATCTGAAGGGGTATATTAGATGAGAAAGCCTGTTAAATGCAAGGACTAGTCCCACAATTGCATTGCTAGCATCAGCGTCAAACACTCTCTTTCAAGGACAATTATGTTAAGAGGTATCTGATCACCTATGGAAGATGATACATATGGACTCAAGAAACAAATTGAGATGTGATAGGAATTGTATAATGAAGGAAGGAATTTAAGCCATTTATTTGTTTTAAAAAAATTAGAGAAAAAGAAATCAATTTACAAACAATTTACAAATTGTCATACAAATATGATATGAAGACAGAAACAAGGAATGATCTAATCTGTTTAGAGTTAGCCTAGCAAAGAGGAATTAAAGCTCAAATGAAAGATGATACTAACTTTTTTTAAAGTTTATCTTAGAATATCTTTGTTAAAGATTTATACCCTGTATTGATTCTGGGAAGTCGGGGGGGGGGGGAGATTGGGGTGGGTGGCGAGGGTAGGTGGAGGGAGGTAAACATTTGTAAAAGTTTTTTTCCCAAAAATTTTCAATAAAAAAAAGACAGAATCAGTTAAACATTTCATGATAATTTCACAATTTATGAAGAAATATGCTGGCAGTGGCAAGAGTCAATAGCAAAATTAACATACATAACATAGAAAGGGAATCTAAAGCACTTAGAATATGATTTTGGAAAACAAAAGCTGTTCAAAAAATAAAAAAAATTACCCCAAGAATCATAGTCCAAAACATACTATTTTTCCTATTTTATGGCCTGAAATATTTTTTTGAACAAAGTCATAGTAAATACCCGGTCACTTCTGATGATGAAGTTCGTACTTACAAATTATAAAACAATGTATGAATTTTCAGTCTGCAAGACACAGGGAGGAAAAACACAATGTGTAACTCCTTGATCTCAACTATACTTTGATCAGCATTCAACAAGGCAGGTCAAGAATATACTTTATATAGATTTTTAAACAGATCAGCATATCTTCCTTAAAATTATTCTGCTAGCAGTTTATATTTAGATTTGTATGATCTTCTAATCATTTTAATAATTCCATCTTCTAATCTTTTGCTGACCATTTAGTAATTGGGAATTCTTGCTTTATTTTATTATTTGTTGAGATAAATTCTTTTCAATGAACTCAAGAGAGCACAGCTGATTCTTCTTGGTATATTTGTGTGACAAAGAGGCAGGACAGACTGCAAGGAAGTGATGAAATTAAAAGTGAGCCAGTGAATTCCATAACTTAATGAGATATGAACTGAATTGGTACCTTTGCATTAACGATAACCATGGGAGTTTATTCCATGCCAGTTATACGCTAGTTGAATTCTCAGATTGGAAGGTTGTGCATCCTGTTACCCAATGTCTTCACTTATAAGTGATTATTACTGCAATGCTGTAATTATCTCATCTGAGGACCTTCAAAGTCCACTAAGCTTTATATACCTCTTCATCTCTATTTTATTCCTATCACTTTCATCCAGTTGATGTTCTGTTGTTTCTCTGTCACATTTCTAACGTTGAAGAAACAAACATTTTCTTCATGCATGTTCAAAATTTTCTCCCTCCAAAACTAGTTACCTGAGGGGGGCTGACTTGTCTTTTTTTCTATTTTGTGGCTCACACTTCACCCAATGCCCACCCACTGAGTGACCTCTTCTCTAGCCAGTGGAACAGCAGAAAAGATTGCCTTCTTTCCCTTATGCAACTGAACATGTTTCAGCCATGGTTTTTCCTGAGACTCATCTCATCAGGGGACTTCCACCCTTTTCTTAGATCCAGATTAGTGTCTTCATTCCTCAAAGGTGTGAACAGTTCTTTCCAGGAGCTCTGGTTAGCGCAATGGTTAGAACATAGTACTGTAGGCAAAGTCTGCCCTCAGTCTGGAGTTCAATCCTGATGGAATTTGAGGTTGACACAGCCTTCCATCCTTTGGCAAAATGAAGATCCATACTCTTGGGAGCAATATGCTGACATTGTAAACTGCCCAGAGGGTGCTATAAAGTACTCTGTGGGGTGGTATATAAGTCTGAATGCTATTGCTCTTTCCACTTCATGGAAGATGACTGTTTAAGTAATTAAACATTCCAAAGAAGTGATGTAAAAAGCTTTCTCTATCTTCTCTGGACTTTGACTTTCAATTCTTTTCTAAGGCTCTTGTCAGAGGTAGGATTGATTCCAGCTTTCCTTTAGGGAAAAAGGAAGGTGGAAGAAGTGACCGCCCTGCACTTGATGCATGGAGCTGCTTCTTGGGGAAGTGGAAATTGGAAAATGAACCACTTCTGAATACCCTCCTCTATTCACAGAAGGGCAGGAATGGATGGGTTGGTGCATGGCTCTGAGTCCCTTAACCATCAAAGGTCTTGTTAGCAGTGGCCACGTTCTAACTGTGATAATCATAGAATTTTATTGGACCTCTATCTAAATTATTCCCAGATTTGCCAAACTTACCTGCATGAAGCTGAGAATGTTTTCCTGATATGTCTGTTGGAGAAGCCAATGGATCCAACTATATCGGAGCCTTGTTTTTTCCTGAATAAAGTGTCCACATCCCTGTTTCAAATTACACAGCCTCAGTTCCCTGTGGGAGCACTTAGATTAAATTATCCCTCTTGGTGATATGCAGTGTAAATATTATTAGCATTTTACTAAACATTTTTTTCTTAAATTTCATCTGGGAAAAGAAAGAGGAGAAGCACCCCAAGGCTTCCGGAACCTCCCAGGTAAACAATTAGAAGTTACCTGCAATCATCATTTTCTCAAGCCATCTCTGGAAAAAAAACCACCTTTGAAATATACATTTGATCATAGTTAACCCTTTCAATTATTATTATTTATTTACTGAAAGTTTATGAAAATTACAAAAATGGGAAACAAAAAGGATACATTATTTTTGCATTAATAAAGTTGTCCTTTTAAAAACAGAAAAGTTATATACTCAAGATTGTCCAAGATACTTGGGAGGCATCCAGGACAGTGGTGGGTTGCCAATTTTTCTACTGCCGTTTTGGGCACACGACAGTTCTGTGCATGCACAGAAATGGCCAGCGAGTGGGCGGTGCCTCCCGCTGTTGCTACTATTGTTTTACCCGATCCAGGAGCAACCCACCTCTCATTCAGGAACCTTGCCTTACACATTGCTGGATGTGAGACACTGTTTCTTAAGTTGGATACCAGGAGAGGTCAGTTAGAACTGTTGCTGTTATACCAGCCTCCATGCTATGTAGCAATCTGAGCTCCTTGATTCCATAGCTGAGCTGGTGGTAGACCTCCCTGAGCGTATGGTGCTGGGAGATTTCAACCTGGCATCTCTAGACAAGGAGTCAGAGGTAGCTCCATTGCATGGAGCTAAACCATCCAGGCCCAACTCATGTGATTGGGTCTGGGTGGTGGTTAACTTCTCTTAGAAGGAGTGGCCTTCTGGTTCTTAAAAAGATGGTGGTGCACCCTTTCCTGGAAGTAACATAATTCAGTCCAAGTTGTCTGGACAGTCTCCAATCTTTCCTTTTTAGAGAAGGTGGTAGAGAGAGTGGCCACAGAGCAGCTCCAGAGAACCTTAGATGAGGCAGATTATCCAGATCCATTCTGTTGTAATTCAGAAAAGGCGGGTTCCTACCAGTTTGGACTGGTTCGGCTGAATAGGTAATGGCTTGGCGGCCTGGATCGCTGGAACCGGCAGTGACCCACACCTGCCACATCCCAGAACTGGTTCTCTGGTTGCTCGCCCCACCTACCCAGTCACTCTCACCTCCTGGGCAGCTTCTCTGCCTAATCTGCCTTGCCTGCCTATGCTGCCACGTGGTGCCTGCCCTGCACTCCAACTGAGCTGCCTCCTCCTGCCCACGGGCAAGTCTCACCAGCCCATCCCCTCCCAGGAGCTTGCTGCACCACCACCCCAGGCTCGCAACCTTACCTTCCCCCACCCTTTCCATGAGCCCCATTTTTGGTCCCAGGAGGCTTCAGGGAGACCTTCTGGGCCCAAAATAGGTCTTTGGAGTGGTGTCTAGCAAGCCTCCCTGCAGCCCCTGGGAGCAAAAACGGGAGAAAGAAAGAAATCCTCATCATTTGGGGATCCCCAAATGCATGGATCAGAGGTCTGCAAATTTGGCAACTTTAAGACTTGTGTACTTCAACTCCCAGAATTCAGCTCTGCTGGCCGGAGAATTTTGGTTGTTGAAATCCAGAAGTCTTAAAGTTGCCAAGTTTGAAGACCTCTGGCATGGAGCTTGAGTTGAGAGCTTATTGAAAGTGTAGTGAAAGTGCTATTCTTGCTCAGGCTAAGCTAATCAATAGTGGAGCTCTAAGAATGCCAGTTGATCAGTGGGCATGTTCTTAATTTTAAAATGTCTGGCTTTTCTTCCTCCTACCCAAAACCTTCTTGCGTTCTTCATAGAAAGGGAGAAAGGAGGGGAGGGAGGGAAGGAATGGAGAAAGAAGAAAGGGAAGTGAAAGTGAATAAGATATGGATGGATGGATGGATGGATAGAGGGAAGGAGAAAAAGGAGAGGAAGGAAGGACCACAAACCTGGCACTAGACATAGCTTCAGAGGATGCTTTGAAACAGCAGAGCAATCCAGGGTTGGAAGGGACCTCAGAGGTCATCTAGTCCAACCCCCCGCTCCAGCAGGAGACCTTATATCATCTTGGTTATTTTGGTGCCTCTAACACAGAGGAGAAATTCCAAGAAATCCCCAGGCATTGCCAACCTCTCCCCCCACCAGTAAAAAAAAAAACCTAGAGCAAAAACATAATGCAGTATTAAAAAGAATAGAAAAGGGGGCTGCTGTGTCTTGTTTAATGGACTGCTAAACTGGCAAAATGGATGGCTAAATTGACCACATCCACCCAGTCACATGACCACCAAGCCCCTCCCAACTGGTCGCATGACTGCCAAGCCACACCCACAAAATAAACCACGCCCACAGAACCGCTAGTAAAAGTTTTTTAAACCAACCACTGGGTTCTGACCAGGGTTGGGGCATGAGACAGCATTGATTGCATTCATGGGTGACCTCTGGTGACAGCAGCATGGAGGTGGAACATCCATCGCGGTTCTTGTTGACCAGTGCACAATCTTGGGATCCTCTTACTTTTTTTTTGAAAAGTTTTTTTTATTTTAATTGAACAAAAACACACAAAAAAGAAACATCCTTCATTACATCTTATAGTAAGCGTGTCGATTGGTTACAGATAACTTTTGTGCATTTCTTCCACAGTCATTACTTATAGTTCATATTAGATTATACACTTTAAGTCAAAAATCTTTGAATATCTTACTATCAATGTACCACAATTCTCATTTGACTACAATTACTTGAACATGCTTTTACCTCAAATCGTTCATCATTCACAAAAATCAACTAATTTTTATTATCAACTTTCATTATCAACCTGTATCTTTCCAGTGACAAAACAGTCTTATCTCTCTTGCCAATTGTGGTGTCAGTCTTCTTTTTATCTCCTTTATAAGGTTTTTATAGACTTCTCTATGCACTTTGCTGCTTGAAGGATCTCTCAGGTAATCTTGTTGTCCACCAGCTGCTACTAAAATTAGCTTGTCTTTGGTTGTCAATCTTGCTTCTGAAAAAATGTCTCTTATTAAGTCCATCATCATTATCACTTTTTTTCTTCTGTATCCTGGAATCTGGGGTAGAATTCCTTTTTCCATATTCCCTTCTTTCCACTTTCACCCACATTTGCTCCATTAATAAATTCATCTATTGTCTTATCTTTATCTTCTATATCTTCATTCTCCCCTTTAATTTTTGGTGCTCCAACCCCATCATCTTTTGCTGTGAGGAAGACTTGTCTTTCCAACTTCTTCTCAATTCTCCCATATCCTTCCAATAGATTTTGAATTCCAGCCAAGATATTTTGGAATTTTAAGGTTTCCTCCTCTGAATATTGATCCATGTGCCCAAAACAGAAGAAAGAAAGAAAAACTAATAGTCACTGCCACTCTAGCCTTCCAGGCCTCTTTTATTTTTTATTTTAGATTAACTTGAACACAAGTTATTTTATGCTCTTCAAAGGAGAAGGGTTCTGTTTTTCCCCCTTTCTTTCCCCTGCCAAAATACATCTCAAAGGCACCTGTGAAAACAATACATGCCCTTGGCTCTTTATCAGTTTCTGTAAACAAGTTACAAACCTTTCAGCTACAAAGTCAGTGAAATCAAAGAAGGAAAGACAAGAGATACGTTGTTTCAAAAACTCCAGCCTCTGACCTCCAAATGGTAGTGTGCTACTTTTCACTTTCTAATATTTATCTCTGGCTTATAGGAAACAAAGTTCTTTAGATTTCTTTTAGTGAAATGTAATAACAAGTAATAGGAAGAATTGTTAAAATAAGAAGGAAGGTTTTAATTCAGAAGTCAAAAAATAAAGCAACAAAAAGCAGAAGAAAAAACTTTGGTTAAAACATAGATCTACTGGATTGGGAAAGAATTTGGAACACAAATTATAAACTAACACGATCAGCAGCACTTGAAGAAAATATATACAAAATGTTTTATCGTTGGCATTTATCACCAACAAGATTGGCTAAAATGTACCCAAACATGAAGCTGACCTGCTGGAAGTGTAAAAAAGGTACAAGGGATTTATTGTCACATATGGTGGACGTGCCCGGAAACACAAAAATATTGGATAAAAATTTGGAAATGGGTGCAAGAAATTACAGGAGAACAGATAAAATACAAACTCAAAATCTTTCTACTGGGAATAATCAAAGGGAAATATACAAAAAAATTAAGTACATATTAACACATCTGCTAACTACAGCTAGAATAGCATTTGCCCAATGCTGGAAACAAAATAATATCCCCACGGATGAATTAGTGATAAAAAAAACCTTTGGATTGTGCAGAGATGGACAAATTAACACTGAAGTTAAAAGATAAAGAAGAGTCGGTATATTATGAAATTAACAATGGGTACAAGTGGCTGCAAAACAAGAATAAAATTAATTAAGCCAAAAAACAAGATATATAAATATATATAGAACTGTGTATAAAGTGTGTAAATATAGAAGTGAAATATTATATACATGTACAGGTATGATGACATAACAATGTTGGTGTAATGACTGTAAAGTGTTGTAGAAGGGAAAAAATAAAAAAGCAGAAGAAAAAAATCAATCCGTTCACTTTAAGAGGAGAAATGAAAAACATTGCGAGCACTTCAATCCACAAAGAAGAGTTACAAAGGAAAAAAAGCTTTCTAAAGCAATCCAATTAGGGTTATTTTTGCCACTCAATTGTTTTGTTTAAGGATCTAATTTGGCTTTAAAGAAAAATGTCTTTGGGCAGTCTTTCGCAAAATAGAAAAAATATCTCACCAGATGGACTCACTTTCTCTTATCACTTCCTTCCTTCTGGAGCCGTCCCGACTTCATCAACCCGGGGGCTGCCTGTTTATAGCTGGGTTGAAGCACTTCCCTTTGGTCGATCAGAGATTTTCTGATGTCCCTGAGACCAGCAAGCTTTGTCTTCCTGATCATCATCTCTACGGGACAGTTTAGGTCTCAAAGGATCATCCAGCAGCAAAAGTGTCAATGGGGGTCTTGGAGTATTGAGACCGCACATTGTGACATTGCAACGTGGCTCCTCCTTCTACCGGGACCCTCTTACTTTTGTACTTCCTCCTCAACAAGTAAGTGGCAGCTCTAGGTAGGAGCGTCTTTGCACACTTTTGGGTGGTACACCAATTGCATCCATTCCCCTGCTGACTCATATCATTGTAACCTCTCATTTCAATTATTATAACATGCTCTACATGGGGCTACCTCTGAAGGGCATTTAGAAACTTGAAGTGCTAAAGAATGTGGCTGTGGGGGTATAAATGGTGCCAAATATACAGCATACATATAACACCATTTCCATGTGAGCTGCATTGATTACTGGTGTGCTTCCAGGTGCCATTCAACGTGATAATTAGCTTGGTACCTGATTACCTGAGAGATAACCTTTCTCCAAGAGACTTTACCCATCCAATGTAATGTAGCAAATTGTGCATGACATAGATCCTGTCAGACAAAAATTGTCAGCTGGTAGTCATGTTTTTGCTGCAATGTCCCCTGATCTATGGAATATCCTTCCTTCAGAGATTAGAATGGCCTCAACCCTTTTAAACCTTCATAAGGACTCAGTTTTGAGTCAATGCAGTTTAGGCTGGTACACATTCTTAAATAATTACATCAGTGCAGGAACACAAATGTGAACATGACTGTGGGAAGGACTCTAAGAGAACACCCCAATACATGTTTATCATCATGCCTGCTGTGTTTCCATTCTATTTCCTTTATAGTGAACCACGTTTTGAAATGCTTTCAGGTAGGAAAAGGGACTGGGAAGATGGACATATGGAAAACAATTCACCCCAAGCAAAATCAATAGGTTTTGAAGATGGCTCCGTTAACCTTCTAGGAAGGAAGGAAAGAAGGCAGGAAGTAAGGAAGCAGGCAGGCAGGCAGGCAACACGCCAGCAGGGGCTTAATTTATTATCTGAAATCTACTCTGGAGAAAGACAGTATCAGTGACATTCATTTAGATGATGTGACTCTCTCCCAGACTTTCTTGAAGGCTGCCTTCACATCTTTGTTGCGTAAACTATAAATGAAAGGGTTAACCAGAGGGCCAATTATGGTACAGAACAAAGCATTTGCCTTGTTCCAATTCGGGGTGTTTTGAGATTTGGGTCTGCAATACATGATGAGAATGGAACCATAGAATAGGGTAACTGACACCAGGTGGGCCAAGCAAGTGAAGAAGGCTTTGCGTCTCCCTGCGGATGAATGGATACGAATGATGGCTCTTACAATACCAATATAGGAGCTCAGGATGATAGCTGAGGTTACCAACCAATTGCAACCTATGAGAGCAGTCAGAATGACTTCATAGAACCCTATATCATCACAGGACATTTTCAGAAGAGGCAGCACATCACAAAAGTAATGATTGATAACATTGTTCCCACAAAATCGTAGGCGGAAAGTGTTACTGATATGTGCAATGGCATTGGCAAAGCCAGCTGCGTAAGCTCCTACCACCAGCTGGATGCAGAGCTTTTTGGGCATGGCAATCGTATAAAGAAGTGGGTTGCAGATGGCCACATAGCGATCATAGGCCATGAAGGCCAGTAGGAAGCATTCAGTGTACGCCAAGCCAGCAGAGAAGAACAATTGTGCTGCACAACCAGCTATGGACATGTGGTTGTTCTTGGATACACAGTCAAACAAGATCCGAGGAGTATAGACCGAGGAGTACCAGATGTCCAGGAAGGAAAGGCTGTCCACAAAGAAGTACATGGGTGTGTGCAAGCGGGAGTCCAGGTAGATAAGAGCCATGAGGCTCAGGTTCCCAGTCAGTGTAATGGTGTAGGAGACCAAGAACAGCACAAAGAAGATTATTTGTAGAAATGGATCTGTTGTAAATCCAACAAGGACAAAATCCGTAACAAGTGTCCGATTGCTTTCCACTCCTGTCATTTTCATAAGCATAATCTGTTTAGAAAAGAAAGAGAAGTCATAATTTGACAATTTTCAGTCCCAGAATACAGAATTTGTGCTACGATTCTGAAGCATGTTTTGAAATCCCCTTTGAAGTACGGTATTTGATATGCTGTTATTAACTTTTACCCAAATTGATTTAGCTTCCAGTTTTTAACATTCTATACATAATTATGGGGTACAGGCTTCAACAAGCCCAAACGTGGACAAAAGGAGCAAAACAGCTCCTCACCTAGGAGGAGTGATCTCTAGGCTGGAATACTGCAATGGGCTCTACATGGGGTTGCCCTTGAAGTGCATCCGGCGACTGCAGTTAGTCCAGAATGCAGCCGCGCGAGTGATAGTGGGCGCACCGCGGTTCGCCCACGTTACACCCGTCCTCCGCGAGCTGCACTGGCTACCTGTCGGTCTCCAGGTGCGCTTCAGGGTACTGATGACCACCTTTAAAGCACTCCATGGTAGTGGATCTGGGTACTTGAGAGACCGCCTTCTGCCGATTACCTCCCTTCGATCAATTAGATCGCACAGACTGGGCCTCCTCCGAATCCCATCCACCAGTCAATGTCGACTGGCGACTACACGGAGGAGAGCCTTTTCTGTTGCAGCTCCGACCCTGTGGAACGATCTCCCCATCGAGATCCGTACCCTCACCACCATCCAGACCTTCTGCGCAGCCCTCAAGATCTGGCTCTCCCAGCAGGCCTGGGGATAGGTTCCCAATTTACCCGCCCGAGTGTTGATTGTTGAATGAAAGTTGTGTTTTATTATTTTTCCTTTGTTCACATTTTGTTTTGTCTTTTGATACTGCACCCCCCTCCCTTGTGATTGTAAGCCGCCCTGAGTCCCCTCAGGGAAAAGGGCGGCCTATAAATCTTAATAAAATGCTAAAAATGCTAAAATACCAGAAATCAACACTCCGATAAGCATCAGATTAACACTCAGAGGAACATTAGGATAACAATAAGAAAGCAAACAATGCCCCAATCAAGGAACTGCCAAACAAGATAGTAATAAAATGCCCAATCAAGGAATCATCAAGACTACACTCACTAACAATGACATAGCAAGCCAATAAAATGAGAGCAAACGCCTGCCTCCCTCTCTCTAATATCAATGATGATGTTACCTAGTTTGTTAATGAAAAGTTTGAAAGAAAACAGCCAAGCTCAGAGACCACCAAGGACTCCTCATTTCAATCCTGAGCTACAAATATTCTCCTATATTGACTTTAATTTCATCTGGACTTTCCATTGCTAAGTATAACAGAATAATAGAGTTGTAAGAGACTTTGGAGGTCTTCTAATCCAACACCCTGCTCAAGCAGAAAACCCTATATGATATCAGGGGTATCAAACTTGCATTGTTATGGTGGTGTCACATGACGTATCAGGGCTTTTTTCCCCTTCGCTAAACCGAGCATGGGCGTGGCCAACACATGATGCCTCTGGCGCATGGGCTGGGAGTTTGACCTATATTGAAACCTCAGAGCCTAAGGTATTACTGAAGAACACAGGAAAATATTAATCAGGTTTATAACAACTCAAGAGATCCAAGAAGCAACAGATGAAATATAAATTGATAAGGCACCAGACACAGATGGAATGACAAAAAATAAAGTTCAAAAAATAAAATGAATCCCAGATAAAAATGAAAACCCTGGGTGGTGAGCATATACGTATCAAGTTCACCTAATAGCAAAGATTGCAATAAAAGGAACGCTCCTTTTTTTCACTGTCAAAGGCACAATCTTATGCAGATGATGAGTACTAACAATAATGAAATCTCAAAGCTCTATATGACAGTTGTTGAAAATAAAAGGTTTTGGTTTCAAGGATGCAAAAATGATATATTTCAAAACAAATTATAACATACTCTGGAAAGAAATAATACACGCTCTTGAGCTTAAACCTTCCCTTGGCTAGGACTCATGGTGACAATAAAAACAAATGTATTACCCAAGAAAAAAATTATCTCAGATGGTGGCATCAATTAGAATCTTAGATTAAAATCATGGCAGGATTGGCAAAGAAATTTAACCAGCTTAAACACAGTAGGAAAAAAAACAGAGTAAAATTGAAAGTTTTGCAAGTTGAATCTTGTTTTAATTTGTAAATAGGACCACCATTCCATATTTATTCCTTATATTTTCATATTGGGAACAATATGGAATACATGAGAAACAAATGGAATTAGATAAAATATTATTAGGAACAGGGGGAAAATGATTACTAGATTATATTATTTTCTTTTAAGATATAAAATGGAGGAAAAGATGGTAAAGAAGACGATGATTAGCTGGGGAAGAAATTTTGGCCATAATATAGAGTTAGAAAAAGGGGATAAATTATGGGAAAGTAACCTACAAAGAAAACCTCTATAAAATGTATCATAGATGGCATTTGCCTCCAGCAAGATTGGCGAAAATGTACCCAAATTTATCCCCCAAATGTTGGAGATGTAGCCACAAGTCTGGAACATTCTACCATATGTGGTGGACCTGCCCCATCACAAGGAAATACTGGTGCAAAATTTGGAAATGGTTGGAAGAAATTACAGAGCAAAAAATAGAACTGAAACCAGAAGCATTCTTATTAGGACTATTGGACCAAAAAAGGGATAAATAATCTGAATACATAATCATACACATACTCACTGCAGCCAGGATTGCTTTCGCACAAAACTGGAAAAAAATCAATACAACCGCAGATGAAACAATAATTAGAAAAGTACTTAAATGTGCAGAGATGGACAAAATGACAATAGAACTAAAAGAAAGAGAAGAATCGGATTTTTATAAAATATGGAATAAAATTTATAAGTGGCTAGAAAACAGAAGCCAAAACATAAAATAGAGAATGTAACTATATGGTGATATAAATAATTAATGTTATTATAAGTGCTAGCACTACTGTTGTTATATTATAGGACAAGGTTAAAGTAATAGGAAGGCAATGTAGAATGGAGAATTATAAAGGCTAAACAGAAAAGCTGATACAGAAGGCTGTATAATTACTTTATATTGCTATGTATGTTTTGTGTTTTGTTTCTTCTTGTGGTATTTTTCTTTCTGTTTTTAAAGATTAAAACATTCAGAGGGAGGAGACGAAGTCGCGATGACACAACGTGCAATCTCAATGCTCTGAGATTGCATTGACACTTTTGCCTCGGGATGGTCCAAACGGACCTAAACCATCCCGTAGAGATGGTGAACAGGAAGAATACATTTTGCTGATCAGAGGGACATCGCTAAGTCTCTGATTGATCCAAGAGAAGTTCTTCAAGCCAGTGACAAAAAATCCAGCCAAATGACTGATGAAGTTGGTGTGGCTCCAAAATGGAAGGATATGGAAAGAGAAAGTGTTTTCAGCTGGTGAGGAATTTTTACTGTTTACTGACTGCCCATAAAAAAACCCTTAAAATTAATTTAAACTGGAGAACAGAAGAAATAAGCGGCGGAATTAAATTTGGACTGGTTTTGAACAGTGGGTTATCTTATTTTTTAAATGCTATTTTTACGGATGGAATTTATGCAAGCCTTTTAAAATGAACTGATTAAGTTTCCTTCTATTTTTTTTCTTTGACTATTCTCTGTAATCTATGGACTAAAGCTCACCTTTTTCATTACTGTAGCTGTTTTTCTAATTTATTTAAGAATCGGAACTTTTTAAACTTAAAATACAAAATGATACAAAAAGAAACAAATAAATGGTAATATTGTAACGCTGCTACTCGGAGGCTAGAGGTTTGTGTATTGGAAACAAAATACTTTTTTCACTGATTATCCTGGCTTGGCACTTCAAGGACTCCCAGCTGGTTTATAGAGAGTGATAAGAAGAAGAAGAAAAGCACACAGATGTTCCTTTGAAGTAGATTTTTAACCAGAGAAAGGTGAAATGTTATTGTGATGCTTAATTCTGTTAAAACCTTCTAAGCTAGAGTAGCAGTGTTTGTCAGCTGGAAATCATGGTGCAATTTCAACACCAGAAAGAAGTTTTAAATCTGCAAAAGATATTCTCAGAAATACAGAAATTATCAAATACAAGTGAGGGGATAGAGAAGAAGTTGGATTACTTAGTGTATCTAAGAGTAAAATATGATGGAGAAGTTGAAGATGTTCATGAAATGGAAAAAGTGGTGGTTAAAATCCAAAAAATCAAAGAGGAAATGAATATAAAGAAATTGAAATTGCTGATATTTATGGTGATTGGTTTGTTTCTGAAAACAGAAAGAGTGAAATACTGAAAAAGGAATTAAATGGAGGGGAAACCTACCCCAGATGGGAAGATACAGAAAAGGAAAAAATAAAAGAATTTACGGAATTAAAGAGAGAAATCTTATTAGCAATAGTTTTGATAACACCACCGACAATCAAAGATAAGCTGATTAAGAAAACAGAAGAAGGGCTTCAAAATTACATGAGAGATCTTATAAGCAAAGAGTTGCTAAGAGGGGTCCATACAAAGCTGATTAAGGAGATGATTAGAGGACTAATGCCACAAATGGCAGAAGATATGACACTGTTTTGTTACAGGAAAGATACAGGTTGATAGATGGAAGAGTATAATTTAAAACTAGCTAAACTTAGTGAAATTTAGTGATAATAGATATAGTTAAATAAATAATTGATAATGATAATGTATACAATGTGTAATGTTATGATAAGTAATAACTGGATATGAATATTGAATGGTATCCATGAAAGGAAGATTAGAAACCCTTTTGGATTATATATAAAGGTTAATAATAATAATAAAAAAGAATTAAGTTAGATTCAGTTAAGTCTTGATTACTAGGGAGGGAAATGATATGATGCAGGATATAGTCAAATAAAAGAGGGATAATGATAATAACACACACACACATACACACACACACACATGTACAATATAAGGAAATGAGATGTAAATTGTAAACAGTGATTTGGAAAGAAGGATAGAAAACTTTATTATTAAATATTATGGATGTTTAGCTAGAATAGGACATAAGGATTTAGTGTTATTGGAGGATTTTAGAAATAGTAAATGAAATGCCAGTATGTGGTTATGTATTAAATCTTGGTATATTTTATGATGAAGGATGTTTAAACCACTATAGTCAAATGAAAATGGAGGTATGATGATGGTAGCATGTATAAATATCTGAGTTAAAATACTTGAGTTAATATGAATTATGCTTGATCACTGTGGAAGAGATGCACGAAAGTCTTTTGTAACAAACTGATACACTTTCTACAGTATTTTATGTGTTGTGTTTGTTTTGAAAATTAAAAATAAAAAAACTTTTAAAAAAAGATTAAAACATTCAATAAAAATCATTATTAAAAAAAGAAAGTTTTGCAAGTTGTGGTAGAGAGAGATGGACTAGCTTTTCCCATTCTCAGATTATACTATGGAGGAAACTGTCTGCCATGGATAAGAGAATGGATAACATTTTTAGTAGCAGAATATCAAGTACAGAAGAAACAGGATCAGTCACAGGTATCGATAGGATAAGCAAATCAAACCAAAGAAGACAAGAATCTGAAGGGGTATATTAGATGAGAAAGCTGTTAAATGCAAGGACTAGTCCAACAATTGCATTGCTAGCATCAGCGTCAAACACTCTCTTTCAAGGACATTTATGTTAAGAGGTATCTGATCACCTATGGAAGATGATACATATGGACTCAAGAAACAAATTGAGATGTGATAGGAATTGTATAATGAAGGAAGGAATTTAAGCCATTTATTTGTTTTAAAAAAATTAGAGAAAAAGAAATCAATTTACAAACAATTCACAAATTGTCATACAAATATGATATGAAGACAGAAACAAGGAATGATCTAATCTGTTTAGAGTTAGCCTAGCAAAGAGGAATTAAAGCTCAAATGAAAGATGATACTAACTTTTTTTTAAGTTTAGCTTAGAATATCTTTGTTAAAGATTTATACCCTGTATTGATTCTGGGAAGTCGGGGGGGGGGGGGAGATTGGGGTGGGTGGCGAGGGTAGGTGGGGGGAGGTAAACATTTGTAAAAGTTTTTTTTCCAAAAATTTTCAATTAAAAAAAAGACAGAATCAGTGAAACATTTCATGATAATTTCACAATTTATGAAGAAATATGCTGGCAGTGGCAAGAGTCAATAGCAAAATTAACATACATAACATAGAAAGGGAATCTAAAGCACTTAGAATATGATTTTGGAAAACAAAAGCTGTTCAAAAAATAAAAAAAAAATACCCCAAGAATCATAGTCCAAAACATACTATTTTTCCTATTTTATGGCCTGAAATATTTTTTTGAACAAGGTCATAGTAAATACCTGGTCACTTCTGTTGACAAAGTTCACACTTACAAATTATAAAACAATGGATGAATTTTCAGTCTGCAAGACACAGGGAGGAAAAACACAGTGTGTAACTCCTTTGATCAGCATTCCACAAGGCAGATCAAGAATATACCTTATATAGATTTTTAAACAGATCAGCATATCTTCCTTAAAATTATTCTGCTAGCAATTTATATTTAGATTTGTATGATCTTCTAATCATTTTAATAATTCCATCTAATATTTGCTGAATTAGTAATTTAGTAATTGGGAATTCTTGCTTTATTTTATTATTTGTTGAGATAAATTCTTTTCAATGAACTCAAAAGAGCACAGCTGATTATTCTTGGTATATTTGTGTGATAAAGAGGCAGGACAGACTGCGAGGAAGTGATGAAATTAAAAGTGAGCCAGTGAATTCTATAACTTAATGAGATATGAACTGAATTGGTACCTTTGCATTAACGATAACCATGAGAGTTTATTCCATGCCAGTTATATGCTAGTTGAATTGTTTACACAGGACTGTAGGCAAAGTCTGCCCTCAGTCTGGAGTTCAATCGTAATGGAGTTTGAGGTTGACGCAGCCTTCCATCCTTTGGCAAAATGAAGATCCATACTCTTGGGAGCAATATGGTGACATTGTAAACTGCCCAGAGGGTGCTATAAAGTACTCTGTGGGGTGGTATATAAGTCTGAATGCTATTGCTCCTTCCACTTCATGGAAGATGACTGTTTAAGTAATTAAACATTCCAAAGAAATGATATAAAAAGCTTTCACAGAAGGGCAGGAATGGATGGGTTGGTGCATGGCTCTGAGTCCCTTAACAATCAAAGGCAACACAAAAGGTCTTGTTAGCAGTGGCCACGTTCTAACTGTGATAATCATAGAATTTTATTGGACCTCTATCTAAATTATTCCCAGATTTGCCAAACTTACCTGCATGAAGCTGAGAATGTTTTCCTGATATGTCTGTTGGAGAAGCCAATGGATCCAACTATATTGGAGCCTTGTTTTTTCCTGAATAAAGTGTCCACATCCCTGTTTCCCTGTACACAGCCTCAGTTCCCTGTGGGAGCACTTAGATTAAATTATCCCTCTTGGTGATATGCAGTGTAAATATTATTAGCATTTTACTAAACATTTTTTTCTTAAATTTCATCTGGGAAAAGAAAGAGGAGAAGCACCCCAAGGCTTCCTGAACCTCCCAGGTAAACAATTAGAAGTTACCTGCAATCATCATTTTCTCAAGCCATCTCTGGAAAAAAACACCTTTGAAATATACATTTGATCATAGTTAACCCTTTCAATTATTATTATTTATTTACTGAAAGTTTATGAAAATTACAAAAATGGGAAACAAAAAGGATACATTATTTTTGCATTAATAAAGTTGTCCTTTTAAAAACAGAAAAGTTATATACTCAAGATTGTCCAAGATACTTGGGAGGCATCCAGGACAGTGGTGGGTTGCCAATTTTTCTACTGCCGTTTTGGGCACACGACAGTTCTGTGCATGCACAGAAATGGCCAGCGAGTGGGCGGTGCCTCCCGCTGTTGCTACTATTGTTTTACCCGATCCAGGAGCAACCCACCTCTCATTCAGGAACCTTGCCTTACACATTGCTGGATGTGAGACACTGTTTCTTAAGTTGGATACCAGGAGAGGTCAGTTAGAACTGTTGCTGTTATACCAGCCTCCATGCTATGTAGCAATCTGAGCTCCTTGATTCCATAGCTGAGCTGGTGGTAGACCTCCCTGAGCGTATGGTGCTGGGAGATTTCAACCTGGCATCTCTAGACAAGGAGTCAGAGGTAGCTCCATTGCATGGAGCTAAACCATCCAGGCCCAACTCATGTGATTGGGTCTGGGTGGTGGTTAACTTCTCTTAGAAGGAGTGGCCTTCTGGTTCTTAAAAAGATGGTGGTGCATCCTTTCCTGGAAGTAACATAATTCAGTCCAAGTTCTCTGGACATTCTCCAATCTTTCCTTTTTAGAGAAGGTGGTAGAGAGAGTGGCCACATTGCAGCTTCAGAGGACCCTGAATCCATTTCAGTTGTGGTTCAGACCAGAGTTAGGGACTGAGAAAGCATTGATTGCATTCATGGATGATCTCTGATAGGAGCAGGATGGAGGTAGACTTCTCAATAGTGTTCAATACTATCAATTATAGTAGCCCTCTGAGCTGGCTTCAGGAATTGGGGCTGGGCAGCACCGTATTGTGTTAGTTCTCCTTCTGCCTCTCTGGCTGATTCCAGTTAGTGTTGATAGAGAGTGAAAAATCCTGCCCACAATCCCTTTATTGGGTGACTAGGGTTTGATTCTCTCTCCCCTTCTATAACCTTTACATGAGGCCACAAGGTGAGGTATTCCATCAGTTTGGCATTATTGATATGCATGATAGATGATATTGACATCTAGCTTTCTATCTCTACCCCAGGCCCCTTGAATGATACTGTAGACATCTTATCTCACTGTCGGGAGGTTGTTGGGAACCTGATGGGGTAACACAGGTTCCAAGGCAACCCTAGGAAGACAGAATAGCTGTGGGTATTTGGTCCCTCCAAACACAAGGTTCTTCCATCTTTAGTTCTGGATGTGGTTGCACTACCCTAGACAAACCCAGTACACAATCTGGGGATCCTCTTAGTTTTACGCTTCCTGATCAATGGAGCAAGTGGCAGCTGTAGCTAGGAGAGTTTGCACACTTTTGGGTGGTACACTATTCTTGGACCGGAAGGCCCTGCTTACAGGGACTCATACCATTGAAACCTCTCGTTTAGATTGTTATAACATGCTTTACATGAGGCTACCCCTGAAGAGCATTTAGAAACTTGAAGTGGTGCAGAATGTGGCTGTGGGGGTAATAAATGGTGCCAAAGATACAGCATACAGATATATTTAAATATTTACAAAATGTGAGGGGGTGTACTTACTTCTGTGATGTACGGTACATAATACCATTTCCATGTAAGCTCCGTTGGTTACTGGTGTACTTCCAGGTGCCATTCAAAGTGATAGTTAGCTGGGTACCTGATTACCTGAGAGATCACCTTTCTCCAAGAGACTTTACCCATCAAACTTAATATAACAGATTGTGCATGCCATAGATCCTGTCAGATAAAGATTGGTAGGTAACTGGTAGGTACTATAAGTCATGTTTTTTCCGCAATGGCCCCTGATCTATGGAATATCCTCCCTTCAGAGATTAGAATGGTCCCAACCCTTTTAACCCTTCAAAAAGCCCTAAACACCTGGCTATGTTCTGTGCCTGGGGGGGCTGAATGAGTCAAGAGGCCAGTTTCTTGGCTGAATTTTTAACTGGTCAAGTATCTTGGCTGCTATGCATAGTTATTTTGGATGTCTTTTTAACTATTTTAAAATGTTTTAATGTGTTAATTGGTCTGAAGAGGGGAGCTTAATTCCCCAGCAGGCCCAGCGGGTGGAGCTGGAGTTCCACTTGAACACCATGACAAAATCCAAATCAGTCAATTGTAAAAGGCAGCTTTATTTGGAACCACTTCCATTGCAACAACACCTTTACCCCCATCAAATAATAACTTCTGCCTAGCCCAGGACCTTGGAGAGGACTCGATAGGTGGCCAAAAATGGCAAATCCAATCTAAAAATCTGTTTGATTACATGTTGAACAACAACAACAATAATAAACATGATCCAAACAGAAATAAGTACCAAGTGTCCAATTTAATGCTAAAGAAAAATCCAAAGAGCAATATTGATCTTGTCTTTGTTTTGGCCTTTTCCCCAGATATTTGAGGGTTTGTTTTAAATGAAAAATGACATATGAGGCATATAAATTAAATAAACACATAAATATAACAAATAAAAAAGAAGAGAGTTTTAAAAAATCAGAATTTTTTTAGAACATCCATTCAAAAAGAAACAATATTTTAGACATGGTTTACTAGGAAGCTGATATTGATTCAAAGGTGGATTTGAAAAGCGATAGGCCACAAAAAGGATATGGAGGAAAATAGAAATATTGAATGTGCAAATGAAGAAGGGTTCATAGAAAAGGAGGAAAGAACTCTTTTCTGCTTCAGTCAATGGAAAGACAGAATACTGGCACAGAGAGCACTGTTGCCCTATGTCCTGTCACTCTGGTGAATTGAAAAATGGCTAATCCTCGACCCCAGCTACCTGCCTTCCGTTAGGCTGCCCCACTGCCCCCTTCAGTAAAGACAATAATTGCTGGGATTTTTTTCCCCTCTTCCTAATGGGAGATCCTTGGTTGGGGCAGAAGTGAAGCTGAAGGAATACACCAATTATTGCCTTTAAATTATCTCATATGAAATCAGTAAGGATTATCCAGCCAGAATGCTGAAGCAGGATAGGACTCAGTTTTGAGTCAATGCAATTTAGGCTGGTACACATTCTTAAATAATTACATCAATGCAGGAACACAAATGTGAACGTGACTGTGAGAAGGACTCTAAGAGAACACCTTTGAGGTAATTCCCAAATATTGGTTAGAGTTTGGGAGAGAATTAAGCACAGGTTTCATTCATACACGTCTATCATCATGATTGCTGCAGAAAGAAGGAAGGAAGGAAGGAAGGAAGGAAGGAAGGAAGGAAGGAAGGAAGGAAGGAAGGAAGGAAGGCAGGCTGACAGTATAGGTTTAAATCATCTGAAGTACAATCTGGGGAAAGAGACTATCAATGGCATTCATTTGGTTATTGTGAATTTACCCCAGACTTTCTTGAGGGCTGCTTTCACATCCTTGTTGCGTAAACTGTAAATGACAGGGTTGGCCAGAGGGTTGACTACAGTATAGAACAGTGCATTTGTGAGATACATGATGAAAATGGAACCATAGAAGAGGGAGACTGACATCAAGGGAGCTGAGCAAGTGAAGAAGGCTTTGCGTCTCCCTGTAGCTGACCGGATATTAACTATGGCTACTCCAATGCCAACGTATGAGCTCACAATGATAGCTGTAGTTACTAGCAAATTGGAACCTAATACAGCAGCCACAATGAGTTCATAGAAACCTATGTCATTACAGGACATTTTAAGAAGTGGGGGCCCATCACAAAAGTAATGGTTGATCACATTATTGCCACAGAAATCTAGCCGAAAGGTGTTGCCAGTGTGTACAATTGCATTGGCAAAGCCAGCTGCATAAGCTCCTACTACCAACTGAATGCAGACCTTCTTGGGCATGGCAGTGTTGTAAAGAAGTGGGTTGCAGATGGCCACAAAGCGGTCATAGGCCATGAAGGCCAATAGGAAGCATTCAGTGTATGCTAAGCCAGCAGAGAAGAAGAACTGGGCTGCACAACCAGCTAGGGACATGTGGTTGTTCTTGGACACACAGTCAGACAAGATCCGAGGAGTGTAGACTGTGGAGTACCAAATATCCAGGAAGGAAAGGCTACCCACAAAGAAGTACATGGGTGTGTGCAAGCGGGAGTCCAGGTAGATCAGTGCTAGAAGGCCCAAATTACCAGTCAGTGTTAAGGTGTAGGAGGCCAAGAACAGCATAAAGAAGATTATGCGTAGAAATGGGTCTGTTGTAAACCCAAGCAAGACAAAATCAGTAAGCAATGTCCGATTGCCTTCCACTTCCATCATTTTCATAGGCACAACCTGTTTGCAAAGGAAAGAGAAGTCAAAATTTGGCAGTGTTGAAGTCCCCCTTCTCTGGCATATTTGGTATGAGTTTGACTATTTTACTTTACCAAATGCTTTTACTTCTGCTTTTTTAATATTCCAAATACATTCACAGGATTCATCTTTTATAAGAAAATTACAACATAAGGCCCTCATTGCTTAGGAGCAGCGCTCCATGTAGTCTACTACTGTGTTTCCCCGAAAATAAGACAAGGTCTTATTTTCTTTTGACCCACGAAATAAGCACTTGGCCTTAATTCCAGGGAGGTCCTATTGTTTTTGAGATGGAGGAGGTGGCGAGTGTGGTCACCTCATGGCTGCTGCTGTGTTGCAATATTTGTGGGGAGGGCTTATTTTCAGGGGAGGGCTTATTTCAGCGCATGCGCTGAAAAAGCCCAATTGGGCTTATTATCTGGGGAGGTCTTATTTTCAAGGAAACAGTGTAATCCTTTCTGAAAGCAGGCTCAGACTGTTAACAAGCTCAGGGTTGATGAAAACTGGGTGGAAAATCATCAAGAATCCCTGACTGTAGATTTAGAGAAAACCTGGTTATTTCTTTGTCAAGAAAACTGCATGGTCTTCCTCATGTTAACATAAAGCGTCATCCTGGACTTGAAGGACATATTGCCTTTTTAAAATGTATTAAGGTGAAATGAAGGCATAAATTCCAAATGGATTTTACTTCCCAGGCTGTCCTTGGATTAGTCTCTCCATGTGTCTATCACTGGAGCTTCCTAGCATCCCTAGTAAGAGTTATGGATCAGTGATGAAGGTTGGGGGAAAACTTTTCTTAGAGAAAAAGCAAGCTCATTCACAGGTATGTATGGAATAACAAAACAAAGAAGATAGGTTTCTATGGAGATTCTCAGTCATCCAGGTCATGGTGGTCCCAAAGGTGCTTTTTTTCCAAGAGGCAACTAAATTTCCCACAAAGTCCAGTTGCCTCTTGAAAAAAAGTATCTTTGTGACAAAAAAAATAAGAATGTGAAGGGATCTATTAGATGAGAAAGCCTGTTAAATTCAAGGACCAGTCCAACAATTGCATTACTAGCAATTCTGTTTCAAGGACAATTATATTAAGAGGTATCTGATTACATATGCAAGATTATACATATGGACCCAATAAACAATTTAAAATGCAATCAGAATTGGATAATGAAGCTGGAATCTGCCCTGAATAGAAAATAAAAAGAAATCTCACAGCAGAAGACAGGACCCTGGGAAAAATGCCAGAGTTTGAAAAACCTATGCAAAAAAAACATTAAGAATATTGACCTCAAGCTACAATTTGTCGAGAAATTGGTTCAAAATATTTGATAGTTGATTTATAACTCTTTTACAAATTGCCAAGATGAACAAATTGTGCAATAAATACTGGAATTGCCACAATAAAAAATGAACATTTTAACATATATACAAAAAGACTCAACAGTATGGGAAAGAAATACCTCAATATATCGAGAAAATTCTGACAATAAATTTGAATCAAACACACATGTATTTTTATTAGGTATGATCCTAGATAATATCCCTCATAATTTATGAAAATATGTGCTGACAATGGCAAGAGTCCCACTGGGACAAAACTTGAAGAGGAAAAACCTTGCAAACCAAATATGTTTGGGAGACTAAAATTAGAGAATACAAAGCAATGGAAAAATTGACAGTATATATTCATAGCAGAAACTTAACCAAGTTTGACAAGGAATCTACCCTGATTAATATATTTGTTATAAAAAAGGAAAATAAAGAGAAATCTCACAGCAGAAGAAAGGGCCTTTTTTCCATTCTGTGGAACAGCAGAAAAGATCTTCCCTCCCTCCCCTTGTGCAGCTGCACCCTTGTCAATCAAGGTTCTCTCCGAGACTCCTCAGGGGTTTGCCATTTTCTACTTAGATCCAGATTATTGTCCCCTTTCCTTTGAAGTGTGAATAGTTCTCTTTTCCCTTCATGGAAATCAACTGTTTAGATAAGTAAACTTCTTAAAGATGTCCTGTGAATAGCTTTTCCTGCTGTTTCTTAGAGCTCTACCTGGACTTTGTCTTTCAACTCCCATTCTAAGACTCCTGTCAGAGGCATGGTTGACTCCAACCTTCCTTTAGAGGAAGGGTTGGAAGAAGTGACTGCCATGCTCATGAAGGCTTCTGGAGGGAAGCAGAAATCGGAAAAGTGAACCACTTTTGAACACCTTTCCGTATTCAGAAATAGAGAAGGGGTGGGCTGGTGCATGGCTCTGAGACCCTTGACAATCAGAAGTGACACAAATGGCTTTGAGAGCATTGGTCAAATCCTAACTGCGATAACCATAGAATCCTGTTGGACATCTATCTAAACTATTCCCAGATATGCCAAACTTACCTGGATGAAGCTGAGTACATTTTCCTGCTATGTCTGTTGGAGAAACCAACGAATCAACCTATTTGGGAACATTGTACTTTCATGAATAAAGTGCTCACATCTTTCCTTCAAATTGGGCAGCCTCAGTTCCCCATGGAAGCACTTAGATTAAATTATCCCTCTTGATGATATGAAGTGGGAATATTATAGTTGCTACCAAAAGTTTTTTTTTCCTAAATCTTCCATAGGGTGTTTCACCTATGCGAAAAAAGGTGAAAAATCACTCCCGAGGCTTCCTGAATTCTCCAGATAAACTGTCATCTTCTACCCTGAGGACACTAGAAGTTCAGCTGCAATCATCACTTGTCTCAGGGCCTTTTTTGAGGGGGTGGGGAACCCTCCAAAAAGTATATGTGATCATAGTGAATCCTTTTAAATTATTATTATGCATTTACTTACATAATATTTACAAAAATACAAAAAAGGAAAACAAATAGAATATTTTTTGCATTAATAGATATAATTGTCTTTCCAAAAACAGAAAAGTTATATGTCTCTTAAATCCTGCCCTTCATAATGAAATAATACCCATTTTCCAGTTCCTCAAAATAATTCCCTCAGGAGCAATTCAGGGCAAATAGACTATATCTCTTGAAAATAATTCTATCCCAAAATTTTGGCTCTTAATTTAATATAACATCTATCTATATCTATATGTTATATATATGTTAAAATATTTTTCCAAACATATGTGAATTATTCATAAGACCATAGGACTTAATGATGCCCACCAATATTTTTTATATTGCCAATTGTAAAAATCTGATGCTTATCCTTTAAATTGTATTCTTTTGGTTGCCCAATATATACAGAATATAATCTGTGTGTGGAAGCCTCACAGTTTAAGAAGGTGTGTGCCAACAACAATGGCAAGAATCCATTTGGCTTGGGACCAGGTTATCTGAGGGACCTCTTTCTCCAGGACTGTCTACCCATCCAATCAGATGCAACGGACTGTGCCTGCTGCAGATCCCATCAGTCAAAGAATGCTGACTGGCAGAAATTAGATGTGGACCTTTTTCTGCTCTAGTTCCCTGCCTTATGGAACATCCCTCAGAGATCAGAATGGCCCCAACCCTGTTAGCGCCTCACAAAGCTCTAAAAACTTGGCTATGTACTCGGAATGCGAGAAGAGCCCTATTAGTTGTCTTTACTATTTAGCAGACTAATCATCATGGCTGCTCTTTATATTTGTACATATTTTGTGAGTGTTTTTATTGTTTTAATGGTTTTTTAAATTTTATTTATTAAATTTATTTGCCACCCGTTCCTGCAACGCAATGACACTTGGAGATTTATAGCATTATTTGCTTTAATTGTTTTAAAGTTGTAGACTTGTAAGCTGCCCAGGGTCACTTGGTTGAATAGGTGGACATACAAATTGAATAAGTAAATAAATGAATAAAAACAGCATTTGAAAAGAGAACCCTGCTGAGTAATAAAGGGATTGAGACATTAAAATTGGAGACTATGCAGCAATAAAAAAACTATTAGTATACATTCACAGCAGAAGTCTATGTGGTAAATTCAAGCAGGAGTGGGTCCAATAAATACAATGTATATCATACAACAAGACAATCTTAGAAGCTGTGGTGGGGTTTTTTTTCTTTTTCTTTTTTTTGAAGAAAGGGAGAAACTATTTTTAATAATAATAGCAATAATAGCAATTGCAATGATCTAAGCAAAAATGAGTAACAATATCCACATTAAATTATTTTTTAAAAAAAACATTCAAAGAGCAATATGTGTCTTTATTTTTGTTTTTGGTCTTTTTAGTGTATATTTTATTGAATGAGCACTGAA
Source organism: Thamnophis sirtalis (assembly GCF_051295495.1). Taxonomy (NCBI): domain Eukaryota; kingdom Metazoa; phylum Chordata; class Lepidosauria; order Squamata; family Natricidae; genus Thamnophis; species Thamnophis sirtalis. The sequence continues at coordinate 67,133,719 of NW_028261381.1, read as the reverse complement.
ATGGGACACTTGTACATATAATTAATAAATAATTAAATGTAAGAACAAAAAACATTTTTTCAAAAAGTATTTCAATAGATTTTAGATGGCATCCTTTTCAGGAGAAGAAATAAAGTGATATAAGTCTTTTATAGTCTTTTATATAAATAAATATCTATTTATTTATATTTTGATAGAAATACAATGTCGATTTCGATTCAGATACAGACTCCATCAAAGATGAGGGCATCTCAGGTTTCTTGGAAGCAGCCAAAGCATGCAGAATATACAGAATAGCAGATTTGGAAGGGACCTTGTGGCTGTTTCGGGTGATTTTTACCACCAATATTGTGAATACGAGTGACAAAATTCTGATTCTGGTAAAATAATGTAATAAGTATTAATAATAGCAATAACAAGAAATAATCATTGCACAGTAATTGATCTCAAATATGTATCCCCCATTCATTTGCAGAACATTTGACTCCTACTTTAAGGTGATCAGATTTTCAGATTGGTAAAGAGGGACACCTTTGACCGGGCTTGATTAAAAATTTTATACGGAGCAACAAACATTTTCATACAACACAAAAATAGTATTGTAATATTTTTTTATTTCAACATAACTACAATTTACAAATATAAATTGTAACTGTTGCCAAACAACAAAATTTTGATCACGTGACCATGAAGATGCTGCAACGGTCGCTAAGTGTGAAAATGGCTGCTAAGTGTGAAAAATGGTCATCAATCACTTTTTTCAATGTTATTGTAACTTTGGTCACTAAGCCCATTATACCACCTTTCTTGCCACACTTCTTAAGTAAATAACTGCAGCTGATAAGTTAGTAACATAAGTGAATCTGGTTTCCCCATCTGACTTTGTCAAAAGGTGAGACCCCAGGACACCGAAACCATCATAAATACGAATCTGTTGCCAAACATCAAAATTTTGAATCACGTGACCATGAGGATGCTGCAACGGTTGCTAAGTGTGAAAATGGTCACTAAGTGTGAAAAATGGTCATCAGTCACTTTTTTCAATGCCATTGTAACTTTGGTCACTAAATGAATTGTTTGAAAGCTAAGGCTAGCTTGCATTATACTGCCTTATGCTAGCTTACATTTTCAAGAGAGAGAAGCTAAACCCCTTATTAGAATTGAAATAGAAATGAATAGAGTAGAGTAGAGTAGAGTAGAGTAGAGTAGAGTAGAGTAGAGTAGAGTAGAGTAGAGTAGAGTAGAGTAGAGTAGAGTAGAGTAGAGTAGAGTAGAATAGTTTATTAGCCAAGTGTGATTGGACACACAAGGAATTTGTCTTTGGTGCATAGGCTCTCAGTGTACATAAAAGAAAAAAAATACATTCATCAAGAATCATAAGCTACAACACTTAGTGATAGTCATAGGTTACTAATAAGCAATCAAATTATACTAGGAAACAAATTATTGGATTTTTAAATTATTGGATTTTTTTTTCAAAGAAACTCAGTATGTGCTTCCTGATTATTAAAAGTGCAAATTCAGTGTCAATGACTCCTGACTATTTAAAATATAGTCTAAGACAATTTAAAAAAAGAATCCACACAGAATAAAACTATTTTAAAAACTCCTATGGACAATAAATAAAATATTATTTTAAAATACATTAAAAAAATAAAAGGAAAAAACCTGGCTCACTTACCAGCAGGCAGGCACTTCAAATCAATCCAGAATGATATAGATGTTAATATCTGTGGACCACCAAAATTTTCTCACAGACCACCAGTGGTCCACCACGGACCACTGGTTGGGGACCACTGCTTTAAAGCAGAATCTGCAGAGGAGAAGCAGGGAGACGGTTCCTAAATAGAACGCCCTCTTTAAAAAAAGTAAGTTTTTTTTTTTAATGACTCAATGCAGCCAAGTTCATTATATGGCATCATGCAAGCCTTGTCACATCTTATTATGCCATCACCGCTAAATCTCTTTAGAAAGTCTACACGAATATAGTTTGTAAATCCCCCTATATGGCTCCTTTCCCATGACTCCTGACGCTGGCAGGTAGACTGCCCTTGCCCACAGAAGCTCGAGAGGAGAAAATTGGATAAAGCACACCTTAGTCATGCTGGATGAAAATTTAAATTTCTAACTTGCCTCTTTTTGGGGGGTGAGGGGGGGGGCGTCAAGGCTGCCCAGGAAGACCAGCAGAATAATAATTTAAAAAAAGAGATAGACTTAATACGATAAATAGAGAAATGTGTAGAGAAATGTAAAGAATGAAGAGGGATGGAGGGATGAAAAGGGGGAAAGATGGATGGGTTTTTAAGAGTCTGGGGCTGCAAAACGGGGGTTATTAATCTGTGTGTGTGTGTGTGTGTGTGTGTGTGTGTGTGTGTGTGTGTGTGTGTCCAGCCTTCATTCCTGCTCACTTCACACTGGATGCACAAAAAGAGTAGTCAAAATGTGTGTGTGTGTGTGTGTGTACGATTTTTACCAGCAACAAAAGGGGAATTGCTAGCAGCTAGCAGGGTCTTTTATTTGCAGCTGTTAAGTGCTCGGTTACAGCAATTACGAGATCTCAGGAGGAATGGGGGAACCTGGGGAGGGGGCGCAGGGGAGGGGGATCAGAGATCACAAGGTAGGAAAGGGATAGATTAAAAAAATAAGAGGGGATCGTACGCCCCCACCCACCCACTCCCAACCCCATCCGACAGAAGGAGACGAGAGAAGAGCAGCGGAGAGAAGGAAATCTCCTCCATCCCCCCCTCTTCCAAATTATACACACAGACACTGCCCTCCCCATCCCGCAGCCCCAATTCCAGCCGCACCAATTCAAGCTCCCAGATCTCTCACTCTTTTTTTTCTCCACTCATCCCCCCCCTCAACCAAACAAACGAACAAAGTAAATACAAGAAAAGCAACTTTTTAAAAATAAATAAATGAAATCCAAGGCATGGGAGGAAAATCCCCCTTTCCCCCAATTCCCACTCCCCCCCCCATCCCGCCTCCCGATCCATTTGGGGTGGATTTCTTTATTTGCAATAAATCCTGGGTTTCCCCCCCTTTTTTTTTAAAGGAAGGAAAATGACAGATCTTCTCCCCCCCGCCCGCCCCTCACCAAAAGGAGACCGGAGAAAAGCAACCAGATTGAAAGGAAGGGAGATATGATTGTGTTTGGAAGAGCAGGAGGAGAGGGAGGGCTGCGAGCAAGCCGAGCAGAGGGAGGAAAACCACTGCCCTCTAAAGGCCACATCGGGAATGACACTTCAGAGAAATAAATTTTTTTTTTTAATGGCGTCCTTTTTAAATCGGGACTTTTTGAACACGCAGTGGGACACGGGACAATTTTTGAAAAATCGTAACTGTCCCGCCAAAAGCGGGACTTCTGGTCACCTTAGGTAATAAACTATGGCCTTCCGTAAAGCTACTAAGTCCTGGCTGTTCCGGCAGGCTGGGGGCTGTTAAAGCACCCAGCCCCATCTTAATTGTGACTTGTGGTTTTTAAAATTGCTTGTATTGTCTTATTTATTCCCTCCCCTGTTTATTGTGAGCCGCCCGGAGTCCTTCGGGAGTGGGTGGCATACAAAACCCATAAACCTAACCTAACCTAACTTCTTTATTGTGCTTTTGCTTTTGCTCAGAAAAGAATTAACAGAGTGGTTGAAATCTATGTTATGTCATCCAATGAATGTAAGCCTTGCCAGCTTTAAGCTGGTGGAAAATCTGAACATTTAACGGTAAGCATTTTTGTTTTATACATACCTTAAACAAGAGAGAGGCCTAGTTCATTAGGACAATGAAATTCACAGTGATGATAGTGTTTGCCTTGTTGGATACCTGGCATGTAGGGATGGAGCCTGTGTGGGTGTTGCCTAGTTATCCCATCATATGGCAATCAATTATGCTTCCATTCTGAACTTGACAACAAATATTCGCAAGTGTAGACAGAGTTATCACTAGTTGAAACCACTACTGATGGTGCCATCTGCATCAGATCAACCTTTGAGGAAGGTGTGCCTTTGGGTAAATATCCAAGGTGCCACTGTATCTATGACATTGTTACAAGACTTACTGACCTATCACATAAGATGGAAACCATCTATGAGCAATGCATGGCAATGTATGGGAATTACACCCCTTCATATAGAAAATTTAGAATAATTGAAGACGCATTATTTTTCCCTTATGTTGAAATCAAAGCTCCTTCGAAGCTTATGTTTTTCTGCAGAGGTCTTGGCCTAACAAGTTTGCCTTCTGTGTGGAAAGGAAGATTGTAATTGGATATGTTAAAATTCCACCACATATGAGACTACTACAGATGAGGCAAAAGAGACATGTGGTTAGACAGTTAAAGCCTGGAATTCATAAGCCAGCAGCAAATGATCCAAACAAGAAAGAGGGAAATGTTTTTCTGGATCTAATGCAGGTAGCTTTGAATAGTTCGTCTTTTTGTGTAAAAGGTGAGACTACAGTCTCTGATATAATGACAACATGTTTTGCGGGAGTACCAGCATCTGGAAATTTTTTATTTGATGAAGCAAAATCACAATAGATCCTAACAATTATAATCTCTCACATACTCTTTTTTGGAAGTCCACATAAGCCCAATAAATGGACTAATAAAAAATGGTGATAGAATTAAAAACAGTATTGCCTGCTCATGACTGCGTATATTACAAACATCCTGAAAAGAGACAGGAAAAGGTAATATATGTGCAGGTACCTACTGATCATGTTTTTGCTTGTTCTGAAGTGGAAGAAATAGAAGCTGCAGGACCGGTATTATATTTACCTAGAGGTTGGTTTTTATTCTGCGGCTTGCATGTTTATGCATATGTACCTTCTCATGCCATAGGAGGTCCATGTACTATTGGATGGTTAACTACCTCTATGGCAGTAACTCATTTTAATGATATTAATCAGAAAACAGCTTTTTATTATGAGATGATGAATCAAAGTCTCTATCATAAGAATAGAGTACCACATAAGAAGGTAGTGCCTCATACACATGCATGATATACATGATATTACAGCAGGAAAAGATCCAGTAGATGGAACTCATACACATGAAGGTACAGTACATGCACATGAAGATGGGAAAGAACATGAACATGTGGAACCACCTGTAAAGAGACAAGAGCCACATGTTGTAATAAATACAGGTGTACATCCTATAAGATGGACTATAACACCAGTGAACATTACAAGCAATGTTGAATTGAATGTATATAGAGGAAAGAGATCCATATTTAGTAATGCTTATGATGCAGGATGTAATTATGAAGTGGTAATCTTAGAATACAAGGTGGAGTCTTGGGCATAGTACCATGGATTGCAACCCAGTACAATCACACCCAGCTTGGCCATCTTGCTTGTGCTTTGGCTAAGAGCATCAATGAAACTTCATCAGCAATAGCTGCTGCTTTAGCTGATGAAATGTGGGAGATCAGAAAGTCCATCTTACAAAATAGAATAGCTATTGATTACATGTTGTTGTGTATTGGACATGGATGTGAGGAATTTGAGGGGCTCTGTTGTTTTAAAGTTGGAGATCGTTCTCAATTCATTGAGGCTAAGCTGAAAGCTTTGCACAATATAACGACACATTTATCACATGTAACGGAAAGCTCTGCTTTTAAAAGTGTTTGGCATCTTTTAACTTCCTGGCTGCCAGACTTCACTTGGCTAAAAGAATTATTTGTGGGAGTGATAAGTATCATTGTGATATGCTTGATCACTTGTATTTGTATCAGTTGTGCTCCTTTATGCTTAAAATGTATCAAATGTAGCCAATGCTGTTTGATTTGTTTTAAGGGATCTAACTGCACCAAGAAAAAGGAACAACTAAGTAGACAAGAGGCTAAAATTATGATGCAAGAGATTGAAAATTAATTTACACATATAAATTGTTATTAAAGGGGAGAGGATGAAATGTAAGAATAGGGATAAGATCTGACTTATTTATTTTATTCCATTCTGAATAAAATACATATCTATTCTGCTTGTTAGCCTGGAAAAATACTGCTGGATGTTTTGCTAACATTAAGGTCACTATGACCCAGCTAGGAATAGCCCATGGTTATTATTAGGATATGGTTTGGGGAAGTTAATAATTATCTTGTTATTGTTTAAACTGTAAGAAAGGGGAAACCATCAACCACCCATTTTTGGGAAAGTTTAAAATATGTTCCTGCCACATAAGTGTTGTGGCTCAGCGGAAGTCTCCTGTGGGTCTTTTCGGGGTGCGAGATTGGCAGTGCAACTGGAGGCATCTTCTGGTGATGGAGGCATGGATGGTGCCGCGCCCTGGTTGCAGGAGTCAACATTCGTTCAACATTCATTGATCATCGGTCGTGGTTTGTTTGTAAGAGACACTTGGAGAAGTGATTTGCTTTCTGTAACCCTGATTCAAGGAGACACTTGGAGAAGTGCATTGCTTTGTAAGAGTTTTGTTTTGTATTCTGTTATCTGGTCAGAGACTTGATTTATATTTATTTTTGGGCTCGCAACCAGTCTGAGCCGAAAACTGATAAAGTTCTTTCCTTTTAAGTTTGTCTGCCTGTCATCTCTTAACGAGCCGAGAAGGGGGGACAGAACACATAAGTAACCGGAATTTTCCAGAAAGATCTCAGGGAATTTATTTTTGGGATTTTGCTCAATTAATGCCAATTATTGTCAATATTGCAAGTATTGTTATTGATCACGCCAAATAGATTTATGTAACTGTATTATAACACGCTTTAATATACCCATGAGACTTCAACTTGAGTATTTAAGTTTCACATGTGTACTGTTCGGTATTCTCTCACTTTTCCAAGAATCAAGTGTAAATAAAATGGATGCTTTTTGTTGATCATAGTATCTTGACCATTTTTTTAATATGTAGAAAATATATCAAATATATTTTTCTCACAAGTAGTATGAAATGCATTGCTCCCGAAACCGCTTTTGCCAACAATTCTCATATTTCCTTCTTGTTTTACTGAGATTTGGTATCCATGTTATCATAAGTCGGTGGTAGTGGAGTAGGAGGATTTGGTTCAGCTGTGACTGCTCTACCTCCGATGACTTGGTAAGGCATAAAAAGCACCGATGGCTGTAACAGAAAATAATAGTCAACACAATAAGTACTCAGTGATGCATCTGTTACTCTAGGTAGGAGGAATAGATTCTCCAGTTGTGTGTTTTTAACTGTGATGCTGCCAGTCTCACCAAGAGGCTAAAATCCTTGATAGCTCAAAGTCCTGATAGAGAATTCTTTAAAACTATAAATTAACAGGCAAATGATTTAGTGCCCGGGCATTTAAGTGACTTTTACTGATCGAATCTGCCAGCCTTTATCTATACATTCAGAGAATGTCTGCTCAGGATCTCCACACCTACCTATCAACAGGTGTGAGAGGAAAACAACCCCCCTCCACCCCATCCCCAGTGAGTGTTCTCTGTGTGGAATAGATGATCTTCTGAAATAAAGATGGTACCAATTGGGATGGTCCTCTGGGAAGTGGTAAGAGAAGTGAACTGGTTTCTCCTGAGGATCTTTGGGGACTGATTTTATTTTGTTCTTTAGTTTTTATTGGAGTTTTATATTGCTTGTATTTTATGTTTCTGTATTGGTTACTCCTAAGATCCAGCTTAATTGAGGAGCAAATAAACAAATAATATTCCTGTGATTTATTCACAAAAACTACCAGATTATTAACTGAAGAAGATGGATTTCCCTCCAGGGGAGGTTATTTTTTGATTTCTGAAAAGACTAAGGAAAGAAAAGGAGTGAAAGTGTAAGAAAGGAAAAGGAAAAGAAGGAAAACTGAAAGAGAATGACTTCCAACTTTCTTTAGTACAGATATAAGTAAAAATATATCAAACTCTTACTCTAAGATTAACATTTATCTACATTACTTCCATAATCCCATATATAATCATCAAAGCCCCAGATCAACTTTTAATTTCAGTGCCTCACAAAAAGTCCAGTAATGGTTTATATCACTTTAATCACTATTGGTTAGGGAAACCACAACTGATTTATTTAATTGCACCAAACTCTAAATTAAAGAGGAATGGAAAATCCTAAACTCTAGTGTAGACCCATGCCTCTCAACTTTGGCAACTTTAGGCTTCCAGAATTCCCAAGGCAACATGAAGTTCACCCATCTTAAACTTGCCAAGACTGAGAAATGCTGATCTACACTTTTACTATTCTTACTTAAAGTTAGTTATAAATATCACTGGATACCCTATTGTTCAGGGTAATAGCAAAGAAACAAGTAAAAGGTGAGGTTAGGTTGAGAAAAATGGACAATCTTCTTTACAGTCTTTAACAATGAGAACTGCTAAAGCTATTATCAGATTATCAAATATTTACCTGGCCATCAATACAGCAAGCTGCCTGGCACCCAAAGTGAGCCAGGGAAACAGTGATGCAAAATTCCAGCATACTGAACAAGAGCAGCACAATAGAGAAGCCACAACTAACACTCTGTAAAGTAGGAAGACATGTGGAAAGATAATTGTAATCTGCTGAGAAATTAATGTAATGGTACATATTTAAATTTATTGAATGTGCTACACCATTAAAAGGGACTCCCAGCTGCTCCCTTGGGAAACACTGGGAGGAACAATTGCATTGGGGGAAAATTGCATTGTACAGGTAACCCTCGACTTACAGCCACAATTGGGGCCAGAATTTCCACTGCTAAACAAAGGGATTGTTAAGTGAGTTGTGCATAATTTTACCTTTTCTGCCACTGTTGTTAAGCAAATTGCTGCAGTTAAGAGAATCATACGGTTGTTAAGTGAATCTTCCCCACCCCCACTAGCTTTGCTGATGAGAAGCTGGCTGGGAAAGTTGCAAAGGGGATGCTGCAACTGTCCTAAATAAATTGTGAGTAGTCAAGCCCCCTAATTTTAATCATGTGATTGTGAGGATGCTACATTGGGCGTGCATGCCAGCAGTGGTCATATCTTTGGGTGCCACTGAAACTTTGAATGGTCACTAAATGAATAATTGTTCATTCAGTTAAAGACTGCCTGTACAGCCTGTGTGAGATGGGGAAACTGCATCAGGGAACATTATTAGCATCTCTTATGTTTGGCTGAGTTGCTGAGTCTAGTCAGAGCTGAAGAAGCTTCTTGGATGAGAAATGAAATGTCTCCTTTGGAAAACAAGAAAGTCCAGTTGCCACCTGAATAAGCACCTTTGGGATGATGGAGGAGAGAGCGGATGGATAGGAAACCTCAAGAAACAAAGTGCTGAAGGGAGAAGGAGAAAGAAATGGTTAAGAAAGAGGCTGGCTAATCCAAAGAGGAAAAGAGACAGGACTCCCCACTGTCCTAACAAATCCACTCTTGGCCACCTGACATTATCTCCAAGATTAGGGGTGAAGGGAAATAGATTTTATACACCTTGAGGCTTTTGTTGGATGGGATCAGAATAAGAGCAGAGGAAAAGACGAGTTTTATACAAGTACAGCTAACGATGACTTACTCACATCAGGTGTAAATCTTACTCATGGGATGGGGATAAGGTAAAGAAAATCTCATGGGAAAATTGGCATCAAGAGAATATGGTTAAGGGCAGCAACATGATTTAGATTCAGCCAGCCTAATGTATATTGTTTCCCCTCCCCAATAAGGATGCATCTAGATCTATTTTCTTTACCCAACTTCTTTCCAATCATCTCTCAGGCTGGAAAGGAGAAGAGCCCTGGGTGTGATACTTTTATGATTTAACTCTGAGAAGAAAGCAAAAGACTTTACAAAATACTAAAAATTCAAGCCATTGATCCCAGATATTGGTGTGGTTCTAAACTGTCCACACTTCAGAACTTACCTAAATTTCAGTTTTCTAAAACTGGGTGGCAAATGCAAAGAAGGGATGAGGATGTGGGGGTGGCAGAAAAACATGGTATAGATTTCAAAATTAAAATATGTCTAAAAGATATTCACTATTAAAAAAAATCCGTCCCCCTCCCCACCAAAAAGAAAGAAACTGGAAAAGAAAGAAGAAATCTATAGGTTTCTAAGCACTTTGTACCTTGATGATCATAAGGTTGCTTGCCCATATCTAACACACACACACACACACACACACACACACAAATGTGTGTGTGTGTGTGTGTGTGTGTGTAAAAAATTCAAATGAAATAGAACACATCTCTTTGGGACTGAGACTTTTTAAAGGAAAAGTTTCAAGGAAAAGTCAAAGGGCATGGAATATCTTGGCTGCATATCTAATCTCCTTCTCGATTCTGTACATGAAGCCAAAATGTAAGACAAGATTGGTTTACTTACGAATAAACGGTCAGTGGCATATTGACTGCGATAACTCTCAGAATACATTAGCAGATCGCCTATGTACAGGAAGATACCAATTAATGAGATTATAGCACTTGTGATGTTCATTCCTGCACTGATTTTCACCTGAAACAGAAATACACCAGAAGGAGAGAAATTACAGTGTCAGAATAAGTCTTATTAAATGCAAAGCATATAAACAATTCCCCAACTATGGTAAAAACAGTGACAAAGAAATTCTATGTGGGTGCTTAATGACACATAGCCAGTCAGTGGAGGAACCAGACAGCATCCACTAAGATCAGGAGTAACAAACAACACATTTTCCCACAGTGGAATTGCAAAGCCCACAAGTCCACTGGAAGAGTTTTCTAAAACTCTCAAATTTCTTCTTTTTCTTTCTGTTTTCATCCTTTAACACTTTGCTTAAAGGAATTCCACACTATTTATTGTGAGACATAACATGCTCTAAGCATTGAATGTTGATGTTAAATGCTCTTTTAGCTATACAACATTACAGAGAGGCTATTAGACAGATGGGAATGGAGAAACCCTTGGAGCCAATAGTGAGGATTGTGAACATTTAAAATTTGCTCTGTTTTTAATTCTCCCCTGTCAGGAATGTAGTATTTTTCTATCACAATGGTCCTTTTTCTTTTCTTGAACACACACTGTGTTCCTTTACAAGACAAAAACATTTCTATGTTGCCATGAACTCACTTTAAATCAAGGAGAAATAGGGGAGAGAAAACAAGCTCTTTGTAGGAGGACTATCATATGCTCTCTCTTCCCTTTGATTCCCAGAATGATTCCCATTCTAGTTCCATACTTTCACTCCTAATATGCTGGACTTCTTCCTAATGTTGCTTTCATGTAGGAATACTTCTGAAACTGCAACAGAGGAGCAGGAGGAGGACGGATGATGATGATGATGATGAGGCACTTGGTACCATGTCCAAGAATTTTATAAAACACATCAAGAAATTGCAGCTTCCTTGCAATAACACCAGCGGACTGCAAAAAACTGCGCTGTTCGGAACATCTTAGATTTTAAGAAGGTACTTTGTTGATACCTACGACGCTGCCAGCAACCCGTATCAACTATTAGCACCTGTCAATGGTATTTGTAATGCATTTTTGAATGTTCAGTTGGTTGAGTTTCATGTTTAATGAATAAAGTATATAATAATATAAAAATGTTGGAAGTTTGCTTCAAGACTAGAGCATGTAAGAAGACACTTCTACTCAGGACTCGCAACAGCAATAGCACTTAGACTTATACACTGTTTCACAGTGCTTTACAGCCCTCTCTAAGCAGTTTACAGAGTCGGCCTATTGCCCCCAACAATCTGGGTCCTCATTTTACCTACTTCAGAAGGATGGAAGGCTGAGTCAACCTTGAGCCTGGTGAGATTTGATCTGCCAAATTGTAGGCAGCCGGCAGGCAGCAGAAGTAACCTGCAGTACTGCACTCTAATCATTGCGCCACCACGGCTCATTATTACTAGTAGCTACTAAAGAAGCTCTGGTAGAACAATCAGCCATATTATGATCATTGACTCCCTCAGGCTTTCTCATTTTCTTCATGGTGCTGTCATACCCGAAGTGTTGCAGGTTGGACATCAGGAAGGGAACTTGGCAAAAAGCCCATCACAAAATTGGGACCAGGAAAGGCTGAAATTCCAGATGATTGAACATTGTCTGCTGTTGACATAGAACTTTCAATGGAAACAAGGCTTAGAAGCAAAAGTTCATCAAAGAAGGAAAGGGGGGGGGGGCTTTTGAGTTTGCTTTTCTTTCTTAAATGTTGATTTAAGACTAAGCAGTATCTGAAGAGAATTGACACAATAAAAAGTCCTCAAACAGCATAAAAGAAATTCAAATCCAAAAAGAAACAGCATAAAAAGAAATTCAAATCCTACACGGGTTTCTTACCAAACCATGATTTTGGCGGTTGGCAGCTGATACACAAAGTGATCCAGAAGAAAGAAACTATGGAAAAAGTAAAATGAAAAACAAATGATTGTAGTCCACTGGAAATAAAAGGGGGAAATTGTCAAAAAAATCTGGCACTCATGAGAAGCCAGATAGGCTCCAATGCAAACAGGACTTTTATAAGTATCCATTAGCCATTACTACCATGGACCATGACTCCATAAAAATGTGTACATACTTACAAATATCCCTCCCCAAAAGGGGTAACCTGCAACCCGAGAAAAGGTGGGGATGGAGTCACGATAACGTGAAGAAACCCAGATAGCCTCAAAGCTGATGTGGATCAACCCAATCAATATTTGGACAGCCTGTGGAAAGAAAACACACAAAGTAAGATAACTTTTTTCGCTGAATCTGAGAAAAACATTATTTGTTAGCATCCTAGGAAAGGCATCACTTTATATCCATCTTAGAAAAGTCCTTTAAAGGTGTTGGGGCTTTTCAGCTTCCAGTGCAGGTGTTGACCCAAGGCCTGGTTTCCTATGGTGAAAAATCCAAATGGGGAGAAGGGACAGTTTGAGACCCATTGTCACTATGTACCAGACATTTACTCCAGATTATGATCTAGTTTAACTTCACTGGGACTGCTTTTGCCAGGAAGATGGTCTGTAAGAATATCAAGATAGATATTCAAGACAAAAATGACACCTCTCACTACAGACTCCTCTGCAGGAGGATGTTGATCAAGGTCATAAGCCCAAAGTGACTTCAACCGACTTGGACTTCAGCCAATCCATGACCAGTTTCTTCTGGAGAAATGCCCAACAGTTTCACTTCTCAGAGGGAAGGAAGAAAAAGATCTGGCTGAAACCTTGGCTGAGCTCCACTTTCTCAGTTAAAGAGCAAAGCAAAAGAAATTCATATCGGAGTCAGAACGTTTTGTAGAAACCCAAATGAAACCACCAGGAAGAAGAGAGGTTTCTGGAGTACATTCCAGTACCAGACAACAGCCAAGCCAAGTTCCAGAATTTCAACATGGGGCTCTCGGGTCTCTATATAGCTCTAAAACCTTAATGGATTCAAGCAGGAACATAGCAATTCATGCCTACCCCAAGTACTTTGGGCTCAGCCTTGAAGAATCTCTCCAAAGGACTCTTTTGTGGGACTTGTTGAGGAGCATTGGTGGGAATTTGCTGAGCTCCATACTGGGGATATGGAGTTGCTCCAGATGTCTGAAGAGCAACACTGGACAATCCAGGAGCCATTTGAATTATGTTGGCTCCATTAGAGGGGATGAAAACTGTAGTTCCACTGGCCATTCTTGCTGGAAGTGATGCCACAGCTAAGTTACCTGCAAACAAACAAGTGAGGAAAAGTTAATGTCTTAAAATCAAGGAGGAAAATTCTGGCCCTTCTCCTTAATGTCACTTTGAGAGATAATATTTGCTGCAGTAAAACTGAAGAAGGCTTCAGGGAGCAGGATAGTAAACAAAAAATACAACTTTCTCAGGGATAGAAATCCGTTCTTTCCCTACCTTTCAGCCAGAACCAAAGAAGCTTCTTGCCTTTTGAAAAGCATCTTTGGGACAACCATGACCTGGATGATTTTGAATCTCCATGGACATAAGTTGAGAAAAAGTTAATGGAGAATATGGAGATGATTTTTCAATGCAAAAGGTCTCTTTCTGATCTTAGCACCATCTCAGACCCCCCCCCAGTTAAATGGCATTTCCATTTGGGCAAAGTTTCCTGACTGATACTGGCAGATGGATTAAAGGCATCAGGCATGGATGATTGAGTGCATCTTCCAGGAAGGTCATACTCATTGGGAGAAAACAAGTTACTGTGAAGAACACAAGAGCAGGGATTTGTATCCCAACCCAACTTTGCTTCACGGATGAGATGAGGTTTCTTATCAGAACTCAACTTGACCCTCTGTCTGGGTTTCCTAACAAAACTCCAGACAACCCCAGAAAAAAGTGAAGCGATACAGTAAAGTCCCAACTACCATCGACATCTAATATTCCTCCGGATTTTTAAAACTCTGACCCAATGAATTAATTTGTACAGATCTTAAGAGGAAGCTTCTTCCTTCTTGAGTTGTATTAATTGGAAGCCAAAGTGGCTGTAGGGGAGAAGCGGCAGCCATGGATGGACCGCATATTAATTCCGTATTAATTTTTAAACAAGTAATCAGAATATACTCACGATCACCGCTCAAGACGAGAAACACCAAAGCCTCAGAGGAAAGAAACATACCTTAAAAGGAACAAGTGGAGGGCGGGGCTCGTCCACCTACTAAAAGGAGGGGTTTGCTCACCTTGATCGAGGACTCCAGAAAAAACATCTTTCTTGCCCCTTTAACTCTTGCAACAAATAACAGTTTGGGGCCAGGAACCTTTTGCTTGTTCATCTCTTTCGCTTCTCTCCTTCTCCCAAAGTAACCAAGTCCCGCGCTTGGTGGGACTCGTTTTCAACCCCTCGGAGATTTCCACAACCTTTGCAGGAGTCGCCAGAAATAAAAACAAAAGGACGCGCATTGCGATCACAGCCTCCCCGTCTGTCTCACACACACGCACACCTAGCTCTTTAAGTGGCCTCGTCTAGCGGAGAGGATTTTTTCCTCTCCTTTCTCTCCACTATGCTTCTTACAGCTTTTGGTTTCCTCTTTTAGGCGTTTGAACAGGCAAAAACGCAATGGCGTGAAGAGACTCGATCCCAGCCTCCGATTGAGCTCCTTGTGAAACTCTCCCTGGAAAAACTTCTAAGCACCTCAGAGGCGTCCTTAGTATAGTTATACATTTATCTTTATATAAGATCATTTATAACAGAATTCGTCTTCATTGATGAGATAAACTTCTGCTTGCTGAGGAGTCTCCAATTCCTTCACTATGTAAAGGAAGCGGGAGCTCCGGGAAAAACTCCCAATTGTTCCCTCTAACCTGGGTGCGAGGAGGAGGAGGGTTCTGAAAGAGGGCTTGAGTAGCTAATCTAGCTATCATTCAACCTTAGTGATCTTGGAATAACCACCGTGTCTGTCCATTGCAAAAACTAATGGCAGATCACTTCATGGATTACAGGATAAATGCCCAGATGTCATCTGTCCCTGCATTAGAAGCTTCAATGGAAGCTAAAATTAACATAGATGGTGAGAGAGTGACAGTTTTCGCTAAGCTCTCATTCAAGTTGATTGACTGAACCAAATTACTTCTTTGGGCTATATCCTGAGCAGGTTTCATGTCCTTTCCTTCATGCAGTGCTGTCTCTACAGAGGTCCTGATCTACTGCTTTTTTTGACTCTGATAGAGGAACCACTGAGCAGAAACCTGGTCTCAAGGAATGCCTCACAAGGTGACCTGCCCATTGGGCCTTTTCTCCTCTATCCAGGGCTGGCAGAAAGGTCATTGTGGAGAGGGCTTAACCTATCACTATCACAGCCTCAAAAATGGTAGAGAAAGCAGTAAAGAACTCCCTTCCTAGAGTGACCTGCCTGTCAGTCAGACAGAACGGAGCCAACCACAGAGCAGCTGGCCTGCTGAGAAACTAAAACTGATCTGACAGAAAAAGCCCTGCAGCTGACTGGATGTTAATTATAGCTGCTCCAATGCCAACATATGAGCTCAAGATGATAGCTGTGGGTACTAGCAATACCCAATACAGTAGCTGCAATGAGTTTGTGGACACCTGTGTCATTACAGGACATTTTAACAAGTGGTGGCCAGTTATGGTTGATGACCATTTTAACAAAAGCCCCCCCCCCCCCTGATTCCCCAGGAAAGCTTTTCTGCCAACAATCGCTCTATTTACTCAAATTCGGGGGGGGGGGGATAAAATAAATAATTAAAAAATAAAAAGTGACACATGGAAATTCAATTGCCACAAATCCAGAAGTAAAGACCATATAAGGCTCAGAAAAAGTTTTATGCAGCATAGAGACATACATGCGCTATAGAACATAGGATTATTTCTACTCTATTCATCTCAACTCTTCACCTTCTTTGAGTTAGTGTTTTGTTTCAAGGACAGGTGTTGATTCTCACATAAAGAAATACTACAGTAGATGGGTGGGTGGCGGAATGAAATGAGTTGTGTTTTTTTTAATCCCCAGATAGTATTAAATGGCTCAGATTGTAAACAAGAAAGCAGCAACTGGAGAAGTACAGAATAAGGACTGGGTTAAGGGCTGTGATAGGATCACTGCCTCGGTGCCTGGATCCCCAACTCTGTGGAGGAAGGGCTTCTCTTAGTAAAGCAGTCCTCACTATGTCTATGTGAAGAGTGCAGGTGGCTGAAACAGACGAGTAATCCTGATCAGGGAATGGCCCAAGTTGGAAAAAGGAGAGAATCAATCAATGGCAAGAAAATGAGAGCAGCTCTTTGGACCTGAAGGGAACACAAACTCCATGTTTTGAATTCTAAGGCAGAGGGCTTCCACCATTTTTGCGCTTCAGAGACACATCATTGCCTTTCAGGCACATTGCAGTATAACAAGCCCCCAAATTGTGAGAAATTTGGGGGGTCGTATTGTGAGAAATATATCCCTGATATTTTCTATAAATGTAATAAAAACAACACAAAGAGATTATTGGCAACAAAAAGCTTTATTAATCGATAAAAAGATCTTATCGATAACTACCATGTGCATGATAGGATTCTCAAAAGGAGAGAATATCTAAGCAATACACAAGTGGGACTTAAATACAGAAGTCGAAGTCTCGTGAGTATTATCAAAGTGCATCATAATACAATTACAAAAATACATTTGCATGATCGATAACAATACTTGGCAATATTGACAATAGAGTTGGGATTAATTAGGTAAACACCCAAAAATAACATTCCCTAAAATATTTCTGGGAACTGCAGGTGAATTTCTGTAGCATGTGTGTCCGAACATATGTATGACATTTCAGAATATCCCCCCCCCCTTTTTTTATTTCCTTCTTTCCCAGAATTAAACAATGGCTAGATAATTACTGGCTTCCTGAAAAACATTTCTGTTTCATAGGAAACTTCCAAGTTCCATTAAACTATTTCTAGTTGAGTCATTGCAACCTTTAACTTTTTAACTTTAATTTTTCCAGAGTAGCAAGCTAGATAGATGTATAGTTTATTCAAAATGAAATCTAACAGGGTCTTTCTTTACCCAAATAACTTAGGGTTTTATCCCTATTTCCACAACTAATAAACCATCCAAATATTTTTAAAAGCTCAATTTTGTAGGGCCACAAAGGAAATGAAAGAATGAGGGATTATAACAATGTAATATGTGGCTTCCCAAGTTAAGAGGAGGAGGAGGAGGAGGAGGAGGAGGAGGAGGAGGAGGAGGAGGAGGAGGAGGAGGAGGAGGAGGAGGAGGAGGAGGAGGAGGAGGAGCCTAGACGTCAACAGAATATAGGCAAGGAAGTGGCTTCATAGTTGGTCAGGGAGAGACACAAAACTATCTAGAGTTTCAATTTCAGATGAGATAAAGCCACTCCGGTATGTTTGAAGAACACTGGATTTGGCAGAGACTCCTGATTATAAAGAGAAACTGCAAATGAGGAAAGAGGCATTATAAATAACTGGTCAGGTTCCTGTTTTACATGTACAGCAATAGCATTTAGACTTATATAGCGCTTCATAGTGATTTTACAGCCCTATCTAAGCAGTTTACCAATGTCAGCCTATTGCCCCCAACAATCTGGCTCCTCATTTTACCCACCTCAGAATGATAGAAGGCTGAGTCAGTCAACCTTGAGTCAGTGAGAGTTGAACTGTCGAACTGCAGGTAGCAGACAGCTGAAGTAGCCTGCAGTATTGTACTTAACCACTGCGCCACCTCGGCTCTAATGTATACATTTTGTGTACTCTATGTGTACATTTTACAACAATGGATTTATTCTCAGTTCATTAAAAAAGAGGGTGAAAATGATGCCTACTTATTGGATCTGAACTATAAATACGGTATATCAGCATCTCACAAGGCAGGTAAACAATGGATTCTACTCTGGAAAATGAAAAAATGTAAGTTTCAAACAGTGGAAATGAACCACATATTTCAGCCTTATAGATTTGTTTTGTTTTTGTTTGCTGTACTTTTGTCTTCTTTCTTTTCTTTTTAATATATTTTTATTATTTTTACATTTAAAACAATGCAGAAGTCAAATATAATTCACATTATATACAGCTAGTCTCAACCATTAACAATTAGCCTACTTGGTGTATTATCTATCCTTCTGTCCAATCACAATATATACAGTTTGTTCCAGTCTTGTCACCTTGTCTTACACCAATCATAAAATCTGTTCCAGATTTCAAAATATTCTGATTCCCCTTTATTTTTAAGTTCAAGAGTGAGCCTATCTGCTTCGACACAGGCCAACACTTTTCTGATTATATCTAGCTCTGATGGTGTATTTTCTTTTTTCCAATATTGTGCATAAGTTATGCGCACTGCAATTAGTACATGTATAATTAGATAAAGTGTATCTTTCTTAAACCCCTCCCGTATTATACCTAGGATAAAATTTCTGGTTTAAACAAGATTTGGTCTCCCACTATTTCTTCTAACCATGATTGAATCATTTTCCAATATTTTTTTGCCTCATTGCACGTCCACCACTTATGATAAAAAGTGCCTGGTGTTTTTTTGTCTTCTTTCTTTTATATCACTTACTGAATGGTGTGTTAATGTTGGTGCCAACTAAAAGTAAAAAGGAAAAGGGGGCAAAAACTAAATTTTGCACCTGGTTCTGTTGTTGACATAAATGCCAACTTTGTTGATACCTGGTGACCTTTTGATTTTCCAAGGAGCCACAGCTTTTGTTAAAGGATACATAGGGGCATAAGGATAATGCAATTTATAAAGGTATGGTCTTTAATAGGCATAAAACAAGCCCTATATGGAATTTGGTGGGAATTGGTTCCACACACTGTATGTGGGTATAGAAGAGTGCTGAACGGTAACACCTGGTATCAAAGATGCAAGGTCCATTTATGAACTGTTTCTGCCCTTAAAACAATCAAGTGGAAGAGAATTGCAGTTCAAAATGGCAGATAGTGATCCTACTCCACAGAGTACTATAAACACCAAGTTGGGAAAGGCAGAATCAGTTAATTTCCCCAAACCAAAGCAAAACCATAAAATACACTTTATCATCTGCACTCCTATAAGATACTGTGCAGCTGAAATTTGCTACTTTTTTCCATGGTGGGGATTTTAATCAAGTCTGTCAAAAGTCTGTTATCCCTAAGTTTGTGCAGTATATGCAGTGTACCACCAGAAGCAAGAATACTCTAGACCTGTGATGGCAAACCTACGGCACGTGAGGCATTGCCCTGTCAGCTCCAGCGTGCACTGGCCAGCTGACATTGGACTTCTTCTGAGGCCATTTTTTGTGCTCCAGAGCCTCCAGGAGGCTTGATGAAGGCTCTGGAGGGCAAGAAACGGCCCTACGAGCAAACTGGAAGTCCATTCTTGAACTTCCAGTTTGCCCGTAGGGCTGGTTTTTCACACTCCAGAGGCTTCAGGGAAGCTTCTGAAGAGGGCTGTTTTCGCCCTCCCCAGGCTCCTAGAAAGCCTCTGGAGCCTGGGGAAGGCAAAAAAAGCTCGCAAAAACCTGGGGGGGGGGGCACTGGTCACACATGAATGCATGCTGGGGTTAGCATTATGGGTGTGGCATACCCCCACACGACCCCCCTGTGCTCCCTCCTCTTTTGGCACACAAGCCACAAAAGGTTAGCCATCACTGCTCTAGACTATATGTACTCAAACTTAAGACAGGCATATAGAGCAATCCCCCTCTCCCATCTGGGTACGTCTGACCACATCTCTCTGCTACTGTGTCCAAAGTATATCCTCTTTAGGAAAAGGATATGGTCAGTCTTGAAAACTGTCAAAATCTGGCCGGAGGGAGCACTCTGACAGTTGCAGGACTGCTTTGAAACTACTGAGTGGAGCATATTTGAACATTTGGAGCTGCAATAATTCAACTGACGCTGTAATCTCATACATTAAAACATGCACAGACAATGTAACAGTGAATAAGCGCATCAGAGTTTACAGTAATCGTAAATCCTGGATGTCAGTAGAGGTACAATCACTTCTGAGAATTCCACCTTCAAGTCAGGAAACGAAGACAAATACAATGAAGCCAGGGCAAACTTGAGAAGAGGCATTAAGGCGGCCTAATGGAAATACAAACAAAAGGTAGAGAAGCATCTGGAAGATAATAATTCAAGACATGTGTGGCAGGGGCTACAACACCTAACCAACTATAAGGGCAACATGAAAAAAATAGCCAATGCTAATGCCCTGCTAGTAGAGGAGCTAAGTAGCTTCTTTGCCTGCTTTGAAGTCAAAAGACTGGTCTCCGTAGCTGTAGCCCAAAGGCCCTCTAACCTCCAGCTACTCACCCTGGATGAACATCAAGTGAGAGCTGTGCTGAAGGCTATAAATCCGAACAAAGCTGCAGGTCCAGATGGGGTGCTGGGAAAAATGCACAAGAAACCATTGTTGCCCTCTAAAACCACTGGATGACATCACCAGGTCTCGCTGCTTTAGCAGAGTAAGGAAGATACTCAGAGATGATTCATACCCTGGTCAGTGTCTCTTTGCACTTCTACCATCGGGTAGAAGACATCAAAGTATAGCCAGCTGAACAAAGAGGTTTAAAAATAGTTTCCATCCTTGGGCTATGAGACTTTTAAATGTAACCACAATCACTCCATGCACACTCTAGTTTTTTTCTTTTTCTTTCTTTTTCCGTTTCTGTTATAATTTTGCACCAGTGAGGCTAAAACCAATTTCGTTGTATTTATTTTGTACAATGACAATAAAGCTTATCCTGTGATGCCTTCAGCATTCAACCTTTTACATTTTAAATACTTAATGCATTCAAATCTGGATAAGACATACCAGGTCTAAATCTCTCTTTCCTCTAATCCCTAAAATATCCTGTTTGACATGATGATGAAATGTATTGAAAAGCTTCTTATCTTTCTGAATCCTTGAAAACCTTCTCCAGAAATCAAGACCATCTGAACAGTTGCTGTAGCATCTGAAACTGCTCTGAGACATACCATTTTCTAACTTTCCTAAGGTAGCTTCCTTCTCCCAATTTCATGAGGAAAAACAGACACACTCTTGGTAGAAAATTTAAACAGGATTCCTCCCCAAAGTTTGGGAGAGGGGATAGAGCAGCAGAAGGATTTTCTTCCTTGGAACAAGAGTCCCAAGATGGCTACCTGGAGTTGGCTGTGGTGCTTTGGCTGTCTTTCAGCATATGCTTGAATCACTTAAGCACAAGCAACATCAGGGGTGGGTGCTCTGTGTTGATTTATAAACTAGTTCTTTCTTTGACAATTTTATTGCAGCCCAAAGAGCACACCTTTGCCCATCCCTGATGCCATTCAATGACATTTCCTGCCAGTGAAACAGCAGAAAAGATCTGCCCTCATTTACTTTGAACAATTACAAGCTATGCAACCAATGTTCTTTTGGTGACTCATCTCATCTTTTGCTTAGATCTAGGTTTACTCTCTTTTTTCCTCAAACAGTGTTCACTTTCCACTTCGTGGAGGTCATTAGTTTGTGTAATTAATCATTTCAAAGAAAACATTGTAAGAAGCTTCCGCTGCCTGGTTCCCAGAGCTGCACTTGGACTTCTGGATCTTCTATCTCTCATTCTAAGGCCCTGATCAGTGGCAAGATTAATTCCCGTAGTAAATGAAAATTTCATTTTCATTTACAGAAAATGAAAAGAAACTGAATGGCCACCAACTCAGGTCCAAACTAAGGGAACAATAGAGGTTTAGGGGGCAGCTCCCTAAATTATGTCCAGAGGCATTGAGTTTACCTTGATGAAGCCAAGTTCATTTTTTTCTTTAAATCTGTTTAAGTCTGGATAAGCCCATATATGGGAGTCTTATGTTTTCCTGTGCAACAGTCCCACAGTCCTCCTTCAAATTAGGCAAAACATTAGTTCCCTATGGAAGCATTTGATGATTATTTATATGATGCCAAAAGAATTTATATATATATACCATTTGCTGTGGTGGCACAGTGGTTAGAATGCAGTACTGCAGGCTACTCCTGCTGACTGTCAGAAATTTGGTAGTTTGAATCTCACCAGGCTCAAGTTTGACTCCACTTTCCATCCTTCCGAGGTCTGTAAAATGAGGACCCAGATTGTTGGGAGCAATATGCTCTGTAAACCACTTAGAGAGGGATGTAAAGCATCTAAGTGCTATTGCTATTCCTCAAATAGTATATGAAAAGATCAGGCAGAAGGAGTGGGAGTTAAATGAGTCATCAGCAGGGCCGGATTTAGATGAAAAGAGGCCCTAGGCTATTCCACTTATGGGGCCCTTTCACCTCCCATTTTTAAGTTTGTAAATTACATGAGAGACAATAAAATACATCATTACTGTGATATAGATCAACATATATCAATATATATAGCTGGCCTCCCGACGAAGGGCGGCTCAGCCCTGCGGCAAAGGCAGCAAGGCCAGCCACCTCCCCTGCTGTGCTCAGCTGCCCGGCTCGGCCCCCTCGCCCTCACCTGCCTGGCCGCTGGTGGGCTCCGCGTCGACAGGGCGGCTACTGGGAGCGGCCGCGCCTCTCGCCCGACCGCTGGTGCCGGGAACGTGGGCGGTCTCCTCAACTGCCACGGGGCTGGAACAATCTTAACCAATACATTTTTATGTTTGTTTATTAGTCATATGCGTAGAATTTCTCCTTATTTTCGGTTCAGTGTTTTAGTGTTCACTGTTTTTAGAATAGTGTAATTTTAATTTTGCTAACAATTTGAATGTAGGCCCCTCTTGATCTTGAGGCCCTAGGCTGAAGCCTAGTTAGCCTATAGGAAAATCCGGCCCTGGTCATCAGGCTAGAGTTGTTACATTCCCACAAATGCTCCAAATCCTCTTAAATTCCATTGACTCTTTTAATTTAACATATAGTCCTAATTCTTTGCACCTGACAAATAGAGGGTACCAACAGAGGGTATGCTTACCAAAGGTCTGATTATATTTTAAGTAGCATTGCAAAACAACCCAATTATGATAGCATCTAATATTTGATGAAATTCTTGAGAATACTAAATCCTCCTACAGGCTTGCAATAACAACCCTCAACATCCCATCTGCCAGAATCTGGTTTGACTGCTGGATTGCAGAAACAAGTCCATGTGATTTTTCTAGGCAATATTCTCAGAAGTGGCTTGTCACTGATTAATCCAAAAATATATTCCTAATTTTCCTGTTTATTTCATCTTCAAGTACATTTATTTATTCAGAATAAATTGGAAAACTACATTGTTCTCTATGACTTGTGTGGTGAAGGGAAAACAGCAGTCTCCTTGTAAGCTACAGAACCAGATATGAGTGCCTGCAAACTCAATGCCTGTTAAGCATGAGACTTCCATTTGTTTGAGAGGAAAACATCTCTTTCCATGAATAGCAAGTTTCAGCAGTATACACTAGGTTACACCCCCCTGTAATTAACAAAAGAAGGCTAGTCCTCTTCTGATGAAGCCATTGTCTTTGGAAGCCTTAGTGCTTATACTACAGGTGTCTCTTGCTTTGTCTCAGGAGAGATGGAGGAGCTACTTGTGGTGCATTCTTCTATTTTCTATCCGTGGAAGATTTCAGACTATACGCACTGAGTACACTACAATGTGGCCCTAATCTGTCATTTTGGTAACTTGATAGATGGCTAAATTTTATATCAGATACAGTAAATCAACCCCACCCAATCTTCACTTTAAAGAGGGAATTTCTGATTGTCTTTTGTGCCAGACACTGGTACCTGCCGGAAGAGGAAATGAAGTTGGGGAAATGCATGAATGACTGTGCTTAAATTATCCCATGTGAAATCTAGAAGAACATGCTGACTACATTCCTAAGACAGGCTAGGCCTCAGGTGTTGAATCAATGCAGTTAAGGATGGGATGCATTTCTCCCAATTCAAGAAATGAATGAGCATATAAATGTGGTTGTGAGAAAACCTATTCTAATGTTCAAACTACGGGTAGAGACTGAGAGAAAGGTAAGCATATGTTTCTTCCATAAGTATTTTGCCTTTCCCACAAACAAATTTTCTTATGCTTGACCAGTAATTACATTTACCATATTTTTGGAGTATAAGATGCACCGGAGTATAAGACGCACCAAGGTTTTGAAGGGGCAAATTTAAAAAAACAAAAGGTTTTTGCACTCTGCAAACCTCCCCAAAACGGCCCATTTTTTGTGAAAACAGGCTGGTTTTTTTTTTCCAAAAAAAAGGCATGAATAGCTTTTAGGGGACTTGCAGAGTGCTCCTGGGGGGTGGGCCCCCTAAAAAATGAGCAGAAAAGGACCCATTTTCATGAAAACAGGACTGTTTTTTTGTCAAAAATTGCATGCATAGCCTTTAGGAGGCTTATTGAGTACTCCTGGGAGCTGAGGGGGGGGGCAGAATTGAGCAAAAAAGGTCTGTTTTTCACTCATTTCTGCCCTTCCCAGCCCCCAGGAGCTCTCTGAAAGTCTTCTATAGGCTTTGCACGGCCATTTTGGTGATGGGGCGGGGCTTCAGGAGGCAAAAAAATGCTGTATTCAGTGTATAAGACGCATCCAGAATTTCAGCCTCTTTTTTAAGGGAAAAAGGTGTGTCTTATACTCCAAAAAATACAGTAGATTCTGTCTACCTATTTTTCTTTTCTTTTCTTTTCTTGTGTATAATAACTTTGAGGATGTAATTATACAGGAAAAGATGAAGGAAGATGCATTCATGGCAAATAATCAGCTATTAAAAGAAGTGAGTTTGGAGATTTCGAGGACATGCTGCCTCTCTCCACTGAAGAAAGAAGGAAGGAAGGAGGGAAGGAGGGAAGGAGGGAAGGAGGGAAGGAGGGAAGGAGGGAAGGAGGGAAGGAGGGAAGGAGGGAAGGAAGGAGGGAGGGAGGAAGGAAGGAAGGAGGAAGGAAGGAAGGCTCTCACTAGAGAGTAGTGGTTAATTTCTGAATCTGCAATCTAATTTGAATAAATAATATGTCAGTGCCATTATTTTGTTTGCTGTTAATCTCCCCCAGACTTTCTTGAAGGCTGCCTTCACATCTTTGTTGCGTAAACTGTAAATCAAAGGATTGACCAGTGGGTTGACAACTGTATAGAACAATGCATTTACCTTGTCCCAATTGGGTGCATGTTGAGAGTTGGATCTGGAATACATGATGAGAATGGAGCCATAGAAGAGAGTGACTGAGACCAGGTGAGCTGAACAAGTGAAGAAAGCTTTGCGTCTCCCTTCAGCAGAGCGAATGCGGATTATGGCTGCCCCAATACCAATGTAGGAGCTCACAATGATAGCTGTGGTTACTAGCAAATTACAACCAATGGTAGCTTTCAGGATGAGTTCATGCACTTGTGTGTTATCACAAGCCATCTTCACAAGTGGTAGTACATCACAAAAGTAGTGGTTTATGATATTACTACCACAGAAGCGTAGGCGGAAGGTGTTACCACTGTGTACAATTGAATTGGCAAAGCCGGCTACATAAGACCCCACCACTAGCTGAACACAGAGCTTCTTGGGCATGGCAGTGGCATAAAGGAGTGGGTTGCATATGGCCACAAAGCGGTCATAGGCCATGAAGGCCAATAGGAAGCATTCACTGAAGGTTAATCCAGCAGAGAAGAAGAACTGGGCTGCACAACCAGCAAGGGACATGTGGTTGTTTGTGGACACACAGTCAGACAAGATCCGAGGAGTGTAGACTGTGGAGTACCAGACATCCAGGAAGGAAAGGCTGCCAACAAAGAAGTACATGGGTGTGTGCAAACGGGAGTCCAGGTAGATTAAGGACATGAGACCAAGGTTCCCAATCAGTGTTAGGGTATAGGAGGCCAAGAACAGCACAAAGAAGATTATGCGTAGAAATGGATCTGTTGTAAAACCAACCAAGACAAATTCAGTGACCAGGGTCCAATTGCCTTCCACTTCCATCATTTTCAGAAGTGCAACCTGTTTATAGTTGAAAGAGAAGTAAGTTTTGGCAGTTTTCAGTCCCACAACAAAAAAAATGCATGTTATGATTTTGAAGAAACCCTCTGACATATTCCATATGCTGTTGCTAATTGTGCTGCAAACTGGTTTTGCTTGTAGTTTCTGGAACATTCCATAAATAAGTGCCCAATATTTAAAATCAATTGAATGTACTACACGGTTTTTCCTCACCTTATCTGACTGAGTTTTGTGATGAGTATAGGCAACATTTGTCATCTAGAAAAATGCTACAGAGGATGGGTGGCTAGGGAAATGAAATTTAGCATGTTTTAAGAAACTTAAATGGCTCAGATTGTAAACAAGAGAAGCAGCAACTGGGGAGGTGCAGAGAAGGGAAATAGTTGAGGGCTGTGATAGGATCTCTTCCTCAGTGCCTGGATCCCCAACTCTGGTGAGGAAGGGCTTCTCTTAGTGAAGCAGTCCTCACTATGTCTGTGTGAAGAGTGCAGGTGGCTGAAACAGACGAGTAATCCTGATTAGGGTATGACCCAAGTTGGAGAAAGGAAGGAATGAATCAAGGGCAAGAAAATGAGAGCAGCCCTTTGGACCTGAAGTGAATACAAACTCCATGTTTTGCATTCTAAGGCAGAGGGCTTCCACCATTTTTGTGCTTCAGAGACACATCGCTGCCTTTCAAGCACATCACAGTGTTATAAAATCACTTTTAAATCTCAAATTAAGACAAAATCATCCAATGTAGCTGATCAGGGTGGGATGGAGAAGGAGGCTTCTTGTTGACTTGGAAATAGCAAAGCCTAAGAATTAAGAATTAAGAACTAAGCCTAAGAATTCATTGCTGGGAGGGGAAGCATAAAACTTGGTTAAATCCACTTATCTGAGGGGGGATGTGATGAGGGAAGAGGGGGTTTGGCAGGCCATCCACAGCTGACACAAAGTGCCAATGGGGAAAAAGATGCCGAAATACCTGATGAGTTCCAAAGGGCCCGTTTTGCACATATGAATTTTACAACGATGGGTGGAATTTCAGTCTGAAAGAAAGAAAGGAGGGAAATGTTGTACAGGTAGTCCTTGACTTACAACAGTTAATTTAGTGACAACTCAAACTTATAACTGCACTGAAAAGAATGATGTACTAATGTTTTTTTACACTTATGACCATTGCAAAATCATATGATCAAAATTTAGATGCTTGACAACTGACTAATATTCCTATTGTCCTGGGGTCATGTGATCACATTTTGAGATCTTCTAACAAGTAAAGCTAATGAAGAAGCCAGATTCACTTAACAACCATGTTACTAACCTAACAGTGCAGTTATTCTCTTGACAACTGTAACAAGGAAGATCATAAAATGGTGGTGGGGAACTCACCTAACAAATGTCTCACTTAGCAACAAATATTTTGGACTCAATCGTGGTCAAAAGTTGAGGACTACCTGTATAACTCTTAGATCTTAAATATACTTATATCATCATCTCACAAGACAAGTCAAAATTAGACTTTATTCTGGAATAATGCACAATTTGTAACAAGGGAATAAAATTGCACCTGTTCAGCTGTATAACTTTAGCCTTTAGGAGAAGAGCAAAAAGGTTCAAAATTGCCTCAATTGTTGCAAAAACAAATGAAGATCATGCACTGTGACAACAAACCACCAGACCTTTGCCCTAGAATTGACAAGGAATATACATACATACATACATACATACATACATACATACATACATACATACATACATACATACATACATACATACATATATATATATATATATATATATATATATATATATATATAAAGTCACAACCCCTGGTATGCCCAAATATGGGAGGAAGATCACTACTAAGTGATCTAAGTGAACTAAGAGGCAATAGAGCACAGGTTCGATTCCCAG
This sequence comes from Thamnophis sirtalis, assembly GCF_051295495.1. Classification (NCBI taxonomy): domain Eukaryota; kingdom Metazoa; phylum Chordata; class Lepidosauria; order Squamata; family Natricidae; genus Thamnophis; species Thamnophis sirtalis. The sequence continues at coordinate 67,105,644 of NW_028261381.1, read as the reverse complement.
CAAGGGTATGGCTAGCTGATGAGAGCTAAATAGCTTGAAATAGATCTATACTAGTCTCCCTTTATTTATTTATCAGCACAAATATAACATATATATATATATGTATGTATATATATTTAAAGTAAATATATATTTACTATGAATATAAATTCATAGTAAAGACTTTGCAATGCATTCTGATAGTGTCGGGATCTGCATAAATGAATCTGCATTTATCAGATTCTTACTTCATTTTATCTGCTGAGTTAAATTCTTTCCAATAGGCTCAAAGCAGTGCAGCTGGTTCCTCTAAATATATGTTCACTCCAGCTTTGTACGGTAGGACAGAGTAAGAGAAAGTGACAAGTCAATCAGTGAACTTTAAAATGGAGTAAAATCTGTAAGTGGCAATTTATTCCATGCCATGTACATTCAATGGAACTCTCAGATTGGAAGGAATCACCACATCCAGCATCTTCATTGAGAGGGGATTTTTTCCCCCATATATCCATAATTATCCAAGGAGTTTGCATTCACAAAGCTCCGAACTTGCATTAAATTTGTATGTGAAAATGTTTTCAGCCTTGCTTTTTGGTTCAGGACTTTCCTCCTCTAAATCTGCTTTGAGAACCTTAATCTTGAATTCAACCATATCACCATTGTTTTGTCATCAAACATCCTTTATTTTATTCACTACATCACCATTATTCATGACATTTGTTTCTTCATGTTTATCTACTTCATAAGCAACAGATATATCATAAGCAAAAAAATTATGTTCTTCTACTCTTAGAGAAACAAATACTTCAACCAAAAAGTCTTAACCTGGTTTCCCCCTTCCCCAATATATTGGAGCCAGTTCCCACAATCTCATCCAGAGCAGTCTACAAGCCAAAGTGACCAAATGTGCAACATATCTGGATGGGAAAGGCAGACTTCATTGATTTGCTCCTGAAATGGCTCCATCTGTTGCTTATGGGGGGAAATTAAAAGTGTATCTAAACAGTTCATGTTTTGTTCATGTTTGTTCTCCTTTTATCTTCTTTATTTTACATAACTTATTTAATAGAGCACTAAAGCTGGAATCTTTATAAGATAGGGAGATTAATTGTACAATAAAATCGAGATTTGTGTGTTTATTTTTGTTGCTAATATTAATGTCAACTGTGTTGACATCCCCCGCTGATATTTTGGGACTCCAAGGAGTTGTGCCCTTTGTTAAAGGAAGCATAAGGGTCCACGGAAGGGCTTAGTTTATAATTTTATGTACTTCTGCAGGCATTGGCCCCATAGTGAATCCAGTATGAATAACTTCCACATATGTGGATTTACAAGAGCTTTGAAAGAGATACAAGGTTAGCGTATAAAAAATATCTGCCCTCAACACAATGAACAGGAGGGCAATTCCAAAACGTCAGAATCATGTTTTGGAAATGCTGATGACTTGGGCTGTCTGTGGAAGATGGAATTTGAACATGTAGGAGGCAACTTATTGGGAAGGACAAAATTAGCAGATTCCATAAAATCAGAGCAAATATCAACTGTCTTCTCTATCATAATACTAATAAAATAGTATTACTGTAGCAGCAATTGTACAATAGAGTAATGTATTCATTTTTGCTGATGTTAATTACTTTGTTCTGAAACACCTTCAGTATTCAACCTTTTAAAGCTTACTTGCTTAATGCATTCAAAGTCCTCAATTAGCATAAATTACCTTGAACCCAAATTCTTCCCTTCAGTGCTGTGATGTCCATAGAATCTAATACAAGGTTGCCCTCAGTGGTGGGATTCAAATAATTTAACAACCGGTTCTCTGCCCTAATGATTTCTTCCAACAACCAGTTCACCAAACTGCTCAGAAGGTTAACAACCGGTTCTCCCGAAGTGGTGCGAACTGGCTGAATCCCACCACCGGTTGCCCTTCTTTGTTGAAAAACCCATATTTCTGGACCCTTGAAATCCTTCTCCAGAAAACAAGAATTCAATATTTTTGTATCTTCTTTGAAGTTTCTATTTGTCATACAACCCTCTAGCTCTCAAGATCACGGGGTTCTAACTCAGTCTCTCTATCAAGCATCACTCTGTACAGGAAATTATAGAGAACCACCTTTAATCCAAATTGTATTTGATTGTCCCCAAAGATGAAGATTCAGAAGTCAGCTTCCACTATGCTTGTAACTACTTCTGGGGGAAATCAGAAGTTGGAAAAGTGAACACCTTGGAACGTCTTCTCTCCTCTTCTTCCTCTACAATGGACCCATTTGAGCCAGCCTCTGACAGCCTTGGCAATCAGCTGTGAGAAGAGGGGCCATGGGAGGACTAGAGTAGACCTAGTTCCTAGAATGGTAGAAGCTTAGGAGAGGAACATCTCCCTAAATTATGCCTCATGATGCCACACTTACCTGAATGAAATCAGGTACATTTTCCTGCTAAGAACCTTTGAGCAACAGATCAGCCTATATGTGAATCTTATTTTTTCCCAAATAAAATAACCTCCCTGAGATTAGGCAGTCTCAGCTCCCTACAGAAGCAGTTGCAGTAAATTTGTCCTCTTGGCAATCTGAAATGGGAATATTATTATCACACAAAGTTTTATTCCTAATTCTCCCAAGGGAGATTTTTGTTGCGTAAGAAAAAAACACTGTCCCTGTGCTAGCCAAGTTCTTCAGGTAAACAATCAACTTCTACCTTGAGAGCTCTTGGAAATTCAGCTATAAACATCACATGCCTTGGGGCCTTATCCAGAAAAAAATATGATTATTGGTAATAACAAGACTTTTATTTTTTAATGATTTTTTAAATTGTTTATTTAAACAGGTTTTACTAAACAAGTAGTAGACATGCCCGCCGGTTCCATCATTTTTATAACCACAACTTGTTAATGGAGGAAGAAGAAATAAGAAGTTTGCAATTTTGACTGTTGAAATAAATCATGCTAATTTTTAAAGGATGCACAGAAACTCCTGTGGCATATAATATTTCATTCCATAACTCTCTAATTGATGCAATTGTTTCCAGAGATACTAAATGTATCTCTGTATATAGATGTAGATGTATCTCTGTTTATGTCTGTAGATCCTAGTGCTGTCCATCTACCCAAAGATGCAATGTATGTACATTACAAAATTGCAGAAATAGGAAAATTAACACTAATTGTTGGCTTCCAATATTTAACTCTTGACAATAGGTAAGCATGATGAGATTTGTGATTCATAAAACTGAATCCAAGAGTCATAAAACTGAATCCTCCTTCATTAATTGGCAATAGCATTTTCCATAAAGATATTTTTGGAATTGATGAACAGCATGGGGGATGGGGAAGTGACCCTTTTTCCCATGCCAAATCCATCTTATTCTGTTTTATTCTATTCTACAAAGGATAATGTGAATTTCCCCCAGACGTTCTTGAAAGCTGCCTTCACATCTTTGTTGCGTAAACTGTAAATGAAAGGGTTGACCAGAGGGTTGACCACAGTATAGAACAATGAATTTGCCTTGTCCCATTTTGGAGTGTGTTGAGAGTTGGGCCTGGAGTACATGATGAGAATGGAGCCATAGAAGAGAGTGACTGAGACCAAGTGAGCTGAACAAGTGAAGAAGGCTTTGCGTCTCCCTTCCGCAGAGCGGATGCGGACTATGGCTGCCCCAATGCCAATGTAGGATCTCAGGATGACAGCTGTAGTTGCCAGCAGATTGCAACCCATCAGAGAAGACACAAAGAGATCATAGATCCCTATGTCATCACAAGCCATCTTCACAAGTGGTGCCACATCACAAAAGTAGTGATTGATGACCCTGTTTCCACAAAAGCGTAGGTGGAAGGTGTTACCAGTGAGTATAATGGCACTGGCAAACCCAGCTACGTAAGCACCTACCACAAGCCGGGTACAAAAATCCCTGGACATGGCAGGGGCATAAAGGAGTGGGTTGCAGATGGCTACAAAGCGATCATAGGCCATGAAGGCCAATAGGAAGCATTCAGTGTATGCCAAGCCAGCAGAGAAGAAGAACTGGGCTGCACAACCAGCTAGGGAAATGTGGTTGTTCTTGGACACACAGTCAAATAAGATCCGAGGAGTGTAGACCGAAGAGTACCAGATATCTAGGAAGGAAAGGTTGCCCACAAAAAAGTACATGGGAGTGTGCAAGCGGGTGTCTAGATAGATCAGGGCTATGAGACCCAGGTTCCCAGTCAGTGTTATGAAATAGGCGGCCAAGAACAGTATAAAGAAGATTATACGTAGAAATGGGTCCGTTGTAAACCCAGCCAAGACAAAATCAGTAAGCAATGTCCGATTCTTTTCCGCTTCCATCATTTTCATAAGCATAACCTGTTTACAGAGGAAAAGGAAATTAAATTGTGTAGTTTTCAGCCATGATATAAAAAATACATGCTAATATTTTGAATGATGTGATGAACAGCCAACACCTTTGCTATATTTTTGTCAATTTTGTCTCCAAATGCTTTTGCTTCTGCTTTTTTAATCTTATGTATATATTTACAGGATTCAGGTTTTACAAGTAAAGGATAGCAAAAGAGCCTCCTTGCTTTGGAACACTCCATTTATTTTCCTAGTCTTTTCTGAAAGTGGTCTCAGCATAATGAGTGCTTGATGGGCCTTGTTGGGACTTAGACAGTTAACAAGTTGGTGCTAAACAGAAACTGGTTGGAAGACCATGAAGAAAGCATGACTATGAAATTGGAGAAACCATCAAGCAACGCTTCTACATATTTCCTAATGCTCCAATTTTTTTGGGGGGGGGATGATACTTTCCATATATTTATCATTGCAGTTTTCTAAAATCCCTAGTAAACATTATGGATCAATGATGAAGGTCAAGGGGAGAGAATTTTCTTCCTAGTCAATCTTCTTTAAAGTTTGGGTCAAGAGGATACTAAATTATTTTCACTCAATTGATGCTTTTGGAAAGCTTCTCCCTGATTCCCCAGGAGGTCATTCTGCCAACAGTCCAGCTATTTACTCAAGTTATGTGACAAGAATAAAAATATGATGCTTGGGGATTCAATGTCCACACCTCCAGAAGTGAAACACCTTATTAAGAGGGGCCTATAAGATTCAGAAATGGTTTTATGAAGCAGAGACACACATACTGTAGAAAATAGGATAGATTGTACTCTCTTCAGCTCAACTCTCCACCTTCCTAGAGTTAATGTTTGGTTACAAGCACAGACATTGATTCTCATGTAAAGAATGCTACAGTACATGAGTGGGTGGGGGAATGTAACTAGTATCCCCCCCCCCAGTATTAATTGGCTCAGATTGTAAACAAGAAAGCAGCAACTGGAGAAGTACAGAATAGGGACTGGGTTAAGGGCTGTGATAGGATTTCTTCCTCAGTGCCTGGATCCCCAACTCTGCTGAGGAAGGGCTTCTCTTAATGAAGCAGTCCTCACTATGTCTGTGTGAAGAGCGCAGGTAGCTGAAACAGAGCAGTAATCCTGATCAGGGAATGGCCTAAGTTGGAGAAAGGAAAGAATCAATGAAGGGCAAGAAAATGAGAGCAGCTCTTTGGACCTGAAGGGAACACAAACTCCATGTTTTGCATTCTAAGACAAACCATTTTTGTGCTTCAGAGACACATCTCTGCCTTTCAAGCACATCCCAGTGTTATAAAATCACTTTTAAATCAATATAATAAACCATCTCAATATTTCATAAAAGCTTAATTTTGTCGGAGGAAGGAAAAGGTGATGGCTTGCAATGGCTCCACTTTATAGCATCCCAAATTAAGACAAAATCATTCAAAATTATAACTGCACTGAAAAGAATGACTTATGACCATTTTTTACACTTTTGACCATTGCAGCACCCTTAAAATCATGTGATCAAAATTCAGACACTTGACAACTGACTCATATTTAGGATGGTTCTTACTTTCCTGGGGTCATGTGATCATGTTTTAAGATCTTCTAACAAGAAAAGTCAATGAAGAAGCCAGGTTCATTTAACAACCATGTTACTAACTTAACAGTGCAGTGATTCACTTGACAACTGTGGCAAGGAAGATCATAAAATGGGGGAAAACTCATTTAACAAATGTCCCACTTAGCAACAGATATTTTGGACTCAATTATGGTCAAAAGTTGAGGACTACCTGTACAACTCTTTGGTCTTAAATATACTTATATCAGCATCTCACAAGAGAAGTCAAAATTAGACTTTTTTTCTGGAATAATATGCAATGTGTAACAAGGGAGGTAAAATGCACCTGTTCAACCGTATAACTTTAGCCTTTAGGAGAAAAGCAAAAATGCTTCAAAATTGGTCCAATTGTTTTAAATGTATTTTAAATGTAAATAAAAACAACTGAATACCATGCACTGTGACAACAGACCACCAGACCATTGCCCTAGAATTGACAAGGAAAAGATATGAATATTTCTTAAACAGAGATGCTTCTCTTCCTAAAATATTATTGCCAGCAATTCAATTGTCTAGATTCATAAAGACTTTGCAATGCATTCTGATAGTATCGGGAACTGCATAAATGAATCTGCATTTATCAGATTCTTATTTCATTTTATCTGCTGAGTTAAATTCTTTCCAATAGGCTCAAAGCAGCACAGCTAGTTCCTCTTAATATGTTTACTCCAGCTTTGTAAAGTAGGACAGAGTAAGAGAAAGTGACAAGTCAATCAGTGAATTTTAAAATGGAGTAAAATTTGAAAGTGGCAATTTATTCCATGTCATGTACATTCAACGGAACTCTCAGATTGGAAGGAATCACTGCATCCAGGATCTTCATTGAGACACGATTTTCTCCCCTATATATCCGTAATTAACTTATCCAAGGAGTTTGCATTCAGAAAACTCCGAACTTGCATCAGATTTGTATGTGAATATGCTCCTGGACTTGGTTTTCAACCTTGCTTTTTGGTTCAGGACTCTCCTCCTCTAAAATCAGAGCAAATATCAACTGTCTTCTCTATCATAATACTGATAAAATACTATTACAATAGCAGTAGTACAATAGAGTAATGTATCCATTTTTGCTGATGTTAATTACTTTGTTCTGAAACACCTTCAGTATTCAACCTTTTAAAGCTTATTTGCTTAATGCATTCAAAGTCCTCAATTAACATAAATTACCTTGAACCCAAATTCTTCCCTTCAGTACTGTGATGTCCATAGAATCTAATACAAGGTTGCCCTTCTTTGTTGAAAAACCCATATTTCTGGACCCTTGAAATCCTTCTCCAGAAAACAAGAATTCAATATTTTTGTATCTTCTTTGAAGTTTCTATTTGTCATACAACCCTCTAGCTCTCAAGATCACGGGGTTCTAACTCAGTCTCTCTATCAAGCATCACTCTGTACAGGAAATTATAGAGAACCACCTTTAATCCAAATTGTATTTGATTGTCCCCAAAGTTGAAGATTCAGAAGTCAGCTTCCACTATGCTTGTAACTGCTTCTGGGGGAAATCAGAAGTTGGAAAAGTGAACACCTTGGAATGTCTTCTCTTCTTTTCTTCCTCTACAATGGACCCATTTGAGCCAGCCTCTGACAGCCTTGGCAATCAGCTGTGAGAAGAGGGGCCATGGGAGGACTAGAGTAGACCTAGTTCTTAGAATGGTAGAAGCTTAGGAGAGGAACATCTCCCTAAATGATGCCTCATGATGCCAAACTTACCTGAATGAAGCCAAGTACATTTTCCTGCTAAGATCCTTTGAGCAACAGAACACCCTATATATGAATCTTATTTTTCCCCAAGTAAAAAAACCTCCCTCAGATTAGGCAGCCTCAGTTCCCTACAGAAGCAATTGTCCTCTTGATAATCTGAAATGGGAATATTATTATCACGCCAAAAGATTTTTTTCTTTATGCTCCCAAGGGAGTTTTATCTTGCATAAGAACAAAACAAAACACTGTCCCCTGTGCTAGCCAGGTTCTTCAGGTAAACAACTTCTACCTTGAGAGCTCTTGGAAATTCAGCTGTAAACCAGGGGTGTGTTTCAAAAACTTTTACTACTGGTTCGGTGGGCATGGCTTGATGGTGGCATGGCTTGATGGTCATGTGACTGGACAGGTGTGGCTTCATGGCCATGTGACTGGTTGGTCATGTGACTGGATGGGCACAGCTGCTTGGTCATGTGATTGTGTGGACATGGCCAACTTGACGTCACTCATGTCAAGGGTGCCTTGCCTGGCCTCTCTTCGCCTCAAAGGCCTCAATGAGCCGAGGTGGAGCAGTGGTTAGAGTGCTGTACTGCAGCCACTTCAGCTGACTGTTATTTGCAGTTCAGCGGTTCAAATCTCACTGGCTCAGGGTTGACTCAGCCTTCCATCCTTCCGAGGTGGGTAAAATGAGGACCCAGACTGTGAGGGCAATATGCTGACTCTGTAAACCGCTTAGAGAGGGCTGAAAGCCCTATGAAGCGTTATATAAGTCTAACTGCTATTGCTATTGCTAATGAGATACAATTTTTCTGTCTGTTTATTTACTACTAAACATCCAAAATATACTATTTAATCCTATGTATACAGTATATGCCATATGTGTACATACATATTACATAGCATAGAGTATAGGCACACAAAAAGATAAATTATAATATATCTAGTATATATACTCTACACACATACACACAAACTCATTTGCAATAGGTACACGATATTTGACCTAACTTCTCATATCTGGTAAAGAAGTCCATTGCACACAAAATGTTGACACTATTTTTAATTACTATTTAAACTGTGGAAATTTGGATAACACCAATAGGCATCAGAGGAAGAGGAGGAGGTGGTTAGATAGATTTGAGCCAAATATGACAAAATAATCATATGATATAGAATAGAATAGAATAGAATAGAATAGAATAGAATAGAATAGAATAGAATAGAATAGAATAGAATAGAATTCTTTATTAGCCAAGTGTGATTGAACACACAAGGAATTTGTCTTTGGTGCATATGATCTCATTATGTATAAGAAGGTTTCCCAATATAAGGTTTCCTGCTGGGGCAGGGGGTTGGAGCAGCCCTAGATTGCTGTGCTGTTTCAAAGCATCTTCTGAAGCCATGTCTCATGTCAGAGTCAGCAGTCTTTCTCTTCCCTTTCTTTCTCTCAAAGAAAAGAAAAGAAAGGTGTTCAGTTTTTAATATTTGAATATATCTTATTAATAAACATACTAGTAATAATGTATTAGAATATTTCCTTTCGCCCTCCCTCCCTCCCAGCCGAACTGGACCAAATTGGTAGGAACCCACCTCTGCTGTAAACCTCACTTGCCTTGGGGCCTTATCAAGTGATTCTGATTACCAATAATCAGAAAAAATCTGTTTATTGGTAATAACCAGTCTTTTATTTTTATTTTTTATGATCATTTAATTGTTTATTTAAACAGGTTTTACCAAACAGGGAAACAGCAAAAGAAAGTCAAAAAAGAAGACAAAAAGGTAGATATTTTTATTGCGGTTTTAGAGAAAATGTTAAATTACTGTACAAATGAAAGGAAAGAATAAGAAATTGATTTATTTGTTCGTGGTTAAATATATTATATTCTTATTTCTGATAACTCTTAATGGACTTTTGCTTAGAATTGAATGATGTAGTTTTATTATTTGTTTTCTATTTATTAATAGATAAAAGATGAGATATGGGATAAGGATATTATCACTGTTAGAGACAGTGATAATTTATATTTCTTTTTCCATTCTCTCTTTTTCTCCCCTTCTCTCTACCCACAAACACATTTTTCCTTAATTTGCATTAGTTTTTAATCTTTGTATTTTTAAACTTTAATCAAAATATTAAAATTATTATTAAAAAAGAAATACTGCAGAAGATTCTCAAATGAGGGAGCCAGACGTTATTAGCTACAATATCAGAAATGTCACATTGAGTCTGCTTCTATAGATAGACTGTGTCCAAAAGATGTTAAATCTGACCCAGAAATACTAGAACCAGAAATACTGGATAGGGTAGTTTTTAAAAATGGGTATTACAAAATAAAGAAGGCAATTAAAGTGGAATTACAAATGGCAAGTCAAGGGAATGACAAGGCAAAGAACATTTTACTGGGCATGCAAAAGATGCTGATTAAAGCTTCCAAGAAGGGGATGGGAAAGAGAAAAACTGCAAAAGGACCAAAGCCAGTGACATCTGAATGAGTTAAAGATCAGGATTTTTAGAAGTAATAGGAAGGAGTATAGAGTTGATTTGGTTGATCAAAGTTAAGATAACATTTTACAAAGTTCTGATAGCCCTTTATGAACTTTCCACTGGTACCAGGATTGAAAAGTTGATGATTTATGGATTTGCAAGTAAACAAGGGTTGGGTTATGGGAAGAAGAAGAAGCATTTGTTTGATAAAGATTGAAAGTCATTTCTTTATATGTTTTCTTTGTCTTTGGTCTTTTTTGCATTTTTCTTTCTAATTCTATTTCTGATTTTAATTTATATTAGCTTTTACCACTGTAATTAAAATATTTAATAAAATTATGAAATAAAGTATATCACAAAAAGATTATGAATAAAAATGAGTATGTTGTCTTTCTTGAGATGGAAAAGGTGGCTTATTATCTGAGATTTCAGAATATTGTAGAAGAGAAAGAGGAAGACCTGGTTGAGGTGATGATAGAGCTGCTGGCTTCCGTATGAACTATGCAGGAAGGAATAAATTACCAAAAGAGGTGCATGTGAAGAAGACACTAAGAGATGAAATACACAAAAGGACTAGAGATGAGCCTATGAAGTACAAAGGGAGAGAAATTCTGATCTTAAAACCTAGGTGCGTTAGAGAGCAGAGGAGACAGTATCAATTATTGACAGCACAACTGATTAAATATAATGTGTCATTCAGATGGCTGATACCAGTAGGAATTCTGGTTATCTGGCAAGACAAAAAAAAATTAGGGTGGATTCCTTAAATAAAGCATGAATTTTTTGAACATCCTTTTACTGCAAATGAACAGGAAAGCAGAGAGGAGATAGAAAGTAAAAGGATGAATTGCAAGTAGATGAAAAGCTTTAGATCAAGAAGAAAGAGAGAGAATGGGAAATGAGTGGGCAGAACAAGAAAGTGCAAGAACAAAAGGACAGAGAGAGAGAGAGAAGAACAATTAGAAGGGAAAGGCCTATATATAAATGAAAAGATGAATGAGAAAGCAAAGATGCTATCTGTGAACATAAATGGATTGAACTCCCCCACAAAAAGAAAAAAAAACCTTCACAAAACTACAAAGATTAAAATTGGATCTAATTTTCCTTCAAGAAATGCATATTAAAAAGCAACATGGCAATCTATTGGAATACCCCAAAACTGGAAAATTGTACTCATCACTAGCACACCAAAAGAAAAGAGGGGTGGCACAATATGTCAGAGAATCGTTAAAAACCAAGCAAATATACGCAGATGAAGAAGGGAGAATACTAATGATGGCCATGTTAATAAACTAGAAACAAACTCTCTTGACTGCAATATATGCTCAAGTAATAAGCAGGAAGATAAAAAGATAACTGAAATTGACTATGAAAATATATGTATAATAGGGGACGTCAATACAATTGTGAACGTTAAAATAGATTATAGAAGCAGCAAAAGAAGTAAAAAAAATAAGAACACTTCCAAAAACCATTTTTGAAATGACACAAGAAATAGGCCTACAGGATGTATGGAGAGAACAAAACCCAAACACAATAGACATGGTGTGGATGACGTCGGAAATGAGAGCAGATGTCCAAGAGGTAGACATAGCAATGAACATATGGGCAGACCACAACCCCATAAAAGTTACATGGAAGGGAGAAAAGAAGAAACTGAGATAGACAATGAATCCAACTATTTTAAAAGACAGAGAGTTCACATAAATGATGGAAAAAGAAATGGAATTTTTCTTTAAAGAAAACAGAAAAGAAGAAACATCACTGCAAAATGTCTGGGATACGGCATGACATTATGTATGATAAAGGAAAATGTATAATAAAAAATATATTTGTTAAAAAATGAGTATGTTGTAAACCCATCCGATATGTGCAAACGATGTTTGATTGCCCTCCCCTTTCATCCTTTTCATAATCACAATCTGTTTATAGGGAAAGAAGAAGAAAGATATTTGCAGTTTTCAGTACTAAAAGAAATAATACATGCTAATATTTTAAAGAATGCACTGAAACTCCTGTGGCGCATAGTATTTCATTCCATAACTTTCTAATAGATGCAATGGTTTCCAGAGATATTAGAGTTCTATTACATGTAGGCCCTAATGCTGTCCATCCACCCAATAGGAAAATTAATACTAATTCTTGGCTTCCAGTATTTAATACTTGACAATAGGAAAGCATAATGATATCGCTCCAGATTCCGAAAACTTAATCTGCCTTCATGAATTGGCAATTGCATTTTCTATATTCTTTAGCAATAGTTAGACTTATATACCGCTTCATAGGGCTTTCAGCCCTCCCTAAGCGGTTTACAGAGTCAGCATATTGCCCCCAACAACAATCCGGGTCCTCATTTTACCCACCTCGGAAGGATGGAAGGCTGAGTCAACCTTGAGCCTGGTGGGATTTGAACAGCCGAACTGCTGAACTGCAGTCAGCTGAAGTAGCCTGCAGTGCTGCATTTAACCACTGCGCCACCTCGGCTTTAAATTGAAGTACCCTATGAGGGAGGGGAGAAACAAATCTTTTCCCTATGCTAAATAGGTTCTATGGGAAAAACCAACTTTAAACATTGGGAGAAAGATTATGATATGAAAAAACTGGAGGGAAGTAGGAATATTGATTTTGGACCAAGTGATAAATGATAAAGATGAATATAATCTGTCAGATTTTAACAACATAAATTGGACCAGCAACATTTTTTGGTTTCTGGATACTCAATATATAAAAATAACTTTTTAAATCCTTTATAGCTAAAGAAAACCCCTATCCACTATTAATTTTTATAGATATTTGTTTCTGGTAAATCAATTTGATATGTAAATGGTAAAGAATGGGTGAAATAATGAATTAGAAATTATTATATTGTCGGGATAATGAGAGTATCTTAACTTTTTTAGAAAAAGTATAGTTGGACTTTAAATTATGAGTTATATAACAACAACAAAATATTTAGCATTTGCTGAACATTACATTTGTATAGAAAGGACTGTCAAACAAAGCATTTTGCTGAAGATATAATATAATCATTCATCTTTAAAATGTGTTTTTAAATGAGGAAATTTTGCAAAATGAAGATGATGGTTAATCACTGAAATAATCTCTCTGATCGCTTGATTCTCTCCAACAACTTTTATTTTGGTAATCCAATCTGGAAAAAGGAAATATTAATGACATTCATGTGGATGATGTGAATTTTTCCCAAACTTTCTTGAAGGCTGCCTTCACATCTTTGTTACGTAAACTATAAATGAAAGGGTTGACCAGAGGGTTGACAACTGTGTAGAACAGCGCATTTGCCTTGTCTGAATCTGGAGTGTGTTGAGAGTTGGGCCTGGAATACATGATGAGAATAGAACCATAGAAGAGAGTGACTGAGACCAGGTGAGCTGAACAAGTGAAGAAAGCTTTGCGTCTTCCTGCGGCTGAACGGATGCTGACTATGGCTGCCCCAATAGCAATATAGGATCTCAGGATGATAGCTGTGGTTACCAGCAGACTGCAACCCATTGAAGAATATACGATGAGATCATAGATCCCTATGTCATCGCAGGACATCTTCACAAGTGGTGCCACATCACAAAAACAGTAGTTGATGACATTTTCCCCACAAAATCGTAGGCGGAAAGTATTACTAGTGTGTGCAATGGCATTGGCAAATCCAGCTGCATAAGATGCCATCACAAGCTGAGCACAAAGCTTTTTGGGCATTGCTGTGACGTAAAGGAGTGGATTGCAGATGGCCACATAGCGATCATAGGCCATGAAGGCCAATAAGAAGCATTCAGTGTAGGCCAAGCCAGCAGAGAAGAAGAACTGGGCTGCACAACCAGCTAGGGAAATGTGGTTGTTCTTGGACACACAGTCAGACAAGATCCGAGGAGTGTAGACTGTGGAGTACCAGACGTCCAGGAAGGAAAGGCTTCCCACAAAGAAGTACATGGGTGTGTGCAAGCGGGAATCTAGGTAGATCAGGGCCATAAGGCCCAGGTTCCCAATCAATGTTATGGTGTAGGAGGCCAAGAACAGCACAAAGAAGATAAGGCATAGAAATGGGTCTGTTGTAAACCCAGACAAGACAAAATCAATAATCAATGTCCAATTTTCTTCCACTTTCACCATTTTCATAAGCAGAACCTGTTTACTGAGCAAAAAAAATTAGAATTTTGCAGTTTTCAGCCCTGAAATAGGGAATCCCTTCTAACATGTTGAGTGATGTGTTGACACCACCCATGATACATTTGGTAAGAGTTTGACCAATTTTCTCCTAAAATGATTTTGCTTCTCTGTGTTTAATTTGCTGGATATATTTACAGGATTCAGCTTTTAGACAAAAAGGACAAGAGAAGGCTCTCTTTACTTAGGAGCACTCCCTGTATTCGGCTAATCTTCTCTGAAGGTGGTCTCAGCATATGTGTGTGCTTGAAGGTTCTTATCAGGACTCAGACTGTTAACAAGGTTGAGGCTGAAGAAAAACTGGAAAGAAGACCCTGAAGAAGGCTGCACTGTGCAGTTGCAGAAACCTTCCAGAACAGGTAACATCAAATCAATTCTACCTCATTGGTGGGATTCAAAAGTTTTTATTACTAGTTCTGTGTGCGTGGTCGTAATGTGGGTTGGTGGGTGTGGGTTGGTGGGCGTGGCAAGGAAAGGTTACTGCAAAATCCCCATTTCCTCCTGTTGGCTGGGACTCAGGAGGAGAGACTAGATGGGGGCAGTCAGAGGTGGTATTTACCGCTTCTCTGAAATACTCAAATTTTCCACTACCGGTTCTCCAGAACTAGTCAGAACCTGCTGAATACCATCTCTGTTCTACATGGTTGCCAAGAAAACTCTAGGAACATGCTCATGTAGACACTAAGAGTCAGCCTCTTGGTGGCTGACGAAGGCCCCATTACCTTTTCTAATGGGTCACAGGGCAAATGTAGCATATATTTCACATAAATTTCTCTCCCCTCCTGTTTTGGATTATTCTCCCCATCTGCTTATCATAACAACTTTCTAGAATCAGTAAATCGATAAGTCTGCTCAGGCCTTTAACAAACCTCTCCTTGATTCCCCAGGAAATCTCTTTTGGCAACCATCCCTCTATCTGTTGATTTTTTTTTTAAACTGATGTAAAAGTTTTAACAGCCTGAGGTCCAAAGGATCGGACATTGTTAAGATGGCTCTATATCCAAGGCTTGTATTGATACCATAGTATATGCACATATATATATTGTGTAAAATATATGTCTGTCCTTTCTTCTTAACTTTTGCTGTGATGGCCCAAGCACTCTGCCAGAGAAAACGGGCTCCCAAACTCTGTTTTCAGTTGCAAAAGCCTCCTGCAACCCTCTGTCAGTGAAAACGGAGTTTGGGAGGGCCCCACATGGCCCCCATGAGCTTCATTTTTGGATGTGACAACCTCCAAAGGCATCCCAGGCAGGTCCTTTGCTATTTCTAAGATAGGCCTGTGGGCCAGATCTGAGCACCCTGCGGGCCGGATCCAGCCCCTGGGCCTTGAGTTTGACACCCTGGACTAATAGAAGTCTCAAATTAGAAGGATGAAGGTCATCCCATTATGTCCTGCATTCAGAGTGGTTGATTTCTGTCACATAATTAGCTGCTCTGAGAAGGGTGCAGTCACAAAAGTACAGCTAGTCCTCAACGTATAACAGTTTGTTTAGTGACCATTCAAATTTGCAATGGCACTAAAAAAAGTAAAAAAAATTCCACACTTACAAGTGTTGCAGCATCCCTATGGTCATGTGATAAAATTCAGATGCTTGGCAACTGATTCATATTTATAAGGGTTCCAGTGTCCCAGGGTCATGTGATCACCTTTTGTGAACTTCTGACAAGCAAAGCCAGATTTACTTAACAACTGTGTTACTAACTTAACAGCTGTAGTGGTTCACGTAACGACCGTGGCAAGAAAAGTTATAAAATTGGACAATAGTCACTTAACAAATGTGTCACTTAACAAGAGAAATTTGGGGCTCAATTGTGATCATAAGTCTAGGACTACCTGTAGTTACTTATATTGAATTAGTATGTAAAGATGCTTCTAGCCCCATTCTCAGCCTTATTTTTTGGTTCCTCTCCTTAATCTGCTTTGGGAACTTTAGGATTAGAGTCTTTAGTCAACCGTGACTTGAGATTCTTCATACATCAGCTAAGCTATTTTGCATTGCTACTTTTGTATTGTTGAAGAATCAATACTTGAACCAAGCTTTCCTATCCTGGTTCTGCCCTCTACACTGATCAGTTCTGGACACAGTTCTCATGATGCTCATCCATCATGGTAACTGCAGGGTTAAATTGACTTGAACTGCAAGGTTTTTGGAAGGAAGACCTGGCTGATACATTCCCTGGAATGGGCCTTGTTCCATCCAAGAAAAGGAAGCACACTGTGGGAGCTCTCTCAGCCCTAGGAAGCAAGCAATGGCAAAGATTTCTTTTTAAAAAAAGAAAGAAAAACCTTGCCAGAGAAAGAACAGGGACATATCCAGGGAGTCACTAAGAGTCAAGAGACACTTGAAAGCACACTCACACAAAAAAAGAGAATTGAAATATCAAAGCCACCCCCTGAATGGTTTTCTTTTGCTTTTCTTTGCTGTGGTTTTAGTCTGTTGCTTTTTCATCACTTGGTTAATGCGACCCTAAACTTGCAACCACTAAAAAGTGGAGAGGTTAATTTGCAATATAACTGGGATTTGAGCCATGATTTTTCTTAGTCACATTAATGCCTCTTCTGTTTTGACATGCCTGATGATCTTTCACAGCATCTGTGGCTTTTGTTAAAGGGAGGATAGAGGCCTATGCTTAATTTTATGAACTTCAGTAGGCATAAGCCCCATCATGAACCCATGAAATGAATTATTTCCACCTACTCTATGTGCACATAGGAGAATTTTGGAATTCTGGTTTCAAAGATGCTAGGTCACCTTAAAAATGGCTTTACCCTCAACACAATACATTTGAGGACAATTCCACCACCACCACCACCACCCCAAAATAAAGTTATTTCAAAATAACAGAGAATGAAGACTTGGGCTCTCTGGTAGAGAACTAGAGTCCTCTGGTAGAGAACTAGAGTAAATAGACACCATGTTGTGAAAGACAGAATTAATGGATTTCACGAAACTGGGGCAGTATAAGGTACCTTTAAAATCTCCAGTATAATAATGTGCACATCTCTACCACACAGGTGAAATTAGCTACTCTATTCTGTGATATCTTCAGCATTTAACCTTTTAATTTTGTGATGTGTTCAAACTCCTTATTCAGCCTCAGGCATTGCTGGCCTAACTCCCTCCCATCCCCCTAACTTCTAAAATTACCATCATCTTTTTCGAACACTGAAATGCCTTTCATTTTCTGAAGCCCCTCCCCCCCCGTACCTTGAAATCCTCCAGAAAATAACAGCACTTGAAGATTTCTTGTATCTTCTCTGACTCTTCTCTCATCCATATAACCCTCTGGCATTTCAGAGTACTCAAGCTATAACTTGACTTTATTGTTAGACTCCATTCTTTGGGCAGAGAACTATGCTTGTTTCCACATTTTAAAAAAAGTTGTTCTGTTTTATTTTCCCCAAGGTTTGGGACTGAGGTGCAGCTTCCCTCTCCAGATTGCACCAGAATAACCAGGCATGGCCCTAGCAGAAAATCCGAAAAGGATTCTTTATAAGGTTGGGAAAAAGAAAGAAGCAGAAGGATTTACTCCCTTTTAGTGAGAGTCCAAATTGATTACTTAAAGTTAGCTGCACTATTCTGTCTACCATTCGGGCCATTCCAGGAATCACAACACTTATGCACAAGCAAAAACAAAGGGGGGTGCCCGGTAATGCTCTCTAAGCTGTGTACCACTTTGAAAGACTTTTCTATGTCTCAAATAATGGGTCTCCTCCCCTTGTGGGTACCACCAAGGGACCTCATTTCCATTCAGCGGGGCAGCAAAAGGCCTTTTCGGAGGCTGGATTGACTCCTTTCTTTTGGAGAAAGGGGAAAGAAATAGCCTCCAAGCACATGATGCATGGATCTGCTTTTGGAAGCCGAACCACTTCTGAACACCTGGAATTTCTTCTCATAGAAAATGGGAATGTATACAAGTGTGAGGCTACCTCTGACAGGCTTGACAATCAGTTGTGAAAAGAAGCGCTAAGTGAGGACTATTCTAATCTTAGCTGCAGGAACAATTTTAGGGGGCATCTCCTAAATTATGCCAGAAATATCAAACTTACCTAATACAATTCCCTGCTAAGTCTGTTGGCATAAGTCTATAGTAGGGTGACCAGATGACCCGATTTCAGTGGGACAGTCACAATTTTTAACAATTTTTCCCGCGTCCCTCCGCCTTTTAAAAAAGTCCCGATTTTTTTATGGCTTCATGTTGAAAGCCCAGTGGATTTGCTTAAGAAATCCTAACCAGGGCAAGACAAAAGACACTCTGTCTAAATTCCCCCTCTCTCTCTGTCTCAGTACTTTCATTGAAGATATTAAAACGTTAAAACAACAAAACGGACCTCCCCCCCCACTGCGCCGCTTTTTTACCTTATTTTATAAGAAAAAAAATGACCTAGTACCATAGAGATGCAGGAAATGGCTAGAGAGGTCGCCAGTGTTACTTCCTGGATTTTCCGGAGGGGAGGGGCACGGAGGTTGGAGGACTGCTCAAAATGGTGGGAAAAGAAACTTTCTGGTAAGTGTGCTGGGTTTTTTTCTTTTATTTTTTAATGCATTTTAAAATAATGTAGGTTTTTAAAAATGTGCAGCTGCTGTTTTTTTATTCAAAACAATATGTGATGTGCCATGGAAAAATCATTAAAAAAAAACCCTGAAAGAACAAAAGGGTTTTTTTAGGGTATTTTCCTGATCAAAACTATAATTGTTTCTGCATGACACCCTTAATCACCCTTAATAGCCAACTACACTTCATTCTAAATAGTTTTATTTCCTTTATTGTATGTGATTACTCAAGTCCAAAAACTGAGTTAATTGGATAAACTCAGCTCCACAATTTACTAAATATACAGTTACAGGAGTTTCATGTATAGTATGCTGTCTCTTAGGGTTTATTGAACATAGGAGAATAATATGAGAGGGATTTGATGTAAAATAAGCTCTTTTAATGAATTCAAAATCAACGCAGCAGACAAGACATGGGAGTGAACATAATACACACTTTAACAGTATTTTTTTTTCTTTTAGCCATCAAATACTGCAGCAAGTGTGTCAGTAATAATAGCAAGACAGGCATAGGATTTTCCAGCCAGGTTAATTTTACTTTTTTATGGTTTTGATGTTGTATTTAATTTTATCTGTATTAGAAACTTATGAAGGCTGTGCAACATTTTGAGGTGATATAGAGTATGTAAAGGCATGAATACAGTAGAACCTCTGGTCACAACCATAATTCGTTCCATAACTTTGGTCGCAAACTGATTTGGTCATGAATCAAACCTAATTTTGGAAATTTGGTGCTTACAAAAAAAAAATGGTGCAGAAGGGGAAATCAGCAGCGGGAGGGAGGGGGGAGATAGGGAATATTATGTTCAGAAGTGTTCGTGACCAGAGGTTCTACTGTATAACATCTTCACTTAAGACTTAAGATTCACTTAAGATATAACATCTTCACTTAAGATTCACTTAAGAACTGTGGCAAGAAAGGTGGTATAGTGACCAAAGTTACAATGGCATTGAAAAAAGTGACTGATGACCATTTTTCACACTTAGCGACCATTTTCACACTTAGCGACCATTGCAGCATCCTCATGGTCACGCGATCAAAATTTTGATGTTTGGCAACAGATTCGTATTTATGATGGTTTCAGTGTCCTGAGGTCATATAGCGATCATAGGCCATGAAGGCTAATAGGAAGCATTCAGTGTAGGCCAAACCAGCAGAGAAGAAGAACTGGGCTGCACAACCAGCTAGGGACATGTGGTTGTTCTTGGACACAGTCAGACAAGATCCGAGGAGTGTAGACTGTGGAGTACCAGACGTCCAGGAAGGAAAGGCTGCCCACAAAGAAGTACATGGGGGTGTGCAAGTGGGAGTCCAGGTAGATTAAAGACATGATACCAAGGTTCCCAATCAGTGTTAGGGTATAGGAGGCCAAGAACAGCACAAAGAAGATTATTCGTAGAAATGCGTCTGTTGTAAACCCAACCAAAACAAATTCAGTAACCAATGTCCGATTGCCTTCCACGTTCTTCATTTTTACAAGCATAATCTGTTTATAGAGGAAAGAAAAGCATTTTTTTTTGTTTTCAGCTCTGAAGATTGAATTCATGCTATGATTAGTTTTTTTAATATAGGGTTTTTTATTTTTATATATCTCATTGAGTGAATGGTTTGATTCCTAGTTCAATACCAATAAACATAACAGTATTATTCCTAGTAATTACATTTCATTTTCATTTTAGTTTCACTAACACCTAATTTCTACTATCATCTTCAATTCTAAATCTTCTCATAGTTCTACCTTACATTGTATCATCTTAACATCTGTTTTTGCTATTTCCCCCCTTATTTCTACCTCTATTTTACCACCACCCCTTTCCCCCTTCCCCTATCATTCTAATATTCAAAGACCTGATCCTTCCTTTTTTCATTATTCAACATTTTAATATGCACTTCTAGTAGCAATCATGATCTTTCAAGCATTTATCAAATTACTTAATCCAGCTTTTCACTGTTAATCACATTTTATACATATTTAATGATACCCTTATACAAATTCTGTTTATCTAATTTACAAACTACCGTATTTTTCAGAGTATAAGATGCACTGGAGTATAAGACACACCAAGAGTTTGAAGGGGCAAATTAAAAAAAAAAAGTTTTTGCATTCTGCAGACCTCCCAAAACGGCCTGGTTTTTGTGAAAACGGGCCCATTTTCTTTCAAACAAATTTCATGAATAGCCTTTAGGAGGCTTGTAAAGTGCTTCTCGGAGCTTGGGGGGCAAACTTGAGCAAAAATAGGGCCCATTTTTTGCTCATTTCTGCCCTCCCCAGCCCATAGGAGAACTCTGAAAGCTTCTTAGAGGCTATGCATTGGTGAACGGCATGGGGTTTCGGGAGGCAAAAAACTGCTGTATTCAGTGTATAAGATGCACCCAGATTTTCAGCCTCTTTTTTGAGGGGAAAAGGTGCGTCTTATACTCTGAAAAATACAGTATTATTCAGCCTCTTTAATTCTAATAATAATATATATTACATTACTACCTTACTAAAATATATAAAAATGATTTTTGTCTCACACCACATACAGAGCAGTTATCCAACTTAACTAGTTCTAATATTCATACACATTATGAAGTATTTTCATAAAATGTTGCTTTACATTCCTTTCCTTTCCCTTTATCCCATATCTTTCACCCTCATCTAAATTTTAATCTTCTTTTTGTTGTCTCCCATACATTTCTTTTAATTCTTTTATTTCACCTACTTTTGAATCTGCATTGTAACTATGCCCTCTAATTTTTTTCTCCCTTCGCCCTTTCCCCCCAGTCTAATGCTATGTCTACCTGTTCAAATCCCTTTTTCTTGTCTCCAGCTGTCTTCCTGTTTTTCCTGTTTCCTTTTCACATCTTTTAGAGTATTTCTCTTCTGCTCTACTCCCTTATTCACCATCAATTGTACTAATATCTTTTTGTTGTTGCCTTCTTCTTGTTGATTTCCCGATGTTGCTGAAAAAAAGAAAAGAATTTTTTTTTTTCAGCTCTGAAGATTCATGCTATGATTATGAAGCCTAGAAAATCCTCTGACATATTTGGCATGCTATTACTAATTTTGTCCGAAACTAATTTTACTTCCAGTTGTTGAGCATCCTGTAAATATTTAAGGAGGACTGTGGTCATGCAGTGGTTAGAATACAGTATTGCACATTCATTCTGCCCACAGCCTGGAGTTCAATCCTGATGGGCTTGAGGTTGACTCAGCCTTCCATCCTTCCAAGGTCAATAAAATGATTGTTGAAAGCAATAGGTTGACATTGTAATCTTAGCAGAGATGCTCTAAAGAAGTATCGGGTGGTATATAAGTTTAAGTGCTATTGCTATTGCTAAATGTCTATGGAGATTTTCCGCCATCCAGGCTTTTTCGAAAGACAACTGGAATCTCTTGCTGTTGTTATTAAGGATGCAGGGTTTGCATGTAATTGACAATGTTGGGTCCCCCTTGCATTAGGCCTACTGGAGTCTATGCTCTTTGGAAACCTGTTCCAAAGGCAGATTTCAACAGGTGACAATACTTGATTAAATTTATTGGCCTCAAAGGCTTAGGAGATTTAGGACTGAGTAGAATTTTTTTATGGAAGATTGCTTGGAAGGGTTACTTAAAGAAATGCCTTAGGACAGGAAACTACCTGGATTTGCTCATGTAGGCACCAGGTGTCATCTTGGGCTTGAAGGATACATTATATTTTCAATGGGATGTTAGGGTAAAGGAGGCATACGTATCTTCCACATGGATTTCCCTTCCTCTGCTCTTTTTGGATTACAGTGTCATTGTACTTTCCTAAAATTCTTATTAAGTGTTGTAGATCACCTATGAGAATCTGAGGAAAGGGTTTTCCTCCTAGCCAACCCCCTCTCTCCTTGATTGCAAGTTTTAATAATGGAAGTAAGTTGGTAAAGTAATGTCAATCAGTTCAGGTATTAGTAGATCCAAGACATTTAGATGAGCTGATTGGACATTGTTATTTGCGTTAATTTTGTGGGGATTACTTCATATATCAGTGAAAATTGAAAACACACTGGTTCTTCCTTTTATCGATCTGTAGCCATGTGTTGGGTTTTGCAGTCAATCCTTTCTAATGACCAATTAGGTTTCATGTGGATTTTATAAAAAAATAAAGTTTTATCAGGCTCCAATTGGACTAAGTCTGAGTCTCTGTACAGAGTTTGCCTTCGAGCCGAGGTGGCACAGTGGTTAAATGCAGCACTGCAGGCTACTTCAGCTGACTGCAGTTCTGCAGTTCGGCTGTTCAAATCTCACCGGCTCAGGGTTGACTCAGCCTTCCATCCTTCCGAGGTGGGTAAAATGAGGACCCGGATTGTTGTTGGGGGCAATATGCTGACTCTGTAAACTGCTTAGAGAGGGCTGAAAGCCCTATGAAGCGGTATATAAGTCTAACTGCTATTGCTATTGCTATTCTGTTGTGGACAAGGTTTTATATATAGAGATAGGAAATGCAGGCTGAATTAGCAACTATGGGATTTTTGATGGAGAAACTTATAAAATCACATTTAAACCAACTACACAAATGACCAGATATTTTTGTTTAAAAAAAGGCTATTTGTTGTAGGCCCAAGCAGAAAGAAAAAAAAGAAAGAACAAGAGATTACAACAACAATTCAATGGACAGCATCCTGAACTTATCTTAATATATTTTGCCAGATGGAGATGTTGATCTCTGGATCACAGGATAAAGATTACAATGAAGCCTTAGAGGCCCTCTTGCTGCAACAGCATGTAGGTGGGAGTGAATTTATGTTTGGGCTCCTGTCAAGATAAGGCCACCGTGATGGGGAAACCCTGCATTGGGCAGGGCCTCCCACTGCTAAAGATGAACTACAAATGAGGAAAAGGGCAGTGATAAATACCTGGTCAGGTCCAAAGACCCAGTTTTGCACAAATGGGTTTTACAATGGATGGTTTTTCAATCTGCAAAAAAACAAAGAGGGGGAAATGATACTAAAGACTTTGATCTCAACTATATTTGTATCAGCAAGTCAAGAATGGATTCTGTTCTGGAATGATGAAAAAAAAATGTTGGAGGAAGCAGGACTAATAAAATGCACTTCCAAGCTTTAGAACTAAATACTCCTTTAGACCATAGGAATAGAGCAAAAATACTTCTGAGATACCCGGGTATTTTGATATGTTGCAAAAAGAATTGAATACAGTGCATTATTTCAACTGATCAGCAGAGGGAATCTTTCCCCAAATAGTACTGCAATTGGCAAGCAACTGATTGATAAGTTGTGTAAATTTACAAAACAAATAAGCATATCTTATCTAACGCTATTAGATTTTTATGTCCACTAAAATCTATTTTGATAAGATCTGCATTTGCATAAATGAACCTTCACCAATCACTATACTAGCTGGGAAATCTTACTTTATTACCCGCTGAGTTAATTTTTTTCCAATTGTTTTGTTTCTAGGCAACACACCTGGTACACTCTACTTATTTTTACTATAACTTTGTGAAGTAGAACAGACTATGAGAAAGTGATGAAACTAAAAGTGATTCAGTGAATTTTGCACCCACATCACATACAAACCTGGATCTGTACATTAATTGTAACCATACACCACCCTGGCAGTTTATTCCATGTCTGTTACAGACAAGGTAAAAGATGAAGGATTGGATGGATGAAAATTATCTCATCCAACTTCTTCATTCAGAGAAGATTCTCTCCCTTATACATGCATAATTAGCTCTTTCAAAAGGTAAAGATTTTCCCTGTCCAGTCATGTCCATCTCTAGAGAGCGATGCTCATCTCCATTTCTTAGCCAAGGGAGCCAGCATGGCCCAAAGACCTTTCCATGGTCATTTGTCCAGCATGACTATATGCAGAGGTGCACGGAAGACTGTTACCTTCCCACTGAACTGCTAGGTTGGCAGCACCTTTGCCTTATCACAACTGTATGATTAATGACATTTGAACCACCATACATTAGCTAAGCTTCATATACAACATCAGCTGTATTTCATAAATACTGATTTCATTCAGTTAAAGTTCTGTTGTTGTGCTCTGTGTGTAATAGCAGTAGCACTGACACTTATACAGCAGTCCATAGTGCTTTACAGCACTCTCTGAGCGGTTTACAAATGTCAGCATATTGTCCCCATCAATCTGTCCTCATTTTTCTTACCTCAGAAGGATGGAAGACTGAGTCAACCTTGAGCCAGGCATGATTGAACTCCTAGCTGTAGACAGAATTTAGCCTGCAGTACTGCACTCTACCTACTGCACCACTACAGCTTATGGGAGAATCAAATACTTCAGGCTATCCCTACCTGGTCCTAACCCCTATCCCCAGTAGACTGGAGGAAATTCTTACGATGCTTATCCAGGTCAGAGAAAGTGACTTGAAATGCAATATGACTGGAAGGTGGTTATGGCTGCCTGGATAACCCTGGCTCCTTCCAAGAAGAAAAAAAGTGCTTTCTGGCAGCAAAATGGCTCCATCAGCTGCTTTGGGGTAATAGCAAAATACATCTAGATATCCAAATTATCTCCTGGACTGTTTACTTTGTCATTTTTTTTCTTTCCATAGTAAATTTGATGCTTTTTCATCACTTATTTAATAGTGCCCCAAAGCTAGAGCTATTGAAGGTGTGGAGGATAATTGTGCATTAAAATTGCAATATGCATCTTGATTTTTCTTGTTGGAATTAAAGCCAATTTTGCTGACCTCCCTGCTGGCCTTTAGGGTTTCCAAGGAATTGCAGCTTTCCATAAAGGATGGATAGGGGCACATGGAGGATGCAGTTTACAAAGTTAATTTTTTTCTTCAGTATAATACATAAAAAAGAGAATTACTTTAAAATACAGAGAGCGAAGCCTTAGAATCTCTGTCAATTCTGGAAGTGATCATTCTAATGCACATAGCAAACATGAAAGAATGTTAACTGGATTTCCCAAAACCAGAATAGGATCAAGTGACATCTTTAACCACGGTGACACAGTGATTAGAGTGCAGTACTGCAGTCTACTTCTACTGACTGACAACTGCCTGCAATTTGGCAGTTCAAATCTCACCAGGCTCAAGGTAGACTCAGCCTTCCATCCTTCCAAGGTGGGTAAAATGAGGACTCATATTGTTGGTGGCAATAGGCTGACTCTGTAAACCGCTTACAGAGGGCTGTAAAGCACTATGAAGCAGTATATAAGTCTAAGTGCCATTGCTATTAACATTAAGATGCCACTCTTTGCACAGGAAATTTCAGAAAACTACATTTGTTTTAGCTCTTTGATTGTCTCCAAAGTGTATGACTGAAATGCCACTTTTCCCTCCAAAGTATATTAGAATAGCCAATCAGGATTCTCCCCAAAGGTGGGAAAAAAGGAAGGACATTTGCTCCCTTGTGCTGCTGTGACTGCTACTCTAGTAATCCCTGGGAAAGCATCAGTTAAGCACAAGATTTTTTGTGACCCAAAGTGCATATCCACCCCCAAGCTCCCATATTACTTCTTTCAGACAAGGACTCAGAAATATCCTCTGCAGTTGCATGCCATCATCTGTATAATATGCTGTACCATTTACTAGTTCTGGATATTTATTTATTCATTACTTGTTATAATACTATGTGTTATTCTAATTTTATGATAAATGTTCTTATGTATCTAAAATATTATTATAATTGTTTTTCAGAGAGAGGGGAGGGAGGGAGAAAGACACAGAGAGTGATGTCACAGTTCTATTACTGAATATTTTACTGTATCTGGCCTGATGGCTACAATAACTCTGATATGACTCTATACATGAACACACACACAGGACTATTCCCCCTGTAGAGTAACAGGAAAAAATCTGCTCTCCATCCCCTTGTGCAGCTGCACGGTGGCGCAGTGGTTAAAAGCAGCACTGCAGGCTACTGCTAGATCAGCAGGTCAGCGGTTCAAATCTCACCGGCTCAGGGTTGACTCAGCCTTCCATCCTTCCGAGGTGGGTAAAATGAGGACCCAGATTGTTGGGGGCAATATGCTGACTCTCTGTAAACCGCTTAGAGAGGCCTGAAAGGCCTATGAAGCGGTATATAAGTCTACTGCTATTGCTATTGCTATTGCAAGTTTTTCAATCAAGATTCTTCCGGTCACTCATCACATCAGGGGGTTTCACCCTCTGCTTAGATTCAGATTGTCGCCGTTCCTAAGAGGTGTGAACATGGCTCTTTCCACTTCATGAAAATCAGGAGTCTAGATAATTAGACATGTCAAAGAAATACTTTGAAAAGCTTTCCTCATCCGTTTCTTGGAATTATACCTGGACTTGTTTCTCATTGAATGGCCATCACACATGATGCATGGACCCCTCCTGGGGAGAATCAGAAGGCAGAAAAGTGAACAATTTCTGAGTATCTTCTATCCACAGAAGGGCAGGAATGGATGGCTCTGACAGCTTTGACAATCTGGTGTGACAAAAAAAAAAGGCCATGTAACAATTGGTCCAGTCCTAATTGTGGGAATCCTATGTTCTTAGGTGGCATCTTCTAAATTATGTCCAGACACAACAAACTTACTTGAATGAAGCCAAGTATATTTTCCCACTAAGAATGTTTGGACAAGCCCATATATCTGCCTACATGGCAGTCGTGCTTTCCTAAGTAAGGCAACCACAGAGTTCCTTCAAATTAGGCATTCTCAGTTCCCTGAGGAAAAAATGTTCCTCTTGATGATCTGCAGTGGGAATATTATGATGATGTCGAACATTTCTTCAATTCTCCAAAGGGAATTCCATCTAAATAAAAGTTCTCTAGGCAAACAATCATCTTTCAACTTGAGGGCCTTAGAAACTCATCTACAATCATGTGTTTCAGAGCCTTTTCTGGAAAATAATTCTGATGTAATAATAAGCTAAGAGATGGAACTCAACATGGACAATTTGTGTGTTCATCATTTTTCTCTAATTGAAGGTACCTAGTAATGTGTTTAGCAAACATATTATCTATATATTAAGCAGCATTTCAAAATAATCTAGTCAAGATGGCATCCCACATCAATCTAATATATATTGTGTAAATAATTTTACAATAGCAGTATGGCCCATGGAACAGCAAAAACTTTGATGCAACAAGAACCAAATAAAAAACTCGTAGAAGAGTTTAAAATAATGCATTAAAAACAAATTGTGTCCAGCATTCTATGTGGGGCAAAGAAAGAGTGACTCTTCCAAAAGATGTCATTGGTAATTGTATGATGGGAAAGCCTCTGTTTCATTCTTCAGTTCACAAAAGGATAGTTTGCAGAAATAAGCTTTCAAGCAATTATGATAGGAACTGTTCCTTGGCTATGGACTTCATCGTCTCTACATGCAGGAGGCCTTTTCATTGATGCAAAAGGTCAAATGAACTGTTGAGAGCATTACATCCCCTTTGGAATGTTGCATCACTTCCTCCCTAACCATAATTTCAGATTTCACCCTTGGTGTCTCCTGATGACTAGAGATCTGACTCTTAATGTATAGTTCCATTAAATTTTCTAGGCAACATTTTCAGAAGCAGCTTGTTGATAATCTCAAAAGTATTTCTGATTTTTCTGTTTATGCCTCAACTGCATGTTGATCAACTCATGATTTAATTAAAAAAACTTCTGGGACATTCCAGAATTGTTCCAGACCATCCAGGTCATTGAGGAAATTAAGAAGACCTATCCCAGCAGATATTTCTCATGCAAAAGCCAGGGGATTCTCCACAGGAATATCTACAGCAGTTGATGTTGGGACCTGTTTGATTTCCACTTCAAGAAACAGAACCAATAAATCAGGTTAAGTTCCTCTAGATAGCTTGCATTCACCACATTCTGTTAAATATTGTTAATAAGATAAGTGCTTTGAACTTGCTATATCCTTCCGACTTTACTTTTAAGTTATTGTAAATGGAATCAAAGTATTAAAGTCTTTGGTGTCCTGAACCTGACAAAAATCTGCCTTAAAAAGAGCAGGAAGCCATTTTTCACTGTTTTATTATAAATTTAATAGGGAAAAAACCACTACAGATGTAAGAAAAATAGGACTTCATATTTTAAAATACTTTCATAGTTGCATTTTTGCGGGGGTTTTAAAATTATGTATTACCTTTTTATTATAAACAGTAAAATGTAGATACATTTGTAATTGAATTAAAAAAAATTGTGAAGTTGAAAACCTTTTCATCTTTGCTTAAATGAGGCATTTTTATGCATAAAACCAACATCTGTGAAGAATTTCCATCCTATGGAGAAAAGCAAAAATGAATTGTGATAGAATCCTTACTCCACATAAAAGAGAACTCATTCTGGATTGCTTAAATGGTGAAAGTTATAAACTTGTCTGGGCCATGGTGCAGTTGTGACTCTGATTGTTGCACCCCAACATGCACCTTATCTAACTGAACCCTCCCTGACTCTCTGACAATGAATGAAAGGAGCTATGTATTGACCAAAAGGCTACCACAAGTGATGGGAAGGAAACATCTTCGCTTGTATAAAATATTATAAAGGTAGTCTTCGGGTTATGACTGTAATTAAGTCAGCAATAATGGTCGCAGGTCACGAGGGTCCTAAAGTGGGTCACCACATAACCCAGATATAATTTTATGACCTTTTTTGTGGTGGTTGTTAAGCAAGCATGTGACCCATTGTTTGTTTGTTTGTTTAGAAATTTTATTTGCTGCCCATCTGTATCCAACGACTCTGGGTGGCTTTCAGCATAAAACATTAAAGAAGAAAAGACATTAAAATCGACAGTCATGGCACACAGCTTATAAAATCTTTCACAATTACAAACCATTAAAACCATTCGGGAAAGGAGGGAGTCAGGTCTTGAGGCTCTTTTGAAATGACAGGGGGGATGAGAGCCAATCTCACCTCAGGGCTTAGGATGTTCCAGAGGGCAGGAGCCACAGCAGAGAAGGTTCTTCTTCTGGAGCCCACTAACCAAAGTTCCTTGCTTGATAATCCTATGAGCATGCCCTCTCTGCCAACGTGGGTAGTGCAGGTGAGTCACATCGGGTCCTCAAGCAGCCTGGACCCATGCCATGCAGGGCTTTGAAAGATGTGACCTACACGTTGAATTACACCCAGAAGCATAGTGGCAACCTGTGTGGCTCCCAAAACAGTAGTGTAATATGGGCCGCTCTAGAGACCCTAAAGACTGTCCTCACTGCTGCACTTATATTCACATATCATAATCATAATCATAAATGTCACGTTAAAAACTATTAAACGTCTCATTATACATGAAGTGGAAGCTTTAAAAAGCAAGTATTTGAAATATTGTTGCTTGCAGATACAGAGTTGTGGTCTGAAAAGTTATTTTCATAGGTAATGCAATATGTATTGAAATGGTAGCTTGAATTGCAGAATAATGCCCCTTGTCAAATGGCTGATTTGTGTAACTGGAAAATCTAAGAGGGCCAAAAATAATCCCCCTCACTCCACATGCTCTATTGAGTCAACTAACATCTTAGGTGGGGTGGGGAGGAAATTTTCACCCCAACCTAGTTTCCCAGACCAAATAAGCTGCCAGTTGGATCTAAAATTATATGTATATGGTCCAAATCTTCCTTCTCCGAAAATCACAACCTCCCAGCATTAAATTATAATTGAAATATGTACAAATTAATGAAAAAAAATAAAATAAAGGCCATAATCACACCGGATGCTGAGAATTTGTGAGATCACATTTGACCACTGTAATCTCACGAGAGATTGCAAAGGCAAAGGTATCAGCAGTTTTAACAATAAGTTAACGGTAAAGGTTCCCCTTGCACGTATGTGCTAGTCGTTCCTGACTCTAGGGGGTGGTGCTCATCTCCGATTCAAAGCCAAAGAGCCAATGCTGTCCAAAGACATCTCCGTGGTCATGTGGCCGGCATGACTAAGAAGCAAAGGCACACGGAATGCTGTAACCTTCCCACCAAAGGTGGTTTCTATTTTTCTACTTGCATTTTCACATGCTTTTAAACTGTTAGGTTGGCAGAACAAGCTTTTATTTTTAAACAATTTTAAACAATATTTTTAACAACAACAGGACATTTTTTTAAAAATCAATTTCATGTTCATTTTAGAAGTCGCAACTGGCACTTTGAGAAGGGTTGATAAATGCCCAGATGTTGTCTCTCCCTGCATTAGAAGCTGTCAGTGGAAACTAACATTAACATAGATGGTGAGAGAATGATAGTTTTCACTAAGCTCTCATTCAAGTTGATAGACTGAACCAGCTGACCTATCCTGAGCATGTTTCATGTTCTTTCCTTCATGGAATGCTGTGTCTACAGAGGTCTAGCTCTACTATTTTTTCTGACTCTGACAGAAAGACCACTGAGCAGAAACCTGGTCCCAAGAATGCCTCACAGGGTGACCTGCCCATTGGGCCTTTTCTCCCCTATCCAAGGCTGACAGAAAGGTCATTGTAGAGAGAGATGGTCACAAAGAATTCCCTTCCTAGAGCGATCTGCCTGTCAGTCAGACAGAAACAGAGCCGACCCACAGAGCAACTGACCTGCCGGGAAATTAAAACTGTGCTGAAAGGAGGCAGATACACAGCAGTTTTGTTTTTTTGTTTGTCTGCACTCTTGGTGGGGCTGCTCTTCTTCTGGGATCATGTCTGTCCAGAATCACAACCACAGATGCCCCCGGATGGAAGTCAGCCGCCATGCTATCAGTGAAGCAATGCAGATTGTGCATATAGCAAGGGCTGTGATAAGGGAAGATGGAAAACATGATTTCCACCTTGAATGAGAGAAAGCCAATGGTAGCTGCCCTCAGCTATGGACTGGAAATGAAAGGGAGGCTGTATCCCACAGATGAGTCCTTAAAGAATGGCTTCAAGAAGAAAGTCAGGAGGCTGTGTGGATGTGCTCATTCTCTCCTAAGCACAAATCTCCTTGGGCTCAGGATGAGGTAGATTGTCTTCCAGCACTCAAGCTACAGGCAGTTCTCATTTAACAAGAGTTTCTGTCACCAAAGGCTTCAGTGAGGCCTACGCCTCCATTTCTAAATGCAAATTTTTGTAATAGGCTGCTGTCAAGCCATCTGTACCCGATGCTTTCCCTGCTTTTAGCTATTTAATGACCTGAAGAATTTCCCCCGAAGTTATTGGTTGGTTCAGTCTTTCTCTCTGCTCGTCTTTAACTATAGGTATTTTTTCTTTATCCAGGTATCTAACTATATCTAAACTTTGGGTTTTATCCTTCGTGTACAATCCTATAAAGAATTCGCGAAAAGCCCTTTGAATCTCCTCCAGTTGGTACACTTCCTTCCCTTTAAAATGTAACTTAGATATATTATGGGACTTCTGCTTTTTCCTGATCAGGTATGCTAGCCATCTACCAGATTTATTTGCATTGCAGAAAGTGTTGTGTTTTGCATATAGCAGATTAGTAGCCACCTGATCTGACATGAACATATTAAATTGCTCCTTTAATAATGTGATTGTTTCTTTAATCTTTTTGTCTCCTGGTTTTAAGATTAGCTCCTGCTCTCTCTTCCTAATTTCATTTTCAAGTTGAACTTTTCCCCCTGTTTGCATCTATATAGTCTATCTATGTTTATCAGAACCCCTCTCATATATGCTTTACTTGCATCCCATACCATTTCCATAAATGTATCCTTATTCATGTTCAAAACAAAATATTCTTTTAACAACTTTTTACATTCATTAATATTCAATTAATTCAGCTTTCAAATCCTTCCTTAAATAAATGACTATACCATTTTTCTTCTCTGTGGCAGAAGCTATAAAATGTTGTCCAAGTCTTGTATTGATCAAGTATTTTTGATCAGTTAATCTAATATGAGTTAGATCAGTTAATCTAATATGAGTTTCTGCAGGCAGATTATATCATTCTTGAATTGTTTAAGATAGTGGTTTATTTTCTTCCTTTTCTGTGGGGAATTTAAGCCATTGACGTTCCAAGTTAGAAACTTAGTTGCCATCTTTAGCTCCCTGAAGCTTTTTAAGAGCCATCTGAACATCTTGGAATTTGGCCTGGCTCCTCCCATTGCTTCTGAAGTAACACCTGTAGGCTCTTGAACGGTGGCTTGTGCTTGTTGCTTTTTTAATTCCTGTTCCATTCGCCTAGTAACCATACGGGTTTGTCTTTGTTCCTTAACTTCTTGTACCTCTGAAAGAACAAGTTTGTCCGCCCTTGTTAATGCTTGAGTGGTTTGCTGTCTATCATGTCCTTCTTGCTCTCCTCTTCTGGATCTAGCGGGGGGGGGGAGGGTGTCCAGCCTTCAGTATGTTGCTGTAGAAATCTTGGGCCTTCCATACTGAATTGAGGCGATATCTTTGTCCACGATAGCTGAATGCAATGCCGGCTGGCGCATCCCATCTAAACTGTATCTGGCGATTTTTAAGCTCTTCGACTAAAAAGCCATAGTCTTTCCTGGATCTCAACATTTTAGGTGGTATCTCCTGCAATACAGTCACCTCCTGACCCCCAATTTGAAGCTTAGTTTTGTAGGCCTCCTGTAATATCGTATTCCTCATATCTCTAGTAGCAAAATACACCACTATATCTCTTGGTAGTTGCTTTTGTCTTGCAAGCCAGGAGTTAATGCGATAAACCTTTTCGATTTGCCAGTCAAAATTCCCTCCTGACCTTCCCATCATCAGGTCAAAGGCTTCAGAGAGAATCTGTTTCAGGTTCTCTTGCGTTTTCTCCAGGTGGCCCCTTATCCTTAAGGCAAATTCCATTTGTCTATACTGTAACATTAGGATTTCATTTTCTGCATCGCTGACCTTTTGCTGGATCACATCCATCTTCATTACCAAGTTCATATTAGAGTCACTAAGATCTTCTAGCTTTTCTTCAAGTCCGAGTGTGTAGCCTGATAGGGAGTTCAAAGCCATCAGGAAGTCCCCTCTAATCACTTGATTACATGTCATAAGCTCTTCCAACATCTGTTTGTTAGCAGCAGATATCTCTTCCTTGATTTTTACTTCCATCGTATCAGCATGGTTTTTTAATGCATTGATTAATTCTTTCTGCAAGATTTCTTTTGTCAAGGGCTCCCCTGCAGAAGTAGGAGGAAGTAATGACTGTAATTTAGTAGAAGGCGCTGGTGAGCTCCCGGCACTTTTCGACATGGGGGGAGGAGGGGGAAAATTTTGCTTAGAAGCAATCTCAGGTTTAATCTTCTTTGGTCAATTAAAAAGTCCAGGCAGTCCAATTATACAGCAGTTGCTATTTAGTTTGATAACAAATCTCTTCTAGGCTTCGCAAAAATGCTATCAGAGTCTCGCCCCTCCTACACAGCTCATACACAGCTCGGTGCCATTTTGTAGATCTTTCAGCAAGTAATTATCAGAGGGAATTCTTTACAAATGGAGCTAAGGATTATACATAGAATTAAAAGTTCACAGGTATTGGTTCAGCTCGGCTTGAAATCTGCAGTAAATCATTCATTGTGCTGAGGATGAGCGAAGACTTTCGTTCTGCAGCAAAAGGCAGAATGAATCCTGTAGCGAGCTGCTATGCTGCCGGTGCCCTCCCCCTTTCTCCCAGATTTTAGGCTGAGAGGTTTAGTTAGAGGGCTTCCAAAGCATAGCTTCTCGCCTCCCCCTTCTGAGCCCGAAGGGGAGGTAAACAAACTGCTAAACAGTTTGATGGATTGCTGTTTAAACAGTTTAACGACGGCAAGATTCGAGAGCTGTTAAAAATAACAACTCCCTGTCAGGCGCCGCCCACCGGAAACTTCTATCTCTGTTCAAGCAGAATGAGGAATCAACATAAATCATAAAGAAATAGTTACCTACAGAGGATCTTTTAGACAAATAAGCACATCTGAGAAGTGGTCTTGAATCCATCTGCCTTAATTTAAATCTAGAAACACTTTGCTCAAAGAGAATGATAATAAGTCTGTCTCCAGGGGTTGATTTGCCCAAAGGAGGTGGGTGGGTGGCAACTCCAGCTGGATTAGGCATCTATTGATCTTTGTATGGCTTAGTTAACAATGAAAGGGATATCATATTCAGAAGCACCCTATTAATCTTGCAGAAGTTACAGAGTGGAACCCTGGATCAAACGAAACCCTGTTCCTTCCATTCATTTGACTCCTATACATCTATAAGAATACTTCTCTACACATTTCTTCTAAGCTGCACCGACTGAATCTACCCACAAAACAAAGCATAAGAAAGGAAATAGGGTGACATCAATTCAGCTGTGGCTAGATTCAGGATGTAACATGTTGAATTTGTTTTCCTGACTAAGTTCATTTGTGAGCTGCAATTAAAATGAAAACAAGCAGTTGCATGAATTAAGTTCTTTATTTTTCACCCAAGAGCAACTACAGCAAGATAGGCAGTTGTTAGCTAGGCAGTTGTAAAGCCCTCCCCCCCCCATCCAACATGGTTATACATATATTATAATCAGCCCTTCTTATAGAATACCATCTGCTACCCATCTCAGCATCCTCCCTCCCTCCCTCCCTCCCTCCCTCCCTCCTTTCCTTCAGCTTATTACTTTTCTGAAAATATATTTAGCTAAAGAGAAGCTATCCCTGGAATGTACACCTTATCTCACTTCCCTGGTCTTTCAAGGCCTGAGAACAGTGGAGAGCAAGGAGGCCAACAAAATCTTAAAAATTCAGAAGCTTAATAAAAGCATAAATGTTTTAATAATATATTTTAATACTATATTCTATAAAATGTTCGGAGAGGCCCATCAACCCAAGCCTCAGAAACTGCAAACATGCCTTTTGCACACCTGCAAAACTCATTGCAATCATCAAACGTTTCACCATGCTAGTATAGAATCTTTCAGAATCTTCTAGGAAATGTCAGGTGGAAGAAAAATCAAGCTCTTTGTGGCTTTATAAATTACTCCATGTAAGTGAACCTAATCTATTCCTATGTATTTATTAATTCAATAATGTGTATCAGTTGGGCTCCTCAAATGTTTCTGTTGCTGGTCTCTTTTTGGTCCCAGGTCAGCCACTAATTGATGCAATCTGTCTAAAGTTCCTAATTTAAGGTAGGGAGGAACTGAGCTGTATGAGAAAGCTAAGATCATTCCAATAGCTGGTTTCTCAAGGAAAAGGATTTACATGACTTAAGTTAGCAATGAAAGGGGTATCTTTTGCTCATTTTCTGAAGCACATTCACACATTTCAAATGAAACCCCATTCCTTCAATTTATTGGATTCCATTCCTAATACTTACACCACAGTTTTCAAGGTGTTACTTCTCAGCTGCACCCAGTGAATCTCACCACAAACTCAGAAGAAAGTAAGAGTAACCTCATTGCAACTGTGGCTAGATTGCATTCATGATGTTGCCTATCAACTTAAACTTCAAAAACTCTGGAAATGTACATTTTGAACCCCTGTAAAAGTCATTGCAGGGGTCAAATTTTTCACCGTAATTATTGATAAGCAAGCAACTAATCTTCTATACATTTTGAGAGTTCAAGTTCACACACGCACAGATACACACACACACACACACACACCTTCTCTGAAAATATGAATGGCTTTGATTTTGGAATTGTATATTTGCACAACTGTAAACTCTTCAAGGATGCAGCTAATGAACAGCTTCCCCTGTTGGAGAGAGAGTCAAAAAATCAAAGAATGGCAATTTGCATGCATTGTATCTGTGTTTTTGATCAGCTAACAATATGGAATATTTTTGTTATATGCAAACTTCTTGTAATCTGTTTTGGGATCATAGTGATTAGCCACCACTATTACAGAGTTCTCAACTTACAACTGATCATTTTGTGACCATTCAAAGTTATAACAGACTTGAAAAAAAGAGACTCATGACCAGTCCTCACGCATAGCAGCATCCCCATGGTCATGTGATCAGAATTCAAGATGCTTGGCAACCAGCATGTATGTATGACATTTCTGGCATGCCAGAGTCAGTGATTGCTATTTGTGACCTTCCCAGCTGGATTTTAAAAAGTCAGTGTGGGAAAACAGATTAACTTAACAACCAGAATAATTCACTTAACAACAGTGGCAAAAAAAAGGTCACAAATCAGGCACAATTCACTTACACTGACTCACTTAGCAATGCACGTTCTGGTCCAAATTGCCGTCATAAATCAAGAACTACCTGTATTGTATCAATGACATGTTTTATTAATAATTTGTGTTTTAATTTAAGTAGCTGTTTTTTATCTGCATCACATCTCCTTAGTTCCATATTTGTCACAAAGAAAACCCGTCATCCAGAGTATAAACAAAAGGATAATAAAAAGCCTCCGTCATCCACTGTAGAGAGAGAACTTCCTCATAAGTACACTGATGATTTCCAACACAAGTTCTTGCTTCTTGGGAAGCATTATAACTAGGTATCAAGTAAAATAGAAGAACTTTCAAAACTTTTCACCATTTAATTTGGTGTTTAAAGGCTACAATTGAAAAATAAACAAGCAAGCTGGACAAAATAAAGTAATATGGAATTCATCTCCTGAAACCTCATTTGCCAACAATTCTCATTTTTCCTTCTTCTTTTACTGAGATTCGGTAACCATATTATCGAAAGTTGGTGGAGCAGGAGGAGGATTTCGTTCAGCTGCGACTGCTCCACCTCTGATGAGTTGGAAAGGCATAAACAGCACTGTGCGCTGTAACAGAAAAGAACAATCAACACAATAAGTACTCAGGGACACATCTGTTCCTCTAGTAGGAGGAATAGATTCTCCAGTTGTTTGTTTTTAACTGTGATGCTACCAGTCTCACCAAGAGGCTGAAACCCTTGATAGTTCAAATTCCTGATAGAGAATTCTTTAAAACTATAAATTAACAGGCAAATGATTTAGTGCCTGAGCATTTAAGTGACTTTTATTGATCAAATCTGCCAGCCTTTATCCACATATTCAGAGAATGTCTGCTCAGGACCTCCCAACAAACCCCCTCTACCCCATCCCCAGTGAGTGTTCTCTGTGTGGAATAGATGATCTTCTGAAATAAAGATGGTACCAATTGGGATGGTCCTCTGGGAAATGATAAGAGAAGTGAACTGGCTTCTCCTGAGCACTTTTGGGGAGTGATATTATTTTTTGCTTTAGTTTTTATTGGAGTTTTACATTGCTTGTATTTTATGTTTTTGTATTGGTTACTCCTAAGATCCAGCTTAATTGAGGAGCAAATAAACAAATAATATTCCTGTGATTTATTCACAAAAACTACCAGATTATTAACTGAAGAAGATGGATTTCCCTCCAGGGGAGGTTATTTTTTGATTTCTGAAATGGCTCCAACTGATAGTGCTGTGAACTGATACAGGAACCGATAAAGGACAATATTTGGAGCTCAGGGTTGAAATGATGGTCTCTGAGCTTGCTTGTTGTTTGCAAATGTTTCACTACACAAATAATAAACCAGCACTTATGATGTTACTTAGTTTGTGTAATGAAACATCAGCATGAAAACAACCAAGCTGGAGACCACCAAGGACCCCAAGACAGGTATCTCTGTATGCTGATTTAGCTGCTTGCAATATTTTTAGAGTTCTTCTGTTTTATAAGGTCCAATCATATCACCCCTTTCAGTCCTTCTTCGGTCCCATTTTCAGCCTCTCCAATTAATCTAAAGCATTTCTAAAAGGTTGAGAGTAGCTTTGTTATTGGTACAAAAAGAAGCCAATTGTGGTTACTGTGGAACAGTGGTGTCAAATTCAATTTCATTGAGGGCCGCATCAGGGTTGTGTTTGACCTCAGAGATCCAAGGGCTGGCCGGGGATATGGTGTGGCCAAGGTGAGCGTGGCCGGGGTCCATGACAGCCATCGGCTTCCTGCCGCACTCTGCCAGCCAAAACGGGGCATGGAGGTTAATTACAAAATGTGGGCTTTGCTTTCTGACATCCAGATCCAATAAGCAAGGGGTGTGAACTGCACAGAAAATATACTTTTGTTTCCTTATGAAGAAACATCCCCAAAGTCAGATGTAGACTAAATGTAGACTGACTTTTAGCTACACCCCTTCCCAGCAAACAGCAAATTTTGAAGCTCCAGGTAAAGAGGATTCATTTTAGGAGGAGTAACCACTTTTTGCATGTTGGAGATTCCTAAAGGAATGCTGGGAAACTCTGTACTTCAAAGAACATTTCAGGGAGGGATGCAGAATAGCCCTTCTCTGCCTTAGGCTGTAGAGACCTGGCACCAATCAAAACACTTTTTTTGAAGCAACTGATCAACACTGACAGGATAAGCCACTAGTACAGCGATGGCGAATCTTTTTTGGCTCACATGCCATAAGTGGGGGAGCTCGGGGGTTGGGGGTCGTGTGCGGGCGTGCCACACCCATAATGCAATGCGTGACCCCTACCAGTGCACATGCCCGCAGTACAGGAGCGAC
Organism: Thamnophis sirtalis; assembly: GCF_051295495.1. NCBI lineage: Eukaryota > Metazoa > Chordata > Lepidosauria > Squamata > Natricidae > Thamnophis > Thamnophis sirtalis. The sequence goes on along the minus strand of NW_028261381.1, from coordinate 67,066,514 downwards.
CTCCCTCATTTTTGCATGCTTTTTTCACCCTCCCCAGGCTCCGGAGGCTATATAGGAGCCTGGGGAGGGCGAAAACAGCCTCCTCTGCCCCCCTGGAAGCCCTCTGGAGGCTTCATGGACCTTCAGGAGGTTTCCCTGAAGCCTCTGGAGCAATCAAAACAACCTTCTGAGCAAACAGGAAGTCTGTTCCTGAACTTCAGGTTTGCCCAGAAGGCTGTTCCCGAGGTTTCAGGGAAGCTCATGAAGCCTCCGGAGGGCCTCTGGGGGGCGGGGGAGGCTCTTTTCACCCTCCCAGCCTCTAGAGCCTGGGGAGGGCAAAAATGGGTTTTAAAAAGGGTGAACGCAGCACCTCACGTGCCCTGACAAATGGCTCCGTGTGCCACCTGTGGCATGCGTGCCATAGGTTCGCCATCACTGCAATAGTATATGAAAATAAGAGCAAACTCCACTCCCTTTTAGTACTAATGATGTTACCCAGTTTGGTAATGAAACATCTGCAAAAAAAACCCATCAAGCTCAGGGAGCACTAAGGAACCCACAGTTCAACCCTGAGCTGCAAATAAACTCCTCTATCAATAAACACTTTTTGGTTAGAGGGACTCAGAGCCTGCCTTATATGAGATGGCTCCCAGTCGATTTCAAGGAATGTAGAATTATAATGGCTGAGAATTTGATCCTTCATACATTGAAAAAAAAAAACAAACTGAGGGATAAACAAATAAAAAGCAATTTTTTTGGGGGGGGGGGGAAGCCCAGGAAAGAAAAAGAGTTAAAGTGTATGTAAGAAAAAGGAAAGAAAGAAAACTGAAAAATAATTGCATCCAACTTTTTTTCATACAGTTATAAGTAAAAATATATCAGACTGTTACTCTAAGATTAACAGTTCACGGTAATAGCAAAAAAAACAGCAAATGGTCAGGTTAACTAGAGTGCAGATATAAAGAAGAAAAATTAACAATCTTCTTTACATTCTTTAACAATAACAACAGCTAAAGCTATTATTGGAGTATTAAATATTTACCTGGTCATCACTTAAGCAAGCTGCCTGGCACCCGAAGTGAGCCAGGGAAACAGCGATGCAAAATTCCAGCAGGCTGAATAAGAGCAGCACACTGGAGAGGCCAGAAGCGACATTCTGTGGAGTAGGAAGACATGTGAAAAGATTTACTGAGAAATTAATGTAATGGTATGTATTTTATTTTATTGTATGTGCTACACCATTAAAAGGGATTCCCAGCTGCTCCCTTCGGAAACACTGGGAGGAACAATTGCATTGGGAAAAACAGAGACACTGTACAGGTAACTCTCGATTTAAACCACAATTGGGATCAGAATTTCCACTGCTAAACAAAGCGATTGTTAAGTGAGTTGTTACCTTTTCTGCCACTGTTGTTAAGCAAATCGCTGCAGTTAAGAGAACCATACGGTTGTTAAGTGAATCTTCCCCACCCCAACTGTCTTTCTTGATCAGAAGCTGGCTGGGAAAGTTGTAAAGGAGATGCTGCAACTGTCCTAAATAAATTGCTAGTAGCCAAGCCCCTAATTTTGATCATGTGACTGTGGGACGCTGCAGTGGCTGTGCACACGAGGAGTGGTCATATCTTTGGGTGCCACTGAAACTTTGAATGGTCACTAAATGAATAATTGTTCACTCAGTTAAAGACTGCCTGTACAGCCTATGTGAGATGGGGAAACTGCATCAGGGAACATTGTTAGCATCTCTTATGTTTTGCTGAGTTGCTGAGTCTAGTCAGAGCTGAAGAAGCTTCTTGGATGAGAAACGAAATGTCTCCATGGGAAAACAAGAAAGTCCAATTGCCACCTGAATAAGCACCTTTGGGATGATGGAGGAGAGAGCGGATGGATAGGAGACCTGAAGAAACAAAGTGCTGAAGGGAGAAGGAAAAAGAGAAATGGTTAAGACAGAGGCTGGCTAATCCAAAGAGGAAAAGCGACAGGACTTCCCACTGTCCTAACAAATCCACTCTTGGCCACCTGACTTTTTCTCCAAGATAATGGATGAAGTATAATTATGGGCAGCAATGTGATTTAGAGTCAGCCAGTCTAAGTATATTGTTTCTCCTCCTCAATAAGGATGCAGCTAGATCTATTTTCTTTACCCAACTTCTTTCCAATCATCTCTCAGGCTGGAAAGGGGGAAAGCCCTTTAACAGATTAAACAGATTAACAGAGTTGGAAGGGACCTTATAGGTCATCTACTCCAACCCATTCCCACTCAAGTAGGAGACCCTATGCCATTTCTGACAAAAGGCAGTCCAATCTCTTCCTGATACCCTCAAAGGTAAATTGTTCCATTGGTTGATTGTTCTCACTATCAGAAAGTTCTTTCTGATTTCTAGGTTGAATCTCTCCTTGGTCAGTTTCCATCCATTATTCCTTGCCTGGCCTTCAGGTGCTTTGGAAAATAGCTTGACACCATCCTCTCTGTGCCATGGATGTGATACTACTATGATTTAATACTCAAAAGAAAACAAAGGACTTTACAAAATACTAAAAATTCAAGGCATTGATCCCAGTTATTGCTGTGGTTCTAATCTGTCCACGTTTCAGAATTTACCTAAATTTCTGTTTTCTAAAACTGTCTATCTGTCAGCGTCAACTTCATTTAGTAATCAGGAAAGAAACCACTCAACTCCATTTGAATTGAAATCAAGTGTACTTTTACTAATTATAAATGAACAGTTGCAAAGCTAAGCTGAATCTGGTTAATTAGGCGCGAAAGCGAATAACATCATGTATAACTCAATCCTCTCCCCTTGGCACCCCAGTCCATAGTCCAATTATAATGCACCCAACTGTCAGGTGGGAGATAACTTCAAAAGGCATCACCAAGATGGAATGCTGGACAGTTAACCTTGGCGGGAAACTCCCTTCTTCCACATGCGAAGTAAGATGGTCAAACAGCATCTAGAATCTTCCTCCAGCACATCATGATTCCCCTCCCAAATACCATGCCCCCCCTCCCATTTCAATGGCAGCCGAACCAGCAGCAAGCAGAGGCTGACACTATCTATGGTGTGTGGATGGATGGATGGATGGATGGATGGATGGATGGATGGATGGATGGATGGATGGATGGATGGATAGATAGATAGATAGATAGATAGATAGATAGATAGATAGATAGATAGATAGATAGATAGATGATAGACCGAGCCGAGGTGGCGCAGTGGTTAGGGTGCAGTACTGCAGGCCACTTCAGCTGACTGTGATCTGCAGTTCAGTGATTCAAATCTCACCGGCTCAAGGTTGACTCAGCCTTCCATCCTTCCAAGGTGGGTGAAATGAGGACCCGGACTGTGGGGGCAAGTTGCTGACTCAATTTGCTAAAAAATTTGTAAACCGCTTAGAGAGGGCTGAAAGCCCTATTAAGCGGTATAGAAGTCTAATTAATAATAATAATAAAAATAATAATGATAGATAGATGATGATAGATAGATAGATAGATAGATAGATAGATAGATAGATAGATAGATAGATAGATAGATAGATAGATAGATAGATACCATATTTTTCGGAGTATAAGATGCACCAAAGTTTTGAAGATGCAAATTTTAAAAAAAGTAGGTAGGTAGGTAGATAGAGGGATAGAGAGGGAGAAAAAGAGATATATATATAGTAGGTACGTAGGGAGAGAGAGTAATTATATAGTTAGGTAGATAAGGGGAGAGAGAGACAGAGAGACAGAGAGACAGAGAGACAGAGAAAGAGAATGTAGGTAGGTAGATAGAGGGATAGAGAGAGAAATAGAAAGAGAGGGAGAGAGAGAAATAGAGTGGATAGGTAGGGAGAGAGAGAGAGTAGTTATGTAGGAAGGTAGATAAAGGGAGAGAGAGAGAGAGAACTAGAGAGAGATAGAGAAATACAATAGGTAAGTAGGGAGAGAGAGAGAGTGTGTGTGTGTAGGTAGGTAGGTAGGTAGAGGGATAGAGAGAGAGAAAGAGAGAGAGAGAGAGAAATACAGTAGATAGGTAGGTGTTTCTGCTGGCACAGCACTTGATCAATGTAATTCTCATCAATCAGTTAAAGTGTTTTCCAAAAGGAAAAAAAAACTTTTTTTGTACTCTGCAAACCTCCCAAAAACGGCCCTTATTCACGAAAACAGCCCCGTTTGTTTTCCAAAAAAGGCATGAATAGCCTTGGGGGGGGGGCTTGCAGAGTGGTCCTGGGGGGGTGAGCGGGCAAAACTAGCAAAAAATGGCCCGTTTTTTGTGAAAACTGGCCTGTTTTTTGTCAAAAGAATTGCATGCATAGCCTTTTTTTTTTGTAAATGTGTTTTTTATTTTCCATTTTCATTTTCGTACAGTCACATATATACTGTGCAGAACCGGGGCCATATAACATTAAACAATAAACACAGCCATTCCTCTTGTCAATAATACCCCCAAAAATAGAAACCCAATGTACCTCTTCGACCCTCCATACACCCTTTCTTTCGCCCCCCTCCAACTTTCCATCTTCCCTCCATCATTCCCCTCTACACTACTTCCCCTCCCCCTCTACCACTCCTCTCTCCCGATACGCTCCCTCCCTTCCTTCTCAGAATTGCATGCATAGCCTTATGGAGGCTTATAGAGTGCTGCTGGGGGCTGGGGGGGGGCAAAAAACAGGCCATTTTTTGCTTATTTCTGTCCCCCCCCCCCACAGTTCCCATGAGCTCTTTGAAAGCCTCCATAAGAGTATGCATGGCCATTTTGGTGAAGGGGGCGGGGCTCCGGGAGGCAAAAAATTCTGTATTCAGTGTATGAAACACACCCAGATTTTCAGCCTCTTTTTTTGAGGAAAAAAGGTGCGTCTTATACTCCAAGAAATATGGTAGATAGATAGGTAGGTAGGTAGGTAGGTAGGTAGGTAGGCAGGCAGGCAGGCAGGCAGGCAGGCAGGCAGGCAGGCAGGCAGGCAGAGATATAGATATAATATAGATATAAATATAGACATTCGAATCAAATACAAAACTCTTTGGAACCAAGACTTATTCAAGGAAAGTTTTCAAACAAAAGTCAAAGGGTCTGGGATATCCCAGCTGTATATATAATCTCCATCTGGATTCTGTACTTGAAGCCAAAATTTAAGAAGTGATCGGTTTACTTACGCATGAAGGTTTATTATCACATCCATAACTGTAGAGTATCAGTTCGGATAGATTCAGGAAGCTACCAATTAATGACATTATAGCACTTGCGATGTTCATTCCTGCACTGGATTTCACCTGAAACAGAAATACACCAGAAGGAGAGAAATTACAGTGTCAGCATGAGTCTTATTAAATGCAAAGCATATAAACAATTACCCCAACGATGGTAAAAACACTGACAAAGAAATTTTATGTGGGTGCTTAATGACACATAGCCAGTCAGTGGAGGAACCGGACAGCATCCACTAAGATCAGGAGTAACAAACAATACATTTTCCCACAGTGGAAATGCAAAGCCCTCAAGTCCATTGGCAGGGTTTTCTAAAACTCTCAAATTCCTCCTTCTTTCTGGATGTCAGTCTCCATTGAAGACCAGGTGGTTAAAGGCGACAGGAAACATGGTACAATGTTTTCACCCCTTAACACTTTGCTTAAAGAAATCCCACACAATTTATTGTAAGACGTGAGATACTCTAAGCATTAAATGTTAATGTTAAATGCTCTTTTAGCTATAAAACATTACAGAGAGGCTACTAGAGAGATGGGGATGGAGAAACCCTTGGAACCAATAGTGAGAATACTGAAAATTTAAAAATGGCTCTTTTCAGTTCTCCCTTTTCAGGAATGTAGTATTTTTCTATCAAGACGGTTCTGTTTCTTCTTTTGAATCTATATTTTCTTCCTTTAACAGACAAAAACATGTCTATGTTGCTATGAACAGTCTTTAAATCAAAGAGGTCACAGGGGAGAAGAATGCAAGCTCTTTGCAGGATGGCTACCAATAGCTCTCTCTTCCCTTTGATTCCCATGTGATTCCCACTCTAGTTCCATACTTTGACTCCTAATACACAGGGCTTCTTTTTAATGTTGCTTTCGGGTAGGAACACTTCTGGAACAGGATCCTCTGTGGAGGAGGAGGAGGAGGAGGAGGAGGAGGAGGAGGAGGAGGAGGAGGAGGAGGAGGAGGAGGAGGAGGAGGAGGAGAAGACACCTCTGCTCAGGACTAGCAATAGCAATAGCACTTAGACTTATATACCACTTCACAGTGCTTTACAGTTCTTTCTAAGGGGTTTACAAAGTCGCCATATTGCCACCAACCATCTGGGTAACAAAACAGGGACCAGAAGAGGCTCAAATGCTGGAAGGTTGAAAATTATCTACTGTTGACATAGAACTTTCGATGGAAGCAAGACTTGGAATCAACAGTTGGGCAAAGAAGGAAGTGGGAGGGGGCTTTGGGGTTTGCTTTTCTTTCCTAAATGTTGGTTTAAAACTGAGCAGTATCTAAAGACAATAGACAATAAAAGTAAAAGGATCAGAATGCTTACAAAGAAATAGCATAAAAGAAATTCAAATGCTAAACTTTCTTACCAAAACATGATTTGGACTGTTCGCAGCTGATACACAAAGTGATCCAGAAGAAATAAACTATGGAAAAGGAAAAAGAAGAACAAATGATTCGAGTCCATTGCAGATAAAAGTGGGAAATTGTCAGAAAAATCTGGCACCCATGAAAAGCCAGATAGGCTTCAATGCAAACAGGACTTTTATAGGTAACCCTTAGCCATTACTGCCATGGAGCATGACTCAACAAAAATGTGTACATACTTACAAATATCCCTCCCCAAAAGGGGTAACCTCCAACTGTACACAAGCTGCGGGGGGAGTCAGGAGAAGAAATTGAAGAAAGGGAGACAGCCCCATAGAGGATGTGGATCAGCCCAATCAATATTTGGACAGCCTGCAGAAGGAAAACACAGAGTAAGACAACTTTCTTCGCTGAATCTGAGAAAAAAACATTCTTATTTGTTAGCACTCCAGGAAAGGCATCTCTTTATATCTATCTTTGAAAGGTCCTTCAAAGGTGTTGGGGCTTCTAAGCTGCCAGTGCAGGTGTTGACCCAAGACCTGGTTTCCTATGGTGAAAAATTCAAATGGGGAGAAGGGACAGTTTGAGACCCATTGTCACTATGTACCGGACATTTACTCCAGATTATGATTGAGTTTGACCCTCAGTGGGACTGCTTTTGCCAGAAAGAAGGTCTCTATGACTATCAAGATGGACCTTTGAGAAGAAAATGATACCTCTCACTACAGACTCCTCTGCAGGAGGAAGTTGATCATGGTCATAAGCACAAAGTGACTCCAACCGACTTGGGCTGCAACCAATCCATGACCAGTTTCTGATGAAGAAATGCCCAACAGTTGCACTTCTCAGAGGGAAGGGAGAAAATGAGATCTGGCTAAAACCCTGGCTGAGCTCCACTTTCTCAGTTAAAGAGCAAAGCAAAAGAAATTCATATTGGAGTCAGAATGTTTTGCAGAAACACAAATTAAACCACCAGGAAGAACAGAGGTTTCTGGAGTATATTCCAGAACCAGACAACAGCGAAGCCAAGTTCCAGAACATCAACATGGGGCTCTCAGATCTCTACATAGCTCTAAAACCTTAATGGATTCAAACAGGGACATAGTGACACATGCCTACCCCAAGCACTTTGGGCTCAGCCTTGAGGAATGTCTCCAAAGGACCATTTTGTGGGATTTGTTGAGGAGCATTGGTGGGAATTTGCTGAGCTCCATACTGGGGATATGGAGTTGCTCCAGATGCCTGAAGAGCAACACTGGGCAATCCAGGAGCCATTTGGATTATGTTTGCTTCATTAGAGGGGATGAAAACTGCAGTTCCACTGGCCATTCTTGCTGGAAGTGATGGCCCAGCTAAGTTACCTGGAAACAAACAAGTGAGGAAAAGTTAAGGTCTTAACATCAAGAAGGCAAATTCTGGCCCTTAATGTCACTTTATGAGATAATATTTGCTTGCAGTAAAACTGAAGATTTCCAGAAGTCTTCAGGGAACAGGATAGTAAAAAAATACAACTTTCTCAGGGATAGAAATCCTTCCTTTTGCTACCTTTCAGCCAGAACCGAAGAAGCTTCTTGCTTGAGAAGTGAAATGTTTTCAAAGAAAAAACCAAGAAAGTCCAGTTGCCTTTTGAAAAGCATCTTTGGGACAACCATGTCCTGATTGGTTTTGAATCTCCATGGACACCAGTTGAGGAAAAGTTAATCAGAACACGAGGAACACTACGTTTTTCAATGCAAAACGTCTTTTTCTGATCTTAGCACCACCTCAGATCCCCCAGCTAAACGTCATTTCCATTTGGACAAGGTTTTATTGTACCTGCCCTCCTGTCCTGTTACTGGAAGATGGATCTAAAGGCATCAGGCATGGATGATCATCCAATTTGGACATAACTTACTGTGAAGGACACAAGAGCAGGATCTGTACCCCACCTTTGCTTCACGGATGAGGTGAGGTTTCTTGTCAGAACACAACTGGACCCTCAGCCTGGGTTTCCTAACAAAACAACCCCAGAAAAAAGTGAAGCGATTCAGTAAAGTCCTACATCTAGTAACGGTCCGGTTTTGAAAACTCTGATCAAAGGGTCAGAATTAATCCCACTAGTTAGGATTTGTACAGACCTTAAGAGGAAGCTTCTTCCTTCTTGAGCTGCATTAATTGGAAGTCAACGTGAACGAAAAAACGACCCATTCACCCTCGTCTTTGAACGATGAACTTCAAATATTGAATCTCGGTACATTTATATGGCGCCTTTGCGCGTATTGCGCACTTTCATCAGGGCAAGATTGATTGCAAACTCTTCCCTGTCCGCTAATTCTGCCCTGAAATCCTCCCGTCTACAAGACCTCCATGCAATTTTTTTAAACAAGTAATCAGAATATACTTACGGCGACCGTTCAAGACGAGCAACACCAAAGACTCAGGGGAAACGAAAGTAACATAACAGGAACAAGTGGAGGGCGGGGCTCGTTCACCTACTAAAGGGGGGGATTTACTCATCTTAATCGAAGACGTATTTCTTGCCCCTTTAACTGTTGCAACAAATAAAAGTTTGGGGCTAGGAAGCTTCTCCGTGTTCAGAGATGAGAGGAAAACTCACCAAGATTATAAAGTCCGGTTATTCCCAGGCTAAAACAAATCACTGAAATCAAACTCATCCCTGACATATTTACTTATTTATTCATTTATTTATTTATTTATTTATTCATTCATTCATTCATTCATCAAAAAGTACAAGGAAACAATTATGAAAACACATGAAAAAATGGCTCAAATAAATGGATATAAATAAGCCTTAAACACATAAAAAGAGTACAAATAAATGGGACAGTAGGACAGGGACGATTGGCACAATGGTGAGCTTATGCACGCCCCACCTCTCCCGCTTCTCTCTTTCTCCCAAAGTAACCAAGTGTCCGCGCTTGAAGCGACCCGTTTTCAACCCCTCGGAATCGCCAGAAAGAAAAACAAGAGGACGCGCGTTGCGATCACAGCCTCCGATTGAGCTCCTGGCCAGACTCTCCCTGGAAAAACTTCCAAGGAGCTCAGAGGCCGCTGAAACATCTGGACCAGATCCTTTTGCCAAGAAGCAAATGCTAAAGAAGTTCCCTCCGTGCATTCGCAAAGTTATATTGGGTGAATCTATTACGTTTCCTTTTGCACTTATTCTGTACTGAACATTTGCTCTTTGGTTGACTCCTCCCTAGTATAGAGAGAAATTTCTCTTTATAAGATCATTTATAACAGAATTCGTCTTCATTGGTGAGATAAACTTCTGCTCTGCTAGGGAGTCTCCGATTCCTTCACTATGTATGTTACACGAGAGAGCCCTCTGGAATCCTGATCCTCCTATTGCTCTTTTGTATTGGCTGTTCTACGAACGTCTATGGGGCTGTGGAGAGCAGGTCGCTTCAATGCTACGATAATAGTGTTTTCGAAGGGGAGTCGGCTTCTGCCTCCTCCCCCTCCAGATGACCTAAACTACACCCAGATTTCATCTTTTAAAAAAGCAGCTTCCGTTATCTCTTCTAGAATTCTTCTACATGCCAAGATAATTCCCCTATATTATGACATTCGCTTTTCATGTCCTTAGTTCAATTCATTTCAAGGGGAAATTAGGAGATAACGGAACGTATTAATGGACAATGTGACTTACACTTTTTAATATATCAATATTAATAATGTTATTCTATTGGATAAAACAACAGAATATCAGAAGTACTAATGCAGAGTAAAGGAAACAAACTAAAGGCAAAAGTGCAGAAAAAAAGACCAAAACAGAAAGCAAAAGCTTCCTACATCTTTAGCATCAAATACTAATATAATTCTAAAAATATCTGTGATTACAAAAAATGATCATTTTTCTATTATCTATTTTTTTCTAATCATCAAAAACTCTAGTTACAAATACATTTTTTTCTGTTTCATGCAAAAAGTCTCTAAGGGGTTTCCATTCAGTCCAGTCTTTTCTCTAATCAAGGAAGTCAATTTAGCCTTGTCTGCAAGTCCCATCATTTTCCCCAACCATTCCTCTATTGTGGGTTATATCAAACCTTCCCACTTTTGAGCCTTTTGTAATCTCCCTGCAACTATCATATATAAAAAACAAAATTCCATGACTTTTCTTCTCACTTTCTGTCCATTCATCCTGAAGAAAAGCCTCTGGTTTTAATCATACCTGAGTCTTTAAAATCTTCTGAATTTGTCTAGGTATTTGTATCCTAGATTTTTGAAGCTTTTGTATTTCCAAACAGCCAGATGATGAGAATTACACATTTGACCAGTAAAAATGTTAATGTTTCAATTAAGGCTGGTGTGAAGACATCAGTAAGGAGATTATAGAAGTTGCGTTATGGTTTCTGATCCTCCTCCTCCTTAAAGTATCCTCTAAATTCATCTTCTAGGGGAGGAAGAATACTTGCATATGCAATTGGAATATTCAATTAGCTGGTAGCCCATGTCATACAGACACATTTCATTAGCATTACTCATTCAGATTTTTTGTACATGTACAGCAAATAACAGTATCACAAACCCATAGTGTTGATTTTAATGATATGCAAACTTCAACAAATCTTTTGGGGTCAGAATGATTAAGTAACTGTACTATTGTGCCAATGACACATTTTATTAATAATGTCTACTTTATTTTTGCTGTTTTTCTTTTCTGTAGCATCAGACGTCCTACTCAGTTTAATATTTGCCATAAAAAAGCCAGAATATAAACAAAGCTCTTGCATCAACCATTGCAGAGATTCTTCCTCAAGACAGATGAGGATGAACTGCAGCACAAATTCTTGCTTCTTGGTAAGCATTATAACTTATCAGGTAAGAAGCATCATTTTTAAAATTTGCCTCCATTTAACTTGATACTTAAAGGCTTTTAATTGAAAAACAAACAAGGTGGAGGGCAAAAGTAAAACAACATGAAATTCATTGCTTCTCTTGAGACATCTGGTGCGACACTTCTCACAATTTCTTCCTGGTGTTGGTACAATTTTTTTTGTTGTTGTTTCCACTATGGCTCAGTAACCACATTATCATAGGCTGGTGGAGAACAGTGATTGTGTTCACGTGTGATTGTTGCATCTCTGTTGACTTGACAAGGGCAAAAACCAGGTAGAAGGAATAGTTTCCCCAGTGTATTTTTAACTTTAGCAATATGCTTGCCCGGAAGTCAGAAAGTCCAGAAAGTCATGGGAACATAAAGTGGAAAAAGTTATGGAAAATAAGAAGATGAAGATCTTGTGGGACTTTCTAATACAAACAGATCATCATTTGGAGCACAACACACCAGATATCATGGTTCTGGGGGCCGAAGTGTACAGTTTATTGATATCGCTGTTCCTGGAGATGCCCGAGTCAAAGAAAAAGAACTAGAAAAAATCATGAAATATTGCGATCTGGCCATTGAAACTGCACAGCTATGGTTGAAGCATATAACAGTGATACCCATTGTCATTGGGGCACTTGGCACCATGTCCAAGAATTTTACAAGATACTGCAGCTTCCTGCAATAACACCAGCAGAACTGCAAAAAACTGCGCTATTCGGAACATCTTATATTTTAAGAAGGTACTTGGTTGATACCAAGGACGCTGGCAGCAAACTGTATCAACCATTAGCACCAGTCACTGATATTTGTAATGCATTTTTGAATGTTCAGTTGGCTGAGTTTCATGTTTAATGAATAAAGTATATAATAATAATAATAATTCAGTAGCACAAATGATCCATTGGAATTTGTGCAAAAATTATAATATTAAAACAGCAACAAACTGGTGGGAACATCAGCCTGAAAAAGTCACTGAAAATCAGATGGTCAAGATCTTGTGGGATTTCCGTATACAAACCGACAAAATACTGGCACATAATACACCAGACATCACACTGGTTGAGGAAAATAAGGTCACAATCATAGACATCAAAGGAGGAACATGAAAAAATCGCAAGATACCAGGACTTAAAAATCGAAATTCAACGACTATGGCATAAACCAGCAGTGATAATTCCAGTGGTAATTGGCACATTGGGTGCTATTCCAAAAGCACTGGAATTACATTTAAAACAGTTAAAAATTGACAAAATCACCATCAGTCAAATGCAAAAAGCCGCACTGCTTGGATCTGCACGCATATTACGAAAATACGTTACGATGTCCTAGGCCCCTGGGTGGGGCCCGACTAGTAACCAATGCCAAATCCGGCGAAACAACTGGCCGCTGTGATACAATTGTATTATTATTATTATTATTATTATTATTATTATTATTATTATTATTATTATTATTATTATTATTGTCAGGGTCACTGGGCATCTGAGAACAAAATGTGGGCATTCTCACAAAACGGCTACCATGATAGGAATAGCTAGTTGCAGAACTGTTTAACCATAGCACGCTAATGTGTAAACTATAATTTACAAGTCAAATTGGCTGGAGTCATGCTACATGCTCAGTAATTATTATTATTATTATTATTATTATTATTATTATTATTATTATTATTATTATTATTATTATTATTATTATTATTATTATACAATTGTATCACAGCGACCAGTTGTTTCACCGGATTTGGCATTGGTTACTAGTCGGGCCCCACCCAGGGGCCTAGGACGTCGTAACGTATTTTCGCAAACTCCGCCATTGCCGGTCCCAAGCCCGGATGAGAAAGGAGGAAGGTTGGGATCAGGTTGGCATCTGGTCCCGTAAAAAAAACCCGCCAACCCATACAATATGGTGAAAAAAACAAATAAGAATTCCATACCGCATCGGTCGTCGCGCGGGTTAACAAGGGCCGCGGCGGATGTTGGGGTCCCTGGACATCCCTCGACAAGTGGGCTACAAGTGGACCAGCCAACAAAACGACAAAAATATAGTGCAGATGAAAACCGTGCCATAATGGCCTGTTACTACAACTCAGAGCCAGAAAAAAGAGGCTATTTAAAGCGAATGTATGAATTATTATTATTATTATTATTATTATTATTATTATTATTATTATTATTATTATTATTATTATTATTATTATTATTATTATACAATTGTATCACAGCGGCCAGTTGTTTCGCCGGATTTGGCATTGGTTACTAGTCGGGCCCCACCCAGGGGCCTAGGACGTCGTAACGTATTTTCATAATATGCGTGCAGATCCAAGCAGTGCGGCTTTTTGCATTTGACTGATGGTGATTTTGTCAATTTTTAACTGTTTTAAATGTAATTCCAGTGCTTTTGGAATAGCACCCAGTGTGCCAATTACCACTGGAATTACCACTGCTGGTTTGTGCCATAGTCGTTGAATTTCGATTTTTAAGTCCTGGTATCTTGCGATTTTTTCATGTTCCTTCTCGGCGACCCTGCTATCGCCTGGTATTGCGATGTCTATGATTGTGACCTTATTTTTCTCAACCAGTGTGATGTCTGGTGTATTATGCGCCAGTATTTTGTCGGTTTGTATACGGAAATCCCACAAGATCTTGACCATCTGATTTTCGGTGACTTTTTCAGGCTGATGTTCCCACCAGTTTGTTGCTGTTTTAATATAATAATTTTTGCACAAATTCCAATGGATCATTTGTGCTACTGAATTGTGCCGCAATTTATAATCAGTCTGCGCGATTTTTTTACAGCAGCTGAGTATGTGATCAACAGTTTCATCAGCTTCTTTGCAAAGTCTGCATTTGGCATCATCAGAGGATTTTTCGATTTTGGCCTTAATGGCATTTGTGCGGATAGCTTGTTCTTGCGCAGCCAGGATTAGTGACTCTGTTTCTTTCTTTAATGTACCTGTTTTTAACCATAACCAAGTTTGTTCACTGTCCACTTTATCTTTTATTTTTTCCAGAAATTGACCATGCATTATTATTATTATTATTATTATTATTATTATTATTATTATTATTATTATTACACAATTGTATCACAGCGGCCAGTTGTTTCGCCGGATTTGGCATTATTATTATTATTATTATTATTATTATTATTATTATTATTATTATTATTGGCAACAAACAAATGCAAGTATTAGAAATAACAACTGAGATGGTCAAAAATCGAGTTAAAAAGGTAAAGAATTGGACATCACCTGAAAAGGACCAATTACATGGTTTCTGGCTCAAATATCTGACCAGTTTACATGCAATATTGGCCAGGCAACTGAATGAAATTTTACAAAAGGGCCAAATTGATGAATGGTTGACAACTGGAAAAACATACTTGATTCAGAAAGATGCAACTAAAGGAACAACACCTGAAAACTACAGACCAATAACATGCTTGCCAACAACCTTCAAATTACTCACAGGCATTATTGCAGATAACATGATGGATTATTTGGAAACAAACAACATCTTGCCAATAGAGCAAAAAGGCAACAAAAGAAGGAGCAGGGGCACAAAAGATCACCTCCTAATTGATAAAATGATATTAGAAAATTGTAAGAACAGAAAAACGAACTTGAATATGGTCTGGATTGATTACAAAAAGGCATTTGACTCACTGCCACATAGTTGGATCATAAAATGCTTAGAAACAACTGGCATTAGCAAAAATATTACATCCTTTACTGAAAAGGCGATGAAACAATGGAGGACTGAGTTGGCAGTAGGGAATGAGATCTACGGAATGGTTAATATCAAGCAAGGAATTTTCCAGGGTGATTCACTTTCACCTCTTCTCTTCATCATCGCAATGATCCCACTATCAGTAATCTTAAAAAAAATGAAATTAGGCTACCAAACAGCCAAAGAAGCTGAAAAAATTTCGCATTTACTATATATGGATGATTTGAAACTCTATGGAAAGTCAGAAATAGAAATCCAATCATTGACAAACACAGTCCGAGTATTCAGCACCGATATTTCAATGCAGTTTGGCATGGAAAAATGCACCACTGTATCCATAAAAAGAGGCAAAATCACTGCATGTGAGGGAATTGAAATGCCCAATGGCCAATTAATTAAATGCAAAGAAAATGAAGCCTACAAATACTTAGGCATTCTGCAGTTGGATAACATCAAGCATGGAGAAGTAAAAACTGTTGTCAGGCGAGAGTACACCAACAGAGTTAAGAAAATTTTGAAATCTAAATTGAATGGTGGAAATACAATCAAGGCCATAAATACCTGGGCAATACCACTTATAAGATACACAGCTGGTATAGTTAACTGGACACAAGCTGATTTGGACATTTTGGACCGAAAAACCAGGAAACTAATGACAATGCACTACAGTTTACATCCACGTGGTGATACTGATAGACTATATCTGCCCCGAAAATCAGGTGGCAGAGGATTATTACAAGTGAAGCAAACAGTTGAAGAAGAAAAACATGCACTGGCTGATTATTTAAAAGACACTCAAGAACATCTATTAATCGAAGTAAAGAACAAAAATCTACTGAAGGCCCAACAGACAAAACAAGAATACAGAAAAGATGTGATAAAATCAAGAATGAAGAGTTGGCAGAACAAAGCACTGCATGGCCAATTTCTGGAAAAAATAAAAGATAAAGTGGACAGTGAACAAACTTGGTTATGGTTAACAACAGGTACATTAAAGAAAGAAACAGAGTCACTAATCCTGGCTGCGCAAGAACAAGCTATCCGCACAAATGCCATTAAGGCCAAAATCGAAAAATCCTCTGATGATGCCTAATGCAGACTTTGCAAAGAAGCTGATGAAACTGTTGATCACATACTCAGCTGCTGTAAAAAAATCGCGCAGACTGATTATAAATTGCGGCACAATTCAGTAGCGCAAATGATCCATTGGAATTTGTGCAAAAATTATAATATTAAAACAGCAACAAACTGGTGGGAACATCAGCCTGAAAAAGTCACCGAAAATCAGATGGTCAAGATCTTGTGGGATTTCCGTATACAAACAGACAAAATACTGGCGCATAATACACCAGACATCACACTGGTTGAGAAAAACAAGGTTACAATCATAGATATTGCAATACCAGGTGATAGCAGGGTCGCCGAGAAGGAACATGAAAAAATCGCAAAATACCAGGACTTAAAAAGCGAAATTCAACGACTATGGCACAAACCAGCAGTGGTAATTCCAGTGGTAATTGGCACACTGGGTGCTATTCCAAAAGCACTGGAATTACATTTAAAACAGTTAAAAATTGACAAAATCACCATCAGTCAAATGCAAAAAGCTGCACTGCTTGGATCTGCACACATATTACGAAAATATGTTACGACGTCCTAGGCCCCTGGGTGGGGCCCGACTAGTAACCAATGCCAAATCCGGCGAAACAACTGGCTGCTGTGATACAATTGTATAATAACAACAACAACTCCGCCATTGCCAGTCCCAAGCCCTGATGAGAAAGGAGGAGGGTTGAGGTCAGGTTGGCAACCTGGCCCCATAAAAACCCGCCAACTCATACAACATGGTGAAAGAAACAAATAAAAATCCTATACCACACTGGTCATCGTGCGGGTTAACGATGTTTTTTGCATGAATGTTTGGAGAGAAGCTGTACAAGGCTATTCAGTTAGATAAGATAGTGAGAGAAACACAGAAAAACACAGCTGTTTCTTGGAAATTATCAGTAGCTGAGAAAATTTCTCTGAAAGAATAAACAAAATGTTTCTTTTTAAAGGGAGAAGCTTAGAGTGACCTTGCAAAGGCTTTCACCCTATAAAGACTTTGAACTTTTTTTTTTGCTCCTTTTTGGTGGCAGTGTTTATCTTACCTTGTTTTGGAAACTGTGGTTTCATTCTGTCTACTTCTTCTGTTTTGATTTTGATTTTTTTTCTTTTTGTTAAAGTGTTAAAGGGTGATGGACTAAGGGAAATTTCAACCATTTTTTTCTCCTTTTTATTACCCCCTTCTTCCCTTTTTTCTTTTCATAACTTTTTGCATTGAAGAGATTAAAGAATCTTTATTTTTTATTTTTCATTTTTCTCTTCCTGATTTTTGGTCTTGCATATTTCTCCTGTTTCCCTTCCCTTTTCTTTCTCCCCGCCTTCCCCTTGCCTTTTTTTATTGTTGCCTTAATTATTAGTTACTGCTTTATTTATTTTTTCTCTTTGTCCCTCCACAGTGAAAAACCAAAATATAAAGAGGAAGATGAGCAGAAAAATAGCAACTGTCGTCTCCACAACAACAACTCCCTCCTCTTCACCTGCAGGAAGGCAGACATCAATACAGACGATGCTTCAACAGGAGAAGGAAAAAGACAAGGGCGTAACACTGGAGGCAATTATGCAAGGAATACAAAAACTAGAAGCAAGAGGAGAGAGTATTGAGAAGAGATTGGAGAATATCGAAAAGAGATTAGAAAATATAGAACAAAAGACAAGTAAAACAGAAGAAAAAATTGAAACTATACAACAGTGGATGATGAAATATGAAGATAGACTACAAAAAATTGAAGAAAGGGATGAAGAAAGAGAGAAGAAAATGCAGAATATTGATAGTAGATTGAATATTGTGGGAAAAGACAATAGCGGAATACTGGGATGGGAAATGGATCGGTCAGATTTCTTTTTAAGATTTCAAAACACAGAAGAAGAAAAAGGTGAGGATTTGGCGTAAATAATATCAGAAAGATGTGTTAGAGATCACCCAAGAGAAGATGATTGATGGCATAGACGAGGTGTTTCGAGTCTACACGAGATATGCAGTGAGAAATGGACTCCTGAGGGAAGTCCATGTAAGATTTACTAAAAAATAATTAAATCACAAATTCTACAGAAAACAAGAGATAGAAAATTGGAATATAAAGGGAAGGAGATTGTAGTGTTGAAACAAATCCCAAGAGGAGAGAGAGAGATGAGAAGAACATATCAATTCTTGACTAACTTTCTACTTAAGAAAAGCGTTAACTGCAGATGGCTTATACCAGAAGGTTTAATATTTACATGGCAAGGACAAAGATACAGAATAGACACAACCGATAAGGCAGAAGCATTTTTCAATGAACATCTGAGTGGAAAGGCTGAGAAGACCAGAAGAGAAGATCCATTGGTAGACTTGGAAGAGGCATGTGCAGTTGAGATCAAGGAACTTGAAGGTGCGGTAGGTGGGATTCAAACAGAGGAGGGAGCTACAGGTGGCGTTGACATTAGAGAACAAAGAGGACAGAGATCAACTACAGCTATAAATCCTAATTATAAAATATAGATATGGAAAGAAAAAAATGATCTCAATTAATATAAATGGACTTACTGTAACTCCGCAATTAAAAGAAGAAAAATATTTCATAAATTAGAAAAATTAAAATTGGACATAATCTGTTTATAAGAAGTTCATATTCAAAAACAGCATGAACATTTATTGGTGCAACCAAAATTGGGGAAATCATTTACAGCACTGGCAAGCTGTAAGAAAAGAGGAGTGATCTTCTATGTTAAAGATATAATTCCAGCAAAACAAATTTATATGGATGAGGGAAGAATCTTGATGGTGGAAATTATATGCGAAGATACTTTTAATTGAAATATATGCCCCCAATGACAAGCAAGATGAATTTTACAGAAAAGTACATAGGAAAATAATTGAATTGGACTATACTGATATTTGTGTGATGGGAGATTTTAATGGAGTTGTAGATCAAAATCTGGACTATAAAACAGAAAAAAATTACAAAGATAAATAGAAAACCGCTACCCAAAGCCTATTTTAAAATGACAGATGAAATAAATCTTAGAGATGTTTGGAGTGAAAGAAAACCTACCAAAAAACAATGTACTTTCTACTCAAATAAACATTTATCATACTCCAGAATCGACATGATGTGGGCCAAAACAGAACTGATTTGTAAGGTACAGGAACTTGAAACTGAAACAAGTACTTGGGAAGATCGCAATCCAATTATAATTAAATGGAAAGAATTCTATAAGACTTTTCAAGATTTGTTGTCCATTCCACTA
Organism: Thamnophis sirtalis; assembly: GCF_051295495.1. NCBI lineage: Eukaryota > Metazoa > Chordata > Lepidosauria > Squamata > Natricidae > Thamnophis > Thamnophis sirtalis. Next base: position 67,047,099 of record NW_028261381.1, on the reverse strand, counting down.
CTGAAAGTTATGAACGAGGCAATGTCAGAGAGTAGGATACCCAAATCATGGTCAGAGGCATATATTACGCTCCTACCCAAAGAGTGTAGATTGTAGAAATTCTCCCTATCATTAATAATTGTAAATTTTCCCATTTCATTAGATCAGACGCAATCTGTTGCTTAAGTTTATAATAATTATTCTCTTTAAGAGTGCTACATCTTGTAATTAAATATATCCCTAAATATTTAACCTTGTTTGTAACTTGGATCTTCAATGCTTCTGCCAATTCTTCCTTTTGTCTCAATGTTATATTTTTTTGTCAAAAATTTCATTTTGTCTTTATTTATTTTCAAACCAGCTACATTCCCATATTCTTCTATTCTCTCAATCAATTTAGGTGCTGTTTCAAGTGGATCCTCGAGAATAAAAACCAAGTCATCTGCAAATGCTTATAATTTATCTTCTTTTTTTGATTTTCATTCCTTTTTTTTTTCTTCTCTGATCTTTCTATTTAATACTTAGTAAGGGTGATAATGGGCAGCCCTGTCTTGTACCTTTCTTTATTTCAATGGAATCCAACAATTCTCCATTTATCATTATCTTTGCTGTTTGTTTATAGTATATGGTTCGAATGGCTTGTGTGAATTTCTTACCAAAATTCATCTGTTCCAATTGTAAGAACATAAATTGCTAATTCACATTGTCAAATGCTTTCTGGGCATCTAAGAAGATCAAAGGCATTTGTTTTTCAGGGTGCACCTCATAATATTCCAATGTATTCAAAATTATTCTCATGTTATCTTTAATTTGTCTTTTTGGTAAAAACCCATGTTGGTCAGGGTGAATAAAACCATTTAAATATTTTTAAGTCTTTCTGCTAGTATCGAAGTAAATAAATTATAGTCTGAATTCCAGGGGTGGGTTTCTCCCGGTTCGCACCGGTTCACACGAACTGGATCGTCGGTGAACCCAGAAGTAATTAACTTCTGGAATGCCGGTACCACTCCTGGCCCCTGTCACTAGGTGCCTGCAGGGTTTTTCTTTTTAAAAAACGCCTCTCCGGATGATCTTGAAAACCTGCAAGGTTGCTTTGGAAGGGGACAGATGGGCAGCATTTTCCCCTGCCCCCCTCCCTGGGAGCCTGCAGCCTTAAAGCAAGCCTTTGCACAGTAAAAAAAATCTCATGAGCGAGAGAAGTTCTTAATTGCCTTTACTGTGCAAGTTGCGGAAGCTTCCGAGGCTGCAGGCAACCAGAGATGGGGTGGGGGAATGCTGCCTGTCTTCCCCCTCCCAAAGCAACCTCTTCCAAAGCAACCTCTTCCAAAGCAACCTTGCAGGTTTTCAAGATCATCCGGAGAGGCGTTTTTTAAAAAGAAAATCCTGAAAAGGATTTGGAGAGATGGGCAGCTGGTCTTTTGGGGGGGGGGGGAATCCCCAGAACCAGGAGCGCAACCCGCCGGCTCCTCTGAGTGCAGCCCATTCCCGCTCCCAAGAAGGCCGTTTTCTTTTTAAAAACGCCTCTGCAGAAGCTTCTCTGCAGAAGCTTCCGAGGCTGCAGGCAACAGGGATGGGGTGGGGGAATGCTGCCTTGCAGGTTTTCAAGATCTTCTGCAGAGGTGTTTTTAAAAAGAAAACGGTGTCCTTGGGAGGGGGAATGGGCTGCACTCAGAGGAGCAGGCGCTTGGGGCGCCCTGAAACAACGCATCCCCACCACCTTGTTCTACTCAGCAAGCGGGGACATCCCGTCTGTGCCCGCTTCTGCTGCCGCCACCTCCGCTCCCAAACGCAACTGTCAGCTGCGAGCAGGTGCCTGAAGCTGCTGCTTGCAGTCATTTACGGCTGCAGATTGTGCCTGTAGCAGGAAGCTCTTCGCCCTGTGAGAGCTCTTCTCCAGCACTCCTAGTTTGGTAAATTCATCAGTGCTAGAAGGGAGTGGGGTTGGGCGGGGGGGGGGGGGAAGGAGGAGAAAGTTAGGACAAAAAAGAAAAAGATAAGGAGAGGACTGTGGGGTCCTTTGGTGTTCTCTGAACGTGGTAGTTTTTAATTATTTTAGGGAAAATTTATTTATTTATTATTTATAGAATGTTTATTACAAGAAATGTTATTCCTTTTTGCAGATGATTTATTTGTGATGCAATATGTTGCTTTTAAATGTTCAGACCAGGTTTATGTGTCTCAAAGTGGCTGCTTTTCTATGGGCAGGGCAGGTTTGTTGCAAGGCAGTGTGTTTCACCCTCCTTGTTTAGGTAATTCTGAGGTGGTTGATGGTTCTGTGAGTGCCTGTCCTTTATAATTTTCCACATTGCCTTGGTGGTTTTTATTCCAGTGATTTTGTCTTTCCTGTCCTTAGGCTTAGGAAAAAAAACCTGGTTTCATTGGCAGTTTTTTTTTAGGGGGGGGGGGGAATTCTTATTTTTTTGGTGTTTTCCTAGCATTGTCATAGTTTGTGTGTGTGGGTGTGTAATGTTCCGCAGTTATCTACGCATTAATAATGATCTAGTAATATTAATAATATCTAGTAATTAGTAATATCTAGTAATAACATCGTTTTGGCCACTCCCACCAGGTCACATGGGTGGCAGGCCAGTCCAATCCAGTCACATGGGTGGCAAGCCACTCCCATCTGGTCACATGGGCAGCAAGCCACTCCCACAAAGGAAGCCACGCCCACAGAGTAGGTTCAAACAATTTTTGAAACCCACCCCTGCTGAATTCAGGAGATGGGTCTATAGTTATTTTATTTTTATGTTTGTCTTTGTTTAAAAACAAACAAAAAAAAAATTTTTTAAAGGGCTGTGATAAGGAAGATGAAAAACATGATTTCCACATTGAATGAGAGAAAGCCAATGGTAGCTGCCCTCAGCTATGGACTGGAAATGAGAGGGAGACTGTATCACACAGATGAGTCCTTAAAGAATGGCTTCAAGAAGCCTTTGAGGCAAAGTTAGGAGGCTGTGTAGATGTGCTCATTCTCTCCTTGTTTGTTTGTTTATTGGATTTATATACCGCCCTTCTCCCAAAGGACTCAGGGCAGCGTACAACATTAAAAAAACACATATTACAACAGTTAAAAAGGAAATTAGATAGAGTATCCAAAAACAAACCCAATTAATATTAACCATAACGTTTTAAAAATTAGATTAAAATTAACAATTACATCAATCATTTATTTTATTTTGTTCAGGCCAGGCCTTAAGCAATCTCCTTGTGCTCAGGGTGAGGCAGTGTCTCCCAGCACACAAGCTACAGTCCTCATTTAACAAGCTCACAATTACACCAGTGTGGAAAAACAACTTTTAAGGCCAAGCTTCACATTTAGGGCCTTCAAGGGTTTATAAAGCAAAGCCAATGAACAGAAACAAATCTTGCTTGCAAAGTCACTTTGCTTAATGATTGACAATTCCAAGTGTGACTACCAAACATCGATTTGCATACACTGATGATTTCCAGCACAAATTCTTGCTTCTTGAGAAGCTTTATAACTAGGTATCAAGCAAAATAGAACTTTCCAAACTTTTCACCATTTAATTTGGTGTTTAAAGGCTATAATTGAAAAATAAACAAGCAAGCTGGACGAAATTAAGTAATATGAAATTCATTGCTTCTCCTGAAACCTCTTTTGCCAACAATTCTCAAATTTCCTTCTTGTTTTACTGAGATTCAGTAACCACATTATCATAAGTCGGTGGAGCAGGAGGAGGCTTTGGTTCAGCTGCGACTGCTGCACTTCCGATGACTTGGTAAGGCACAAAAAGCACCGGTGGCTGTAAGAGAAAAGAATAGTCAACACAATAAGTACTCAGGGACGCATCTGTTATTCTAGGTAGGAGGAATAGATTCTCCAGTTTTGTGTTTTTAACTGTGATGCTGCCAGTCTCACTAAGAAATAAAGTTGGTACCAACTGGGATGGTCCTCTGGAAAGTGGTAAGAGAAATGAACTGGCTTCTCCTGAGGATCTTTGAGGACTGATTTTAATTTGTGCTTTAGTTTTTATTGGAGTTTTACATTGCTTATATTTTATGTTTCTGTATTGGTTGCTCCTAAGATCCAGCTTAATTGAGCAGCAAATAAATAAACAAACAAATAAACAAATAATATTCTTGTGATTTATTCACAAAGGCTACCCGATTATTAATTGAAGAAGATGGATTTCCCTCCAGGGGAGGTTATTTTTTGATTTCTGAAATGGCTCCAACTGATAGTGCTGTGAATTGATACAGGTACCGATAAAGGACAATATTTGGAGCTCAGGGTTGAAATGATGGTCTCTGAGCTTGCTTGTTGTTTGCAAATGTTTCACTACACAAATAATAAACCAGCACTTATGATGTTACTTAGTTTGTGTAATGAAACATCAGCATGAAAACAACCAAGCTAGAGACCACCAAGGACCCCAAGACAGGTATCTCTGTATGCTGATTTAGCTGCTTGCAATATTTTTAGAGTTCTTCTGTTTTATAAGGTCCAATCATATCACCCCTTTCAGTCTTTCTTCGGTCCCATTTTCAGCCTCTCCAATTAATCTAAAGCATTTCTGAAAGCTTGAGAGGAGCTTTGTTATTGGTACAAAAAGAAGCCAATTGTTGTTACTGTAGAACAGTGGTGTCAAACTCAATTTCATTGAGGGCCGCATCAGGGTTGTGTTTGACTTCAGAGATCCAGGGGCATCGCTGGGTACCTGGTGTGGCCAAGGTGGGCGTGGCCAGGGTCCATGACAGCAATCGGCTTCCTGCCACACTCTGCCAGCCAAAACGGGGCATGGAGGTTAATTACAAAATGTGGGCTTTGCTTTGTGACATCCAGATCCAGTGAGCAAGGGATTTGAACTGCACAGAAACTACACTTTTGTTTGCTTATGAAGAAACATCCCCAAAGTCAGATGTAGACTAAATGTAGACTGACTTTTACTATACACCTGCCCAGCAAACAGCAAATTTTGAAGCTCCAGGTAAAGAGGATTCATTTTAGGATGAATAACCACAGTTTGCATGTTGGAGATTCCTAAAGGAATGCTGGGAAACTCTGTACTTCAAAGAACATTTCAGGGAGGGATGCAGAATAGCCCTTCTCTGCCTGAGACTATAGAGACCTGGCACCAATCAAAACACTTTTTGTGAAGCAACTGATCAACACTGACAGGGTAAGCCACTAGTATGTGAAAATAAGAGCAAACTCCAATCCCTTCTGGTACTGATGATGTTACCTAGTTTGGTAATGAAACATCTGCAGGAAAACCATCAAACTCAGAGAGCACCAAGGACTCCACAATTCAACCCTGAGCTACAAATAATCTCTTCTTTGGATAAACACTTTTTGGTTAGAGAGACTCAGAGCCTGCCTTATATGAGATGGCTCCCGGTGGATTTCAAGGAATGTAGAATTATAATGGCTGAGAATTTGATCCTTCATACATTAAAAAAAAATACAAACTAAGGGATAAACAAATAAAAAACAGATTTGACCAAAGAAAAGGCTCAAGAAAGAAAAAGAGTGAAAGGTCAGAAAGGAAAGGAAGGAAAACCGAAAAAGAATGACTTCCAACATTCTTTGGTACAGATATAACTAAAATATATATCAAATCTTACTCTAAGATTAACATTTGTCTACACTGTTTCCATAATCCCATATCTAATCATCAAAGCGCCAGATCAACTTTTAATTTCAGTTTCTCACAAAAAGTCCATGGTTCATATAGCTTTAATCATTATTTGTTAAGAAAACCACAACAGATGTACAGTATTTAATTGCACCAAACTCTAAATAAAACAGGATTGGAAAAATCTATACCCTACTAGACCCATGCTTCTCAACTTTGGCAATTTTAAGGTGCATGGACTTCAATTCCAGAATTCCCAAGGTGGCATGAAGTTCGAAACTTGCCAAGACTGAAAAACGCTGATTTACAGATAGGAATTTTTCCATTTCTTTTTTACTATTCTTACTTAAAGTTAGTTATAAATCTTACCCTAAGTAACCAACCTCACCTATTGTTCAGGGTAATACCAAAGAAAAAAGTAAAAGTTGAGGTTAGGTTGAGAAAAATGGACAATCTTCTTTACATTCTTTAACAATGAGAACTGCTAAAACTATTATCAGAGTATCAAATATTTACCTGGGCATCAATACAGCAAGCTGCCTGGCACCCAAAGTGAGCCAGGGGAACAGTGATGCAAAATTCCAGCAGGCTGAACAAGAAAAACACACTGGAGAGGCCATACATGACATTCTGTGGAGTAGGAAGACAAGTGGAAAGATAGTTGTAATCTGTTGAGAAATTAATGTAATGGTATGTATTTTATTTTGTTGTATGTGCTACACCATTAAAAGGGATTCCCAGCTGCTCCCTTCGGAAACACTGTGAGGAACAATTGCATTGGGAAAAACAGAGACACTGTACAGGTAACCCTCGACTTAAACCACAATTGGGGTCAGAATTTCCACTGCTAAACAAAGCAATTGTTAAGTGAGTTGTTACCTTTTCTGCCACTGTTGTTAAGCAAATCGCTGCAGTTAAGAGATCCATACGGTTGTTAAGTGAATCTTCCCCACCCAACTGCCTTTGTTGATCAGAAGCTGGCTGGGAAAGTTGTAAAGGAGATGCTGCAACTGTCCTAAATAAATTGCTAGTAGCCAAGCCCCTAATTTTGATCATGTGACTATGGGACGCTGCAGTGGCCGTGCACACGAGGAGTGGTCATATCTTTGGGTGCCACTGAAACTTTGAATGGTCACTAAATGAATAATTGTTCATTCAGTTAAAGACTGCCTGTACAGCCTATGTGAGATGGGGAAACTGCATCAGGGAACATTATTAGCATCTCTTATGTTTTGCTGAGTTGCTGAGTCTAGTCAGAGCTGAAGAAGCTTCTTGGATGAGAAACGAAATGTCTCCAAGGGAAAACAAGAAAGTCCATTTGCCACCTAAATAAGCACCTTTGGGATGATGGAGGAGAGAACGAATGGATAGGAGACCTCAAGAAACAAAGTGCTGAAGGGAGAAGGAAAAAGAGAAATGGTTAAGACAGAGGCTGGCTAATCCAAAGAGGAAAAGTGACCAGACTCCCCATTGTCTTAACACTCTTGGCCACCTGACTTTTTCTCCAAGATAATGGATGAAGTACAATTACGGGCAGCAATGTGATTTAGAGTCAGCCAGTCTAAGTATATTTTTTCTCCTCCTCAATAAGGATGCAGCTAGATCTATTTTCTTTACCCAACTTCTTTCCAATCATCTCTCAGGCTGGAAAGGGGGAAAGCCCTTTAACAGATTAAACAGATTAACAGAGTTGGAAGGGACCTTATAGGTCATCTACTCCAACCCCTTCCCACTCAAGCAGGAGACCCTATACCATTTCTGACAACTAGCAGTCCAATCTCTTCCTGAAAGCCTGCAGTGATTAAGCTCACACAACTTCCAAAGGCAAACTGTTCCATTGGTTGATTGTTCTCACAATCAGAAAGTTCCTCCTTATTTCTAAGTTGAATCTCTCCTTGGTCAGTTTCCATCCATTTTTCCTTGCCTGGCCTTCAGGTGCTTTGGAAAATAGCTTGACACCATCCTCTATGGCCATGGATGTGATACTTCTATGATTTAACACTCATAAGCAAGCAAAGGACTTTACAAAGTACTAAAAATTCAAGGCATTGATCCCAGTTATTGCTGTGGTTCTAATCTGTGCACATTTCAGAATTTACCTAAATTTCAACATTTCAAATCAAATACAAAACTCTTTGGGACCAAGATTTATTCAAGGAAAAATTTGAAATGGAAGTCAAAGTGTCTGGGATATTCTGGTAGTATATATAATCTCCTTCCGGATTCTGCACGTAAACCCATAATTTAATAAGTGATTGCTTTACTTACACATGGATAGTTATTTCTACAAATATTACGGTATATTATCAGATTAGATAGGTACTGGAAGATACCAAGTAATGACATTATAGCACTTGTGATGTTCATTCCTGCACTGGATTTCACCTGAAACAGAAATACACCAGAAGGAGAAAAATTAAGTGTCAGCATACGTCTTATTAAATGCAAGACATAAAAACAATTACCCCAACTATGGTGAAAACACTGACAAAGGAAGTCTATGTGGGTGCTTATTGACACATAGCCAGTCAGTGGAGGAACCAGACGGCATCCACTAAGATCAGGAGTAACAAAGAACACATTTTCCCACAGTGGAAATGCAAAGCACACAAGTCCATGGAAGGGTTTTCTAAAACACTCAAATTCCTTCTTTTTCTTTCTGTTTTCACCCCTTAACACTTTGCTTAAAGAAATCCCACACAATTTATTGTAAGACGTGAGATACTCTAAGCATTAAATGTTAATGTTAAATGCTCTTTTAACTATAAAACATTACAGAGAGGCTACTAGAGAGATGGGGATGGAGAAACCCTTGGAACCAATAGGGAGAATACTGAAAATTTAAAAATGGCTCTTTTCAGTTCTCCCCTTTTGGGAATGTAGTATTTTTCTCTCAAGATGGTTTTGTTTCTTCTTTTGAATCTATATTTTCTTCCTTTAACAGACAAAAACATGTCTATGTTGCTATGAACATTCTTTAAATCAAAGAGGTCACAGGGGAGAAGAATGCAAGCTCTTTACAGGAGGGCTGCCAATAGCTCTCTCTTCCCTTTGATTCCCATGTGATTCCCACTCTAGTTCCATACTTTTACTCCTAATACACAGGGCTTCTTTTTAATGTTGCTTTCGGGTAGGAACACTTCTAGAACAGGATCCTCTGTGGAGGAGGAGGGGGAGAGGGAGGAGAAGGAGGGGGAGGAGAAGACACCTCTGCTCAGGACTAGCAGTTGCAATAGCACTTAGACTTATATACCACTTCACAGTGCTTTACAGTTCTCTCTAAGGGGTTTACAAAGTCGCCATATTGCCACCAGCCATCTGGTCACAAAACAGAGGACCAGAAGAGGCTCAAATGCTGGAAGGTTGAAAATTATCTACTATTGAGGTAGAACTTTTGATGGAAGCAAGACTTGGAATCAACAGTTGAGCAAAGAAGGAAGTGGGAGGGGGCTTTGGGGTTTGCTTTTCTTTCCTAAATGTTGGTTTAAAACTGAACAGTATCTGAAGACAATAAACAATATACTGTAAAAGGACGAGAGTGCTTATAAAGAAATAGTACAAAAGAAATTTAAATGCTAAACTTTCTCACCAAACCATGATTTGGACTGTTCGCAGCTGATACACAAAGTGATCCAGAAGAAATAAACTATGGAAAAGGAAAAAGAAAAACAAATGATTGGAGTCCACTAGAAATAAAAGGGGAAATTGTCAGAAAAATCTGGCACCCATGAGAAGCCAGACAGGCTCCAATGCAAACAGGACTTTTATAAGTATCCATTAGCCATTACTACAATGGCTAACAGATACTTATAAAAGTAAATATCCTCAAAAGTAAGTACCGTATTTTTCGGAGTATAGGACACACCTTTTTCCCTCAAAAAAAAAAAGAGGCTGAAAATCTGGGTGTGTCTTATACACTGAATACAGCATTTTTTGTTTCCCGAAACCCTGACCCCTTCACCAAAATGGCCATGCAAGCCTTATAGAAGGCTTTCAGAGAGCTCCTGGGGCTGCGTAGAGCAGAAATTTTGGCCTCCCCAGCCCCCCGGAACACCCTATAAACCTCCTAATGGCTATCTATGCCCTTTTTTAAAAATAAGTGGGCCCATTTTTACGAAAAACAGGCCATTTTTGGGACGCTTGCAGAGTGCAAAAACTTTTTTTTTAATTTGACTCTTTAAAAACTTGGAGCATCTTATATTCCAAAAAATATGGTAAGTAAAAGAAAGTAAAGTATGCAAGTAAAAGAAAGTAAGACTCAACAAAATTCGCCGATACTTACAAAAATCCCTCCCCAAAAGGGATAACCTGTAACTAGAGGAATGGGGGCGGGAAAGTCAAGAGAAGGAATTGAATAAAGGGAGACAGCCCCAAAGCCAATGTGGATCAGCCCAATCAATATTTGGACAGCCTGTGGAAGGAAAACACACAAAGTAAGACAACGCTGTTCGCTGAATCTGAGAAAAACATTTTCATTTGTTAGCACCCCAGGAAAGGCATCACTTTATATCCATCTTTGAAAGGTCCTTCGAAGGTGTTGGGGCTTCTAAGCTTCCAGTGCAGGTATTGACCCAAGGCCTGGTTTCCTATGGTGAAAAATCCATATGGGGAGAAGGGACAGTTTGAGACCCATTGTCACTATGTACCAGACATTTATTCCAGATTATGATTGAGTTTGACCCTCAGTGGGACTGCTTTTGCCAGGAAGAAGGTCCCTATGACTATCAAGATGGGCCTTTGAGAGGAAAATATCACCTCTCACTACAGACTCCTCTGCAGGAGGAAGTTGATCATGATCATAAGCATAAAGTAACTTCCACCGACTTCTTCTTCTGGAGAAATGCCCAACAGTTGCACTTCTCAGAGGGAAGGGAGAAAAAGAGATCTGGCTGAAACCTTGGCTGAGCTCCACTTTCTCAGTTAAAGAGCAAAGCAAAAGAAATTCATATCGGAGTCAGAATGTTTTGCAGAAACACAAATGAAACCGCCAGGAAGAACAGAGGTTTCTGGAGTATATTCCAGAACCAGACAACAGCCAAGCCAAGTTCCAGAACATCAACATGGGGCTCTCAGGTCTCTAGATAGATCTAAAACCTTAATGGATTCAAACAAAAACATAGCAATTCATGCCTACCCCAAGCACTTTGGGCTCAGCCTTGAGGAATCTCTCCAAAAGACCCTTTTGTGGGATTTGTTGAGGAGCATTGGTGGGAATTCCAAGCTGCTGAACTCCATAATGGGGATATGGAGTTGTTCCAGATGTCTGAAGAGCAACACTGGACAATACAGGAGCTGCTTGGATTATGTTTGCTTCATTAGAGGGGATGAAAACTGCAGTTCCACTGGCCATTCTTGCTGGAAGTGTTGCGACCACTAAGTTACCTGCAAACAAACAAGTGAGGAAAAGTTAATGTCTTAACATCAAGAAGGCAAATTCTGGCCCTTCTGCTTAATGTCACTTTATGAGATAATATTTGCCTGCAGTAAAACTGAATAAGATTTCCAGAAGGCTTCAGGGAGCAGGATAGTAAAAACATACAACTTTCTCAGAGATAGAAATCCGTCCTTTCCCCACCTTTCAGCCAGAACCAAAGCAGCTTCTTGCTTGAGAAGTGAAATATTTTCAAATAAAAAAACAAGAAAGTCCTGTTGCCTTTTGAAAAGCATCTTTGAGACAACCATGTCCTGGTTGATTTTGAATCTCCATGGACATCAGTTGAGGAAAAGTTAATCAGAACACGAGGAACGCTACGTTTTTCAATGCAAAACGTCTTTTCCTGATCTTAGCACCACCTCAGACCCCCCCAGCTAAATGGCATTTCCATTTGGACAAGGTTTTATTGTACCTGCCCTCCTGTCCTGTTACTGGAAGATGGATCTAAAGGCATCAGGCATGGATGATCATCCAATTTGGACATAACTTACTGTGAAGGACACAAGAGCAGGATGTGTATCCCACCTTTGCTTCACGGATGAGGTGAGGTTTCTTGTCAGAACACAATTGGACCCTCAGCCTGGGTTTCCTAACAAAACAACCCCAGAAAAAAGTGAAGCGATTCAGTAAAGTCCTACATCTAGTAACGCTCCGGTTTTGAAAACTCTGACCAAAGGGCCAGAATTAATCCCACTACTTAGGATTTGTACAGACCTTAAGAGGAAGCTTCTTCCTTCTTGAGCTGCATTAATTGAGAGTCAAAGTTAAGCAAAAACTGACCCATCCTCCCTCCTCTTTGAAGGATGAACTTCAAATATTGAATCTCTGTACATTTATATGGCGCCTTTGCGCGTATTGCGCACTTCCATCAGGGCAAATTGATTGCAAACTCTTCCCTGTCCGCTAATTCTGCCCTGAAATCCTCCCGTCTAAAAGACCTGCGGGGGCTGCGTGGCTGAGAAGACCGCGGGTGGATGGCTGCGGGGGAGAAGCGGCAGGCACGGGAGGGTCCACATAATAATTCCATGCTATTTTGTAAACAAGTAATCAGAATATACTCACGGCGACCGCTCAAGACGAGAAACTCCAAAGACTCAGGGGAAACGAAAGTAACATAACAGGAACAAGTGGAGGGCGGGGCTCGTTCACCTGCTAAAAGGGGGGATTTACTCATTTTAATCGAAGACGTATTTCTTGCCCCTTTAACTGTTGCAACAAATAAAAATTTGGGGCCAGGAACCTTCTGCGTGTTCAGAGATGAGAGGATAACTCACCAAGATTATAAAGTCCTCTTATTTCCAGGCTAAAACGAATCACTGAAATCAAACCCATCCCTCGACCATGCATGTATGTATGTATGTATGTATGTATGTATGTATGTATGTATGTATGTATGTATGTATTTATCAAAATGTGCAGGGAAACAAGTATGAAAACACATGAAAAATGGCACAAATAAATGGATATAAGTAAGAAAAGCATAGCCATAAACACAAAAAGAGTAGAAATAAATAGGACAGTAGGACAGGGACGGGGTAGGCACGCTGCTGAACTTATGCATACCCCACCTCTCCCGCTTCTCTCTTTCTCCCAAAGTAACCAAGTGGCCTTGTCCAGCTTTCGGTTTCCCTCTTTTAGTGGTGGTGGTTAGAATAGAGTATTGCACATTCATTCTACCCACAGCCTGGAGTTCAATCCTGATGGGCTTGAGGTTGACTCAGCCTTCCATCCTTCCAAGGTCAATAAAATGAGGAGCCAGATTGTTGGAAGCAATAGGTTGACATTGTAATCTTAGCAGAGATGCTCTAAAGAAGTATCGGGTGGTATATAAGTCTAAGTGCTATTGCTAAATGTCTGGAGATTCTCAGCCATCCAGGACATCCAGGCTTTTTCAAAAGACAACTGGAATCTCTTGCTGTTGCTATTAAGGATGCAGGGTTTACATGTAATGGGCAACATTGGATCCCCCTTGCATTAGGGCTACTGGAGTCTATGCTCTTTGGAAACCTGTTCTGAAGGCAGATTTCAATAGGTGACAGTACTTGATTAACTTTATTGGCCTCAAAGGCTTAGGAGATTTAGGGCTGAGTAGAATTTGTATGGAAGATAGCTTGGAAGGGTTACTTAAAGAAATGCTTTAGGACAGGAAACTACCTGGATTTGCTCATGTAGGCACCAAGTGTCATCTTGGGCTTGAAGGACACATTATATTTTCAATGGGACGTTAGGGCAAAGGAGGCATGGATTCCACATGGATTTCCCTTCCTCTGCTCTACCTGACTAAAATTATTAGTAAGTGTTGTAAATCAGCTATGAGGATCTGAGGAAAGCATTTAGCTTCTAGCCAACCCCCTCCCTCCTTGATTGCAAGTTTTAATAATAGAAGAAAGATGGTAAAGTAATTTCAAACAGTTCAAGTCTTAGTAGATCCAAGACATTTAGATGAGCTGATTGGACATTGTACATTTGGTTCATTTTATGGGGATTGGTCCATATATCAGTGAAAGTAGAAAACACCCTGGTTCTTCCTTGTATTTATCTTTCCTGGTGACAAATTAGGTTTCATGTGAATTTTATAAAAAATAAAGTTTTATCAGGCTCCAACTGGACTACGTCTGAGTCTCTATACAGAGTTTGCCTTCTGTTGTGGACAAGGTTTTACATAGAGAGATAGGAAATACAGGCTGAATTAGCAACTATGGGAATTTTGATGGAGAAACTTATAAAATCACTTTTAAATCCACTTCACAAATGACCACTATTTTTTTTAAAAGACTGTTTGTTGTAGGCCCAAGAAGAAAGAAAAGTAAGAAAAACAAGAAATTACAACAACAATTTGATTGACAGCATCGTGAATTAAAACAAAGCAAGACTTATCCTAAGAGGGGGGAAACGATATTAAATCCTTTGATCTCAACTACATTTGTATCAGCAAGTCAAGAATGGATTCTCTTCTGGAATAATTAAAAAATTGTAGGATGAAGCAGGACTAATAAAATGCACTTCCAAGCTTTAGAACTACCGTATTTTTCAGACTATAAGATGCACCGGTATATAAGACGCACTAAGATTTTTGAAGAGGTAAATAAGAAAAGAAGTTTTCATCCTCCCCAGCCCCCAGGAGCACTCTGCAGGCTTCAGCAGGGTTTGTGGGAAGGGGAAAATGCCCTTGGTTTTTTTCGCAGAAAAGGGGGGGCTTTTTCCCTTCCCCCAGCCCTGTTGAAGCCTTCATAGTGCTTCTGAGGGCTGGAGGAAGGGGAAAATGCCTCTGTTTTTGTGAAAAACAGCCCATTTTCACCCATTTTTCTCAAAAATGGAATGTTGGAGTGAGGCTTCTCACTCCAAAAATGGCTGTATTCGGTGTATAAGATGCACCAACATTTCCATGCTCTTCTAGGGGGGAAGGTGTGTCTTATATTGGTAATTCTCTTTTTGGGAATTTTTTTTGTAAAAAGTTTTTTATTTTTATTTTCAAATTCATTCTTAGATATACATTCTTATAATTATTTTTAATCATATGTCAATTCATATCATTTTTCCGCCTATATATTTACATTTTAATATTTTTTTATTTCTCCTTCCCCTATATTAATCATGTGACGTCTGAGATACTCATTTCATGTTTTGTCCCTTTTTCTTTCTATTTATACCTTTGTTCAAACCACTCGTAAAATCACCCCCATGTCCTGTAGTACACTGATTCCTCTTTGTCCTTTATTCTCAATGTCAACCTGTTCATTTCTGCGCAATCTAATATCTTCTTTATTACTTCCCATTCCAATGGGATTTTGTCTGCTTTCCAGTTTTCCGCAAATACAATTCTGGCTGCTGTTATTATTTGTACAATCAAATATGAATTTTCGTTACTATATTTCATGGTAGAATACCCAATAAAAATATCTCTGGCTTAAACTCTACGGGTTTATGTATCATTTCTCTAACCATGTTTGTATTTTAACCCAATAGCTTTTTGCATCCCTACACATCCACCACATATGATAGTATGTTCCTGGCAATTGGTGACATTTCCAACATTTAGCTGATTTATCCTTAAACATTTTTGCTAATCTTTCAGGTGTCTTGTGCCATTTATAAAACATTTTATATAAATTCTCTTTATATGCTGTCGCCATTGTCAGATTATAATTCCTTTCCCATAGTTGTTGCCATTTTTCTAGTTCTATTGTATATCCAAAGTTTTTTGCCCATCTTATCATTGTTTCTTTGATCTCTTCTTTGTCTAGGTATATTCTAAGTAAATAACTGTACAATTTTTTGAGAACTTTTTCATCTGTTCCCATGAGTATCCTATCTAATTCTAAGTTTTCCATATTAAAACCATACTCTTTAGCATCTTTCTCATATCTTGTTTGCATTTGCATCTATTTAAACCATCCTATATCAATCCCTTATTCTTCTAATTCTTTCTTCTATTTTAGTTCTCTCTGCACTGTTAATATATCTTTGTACCTAATAACCTTTTTCATACTACTAGTATTTGGATGTGCCAGAGCCTCTACCATTGAAAGCCACATTGGTACTTCCATATATTGGGTTTTTTTACTTTTCCCCATACTATGTATAAACCATTTCTTACATAGTGCCTCTGAAACAGAGGTGGGTTACTCCCAGTTCTAACCAGTTTGGTAGAAGAGGTTCCTCAAATCTACTGTATCGTTTAGAACCAGTTGGTATGGTGGAATAATCCCAGAATGCTGACGCTCCCTTGCCCCGCCCGTTCTGTCGCCACTCACTTGCTCCTCCCGCCTTTCTGCACTATGCTTGCCCCGCCCTCCACTCCCTAATTGGCTGGCTCACTAATCGCCCCACCCACCTCTAAGAGCCCTATTTAAACTGCGGTGCAGATGGCCCACATATCTTTTTGGGTCTCGTGTCCGCTTGCCTTCCCTGATGCTATTGTTGCCTGCCTCCCTCAGCTAAGTAACTAAGCTGCAACTAGGGGTGGAGGAGAGGCGGCAGGCCAGCTGGAGTGGACTGCCGCAGCCCTGCACTATAAGTGAGTCCGCTGATCTTTTGCGGCCTTGCAAGGACCCTGGGTTCCCTTATAGTGCAGGGCTGCATGGCTGCCAGTAAATGGGGGGGGCAGGGCCACATGGCCACCATTAAGTGGAGAGGCAGTAGAAACCTAAGTGGTGCAGTGCGGCCACCTTTCTTGGCACGTTTGGGGCCCTTGCTCTCCGGGCTTGCTCAGCCCACGTGGCCACACCTAAGCATAGTGGGAGGGGGCAGGCCATGGGTGGGGGGCAGCGGCATGCTTGTTGGAGCGGCCTGCCATGGCCCTGCACTATAAGTGACTCCAGTGATCTTTTGCGGCCTTCGCAAGGATCCTGGGCTTGCTTATAGTGCATGGCCGCCAATAAGTGCATGTGGGAGGGGCGATGGCAGCAAGCCAGCTGGAGCCCATCCAAGAGAGAGAGTCCCGCCGCTGCTAAGTCTGAGTCACGAAGTGAGGTGAAGGGGTCTCGGTGCCCTGCCTGATTCTCCATTGCTCACTCGCTTAGCTTTCCACCAGGCTGCCTCAGTGCGGCTATGGCTACCTCCGTCCATGCAGCTGCAGCGACATCATCAAGATGAAGAGCGAGAGGGAAGAGCCCATCCAGGAGAGAGGGCCCTGCTGCTGCTTCATCTGCGTCACGAAGTGAGGCGAAGGAGCCTCGGTGCCCTGCCTGAATCAGGCCCCTTTGTCTCTCTTCACTCCCACTTCATCTTGATGATGTTGCAGCAGCTGCAGGGTGCAGACAGACGGAGGTAGCCAGAGCGGCGCCAAGGCGGGCAGGTGAAAGAGTGAGTGAGCGTCGGAGGATCTGGCAGGGCACCGAGGTTTTCCATGGGGAGGCAGGTGCGAAAATCTCGGGGGAAGTGGGGTTGGGTGGGAGTCGAGGGGGCCTAGGGGTAGGTGCGGCTTTTCCTTCTGGCTCGCTTGGGCGCAACGTCCTGGAAGTGACCACGGGATGCATGGATGTGTGAATGACAAGGGTCAAGGTGAAAGAGTCAGGTTCCTATTTTTAGGGCACCCCCTTGGTGTTGCTTGATGGAAGCTCCTTGAGGGCTGAGAAGAAAAGATGAACGGCAACTAAGAAGCCTTTTCTTTTGTTTATATCCCTTCCCACCTTCCCCATTCCTCAGTTCTGGTGGCTGCGCCTTCTCGCTGCCTTCATTAACTCAGCTCCTCCTTTTTTTAACCTGTGTACGTGGCTTCTTTCGTCAGGCTCCACAATTAGTGTGTTCACTCTTAAGCAATGTGGAAATGACCCTGGCTCTGGCTCTTTCAAAGTAGATGTATACTTTCTCTTGAGAGCAAACAACACCATTTTATTTTTAATAGATGCCAACCAGTGTGCTCACCGTAAAGACATGACAACAAAGTTACCTTAACCTGGAGGGTTTTATAAGAGTAGATTGAGGGGATAGCAGAGGAGTTATTCCTCCTAATCCGTCCCATCTCCAAACATTCACAGTTAAAGGGGCTACCTCTAGAGCAGTGTTTCTCAAACTTAGCAACTTTAAGATGTGCAAACTTCAACTCCCAGAATTCCCCAACCGGCTATGCTAGTTGAGGAATTCTGGAAGTTGAAGTCCACAAGTCTTAAAGCTATTTGAACACCCCTGGAGTTTTTTTCTAAAGGGTTAGGGGTGCAAGGGTCTTGTAACTTGACAGCTTGTGTGTTTCAAATGCCAGAGTTTCTG
Organism: Thamnophis sirtalis; assembly: GCF_051295495.1. Classification (NCBI taxonomy): domain Eukaryota; kingdom Metazoa; phylum Chordata; class Lepidosauria; order Squamata; family Natricidae; genus Thamnophis; species Thamnophis sirtalis. Next base: position 67,029,378 of record NW_028261381.1, on the reverse strand, counting down.
AGCCAACATTTTGGTTGCAAAGCAAGAGCCTTGTTATGTGAGTTTCACCACATTTTACAAGTTGGCCATGCCCACCCAGTCACATGACTGCCAAGCCACACCCACCCAATCACATGACCACCAAGCCACTCCCAACTGGTCACATGACTACCAAGCCACTCCCACCCAGTCACATTACCACCAAGCCACTCCCACAAAACAGGCCACACCTACAGAAGAGGTTCTAAAAAATTTTGAAACCCATCACTGCTCTGAAAGTAACCATGTAATCTATTTTTCCCATACCACAAAATGCGTGCCAACCCAGTTGCATATTGTGTCCCTCCAAGGATAGTAACCTTGCATTTTTTAGTAGTATCCATTATTTTATCCATGTTAGAGCTGCCACTTGATAGTATAATTCCCAGTTTGGTACACCAAATTCACCTCTAATCCTAGAATCTTGTAGCATTCTTATATTAATTCTCACTTTCTTTCCTTGCCAAATATATTTTCCTATTATTTTATTTAGTTTTTTAAAGTATTTTTTCCCAGTTTTATTGATATTGTTTGGAATAAAAATAATATTCATGGTAGTATATTCATCTCAATTACCGCTATTCTACCCATTAGTGATAGCTGTAAGTTTTTCCATTTCTCTATATCCATTTCAATTTGGTTTCTTAGTTTACAATTATCTTCCTTAATAGTTACACATCTTGAGGCCAACTGTATTCCGAAATATTTCACTTTTTTTTACTATTTGAATATCTAATTTCTCCGTTATTTCCCTTTTCTGTTTCTTGGTTATATTTTTCACTAACATTTTTGTTTTACCTTTATTAATTTTTAATCCTGCCACTCCTCCATATTCTTCTATTTCTTCTAGTAGTCTTGGACCTGCTTCTATTGGATCTTCAATAATAAATACCAAATCAACTGCAAATGCTTGCAATTTATATTCTTCCTTTTTAACATTCATTTCTTTTATATCTTTATCGGATCTTATCTTTCTGTTCAAAACTTCTAGTGTCAATATGAATAATAGTGGACATAGTGGGCACCCTTGCCTGGTCCCTTTTCTAATCAGCACTTCTTCTGTCATACCTCTATTTGCCATCACTTTAGCCTGTTGTTCTTTATAAATAGTTTTAACCATATTTATAAATCCCTTCCCAAAGTCCATCATTTGCAGTTGCATTAGCATGAATTTCCAGTTAACATTATCAAAAGCTTTTTGTGCATCCAGAAATAACAATGCCATTTGTTTCCCAGGGTGTACTTCATAATATTCTAATGCATTCAATATAATTTTCATATTATCTCTAATTTGTCTCTTGGGTAAAAAGCCATTTTGATCTGAGTGTATAAATTCACTTAACAGTCTTTTAAGTCTTTCCGCCATTGCCTATGCAAAGATTTTATAATCCACATTTAATGAAGAGATTGGTCTATAGTTCTTTATTTGCTGCAAGTCCGCTTCTTCGTTTGGGATAAGAGTTATATAGACCAAGAATCTGGTATTTTTGCTTTCAGTAACACCTCTTTGAATACTTCTAGTGCATCTTATAGTTCTAAAAATATGGTGTATGGTCCAAATCTTCCTTCTCTAAAAATCACAATCTTCCAGCATTAAATTATAATTGAAATATGTACAAATTAATAAAAAATAAATAAAGACCATAATCATATGGGAAGCTGAAAATTTGTGAGATCACATTTGACCACTGAAATCTCATGAGAGATTGCAAACTCAGGTATCAGCTTTTTTAACAATAAGGTAAAGGTAAAGGTTCCCCTCGCACATATGTGCTAGATGTTCCTGACTCTAGGGGGCAGTGCTCATCTCCGTTTCAAAGCCGAAGAGCCAGCGCTGTCCAAAGACATCTCCGTGGTCTTGTGGCCAGCATGATTAAACGCCAAAGGAACACAGAACGCTATTACCTTGCCACCAAATGTGCTTCCTATTTTTCTACTTGCATTTTTACATGCTTTTGAAATGCTAGGTTGGCAGAACAACGTTTTATTTTTAAACAATTTTAAACAATATATTTTTAACAAAAACAGGACATTTTTAAAAAATCAATTTCGTTTTCATTTTAGGCGTTACAATTAACATTTTGATAAGGGTTGATAAATGCCAAGATGTTGTCTCTCCCTGCATTAGAAGCCATCATTGGAAACTAACATTAACACAGATGTTGAGAGAATGATAGTTTTCACTAAGCTGTCATTCAAGTTGATCGACTGAACCAGCTGATCTATCCTGAGCATGTTTCATGTCCTTTCTTTCATGGAATGCTCTGTCTACAGAGGTCCAGCTCTACTATTTTTTCTGACTCTGACAGAAAGATCACTGAGCAGAAACCTGGTCCCAAGAAATGCCTCCCAGGGTGACCTGCCCATTGGGCCTTTTAACCCCTATCCAGGGCTGACAGAAAGGTCATTGTAAAGAGGGATGGTCACAAAGAATTCTCTTCCTAGAGTGACCTGCCTGTCAGTCAAGACAGAAATGGAGCTGACCCAGAGAGCAACTGGCTTGCTGGGAAATTAAAACTGTGCTGAAATGAGGCAGATACACAGCAGTTTTTTGTTTTGTTTTTTTGGTTTTCTACACTCTTGGTGGGGCTGCTCTTCTGCTGGGATCATGTCTTAATTTAAATCTGGGAACACTTTGCTCAAAGAGAATGATAATAAGTCTGCCTCCAGAGGTTGATTTGTCCAAAGGAGGTGGGGGGGGGGGCAACTCCAACTGGATTAGGCATCTATTGATCTTTATAGGGCTTAGTTAGCAATAAATAGGATATCATATTCAGAAGCACCCTATTAATCTTGCAGAAGTTACAGAGTGGAACCCTGGATCAAATGAAATCCTGTTCCTTCCATTCATTTGACTTCTATACATCTATAAGAATACTTCTCAACACATTTCTTCTAAACTGCACCCACTGAATCTACCCACAAAACAAAGTATAAGAAAGGAAATAGGGTGACATCAATTCAGCTGTGGCTAGATTCAGGATGTAACCTGTTGTATTTGTTTTCCTGACTAAATTCATTTCTGAGCTGCAATTAAAATGAAAACAAGCAGTTGCATGAATTAAGTTCTTTATTTTTCACCCAAGAGCAACTACAGCAAGATAGGCAGTTGTTAGCTAGGCAGTTGTAAAACCCTCCCCCCCCCATCCAACATGGTTATACATATATTATAATCAGCCCTTCTTATAGAATACCATCTGCTACCCATCTCAGCATCCTCCCTCCCTCCTTTCCTTCAGCTTATTACTTTTCTGAAAATATATTTAGCTAAAGAGAAGCTGTCCCTGGAATGTACACCTTACCTCACTTCCCTGGTCTTTCAAGACCTGAGAACAGTGGAGAGCAAGGCCAACAAAATCTTAAAAGTTCAGAAGCTTAATAAAAGCATAAATGTTTTAATAACATATTTTAATACTATATTCTATAAAATGTTCCAACAGGCCCATCAACCTAAGCCTCAAAAACTGCAAATGTGCCTTTGGCACACCTGCAAAACTCATTGCAATCATCAAACTTTTCACTATGCTAGTAAGGAATCTTTCAGAATCTTCTAGGAAATGTCAGGTGGAAGAAAAATCAAGCTCTTTGTGGCTTTATAAGTTACTCCATGTAGGTGAACCTAATCTATTCCTATGCATTTATTAATTCAATAACGTGTATCAGTTGGGCTCCTCAAATGTTTCTTTTGCTGGTCTCTTTTTGGTCCCAGGTCAGCCACTAATTGATGCAATCTGTCTAAATTTCCTAATGCAAGGTTGGGAGGAGCTGAGCTGTATGAGAAAGCTAAGATCATTCCAATAGCTGGTTTCTCAAGGAAAAGGATTTACATGACTTAAGTTAGCAATGAAAGGGGTATCTTTTGCTCATTTTCTGAAGCACATTCACACATTTCAAATGAAACCCCGTTCCTTCAATTTATTGGATTTCATTCCTAATACTTACACCACAATTTTCAGGGTGTTACTTCTCAGATGCACCCAATGAATCTCACCACAAACTCAGAAGAAAGAGTAACCTCATTACAACTGTGGCTAGATTGCATTCAGGATGTTGCCTATCAACTTAAACTTCAAAAACTCTGCAAATGTACATTTTGAATATTTATTTTATTTCTTTAAAAAAAACACAAATATTTCATCATTTGTCAATCATTAAGACATTGAAGTACAATTTTTTTTGTGTGCCCCTCCCTCCCTCCACCCCCCCAACCCCCTCCTCCCCCCCACCCCCGACTTCCCAGAACCCGTACACGGTATGGATTTTTAACTAACACAGTCTAAAATCTATTGAGAAAAAAAAAATAAAGAAATTAATGACATTCTGCATTGACCTTAGCTTCTTCTTACTGAACTAACTTTTAACAGTTTAAATCATTTCTGATCTTAAGCATAGGCTAACTGGAATTTCTTGGTCCCGTATTTATTTTGTATATAGTCAATCCATTTTTTCCAGTCTCGTTTATATCTCTCATTTGAATGATCTTTAAGATATGCCGATATTTTAGCCATCTCGGCTAAGTTTGTCACTTTCAATGTCCATTCTTGGATTGTAGGCAAGTCTTCCTTCTTCCAATATTGCGCCACCAACAGTCTTGCTGCAGTTATTAGGTGCAGAATCAAATTAGTCTCTACCACTGTAAAGTCAGTACATATACCTAGTAAGAATAACTGAGGAATAAACTTTATCCTTCTTTTAAAAATATTTTGCATGACCCACCATATTTTTATCCAGAATGCCTTAACCTTTTGGCAGGTCCACCATATATGATAATATGTAGCATCGAGAGAACCACACCTCCAACATTTAGGCTGTACATTCGGATACATAGAAGCCAACTTTTTAGGATCTAAATGCCATCTATAGAACATCTTATAAAAATTTTCTCTCAGATTTTGAGTTTGTGTAAATTTCACATTTCTTACCCAGATTCTTTCCCATGTATCCAACATTATTGGTTCCTCAATATTTTGAGCCCATTTTATCATACAATCTTTAACTAATTCTGTTTCCGAATCCATCTGTATTAATACATTATATATCCTCTTTATATGCATTAAGCTTTGATCTCTTATTTGTTTAAACAAATTTAAACTTATTTGATTATCCTCAACTTGGATAAAACCAATTTTTGATCTATTTTCCACCTAGCCTGTAATTGCCCATACTGGAACCACGTTTGAACTACCTTCTCCTCTTTTAATACCTCTAAAGATTTTAATTGTAATACCCCCCTTTCCGAGGTAAGAAGCTGTCTGTAAGTAATTCTGTCCTGTTTTTGTGCTGTATTCATATTTTCAATTGCGTGTCTAGGAATTGCCCACATGGGTATCTTGTCATTTAATTTATATTGGTATTTCTTCCAAACCCGCAGTAAAGCATTTCTTAAAATATGACTTTTAAAATTCTAATCCAATTTTTTGTTGAATAACAGGTAAGCATGCCAGCCAAATACCAGATCGTGTCCCTCAATATTCAATATTCTATCATTGGTTAAATGAGTCCAATCACTAATTACAGATAATGCCACTGCATCATAATATAGTTTTAAATTAGGCAGTTTCAATCCTCCTCTCTCACGTACATCTTGCATTATTTTCATCTTTACCCTCGGCTTCTTTCCTGGATTAGAATTGCAAATGTACATTTTGAACCCCTGTAAAAGTCATTGCAGGGGTCAAATATTTCACCGTAATTATTGATAAGCAAGCAACTAATCTTCTATACATTTTGAGAGTTCAAGTTCACACACACACAGATACACACACACACACACACCTTCTCTGAAAATATGAATGGCTTTGATTTTGGAATTGTATATTTGCACAACTGTAAACTCTTCAAGGATGCAGCTAATGAAAGACTTTACAGCTTCCCCTGTTGGAGGGGGAATCAGAAAATCAAATGGCGGCAATTTGCATGCATTGTATCTGTGTTTTGATCAGCTAACAATATGGAATATTTTTGTTATATGCAAACTTCCTGTAATCTGTTTTGGGATCATAGTGATTAGCCACCACTATTACAGATAGTTCTCAACTTACAACTGATCATTTTGTGACCATTCAAAGTTATAACAGACTTGAAATAAAGAGACTTATGACCAGTCCTCACACACAGCAGCATCCCCATGGTCATGTGATCAGAATTCAAGATGCTTGGCAACCAGCATGTATGTATGACATTTTTGGGATGCCAGAGTCAGTGACTGCTATTTGTGATCTTCCCAGCTGGATTTTAAAAAGTCAGTGTGGGAAAACAGATTCACTTAACAACCAGAATAATTCACTTAACAACAGTGGCAAAAAAAAGATCACAAATCAGGCACAATTCACTTACACTGACTCACTTAGCAATGGACGTTCTGGTCCAAATTGCCGTCATAAATCAAGAACTACCTGTATTGTGTCAATGACATGTTTTATTAATAATTTGTTTTAATTTAAGTAGCTGTTTTTATCTGCATCACATATCCTACTTAATTCTATATTTGTCAAAAAAAAACCCATCATCCAGAGTATAAACAAAAGGGTAATAAAAAGCCTCCGTCATCCACTGTAGAGAGAGAACTTCCTCATGAATACACTAATGATTTCCAACACAAGTTCTTGCTTCTTGGGAAGCATTATAACTTGGTATCAAGTAAAATAGAAGAACTTTCAAAACTTTTCACCATTTAATTTGGTGTTTAAAGGCTACAATTGAAAAATAAACAAGCAAGTGGACAAAATAAAGTAATATGGAATTCATCTCCTGAAACCTCATTTGCCAACAATTCTCAAATTTCCTTCTTGTTTTACTGAGATTCGGTAACCACATTATCGTAAGTCGGTGGAGCAGGAGGAGGATTTGGTTCAGCTGCGACTGCTCCACCTCTGATGAGTTGGAAAGGCATAAACATCACCGTGTGCTGTAACAGAAAAGAACAATCAATACAATAAGTACCCAGGGATGCATCTGTTACTCTAGGTAGGAGGAATAGATTCTCCAGTTGTGTGTTTTTAACTGTGATGCTGGAAGTCCCACCAAGAGGCTGAAATACTTGATAGCACAAAATCCTGATAGAGAATTCTTTAAAACTATAAATTAACATGCAAATGATTTAGTGCCTGGGCATTTAAGTGACTTTTGCTGATCGAATCTGCCAGCCTTTATCCACATATTCAGAGAATGTCTGCTCAGGATCTCCACACCTACCTATCAACAGGTGTGAGAGGAAAACAAACCCCTCCACCTCATCCCCAGTGAGTGTTCTCTGTGTGGAATACAAGTGAAACTCAAAAAATTAGAATATCGTGCAAAAGTTCATTTATTTCAGGAATGCAACTTAAAAGGTGAAACTAATATATGAGATAGATTCATTACATTCAAAGCAAGATAGTTCAAGCCGTAATTTATCATAATTGTGATGATCATGGCTTACAGATCATGAAAACCCCAAATCCACAATCTCAGAAAAGTAGAATATTGTGAAAAGGTGCAATATTCTAGGCTCAAAGTGTCCCACTCTAATCAGCTAATTAAGCCATAACAAAGAGTTCCTGAGCCTTTAAATGGTCTCTCAGTCTGGTTCAGTGGAATCAAAATCATGGGAAAGACTGCTGACCTGACAGTTGTGCAGAAAACCATCATCGACACCCTCCATAAGGAGGGAAAGCCTCAAAAGGTAATTGCAAAAGAAGCTGGATGTTCCCAAAGTGCTGTATCAAAGCACATTAATAGAAAGTTATGTGGAAGGGGAAAGTGTGGAAGAAAAAGGTGCACAAACAGCAGGGATGACCGCAGCCTGGAGAGGATTGTCAGGAAAAGGCTATTCAAAAGTGTTGGGGATTTTCACAAGAAGTGAACTGAGGCTGGAGTCAGTGCATCAAGAGCCACCACACACAGATGGATCCTGGACATGGGCTTCAAATGTCGTATTCCTCTTGTCAAGTCACTCCTGAACAACAAGCAACGTCAGAAGCGTCTTACCTGGGCTAAAGAAAAACAGACCTGGTCTGTTGCTCAATGGTCCAAAGTCCTCTTTTCTGATGAAAGCAACTTCTGCATCTCATCTGCAAAAGGGGCCCAAACCAAGTACTGAGTACATATGCATTCTTATACTTTTCAGAGGTCCGATATTGTTCTATGTACAATCCTTCTTTTATTGATTTCATGTAATATTCTAATTTTCTGAGATTGTGAGTTTCACCTTTTAAGTTGCATTACTGAAATAAATGAACTTTTGCACAATATTCTAATTTTTCGAGTTTCACCTATAGATGACTTTCTGAAATAAAGATGGCACCAACTGGGATGGTCCTCTGGAAAGTGGTAAGTGGTAAGAGAAGTGAACTGGCTTCTCCTGGGGACTTTGGGGACTGGTTTTATTTTGTGCTTTAGTTTTTATTAGAGTTTTATATTGCTTGTATTTTATGTTTCTCTATTGGTTACTCCTAAGATCCAGCTGAATTGAAGAGCAAATAAACAAATAATATTCTTGTGATTTATTCACAAAAGGTTCCTAAAGGAATGCTGGGAAACTCTGTATTTCAAATAACATTTCAGGGAGGGATGCAGAATAGCCCTTCTCTGCCCGAGGCTGTAGAGACCTGACACCAGTCAAACACTTTTTGTGAAGCAACTGATCAACACTGGCAGGGTAAGCCACTAGTATGTGAAAATAAGAGCAAACTCCACTCCCTTCTGGTACTGATGATGTTACCTAGTTTGGTAATGAAAATCATTAAGCTTAGAGAGCACCAAGGACCCCACAGTTTAACCCTGAGCTACAAATAATCTCTTCTATGGATAAAGACTTTTGGGTTAGAGGGACTCAGAGCATGCCTTATATGAGATGGCTCCCGGTGGATTTCATTCTAAATCTTGATATGATTTCTATAAATAAGGAATGTAGAAATATAATGGCCGAGTCTTTGATCCTTCATACATAAAAAAATCCCACAAAGCTAAGGGATTAACAAATAACAACAGATTTGAAAAAAGAAAAGACTCAGGAAAGAAAAGAGTAATCATCAAAGCTGCAGGTCAACTTTTAATTTCAGTGCCTCACAAAAAGTCCAGTAATGGTTTATTATCACTTTAATCACTATTGGTTAGGGAAACCACAACTGATTTATTTAATTGCACCAAACTCTAAATTAAACAGGAATGGAAAATCCTAAACTCTAGTGTAGACCCATGCCTCTCAACTTTGGCAACTTTAGGCTTCCAGAATTCCCAAGGCAACATGAAGTTCACCCATCTTAAACTTGCCAAGACTGAGAAATGCTGATCTACAGATCGGAATTTTTCCACTTTTACTATTCTTACTTAAAGTTAGTTATAAATCTCACTGGGTACCCTAAGTAACCAATCTCACCTATTGTTCAGGGTAATAGCAAAGAAACAAGTAAAAGGTGAGGTTAGGTTGAGAAAAATTGACAATCTTCTTTACATTCTTTAACAATGAGATAAATAAAGATATTATCAGAGTATCAAATATTTACCTGGCCATCAATACAGCAAGCTGCCTGGCACCCAAAGTGAGCCAGGGAAACAGTGATGCAAAATTCCAGCACACTGAACAAGAGCAGCACAATAGAGAAGCCACAACTAACACTCTGTAAAGTAGGAAGACATGTGGAAAGATAATTGTAATCTGCTGAGAAATTAATGTAATGGTACATATTTTATTTTATTGAATGTGCTACACCATTAAAAGGGATTCTCAGCTGCTCCCTTGGGAAACACTGGGAGGAACAATTGTATTAGGAAAAACAGGGACACTGTACAGGTAACCCTCGACTTACAACTACAATTGGGGTCAGAATTTCCACTGCTAAACAAAGCGATTGTTAAGTTAGTTGTGCTTAATTTTACCTTTTCTGCCACTGTTGTTAAGCAAATCTCTGCAGTTAAGACAATCATACAGTTGTTAAGTGAATCTTCCCCACCCTCACTAGCTTTGCTGATGAGAAACTGGCTGGGAATGTTGTAAAGGAGATGCTGCAACTGTCCTAAATAAATTGCTAGTAGTCAAGTCCTAAATTTCGATCATGTGACTGTGGGACGCTGCAGTGGCCGTGAATATGAGGTGTGGTCATATCTTTGGGTGCCACTGAAACGTTGAATGGTCACTAAATGAATAATTGTTCATTCAGTTAAAGGCTGCCTGCACAGCCTGTGTGAGATGGGGAAACTGCATCAGGGAACATTATTAGCATCTCTTATGTTTTGCTGAGTTGCTGAGTCTAGTCAGAGCTGAAGAAGCTTCTTGGATGAGAAATGAAATGTCTCCTTTGGAAAACAAGAAAGTCCAATTGCCACCTGAATAAGCACCTTTAGGATGATGGAGGAGAGAGCGGATGGATAGGAAACCTCAAGAAACAAAGTGATGAAGGGAGAAGGAGAAAGAAACGGTTAAGACAGAGGCTGGCTAATCCAAAGAGGAAAAGCGACAGGACTCCCCACTGTCCTAACAAATCCACTCTTGGCCACCTCACTTTATCTCCAAGATTAGGGGTGAAGGGAAATAGATTTTATACACCTTGAGGCTTTTGTTGGATGGGATCAGAATAAGAGCAGAGGAAAAGACTAGTTTTATACTAGTACAGCTAACGATGACTTACTCACATCAGGTGTAAATCTTACTCATGGGATGGTGATAAGGTAAAGAAAATCTCATGGGAAAATTGGCATCAAGAGAATATGGTTAAGGGCAGCAACGTGATTTAGATTCAGCCAGTCTAATGTATATTGTTTTGCCTCCTCAATAAGGATGCAGCAAGATATATTTTCTTTACCCAACTTCTTTCCAATCATCTCTCAGGCTGGAAAGGAGAAAAGCCCTGGGTGTGATATTTTTATGATTTAACTCTCAGAAGAAAGCAAAAGACTTTACAAAATACTAAAAATTCAAGCCATTGATCTCAGGTACTGGTGTGGTTCTAAACTGTCCACACTTCAGAACTTACCTAAATTTCAGTTTTCTAAAACTGGGTGGCAAATGCAAAGAAGGGATGAGGATGTGGGGGTGGCAGGAAAACATGGTATAGATTTCAACATGTACAGCTGCATTCTATGCGATATAGAATTCTCAAGCATTCTTTTGCTTTGTGTGAGCACCCAAGCCCTACCGTAAAACAGCCAAATGTTTACAGTGTACAGAGACATAGTAAGAAGGTATGTCTAAAACATATTTACTACTTTTTAAAAAAAAATGTTCCCCTCCCCACCAAAAAGACAGAAACTGGAGAAGAAAAAGAAATCGATAGGTTTCTAAGCACTTTGCACCTTGATGACCATAAGGTTGCTTGCCCGTATCTAACACATATATGTATATGTAAAAAATTCAAATGAAATAGAACACATCTCTTTGGGACTGAGACTTATTAAAGGAAAAGTTTCAAAGAAAAGTCAAAGGGCATGAAATATCTCGGCTGCATATCTAATCTCCTTCTCGATTCTGCACATGAAGCCAAAATGTAAGACAAGATTGGTTTACTTACGGATAAACGGTCAGTGGCATATGGACGGCTATATATTATCAGATCGCCTATGTACAGGAAGATACCAACTAATGACATTATAGCACTTGTGATGTTCAACCCTGCACTGGATTTCACCTGAAACAGAAATACACCAGAAGGAGAGAAATTACAGTGTCAGAATAAGTCTTATTAAATGCAAAGCATATAAACAATTCCCCAACTATGGTAAAAACACTGACAAAGAAATTCTATGTGGGTGCTTAATGACACATAGCCAGTCAGTGGAGGAACCAGACAGCATCCACTAAGATCAGGAGTAACAAACAACACATTTTCCCACAGTGGAAATGCAAAGCCCTCAAGTCCATTGGAAGGGTTTTCTAAAACTCTCAAATTCCTTCTTTTTCTTTCTGGATGTCAGTCTCCATTGAAGACCAGGTGGTTAAAATCAACAGGAAAAATGGTACAATTTTTTTCACCCCTTAACACTTCGCTTAAAGAAATCCCACACAATTTATTGTAAGACGTGAGATACTCTAAGCATTAAATGTTAATGTTAAATGCTCTTTTAACTATAAAACATTACAGAGAGGCTACTACAGAGATGGGGATGGAGAAACCCTTGGAACCAATAGGGAAAATACTGAAAATTTAAAAATGGCTCTTTTCTGTTCTCCCCTTCTGGGAATGTAGTATTTTTCTCTCAAGATGGTTGTGTTTCTTCTTTTGAATCTATATTTTCTTCCTTTAACAGGCAAAAACATGTCTATGTTGCTATGAACAGTCTTTAAATCAAAGAGGTCACAGGGGAGAAGAATGCAAGCTCTTTGCAGGAGGGCTACCAATAGCTCTCTCTTCCCTTTGATTCCTATGCGATTCCCACTCTAGTTCCATACTTTTTCTCCTAATACACAGGGCTTCTTTTTAATGTTGCTTTCGGTTAGGAACACTTCTGGAACAGGATCCTCTGTCGAGGAGGAGGAGGAGGAGGAGGAGGAGGGGGAGGAGGAGGAGGAGGAGGAGGAATAATGATGTTTTGAGGTCCGCTTCAAGACGAGAGCATGCAAGAAGACACCTCTGCTCAGGACTGGCAATAGCAATAGCATTTAGACTGATATACCACTTCACAGGGCTTTACAGCCCTCTCTAAGGGGTTTACACAGTTGGCATATTGCCACCAACCATCTGGATCACAAAATGGGGACCAGAAGAGGCTAAAATGCTGGATGGTTGAACATCATCTACTGTTGACATAGAACTTTCGATGGAAGCAAAACTTGGAAGCAATAGTTGAGCAGAGAAGGAAGGGGGAGGGGGATTTTGAGTTTGCTTTTCTTTCCAAAATGTTGTTTTAAAACTGAGCAGTATCTGAAGACAATAGACAATATACTGTAAAGGACTAGAGTGCTTACAAAGAAATAGCATAAAAGACATTCAAATGCTAAACTTTCTCACCAAAGTATGATTTGGACTGTTTGCAGCTGATACACAAAGTGATCCAGAAGAAATAAACTATGGAAAAGGAAAAACAATTGTAGTCCACTGAAAATAAAAGGGGAAATTGTCAGAAAAATCTGGCACCCATGAGAAGCCAGATAGGTTCCAATGCAAACAGGACTTTTATAAGTATCCATTAGCCATTACTACCATGGACCATGACTCCATAAAAATGTGTACATACTTACAAATATCCCTCCCCAAAAGGGGTAACCTCCAATTGCAGAGACTGAGTGAAATTCAGGATAATTTGAAAGAAGCAAGACAGCTCCAAAGCCTATGTGGATCAGCCCAATCAATATTTGGACAGCCTGCGGAAGGAAAACACACAAAGTAAGACAACTTTGTTCTCTGAATCTGAAAAAAAAATCTAATTTGTGGGCACCCCAGGAAAGGCATCACTTGTATCCGTCTTTGAAAGGTCCTTCAAAGGTGTTGGGGCTTCTAAGCTTCCAGGGCAGGTTTTGACCCAAGGCTGGTTTACTATGGTGAAAAATCCAAATGGGGAGAAGGGACAGTTTGAGACACAGTTGTCATTGTGTACCGGACATTTACTCCAGATTATGATTGAGTTTGACCCTCAGTGGGACTGCTTTTGCCAGGAAGAAGGTCTCTACCGAGATGGGCCTTTGAGAGAAAAAATATCACCGCTCACTACAGACTCCTCCGCAGGAGGAAGTTGATCATGATCATAAGGATAAAGTGACTCCAACCGACTTGGGCTGCAGCCAATCCATGTCCAGTTTCTTCTGGAGAAATGCCCAACAGTGTCACTTCTCAGAGGTAAGGGAGAAAAAGAGATCTGGCTGAAACCTTGGCTGAGCTCCACTTTCTCAGTTAAAGAGCAAAGCAAAAGAAATTCATATTGGAGTCAGAATGTTTTGCAGAAACACAAATGAAACCAACAGGAAGAACAGAGGTTTCTGGAGTATATTCCAGAACCAGACAACAGCCAAGCCAAGTTCCATAATTTCAACATGGGGCTCTCAGGTCTCTACATAGCTCTAAAACCTTAATGGATTCAAACAGAGACCTAGCAATTCATGCCTACCCCAAGCACTTTGGGCTCAGCCTTGAGGAATGTCTCCAAACGACCATTTTGTGGGACTTGTTGAGGAGCACTAGTGGGAATTTGCTGAGCTGCATAATGGGGATATGGAGTTGCTCCAGATGCCTCAAGACCAACATTGGGCAATCCAGGAGCCATTTGGATTATGTTGGCTCCATTAGAGGGGATGAAAACTGTAGTTCCACTGGCCATTCTTGCTGGAAGTGATGCCACAGCTAAGTTACCTGCAAACAAACAAGTGAGGAAAAGTTAATGTCTTAACATCAAGAAGGCAAATTCTGACCCTTCTGCTTAATGTCACTTTATAAGATAATATTTGCCTGCAGTAAAACTGAATAAGATTTCCAGAAGGCTTCAGGGAGCAGGATAGTAAAAACATACAACTTTCTCAGGGATAGAAATCTTTCCTTTTGCCACCTTTCTTCCAGAATCAAAGAAGCTTCTTGCTTGATAAGTGAAATGTTTTCAAATAAAAAACCAAGAAAGTCCAGTTGCCTTTTGAAAAGCATCTTTGGGACAACCATGTCCTGGTTGATTTTGAATCTCCATGGACATCAGTTGAGAAAAAGTTAATCAGAACACGAGGAACGCTACGTTTTTCAATGCAATTTTTTCCCCCTGATCTTAGCACCATCTCAGACCCCCCAGCTAAAAGGCATTTCCATTTGGACAAGGTTTTATTGTACCTGCCCTCCTGTCCTGTTACTGGAAGATGGATCTAAAGGCATCAGGCATGGATGATCATCCAATTTGGACGTAGGTTACTGAGAAGGACACAAGAGCAGGGATCTGTACCCCACCTTTGCTTGCCGGATGAGGTGAGGTGTCTTATCAGAACCCTCAGCCTGGGTTTCCTAACAAAACAACCCCAGAAAAAACTGAAGTCCTACATCTAGTAACGCTCCGGGTTTTGAAAACTCTAATCAAAGGGTCAGAATTAATCCCACTAGTTAGGATTTGTACAGACCTTAAGAGGAAGCTTCTTCCTTCTTGAGCTGCATTAATTGAGAGTCAAAGTTAAGCAAAAACTGACCCATCCTCCCTCCTCTTTGAAGGATGAACTTCAAATATTGAATCTCTGTACATTTATATGGCGCCTTTGCGCGTATTGCGCACTTCCATCAGGGCAAGATTGATTGCAAACTCTTCCCTGTCCGCTAATTCTGCCCTGAAATCCTCCCGTCTATAAGACCTGCGGGGGCTGCGTGGCTGAGAAGACCGCGAGTGGTTGGCTGCGGGGGAGAAGCGGCAGGCACGGGAGGGTCCACATATTAATTCCATGCTATTTTGTAAACAAGTAATCAGAATATACTCACGGCGACCGCTCAAGACGAGAAACTCCAAAGACTCAGGGGAAACGAAAGTAATATAACAGGAACAAGTGGAGGGCGGGGCTCGTTCACCTACTAAAAGGGGGGATTTACTCATCTTAATCGAGGACTCCAGAAAAAATGTCTTTCTTGCCCCTTTAACTGTTGCAACAAATAAAAGTTTGGGGCCATGAACCTTCTGCGTTTTCAGAGATGAGGGCAATTAGGACTACTGGAGTCTATGCTCTTTGGAAACCTGTTGTGAAGGCAGATTTCAACCGGTGACAGTACTTGATTAATTTAGGCTTAGGAGATTTAGGGCTGAGTAGAATTTGTATGGAAGATTGCTTGGAAGGGTTACTTAAAGAAATGCTTTAGGACAGGAAACTACCTGGATTTGCTCATGTAGGTACCAAGTGTCATCTTGGTCTTGAAGGACACATTATATTTTCAATGGGATGTTAGGGTAAAGGAGGCATGGATTCCACATGGATTTCCCTTCCTCTGCTCTACCTGACTAAAATTATTAGTAAGTGTTGTAAATCAGCTATGAGGATCTGAGGAAAGCATTTATCTTCTAGCCAACCCCCTCCCTCCTTGATTGCAAGTTTTAATAATAGAAGAAAGATGGTAAAGTAATTTCAAACAGTTCAGGTCTTAGTAGATCCAAGACATTTAGATGAGTTGATTGGACATTGTACATTTGGTTCATTTTATGGGGATTGGTCCATTTATCAGTGAAAGCAGAAAACACCATGGTTCTTCCTTGTATCTATCTTTCCTGGTGACAAATTAGGTTTCATGTGGATTTTATAAAAAATAAAGTTTTATCAGGCTCCAACTGGACTAAGTCTGAGTCTCTGTACAGAATTTGCCTTATGTTGTGGACAAGGTTTTTACATAGAGAGATAGGAAATACAGGCTGAATTAGCAACTATGGGAATTTTGATGGAGAAACTTATAAAATCACTTTTAAAACCACTTCACAAATGACCATTATTATTTGTTTAAAGACTGTTTGTTGTAGCCCAAGAAGAAAGAAAAGAAAGAAAGAACGAGATTACAACAATTTGATTGATTGACAGCATCTTTAATTAAAACAAAGCAAGACTTATCCTAAGAGGGGGGAAACGATATTAAATCCTTTGATCTCAACTACATTTGTATCAGCAAGTCAAGAATGGATTCTCTTCTGGAATAATTAAAAAATTGTAGGATGAAGCAGGACTAATAAAATGCGCTTCCAAGCTTTAGAACTACCATATTTTTTGGACTATAAGATGCACCGGTATATAAGACACACTAAGATTTTTGAAGAGGTAAGTAAGAAAAAAGTTTTCATCCCCCCCCCCCCCCGCCCCCAGGAGCACTCTGCAGGCTTCAGCAGTCCTGCAGTCCTTCTCTTTTTGGGAATTTTTTTTGTAAAAAGTTTTTTATTTTTATTTTCAAATTCATACTTAGATATACATTCTTGTAGTTATTTTTTATCATATGTCAATCCGCTTATATAGTTACATTTTAATATTTTTTATTTCCTCTCCCCCTATATTAATCATGTGATGTCTGAGATACTCATTTCATGTTTTGTCCCTTTTTCTTTCTATTTATACCTTTGTTCAAACCACTCGTAAAATCACCCCCATGTCCTGTAGTACACTGATTCCTCTTTGTCCTTTATTCTCAATGTCAACCTATTCATTTCTGTACAATCTAATATCTTCTTTATTACTTCCCATTCCGATGGGATTTTGTCTGCTTTCCAGTTTTGTGCAAATACAATTCTGGCTGCTGTTATTATTTGTACAATCAAATATGAATTTTCATTACTATATTTCATGGTAGAATACCCAATAAAAATATATCTGGCTTAAACTCTACGAGTTTATGTATCATTTCTCTAACTACGTTTGTATTTTAACCCAATAGCTTTTTACATCCCTACACATCCACCACATATGATAGTATGTTCCTGGCAATTGGTAACATTTCCAACATTTAGCTGATTTATCCTTAAACATTTTTGCTAATCTCTCAGGTGTCTTGTGCCATTTATAAAACATTTTATATAAATTCTCTTTATATGCTGTCGCCATTGTCAGATTATAATTCCTTTCCCATAGTTGTTGCCATTTTTCTAGTTCTATTGTATATCCAAAGTTTTTTGCCCATCTTATCATTGTTTCTTTGACCTCTTCTTTGTCTAGGTATATTCTAAGTAAATAACTCTACAATTTTTTGATAATTTTTTCATCTGTTCCCATGAGTATCCTAGCTAATTCTAAGTTTTCCATATTAAAACCATACTCTTTAGCATCTTTCTCATATCTTGTTTCTATTTGCATTTATTTAAACCATCCTATATCAATCCCCTGTTCTTCTAATTCTTTCTTCTGTTTTAGTTCTCTCTGCACTGTTAATATATCTTTGTACCTAATAACCTTTTTCATACTACTAGTATTTGGATGTACCAGAGCCTCTACCATTGAAAGCCACATTGGTATTTCCGTATATTGGTGTTTTTTTTACTTTTTCCCATACTGTGTATAAACCATTTCTTACATAGTGCCTCTGAAACAGAAGTGGGTTGCTCCCGGTTCTAACCAGTTTGGTAGAAGATGTTCCTCAAATCTACTGTATCTTTTAGAACCAGTTGGTATGGTGGAATAATCCCAGAATGCTGACGCTCCCTTGCCCCGCCCGTTCTGTCGCCACTCACTTGCTCCTCCCACCTTTCTGCACTAGGCTTGCCCCGCCCTCCACTCCCTAATTGGCTGGCTCACTAATCGCCCCACCCACCTCTAAGAGCCCTATTTAAACTGCGGTGCAGATGACCCACTTATCACTTATCTTTTTGGCTCTCATGTCCGCTTGCCTTCCCTGATGCTATTGTTGCCTGCCTCCCTCAGCTAAGTAACTAAGCTGCAACTAGGGGTGGAGGGGTGGTGGCAGGCCAGCTGGAGTGGCCTGCCATGGCCCTGCACTATAAGTGAGTCCACTGATCTTTTGCAGCCTTGCAAGGACCCTGGGTTCCCTTATAGTGCAGGGCTGCATGGCCGCCAGTAAGTGGGGGGGCAGGGCCACCTGGCCACCAGTAAGTGGAGTGGCAGTGGGAACCACTGCGCGGCCACCTTTCTTGGCAAGTTTGGGGCCCTTGCTCTCCGGGCTTGCTCAGCCCACGTGGCCACACCTAAGCGCAGTGGGAGGGGGTGGGCCATGGGTGGGTGGCAGCGGCATGCTTGTTGGAGCGGCCTGCCATGGCCCTGCACTATAAGTGACTCCGGTGATCTTATGTGGCTTTCGCAAGGATCCTGGGCTTGCTTATAGTGCATGGCCACCAATAAGTGCATGGGGGAGGGGTGATGGCAGCAAGCCAGCTGGAGCCCATCCAGGAGAGAGGGCCCGGCTGCTGCTAAGTCTGAGTCACAAAGTGAGGCGAAGGGGTCTCGGTGCCCTGCCTGATTCTCCGTTGCTCACTCGCTTAGCTTTCCACCGGGCTGCCTCGGTGCGGCTATGGCTACCTCCGTCCATGCAGCTGCAGTGACATCATCAAGATGAAGAGTGAGAGGGAAGAGCCCATCCAGGAGAGAGGGCCCTGCTGCTGCTTCATCTGCGTCATGAAGTGAGGTGAAGAGGCCTCGGTGCCCTGCCTGATTCAGGCAGGGTACTGAGGCCCCTTTGCCTCCCTTCACTCCCACTTCATCTTGATGATGTTGCAGCAGCTGCTGGGTGCAGACAGATGGAGGTAGCCAGAGCGGCGCCAAGGCGGGCAGGTGAAAGAGTAAGCGAGCGATGAAGGATCTGGCAGGGCACCGAGGCCCCTTCACCTCACTTCGCTCCCAATTCGTCTTGATGACGTCGTCACAGCTGCCAGGCGTGGACAGACAGAGGGAGCCAGAGCGGCGCCAAGGCAGTCCGGGCAGGTGAAAGAGTGAGTGAGTGATGGAGGATCCAGCAGGGCACTGAGGCCCCTTCACCTCCCTTCGCTCCCACTTGATGTCATCGCAGCTGCCGATCATGGACAGACGGAGATAATCAGAGTGGCGCCAAGGCGGTCCGGGCGGGCGAAAGAGCGAGTGAGCGATGGAGGATCAAACAGCCTGATCCCCCCTCGCTCACTCCCTTGCCTGCCGGGCCACCTCAGCATGGTTCTGGCTACTCTGGCAGGCTGCGTCTGGCAGCTGCAGCGACATCAAGATGAAGAGCGAGAAGAAAGAGCCCCGCTGGGTTAGGGCCCACCGCCGCTTCGTCTAAGTCGCCAAGTGAGGCGAAGGGGCCTTGGTGCCCTGCCACCTGAGGGCTCACACCGGCCGAAGCTGAAAGGTTTTCCTTGGGGCGGCAGGTGCGAAAACCTCAGGGGAAGTGGGGGTGGGTGGGAGTCAAGGGGGCCTAGGGGTAGGTGCGGCTTTTCCTTCTGGCTCGCTTGGGTGCAGCGTCCTGGAAATGACCGCGAGATCCATGGATGTGTGAATGACAAGGTGAAAGAGTCAGGTTCCTATCTTTAGGGCACCCCCTTGGTGTTGCTTGATGGAAGCCCCTTGAGGTTTGAGAAGAAAAGATGAACAGCAACTAAGAAGGCTTTTCTTTTGTTTATATCCCTTCCCCATTCCTCAGTTCTGGTGGGTGTGCCTTCTCGCTGCCTTCATTAACTCAGCTCCTCCTTTTTTTACCTGTGTACGTGGCTTCTTTCGTCAGGCTCCACAATTAGTGTGTTCACTCTTAAGCAATGTGGAAATGACCCTGGCTCTGGCTCTTTCAAAGTAGATGTATACTTTCTCTTGAGAGCAAACAACACCATTTTATTTTTAATAGATGCCAACCAGTGTGCTCACCGTAAAGACATGACAACAAAGTTACCTTAACCTGGAGGGTTTTATAAGAGTAGATTGAGGGGATAGCAGAGGAGTTATTCTTCCTAATCCGTCCCATCTCCAAACATTCACAGTTAAAGGGGCTACCTCTAGAGCAGTGTTTCTCAATCTTAGCAACTTTAAGATGTGCAAACTTCAACTCCCAGAATTCCCCAACCCGCTATGCTAGAGGAATTCTGGAAGTTGAAGTCCACCAGTCTTAAAGCTATTTGAACACCCCTGGGGTTTTTTTCTAAAGGTTTAGGGGTGCAAGGGTCTTGTAACTTGACAGCTTTAAGACATGTGTGTTTCAAATGCCAGAGTTTCTGAGCCAACATTTTGGTTGCAAAGCAAGAGCCTTGTTATGTGAGTTTCACCACATTTTACAAGTTGGCCATGCCCACCCAGTCACATGACTGCCAAGCCACACCCACCCGATCACATGACTACCAAGCCACTCCCACCTGGTCACATGACTACCAAGCCACTCCCACCCAGTCACATTACCACCAAGCCACTCCCACAAAACAAGCCACACCTACAGAAGAGGTTCTAAAAAAATTTGAAACCCATCACTGCTCTGAAAGTAACCATGTAATCTATTTTTCCCATACCACAAAATGCGTGCCAACCCAGTTGCATATTGTGTCCCTCCAACCTTGCATTTTTTAGTAGTATCCATTATTTTATCCATATTAGAGCTGCCGCTTGATAGTATAATTCCCAGTTTGGTACACCAAATTCACCTTTGTCTCTGACCTGTGCAATAAACTATTCCTTCCCTGAAGAGCTGGCTTGCATGTCCTGTTTTTTTCTACAACAGTTTTTGGCGACTCCTTTGCCGGGACACTAAGCGAGGCGATGTTTCGCTGAGGGCAGCCTGACCCCTTGGACCCTGCAGGGGACCACCTCCGAACATTCTCCAGGCGCCACGGGGGATTGTGCCTCTGGGAGATGGCTGTGGTACCTCGTTGGGGCCAATGGTGCTGAAGGCTAGTCCAAGATCCCTTAAGGGAAGGAAAGTAGGTCTGAACTGTATCCTGGCCAGGAAGGGGCTTTTGTGAAGATGTCTCAGGCGAGTATATGTAACTGGTGTTGTACCTATCTCATTTGAAGGTAGAAGAGGGGGCCTGATCACCTCCCTGGACTCGGGACGGCGTTCCTAATGAAGTCCGTATAAGTTGTGTGGGTGGTTAAACCAGCACAGTTCCTGCAAGTAGCCATTGAGTTCTGGCTTCTGGGGGCTCAGGTTGCTGGTAATGTGTTAGGATGGGTGGTAATGGCAGTGTGCCCCGCATGCTGTTGGAATTTATGTTGAAAGGTTTTGCTGATTATTTTAATCATACTGAATATAGGGTGTCATATCTTAGGGTGTCAAGAGAAGGAGAGAGTGTGTCTCTGAGATCAGTGCCCTCCACCTGTTGACACCGAAGGGGTAGGAGACCCAGGGAGATAAAGAGTGGAATCATACATTGGTTAGAATGAACAAACGGTCCCATTGGGTGGGGCCAGGAGGAAGGAAACCAGATCAAGTGGACCACAAACCTGGTCCAAGGGAGCAGTTGAGACAAAACTCAAGTTGCCCCTAAGGGATCTTTGATTGCCAGAAGTTGAGGGGGAGCTACATAAGGTGTGGATATGCTCCATTCTCAATGGCTGATTTATATAATTGGAAAAATCAAATTCCTGCTTATAGATAAACTCTAGATGAGATGCATGTCCTTTTTCCATCCATTTTTCTGAACTCACCAGTCTGCTTGAGCTGACATACAAATTCTGATGGAAATTGTATAAACCCCCGAGAAAAAAAGGCTGGTGAAGATAACCATGAATAAGCCTTTGCAGAAGGATCATGAAAAAAAAATCCAGATTGGTTACTGAAGGAACCAGATTGGGAACCTAGTCCATTCAGCTGAAAAAGTACTGGACCTTAGTTTTGTTAGGATTCAACAAAAGTTGAGAATTTAGGGAAGGTCTATTAAATTCAACAGGAACAGGATGAAAATCCAGGGGAAATCCTAGAATGCATTTATCGAACCTTTAGGCAAAATATCACAAGCTCAGATCCTGAGTTTGAAGAAAGTAAGGGAATGATCAATATGATCTTCATTGGTCACTCTGCAGATGACATTAGGGTAAATAAATAAACAAAATACAGAAGACAGAAAGGGGGGCCAGGAAAGGCATCTCTGAACTTGTGGAATAAGCATACAAAGCGTATGTTAATTGGGCTCAACTTTCAGAGAAGGAAGATAGAAAGAGTGGGAGGCTAGGGGACTTGCCGGAAGAATTGTCGAGGAGGGGCCAAGTAGATAGAATCCATGCCCAGTCAGAGAAAGAGCCTTCCAGTTAGCAAGAAAAGAAAGCAATGAAGGTCTGTGTGGCTTGAATAAATGGAAAATGCATGAAAGATCTTTGTGAAGAGCCAAACCAGTTTCAGTATATAGATCAGTGGGGAGATGCGGTGGCAGACAAGTCTGAAGAATTGTTGCAATGTCAAGCTAAAATGGTGTGCCTCGGTGTGGCCAGACCGAAAGGAAGGAGCTTGAAGGCAGCGTCTGAAAGAATTAAGGAAGTGAGGGTGCCTGAGATCAGGGAACGTGAAAAGCAGAAAACGGTTTTAGTGCAAGATGAGGAAGAACTCCTGAGGCCCCCTCCATATGAGCCCGTGCCTGTCAGGGAAGTGGCTGCTGCAGTTGTGGAAGGAGGAAGGGAGTAAGGCATAGCTGGTGAATATGGTTAAACCAGAACAGGATGTTTGATATAAGGAGAAAAAGCCCACAAAGAAACAACTATTTGCTCTGGGTGAGGAGGTTGAGAGTGATGAGGATGAGGGGGCTGTTGGGGGTGATATACTGATTGGAGTAGTGTCTAGGGTGGCTGTGGCCAGAGTGGAGGTGGCGGCTGCGCAGCAGGACTTTCTGTTCAAAACTTCTAGTGTCAATATGAATAATAGTGGAAATAGTGGGCACCCTTGCCTGGTCCCTTCTCTAATCGGCACTTCTTCTGTCATACCTCTATTTGCCATCACTTTAGCCTGTGGTTCTTTATAAATAGTTTTAACCATATTTATAAATCCCTCCCCAAAGTCCATCATTTGCAGTTGCATTAGCATGAATTTCCAGTTAACATTATCAAAAGCTTTTTGTGCATCCAGAAATAACAATGCCATTTGTTTCCCAGGGTGTACTTCATAATATTCTAATGCATTCAATATAATTTTCATATTATCTCTAATTTGTCTGTTGGGTAAAAAGCCATTTTGATCTGAGTGTATAAATTCACTTAACAGTCTTTTAAGTCTTTCCGCCATTACCTATGCAAAGATTTTATAATCCACATTTAATGAAGAGATTGGTCTATAGTTCTTTATTTGCTGCAAGTCTTGTTTCTTCGTTTGGGATAAGAGTTATATAGACCAAGAATCTGGTATTTTTGCTTTCAGTAACACTTCTTTGAATACTTCTAGTGCATCTTATAGTTCTAAAAATATGGTGTATGGTCCAAATCTTCCTTCTCTAAAAATCACAATCTTCCAGCATTAAATTATAATTGAAATATGTACAAATTAATAAAAAATAAATAAAGACCATAATCATATGGGAAGCTGAAAATTTGTGAGATCACATTTTACCACTGAAATCTCATGAGAGATTGCAAACTCAGGTATCAGCTTTTTTAACAATAAGGTAAAGGTAAAGGTTCCCCTCGCACATAGGTGCTAGATGTTCCTGACTCTAGGGGGCAGTGCTCATCTCCGTTTCAAAGCCGAAGAGCCAGCGCTGTCCAAAGACATCTCCGTGGTCTTGTGGCCAGCATGATTAAACGCCAAAGGAGCACAGAACGCTATTACCTTGCCACCAAATGTGCTTCCTATTTTTCTACTTGCATTTTTACATGCTTTTGAAATGCTAGGTTGGCAGAGCAACGTTTTATTTTTAAACAATTTTAAACAATATATTTTTAACAAAAACAGGACATTTTTAAAAAATCAATTTCATTTTCATTTTAGGTGTTACAATCAACATTTTGATAAGGGTTGATAAATGCCAAGATGTTGTCTCTCCCTGCATTAGAAGCCATCATTAGAAACTAACATTAACACAGATGTTGAGAGAATGATAGTTTTCACTAAGCTGTCATTCAAGTTGATCGACTGAACCAGCTGATCTATCCTGAGCATGTTTCATGTCCTTTCCTTCATGGAATGCTGTGTCTACAGAGGTCCAGCTCTACTATTTTTTCTGACTCTGACAGAAAGACCACTGAGCAGAAACCTGGTCCCAAGAAAAGCCTCCCAGGGTGACCTGCCCATTGGGCCTTTTAACCCCTATCCAGGGCTGACAGAAAGGTCATTGTAAAGAGGGATGGTCACAAAGAATTCTCTTTCTAGAGTGACCTGCCTGTCAGTCAAGATAGAAATGGAGCTGACCCAGAGAGCAACTGGCTTGCTGGGAAATTAAAACTGTGCTAAAAGGAGGCAGATACACAGCAGTTTTGGTTTTTTTGCTTTTCTGCACTCTTGGTGGGGCTGCTCTTCTGCTGGGATCATGTCTGTCTACCATCACAACCGGGGTGTGTTCTGGCAGCTACTGCCAGTTTGCTTGTGGGCACATTGCACATACATGCACACTGAAATAAAAATTATTCTGCACATGTGCAAAAGCAAAAAACAAGATGGCAGCTCCTATGACACCTCCTGGAGAACCGGTTCAGGGACATGGCAGGCCTGGGTCACTGCTGAACCCATCTCTGATCACAACCGCAGATGCCTCCGGATGGAAGTCAAGAGCCATGCTATCAGTGAAGCAATGCAGATTGTGCATATAAAAAGGGCTGTGATAAGGGAAGTTGTAAAACATGATTTCCACCTTGAATGAGAGAAAACCAGTAGTACTTCCCTCAGCTATGGACTGGAAATGAGAGGGAGGCGATATCACGCAGATGAGTCCTTAAAGAATGGCTTCAAGAAGCCTTTGAGGCAAAGTCAGGAGGCTGTGTGGATGTGCTCATTCTCTCCTTAAGCAATCTCCTTCTGCTCAGGAGGAGGCAGAATGTCTTCCAGCACTCAAGCTACAGGCAGTTCTCATTTAACAAGAGTTTCTTGTCACCAAAGGGGTGAGGCCTACGTTCATACGTGGGGGGGGGGTTGTACAAGGTTGCAATTGTTAGTTTATAATTCCTTTCCCATAAATTTTGCAATTCCTCTAGTTCTATATGGAACCAAATAATATTCCTATTGCACCATTGTATCTTTTACTTGTTCCTTTCCCATTTTCAAATTTAGTAAAAAGTTATATATCTTTTTGATTAATTTATAAGCATAGCTTTATTTTGCCATCTATACAGCCTATAGAGTTCAACTATTCAAGCAAAATATTTGAACTTTATCTTCTTTATTTAGCAATTTTCTCTCCTACTCAGAAGATTCACCCTACATCCTTATACTACAAGGGGAGGAAATTATCCAAATATTTTGGCCCCCAAGCAAAGCACCAAGTTGCATCTGTGATACAAGCCTCATATCCTAGAACCAAAGCTTTAGAAAAGCTTGCTGGAAGCCTTAAGTACCATTTCTTGTCTTCTTCTAATCTCCTGTCTTCGTTCATCCGAAGTTATCTGCTTTACTGTACTATTGTAGGCATGGCATTGATTAAGATATATGTTATTACCTCTATCCCTATTCAAGGAGAATGAGGAATCAACATAAATCATAAAGAAATTGTTATCTACAGAGGATCTTTGCAAACATAAACACACCTGAGAAGTGGTCTTGAATCCCTCTGCCTTAATTTAAATCTGGGAACACTTTGCTCAAAGAGAATGATAATAAGTCTGCCTCCAGAGGTTGATTTGTCCAAAGGAGGTGGGGGGGGCAACTCCAACTGGATTAGGCATCTATTGATCTTTATAGGGCTTAGTTAGCAATAAAAAGGATATCATATTCAGAAGCGCCCTATTAATCTTGCAGAAGTTACGGAGTGGGACCCTGGATCAAATGAAATCCTGTTCCTTCCATTCATTTGACTCCTATACATCTATAAGAATACTTCTCAACACATTTCTTCTAAGCTGCACCCACTGAATCTACCCACAAAACAAAGCATAAGAAAGGAAATAGGGTGACATCAATTCAGCTGTGGCTAGATTCAGGATGTAACCTATTGAATTTGTTTTCCTGACTAAGTTCATTTCTGAGCTGCAATTAAAATGAAAACAAGCAGTTGCATGAATTAAGTTCTTTATTTTTCACCCAAGAGCAACTACAGCAAGATAGGCAGTTGTTAGATAGGTAGTTGTAACCCCCCCCATCCAACATGGTTATGCATATATTATAATCAGCCCTTCTTACAGAATACCACCCGTTACCCATCTCAGCATCCTTCCTCCCTCCCTCCCTCCTTTCCTTCAGCTTATTACTTTTCTGAAAATATATTTAGCTAAAGAGAAGCTATCCCTGGAATGTACCCTTTATCTCACTTCCCTGGTCTTTCAAGGCCTGAGAAGAGTGGAGAGTAAGGAGGCCAACAAAATCTTAAAAATTCTGAAGCTTAATAAAAGCATAAATGTTTTAATAATATATTTTAATACTATATTCTATAAAATGTTCCAACAGGCCCATCAACCCAAGCCTCAGAAACTGCAAATGTGCCTTTTGCACACCTGCAAAACTCATTGCAATCATCAAACTTTTCACCATGCTAGTATAGAATCTTTCAGAATCTTCTAGGAAATGTCAGGTGGAAGAAAAATCAAGCTCTTTGTGGCTTTATAAGTTACTCCATGTAAGTGAACCTAATCTATTCCTATGCATTTATTAATTCAATAATGTGTATCAGTTGGACTCCTCAAATGTTTCTGTTGCTGGTCTCTTTTTGGTCCCAGGTCAACCATAAGAACCCTAATTGCTGCAATCTATCTAAAGTTCCTAATTTAAGGTTTGAAGGAGCTGAGCTCTATGAGAATGTTAAGATCATTCCAATAGCTGGTTTCCCAAGGAAAAGGATTTACATGACTTAAGTTAGCAATGAAAGGGGTATCTTTTGCTTATTTTCTGAAGCACATTCACATTTCAAATGAAACCCTGTTCCTTCAATTCATTGGACTCCATTCTTAATACTTACAGCACAATTTCCAGGGTGTTAGTTCTCAGCTGCACCCAGTGAATCTCACCACAATCTCAGAAGAAAGGAAGTAAGAGTGACCTCATTACAATTGTGGCTAGATTGCATTCAGGATGTTGCCTATCAACCTAAACCTCAAAAACTCTGCAAATGTACATTTTGAAATCCTGTAAAAATCATTGCAGGGGTGAAAACTTTTCACCATGTAATTATTGATAAGGAAGGAACTAATCTATACATTCTGAGAGTTCAAGTCCACAGATTGTAAAGGTGTCACTGTTGACACACACACACACACACACACTGACACATACCTTCTCTGAAAGTATGAATGGCTTTGATTTTGGAATTGTACGTTTGCACAACTGTAAACTCTTCAAAGTTGCAGCTAATGAAAGACTTTACAGCTTCCCCTGTTGGAAAGGGAGTCAAAAAATCAAACAATGGCAATTTGCATGGAATCTGTTTTTGATCAACTTAAGTGTCCTAACAATATGGAATATTTTTGTTATATGCAAACTTCTTCCAATCTGTTTTGCGATCAGTGATAATGCAACTGCTACTACAGGTAGTTCTCAATTTACAACTGGTGACCATTCAAAGTTATAACAGACTTGGAAAAAAAGAGATTCATGACCAGTCCTCACACATAGCAGTATCCCCATGGTCGTGTGATCAGAATTCAAAATGCTTGGCAACCAGCATGTATGTATGACATTTTTGGGATGCCAGAGTCAGTGATTGCTGTTTGTGACCTTCCCAGCTGGATTTTAAAAAGTCAGTGTGGGAAAACAGATTCACTTAACAACCAGAATAATTCACTTAACAACAGTGCCAAAAAAGATCATAAATCGGGCACAATTCACTTACACTGACTCACGTAGCAATGGACGTTCTGGTCCAAATTGCAATCATAAGTCAAGAACTACCTGCATTGTGTCTGTGAGGGTTGGAAATTCAACCCTGTGCTTGATGAAGGGTGAACCATGGTTTTCCTTGAAGTATATTTTATAATTAAGTAAAATAAACCTGAGGTATATTCTAAGAAACACATTTTTATTGTAAAATAAATAACAAACAAACTTACTAGCTAATAACTACATTTTGGCAAAGTTCCTAGCCTACCTCCTCATGGCAGGCGAACAGAGAAAGGTGGAAGAGAAAGAAGAAGGCAAAATGGACAGACAAGAGTCAGTCTACCATATATCTCAAAGTATAAGCACAGCTGGCAAAACAAAAAAACATTGTGATACCCCTTCTTTTTGCCAGTTGAGCAGACATCAGGTACATCATCAAATAAGGCACATCTTCTTACGCAGATGTTCGTGTTGAGCTGCTGGAAGTGGTTTGTTGAGCATGTCAGCAATTTGATCATGTGTAGATACATATTGCAATTTAATAAAACCTTGTTCTGGACCTAGAACCTGTGAAACGTGATTCAGAAATATAAACCACCGATTCATTGTCTTCCATTACGATGATCAGTTGAATCAGACGTGTCCAGATATCTGTGACCAAAGCATCAAACCATGTTGGAGAATTACATGCATCTGAAACACAAGCACATTCAGCTTCAGTAGATGAACAAGAAACAAAATTCTGTTTCCTCACTTGCCAGTAAACAGGACATCCATTTAGGAACATCATATAACCTGAAGTACTTTTACGTGATTTCTTGTCACTCGCCCAATCAGAATCTGCATAACAACATAATTCTGCACAATCAGTATGTGTTGGTTCTAACAATAACTTCATATGTTTAGTATGTTTTAGGTATTTCAATAACTTCTTAATACATGTCCAATGAAACTCTTTTGCCTTACCTACGTGTCGAGACAAGAGGTTAACACTAAGTGCAATATCGGGTCTGGTCCAACTACTAATATACAACAGTGACCCAATGACTGAACGATAAAGTGTTTGATCCTTGTATTCAGAACTTGATTCATGTGTCAAGTTGTGAAAATCTGTTTGCATGGGTGTCTTTGTTGTGTTAACATCCTTCATATTGCATTGATGCAAAATCTGTTCAATTTTATCCTCTTGTGAAAGACTAAACCCCTTCTGTGTTTTGTCAATCTGAACACCTAAGTAAGTACTAATATGACCTAAAGATTTCAATGTGAAGTATCTCTGCAAAGCTTTAGCAAAAATCTCACTCATTTTCTTATTTGGACCAATATAAACAATATCATCAACATAAACAAGAATTATCTCATATATATTGTTAGATCTTTTTGTGAACACGCACTCATCAGTTTTGGACTTAATAAAGCCCATTAAATTTAGTTTGTCAGTAAGACATAAGTACCACATTAAACCCGACTGTTTCAGACCATAAAGGCTTTTGTTTAGAAACCAGGTATCTCCTTCTTTCTGTCGGAATCCTAGAGGGCTTCTCACATAGATTTCATCATCTAGGTCAGCATGCAAATAAGCCGTGTCAACATCGAACTGGAAAACTTCTAAACCAAGGATAGTTGCAGTGGCTAAAGCAATTTTTACACTCTCAGTTCTGACTGTCAGTGACGGGGTGGGTTCCTCCCGGTTTGCACCGGTTCGCACGAACCGGATCATCATGTGAACCCGGAAGTAATTAACTTCCGGGAACGCCGGTACCAGTCCTGGCCCCTGTCACTGCAAAGCACCCTTTTGCTGGCGCGTCGCAGCTCGCTCGCTTGCTCCCCCGCCCGTCCACACTAAGCCCAGCCTGCCGCTCACTGATTGGCTGGAGTCCAGCCAATCAGTGAGCAGGCTGGCCTCGTTTAAAAGTGTGGCGCCAATGGCTAACATTCCTCTTTTGAAAAGAATCTCTCAAAGAGTCTTTTCAAAAGGGTTTGTTGCCGAGACGCCTCGTTTTGCGCTTCACCTTGTTCAGTTCACTTTCCCTTCGCCTTCCAGGAGCTTGCTGCGGTAGCAGCCTAGCTTTCGCAAGGGAAGGCATCCAGGCCTTCCCTCATGAAAGCCATGGCCTCGCGTATGCCGTGTAGCTGCCTTCGGGTGTGGGGGGGCGGCGGCGGCCTCCCTCGCGAAAGCCACGACCTCGCTTACACCGCGTGGCCGCCTTCAGGTGGGGGGGTGGCGGCAGCCTCCCTCGTGAAAGCCGTGGCCTCGCGTACGCCCCGCGGCTTCCTTTGGGTGGGGGGGAGGTGGTGGCCTCCCTCGCGAAAGCCGCAGCTTCGCGTATGCCGTGTGGCTGCCTTCGGGTGGGGGGGAACGGCAGCAGTCCCCCTCGCGAAAGCCGCGGCCTCATGTACGCCACGCAGCCGCCATCGGGGGGCGGCGGCAGCCTAGCTTTCGCAGGGGAAGCCCCCCGCCCCCCTTCTAGCCTCGCCTAGCTGGCTAAGCCTGCCAGGCAACCTAAGTGACCCTAGCCTTGTCCCTCCAGTCAAGTGTCTTACCTGTTCCTGCTGCCTGCCATCGCGACGAGGATCCATCTATCGCATTGGAGTGCTGCTGGTAAGTGACCCGGTTTTATTTAATTATTATTTTAATGTATTTAAAAAAATATTTTATTTAATGCATAGAATTTTTTTTCATTTTAAATGTTTTATTCATTTTCATTTTCAATTTTGTACATTCACTTATATACTGAATATTTGCAATAATAATAATATAATAATAAGAAAAGAAAAACCCCAACCTAAACACAACTCATCATAAACCCAACCTATCACTTTCATACACCATAGAATTTTTTATAATAGTTTTACATATAAGTATTGAGTGTAGAATACTTTAAAATGGTTTACTTTAATTTATTTTGGATAGAATCTTTTTTTAAATTGTCTTAGACTATGTGACAGTGTCAATGACATGTTTTATTAATAATTTGTCTTTTAATTTAAGTAGCTGTTTTTTATCTCCATCACATCTCCTACTTAGATCCATATTTGTAAAAAAAAACAAAAAACCCGTCATCCAGAGTATAAACAAAAGGGTAATAAAAAGCCTCCGTCATCCACTATAGAGAGAGAACTTCCTCATAAATACACTGATGATTTCCAACACAAGTTCTTGCTTCTTGGGAAACATTATAACTAGGTATCAAGTAAAATAGAAGAACTTTCAAAACTTTTCACCATTTAATTTGGTGTTTAAAGGCTACAATTGAAAAATAAACAAGCAAGCTGAACAAAATAAAGTAATATGGAATGCATCTCCTGAGAAGAAAATGTGAAAGAAACGATGATAAAATGGGCAATAAATTTTGGGTATAGTATAGAATTGGCGGAATGGGGAAAAAATTGGGAAATAAATTACAAATTAATGATGGCAACGGCATATAGAGAACATGTACAAAATGTTCTGTAGATGGCACCTTCCACCAGCGAGAATTGCAAAAATGTTCCCAGAGTGTTCACCTATCTGTTGGAAATGCAACCAACAACATGAAACATAGTACCATATGTGGTGGACATGCACATCTGCGAAAAAGTATTGGAAAAAAATAAAAGATTGGCTAGAGGAGAAAAAAATATTAGATACTTAATTCTACACATCGTTACGGCAGTGAGAATTACATTCGCACAAAATTGGAAAAATAATTACACACCAACAGAAGGAAATGTAATAAAAAATATTGGAATGTGCAGAGATGGATAGGCTCACGAAAGAACTAAAAGAAAGAAAAATCTGAATACTACTCCACATGGGATTTATTGTACAATTGGCTAGAAGAAGGGGGGAGGGCAGGAAAGCCAAAAAGAAAGGAAGAAAGATCAACAAATCAATAGACAATTACAAAACCGGGAAATGATTAAAAGATAGAAGCATGTGATAGACTATAGCAAATAAATATTATACAAAATGACGTAAATGTAGTAAAAACTGTTACACATAGAATATATAGAATATTATATATAGAATGAAAAAAT
This sequence comes from Thamnophis sirtalis, assembly GCF_051295495.1. Classification (NCBI taxonomy): domain Eukaryota; kingdom Metazoa; phylum Chordata; class Lepidosauria; order Squamata; family Natricidae; genus Thamnophis; species Thamnophis sirtalis. The sequence goes on along the minus strand of NW_028261381.1, from coordinate 66,997,168 downwards.
GTATGAAATAATGTAAATGCACAAATATAAAAAGTCATAGTTAAAAAAGATTTAATATATTATATATTATACAAAATGACGTAAATGTAGTAAAAACTGTTACGAAATTATGTAAATACACAAATATATAAAGTCATAGTTATAAAAGATTTATTTGTATGGATAAAACAGGCACAACAGATATGTAAAAAATGTAATATGTTGCAAAGATGTGAAGTTTGTACAAAAAAAATAAAAAACATTAAAAAAAGGAATGCATCTCCTGAAACCTCATTTGCCAACAATTCTCATTTTTCCTTCTTGTTTTACTGAGATTTGGTAACCACAT